>NC_141700.1:179141376-180558876 GCF_964263255.1 Lissotriton vulgaris
GTCCTGCTTGGCGTTGTCTTCTGTCTCCCCTTTTGCGCTGCCTGGTGGGTATACTCGTCCTCGCCCCGGACGATAGAGAGGATAGAGAAGGACAGAGGTCGAAGAAGAGATAGGAGAGGAGCCTTGCTTGCTGGTTTCTTTTTGTTAGAGCGTGGGTCCTCATAGTGTGTCCCTTGCTGGGTGTCTAGATTCTGCGCCTAAGGGGGTTTATGTGATGATAGGTAGAGGTCTAGGGGCCCCCATATGTTTGACTGCCTGTGAGTTTTCGGTGAGTGTTTCGCTGTAATGTTATCTGCCCCTCTTAGGAACGTGACCCAGTTGAGCCACGCCTGTGGTGTAGCTTTCGTAGTGTCTTTCCAGTTACTTAGGATTATTTTGACTGCAGCCGTCAGCAATAGGTCAATGAGGTCACGGTCTTCTGTTGTTGTGATGGACGGGGATGCAAAGCCCAGGACTAGACTTGGGAAATCTATGTGTATGGCTACCCCAGTGATTTCATTGATAAGCTTCCCAATTCGATCCCAGAATTCCTTGATCTTAGGACAGCTGAGCAGAAGATGTTCTAAGTCTCCCCTCCCTTTGTCACAATTCCAGCATGTATCACTCTCTCGGATCCCCAGGGAGGCCAGGCGGGCCGGTGTCCAGTATACCTTATGCACTAACCAGTATTTGGTCTGATTTAGCGATGCAGTTATCTTTTTTCTAGTGGTCGACCTCCATAACTCTGCTTTCTCGGTCTCGCTTAGTTCCTTCCCTGCTAAGGTCCCCCAGAAGTTTGTGACCTTATCGTTGAGTTTGGTGTTTTTGGGGCGGAGGGCTTTGTATAGGTGAACTACTTGGTGTCCTAATGTGTTGAGACTGGCTGCAAGTTGTATGAGCGATGGTGTCCGGCTGTTGAGGTTTGCCTTCCTAATTGCTACTTTGATTTTCAGGAAGTTGTAGAGTTCTATGCTTTGCAGGTTGTGCGTTTCCTTGAGTGTGTCGAAAGTTGTGTTCGCGCCCTGGCTCTGAAGGTCTTGGGCCGTGGAGATACCATGTCTGTACCATTCATGCATGTCTTTGTGTTGAACAACACAAGAACAAGACCACCTTACCCATAAGCACTCTCGAAAGAGAGACAGGAAATATCCAGGGGGTTGATTTAGTAAGCCTCGTGCAACGCAAAACTGTGCAAAAAATAACTAGATTGAACAAATAAAACTAGTGCATTGTTAAATTGACAAAGGGTTTCTTGTTTATGACGTGATTGCTCATGCAAACACAAAGTTGTACTCATGTAACTTTGAACACAATTTAGTATTGCACAAAGCCGGAATGTTAGTGATCGGTAGTTAGAAGGATGTTTGCACTGGAGTGCTACTCTCATGTAAAATGTATATGGGAAACCACCCAAAGGTTAATTGAGTATTTTCACCATAATTATAGATATTATAAGCTTAAAATCAGGCCCCAACGTTTGCCAAAGGTTGTCGCCTGGTTGCTTTTGCTGTTATCATTCCATGCTACACTAGACCGTGCTCATTTACATGACTTTAGTAGGTGGGGTTTGTGTTGACTGCTTTGATGTTTGCCCGTTTTCCATCCTGTAAAACCCACTTTTCATTCATTACCTGGTGATTTTAACCGAATACCATTTAGTGTTGCACTTGCGAACACTTTTAATGAAAAAATTATTTTGTGTGCAAAAGTTGATTGTTACTATTGCTCGTGTCACTTTGCGTTGTAAAAACTCCGGTGCAAACCTTTATTAAGCTGGGCCCCACTATCCAAATGCCAGGATGACAGTAGAATATTTCCTTGCACGGACAATCCAATTGGATAGCAGACTATCATGTTATAGCTCTTTAAAATCTTCCTTATGCCCAAACCACATGTTCAATTTTACGTAGAGGAGGAGAGTGTGCATACCTGGATATAACACTGTACATACACATATGTGGGTTTAGTTCAAACAAGAAAACATCTTAAAATTGACAGTGACTACACTACTCGATTCAACTACAAGGAATTACATACATGTGAACACAGATTTTCTGCAGGCCCAGACATACACAGTATTCTTCTCCATAGAAACGACCTCTTGGAACTGGAATCACCTGTAAAAAGTGAGCAACAAACAGAGTATACTAGTAAATTGCTACGCCTGAAGTTTCTAAAGGGTATTGCGGCAGCGCTAACCACTGATGAACACAATCTTTGACTTTTCCATAGTGAGAATTACTTTACCAATGTTTAACAGCACATAACTGTGTGGGAGGGTGACATGAGTATGTGGTGTTTGTGTGAGGTGCGCCGTTTAGTGTGAGGATGGAGTGCATGTGAGGTAAAAAACGTGTGTATATGTGACTGCATGTGTGACTGTGCATGTGCGTGTGTGGGTGTGTTTGTGTATGTGTGTGTGTGTTTTGGGTCTAGAATGAATCACTTCCAAAGGGCAGTACTGCGGAAACAAGTCATTTAGATATGATTTTCCCAGGAAATAGATGAGACAATGAAACAAAGACTGCTTCAATTTTTACAATAATGCATGGAAAGGTTAAGAGCAAACCTTTTCAAGGGACCCATTCAGTGAAGCGATTTACCCACATAGACAACTGTTCAATTGCAGAAGGGGTGGGATCCATTTCTTATAAGAAGGTTTCAGTCGTGCAGAGGTGACCACTGTTGCCTTATGGGATGTAACAGAGCTTTTTGAAAATTAAATTCACTTGCTAGTCCTTTTCCAAAAATAACACAATAACAAGTGCTTTGTATGCTGCTTACTAGTAAAATCTTGTTGCTCTCTAAAAATTATTAGCTGCACCTAAGTCAGTGACCTCGCTGTAAAGGGTAAAAAATACAAAGTTAAACCCAGTAAGATTTGAAACTGTTAAGTATAGTCTGTATGCAGATACCGCAGCAGGCTTGTCAAACTGAAGGGTGAAGTTTTCTGACTTGGCCACAGGAAAGGTTTTGCATCACCTCGTCCTATTCACTACATATTGAAGTCTTGTGGGACACGT
The DNA here is from genome assembly GCF_964263255.1 of Lissotriton vulgaris. NCBI lineage: Eukaryota > Metazoa > Chordata > Amphibia > Caudata > Salamandridae > Lissotriton > Lissotriton vulgaris. Next base: position 179,144,379 of record NC_141700.1, read on the forward strand.
GGATGCAGCAAATTATTTTCCCAGCTGTCAATCAGGGAGAGGAGGCAAATTCAATAGACACTATCCACACCCGCCACCTTCTTCTCTTACCCTTTTGCAGGGAGTGTTGCTCTGTGACATCAAGCAGGGGATTTGATGTGCATGGCTCATCCTGAGTGGGTAAGGTGCAACTGGTCAGTGGTGGATGTACTACATAATATCAAGACTAAAAACTATCGAGATACAAGAAAATCAGGTATAGATTTACTATTTTTACGTCCACATCTCCATACATTAAAGATATATATTATCAAGGGACATACATGTGTAGTCAGGTATAGGAAATCTATATTTACTTTTCAATATTTTGGATTTGAAACGTTCTCCTTCATATTTGCGTACTTTGATATTATATCTTTGATAATAAGGTGCCGCCAGTGGCATGCTCGCGGCCATTAGCAGGATAATTCCCAATGTAACAAAGCCCCCCATCCCCTTTTTTTATTACTTTTTGGAGTGTTTTTTTCAAGTTTGAAAGTTTCAAACTTTGCTAAATTGGCGAAGTTTTGAAAAAATATGCAAAGTTGTGAAGTGCTAAGCTGTGTATTTTCACACACCACTAACGGATAGCCTAATAAACTATCTTCATAGGTCACCAGTATGTGCTATATACCCAGAGACTACAATGCTATGAGCAAACCTCTTTGTGGATTTTGTTAGATTTTGTGTTTTCTGAGACCTATGGATTCCACCTCAGATTCTCATAGATGTAGGATGCGCAAAAGGCCATACAATGAGGAAGGTGATGGTGATAGCTCCTAAGCACCACGGAGGGGACGGTGGCCGAACGAGACACTGGCTGCTTGTAGAGGCGGTTCTTTATAGGACACAGGCCAGGGGCATAATGTGACAGAAGCTAAAGTTGATTTGGGCATATGAGACAAAAGTCACATCCTTTTTGGGAAATAGGACAGAATGGATTAGAGGTGCTGGCCCCATATTGGACTCTGGTAGGAGATAGAGAAGAGAGAGACAATATGAGGGGACCAAACTGGACACACACAGTTGGAAGAGTGGAGTGAAAGGGGCAGAGCACCACTGGTGAAGGTGTAGGAGACAAGCAATAATTTATGGAGAGAGGACACAGTGCACATCCCAGCTCCAAGCCAACATGCCACATCTATGCATAATATGTGCTCCTCAGAGCATTACTCACTTTAGATAATGCACGGGTGCTGTTCCAAGATGGAAAGAAGCAATTTGCATGAAGGGTGTTAACCCATCATCATTACACCAAATCGAAATTTGCTAAATATGCAGTAAAAATGAAGCGATACTTTGGCAAATCATGGATACCTGATGCATCCAGCTACTTCCTGGCCTGGATTCCATTTCTTGGAAGACCACCCCTTTAGTTTTCCTCTTGTGGTGCTAATGTGCCACCACATCAATATGTAAAAATCACAATGTGACACCATAAACCATACAATGACCCAAAGGTGACCATTTCTGACATTATTTAAAACTAAATTTCACATGCAAATCTCATAATCGGCCTGAGTCTAATGTGTTTCTACTGCTCTAAAGGAAGGAGATCCTATCTAATCGTGGATACCTAACTAGCGCTGGTTCGAGCTCGGGAGACCCAAGCACAACTATTAAGCTTTTAGAGCTCCTCATCTTATCTCATTTTAATAGCTGTAAACTTGGGTCTTTCCTGCTTAATATGCTGGTACATAACATATACTATCAAAAATAACTTGCTCGTATTATTTGTTACATCTAACAATGAGCTATTCATATTTTACTACTACATGGCCGTTCACAACACCAGAACCGCATATCTTAACAGCCGCTTCGCCTTCCACGCACCCAGAAGACACCTTCGATCAGCCCAGCTCTCACTGGCCACCGTCCCACGTATCAGCAAGACTAGAACGGGAGGAAAGTCCTTCTCCTACCTCGCGGCCAAAGTCTGGGACACACTCCCGTTCCACCTTCAGCAATCTCCCACATTGTCCCGGTTCAGGAAGGACCTCAAGACCTGCCTTTTCGGGTGATCCCAGCATTCAACAGAGCCATCCCCCTGCCCTACAGCGCCTTGAGTCCTTCACAGGTGAGTAGTTGTGCTTTACTAACCCAGATTGAACTACATTGTGTTTGTTACATGATAGAAATCTGTAAACGTTACTAATGTGAGCCACAATTTCTTTCTAAACAAGCTTAGTTGATCAAAATTGACGTCTGTGACTCTACAAAGCAAATATTTATTTATTATTGAAAATCTGCATGTGTTACAAAGGCTACAGCAAATATAAAAATATCTCTTTCTATAGAATGACGTGCCATCTTGTTCCCTTTTCCTTGTCGTGCTTACTTTTCTGACAGATTTCTTTTGTTTCTCTCTGGCCTGCAGCATTGTGGTGGAGAAGTGTGGCTCACTGGTTAGAGGAGGCATACCCTGAAGCAGAGGTCAGACCCGGGACCAGGGTTCAATTCCTGACGCTGCAGGGTCTTGAGACCAATTGTCCACGAACTCGATAATTCTCGCTTCGGTGCCCACTCTAAGCACGAGTTCACACTATGCAGCTCTGGGCAATAAGCTTGCTTAATCTCCACAACGGCCCTCCTGCGACGGGATGCCTGGCTTTCACCGTGGGGATGCCCAGTACGGGTTATCTCACAGGGAAAAGCCAGGACGGGTTCCCAATGCAAGCGCCGAGATGCCCTAGGGTAAGTCGAGCGCTATATAATAACACACATACATACATACATACATTGTACTGACCAAACAAACTACCTATAAAGATGAATCTCCCGTTCCAAAATACTGGAGCAGATACCATACTCAACTGCCCTGAATGATGGTTTCTGTAGGCCAAGGCTGAGGCCCACGATAATTCACAGGCCCTGGTCCCATGGCTCTGTAATAAAAGCTTAGATGTCAGACCTTTCAGCCACGAGCTAACATGCCTGTTTGAACTAGTCTCGTGCCAACAGAAACACCTCAAAAACTGAACCCATTTGTCTAGCTGTTGAACCGTAAATGGACTCTTTCAAACGGGCTAGCGAATAATCACCCACACATAAGCATGCAAATGAGTTTGCAGTTGAATATTAATGGCCGACATTCCCCCGACCCTTCCTGGTTGGCACATTCCGAATAATGTCACTGTGCGTCGATTAGAGAGATAGCCAATTGGCTCATCAACGCGCAACCAATCACGAGGCGCTGGAGGGTCTGTACCGTCGACGTCTCGTGGGTGAAGCCGAGTGTGACCGCCTTTTATTTGTTGATACGAAAATGTTAATTTGCAAGTATCGTTCAATCACGAATACAATCGGGCTTTATGCCGCTATATCTTCTCCGAGTAAGCTGGAAAGTTAGCTAAAATCACTCCCGAGGTTTCCGCTTAACACAAAAAATGCATTTTATTCTTCGGGGGTCTTTTCCGAGCAGGCCGTTTCAGCATGCACCGTGGTTTCATAGCATATTGTTCCGATTCCTGCGTGCGCCCTTTACAAATCAAATGACATGAAAGGAAAAATAAGTAACATGGTAAAGACAGTAATGAGAACGCTTGAGCTAAAGTGCCTCTTGAAGAAATCGTAATAAATTCTCGGATTTCTAGTCTGCTGGCGCGCTTTCCATTTAGAATAAAATCAATGATCAATGTCTGCGTGGAGCCTGCATCGGGCCTACATGCCTCCGGAGCAGGGGAAAAAAACGCACAGACGAAAGATGACATTTAACGGGAAAAAAGCTGACATTGACTCCATCACTGTCATTGCTTCTGCCATAAAACAGCTTCAAATATTAAAACATTTTTCATCTCTGCTGCATTATTGGCACCAGAAATTGTTTTCTCTCTGTCTGATACTCACTTGAACTGCAGCAGGGCTCCCGGGAGACCAGAGATTGTTACCGAGGCCTCATAACATATTGGCAGTTGATGTGGTGCTGTTCATGTACACTTGCCACTCACAAAGGAGCCCCCGCCCCCCTCCTTCCGCCCGGCTCCAGGAGAGGATCCGACAGGAAAGCGACTCGGGTTTAAAGCTCTGGATGTGAGAGGCAGGCGGGTGGCAGTATCTGAGGCGTATCTAAGGTTGCTTTGCATATTGGCGGGAAAGGTTTGCATATCACACCAAATAATAGAACCGGAGCCTCCTTTTCAACGACCCTCTTTCTTTCTGTTACACACATATTCCTGCTTTTAATCTGGAACAAATTCTGTAGTGACAGCTCCGAGAAGGGATTTCTGTACCACATCTGTGTTAAACTGATTCTGCTTTAGGAGATGCTGTGTTATCCTGTTGCATTACCTTATGCTATGAGGATTTGTACAGCGCCTTTTACTATGTGTATGGCACTGAAGGACATTTTTAATTTGGGGTGTACACCCTGAATGTCAAAAACAGAATATTGACGGCACAGAATATCGAACACAGAATATTAAATCCAAAACGTTGACAGCTAAGTAAGTGTAGATTGTGTATACATAACTCCACAAATATGCATCTCGACAGTACACACAAGCACTTCAGTGAGGGCTCACCGCAGCATCTTGAACCTCTGGTTTCTGTGTGGCACCCAGGCAATGATTGAAGGCTCCCTCGTTTTTCAACAGAATGTCCGACGCGTTTCGGGGCCAAAAACCCGCCCCTTCTTCATGGACTGAGAGAGGAGATCGTCAGGCTCAACTCGCGCTTTTCAAATACGTTTTATTTGAGAAAAGGGCGTCACCCGCCCTAAGTGGGTGGAGTTAAGACACCTGGACTCTTGGTAGTTGTAGTCCTGCGAGTTGAGTATTTCGTTATTCCCTTGAGTAGGTTGGCGTCTCCCCTCTTTTATCAAAGTCTTTAAAATCCTTAAGTAGGAGGGGAGGGCTGGCTTCAAACATCGCTCTTTGTTTTCATGAAAATGCTGTGCTGGCAGGCGATAATGGTTGGCATTGCCTCAGGCTTCAATTGCATGGATACATTGTTCCGCTTTTGGAGCGGAGCTCCTCACCCCAACCAAGGCAGGCCGTTAGACAATTGAAAAAGTAAGTGTAGATTCTGTATACCTAACTCCACAAATATGTATCTCGACAGTACATATATGTATATATATATATATATATATATATATATATATATATATATATATATATATATATATATTACCTACTGGCGGTTGCCAGTAGGTAGTTATAGTTAGGATTTTTTTCAATGTTAAATCTCAAAATTCTATTTGGAATAACTTTGGCGCCGGTTGACGAATCTGACTGAAAATTAACTCAAAATGGCCTCGCGGCGTTCCGGTCCTTCCCTGAAAGTTTGGGGGGGATTCGTCAAAGCGGGGGCCGAGATAAAAGGGGGGTCCCAAAACGCATTTTCCCCATGTTAATTTCCATAGTGCGGTCGATTTCACTTTTAGCCCGAACGGCTGAATGGATTTCAACCAAATTTGGCAAAATTGTAGGGACTGGTAGCCCGATGTGCCTTTGCTATGTCTCAAGATATGTGCTCCAGTGGATTTTGAGTAATTTAGGTTCAAAAAAATATATATATCTGTAAGCGCGCCAGGGTAGGCGCTCCGGGGAGCTCTCCGGGCGCGCTACGCGACTTGCGCACGGAAAGTTGATTGGCTTTCGGGTGTCTGTAAACATTCCAAACGGTCTGGAGCGGCCGCCATCTTGTGTCTCGGTATGATCGAGACACAAGAGGTGGCCAAAACAAAGGGGGAAAAGACCATTAGGGGGCAGAGTAGACCCCCCTGACCCCCTAGGTTTAATGTGTGGGCTATAAAAGGGACCGCGGGGCAAAACAAAAAATATATTTTTTTTCGATTTGCGCGGGGGGAGCACCCGGTACGCGCACCGGGGAGCGCACCGGGGAGCGCACCAGGGAGAAAAGAGAATGGCAGAGTTTTAAAATTTCAGTCATTTAATATAAATGGGAAGTAGTTCTGAAAAGAACTGTTTTTTCTTTTTTTTGGTTTTTCTGAACATTTGTTTTTTTTGTATTTTGTAAGGGGAGAAACAAAAAAACAGGCATTTCAAATGGGCTCAACAGGAGAAAAAAAAGTGCAACAAATTAATATTTCTTTTGGCACTTGTGGTTTTCCCAAGCACGATTAATAAGAGTGATGCATTGCTCACCATAGCAAATCGTTTGACCACAAAATTTACAAACCATTTTAAAATTTGAAAAGTTGGTTTGTATGATGGAGCATGTCTCCCTAACTTTCGGTCCTGATGGGGTGGAAACAGTAGTTTGGGAGGTGCTGGCAGAAGATTGGACAGGGTTTTTGGCCAATTCCCTGACCTCTGCCCTAGAATAGTTATTGGGATGCTTTCTAAGCATATGCCTAATCATTGTGTGGTTGCCGAAGGAGTATTTCTTGTTGGGATTCCCCCTTGACAGCTCCTGATGACAGATTAGGTAGGTTGCTTTAGGTGCATTGACTTTTTTTTGTCACTAGGGATAGAAAAAAATTGCCATATGATGTGCTCTTTTGGCTTGTAGGTTATGGTGTCCTCTCGGACGAATCTATTCTCTTCGTCCTCATCCTCCTCCTGTTCTTGATCTCCACCACTGTGAAGTTGTGGAGGTCATTGTGGTGGTGGTGGTGGTCCAGAAGATCCAGCAGCTGCAGCTAATGTAGCCATTTTCGACAGATATAAGTAAAGGTCTTCCTCTCTCAAAGTAAAAAGGTAGAATAAGGAAAAAAGGTGTGGGCTTTCATCATTTGGAAAGAAAAATATCCTGAACCAATGAAAAGTGTCAATTTTAGGTCACATGACCAGGGGTTTCATCATTATGGAACCAAAACTGTTATGAACCAATGAAAAGTGTTATTTTTAGGTCATATGACCCGACGCGCTTACACTACGCGCCCCGGGGCATGTCCCGGGGCGCGCCCCGGGTCGCGTCATGTAAGCGCGTCGGAAGATTACGTTGCGCGATCGTATTCGCTCCAGTGCTTCCGGGTGCGCTTACGCGGTGCACATCACGCGGACGCGGCTACGCGATACGTCACGATCATGTTTTCGTTCGCGAAAATGGCGCTTACGGGACGCTCCCCAGGGCGCTTCATAATAGTACGCTTTCCGTTGCGCTCCCCGGGGCGCGCACCGGGAGCGCTCCAATGCAAAAAAAATAAAAAAATAAAAATATACAAAAAAAATTTTGCTAAATTGAAGGGACTGGTAGCCTGATGTGCCTTTGCTATGTCTCAAGATAAATGCTCAAGTGGTTTTTAAGAAAATTAACTTAAAAAAAATATTGGGACACATTGGGCTGTATATATGTTAGAGCCCAAATGTAGCCCAATGTAACCCAATGTAGACCAATGTACTTATAAAGTGAGACTTATAGTTAGGAATTAGCATTAAAAAAACCTATGAAATTCACTGAAAAAACCAGAGGTTTCACACCAGTTATAGTTAGGAATTAGCATTTAAAAAACCTATGAAATTCACTGAAAAAACCATAGGTTTCACACCAGTTATAGTTACCTGGAAATTTTACTGACATAAAACCATTGAAATTCCCACGTTATAGTTAGTTGGACTCATTATAACTTGCGCGTGCAATGTACTGCTGATGACGTCACATATTACATCACTCATGACATGGTCAGTGACAATTTAGACATGTCAACCAATTTTAAGAAGTCCTATATCATAGTATTCAGCCATGGGGAAAAGAAGATAGGTTCATAATGGATAGCAGGCCAGTCTTTGAGCTCTGTGCAGAACTTTAGCTAACTCAGGGTTACTTTTAGTACATCAGGCTCCTGGTAGCCTGATGTAGAAACTGAGCAGAGTGGCATGTTCTTTATTTAACCTTGTGCAGAAAGCAAGCTGTGGTCATATCCTTCCCTATTTCAATATCTATAAATTGCAGTGTGTCCCCACAGCTATGTATGGAGTTGAGCGTGCAGGTTTCATTGTGCCTCCCTTATTCAGATTAAGGAAAATCGCAGATGGAGACAGATACTGAATCTCACACCTACGAGCTTCACTTTTATTCTGCATTCAAAGTTTTTTTTGCAATATGTTTTGAACTTCATTAAGTTGGCACAACTTTTGTTGTGAGTTAGGATACGGACCAGTGATAAACAAAATGTTAACAGGGATGCTGTTCTGTATTGCCTTAGCCTTGACAAGGGTCTGTTAATTCCTTGGCTGAGGTATATTAATAAGACTTCCAATCATATTGGTCTCCTAGAAATGTTCACCGCCTCCGCCAGGATAACAAGTTTGATAAAGGGCTGGTAAAATCTTGTCACATAGAATTGTCTTTCTCACTAAGATTGGAGGGGATTTTTAGTAAGTGCCATCAGTGTGATTTGTATATGTTTTAAAGTCTCAGGAGACTTGGCGTATTATCTGCAGTTGAAGCTCTCATGCTGGAAAAGGTCACTACTCTTTAGATTTAGGGCAGCCACAGTATAGCGTTTATTGCGTCTCCCTCATTAACCTATGGTCTGGAGGAATCACCTACCAGTCTCCCCTTGTGATGGGGCTGCAGAACAATCACTAATGCATTTTATGCTTGTAAATTTTACCAAACTCTCTTCTCAATATGTCTTAAACACTTCCTGCAACCTCTGGCGTTCCAGAAATGTAATGATGTTTTGTTGTACTCACAGTTGTTAGGCAGCCCAAAAGTATATGCTGCTCTTAAAAAATAGCTGTTAGACACAGGAAATCTATGAAAGGCTAAGGAGTGTTTTTCATGTTTTTCTTGTTGCATAGTTCAGGGGTTGCTTTTAGCTTGTACAAATGTATTCCATCTCTTCACGCGCTGTACTTTACAGGGATCGAGCATCTCAGGATACAACTGTGCTGGGAAATAACCAGTACAACGCAGTCATTACAACACACTACCTTTACAATGCAACTGCATTTACATCGCATGCCATTACAACGCATGTCACTACAACGCATGCCATTACAACGAATACCATTACAACGCATGCCATTACAACGCATAAGGTAAGTAATGGATTTTTTTTTTGCTTTAGGGTGGGTATGGGTTTGGGGGTACATGGGAATAGTAATTTGTACCCCTACTCTATCCAACACTTTTGCACTAACGGGAGTGGGAATAGTAATTTTTACCCCTACACTATCCAACACTTACCATATTTTTGCACTTACAGGAGTGGGAATAGTAATTTTACCACTACACTATCCAAAACTTACCCCACTGTTACCCTAAAAGTATTTTGCAATGTAATGGTATGTGTTGTAATGGTATGCGTTGTAATGGAATGCGTTGTAAATGTAGTTTCTAAAAATGCATTGTAAAATCATGCATTGTAATGGATGTTGCGATGTAAAAACTGCGTTGTAAAAGCATGCATTGCAAATGGTTGTGTTGTAACCTCATATATTCCCTTTGCTACCATGTTATCATAAATTGTATTTATTCTTTTTAATGGATGTCACTCCTTTGATGTAAGATATCAATTTTGTATTATATTTGACTCTTTTATGATTTTACTTTTCAAATCGAATAAAGAACTTGGTTGATGATGATAATAAGTAATCTGTGTAGATAATCAATCCCAAACATTTTGCGCGTTCTGTCAACTGGTGCCTGCTAGGTTTAAGTGGGAAGCCCAGGCTTAAAACTGGTGTTGTTTGGTGTTGTTGGCAAACCGAAGAAATGCAGGGCCTTATTTATTTCAGAGTTTGGTGGATGGGATACTCTGTCAAAGCTTGACGGACATCCCATCACTGTGTTACAAGAGTCAGAAGCTATAATGCGCTTCTAATGTAGTGAATGGGACATCCAATACATTTGTGATGCAGTATCCAATCTCCAATTTCTAAATAAGGCACAACAGGGCCAATTCACAAAGGTAAACTTACACTTTATTCTAAGCTTGCTAATTTTCAGTATTCACAAAGGCACTTCTGAGTTGTATCTTTATGACTGCGAAGTCTCTGCACTCAGGGTGGAGTCTCTGCATGGGATGGAGGCTCTGTGAGCGGAGCTGAGACAGGCAACTTGAGGAGGCACACACTACAATGAAACATAGGACAGACGGAGGTGCAAGCCTCTGCACAAAGGCCATGAATAAGACACCATATCATGTAGTACATTTTGCAGTACAACAAATGAGTAGTACAATATGCAAATCCTGAAAACATTGAAGTTTCAAGCTTTGGCCTTTCCCATTTTTTTTTGTGTGCTTGTCACACAAAAAAATAAATCGAAAATGGAATATTTAGCGGAATGGTGAAAAATTTCTTTTCAGTGCTTATTCAATCCTTACTTGATCCAAACCAATAGAAAATGGATAAAACAAATTACGAATACTGGCGCAGGTGCAATCAAAGCACATGGGAAAATAACAGCCGCTGGCACAATCAAAATGCATAGAAGAAAAAAATGTTGTACATACCATGGAATTTTCGAAATTGAAGAAAATAGAATAAAATGGGTTCAAAGCACACCACTTAAATAAATCCGTGCTGCAAGTGGTGATTTCCCTCGTCGCCAAAATTGTAGTAATAATCCAGTCAGATTTAGGATAAAAGAAGTCTTAGTTTATTAGCAGCACGATTGACATCCATCTGTATCTTAGTCCAGGCTGTACAATGCTTCAACAGTTAATCCCCTTAGTTAACCAGCTCCGGAACACATAACACACTCAAAGATGAACATGTCTCATGCACTGGCATGCGACCACAGCAGTACACTTAAAGGGAAAGTAATAGGCAAGAATATAACACCGATCTCAATCTTTACCGCACTCTCTCAAATCATGTGTCTACTGCCTCACCTTTCTCTTCCTCTCTCTCCCAGCCATTTCTCTGTATCACCCCTCCCGTTCACCTCTCTATAGCATTTCTCTTTACACCCTCCAATAACACATTGTATTTATACCAACAAGAGGTGTGTTACATGTTGTTATGACATTTAATACAATCACAAGATATGTTTTATCAAGTCCATTACTTGGTTTTCCGCCTGTAAACTTTACAAGTGTATGTGTGTTTGACATGGTAAACGTTTTATTTCATTAGAAATGCACTTATTTTCTTATAGGCCTGCTGACGTTGGCTCAGTCCCCATCTCAGACAGGAGTGACTTCTGCTCCTTGTATTGATTTCACAACTGGCCAAGCACCACACTGGGGGCAGATGGTAGACACTGGAAATAATAGTTAATTTTCCCCATGTTTCTGTTACATATGCTCAGCTGTCAAATGAGAAACATAAGTTGTTTTTTATGAGTACCATTATTATTGCAGGACGTTTTACTGTTCCAGTCACTTTGCAAGAGGGGCCCTAGGAAGGCGGGGGCCCTGGCCAATTGCCACTTTTCCCATGCCTTAAAATGTCTCTGGATGAGGTAGATAATGATTGCTGGATGTGAGGGGCCCACGAAAGTGGTAGTGTTAGTGGATATGATTAAAATGTTGATCTTGTTGGTGAAGAAGAGGGTGATGGCATGCCTTTGTTGACTTAAGCAGGGTCTGTAGGTTCTAGGAGAGGACAGCCCAGGGTTAGACAGTCATAAAGAGGGATGTCCTTCTTTTGGGTGCCTCACTGATGATGGTCTTATGTTATGAGGCTTCATCTGTGAAGATGAAGGATTGGCAATTAGAGCAGTGTGATTTGAGTATGGTGAGGTCATCCGGGAGTTGTATTTATTTGTATGAAGGTCTTTAGTGTGCCAAGCTAATGAAGGCATTAGCTTGGGGAATCCTCCTGCTATCCTACAAAATTCTAACAGTTATTTGCACTTTCCTTTATAGTAAGATCTGTAATTTTATGGCAAAAAAACCCAATCAGATAAAGGAAAGGAGAAGGGAAAATCAATACAGCAATCTTTCCAATACTTCAGTACAATCAACATGTTATTAATGGTATTGAACAAGTGATTGCAAGTCACAATATCAGCAATTAAAATACTGTCTGACGAAAATATGGTAGACTAAATATGGAGAGCCAAATTATTGTGAAGATAAGAATGCATAGGTAAGTATAACTCAACAGCAAAATACATTGCAGGCATAAATGTGATCAAGGTAAATAGATGTGAAGTATAGCAAACCTATATTCACTTATTTATGCTTGCCTTCACTATAGTTTGGTAGTCAATATTTTGACCACAATATTTTTGTAGATCGATAATTGGTACATGATAATCCAGTAGTATACCTACAACAGTACCCTCTAACACTGCTGTTCATTTTTATACAAATGTGAATGGGGAAACATTTTCAGGAGCCCTAGGTCTCACAGGAATTAATGAGCTCAGTCTATGACAATCATTGCATTTACTGATACCCTGTGACTTTACCCTGCTATAAATCTGCCTACCTCTGAGCACCATATACACTACTTTTAAGACTTCACCCACAGAATAGTGAAGTTGAGCAGTCCAAGGCTTATTCACAGAGATGTTTGGGGAATAGTGCTCAGAACTAGAGGCTAAGAATGAAATAGTCCATTCAATACCAATCACTAAATTAATATCCAAACAATACTTTTAATTATAAAGAAAACACACTTTACTTCTAACACACAACACAGTACTGTCCATAATTGTCAGGGGGCAGCTAAAAACAGAATATCATCTCAAAAATATCAAGGACAAAAATATCGAGAAGGTAAATGCAAATAGGTAAATATAATTTACTATTGTTAACTCCACATTTACGTACTTAGAACATATATATATATATATATATATATATATATATATATATATATATATATATATATATATATATATATATATATATATATATATATATATATATATATATATATATATCTCATCAAGGTGTGTATATGAGGAATTAAATAACGTGAAATTTTGCTTTGGTTTCACATAGAAACTTATGCTAGAGCCCAAAAAGGATTCTCCAAGATGGTTCAGAACTTTTACATACACCGACTTACAAATGTCACCTTGGAGAAACCTAGGGGCTCTGAAGAGGTCAATGGGCCTTTTCCACCGTTTGGAGAGTTAGAACTTCCTTTAAGAAAGTCATTAAAACATAATGGACATTTAGAATTTGCGATGAGTCATTAATGAGAGATTGGGATAGATTTAAAATCTTAATTTTATTTTAAGGTTAGAGTTTCTATAGCTTTATTCAGTTTAGTAATTTATTGAAATGTAAGAAGAGGTAAGAAAACAACATTAAGTACGTGTTCCATAAAGAAACCCAATAAACTAGCTAAAGGACCTGTTCTAAATAAGAACCCATAAAGAGTCTAATTGGAAAAGAGCGGACAATGAGGAATGAACTTCTCATAAAGAGTAGATCTGGAGAACTCAGCCAAGCTTCCTCAGATGCAATAGCACTTGCATTTAGAATAGTGATCTGTGCAGTAGCATCGTTCACACAGCAACAAAGTCAAATCACCGCAAGAATATCTAAAAGGAAATCAACTCTCCATAAAGAAGAGTCTTGGGCAAAGGAAAATCCAGCAGCGAGATCACCAGACAGGTAAAGGGAATAAAGAGTTGCAGTGTCTAACTAGCTAGAAAGACTCATTATTATAGTTTTCTCACAACAAATATCAACTTTTGAAGGCATTTTCACTTGACATCCAATCAGAACAGTTTGCAAGGTAGCGTCTTCTGTCATATGATGCATCTTCTTCCTATTACCACACCCTGCACTTTTGTAATCCGGGTTGATGCAGTTTTATGGCATAATTGTTATATGAGGGAAGGTTGCCATGAGAACTCTCTTACCTAAGCTAAAATATACACCATATGCTCATTGCACAGACAAAGACTAGTCAGCAATGTGAAAACATCTATCTAATTATTCAGAAGCAACATTTTTAAAGTATGTGTCACCATTTATTCTTTGCAGTTTCAATAAGTCTTTTTTATTCTAGTGAAATTATCTAAGGAGGAACTAAATAAACATTAAATTAGATTCAGCACAATTCTAAAGATGACATCAATGGTAGGTTGCTGCACAGAATGCTTTACTATCAGCGAAGGTTGAAAGGAAATCTTTGGTCCAAGTTACTGCACATGCTAAACTATTGTTAGTGGTGCAAAATTTTATAAATGCAAGCATTTATAAATTAAGCATTTCTAATGAAATCTTTCACTTCTACATTAGTTATAATGCAATATATTTTCTGTTTACTTATAATATTCTAGCATTGTGCAATAACGTTTTGATTTGCAAGTTATTTTCTAAAACAAGCTTAAAATGCAATTCTAAAATAGTGAATGTGTCAATTTCTGAATATTGGTCATTTTTCCCACTTACCCTCACAATATTTTTGTCCTAAATAAGCATGACACAATATTTTTTCCATACAATATATTTGCTTCGATATTTTGTGCAAACACACTCAAAGGTCCAATGGTTGATGATGCGATCACTAACGCCTTGTCTTCCAAATATAAGGCTAACCGTACTTCAGCTCTACTGGATGATGATCAGGATTCTGAATCCTCTGCTGATAGTTCATGTCCAGAGAGGAAAGGGCTTACATTCTGTCCCATATCAGAGGCAATCTGGGCATGGAGCCGCCTCCAGTGGAGGGCCTGCTGAGCATCTTTCTCCACAATTTACTATGCCTGCAGCACTGGCTTAGACATTGCACCTCAATATTAAAGAGGAGATCTTTAGATCATGGGAAGAGGTTTAACACAGCCAGATTTTATGCTTTCCTCAATAACTCTATGACTTGGAAGCTGTTCCCACATTCCGCCAAGTTCAATTCCATCCTGGCCCCTCTCATTAGCAGATCCTCATTAAATCTGGATTACTGTTTTCCTTCGGATCATGTGTATTGCAAGCTGGATTGCGGCCTTAACAAGCCTTTTCCTGCCTCTAATCTGGTTCTCAGGGTGGCATATACTGTTCAATCCTTGGTGAAGGATTTTAAGGCCCTGGTGGAAGCCATGCAGAAGGGTTCAACTGTAACAGATGTTCTAATACATATTGAACAACAGGCGAATTTCCTAGCTATCATGGCAAGGGGTGGGCAGAATGTTTTCTTCTGCCAGCGGAATTGGAGGAATTTAGTAATGCCACGTTACTCTTCTAATGCAGAATTACTAATAAATTCCACCACTCTGAATGTAGAATTACTCAGCAGTAGAAAATATCAGAGGAGTCCAGAAACAGGAACTACGTGCTAGGCAGGTACACGAGAGCGAATGAGAGGTTAGTCACCCAATTAGGAACGTGATAAGCATGTGTGCGAGGCAGTTCCATTTTCATGAACAGCCAATGGCTGTAAAGTTCTCTCTGCCAATTTGAGCCTACGCTGTGCGCAGCTCATAATTCTGAGAAAAAACCTGGACCATGTGTATGAGTTCCACAGTGTGTCTAGATTAGAATGGTTTTTGTTTCCCGGTTCCGGAAGGGACATAATGGTCATGCCTCTTCTTACCCCGCTTTAGGTGTCATGACTGAGTATGTGGGATAGTAGTGCTGTGATTTTTAATGGATTGGTGCTTACAGCTACCCCGGGAATTCGCTTCCACGAACCTCTGCCACTTCCCCAAGGCCTCTTCCGAATGCGATCTCCTCTGCCCCAGCCAGAGCTCCTGAACAGAGTGAGGTGGTCGTCATCCTACAAAAGTCACTGTGAATTTGCACTGGGCGCATCTGTGTTCTGTCAATACCCTGGTTTCAGTCTCTTTTAAGCTCAACGTATCTGCCGTATGTGGAATGTAGATGCTGTGCTTAGTTGCCTAAGAGTTGGGGCGGAGGGCTAAATATGCTGTGTAAACATGTTGACCCACAGTTAGCTGTTTTGACGTATTTAATACAGAGATGCATTGAGATGCTTAAGGGAGAAGAGTACCCACATGCTAAGTGGCTAACATTTGCAAAGCAGAATGAGGGAGGTTTAAAAAAAACATAATGGGGGTCAGTGCATTCTTCCCCATTGGCTTCTATTGAAGCAGGGACAGTTTCCAACGAGAGAAAGATAAATTGAAGCCAGTTTTGGCTTTACAAATTGGGAGGTTCCTTGGCTGAATCGTATCTGTTGGAATGCAAGTAACAAGGGAGATGCAGTGTCCTGCAGTGTTGGGTAGAAAGCGCTACAGCTGGGATACATATGCTGGACAGGTTAATCCCTCTGCCTATAGCCTCATATGGGACACAGTGACATGAGTAGTGTGTGTAAGATTGTACCTGCCGGTAGAACGTTTGCACTTTGTGGAGACCTACTTTTTTGGGGAGGGTGGAACTTTGTTGAATGTTGCTGTGTTTTTATGTAACTCAGAGAAAGTCCATAGAGTAAAACTGTGCAAGTTCTGCCCACCCCTAGTCATGGCCAGACGAAACCTCTGGTTACGGTACTGGGAGGTGGATCTGGCTGAGAACACTTCTTTCTTAAATTACCATTTAAAGGTGGCAAGGTGCTTGGGCGGCGTTTGAATGGTCTGATCTGCAAATCCTTTAAGGATAAGAAACACATCTGCCTCAACAGGTCCTCTTCAAACAAGTCTTCTAAGAATTGGAATCATTCGGATGCCAGGGAGACTAGGGATTTCCCTCTTAGGGACAACTGCTCATATTCATTCAGAGTAAGGGGTCTCAGCTTAGGAAAAGCAAGCAGCAGGATGTTCCCTCCAAGGCGGGGTCCCTAAGTCAGCGGTCCTGACTATGACAGTACTGTGGACACGAGATCTGTATGTGGAGGAATTGCGATGTTTCTTTCAGAGTTGGTGCTTTCCATCTCAGTCATGTGGGTGAGGACCATCCTTCAGAGCTGGTATTGTATCGACTTCATCTCTCCTCCTTTTGATACGAGGTGCATCCCTACTCCCATTCCAATGAATCCTGTGAAGAAAGAAGCTCTGTTGGCTAGGATCACAACCTTGTTAGAGAAAAAAACAATCATCCCTGTGCCGCTACATCAAGTCAGTCAAGGGGTTTACTTTAACATTGTGCAGAACGTGTGGCGGGAGCTTCGACCTATTTTGGATCTAAAAAACCTCAACAAATTAGTTGCATCGATACCATTCAAAATGCTGTCCTTACAGTAGCCCATTCTTCTGATTTCTGACTTCCTGGCAACAATTGACCTTCAGGATGTGTATCTTTACATTCCTGTTTATTCAAGTCATCAGAGGTTTCTAAGGATCGCTGTGGGCTCAATGCATTTCCAATTCCAGGTTCTTCCATATGGACTGAAGTCCGCTGCACTGAAGTTTACCAAGGTGTTGGCTCTGCTGATGGCTGTTCTTCACCTGCAGAGGAATCTCCATCCTTTCTTATCTACACAACTGTCTGGTCAAGGGGGCGTCTCTTCCCCTAACTTGTTTACATGTGAAGACAATGTTGACTCTTCTGTCATCTCGTGGCTTGTTAGTGAATGCGAAGAAATCTCAGCTGGCTCTGACTCAGGATCGTATTTTCATTGGGGCCGATTCTGGACAGATCTGGGTACTTTGCCATTGGGAGACTCAAGGATGCTAAAGATTCATACGCATCTGCAAGATCTGTTGTCTGCACATGTTCAGGCAGTGGCACTATGGGTGAGGGTGCAGGACAAACTGGCAGCCACTGTGTTCTTGGTGCCTGAACCAGGTAGCACTTCAAGTACCTCATTAGGTTCATTCTGAGGCAGTGGGTTCCCAATGTTAAGGATTAGTTTTGTCTTCTCTCTGAGACAGGGGCAATTCGGAAGCAACTGGACTGGTGGCTGGTTCCATCCAACATCCTACAGGGGATGTATTTGTTCTCTCCAGCCCCGGTGATCATAACAACAGATGCCAGTGAAAGTGGTTGCGGAGCCTGGTCGGATGCTGTCCAGGTCAAGGGCCGGTGGAATGTCTGCCAGAGTTCTCGATCTTCCAACTGGAGGGAACTGGAGGTGATTTGCCAGGTTCTCCTTCACTTTTCACCTATGTTTATGGACAGGGATGTGCTATTCAGATGAGAAAAACCACTGCCAAGTCCTATGTCAATTAGCAGTGAGGGACGAGAGCGCTATCTTTTTCAGCGATTGCAGATCAAATGTTCCCATGGGCTCAGTCAAATCTCTCATTGCTATCTTGATCTCAGGGAGTTCTGAATTATCGGGCCGATCACCTAAACAGGGGGATTCTATCCCCTCAGGATTTTTGTTGTTTTCTCCAAGTATTTGCCAGGATGTGTCAGTTTTGGGGTCGCCCCTTGGGGGATCTTTTTGCAAACTCTTATAATGCCTTGGGCCTGATGTTTGCTTTCCCTCCGTTTCCTTAGATCCAGAAGTTTCTGATTCAGGTACAGAGGGAGGGAGCTCAGATTGTTGTGGTGGCATGCCCCCACTCTATCTGGTTTCCTCTACTGATGGAGATGAAGATGGGTCTGGAGTGTTGGTTTCCATTATCTCCGTCTTCTCTGGTGTTTCTGATTCTCCAGGTGCAATCTCTGGAGAAACTCAAGCTGACGGCTTGGAGATTAAACAGGGCATTTGATGCTGCAGGGTCTCTCTGCATTAGTCTCCTTTTCTGTGCAGGCTTCCAGTAGGTTGTCGACCAGGCGTTCTTATGCACAGCATTGGAAAATGTTTCAGGCTTGGTGTGATCGGAGGCGTTTGGTTCCACACTCTGTTTCTCTACCTCAGGTCCTGGAATTTTTCCAGGGTGGTTTTCAGTTGGGTGTTAGTCCTGCCACTCTTAAAGTTCAGTGGCAGCTGTTACAGCTTTTGGACTCCTTGGGGGTGGTCTGGTATACCAGCAGGGTTTGGTATCCAGGATCTTTAAGGGGTTTTGAAATCTCCGTCCGGTCTAGTAGTTGGTATGTCTTCCTTGGGATTTGCAGTTGGTGTTGCAGGCTCTCCAGTATCTCCTGTTTGATCAATTGTCTTCTGTGGGGTTATGTCTTCTGACCCTGAAGGTATTCTTTCTGGTGGCCCTAACTTCGGGTTGCCACCTTGGAGAGCTGGGGTCTCTGTCTTGTCTGTCTCCTTTCTTTGGGGTGTTTGATGAAAGGATTGTTGTTCAATTGGGTACGGGATTTGTGCCCAAAGTGACTTCTGTTTCATTTTCAACTGAAGTGATTCTCATGGTGTTCTTTCCAAATGCTTAATCTCCTGAGGAGATGGCACGTCATGTGCTTGATGTGCAGATTACAGTTTTGATCTACCTGGACTGGGTGAAGGAGCTTCAGGACTCCTCCACTTTATTTTTTATTTTGGGCCCGCCCAAAAGGGGAGTAAGCCTTTGTCTCAGACCTTGGGCAGGTGGATCTGGTCTGTGATTCTGATGGCAGAGAGGCACTCAGGATTACACTGTGATGAAAGTTATTCCTCAACATATAATTTGGTGGAGGAAGACCAGTTTCATGATAGCTTGGGTATAGTCTTAAAATGTGCACGACTGTTGATAGAATAAGCAGTATGGTCTGTCGTCTCCTCTGGGAATCCAGGGTAGATCTACCAGGGGCATGTTTGCTTGAGTTGCTGAGATGCAGGGAGCTTCATTGCAGCATATCTGTTGAGCTGCCACTTGGTTGGTTCCATCTACCTTCGTGATTCATTATCGGGTGGTCCAGGGTCTAGAGGTTCCTGATTTGGTGGTTTCCAAAGTGTTGACTTCTGTGTTGTAAACAACTTTTTGCCTATGGATTAAACTTGTGTTTTGCATATTATGGACAGTTGCCCTGGTCAAATTCTTGGCTGAGATACATCTCACTATGTGATTGATTATGAGGAGAGGAACGAGGAGGTAATGCTGCTTTTACTTACAGGTAATAGCATTACTCTGAGTCCTTCTCTCACCGTGATGAATTAAGCACTCACTCCTACCCTGTTGGCCAGTCGAACTGTGCAGACTTTTGGGCTTGGTACAGAACAGGAAGTAAGAGCGGGGGGATTTCATACATTGGGAGCAGATTGCGAAAGAAGGCACATGGGACACAATATGTGATTCATCATGGTTAGAGAAGGACGCAGAGTAATGCAACATTATCCCAGCCTTTTCCAATCAATGATGAGTTAGTGATGGTAGATTTGCAGAGAGGTGGAAATCCGTTCATGCTTGTTCTTTCTATGGTTCTAAATCTTCTAGGGAATCCTGTGATAGACAGAAAGTATATCCTTTGCTTGCAACATATGCAGTATATCTGCTTACTACTCCAGGTGATGTTAAACTATGTATCTATGCTATATTAGCAGAAGGGATTATGAGTGAATGGAAAGCATCTTTCTGCTACCCATGCACTGTGAACATCAAGTGTTCTGTGTGTGTGTTCTCTGAATGCTATGTATATCAGTGTTCGAGGAATGAAGATGTTTATGTTTTTGGGAGTCACACCTTGTTTTTTCACTTAGGGTGTGTATAAGTACAAAATATGAGGAATAGCAAATCTTGAAGATGGATCTGCTTCTTCTTTATAGGTAGAGTTGTTACTCTATTTCTGAGTGTCAAATATGCCTTGGTGGACCTGTTAGGTTGGATGCCAATAGTTTAAAAGGCTTGTTCAGACGATGTGACTGTGTCACTGACATGAGCTCGCTGGTGGGTAAAATTCTCCATTAATGTGTAGAGAAGTGTCTTAATGCCAACATCTTTCAAGCTTTTTACTGTTATGGTAAGGTCTGGCTGCTCTCTTGTGAACTCTATCTTTTACACTTGATTTGAAACCAAATGTATGTTTCTTAGCCCCTCTAGGCACATTCTCATTAAGAGAAGTGGACCCTCGTATGTTGGTCTACTATCCACCTATAGTTTCTGAGGTCTCTTTCGAACTTACTAGTGTTACTGAACTTATGATTGTCTCATAAATAGTTTTAATTATTATATTTTTGCAGTTTTATAGTGATCACCAAACCCAATGTGCAGCTGAGGGCTTTATTTGGAATCATGTTACAAGAAAGTACAAGATATAAATATACACATTGGTACACAGCATACATGAGAGCAATAGAGCTAGCTAGGATAATACATATCTAAAAATCACTACAGGATATATATGGAAATATTTATGATGTATACACATGTGCATTCTCAGAAAAATTTGGGTTCACAAGGAATCACCAGTCAATAAAATGCAATCTGGTATTCAGTCATGGGTGGAAGTGACTTTGAATGGGAAGCATTTATAATTTATTTGGTAATGTTCCACAGGAGGAATTTTTCCTTTCCGAATTTAGTTGTACACTTTGGGTCTGTTTACGCAAAAGTTTGTCTTAGGTTCATTTTATTCCTGGCAGTTCTTTCAGGGAATTATGCCATGAACACTCAGACTTCGAACTGTAATGTGAAAAAATCAATGGATGAAAAGTTGGTTCAGCTTAAAGTGAACAAGACTGTGTAGAAAGTAATAGAAATTACATATTTTTTTGACAAGTTGTACCTAAGGGCACTCACAGGGTGCTGTGCAATATTGCACTTTGCCGACAGGCTTTTACAATTCTACGTAAATTGAGACAGTGAATAGTGCCAGGCAAGTGCCTATGCAAATTTTTACCAAAAAATCCCCCTTTTTTTCTTTTTCCCAGAGCTTAATATGGCGCGAACTTGACCCAAAAGTATCAGAGCTCTTTACATGAGCACCAGATGTGTTGCACAAGGACACATTCATTTTTTGCTAGGTATGGGAGAATAAGTGACTGGCCCAGAATCAATGTGGAGACTCGAACACGGTTCCCCTGGATTGAGGCCGAGCGCCCTAGCCCTAAAACCACATCCTCTCCCTTTCAAATCTCCCTCTTACAAATCATTTCACATAGAGACACTCAGGATTACACTGTGATGAAAGTTATTCCTCAATTTATACTTTGGTGGAGGAAGACTAGTATTATGATAGCTTGGGTATAATCTTAAAATGTCCATGACTGTTGATAGAATTGCAAGATGGTTATATAATAAATCAGTGATCAGAATAAAGAGATCAGTTCTGGTCAAGGTATGCACCACACACTAATGTGTTAAAGAGGGATGTTGAGGAATCCTTACACATAATAAAACATATTTTTCATGGCCCAAACTGCCTCGCTCCATCAGGTGCCTATTACCTCCCATTTTATTGAAATATACCTTGAGTTTTAAAATTTCACAAACCTTGTCACCCTTACATTCCCATTTTGTATACGTTTCCTATTTGTATACATCACTAACTAGTGTGTTGAGGTACAGCACAGCAGATTTGTGTAGGACAACAGTCCTCGTAGGCATGCTAAGATTTACATATGTAACGTGTAGGCCACAAACAATTTTTTAGCATGAAATTCTATGTTGTTGTACCAGTTTAAATATTTTTGGATGACATTAGTATATTTCTCTGTGACAAACCATCCCCTTTGGCTAAAGACCCATTTGAGTGCTGACATTTAACTTTCAAATCTTGCCTAAGGACTCATTTAGGCAGACAAAGACTAAACATTACACTTTTTCTCGGGGCTTTCTCCTCAGGGCCTGGAAATTCATTAATCGCCGGCCTGATCACACCCTGGCTGCTCTCTTTTTTGGGGCCTTCATTTTACTTTAACATCTCATTCAACCTAAAGAGTACCAAACTACATAACCACTATTATGCTACCTTCAGAAACTATCCACAGCTATGTCTCCACTGCTAACCCTTTTTTTGCTGGAGGATTTCACATTGTCTCATGGAATCCCAAAGCATGCAATGGACCTGCATAAAATTGTTCTAAGTAGAAGATCAATCACAAATGTTTGGATTGTGGAAAGTTAAGAGACTTCAAAAAGACAGAACTAAGACTCTTTTAATGTATTGCAGACGCGTTTCAGCCGTAGCTTTCATCAGTGCTTTTAAAAGAGGCATCAATGTTCAAAAGCACAGCGCGTTATTTAAACTCATAGAGTCTCTCGTGATTGGCGATTTTCAAATGGTGGCAAATGAGGAAGGACTCAGATGAAATTCACCTCCCCAAGCAGTCCTATAAGTAAGACGCTGTTTAATTATGTAACACCTTGGCCATATCGACAGTTTTTCAAGGTGAGTATGTTATTATGAACCTGTCAAAGTTCTTACTGCTACTGCTTGCCTGATGTTGTTGGAAGGTTTACCGATGTTATCACCACCATTCTGCTGCGCATTAAGTTCCCACGCCAAACCTTCGTTGTAAAACCAAGATGAGTCCGGTGGCAGCAGTAGAATTACCGTGTGCCATGAATTTGAATAATCCACGACCTTCGGTCGAAGGAAACATCCTGTGGAGACGGTCCAAGCTCCTGTTACAAATTGCGCTCCACTTTCCACCAAAAGCAGGTTTCGCCGAACTCTTAAGGCTGATGCCATAAGTGTGTGAGGATGGAACTCACATTACATACCAGCTCCGACGCTTGCAAAGATTCTGCTTGCTTAGACACTCAGGGAAATAAAACTCTTTTTTAATGTATTGCTGACGCGTTTCAGCCGTATCTTTCATCAGTGCTTTTAAAAGAGGCATCAATGTTCAAATGCACAGCACGTTATTTAAACTCATAGAGTCTCTTGTGATTGGAGATTTTCAAATGGTGGCAAGTGAGTAAGGACTCAGATGAAATTCCCCTCCCCAAGCAGTCCTCTCAGTAAGACGCTGTTTAATTATGTAACACCTTGGCCATATCGACAGTTTTTCAAGGTGAGTATGTTATTATGAACCTTTGAAAGTTCTTACTGCTACTGCTTGCCTGATGTTGTTTGAAGGTTTACTGATGTTATATATATATCTATAAAAGAAACACAGTCCTTGTTGCTACCACCTCAGCAGCAAAAAGCAGGTACGGACCACAGAATGGAGTTAAAAAAATAAATATCCTTTTTTATTGTAAAGTGAAGTTCATCCAATTATGGAACAAGCAAGGGCCCAGCCTGACGCATTTCAACCACGTTACCACGGTCTTGATCACATGATGCGCTGGACCAATGGAGAACAATATATAGTGACACAGTGATGATGCAAAAATAATGTGACTTACTTCTCACAGTAATTGACATGGAAAAACTCATAATATACAACCTTCCCCAACAATCAGGTATAATAGTTTTAGGATTTTTATAAACAAATGACATATACAGCCAATATTAAAAATACATAAAGAAGGGGGACACAATTTATAGTCATTCATTTGTAAACAGTCTGCATAATAAATATACAGTACATATTAAGTCAATAATACTAGCATAGTGCTAAATGAAACAATCTGCAATGAAATGGCAGATGTTATCTGGGGCACTGATCCCTCCTGTCCGTATTCCTAATCGCTTAAGAGAGTCAAAGACTTGTTAAAGTGCAAGTGCAAGAATGTGTACCTAAAAAGTGCAAAAGTGTCACGTAATAACTATAAGAAGTGTATAAAACAAATATACATAATTAAGCTCAGTCAGGCAGACAAGCGCACATATAAACAAATAGAGTGCTAGTGCACTATAAATGTATAGCTGAATGCAGAAAGTCAGGTTACAACTTCAACAATGGTAAGCATATATATATCCGTATTGCACTACACAGGTTCTTAGCTCGCTAAAGTGCCAGTGCATAAAGAACTTGATATGTGCAAATGAGCGTCGTTATTAGCATTATCAATAATATCAGAGTGTAAAGTACATATCATTCAAGGGGCTAAAACCGGCGGATACTCCGTAAGAACTAGGTAAAATTGAGGAACCCAGGATAAAACCAAGTAAAAACCAAGAGAACAACCTGATAAAAGCCAACCTTGATCAATGAGGATGACCAAAAGGACAGTTGACTTGCTTGACTATTACTTACGTTTGGACATTTACTTTGACCCTTGTATATAGACTGGTTCCCAAGGCACTTCCTGATGTGTTTTATTTATGTTGCCCAACCCCCTCCAAGTCCCCTTCTCCACTCTGTGCAAAGAACATTATTTGCTTTCCTTTCTCCCTTCCAAACAGACTGGTTTTTGCTAATTTTTTCCATTCATTTAATTTACATAAACTTATGTTTTGAATCAAACTTTTTCTATCTTGTTAGGTTCATTGTAAATGTTGTGTTCGAAGTATGGCCATATTCCTTGAGAGTAGTTATTTGCTCTGCACATAATAGCTTGTTGCACTGATGGAGTTACACATTTGCATGTGTCACTCACACACATTCATCCTCACACCTCTAGGCCGCCACAAGGGTAAACAATTGACAATTCAGTTCATTATATGCAAGCCTAGTCTTGACTTGTGACAACATTTATCTTTTATTTACACATATTCTGGATAATATTTTTTCCTGTGATCATGGGGGATTGTGCATGCACCTTCGCAAATTTGGTAGTGATGATTGCTGTGAGCAAGTGCGTCTGTGTTGTTGCCGAGGTGCAGGTTGGTGTGCTGTATCTACCTGTACAAAGGGGCATTCCTGGACAGGGGTTAATGGTGTCTGTACAGTTGGGGGGAGTGCCTGGATAGGGGCTGAAGGTGTCTTTTCTGGTGGAGGGTGTGCCT
The DNA here is from genome assembly GCF_964263255.1 of Lissotriton vulgaris. Lineage (NCBI taxonomy): Eukaryota > Metazoa > Chordata > Amphibia > Caudata > Salamandridae > Lissotriton > Lissotriton vulgaris. The sequence continues at coordinate 179,169,715 of NC_141700.1, forward strand.
GGACAGGGGGTGATGGTGAATGTGCAGGTGGGGGGGAGTGCCTGGACAGGGGTTATGGTGAATGTGCAGTGGGGGGCAGGCACAAGGGTGGTGGTGGCTGTGAACTCTTGCAGTAAGCCTGTGCAGCTTGTGGTACAGGTGGGTGGCTGTGATGTGCTGCAGGTAGATGTGATGGCTCCTCTTTCTACATTGACCTTGAAGGGAGACTTTGGATCGGTTTCAGCATGTCCTCCACCATCTTCAGGGCCAATTCATGGTGTCTTGCACTCTCTTCCCTATGGATGGATATGATGTCATTTTTCTTCTTAGACATGTCTTGACAAGACCTATCCATCCTGTCCAACAACGGGGCCAGTCTGTCCACCACCTGAGGGAGTTGGCACATGTCCTGCAGTGCCTCTGGCATGTCTTACAAAGTAGCCCCTTTGGCAGGAAAGTCCTGCCTCACATCAGCCTGCTGTGGGAAGAACTCCTCCTCTCACTGGCCACCATGGCCATCTGTTAGTCCCTTCCACATGGGACAGCCATAGATAAGACATTCATATCAACCTGCAGGGCGGGTTTCAGTTGATAGTCTGCATCGCATAAGGGGTGGTAGGTCCCTCAAATGGTAGAGAGAATGCCTGGGATGCACTGTATTGGGAGGAGTGTGAAGGGGAACCACCACATCTGTCCTGGAGGTGAGGCCTGTGTGGGAGTGATGTCTGTTTTGGGGCATGTGAGAGCTGTGGCTGGTTAGTGCTATGCTGAGAACAGGCAATTCTGGGCTTTGGATAATGAGGCAGTTTGCTGGATGGAGGGTGTGGCCTTACACATTTTGACCAGTGGACTGAATGTTCTGGTCAGGGCATCTGACTCCTCATCCTCTCTGTATGAAGGGCCAGGTGGTCTCCATCATCCTCCAATTCATCAACCTCCTCTGGAACGCCTCCCTCCTCCCCCTCCTCCTCTTACGCACTGCTGGCAGCTGAAATGGCTGCTTGCGGCAGTAGTGGGTTCTCCCCTTCAATTGCCTGTCATCAACCATTGGTGGAAATTCCATCCTAATCACCTGGAAGACAGAGTTGCAACAGGATAAGCAATTGACCCTGTATATGATGTGGTGCAACACAAGGGTTGATTCTACTGTACTTTGCATCAACAGATGATACACATGTGACCTGGCTAGGGTACACCTACACTTGACAATTCACACCATAGCACTGAGGTGATGAAGGGTGATGTACAATGCACAAGCAAACTTACCAGCTCCAGCCACAGTTCTGTGTTGCTTTGAGATTCCCCCTGATGTAAACTGCTGTGCCTTGCTCCTCATAGGTGTAGCTGAAGAGGAGGTCCTCGATCCTGCAGCTTGAGAAAAGAAGAGGCACCATACTTAATGATCTGCATGACTAATATGCTAACAGGCACATGTGACACGCACATAACTGAAATGGTATGTATGTAACTTTTTACACATGAACTACAGATGCTATGCAGTAGGGGATTTAGATCTTCAGAATGATTTTGGAATCCATAATAGGGAAACACCTTATGGCATGCTCACCTGATGGACAAATGCGAGTGGATTTGACTGGTGCAGCCAGGATGTCTCTCATACCTCGGGATGGTGGGGTCTGCAGCACTGATGGAATCCTTCCAGCAGCTGTTATGAGACATACATGTCCATATTCAAGTAAATAGGATGATCGCAATGAGTTAATATGTATATGTCATTGTCAAAGACCATTGTTTTGCTATATCTGGCCAGTGTGCTGCATGTTTTCCTCCTGAACTTTACATGTGGGCCCCTGGGCACCAGCAGCAGTTGCCAGATGTTACCTCCACACAGCACTGACATCAACGAGATATGACATTAACAGACAAACGTGCATTAGAAGGTAACTGATATTTGAAGGAAGGGGGTAATTACGGTGAACTCCTCCGCCTACCTTTGGATACACCTTCATTGTTAGACCCATCATGAGTACGATATTGTCTGTTGTCAAATCTATAGGAGTATACATCATCATGCTGACCAGATTCACATTGGCACATCAGATCATATCATTGCATTGGAGAGTTAATATGTGAGATGTCTAGATGTAGAAAATTAGAAATATTGATGTACATAAGCAACGTTCATTTCCCTTTTCCCACTCCTCTCCCTGCGCGTACCATGAATACCGTAAAGCATTAACTACATCCTACTGCCAGCAAAGGCCTGTACCCATGTATACATGACAGCCATTTTAGGCACCCTGGCCCTTTTTGCCCGCCTAAGATTAGAATCACCGGCTCCCCTTCTGCGTGTACACGACCCTGCCCTGAAAGGCAGCCCCTTTTGCTCGACCCACGCAAACCCCCCATTCCCTCTTGAAGAGGCATCCTTCGCCTTAGCGGGCATAGCCCTCCCCAGCTGCACCCGACTGCCCCCGCTCTCTCATGTACGGGTCATAAGATCTATCTCTCTCTCTCTCTCTGTGTGACTCTGTCCCTGTGTCCACCCTGGCTCCCCCTCCCTTCTCCTCACACAGGCAAGTCATAAACCTTCTTTTGCAAGACCCTGTCCTTGAGAGTCGCGGCCGCGCCTGACCAACACCTCCTTCCCTTCCATGAATGCCCCTCTGTTGACAAGCCTTCCCTCCGCGCTCGATTGTCCACGCGGCATGAATACCACTCCTTTGATGACCCTTTCCCCCGAGTCCGGCTGACCACACATGTCCGAGGCCATCGCCTGGGCCAGGAGATACCATTTACTGCCCTTATTGTACGGAGTCACTCCTCTTCAAAGGATCCTCTATTGGTCTTAGCCACCCCACCCCCCCGGGCTATGATCCGGCGCACACATCCTACAAAACACCCAGCTGCGTGATTGCCCTCCCCTCTTATCAGCAGGTCAAGGGTCCCCATTGTGAATGTATATGGGTAGGATCACCACGAGGATTATAGGGATGTCTTTCTTTTGCGTCATACATTCCTGATTGTGTTATCAAGTGTTCTGTAGAGTATAAAAGCCAGAGTCTCAGCTCACTTGTTAGAGCACCTCCCGAAAGACACTGTGTTTCGTGTCCGAAATGACTTGCTCTCCTCATGAGAAATAAACTCTGTTCTTGATTCCTGCTTCCAGCGCCCGTCTCTTTATTTTTAATAACTATTCAACATGGGAACTAAGAGGCGGTTTGCGCCAGCAGCCTGGGCATCGATAGGATTATGGGCTCATTTTCAACAATTGGCGTCCCAACGCGGGGTCCATCAGTGACATGGGGTGCGGTAAGAGAGATCCAAACGAAGAAGTGAACATCTAAATGATCGGAGCATGCCTGCCTTGAGAGGGCTCTCGCCCGGCTGCCGATCGACAGAGCTTCACCAATTCTGAACGGACCTCTCTTGCAGTGACCTATTGTCCTGACTGGAATCCCACAGGAATGCTACATGGAGTAAGAGAACGAACGGGCGCTGGAAGAGGAAGTCGAAGAACTGTCCGTATGGTCCGGTCCGGGTAAGATTAAGTAGGGCGTTCCTACGCCTGATTGGTAGGGTGGTTCTATCCACCTAATTGTTGATTGATTGTATTGAAAATCGGTATTTGTATACCGAAATTGCTGATTGTTGATTGTTTGTATTGAAAATCGGTATTTGTATACCGAAATTATTGGTATTGGTTCATTTAGCTTTGAGGGCTACTTGACATATTGGTTCTCTTCTGAGAACGAGACATTCTCTGTTTTCAAACAGCGGCGAATAGGAACGTCGTCCCTCTTTGCAGATAGAGAAGGGTAGGTAATACAGACTTTTGTCCCCGGTATTAATCCGTCATGCCTACTTTTCTCCCCACTGAATTGTTTGAAGTCGATTGATAACCGATTGTTGTTCTTTAAGAATTGTTGAAGTCGATTAATAATCGATTGTTGTTCTTTGAGAATTGTTTGAAGTCGGTTGATAGTCGATTGTTGTTCTTTGAGATCTTCCCTGTCTACAAACTGAGACGAGTAGAAATATTCTGTCTTCCTTTTTGGATAGCGAAGGGCAGGTAATGCAGACATTTGTCCCCATTGTAATCCGTCATGCCTGTTTTTCTCCCCACTGATTGGTTGGTTGCCTGGACATTGTTGTTCCAGGAATTGTTTCGTTTGAGGTATTTTCTGCCTGCAAACAACGTGGAATAGAAATATTCTATCTAGTCTTTGCAAGTAGTAAAGGGTAGGTTATGCCCCTTTGTGAATTCGTCAGTCCTACCCACTCCCCACTGTTTGGGGGGTAGCTCGCATGGTCCGCCCAGGAGACTACCCTTATGGAGGACATATGCTCCCCGCTCATGGGCCATTTAGTGGAGGTAGACCATCTGGTCCGTCCAGGAGGCTACCCTAGTAGATGGAAGTACATCGCTCGGTCTGTCCAGGATGATACCCCAATGAAGGAATATATGTTGCCCTTTTGATCGATAATCTCGTTCCACCCCGGACCATTTATTGGAGGGAACTCGTCTGGTCCGCCCAGAAGTACCCCCTAGTGAAAAGGACACATAAAAATATGAAGTGATCACCGTTCCCTACTAACAGAAAGCCTTAGCTCGAAACACGCTAAGGAAGAGAAAGAAAACTAAAAAGAAATCAGGCTAAGTCAGTAACTCCCTGATGAGCTTTTGACTTCACTAAAAATAAGAAACATTAGAAATAGTTCATAATAAGAAATATAAAATGGCGAAAAGTTTGGCAGCAAAGATAGCCACGAGGTAGCTAGGCTTCAACGCCTGTTCCTGCTCCCGACATGCCTGCCTCATTGCCCGCCACGCCCAAATAACGATCACATGAAATAGAAACAATCCGATAGGTACCTACCCTCATTCCGGAAGCTCCCAAAATGCAACAGGTCCGCGGTTACGCCCATCCGGAAGGTGAGGCCTCGAGGCACGAGGGGCTCGCCTGACCACGGTCGGGAGGAGATGATGTTGGGCAGGCGGTCCAAAGAATGGCAGAGTCCTCTCCTTCTCTCCTCTTCCGCTGCCCTGCAGGCCACGGGGGGGGGGCTGTCTTGCTTCAGCCACCGACCACCCCCCCCCCCTTCTGTCTCTCGCCTGGTCCGACCCACGAAGAAGGCAGAAGCCGAAGGCGAGAATGGCGGCGAATCAAGTAGTCCCGCCACATGTCAAATTCCCTGGATAGTTACAGGTAGTGCTGCCACATGTCGACGCCTGGACAGTTCCAGATAGTCCCGCCACATGTCAAGGAAAAGGGGGGGCTGTCTTGCCTCAGCCGCCGACCACCCCCCCCCCATCTTCAATAGCCAGCACGGCCAATATCGAGACGACGGAGCCGAGTAACGGCGCGGGGTCGCTGGAAGGGGGAGGTGACGCGAACGAACCTCCCCCACCTCCCTCCAGGTGGAGGCTTCCAGCGACACCCCAATGCTCTTACTTAAAGAGGGTCAACATCATAAAGCGGTCTTCTGCCCAGGACGGGCACACGCTCCATGCCTTCTCCCCTCAACCTTGAAGATTCTATAAGAGCCGGGGGGCTCCGATCCCTCCGCATGGGTGCCCCCGCCCCCTTCACTGGGAACCACGACACCGGTACAACTCCTGCCGGCACCAGCCTCGGATTGGAAATGGCTAAAATGAAGCCACGGCACGGACTTGTTCAGTTCCGGAGGAACGCCAGGATGACCCGGTAGGAAAATTGTTGCCGCCCTTCCCACTCTTTGACTCATGGTCCATATTTGCTAAACTGTTAACAATATAGCACAAAACCTTTTTGAACTGCCAACGGAAAGTTCTGGGCCAACCACGCGAGACTAGAAAATTTCTGACTGTGCTGGAACTTGCCTGACCCCACCTAAAATGGCGTCGCCGCAAAATGAAAACGTACTTTGAATAAACTCTGTTACACCCAGATTGCGCAGCTTGTTGTCCCGAGATCTATGTGCAGTTTTTGGATAATGAAAGTAGATATGAAGGGCGTTGAGTATGTGCTTGAATAATGAATTGACTTAGGGTGGGTACTGATTATGATTTGGAAAATGAATTGGTATAACTTAGATAACGAATGAGTATTGGATAATGAATTTTTGAATTAAAAATGAATTCTTGAACATGCATCATGCTTGCTCTGTAAGGGAATTTTAATACGATTTTATTTGCACTGCTGCACTTTATGCAATGAACTGCCACCAATTTCGTTTATTAAAAGTATTTTGAAGAAGAAAGCACGGTCGTAGCAGTTGCATTAATGAGTTTTGGATGCCTTACTACTGTGAGCGAAGAGTAAGTATGATGAAGGATGTAGATCAAAAGGGATCAGATATTTAGCAGCTACCTTATGTGCCACAAGCAGCCGGAAAAATGTTTCAGATACCCTTAAAATGACACCACAGAAAATGCCACCTGACCGTCACCCTTGCACCCGATAAAGAGGGTTACGACCAAGTAGCTCATGTAGATACTCAGATCGTCAATGATTATCTATCTGACACCACTGGTCCCTCTGGGCTGAAATGCCGAAATGGCAAGGGAATGCGGTACGAGGAGGTAGGGCGAGTATATGGTAGGTAAAAACATTTTCGAACTACTGCATGATGATGTGCTTCGAATGCTGCCCCCCCACCCCTTCTTTTCCTCCCTTCTGCAGGACATGTCAGAACGTCGGCTGAGGTGTGGAAGAGCGACGGTTGGACCACCGACGAAAGAGGGAAAGGGGGAAATATGTGTTTAGTCGTTATAACAATAAGATTTTAAAAGACGTAGGCTTAACATGACTGTTTCTCCTTAGGACATAGCGACTGAGAGGATGGACTGACATAGAAACTGGACAGGTACTGAATGACGAAAAATTGACTAGAAATGACGTGTTAAATAATGTAACTGGACGTTTGACTAGGTAGGGAAAGGACAAAGAAAATTTATACGGGTGAGGGTTGCCACAGCACCACCCGTCTAGGAAGTTAGAGATGTTGCTGATGTTCAAAAATGCACTACCCCCTTTTCTCACACTCTTATAGATATAGCCAAGCTGTTCGACTGTTCTCCCGATCAATACTTGCCGTTGCCTCAGCCTGGAGAACCTCCCACCAAAGAAGGGAACAGAAAAATGGCTTAAGATTCAACCATGGGTAACTAGCACGACCAGGTTAATTACTGATCGACCAGCCGACGTGTGAGTATTGGTAATTGGGAACGCTCGCAGGCGTGACAAGCGAGAAGGGAAAAGGGGGAAGGGTAGAAGGAACTAAGCACGTAGATAAAACAGGATAGTAAAGATACGTAGGATATACATATAAAAACAGATCTTGTAGGCTAACAATTGTTTCCTGTCTTGTCGTAAATGTCTTATATATGTGTAATACATGTGCCGTCTTCCCTGTCTGAGTTTGTGTATAATGTACGGATTTATGTTTTCCCTCTGTCTGTATCTGCATGTTACCTAACCTTTGCTGTTCTGTGTTGTAAGCGCACTAAATGACCTATTTTTGCACACGTCTCTCTCTCTCTCTCTCCCTCTCTCTCTCTCTCTCTCTCTCTCTCTCTCTCTCTCCCTACATGTCATACGTGTACCGAATGGCTCGTTTAGACTGCGGACGACTCTCACTCTCTATGAGAGTCTTCCTATTCTCTCTCTCTCTCTTTTGGTAAAATCGTGCCCCACCGGCACCAGTCTGATTGGATACTTATTGAACGCGAAGGTGTTCAGCGAAATTGGCTGAAACTAAAATGATTGTACCTTGCCATATTACTGCCTCTCCTTTCTGCAAAATGAATGAACTTGAATTGGCTGAGAAGGAAAGGACAGGTAAGACGACTAAAGTCCCCCAAATCTGGCCATTTATAGGGGAACTGTATGTCAATGGCACCGTGTATCTGTTCTACAGAAACGAACGCCACGTCCAGATTGAACCCCCAACGCCCGGATTGCCCCACCCCCCCCCCTTTTTTGCACCCAAGCGCAAGCGCTCGAAGCCTCCCCGCCCCATTTTTGATAAACACCAATTGCTGTCCCGAATATAAACTTGATGCACATGAGTAGCCGTTTACCCTCGAGAAGACCATGTCTTGCCTGACTCTCGATAATGGCACCCCCGCCCTGTTCGTAAAGGTTAGCCAGTCCTGAGGGGAAATGCTCTGTAAATGCTGAATATGATGTGATGCACAATTAATGGGAACACCATTTACCTCACTTGATTTATAAATAAGACGATGAATAGACCTGCCATGAACCCAGTAGGAATACTGACACATGCACTGCTTGGTAATGGACCTCTGACTGTGACCAATGAGCGTATCTCCCAAATGCGTAGAATTGAGGAAGGAATTCACATGCGTAGATATCTTCTTTTGCCATTTCACTGAAACCTTGTCTTGTACCTATTCAAAGATTCACGATCACCGAAGGAGATGGGTCAGAAGTGACGTACAGCCTGGCTGCGGATCTTGGGACTCGTGTGACCTCGACCAAAGGTGGAGCCGCAGAGCAACAGGATACGGGACGAGACCACAACTTCAACGTGGAAAATGAAAAACGGCGGGCCACCTCGAAGCCACCCGCCTGCTAAACCCACGTGTGCCTGGAGTCTCCGTCCCCCTTCCTTGAGCCCGATGGATGGGCCTGCCTGCTTGTTATCCTTTGCTCCCTTGGTCCCTTTTGTGTGTCCCAGGAACTCTGACCCAACTCCACCCTCTCCCCTATCGACTATTTGGACCACACTCACCCTCTTTTCCACGTGACTTTTTGCCAAAGGAACGAACAGCATCCCACTGGGAATAGGATGCTGCCATAGAACTATGGGTGCCGAGCATGAGGCGCCACCAACCGGATTGTTTAGGGAACAGGACTGTGGTCTAACAGCAGAGGACTGACCGCACCCTGCAACGCGAAAGGATGGAACAGAGCTGGACCTATAGCTCCACCGCCGGTGCTCAACAGCGCCAACGAAAGTACTCGGACTAGAGCCTACCAGTGATGGCTCACTGACAAAAAGACACTGGGATGAAGAAATATTGTATATTGAACTGAATTCCGCTCTCAACTACCTGGTCAAAACTGTTCATTGGTTACATTTTTTTAATCAGAAACATTTATGCTATGTAGTGCTTTGAAATGGTAGGAACTCGACAAATGCAATATCCTATGTGCCGTATTATACCAAACACATCAACTGTCCATGATTATATACCATATGCTAATATTGAAAATGCTAATTCTGCGACCGTGCCTGTTTATATGTACCATCATCGATCACGAAAATGAACTTTTGCTATGTAAAAAGGGGCGACTGTAGAAAATTAGAAATATTGATGTACATAAGCAACGTTCATTTCCCTTTTCCCACTCCTCTCCCTGCGCGTACCATGAATACCGTAAAGCATTAACTACATCCTACTGCCAGCAAAGGCCTGTACCCATGTATACATGACAGCCATTTTAGGCACCCTGGCCCTTTTTGCCCGCCTAAGATTAGAATCACCGGCTCCCCTTCTGCGTGTACACGACCCTGCCCTGAAAGGCAGCCCCTTTTGCTCGACCCACGCAAACCCCCCATTCCCTCTTGAAGAGGCATCCTTTGCCTTAGCGGGCATAGCCCTCCCCAGCTGCACCCGACTGCCCCCGCTCTCTCATGTACGGGTCATAAGATCTATCTCTCTCTCTCTCTCTGTGTGACTCTGTCCCTGTGTCCACCCTGGCTCCCCCTCCCTTCTCCTCACACAGGCAAGTCATAAACCTTCTTTTGCAAGACCCTGTCCTTGAGAGTTGCGGCCGCGCCTGACCAACACCTCCTTCCCTTCCATGAATGCCCCTCTGTTGACAAGCCTTCCATCCGCGCTCGATTGTCCACGCGGCATGAATACCACTCCTTTGATGACCCTTTCCCCCGAGTCCGGCTGACCACACATGTCCGAGGCCATCGCCTGGGCCAGGAGATACCATTTACTGCCCTTATTGTACGGAGTCACTCCTCTTCAAAGGATCCTCTATTGGTCTTAGCCACCCCACCCCCCCGGGCTATGATCCGGCGCACACATCCTACAAAACACCCAGCTGCGTGATTGCCCTCCCCTCTTATCAGCAGGTCAAGGGTCCCCATTGTGAATGTATATGGGTAGGATCACCACGAGGATTATAGGGATGTCTTTCTTTTGCGTCATACATTCCTGATTGTGTTATCAAGTGTTCTGTAGAGTATAAAAGCCAGAGTCTCAGCTCACTTGTTAGAGCACCTCCCGAAAGACACTGTGTTTCGTGTCCGAAATGACTTGCTCTCCTCATGAGAAATAAACTCTGTTCTTGATTCCTGCTTCCAGCGCCCGTCTCTTTATTTTTAATAACTATTCAACATGGGAACTAAGAGGCGGTTTGCGCCAGCAGCCTGGGCATCGATAGGATTATGGGCTCATTTTCAACATAGAAGTCAGGTACATTTTGTGGCACATTTGTGCTTCCCTCCCCATGGAGTCACAACACCCATTTTGGACTGAGAGATCACACATTTGTTATGCTCAATCTTTGTGTGACCTCTGTTCCCTTTATACATGTACAATATCATAGTAGAACTTAGCTGTCAATGGATGATGTATTTTATAGCACACATCCTAACCTCATATATTATCCTGTCACTTATATATAAGAATACGGTAGAAGAGGAGGCGAGCTGAATTCAACATTTGACTAGGATCACATATTATGGTAAAGTATAGAAGTTTGGATGGTTGCCACCTACACTAGATTTACATTGTGCAGTTCAGCCACCAGATATATACATTTCACTTCCTCTACATCCACCTTAGCAGCCCATACACCCCTCCCAAAACAACCCAACCCAACTGGCATCACTGCGACCCTCATCCACATGAATTTAATTTCCAAACAGTTTGGGCCCTGTGATTTAGCTTGAGAGTTTTCCTGTCATGGACTTACAATCCAGTTGTGGATACTCCACTTCATATGACATACTATAGTCTATTATGTACATACAGCACTCACTTGCCATACCTTTGGTGTCATACTTTCACTAGCCACCATGGTGTCATATGGTATGCTCTAAAATGCCATTTGTGTGCATATTGAGACGAGGGACAACAGTGATGTTGAACACAGACAACATACTGTGGACATTAAATCCACATTTTAGAAGCATGAGCGTTTAGGTACACCTTTCTTGGGTTTACTTACCAGGGTCCCACATCTGCCCAAAGTGTGGTCCTGACTAGATGACACAGCCAAGTTTGTAGCAGAAGTCACTGTGGAGACTGGATTTCTGGTCGACATCATTGGGCCTACAAAGATATGTGTGTTTGCCAGTTAACATTCCAGTTGCCACATGTGATGCACTAGATTTCAGAGTTCAGGTCACAGTTCTGGCACTGTTAATGGAATACATGTAATATGTCCATGGGTTGTCTGCTAACAATGTAGGCTAATTGACCCTCTCCTGACCACATTTACTTACCAGTTTGTGATGGTGGTATGGATTGCTGTGGATGATGTCTCTGCCTACCAGCAGTTGCAGGTAACTCTGGTATAGTGAATGACTGTACTGTGGCTGAATGTGTTAATAGAGTAGAACAGAGAAAATTCATCAAGCAAAAACTGTACATGTGCAACTTGTCACACATTTCCTCACTGCATCTACATGCTAACAGTAATGCTAAGTGCAGATGCAGCTGGTGCAGGTAAGAGTGGTGGGGTGGTGGGGCAGTGGGGCGGAGCAGGGGGAATTTGACAGACAACAGAATAGGGAAAGTACCATTTAAAATAAATAAAAACACTTACCTTGCACACAGTGATGTGGCGAGCTCAAGGTAAGTGTTTTTGTTTTTGTTTTGTTTTTTCCCTATTTTGTTCTCTGTCAAATCCCCCCACCCCAGCCCACTGCTCTTACCTGCACCGGCCGCAGCTGGCTAAGTGGAAAGGATACTTTGTCTATTGATATTTACCAGTGTTAGGTGCATACAGCAGCAGGGCTGAGACCCTGTTTGTGATAGAGGAAATGGGATTCACCATTTTCATCACAAAGGATTCTGGAACTTGTAGTGCAATGAATGGATGGAGACACATGAGGCTCTGACTCACTATGCTTTTTACACATACTTGGGACGACTTCCATAGTCACAATTGTGGTGCAACACAGACAGACATTTCATATCCATGTTCTTGTTATCACATTTACCTGGTACCACATTGTGGACATCATCCTCGGGTGGGGTGAGATGGAGGCAGGGTCCGGATTGTACACAGGGCAAACTCTGGCCACCTAAATCATGGCATACTTCTCCTTCACCCACCTCTTCTCGTCCTGCCAATTCTTCTTTATGTCATTTACAGGGCGAACATTGTCCCCCAATGCTGTGACTCCAGAGGCTAAATGCTGCCATAGGGCTGTCTTCTGTGTGCCACTGGTGCTGTAAGGGGGGAAACCATGGACCGTTTGTGGCGCCTCACAATAAATTCCAAGATCATCTTGGTGTCCTCCTCAGTATAATTTCTCTTCCTCCTCTGGGGTAGCATTTTCTGAAGTAAGGCACAGTACAGGAATGCAGGAATTCTACGTGGCCAAACCTGGACTTTGTGTGCTGCTTTTATGTAGTTGTAATGTTAATGTTAATGTTAATGTTAGTGGTGTTTTGTATAGCGCTCGGCTACTCCGGAGAGTGTCCCGGCGCTTTATGACCTGTAACAGAAACAAAGGGGCAGGCGAGAAAGAGGTATGGCCTACTGAACAAATAACCAAGATTTCAGGTCCTTTCTAAAGGCCAACAAATTGGTATTCCTGCAAAGAGCAATTGGCAGGGTATTCCAGAGCTGAGGCGCCAGGTACTTAAAGGATCGGCCCGAATCCGAGCTCTTCTTATGACTGGGACCACAGCCAAAGCCTGTGACTCAGACCTCAAAGATCTGACAGGATGATAGAGAGCCAGCCGTTTTTTAATGTATTTGGCCCCGGAAGCGTGCAAGGCCTTGTGAGCCAGAGTAAGAGCTTTGAAAACTATCCGTTTCCGGATAGGCAACCAATGAAGAGACTGCAGTGTAGTGCAGGTCTTGAAAGTGGTGTCAATTGACTGCAGGTGTAGGCGATTAGACTTCATCCTGCCCGAGCTGGAGATTCTGCCCAAACTGCGGAGATTATGGCCGGGTGTAGACATTCTGCCATTAGTGCAGAGATTCCACCCGAGTGAGGATGAAAAGATACGTCTTGTAAATGACTTCAGTGAATACCATAAGCCGTAAATGACTTCTGTGAATACCAAAAGTCCTAAAGTTAGACTTTTGTCTCAGATTACCTTTGTATATCGTCCTGCAGATGTGTACATAAAATACAAATATGTATTAGTACTTGTTCCCTACATGGACAAAAGATGATTCCTGGTGGAGAAACACCACCCCACCCCCACACCCCTAATCATATGGGGGTATTCCTGCCAGGCCCATCCTGGAACAAGCATTTATTCCTTCTGTCTTTTGACAGTAGCACATTTAAATACATTTACACATTTATACCATTGACAACTACCTTCAAGAAGTGGATGAATTCCAATAAACTGTGAAAGAACTAATTTTGTTTGGTGCCTCATCCTAAAACACTACTGTCTTGTCTGTGACCTGAAATGTGTTAATGTACAGACATTTTAATCCACTGGGCCTTTCCCCGGTGGGCTGGTGCCCCTGGAGCCCATTATTGAAAGCCGAGGGCTGCTCATTGTGCTTCGATTATTTTCCTCAACTCTCGGAGATTAATCGCAGTGGGCACAGGAAGCTTCAAGTGAAAGAGAAGATGGGAGGGAAAAAGTAGTGAGAAAGCGTTCAGAGAGCAGGGTCGGACTGAGAACAGCAACCAACCCTGGCAGATTGCTGCTCGATTGATCCTGGGAGTGGGGGAGAGGTTTGCTAGTAAGAAGCACCGCTCCCGCTTTTGTTACAGGGGGCCGATATTGCAGCACTGCTTGGAGACAGGCCCCCAGTGACAAAACCGCTCCCCGCCGACACAAAACCGGCCCCCACCCCTCTGGCCCAGCAGGGAAAAGCCCAGTGATCGCTAAGGCCAGTCCGGCCCTGTCAGAGAGGAAGGGAGAAAGAGAGAGAGAATGGATGGATGGATGGAAGGATGGAAGGGTGGAAGGAAAGAGGGATGGAGCTTGGAGACAAAAGGAAAGGGGCTGGTTTGAGCATTTCTTCCAGGGCTGCATTTGGTTCCCTAGTCTGGCCCTGTACTTTATAAGTAGCCAAGTCTCGGAACAAGCCGTACCGCATTAGCTAGGAGCAAGTGCTGTATGAGTAAAAGAAAATGAAAGTAATTGAAATAAGAATTTTGTCGTACTCCCGTTGGAAGGGTGCTGTGCTTTATAAATCAGACAGAGAAAAGGGTATTAATGTACCATCTTCAAACCTTTCAATAGACACCTTAATATCTGCATGGGCACTGTTACAAAAGCAGTGCGATGAAAACAATGTTGCGCTCGATAGCTATACGCTTTTTTTTTAGTCATGGTAGGACTGCAAGGGCCATAGGCAGAACAACTTTCTATAATCCCCGCTGATACACCCTACCCGTTTTTTTCCTGTGCAGGATCGCGAAAGTTGGCTCCTCCAGCCTTTGAATTGCGGCTGCCGCCAGGAAGTGAGTGACAGAACAGAAGTATTGTGGTGAAAACAAACGCAAAGAAATATGGAACGAAAGCACCCGCGTGGGCTGCTGTTTTGTGGAAGTGAACTTCAGCGCCAGGAAGCAGCCCTCCGAGTCCAACATATCCTGTGCTCTCCCGCTTCCCACCCCCGCAGGAGGGAGCATATAAAAATATGTGGAGGTTTGGCCGATCACAGAAGCCGTATATGGTTTGTATCAGGCCGCCGAGGGGAAGGGACCACACAGGGAGGCCGCCGAGAGAACCTCTCTGCAGCCATCTGCCGCTGCGTCACAGGGCCTGCCTGTAAAACGACAGCCACTTCTTTAGCAGGGCCCAGGCACGTCAGACGAATCAATCAATCAAATATTTCTTATGAAACTTAATCACGGAGGGTCGTGTTAGGGAGTGGGGAACAGATTAAATTACCACGGTATTAGATACGGGAAATGATTTCTGTCAAAACCATCTTTACTGCAATTATAATATGTTAATTATGTATTTCATTAAGTAAGTGGATTAGAGGCTGCACAGATGAAATCACGCTGAAGGCTTTGAATCATTCCGTGAGCAGTGTGGGAGGACTGGTGTGAATGGGGCTCAGTCAATTTTGAAAAGTTTCACACGCCAAACATGTTTTATTTTTCAAGCCAGGACAGGAAATAAATGCCTCCAAGATTATTTATAAGAAGTATCAAAAGACAGCGTTCATTTTAACGAGTGCAATTAAATACTGCTTGATACGGCTCAGGGACTGTTCGAATTCGGCCATAAAATGTGTTAGAAAACACTATTAACGCATTTTGCATATTTTGTCCAGAGAAGAACCTCTGCCTGTTAAAAGAAGCTGTAACGGATTCCAAATATTCCCGCCCTTCGTGTTCATAGCAAAAGTTGTGTTTACAGAGTTTATTGCAAGAAATTGAAATTCGTACCATTCACGGGGAGTTGTGAAACACATACATATTCGTGGGGTCATAGTGAACCCTCTGCGATCAGCTTCTATTATATGATGTTTTTGCCTACATCTGTAAAATTTGATTAAATGTGAACAAACTGAATGTAAAAGAAGATGTGTTGGAATTTTGCTTCTAATGTCAAGGCCTGTGAATGTTCAGGTCCTGTAGTCTAGAGGCCTCACTACGTGAAAGCAGCGACGCAAAAATTCTCAGTGCGCCCTCCTTGCGACATGATGGATGCGTCATATTTACTGTATGACGCATCATGTCACAAAGAATGATAGCATACGTCAGTATTACTGACGTACCTGTTGGCACTAAAGTGGCGCACTGCTGGGGTGTGTCTGCAAACAGACGCAACTCCAGCAATGCGTCTTTTCACATGGAAAAAGCCCCAGGTGAAAGTGGCAGGCGTAAGGTTTTGACTATGGCAGGCGTAGTGTCTCTACGCGGAGTTCCACAGAGTTGGAAAAAAACGAATTTCCATTCACTCAGGACAGCGAGGAGGAGGAAGGAGAGCGGCCATGGCGAGGAGGAGGCAGCCATAGCAGGTAAGTGCCTATTTTCTTACTTTACAAATACTTTGGGAGGGTTGAGGTGCCGGCTAACTAAGATTCGTAGTTTTGCCTAAACTCTGCTTTCGCAACAGAACACAGAGTATGCAAACTACGTAAACTCCGCTGGCGGAGCGGAGTGACCCACCTTGGCTTAGTTTTGAATCATTGGCATCCTAGAAGTGGCGCAGTGAAATCTTATAGATTTCACTGCGCTACTCCTACGACCTGTTCTTGCGAGGGAATGTTCACCCTGTATACATTATACCTGACGCAGGTATAATGTGGTGCAGGGGTTTACGAAATGACGTCGTCCCCTGCCTCTTGCCTCCTAGCTGCTCCTCCCTCCCAGCTCCCCTTCAAATGGCGCCAGCTGCGTGGCCGCGCAGCGGGTGCGCCGATGGCACGCTAAAGGCTCGCCTAAGGCAAACACGTCTGCACTCGTCCGCGCCTGGACCGAGCCCAGCGCCAGAACCCCTGGACCCCACGAACACCAGACTCCACTACGACGCTAAGAGCCTCCATGCACTTAACGCCGGCCGAAACCACACCTGCTTCCAGGCCACCCCAAAACGGACCCATGGACCCTTCTCCTGTCGCACCTGCAGCTTCACCTGCGACAGACCCACCAAACCTCCAAGGAATGGACCCAACCACCTCCACTGCATACTCCTCAATACCCGCTCCACTCGCAAACACGCCGTTGAGCTCTGGGATCTGCTTGACACCTCCGCCCCAGACGTGGCCTTTCTGACCGAAACCTGGTGGAACGACTCCTCGGTGCCGGACATCGCCATAGCCAATCCGGACGGCTACAAGATCACCCACAGGGATCGCGCCAACGGAACTGGAGATGATATCCTCCACACTGCCGAACACCTGCACTTCTGGATCCACACCGACCCCAACACCACCCTCAGAGAAACACTCATCTACAGACCCCCCGGATCCCGGGCTCAGTTCAGCGACTCCATTGCCGACCTCGCCAGCACCCACGCACTCGCTTCCATGGACTAGATCCTCCTCTGGGACCTGAACTTCCACCTCGAGATCGACAAACTCACCAACCTCGGCCTCAAACAACTTGTCATCGTACCCACCCACACCGCCAGCCACACGCTGGACCCCGTCTTCTCCACAAGCACCCACGTCACCTTCAACCACACCACCGAATTTAACTGGACTGACCACCGCTGCATTCATTTCACCTTCAAGAAACCAACCACGCACCACCGCACCCAACAGCTGCCTCGTCGCTGCTGGAGCAAAGTCACCGAAGACTGGCAGATCACCACCCTCGCCCAGAACCCACCCAACGACCCGACCAACCCAGACGCCGCAGCCCGCAACCTCAGGCAGTGGATCGACGACTGCGCCAACACCCTCGCCCCGCTCAAGAAACCCTCCAACATCCACGCCAGCAAGAGAGCCACTTGGTTCACTGACGCGCTCCAGACCTCCAAACGCGCATGCCGGAAACTGGAGAAAATATGGCTCAACGAACGCACACCGGACAACCACGCAGCCCACAAGGACGCCACCTGCAGACATCACCACTTCATCAGATTAGCCAAGAGATCCTCCTTCAAAGACCGCTTGAACAACAACGCACATGACAGCAAAGAGCTCTTCAGCATCGTAAAGGAACGCCAACGACATCCCGCCCTCACAAGAACTGTGCGACTCACTAGCCATCTTCTTCCACCGCAAGATCACTGACATTCATGACAGGTTCAACACCACAACCGCCCCGACTACGCCAGACTCCACCTCCCCTGCGAACACCACCATGGCCATCCGCCTGACATCCTGGTCCAACGTCAACACGATGAGACATGCAAGGTCATGAACTCCATCCACTCGGGAGCTCCGTCAGACCCGTGCCCACATCAAGTATTCAACAAAGCAGACGCAGCCATCGCACCCCAACTACGGAAGGTCATCAACATCTCCTTCAAAACACCGACATTCCCGGAAAGCTGGAAGCACGCCGAAATCAACGCCCTCCTCAAGAAGCCCAAGGCGGACCCCAAGGACCTCAGGTTCATCTCCCTGCTCCCGTTCCCAGCAAAGGTCATTGAGAAAATCATCAACAGGCAATAGGTCCGCCACCTGGAAGACAACAACATCTTGGACCGGTCCCAGTCCGAATTCAGACGAAACCACAGCACCGAGACAGCCCTCATCGCCGCCACAGACGACATCAGGCGCCAACTATACAACGGCAAAACATCAGCCCTCATCCTCCTGGACCTGTCGGCTGCCTTCGACACGGTCTGCCTTCGCACTCTAAAGACACGCCTCCTAGAAGCAGGAATCCAAGAGAAGGCCCTTGACTGGACCACATTCTTCCTCTCCGGCAGAACCCAGAGCATCTGCCTCCCACCCTTCCGATCCAAAGCCACTGACATCATCTGCAGCGTCCCCCAGTGCTCATCCCTCAGCCCAACGCTGTTCAACATCTACATTGCCCCCCTCGCACAAGTGGCCCGCCAGCACGACCTCAACATCATCTCCTACGACGACACCCAGCTCATCCTCCCCCTCCCCAAGGACACTCACACCGCTAAAACCAACCTCCACGAGGGAATGAAAGTCGTAGCCAACTGGATGAGGAGCAGCCGTCTGAAGCTGAACTCGGATAAGACGGAGGTACTCATCCTCGGACCCACCCCCTCAGCCTGGGACGACTCCTGGTGGCCGACCACACTGGGAACAGCACCAACACCCACCGACCATGCACGCAACCTAGGATTCATCCTCAACTCCTCCCTCTCCATGGCTAAGCAGGTCAGCGCCGTCTCCTCCTCCTGCTACAACACCCTCCGCATGCTCCGCAGGATCTACAAGTGGATACCGACCGAAACAAGAAGAACGGTGACACAGGCCCTCGTCAGCAGCAGACTGGACTACGGCAATACACTCTACGCAGGAATCCCAGCCAAATACCTATGACGAATAAAACGCATCCAAAACGCCGCCGCCCGACTTATTCTCAACGTCCCCCACCGCAGCCACATCACCCCCCACCTGAGAGACCTACACTGGCTCCCCGTTGACAAGAGGATCACATTCAAGCTCCTCACCCATGCACACAAAGCACTCCACAACGCCGGAACAGCCTACCTTAACAGCAGACTCAGCTTCCACACCCCTACCCGCCAGCTCTGCTCCGCCAGCTTCGCCCTTCCCACTGTCCCCCGCTTCCAACGAATGACCTCCGGCGGCAGATCCTTCTCCTACCTCGCCCCCAAAGCCTGGAACACCCTTCCTCCCCACATACGGCAGACCCAAGACCTACTCGCCATCAGAAGACTCCTCAAGACCTGGCTCTTCGAGCAGTAGCAGCACCCCCTCCCCTCAGCACCGTGAGACCCTCACGGGTAAGTAGCGCGCTCTACAAGTACTCTGATTGATTGATTGATTGACTGTCCGTGTGACAATATGGCAGCCCAGAACACTATGCACTTTATCCTATTTTACCCCCTATATAAAGAGGCAAGGGGTACATTATGAGTTCCTCTTTTAAGGGAAATCTGTCCTTGCACATATATTGTTGGTTTGAACTTTTGCACTGTTTGGCCACTTCTGTTATCAGCACTGCAGTATCTAACTATATCAAAGTCGCAATGGCTATCAGAAAGCGTTATGAGTTGTAGAAGCTAAAAAAGAACATTGCTTTATTTTATTGTTTAAACTCATACCGTTGGGAATTTGCGAATCTGGGAAATATTCTGCCGTTCTAAATTATCTTTTTAATTTATTGAATTTCAAATGTCTGAATTTTATGAACTTTTTCTTCCCTAAATGTTACTGTAATGTCTCTCAAATGTGTTAAAAAATCTTTTAAACTGTAATGTTTTATCTGTCAAACTTTGATGGTTCCTGGAACCGAAATAAAGTTATTTTGACATCGACAGATACGTCACTGTTACTGACGTATCTGTTGGTGCAAAAGTGGTGCATCCAGCAATGTGTCCTTTCACATGAGGTAAGAACCATGTGAAATGGCCTGCATCACCCTTATGCCTGCCATAAGGCAGGCGCAAGGTTTGACGCTTTGGCGTCCTAGAAGTGGTGCAGTAACATCTTATAGATCTCACTGCGCCACTCCTAAGACCGTTTCTTGCATGAGAACACCCACCCTGCATACATTATACCTGACGCGGGTATAATGTAGCACAAGGGTTTACGAAGTGACACATCTACCTAGATGCGTCACTTCGTGAATATGGCACAACATGGCGCATTATTTACTCTGCCGCTGCATCACAAAAAGTGATGCACTGGTGGGGCAAAAGTGATGCAGGGGCCCATAAATAAGCTCCTATGTTTTTAGACTACTGAATCTTTATTACGGGTCGAGTGATATAGTACCATTAACCGTTGGACCGTTTAAGGGCATGTGGGATCTAGGAGGAAGCATGGAAACTCCTACAATCATTCCGAACAGATAGAGTACAAATTGTATCTCTGGGAGATTTCCAATCAAAACCTTTTGCTTTGCCATGTGGAGTCCCTCAAGGGTCATCGTTGAGCCCTACATTGTTTAATGTACATGTCTCATCTTTGGCTCCTATCATAAGTGTGTTTTGGTTTTGGTCTGACCTCTATGCGGATGACACCCAAATTGTGGTGTCTCTGCTTCCAGGAAAGGAGGTGGGAATAGACAGGTGCTTCCAGGACTGTTTGGAATCTGTGGTCAGCTGGATGGCGAAAAATTGCATAAAACTGAATGCAGGCAAGACGGAAGTCATATTATTTGGGAACAATGCCAATTTCTGGAACCCACATTGGTGGCCGTCTTCTATGGGCCCTCTCCCGATACCCATGAAAAGAGTGCAAAAACTTGGAGTAATAGTAGACGAGAGACTGAATTTTGGGGACCAAGTAAATGCAGTCCCCTCCTCAACAGCGTATGTCCTTAAAATAGTTAAAAAATACTACAGTTTCTACCAGCTGGCAGTAGGCAAACGGTGGTTACCACACTAGCCCTATCCAGGTTGGATTACTGCAACAGTCTTTATTTAAACACCTAGTAATGCTTTATGAACAACTTTAGAGGCTGGAAAATGCAGGGGCCAGGCTACTCATGGGAAAGCCCAAGTTTGCCTCAATTTCTAAAGGAATCAAAGAACTCCCAGAACCAAGTGCATTTTAAGTCTCTTTGTACTGTTTGTAAAGCACTGCAAGGAGCAGGACCAGACTATTTACAAAAACAGTTTAAATGGTACGTACCAAAAATTAATTTATGCTCGCTAGGAGCCAAGCTGGTAACTGTTCCAGTCACAAAAAAAGCGACGTGGGGTGACAGAGGCTTCGTCTTTGGGGCAGCCAAAGCTTGGAATGACCTCCCGGTCCACCCTAGAATCGCCACAGACCTTCTTATTTTAGGAAGGGTTTGAAAACATGGCTTTTTGATAAGTAACTCCGCCTACCCCGCTCTTGCCTAAAGGATAGGTAATTAGCGCCAGGACACCCTTGGGTAATAGTTGCGCCTAATAAATATCCGTACAATAACATAATATTAAGGGGGAATATGTTTTCCACGCAGCAGTAATCTAGTGAAGATTACCGAAACCAGGGGTGATTGAGGGCTTGTTGATAGCCTTTGTGAAATTCACAAGATAGCCTTACAATCCACTCGTCTCATGGACCAGTCTGCAATGGGAGCTGGAAACAGTGCTGTATATGTGCCGGTGTTTCCAAGTGGTGAGCACCGGCAGTCATTTTTTAGGATCAGGACTTATTTTCCTCATAAGTGGTTGACCCAGAGGAAGAAATAGAAAGGCAGAAAAAGCAGAAAGAAGGATGACGATAAGGATGGGAAAAAATGACAACTGAAGAAAGTATGGATGAAAAAGAACTTACAGTAGTAAGATAAAGAGACAGGAACTGTAGCATGGAAGAGACAAAAGGCTTGGCGTGGAACCAAGACAAGGCAACACTGCTATTCGGCAGCAGCACTGCATGCTCCTTAGACAAACATTGGCCACCTGCAGTTACTTTTATGCAGATTAAGTCTTGGTTGGAAATAATATGTATGGGGATTTGTCCAATGAGTCCTGCCTTTTCACTGCTGGTCTGTGATGCGTTTTTAGATCAGCATTTCTCTGGCCTAATTATTATTGTGATGTGCTGTGGTCAGGGAAGCAGTATTGAACCCACAATCTGTGAAAAGTAAGTGTGGGCCTAATATGTCTACATTTATTTATTACTTCAGGATCCGGTATATCTGTTAAGCAACAACAGGTCGACTCAAATATAGCAACATTTATTAGAAACGTATTCAAGAAAATAATTATCACTTGAGACGTATATTTCAGTACAGTTTGTTTTAAAAATAAATGATATAATTTTACAAAATTAAAAATGTGGTGGACAAAATCAAGTAACAGAAAATAGACGTGTAACCCTGCAACATTGAAAGATATTTACTGAGACATCATTTAAAATACCCGTGGACTGCTAAAATATTGTATCTAGAATAAGAACATTTACTTATACAAAACCTGGATTTTGATGTGGACATTGATTACCAAAACAGGTTATGCACATGTTTTTACAAATACGTTCATCATAAAAGTCTCAAATGATGGTCTTTTGTTTATCACGCAGTGAAACCCTCCATTGTGCTTCAGGGTAAGTGGATTGAGAGCTCAGCCAACATATGTTTTGCCCATTAAGGGCTCACAGGCCTGGGGCTTTTTCAAGGCTCGATATGGAGTGGTGTAGGAAATGAGGTGCAGAGGTTTGGTCACACATAAGTGAATTATCTTTTGTTGATCTTGCTCAGTATCCACACCTTGTTAAGACTCACTGGTGAATACATTTTGTAAAACTTGCGGCTTGTTGTTATTATTGATCTACCTATGCACCAATGATTAATGAATTTAGTTAAAGATTCTTAAACTAATATAGAGCAGCTATACAAAAAACATAATCTTTGTTCATGGATTATTTATGTACATGTTGATACTATTTATGATGTCACATTAATCTGCACAATACAAGGGTACTGTACTGTAAGTGTTGGGCCCCCACTTTAGTTTCTTGTTGTTGACCTTCTTGGTTAGAGGAGTCACCCAGTACGGGGACACCGTAAGACACTAACATACTTATCTCCACCACTAACTTGGCCATTACAGGGAGAGTAGGGCTTGAGGTTGACCCTCCAGCTGCACATACAAAGAAATAGAATCAAGCTATTTAAAAAATATCAAACCTCTCTTCAATTGAATCTAAGAACTGACAGCAGAGGCACATGAGCCATAGCAGAAATTGTAGGCAAATTGGTGTGCATTCTTGCTCAATTCCCGGCCATTCCAAGGCGGGCTTTCCATGTGATGCCATGGCATAGTTTCCATATTAAGGGCATCAAGGCCACCATTCCCCACCAGTCTGTAAAAAGTAAATCTGTCTATTTCTTGTAATTTAACATTCCAAATGAATGTGTCCAGTTTCTGCCTGGTGATTGTAAATGTATATCTGGAAACCCATATAGGGAGGGTCTGCCCCATATACAGTAACCTCTGAAAAAAATGTATATTAACACACACTATTTTGCCAAACCAGTAAATTTCCAGTTCACTCATTTCCAAAGGTTAGTTATTATTACTAGTCAGATTAATGCCTAGATATTTTATAGTTCCCTTTGCCCATTTTCCACCTTTGTTCATGAATGTGTTAGAAAGTGTACAATTCCTAGTGCTATGCCACATTCCCTTTGATCTCGAGATTTTTTTTTGTCTCAAGACTACATAAAAGTCCTTCAACATGGGTACCAGTGCCAATAGTAAGGTATCAGGATGAGTTGGGTAACACAATATGTTGACAGTGAACAATACTGCATTGTGGTGCACTGAAATTGGGGTTGGACGTAATTGTTTGCCCTAGGGACTCCAGAGATAATGAAAATAACAGCGGTGAGGCTGGGCAGCCTTGCCTAGTCCCTTGATTGAGTTCAATGGAGAAGTCAGTGATTTCAAGTGGAGGCCTGATCGAAATTAAAATAACTCAAGCGTAATTCATGTCATTTTCGAAAATTTTAGATTACGCTTCTTACACAAAATTATGCCACTATCCCCCAGATTCATCAAGAACACATTTGGCGATTCCTTAATAGCGAAAAATACAGATTCTCTATTAAGGAATAGCAAAATGCTATTCATCAAGAAATCACTTAAAAAATAGCGATTTCTAATAATTCCTTAATTGCGAATTGCAAATTGCGAGTTGCAATTAAGGAATATCTCCCCATTCATTCCTATGGGCCTAGAGGCCCATAGGAACGAATGGGCAGACCATCTCAATTTGCTATTCGCAATTAGCGATTCGCAAATTGAGATTGCGATTTCAAGGGTGCAGGGGTGTCCAAAGGACAATACATACAACAGGGGGGTCTGAGGGAATTTTACCGACCTACAATGCTACAGCCCTCAAACTGAACTTCTACCAACAACAGAGTAGCATTAGGTCAATGTCTCCAAGAAAAATGACTACAGGGTGTGAAAGAATTTTTTACAGGAGTCGTACACTGGGCACTCTCAGACCTACTGGTAGTGTTCCCATCAGGCAACCAACCTTGCATTGTGGAAGAAGCCCTTAGTGAGGGCTGGATAACAGCTAAGGAAGGACATTTTTTATGTACTGATAACCCCAAGGTGCCTTATTTTTACCATCTACCCAAGATACATAAGCCACAACGACCACCTCCAGGCCGCCCGATTATCTCCGGAATCGGGTCACTTTTAGAACCACTATCGACATTCGTGGACGTATTTTTAAAACCTATGGTGAGCGAAATGCCGACTTACCTCAAGGACACCAACGATGTACTGAGGCTCCTTCCCGACATCGATTTTAATGCGGACACAGACATCCTGGTGTCATTTGATGTAGAGAGTCTTTACACCTCGATTCCCCAGTTAGAAACATTAGAAGTAGTGGAAGCACTTCTTACAGAGAGGGAATTAGACTCTATTACTCCAGTTAGTCTAATAATGACACTGGCGAAATTGGCAATGACTGAGAACTTCTTCCGCTGCGAGGACTCACTGTATTTACAAATCAGTGGGACCAGCATGGGCAGTATTTTTGCCCCTTCCCTAGCGAATCTATATGTTCACAAATTTGAATCTGACCACATCTTCTCTGAAACCAATCTGTTCACAGACAAATTACATCTGTGGAAACGGTATATAGATGATGTGCTGGTGGTGTGGAGAGGGAGTGAGGCTGAACTTACTGCTTTCCATGAATGGCTAAATGGTAGGAATCAGTTCCTGAAATTCACCATTGAATACAATAGGACACACTTGCCTTTTTTGGACTTACTTATCACTGCAACGGCCACTGGTTTGGCGTCCGAACTCTACCGCAAGCCGATGGCACGTAATTCTCTTTTGAATTACAATAGTTGTCACCCTAAATCCTTAAGGGACAATTTGCCGTTCGGGCAATTTTTGCGGATTCAGAAGAATTGTTCCTCACGAGAGCGCTTCGAACATCATGCGAGAAGTGTGGAACAAGATCTTCTTCATAAAGAATACCCCAGGGATCTGGTTCGGAGATGTAAGAAACGAGCCTCAAATAACAACCGTGAGGGGTTACTAGAGACTTTACCATCTAAATCTGAACCAGAACGTATGACTTTTGTGAGTACTTTTACAACACAATCCAACAGTATTCAACAAATAGTGAAGAAACATTGGAGTATTCTTAATACGGGGGAAGATGGCATTAAGATGCCACTGTTTGCATTTAAGAGGGGACAAAATCTCAAAGACAGACTCGTGCACACACGGCCAAAAGATGAGTTACCAAGAACAGTGGGCACCCTATGGGATATGCCTGCCGCCACCGGGCACCATCCCTGCGGCAACTGTTCCGTATGTCCCAACACTACAAGATCACTAACCATAGACATTTGTACAGACCGCCCCTGGGAGCAACGTAGATTCACCACGTGTAACAGCTCCAATCTCATTTACCTTGTCACATGCCCTTGCGTGAAAAGGTATGTTGGCATGACGACTCGCAAAGTGAGGATACGTATCACCGAGCACAAAAGTTCGATTCGGTGTTCCAGGCAGTCAACGAAACTCACGAATCACTTTTTGCAAGTAAAACACACTCAGCAGGATCTACACTGGACAGTGTTAGAACAACCACTGATTCCCACACATATTACCGACACAAAAAAGTTTTTGTTCAGACGTGAACAGAAATGGGTGCACAAGCTTGGGACGGACAAAGATGGATTAAATGAAGACATTCCATGGATGTCTCTATAAATTCTCCAAGATCCTTGATGGAATGTTCGTCTGGCTCACATGATCAAAGTCTTACATTGATAATAATTTTTTGAGACCTGAACATTGCATCAAATTGGGATTCAAGGTATGCACTCAGGGAGGTTGAGAGACCATCCATTGATCCTTCTGTGAGAGTGAATTTCCTGAATAGGATGATGTAACTGATTAACTAACTAACTGACCCACTTATGCCTCAAACACGAGGTAATATGTTTCACTAGATCCTTCGAACTCTGTTCAACTTGAAGTATTTAGGCTGGGTTTCACTGCCATACTGAATAATCAAAGTGTGATCTCCCGAACGGTTAATAGTGCATATCAACGGTTAGATATGATGAGCTCCCATGATTGCGAGCGCTGGAACTACTACAGTAGCCTCAAACTACAGTTCCCATGATTCCTTGACGCCGTGTGATGACGTCATGTCGCCACACGGAGGAATCACGGAAGAGTATACTGTTAAATAGCGGGACTTCCTGCCCGTTCGGCACCTCCCATAGACAGCCCAGAAGGACGTCTGGAGTACCGACGGGCAGGTAAGCCACCGGAGAATGATTACCAGTCAGCGGGTGCAGCAACACTCTGACGCGCTTGTCAGTAACTCAATGACAGCGCACGCATGTAAAGCGAATTCTACTCATTCTGGTAATTTTTACCAGATCGAAGGAGGGGGGCGTTTTTTAATAGCTTAGACCATGCAAACGAGCTATAATCTTTTAAGCCTCCCTAACTGTGACGAGATTTTTCCTCGGAAATACCGATCATAGTAAATTACACGTTGGTTAGCCCCGCTTTGCAGGTGCTTCCTCTGACCCTTTTTTGCCCGTGCTTTTATCCGTGTATTATTTCCCACAGAGCGGGGCTCCCTGTTACCTGCGCTGATGCCGGGTGAGGTGAGGCGCAACTCTCCTTAATAATAGGTGAGTGTATGTGACTAGAGGTCATGCAGCTCTTACATAAATCACAGTTGTGGAGTTGTGACACACAGTTATGGACATTACTAGGAGGGTGTGAGCCTCAGTTAATTGACAAAGCTGTGGTGTTTTGTACTTAAAAACAGTCTAAGAAAAATATCTTAATGTGTTTTCTTTCTCCATTTCTTTTGCATATTGGTGTGTTTGTTACTTTTTGAAACTTGGAAATTTCCACAGTCCAGGAGAGCAAAAAGGTGATATTGTTTACACTTTATTTACTTTAAAATTCCACTACAAGCAGTAGAATGTATAGGTCCTGAAGAAGCAGTAGGGGACCTCTGGGCCCAAGGTAAATACTGCAGAAACATGTCGACCATAAGAACTGTCAAGGTAGTTATTTGCTGAAGCTACCTTTTTTCCACTGTTTTTAATATTGGGAAGGGAAGGTCTTTATTAAATTGTTGTCCGTCCTTTACCCTATTTTAATGGCACCACTACCATTTATATCTAATTTGTTTAATTTCACGTTTTTTGCACTGCTTGTGAGCAACCCCTGTTATCTACTCCTCGATTAAGCCATTCATTGGGGTACAAAATAAACACGACTAGAGCATTATTGTGCGTGCTCGCACACTGAGCGACTTCCAGTGAGCCTCAAGATGTTTGTCCCAAATGATGAAGGGCGGTACAGGTTGGTTGCCTGATGGGAACACTACCAGTAGGTCTGAGAGTGCCCAGTGTACGACTCCTGTAAAAAATTCTTTCACACCCTGTAGTCATTTTTCTTGGAGACATTGACCTAATGCTACTCTGTTGTTGGTAGGTGTCCAAAGGACACCCTGTTGCAACCCTGAAATTGATGTGTGCACATATGTTGCGCACACACATGCCCTTAGGGCTAAGGGCATGTGTGTGCGCAACATGAAACTTTGAAAAATGCACTTTAGTGCATTTTTCAAAGTTTTTGCTATTTACCACGTAGTTAGACTTCGCGGTAAATAATGGCCCCAGATTGCGAATTCGCAATTTAAAAATGGTTCATGAATTGCATTTAAGGAATCTCAAATTGAGATTCCTTAAATGCAATTAATCGCAATTTAGCGATTTCTAGAATTGCGATTTTTGCATTTGGGATGATGAATCCCAAATGCAAAAATAGCGCTCACAAAAGGGCCAGATTCTCAGAATCTGGCCCTTTGCGAGCCGATTTTAGTTTGATGAATCTGGCTGTAAGACATTTCACGTAATTACATATCATTCATGTTAAACATTTATAGCAAATGTCCCATTTGTGGTAAAAATTTGCCATGAATGCACAGGACCAATGGAACGGGTGCCCTGCTGTTCATGGTGCTTTTGTTTAAATGCATTCTCGCACAAAAAAATGAACGTGTGGACGCTTTTCAAGCTAGAATATAGAGTGAAATAACCGTTTTGTATTTCATGTAATTTGGCAGCAATTTCTTGCAATTTTGTGAAAGCGCTCCTTTTTCCATCTTTAGAATGAGATTAAGAGTAAATTTCATGATGGAGAGCAAGACTACACATCACACCTTAAAATAATTATATACTCTAATCAGGCAGTTATTAGAAGTTGCCTCAACCTTAGCTCTGCACTGCATTTCCCATAGCTGGTTTATATTACACAAATCTGTTGTGACTTGGGTTAACCATTGTATTTTGAACAGTGCGAGGCTTCGATAGACATAAGTAGGAAAGATCTGAAAATTAAGTGCCTGGGCTCCTTGAAGAACTAAATACAGAGCTGTTAAAACTCCCAGGTGTAAAATATCAATCTATGCTGATTCAGTACAATATGCAACCTTACCTTAAGTTTATTCCAAACCCCAGCCATAGGTTTTTACATATGCGTTTCAGAATAGATATCTTTCACCATTTATCCAGCTTGCCCGGAAAAAATTATTGGTCTAAAAAATTACTGTCCCTGCGACAAGTTTTAAAACATAGCAATATCACATAGTGTTTTTTTGCAAACTGTGTAGAAGAGAGGAAACGCTATATTATTCAGGTTCTACAGTCTTTTACTTTCAAACAATGTAGTCCAATACATTTGTTTTTGCAAATCTTATCTTCTCTGGATATACGCTGCTATCTCTCTCAAATTTTTTGTGGACAGTGATCTTTGCAAGAAAGAAGTTTTAACTTATGCACAATATAATAATGCCGTTTTTAGATGGCAAGTGTTTAATTGCTCCCTATCTGTATAGTTTTACTATTACTGTCTAATTGTTTTTTTATTGTATGTTATGATGTTTTATATTGTCATATTTGATGGTGTATTTGTTTTTAACATATGTATATGTCTATGCTTTTATGATTTCTGTTGAAATCGAATAAAACTTACTAATATTAATAATGATATACTTGTTCTAGAGTCTTAGCCAACAGCTCCCCATGTGCTTCATAAAATTAGGTGAAGCCAACTGGGTCTGGGTACTGAGGTTTTGCCTGTAGACAGATTCTAGATAGCATATAAAACCTGATCAGGGGTGGTTAGAAGATTCAGAGGCAACCCCATCTCTTGACTCCGGGGTGGAAATTCAAAATTATTGAGAAAATGATCATGTGTCTCAAAATTAAGTTAAGGGAACTGCAAACCATTGAACAGTAGATGTAAAATATTATACCTATGTTTTCATCATCATAGTAAATCATACCATCTTGGGTTTGAATCTGACTAATGTAATTCCAAGTGTGTGCTTCTCTGATTTTGTACACTAGAATGTTTTTAACTTTTTTAGTCCTTTTGCAGTAATGTTGCTCTGCGTATACTATCTTATGGGCAGCATTGCGGATTGAAAGAGCCTCCTCTTCTTCCGTTCCTTCTGCAATAGCAATCTTTTTCAGGTCTCGCATGGCGTCGGGTGCGCACATACGCACTCGAGCTCGCAAGATTTAAGGACTTTGAGTAGCAAGGTTAACCCCGCCCTTCTTCTCCATTGGCAGGCCTCCTAAATGGTGGCCAGCCATTGGAGAAGAGGTCCCAGTGACGTTCTTCTTTGGATCTAAGCCCCGTCCTTTTCGGATTGGGGGGCGTGTTTTTGACATTCTTTCTAGGTTGTAAACAACAGTCAAAAACACGCCCCCCAGTCTGAAAAGGACGGGGCTTAGATAGAAAGAAGAACCATTTTTCTGTATGCCCCGTCCTTTTCAGACTGGGGGCGTGTTTTTGACTGTTTACATCCTAGAAAGAAAGTCAAAAACACTCCCCCCAATCTGAAAAGGACGGGGCTTAGAGACAAATGGCGAGCGCTTGTTACTTCTGAATTCCCAGATATTACTGCAAACATTGCCTAGTGCTGCCGACTTTGGAACTGAGGACCCAATATAATCTCGGTGTCAGCTCAACATCCAGAGATTCTGGACAAATCAGTTAATCTTCCTGTGCCTAAAATAATAATGAACGTGTCCGTCTGTAATGTAGCTGGGCCTCATGTAAAGCGCTATAACAACTTTGGGTCGAGTTCGCGCTATATAAAACTACAAAAAAAAACTCAAACCCATGCATTCTTCCAAATGTTGTAAAAACACTTATACAGCACGTCTTGCAAGCTCAAAACCACCCCACTATGCAAACATGGGTCACTTTTTATAGCGATCATCTGATCTTTTATTTTGAACCCATGTTAAATTTCAGTCCCAGTCCGACCCGGTCCTTAATTCTTATCCTAAAGCCCTGCCCCCTCTTCTAACCTTGAGACCTCCTCCTCCCACTCCTCCAATCCCCTGGTGCCCCCTGCCCTCCCCCACCCCTAAGCCACCCTGCCTCTCCCCTGTGCAGCCGCCACCTCTCCTCACCCATGTGCATCCTTTCACTCCTGCCCCATCCCTCCCATGCTGCCCCCCATCCATGCACCTCACCTGTGCCTGTAGAGTTGCGCAGGAATGGGACCCTGGATGGGACAAGCCCGAAAAACAAGGCCAGGAAGAGCAGTCTGAAGAGGCAGCCCAGCTTCACCTGCAGCAGGTAGTCCATGGCGGCGGGCAGCTCTTGGGGTGCTCCAGCATAATGCCCGTCACTGCTGCCGTCAGACGGAAGCTCCGGCCGCTTGAAGCTAGTTTGCTTCGGGATCTTCCAGGCGTGTTCTGGGCTTCCCTCGCCCCCTACCTCCCGCGGCGACCGTCCAGTCCAGAGCGCAGGCCCGCCCACGCCCCACCTCCTCACCGGCCCTGCCTGCAGCCTAAAGCTTTACAAGTCGCTCGCTTCCCCGCATCTGAGCTGCCCTGTGGGGGCACACACACACACACAGCTGGGTGTCCCCCAGGGGCTCCCGCAGTGAAACTCAATTTCACGCCGACTTTCTGAGACCTGTTTTCTCGTCACGTGTCTTGTAAACTTTAATCATGCTCCTGTTCACGCCCATGCCTGTCCCTACTTCCAGCATTGTAGCGTTGGGTGTTAAATGCGTTCTGGAAACTTTTTCTCGTTTAAGTGAGTTAGGTTCTTGGAGGTAAACATGAGGTTTATCAAGACACTTCTGGTGTGTATTTATTTGTTGCTTTATTTAGCGTGATCTTCACCCAGCAGGCTTTCAGACACACCTATTTCAGTTTAAAATTGTATTAACTCCTCGTTTAAACTACTCGGGTGAGTTAAAAACACATATTTAAATTAAAGTCACTTGGTAGTACCATTATCACTTAATATAAGGAAGGTGTGCCCCATCGCTCAGGATTAAGACATGTGTATGTATGTATGTATGTATATGTATAGGCATTTATATAGCGCACTACTTACCCGGAGGGTCCCAAGGCGCTTCGACCACTGCGAAACCCTTCCTGGCTTCCCTGAGAGATGGTCCCTTAATGGGTATCTCCAGGGTGAGACCAGGCATCCCCGGCGGTCTGGTGGGGCCATTAGTGAAGATGAGGCAAGCTAATGCCCAGAGTTGCCGAGTGTGATCACTGATCAGAGTGGGCACCGAGGCGAGAGAATTATCGAGTCCGCTGACCCTGGTCCAGAAACCTGCCGCGCCGGGAATCAAACCCTGGTCCCGGGCTGTCCTCTGCTCTCGGGTCTGCCGCCTCTAACCAGTGAGCCACACTGGTTAGAGGTGTTTTTTAGAAAATATTTCTTTATAGATCATTGGGATCAAGTAGCTTGTCTAATAAAGAACAGGTTAATTCCACGTTTAACCTCTTTCAAACTAACGTTTCTGTCTTGCAGAAAACTCTCAAAAGAGAAGTCCGAGACAGGTGAGAGCTTTAGGCCTCACAAATTTAGGTAGTGTGCCTTCACAGAAAGGCAGGGATACATATAACAAGCACTGACAAAGGCAATAGGTCTCCCATTTACGAGAGATTCCGCTATTGGCATTGTAAATGACAATGCCATTTATTTATCTGTTTTCAAAACGACCACATAAAAAAAATGTTGTCATTTACAATGCCAATAGCTCTAACTTTTGCAAAGGCGAGACCGTTGCATTGTAAATGCTTGTTTATGTTGATTTGTCCAGTCATCTGTCTGTTGATCTAGGTCTTGTTTCTTTGTTTTTCTAATCTAGTGAATGTTGTGGTATGGGTCATCAATTCGCCTCTCAGTACAGCTTTGGTTGCATCCATACTATATCAAGGAGCTTTCTCTGGCCGCATTTAATGAAATAATTGCTCAAATCATTTTGATCGAGTTTTTGAGTACTTTATCGCTAAAAGCCAGTTCATTAATCATTCATTACCTAAGTATGAACTTGTTTACCATTGCCATGGGGACCATGACATGGGCTTGACACATTTTTCAGTCGCTAGAACCCTCAAAAGGAGAGGACTACTGTTTATAAAAAAATAGAATAAGATCTTTTTGACCATTTACAATAGCGGGTAAATGGAACAGGCCAGAGTGACAGTGAAAAGTACTATCATGTCTTGGGTCTTGTGTGTTGAAATCACCACCTATTAAGAGAGGGGCTCTTGAAGCATCGAAGCATATTAAAGGAAGTTCATCAATAGCCTGTCTTTCATCATTCAATATGTAGACTGAAACTGATGAGGTCTGGTTATCATCTTAAACCCAATACTCTACCAAAAAGGTCAGAAAAAATGCAAAAATCCTCAGATAGCTCTCTTGACATTGTCAATTAAAAGCCAATGGGAAGCGTTTGCTTCAGTATGAAAATGTATTTGCTGAAAATGCTTCTTCAAAAATTCTTTGATTGATGTGCCATGGTGGGGTTTGAGAGCTGGTGGAGCTGAGGAACTTTGGAGAGGAAGAATCATTGACGTTTTCAAAGGCAGTTAGAGACTGAAAAGGTGTGTTTGTATTTCACAGTTGAAGCATATGGACAACATATCTCCTTGGAAGAGGAGGAGGAGGATAGACAAATGAGATATCTGCTGAACGCTTTAAAAAGGATTAATTTGATACCTTTTTGGGCAACCCTCCTTTCCCCCGACCACTGTCTGTTGGCCAATTGGCCTGTTAGAAGTGGACTTTCCTTGTGTCATCCTTTACTCTCCTTGTCAATGTTCAGCAATTTGTACAGAGATTGGCGGGAGGAGGAAGAGGCTGAGGGAAGTCAACCCACACAATTCTCTGGTCAATCCAACAGACAAGAGCCTCTCAGGCCAAAACAGCCCTGTAAATAAAGTGCTCACGCTTAATTAACTGTGCACCGGTTGAAGAACTAGTGCAATTAATACTGTTCTTCTGCACCCTATGTAACAGTTTGTAGTGGTTGATAAGGGTGAAATACCAAAATGTCCAGCAAAACCTGGACAATAGGCTGTCACCATCAAGCGGCCTATATAGGTCAACCAGAATCGAAGCAAGAGAAGCCCCAATGACACAGAAGTGGAGAAGTGTGGCTCAGGGGTTAGAGGCGGCAGACCCGGAAGCTGAGATCGGTCCTGGACCAGGGTTCAATTCCCCGCCTCGGCGGGTCTTGGGCTAAAAATTCCACGGACTCGATAATTCTTGCTCCGGTGCCTTCTCGACTCACGGGTTCACACTCTGCGACTCTGGGCAATAGCTTGCTTAATCTCCACAACGGCCCCTCGCGGCGGGATGCCTGGCTTTCACCTTGTGGATACCCGCTGGGGCTATCAAACAGGGGAATATCAGGACGGGTTCACTAAGCAAGCGCCGGGACACCCACTGCGGGTAGCTGTGCGCTATATAAGCTCAACTACATTTACATTTACACAGTTGGCATGGAAGTCCACCTGAAAATCGTGGAGAAAATCATTCAGTTCAAGGTACGATGTCAAGTGACAAGTACATGAAACTCCTTTTTTTAGGCATAGTAGGAAGCAAGGAAATAGGCCAACGGTTGCCCAAAACTGTAGGTTCTGCCGTATTATTCTCCGGGGGTGGGTCATGGATGAATGTTTCCAAAACACAGGAACTTAACTAGATCATAGGGAGGTAGTCTAGACATTAATAACCTGACCCACTCATGAGCGGATATTACCAACTGCAGGTGATCCTGGGGTTTTACTGGCGTTGTTTACGCCTGACACTAATCTTTGATTGAAATAACAACAACAATATTAACAATCATAATATAGAAAAAATCATAACAACATTAATAATAATACTAAATCAGAATGCACATTTTTTTTAAACGATGTCGGTATCACAAGCACTTTTTGATGTGAGAAATGACCCCAAGACAAGAAAATGTCACATCTATTCCCCTGCAATAATTTATTACAGAAGATTGACATACACATACTCTCGTTCTCTGCACCACACAGAGCTGGCACATGCCCTCTGACAGGCAATTTGAGGAAATTGGTCATGAGCTCTATACCACCCTCCCTGGACAGTCCAGCAGTATGTCAAGAACAAGCACAGATAGAATACCACAGCCTCAGAGTAAGATCTTCCAATACTTTACAGTGTCGGACAGTTTCATTTTAACAATTTTACCTATGGAACTGAGAATTCTAGCAAACAAAGTGACGTTAGAATAAAACAACACTTGGCTGAAACTATTACACATTACCCCAAGACTCATGCCAATTATAGCTATTTGTAAAAAATTCAAATACAAAAAAAAAGAAATAAGTGAAGAATATGGCTGCCAAGTGGTCCCTTCTCACGTGTAGCACGTCACCCACTCCTGTATTTTTAGCCAGTAACATGCGTGCTCGGAGTTGTAGCTCAGAACGGAACTTTGTCTGTACTGGCTGAAAAGTCCCAGCATGTAATTTGATTATAACTCAACCTGTGTGAGTGAATACAAGTGATGGGGACCTCTGGCAGCTGCGGAAGAAGTTGAGTAAAAAAGCCCAACACGTTATTTAACCTAGTAAGTGAGGTTTAATGGCGTATATTAAAGAAATACAATACTCCTAAATATTCAAGAAACGGATATTGCAAGTCACTTTTGACTTTATTGGTTTTAAAAGGCACTCAGTCGATGACCGCGTGCCTTTACATGGTCACGGGACACCTCTGTGAATTAAAATATCCTTACAATCCATAATTTAGGCATACATTATCCCAAACGCTATCCTTATTATAAGCTTCCTTCTAGCTATTGGCGGCACGAGATTGCTTAAGTGAACATGAAAGAACCCAGAGTCCACTTATGGATGGCGAGTTCATTAACTCTTGATTGCCTTTTTTGCCTCAGACACTTAAAACTACGGAGACCCCATTTGTGAACATCGAATCTGTGATGTGTGAGGCCTCACCATCAGCAAGCTAGCTTCTTGTATTTAGAAGCAAGTCTCTCGGCGAGCACGGTGCACTATTTTCATTCACTCTTGAGGGGTTCTGAATGGGGACCTACAGCCCATAATGTTCGGGTTACTTTGAACCCCAGTATGTGTGGGCCATTAGAGTCCTCTAATAGAAAATATTCTTTTATTTTTCCCTGACCAGCAACTCCCTGTGTCATTAAAGTTCTTACTCAAAAGTCGCTGGTCATACTAATGTTGCATTTTATTTACTATCCTACAGGAACAAAGTTAATACATTACAGCTCAGGTGTGAAGGTTTAATTGTATATACCATTTTACAATTTACTCTGTGCTTATTTTGAAAATGAATAATAAATAATTATTGTAAACAGAAAGTGTTTTGTTTGTCCTCGGCCAATCCAAAGGTAGACATCATTAGCAAGTAAATAAAACAAACAGCATGGGTCAACAAACCACGCTTCTAGAGACACAATAAACTTACACCATTGAGAGCAAATATAACCATTACTAAAATCACAACAAAGGCTACAAGTCAAAGAGATAGCACAATCTGAAGTGCAGTGATTATTTCTAGAATTATGAATATATCTATCTTGGCAGACTAGAAACAACATAATCTCTAGATCGATTGATCAATAGATAGATATATAGACAGACAGATAGACAGACAGTCAGGAAAGGAGGTCCGGTGATGGTGTTGTGTAGCACAGTGTTATGGATGCACAATACATTTTTCTGAGTACCCTCCAATTATGCTGTACAACGAGGTATATGTACTTCGCCTGATTGCACAGGAAAACAAGTGGTGTTGATGGTTAGGCTAATAGGATGTAGTGGTACCACATCTAACTCTGCCAGTTCGTGTCCATACCACTGTGAAGGGACGTGTCTGCTTACTGTGAGTTCCTGCTACACTGACATGCACTATAGTAGCCTAGCTCCTACACGTTAATGATGCATGATATCGCACGCTTCCACCAACACCAGTAGACTCTCATCTTGAACCTCCAACACAAACCACATAATGTCATTAGGTCTGGCATTTGAGACAGGTTTATCTCTCTTACCAGTCTATTTTTTTCTTTTAATCATCCACAATACAGATACATAGATGGGCTTTAGATAAGCAGTCTGAAGTCTGTTTTCTTGTCACTCACATTGTGCTTCTTCCCACCACAGCGTGTGGCCTCCTTTCTCTGTAATGTCACCTGGCTCAAAGTGTGGCTTGTTTTATATTTTGACATCAATTGCGGTCCGCGCAGGTGATGGCAATGGGGCCGGGTTGGGGGGGGGGGGGGGGGGGGAAGGTGGGGGGGGGGGGTGATTCGACAGATGACCACAAGGGAAAATTAAATAAATAAATATTTTCCCCTCATCATCATCTGTCGAAATCCCCCTCTCCCGCCCCACCTGGCCCCACTGTTCTTACCTGCACAGGCCGTGGCTGAATAACATTAAATATTAATGTAGTTTAGCCTGCACTTCAGGTGCACAGTTAGGGGTATTTATTTTCCGCCTCCTTTTTAAAGTGGATGCTTTAAAGTATCATCAAGACATTGTTTCTGCCTGCATTTAGAGAGCTTTGTTATGCGCTGATTTATTCTAGTGTCCTTCAGAAATTGTTATAAAAAAAAAGATTAGAGGCCGATTGAAAGGCTTATTATTTAAAAAATATCATGAGTAAAATGGCCGCATCAGTGAATTGTTTTAAATATTAATTTTTTATTGAAAATTATGATGGCCACGTTTAGGTGATTACAACATTTTTGTTTTGCCGCATTTGCTTGCATTACCATAACCATCGCCCAAGCTTGTGAAGTCCAGACCTTTTGTCTCTGCAAGTGATTGTGCTATTATGCAATGCCTGGTTCATCAGCTCCCACTTCATCTCCATGGATCTTTGGCCCTCGTGTAATCTTGTCCACTCCAATTGCATTCTGTCATCATTCCACTAATAAAAACACCTCAATTCCTATTTTCTGCATCTAATTGTAATGAGCATCCTACCCACCGGCCTGAAATGATGTATCTATATCTTTATCGTGCCACACTGTTGTTTGTTTCAGCTGTTTTCATTTAACATTGTTGATGTCCCCTTTCATGCCTTGGTCTCTTCTTGTGTCCTCATCAGTCATATTACTTGTGGCACCCCACCCTAGTGGTGAGAAACTGCTCTCCTTAGCATAGTCATGGGCATAGTGTGTGTGCCCCTTCATGCTGACATCAAAGCACTTTAACTTTATGTTTAACTTGTCCATGGTCCAGACAGAGTTCAACAAATACATAGATGCCAGAAATATAAAATAGAATACAAATAGAACTTAATGCAGCATTAAAAGCAAGTTAGGAATTTTAAAATATATTAACAGTCAGATAGGGTCAAAGGACAAAAGGATTTATGTTTTATCCTTTCCATTTTCCTACATTATTCTTAAGAGATACGTTCCCATCACTGAACATCAGAATAAATCTAATAAGAGACAACAAATACAATTTTATTATTTGTTTAAATACCAGATTTATCTGTCACTGAGAAGTGCTTTAATCTCTACAAAACTAGTTGAATTACCTGCCTTTTTTTACTCTGGCTTTACTTTCCATAACGGAACTCCAAGGTAGCATATGAATTAAAGTACGATTTAGACAAAAAGCAAACTTTAAGGTTGTCAGAAAACTTATCAGCTTTTTTGATTCGCATGCTAATTCATCAGGGACTCAGAGTAAAAGTTATAAATACACTGAGCAGCAGATAGTATTCCCTCATCAAGACTTTCAATTATATTTTTAGCTGCAAGGTGGGAGATAGTGAATACATCTTCCAAGTCAAAACAGGTATGAGACATGGATGTGTGAAGTCAGCGTTGCTGTTCAACTAAGTCTTTGATGGGGCCGGATTCCATGTTCTAAATGTTCTCAGGAACCTCTGGCCGATGGCCTTTATTGCCTGCTAAGAAAGTGTGGAGGGGAGACAGCAAATTTTACAGGGTGTAAATTTCCCTTCCCCATGCGTCTAAAGGACCACAGACTATATTTTCAAGATTGCTAATTTATTATAAGGCCAAAAAAAGCAAAACATAAACACACCTCAATATAATAATATAGAGATACATGAATACCAATAAAGAGCCAAGTCTGCAAATATAATTCATTCGGTACAATAGGCACAGAAAAATGAATTCCAATATCAGAACACAACTAAGTATAAACGCTGTGTCCAATTCCCTTTTCATTTGTATTTTAGGAATTAAGAAAATATTCTGTCCCTACTCTACATCTAAAGTGACATCCCTACTTAACTTCTCAGTTGGTTTCCCCTCAAAAGGTGTCAGCATGTGAACACTTCTTAAGAAGCACACTTACGTTAAATGGGTCAAGTAGCATAAAGCTACAGAGCTTGCTCTAAGATGCTCCCTTTCCTCAGTTCAAAGCAGTAGTCCCCTGAATCTGTCCCTGTTCCTGATACAAAAAGACAATGTTACACCCCTAACAGGTCACCTGCTCCATAAA
Source organism: Lissotriton vulgaris (assembly GCF_964263255.1). NCBI lineage: Eukaryota > Metazoa > Chordata > Amphibia > Caudata > Salamandridae > Lissotriton > Lissotriton vulgaris. The sequence goes on from NC_141700.1 coordinate 179,209,219, forward strand.
CACCTACTTTAGGTAATTTTTCACAGAACTCCAATTAATTTAGGGTTCATCCAACAACCTTGGTTCCTAGGTTTCACCAAGCACGAAAGGCGTCCTCCCTTCTTTCTGTTCAGGCTCTTCAAAGGCATTCCTCTCCTCTCCATGTATCTTCTTTAATCTTAAATAACGAGGTTGAATTCCTGCACCTGCTGTAGGATGAGAAAAAAACTCTCTACACATCCATAAATTCAAATTAACTTATAACTTGAGAGCCGACAAGAAGAAACTAAACTTAGAGAAACAAAAGTTAGACCTACAAGATTGGCTAACCTATGAAAGTTTGTTAATGCACACCTGTTACACAAGTCTCTATAAAAAACGTTTATATATAAGTGGATACATTTATATTGCATAATATTCATAATGTGCATGCATGATTACATGATTTCTCTAAACACATGCAAAATCCTACTCATTCTTATTTATAACATTACAGATTTCATTCCAATATCTTTATATAGCGATACAAAATTCATTCTAATAACATGAGCACTCTATCAGCCCCACCCTCTGATGACTAGTGTTATCAAACACGACGTTCTTCCCCTTCTACATTCTCCTTGCAGAAAAGACTGACCTAAACAGAAGTTGTAGCCTGCCTTCCCGGCCTAAACGTCTCCAGATTCTTAAGGTTCTGATGGTCACTTTACTGCAGTCTTTCCATCTGCCTTTCCGTCTCCTCAGAGAACTCTCACCTGTCTTCCCGGAGACACCCAACAAGACAATGATACTGACTACAACAATGATGATAGGCTTCAAGAAGTAGCCAACAATTCCCTGTCCCAGACTTCGGAACCAACTTCCAACTTTCCTGAATCCTTGGCCAATTATATCCCGAATCCCTGCAGTAGCCAAGTCATGTATGTCCTGGTGTATCTCAGTAATGTTACTTATATATTTCCTCAGATCCTTGCTATTGTCAGGAATATAAGTGCAGCACTGTTTGACCCAAAATATTCTACAGACTCCACCCTCTTTTGTCAGTAATACGTCTACTGCATGGTTGTACTGAAGCACCATTGCCCTTATAAAGACCATCTCTCCATCCACACGTAGCAAGGCTTGAGCGGTATATGCTGACAGCTTATCCACCAAAGTAGAAAACCTTCTAATCTCCACATCATTCAGAACCACCATCCAAACTCGGTATCATTGCCCCAAACACATCACCAACAATTTCTCCTGCCCTCGTGCCACGTTTCTCTCTACGCAGTTGTTTCCCTTCCAGTGGCCACAAGTCTTCCACATGGAATATCTTAGGGAATACTACAGCCAAATAACACGTTCCATACCAATTTGGTGGTAACCAAACATATACGTTTCTCCCACATACAAAATACACATTGGGCACTATGGTCAATTTATCCAACAGCGCCTTCTTTATTGATTCTTCAATCAAGAAAATGTGCTTACGTTCACTCTCTTCCACAAATATTTTGTCATATGTGTTTGTGGATGTCTAATGTAAAGTTTCTCTTTTTGTTTAAGATCTAGAGCTATTGGACCAGAGCTTCCCTTTGCCTTATGATCTAACTCTTCTTGGGTCAATTAAGTTACATCATGTTTAGGATCAGGCCTAAATAATGTCTGTCTTTGGCTATCCTTGATCTGGTCCACAAACTTCTTTTCTGGGTCAGGCAGTATGCACGTCAAAGTGGGTCTATGGGCATATGCTGTATCCAAATTTACTGTGAGCACAAAATATTTCAACATTCTCTCTTCTTGTTGATAATAATCATACTTGTTCAAATATTTAAGAATTGGGACTTCTGGAAGCACTACATCATAGTTAGAAAAGTAATATTCAAAATGTGCTTTATCATAAAGCATACTCAGCAATACGCTACAAGTGATGACGTATGTCAGGAAGAGGTGGTAATATCTAATGCCCTCTTCCACAGAAGCTGGCAGCTGCATACATACATACATAATCATTCGCATCCATGGTGTCCACGTACTCATACTATACCCTGGCGCGTGCATTCAACGTGAAATCACCCTTAGACAGATCTACATGTATTATAACAACTGTTTTCTTTTAGCATGTCCTTATCTGACTCCGATGCTCCCTCTCATATGACTGATGTGGAAGGTGTAGCTGTTTCTCATCCCCCTCCTCTATTGTAACATTGAACTCAACTATAGATGTAGTGTCCACTATAGTGGTGACTATAATCACACCTACTATGAGTGTACATATCATGCATTTCTGCCTACGGTTCGAATTTCCATACTCCATATTGAATCAGTTCTTGACGAATTGTAGTGATCGGATCAACAAAAGTCTTTTTCTTCTCACATAATAATTTGTGCACAAAGTTCTTACTGAATTCTTTTCGATCCTGAAATTCTCCTGTATTTAGTTCATCAGTACTTATTCACAGTTCATCAACAGCCATCCCTAGCCATCTTTCGTCTTCTACGAGAGAATCACTGAATGTATTCTTCTTCCACTTGGACCTAAGTTATTTTCTTCAGAACAATGGTTATAGCTTTCTCTTCTCCCTATTCAGTTAAATTTTCATCATAGATCAAATCGGTGCCGAGGACGTCAACAAGAAGTTGCAAGATCTCCATATGAAAAGCTGCCAATTCTTGAGCCGAGGGCTGACGGCCAAACGTAGGAAATGAAAGTTGGTTTAAAATCAGGATTCGCAATCTACTCAGCCTTGGAGGGTCTGGTACGGTCAGAGTCAAGAGCCCGAGGGCCTGCACTCCAGGGACTAACAGTTCGATGTCAATGACCAGTGCTGTCTCCCAGCGTCTCATTCTTCCAGACCCCAGCCTCCCAGACCTCCCTGGTCCCTGCATCTGTGACCAGGCAAGTCCACTCTGGAGCAGCGTACTTCTGACAGGGCACTCTCTCTGTATTTGATCTCCTTAAACCTTCTTGACTTGGTTCAATGTCACATTGCTCAAATTCAGACGTTTCAGAGGTTGGAGCAAGGTTCCTTTCTGATGCTAGCCTCAAATTAAGTCTTTTCTCACTGGCCTCATCTCACTTCCAGCTTCTGTTATTCTCCTCACCACCCTGGCCTGTCCCTCACCAGCTTGTTCAACGGTTCCGTCTCTTGCAGAGTCTATACTTGGATCCTGTTCAACTTGATACTCTTCAGCTTGACTGATGAGCAGTCAGTATCGACAGGAACCTTTACAGCTTGGCTTCTCTTCTCTCCTGACCTTGCGGTCTCAGATGGATTTCTTTGACTGAGAGGAGCTGTTTCATCCAAGGGTTCCGTAGCTCTGCGGGTGTGGGAGACATGGAAACAGATTGGAAAGCCTCTGCACTTCACGGCTGTGCTTGTGACCAGAATAACTTGATATGAACCTTGCCACTGTGCATCGAGACAGTTCATTCTCATGTGTTTTAGGACCAACACCCAGTCACCCAGGCTTAGGTCATGCAGGAGTTCCTTTGAGGTGGGTGTAGTTACAGCTTCGACCTGGTGAGACACAGAATTAAACACATCAGCAAGTCCCTTGCAATAATCCAGAACTAAATCATCGGTGATGCTTACCAAAGCTGTAGCTGGCACTGCAGGCAAGCACATCACCCTGCCCATTAATATTTCATGGGGCGAAAGTTCTGCTCTACTATCAGGACTGCTACGCAAGCTCATCAGCACCAAGGGCAGCATATCTGGCCAATTCAAAGACATCGACGAGCAAACCTTTATCAGTCTCATCTGGATAGTCTCATTTATTTGCTCCACCAGGCCAGATGCCTCCAGCCTGTAGCTACAATGAAGTCTCTCGTCAACTTGTAAGGCAGCACACAACAGCTTCATGATCTCACTATGGAAGTGAGCTCCTCTGTCCGATTGAAATGAGTTTGGAAATCCGAACCTTGGGATGACCTCTCCAAGCAACAGCTTTGCCACTGTGAGACTGTCATATTGCCTAGTTGGATACGCCTTGACCCAAAGTGAAAAGACACACACCACCACCAAAAAATACCTCAGCCCATTGCACCTGGGCATCTTGATGAAGTCCAACTGAATCCTGTTAAAAGGACCTCCCGCTCTCCCAATGTGACTCAAAGCAACCACAGTTTTCTTTCCTGCATTCATAACACACCTATGACACACTACTTCAGTGTACACACGGAACCGTGGATTGAATAACATCTGTCGTAAAAGCATCAACATGGCATCCCTTCCAAGGTGAACTGCTCCACGGATATGCCTCACCACAGGACTCAATAAACAGTTTTGTAACACTTCCCTTTCATCTGTTGACACCCAAATGCCATCCCCTCTTTTCTCACAACCTGCTCTAATCCACGCTGCTTCTTCCTCCTCGGGGACCTCTTCTTGGAGACACTTAACCTCATCCCAGGTGTCAGCTATGGCTAACATCATGCTTATCTGGGTCTTCTCTGTGCTCTCTCCTACATATTTCCCATTGAAAATACAAGCATGTATAGCATAAAAACAAACTACTTCATCCGCATAACGTTTTCCCTTTGTTACAAAGTTTTCTCCCCTTCCATATGCTGCACATTTTACCACCGCGACTTCCTTGAGCTTCTGCAAAGCCTCTAACAGTTGTTGCACGATCGTCATGGGGATTTTCTCCAGGTTTTCTGTCCCTATCCCTTTTCTCCAGTTCTTTCCATGTACCATGGAACGCTGGAAGGTTGTCAACATGTTTGAGTGGTTTCCCGAGCTCAGCCGGTAATATTAAGCTAAAGAACTGAGTAACATCCATTAAAGATAAGGTATAAGTGTTCAGTATCTGCTGGACATTCTCATAGAACCAAGTAGGATTCTTTCTGATGTCTGGTATATCTTTCCGTAACTGCAACATTTCAGCCTTTGTCCAGGGAGTGTACACAAAATTAAACATCAGTCTGGAACAAGCATTCGGGTCATTGGGGTTGTTGAGGACTGACCCATCACTCCTTGGAGGGACATAGATGGGGCAGCTTCTTTAACCGGCATCTGTTTCCCTCTTTCTGCCTGACTGTCGTTAAACAGCTCCGCCTTAATCATTGATAACAAATTATCCCTATCAGCCCGCCTTGACTCTCCCTTATTTACACTCTTATACAGTTTTCGAAAGACAGGTGGGACTTCTGAACCTGTCCCCTCTCTGTTAACCATGAGGTGGTAGGCCATCCGCTCTAAAAGGTAGCTGTGTGTTGGAGAATACATCTGATCTTTAGCCGCAGCATGGATATCGGAGGGGGCAGCGCAGTCAGCAATCAACTGATAAGCCGTATGATCTAACTTTCTTTTCTCTGTCTCACTGAGTCTTGGGGATTGTGACCTCCTATACTCGCTTTGATCAGAATCATAATTGGTGCCTGAATCGCTACCCTCCTTTCAAATCCTACTCCTTATCCTACCCCCTTGTCCTTCTGCTTATTGGAACTACAACGGGGAGAAGGGGTTTGATTTCGTCCTGTTTCGACCTGTTATTTGTCAAGTGCTGCGTTTTGGTTCTCCTCATTAGGAGTTACTCTGAGTGCGGGTCATAGACAGTGAGAGGGTGACCCATTACAATGCTTTCACATCTTTCAATGCTGATATCTGTTGCAGCAATGCACGAGTTTCCGTCAGCTAGGGACTGACCGGAACAGAATAACAAGAGGCATTGTTTATGGACCTTGATCAAAGTGTTTAGAATAAGCTCCGGGAACAGGCAGAGAAAGCACAAAGCATACAGTTCTCGTGTGAAAGGCATAAACAGAATCTTGCAAAAATAAAGTCATGTAGTAGCATGCGCAAAGCAGCATCATGGCAGCCTGGCTCACGCTAACTTAGCGATGTCGACAATGTCCCTATTGGCCATACGACAGTGTCAACCTCAACAAAGGTTTTGCTTTAAGGGAAAAATTGGGAATCCACTGCAGATAATAGCAGACCGTTCCCAAAAACATTCTGACTTCCTTTTGAGTCTCAGGAGTACCCATTTGCCAGATAGCCTCTATGCGATCTGGCAACACCTTTCTCTTTCTCTTCTCAATCCGATGACCCAGGTACTGAACTTCAGTCAGACAGTACTGAAGCTTGCTTGGGCACCTTGTGTCCATTCTCTGCCAGATAATTTGACAAAGCCACAGTAACTATTCTGAAAGCATCGTCCGTTTCAGAGGCAACCAGGAGATTGTCTATGTACTGGACAAAAACTAAGTTCTGTGTCAGTACTAGATTCTCGAAATTCTTTTTCAAAATCTGGGCGAAAATGGACAGACTTTCAGTATACCCTTCTGGGATATGACACCATGTTAACACACGGTTCTCCAGCTGAAAAGCAAATAAAAACTGGCTTTCCTCGTGGAGGGGTATCAAAAAGAATGCTTGGCACAAGTCAATGACTATAAACCATTCTGCTTCACAAGGTATTTGGAACAAAATTTCTGTCGGATTCGGTACCACAGGATAACATGGAATCACAATCTCATTAACTTGTCGCAGGTCCTGAACTAGTCTGTATTTGCCACTGAGCTTCTGCAAGCCTATTTTGGGTAAATTACAGGTGCTTCCTCTTATCTCCTTCAGATTGTCCTGTGCAATCATAGGCTCTATTACAGGCCTTATTCCAGGGTCAATTTATACTGTGGAGTCCTTGGGAGTTCAGCTTTTGCCTTGGCCTATACCTTAACTGGTTCAACCCCTCGAATCAGACCTATTTCTTCTCCAGTAAAATCCCACATGGCAGGAGAGACTGAATCCCTCAAATTGTATGGTAGCTCCTCCGTTGTTAGGACAATGAACATATCTGCACATAAGTTCTGACTTGCCAATTTGAAGGCAGCATCATCATCACATGTCTGTAACTCTACTCCCTTTGGAGTACAATAGATGGTACAATTTTACTTACACAAAAGATCACGTCCTAATAGACAAACCGGACTCGAGTCGCACACCACGAACTTGTGTCGATCCTAATAATTTTCCTATTCTCACAGGTATCTCATCTGTCAGCGGATTGTTAATTTTTTGATTAGTAACTCCTACCACCTGGATTGATTGCCCAGAGAGGGGCAAATTGGGAACTGCTGCTGACCTTACAGTAGAGCGGGTGGTGCAAGTATCGATCAAGAACGTAATGGGATGACCGTTGACATGTGCCTTTACAAACGGTCCACTCTTGTCTACATCTCAGAGTACAGTCTTCCTCCCCCCTCACACACTGTCTTTGCAAAGGGCCCAGATCAAAATTGTCTGATATTTCGATGAAAGGTACTTGTTGATATACTTGATTGCCTGGGGAAATTCTCAAAGGTTGAGGAACCTGTACCGTCTAGTCTGGACCTCCTCCACCCTTGGACTTAGGTCTAGTCACTCTAATCTTAGCAAGTTTCAGTTTCAGAGTACCATTGTACCCTTCAACTAAACCCGCTGACTGGGGATGATTGGCGCTATGGAATCTTTGTCGAATTCCAAGGCCCTTACACACACTCTGCATCACACTCCCCACAACCCACTTCCATTGTCTGACCATACAATCCGTGGCATTCCATACCGAGGAAAGTATTCCTTCAGTAGGACTTTCGCTGTGGACAGGGCAGTATTATCTTTAAGAGGATAGGCCTCAATCCATCTAGAGAACGCGCAAACCACAACTAAAACGTACTTCAGGTTATTGCATCCCTCCATATGGATGAAGTCCAGTTGGATAACCTCAAAGGGACATGTAGGAGGAGCAAAATGGCCAGGTGGAGTGGGGGTGTCTTTGCCGGAATTGTACATCATACATACCATACAATTCTTAACTACTCTTTCAGCACATTTAGCAATACCATCATTCTTCCATACAGGGGACAGCAACTTACATTTACCTTTCGCGCTAATATGTGACAAGCCGTGAGCCATAGTCACAACGGCTAGCACATATGCATCCGGCAACATCCATCTCTGACAGTCCGACAAATCAATCCAACATCCGTGCGCATCTAACTTTCCCGTGCTCTCTTTCCACTTAATCTTTTCAGTTTCAGTGGCCTCATTCTGAATCACTTTCACACTCTCAACAGTGTCCTCACACATACCAGTCTCCGCAGGCCACCTTACTGAACTCGTAACGTACATTCGGGCTGCAAGATTTTTAGCTGTCTCTTTAGCAATCTCATCCGCAAACGCATTACCACGACCAACATCATCCGTAACCTTTCGGTGCGCACTGCATTTAATGATTGCCACCCGCTTGGGCAATGTAAGTGCGTCTAAAAGATCGTTCACGAGCTGTCCGTTTTGGATCTTCGTGCCATGCGATGTCATAAATCCTCTTTCTCTCCACAGACGACCAAAGCTATGTGCAACGCCAAATGCATACTGACTATCTGTAAACACATTCACTCGCTTTCCCTTAGACAAAACACACGCTCTCGTCAACGCAATCAACTCTGCCGCTTGCGCGGAATTCTGGCTCAATCTCGCAGTTTCCACAACCGTACTCAATGTTACCACAGCATACGCAGTCGTCACATCACCATTCGGCAACTTAAAACACGAACCGTCAACATACAAAGTACCATCGGGGTCTGCCAATGGAGTGTTTTTTAGGTCAACACGACCCTTCGTTTGATCCTCAGTTCGCAAATAACAATCATGTGGTGGTACATCATCTGATTCCATATGAGTTGGCAACAACGTCGCCGGGTTCAGTACATTACAGCGCTTTATTTGTATATGACTTGCCAAAAGCGTCAACTCATAACCGGACAACCTTGCGCTCGTCAAGTGTTGGGTTTTTGTACGATTTAAAAGAGTGTCAACTGCATGTGGAACCATCACCGTAAGCATATTATCCATGACCAATCCTGCAGATTGTCGGATGGACACCGCAGCTGCCGCTGTCGCTCTTAGACAACTCGGCAATGCTCTAGCTACTGGGTCCAAGGTCGAGGAAAAATATGCACACGGACGCTGCTTACCACCAAATTGTTGCGTCAAGACACTCAACGCACAACCCTCTCTCTCGTGAACGTATAGTGTAAACGGCTTACTATAATCAGGAGTACCTAGCACAGGAGCCGAACACAACGCATCACGTAATTCAGAAAAACTTTTCTGACACTCTTCAGTCCATGGCAAAGGAGTTGGAACATCCTTGCACGTGAGGGCGACCAATGGCTTCGCTAGCAATGAAAAATTTGGAATCCATTGCCTGCAGTATGATGTGATACCTAGAAAGGCACGCACATCTCTCTGAGTTGTTGGCACAGTCATTCGAGCGATCGCTGCAATTCGTTCTGGGGTCAACCTTCTTCCCTCCTTTGACAATAAGTGACCTAGATAGGTTACTTCTTGACAACAATATTGCAGTTTAGAAGGTGACACCTTGTGATGTAAGTCACAGAGATGCTGTAACAACGATACTGTAGCAGTTTTGCAGATCTCTTTAGTGTCAGCAGCCATTAACAAGTCGTCAACGTACTGAATCAAGGCCGCACCAGCCGGTAACACAAACGCATCAAGTTGACCCTTCAGGGCTTGACTGTAGATCGATGGACTCTCACAGTAGCCCTGAGGAGCGCGTTTAAATCTAAAGCTGCGACCACCTAATGAGAAGCCGAAGAGATCTCTGCTTTCCTCAGCAATCGGAATGCTAAAGAAAGCATTCTTCAGATCGATCACTGAGAACCAAGAGTCAGTAAGGCCGTAATATCAGGCAACACAGGAAATTGTGGAATCAAAATTTTGTTTACCTCTCGTAAATCCATGACAAAACGGTACACAGGAGGCTTAGATGGATCAGTTTGTTTCAAAATAGGTAACACAGGACTATTACACACATTTCCCTGAGTTTCCTCGATAACATCATTCTCGATCAAGTCATAGATGATCGCTAACAGTGCTCGTTCTCCATCGAGGGAGATACGATACTGGGGAATACGTGGTAATCGCACATTCGATTTCAATTGGACAACATAAGGTGATATATCTAGCAGGCCCACATCATTGGGACCTGTTGCCCACAAAGACTTAGGAAGAGAACTCAATTCCGGTGGGAGCCTATCAGTTGACAAGTACATAGGAGAGATCACTCTCTGACCCAATGTAAGCTCCACTCCCGAAGGAGAGCAATATAAGGTCGCATATAACCGTTTCAGCAAATCCAGACCCAAAAGATTCTCACCACAACCAGTAGTCAAAATCAAAGGAGCTTCCAGCTCACGAGGCCCAATTGTAAGGGGCAAAGGGCTAGAAACCGGATTGCTAACGGGGGTGCCAGAGAATCCAACGGAAACATTCGTTAAGCCAGACAAAGGTGCGCCAGGGAGTTTCGAATGCATGATGGAACTTTTCGCTGCACCAGTGTCCAACAGAAAAGGCTCAACTACGCCCGATGTGGCAACTGCGACGTAAGGCCCTCTCTGATCAACCGGAACTGATACTACTCCCTCTCTTTGTCTATGGCTGTCCTAGTAATTACCATCGTCAATATCATGCTCGACGTAACAGTCGTCCACATGATACTGTGCAGATCTCCTTGTCGATGAACCACGCTGATCAAAGCAATTATTCGAATCTGATGAAGTATTAGAACGCTCATTCTGATTTTGGGTAACACCACGACCTCTACCACGTGAAGCCTGTTGAGGACCACTACGACCTCCTCGAGCCGAACCACCATTATTCCGGTCGCGCAAAACCGACAATTAAACTTCAAATGGCCCTCCTCTCTACAGTATGCGCATTGATTATAGCCAAGCATAGATCTCGGTGTGGAGGAATCATTACGCGACTGCGACCTAGAAGACTGAGATTGCGATCTATTTTGCTGCTGATTGTCATTTTGATTCGAGCGCGGAGGATACGCTTGCTGTAACAGAACTTTAGTTTTAAGATCCTTTGTTTTCTTATCCGCACGATCATTTTCCTCCTTCTCCCTATTTTCGTAATATTGAGCCGTGGCTAATATCTGAGCAGAGGTAGAAACAGCCCACGAACTTTCGGAATTTTTCAACTTGTTGCCGAGTTCAGGCAACAAATTCGATACAAATTTATCTACAAATAATCGTTGACCTCCCTCAGTGCTCATATCCTGACCACTATGATCGATGAATGCCTCCTCAAATCTCGTAAAGAAATCGGAGACACTCTCGTCTTTCTTTTGCTTACACGCAGACAATTTATCCCAGTTAACTCTCATTGCTGGCATAAGTGTCTTCATAAGTGTAATTATTCTTTGAGGCAGAGCCGTAATTAACTGCTCAGGCTTAGCCCCACCAAGTTGCAATGCATCAGCCGCTACAAGTGCGGCCCAATCACCGCCTAACTCAGCTGCGTGATTCTCTTGACGGATTTTCGCCCAAACCGGTTGCGGAACCACGTTACCAAACAACATGTCAATATCGGCAAGGTTCATAATAGTAGCATCCACAAGTTGGGATAACTACTTATAGTAACCGGCCGGATTTTTGCGGGGGTCAGGTAGAGTTTATTTCACCTGCAAAACTTCCGACCGCTTCCATGGGAGGTGTATCCATACTCTTTGAAAGTGTGGCAAAATGGCAGGGTTAACAGTAGCGTCACCTGGCATCCACACTGGGGGAACTTCCCGCATAGAATACTGACCAGGTGTTCCCATCCATTCCTCAGTTTCGTCTTTAAACAGTGCTCGAGGTAATACTGTAGATCGAAAAGATAGAAGACGCTCTACAGCTCGTCGAACATTACTACCCACAATCATACCATTCGAAAACTGATTCTGGAGTTCAGTCATCTCAGACGGCACATTGTCTGTCTCATCAGTATCCCATACTTCTCGTAATGATTTACACATTTCCTCAAACACAAACCTCTGCGTGGGCTCATTGAATTGAGAAAACGTCTCAAAAACCATGCGCGGGGTATGTTTAATGGGATACCTAATCCAATTACGCGCCATTTTTATTAACGTATCACTTTCCCTACCACCAGGAATTTGACTTCGTCTCTGAGAGACATCAGAAACATCGGACCCAAGTATCGGTCCGAACAGTGGAGAGTAAAGATTAGCCACAGCATTAGGTATGCGACTACGAACAGAAGGAGAAGAGGAGAGAAGTACAGGAGCAACAACGTGAGGGCTAAACGTAGGAGCAGTAGGAGTAGCCGAGAGAGCAGAAGTAGCGGGAACAGCAGACTGAGAGGTTATAGGGAATGGAGCAGTAGGAAGAGGGGCAGGTAAAGGAACAGGGACAACTTGAGGAACAAGAGGATTCGGAAGAACAGGACCAACGGCAGGCTGACCAGCAGCTGCCGGAACAACAGGCTGAGGAGCAGGAGGAACCACAGGAGCTGTAGTATCCTGTGCGTATGGAGGTGGTGATTTGAGTAGATAGGACAACAAAGGGTCCTCTACCGTTTCGTCTCCCTTCTTATCAGAACTCGACGGTAAAACAGGATAACACTTATCCACCGCCATGTGTTGTAGTCTAGCAAAAACTTCCTTTTCCTTCTCTTCTTTATCTCGCTGAAACTGCTCTGCATTTCTCATCACCATAACGATACCTTCTCTCTTATTTTTCTTAATCAGCTTGATTTCTTTCTGCTTGGCCTCTTTGCGCCATAACCGAAAGGAATCAAACATGGCCGGCCTAGACTTCTTTTTGAACAATTTTGCTTCGAGATTATCCAAAATTGCAGTTTCAAAACTACCATGGGGTGGCCAACTAAGGACACCATCATCTTTGGTGTAGCGGATCCAATAATCATTATAAATGATAGGACCCACTCCGTGTCGACTACAGAGCTCATAAATCGGAGTTCCAACTGGAGGTATCGGACATGAGTCCTCCAATCGGGAATCCGTACCGCAACATTTAAAGCAACTAAACAAAGTACTGCGGCCAGGCATGGTGCACACTAACCGAGTTTACAAACTTCAAGGGTTATCGAATTACGATGTCCTCGCAAAAATGCAAGACCCTCGGTTTTTGGCAATTGCAATCGTCAAATAAAACCCAACAACTAAGAACCAATAACTAAGAACCACAAATGCAATGGAACCATGCAAACAACCAGGTTACAACAACAAAGCAAAAGGTCCCAAAAAGGAACCAACAACTAAGAACTGGGAGCGACCCACAAATACTTAACTGAAAGAACAATGGCGTCACCAGGAAGGCCCGTCTATCGTCTCGCTGTACAAAGGGCTACGCCAGGCACCAAAACAGGTCGACAGTCAGGGCATCAGTCCGTCGCAGCCGCCAGGAGGCGGGAATCTTCGCGGGAAAAGTCTTCGGGCCACTTATTTCGACAACAGGATCGATGAAGCGGGGTGCACCTTCCCTCGGAGATTTCACACGAAGTTCCTCACGATCGTTGGGCTTTGGACCGGTACCGCTGATGTCGCCCTACGTTGGGCGCCAACTGAAGAACTGGGCTATTCTAAGGCCCAGCGGTGCCAGGGGACAACACCTAAAACCTTCGTGGGTTACCTGTTCCGGCGTACAAAACACAGAGACACGGGACACTTCCTCCGACGTCAAAGATCGAGGTTTATTTACTGCAGGGAACACAGAAGTCACAAGAAGTACAACGTGTGTAGGTTCTAGGAGACTGCTTCAAATTGCTACAGTGGATCGCTCCTTTTATACATATTTCCGCCATAGCACAACATGGCAAACAAAAGGTTACAACTCAGTTCCCACAGTAAACTTCAAAAGGGTCGCTTTCATGTATTCAGAGGCCCGGAATATAATTACAGTAGCATCGCCGGTTGCCAACTGTAAAAGTACGTTATCCCATCATTAGGTACATTCCATTCCGGCTGTAAACGAGTTAGAGAAGAGACAAAAACAGGTGCAAGGAAGACAGAAACAGATAGCAAAATAGTGTAGGTGGCAATATCGGAAGCACGATTGCGGGATCAAAGGATTCGTGCCTAATGCATGCACGGCTGAAACAATAGAGCGGCACGGCAAGATGGGCCTCAAGCGGGGCCATCTGCCTTTGCAGTGTCATCCCCCTCGTCATAAAGACACCCTCAAAGGAACACGTGTCTTCCGCAAGAGTTTGGGAATCCCAGGGTCACGAAGCGGACAGTGTCCGTTCGCTGGCTACTTGAGGGCAAGAGACAAAATGGATGCCGTATCTAAAATGGAACCCGTGGGTTCAGATGAAGAGACCCACGAATAAGACGAACGGTTCAGGCCAGCATAGCGAAAACGCGTACACCCACTAAACTCGTCATTTACGGTTCATAGATACCAGACTCGTCCATATTCGAACAAGTCGAAAACACCACTATAATTGTCACGGAACCTCACTGCCTTTTTCCGTGTAGTTAGAACAGGAATGGGACCCACAGGCATGGTCATCTACCATCTCAGCATTCCTGGAACATTTTAGCCAGGGTGCGGTTAGGTGTGGGCGGAAAATCCGTTCCGCTCGCGGATTTTGCGGATTTTCGGGAAATCCGCAATCCGCGAGATTTGCGAATTTCCCGCAAAATCCGCAAATCCGCGAGCAGCGGATTTTGCTCGCGCTGCTCGCACTGTTAGCGTGAGTTCGCGCCCCGCGAATAAGTGCGAAATTGCAGAAATACGATCTTGGCAAAACTGAAAGTAACTACTTACCAGGTTCAAAAGTTCAGGCACATCATTAGTAGCCATTTCCTGTAGGGCTTCCTGAGGGGCCCCTCCAGAGTTCAGTTGCCAGTTGAAACTATTATGTGACCCTGCTCTGAACCTCAGAATAGTTACACATATGCCACAAAGGTCCTGAATTACAGCTAAGGGAGACAAGCAGGAGCCAGGCTGGAAGTTAAAATCCATTAATCAGCCCCTAATTCATTATTGTCAGTTGGGGCAGGGCAGGTGTTGTAACTAATTTTGCAACAATGAAAGCACTTAGCAAGTGCAAAAGATCACTAATCAGGGCGCACTAAGGAAGCAGGTGCCAGCTAAAAAAATATTCTGTGACACATTAATCAGCCCCAAATTAATTCAGGTCACTTGAGGCAGGGAAGGTGTGCTTTGCTTTGCCGAAAATAATGTACACTGGACAACCAGAGGGTGTAGTGATGAAACAGAGGGTGGCATGGGTGGGCCAGAGGGTGGCATGAGTAGTCAGAGAGTGGCAGTGGTGACAGAGAGTGGCAGTGATGAAGAAGAGTGTCCCAAACAGGCTGGACACGTAGAAACAACAAGTTCGCAAAACTTGCGACCCGACAGGTAAGTTCGCAAATTGCGAAATTGTAAAAACCCTCGCGAACTGGCAGAAACACGGGCGAACACAAAAAAAAAAAAAATCCGCAAATTCGCGGGAATTCGCGGATTTTGCGGATTGCGAATCCGCAAATCCGCAAAATTCGCGGATTGCCAATCCGCAAAATCCGCTCATGCTTAGGTGCGGTAAAAGGTCAGCTTGAGGTGCAGGTCGACATGTACGTGGTCAGTGAAACAGAGGTGAAAACGTACGCTGTAGTCACAAAATAGTGGGGCACATGGCAACTTAGCAGATTCAGGTTTCACACACGTATCAAAGCAATGATTTCAGCCACTTGTGCGGAGTATACTCCTTGTAAACAAGCAGCTTCCACAACTCCAGAAATAGTACAAACAGCAAAAGCTGCTCTTAAACAACCCTCATTGTCTCTTAAGCATGAACCATCAACAAAGAGGACCAGATCAGATTCGGATAAGGGTTCATCGACAATGTCGGGTCAGAGTTTGGTAGAGAGTTCAGTCACATCCAAGCAGTCATTTTCCTCACAATCTTCTCCTTCAATATGTGGGAATGGCATCAGTGTAGCAGGATTCACCATAGAACATAGTTTCAAGGAGACATTTTCAGATGCCAATACAGCCTACTCATACTTATTGAACCTGTTATTTGTCAAGTGCTGCGTTTTGGTTCTCCTCATTAGGAGTTACTCTGAGTGCGGGTCATAGACAGTGAGAGGGTGACCCATTACAATGCTTTCACATCTTTCAATGCTGATATCTGTTGCAGCAATGCACGAGTTTCCATCAGCTAGGGACTGACCAGAACAGAATAACAAGGGGCATTGTTTATGGACCTTGATCAAAGTGTTTAGAATAAGCTCCGGGAACAGGCAGAGAAAGCACAAAGCATACAGTTCTCGTGTGAAAGGCATAAACAGAATCTTGCAAAAATAAAGTCATGTAGTAGCATGCGCAAAGCAGCATCATGGCAGCCTGGCTCACGCTAACTTAGCGATGTCGACAATGTCCCTATTGGCCATACGACAGTGTCAACCTCAACAAAGGTTTTGCTTTAAGGGAAAAATTGGGAATCCACTGCAGATAATAGCAGACCGTTCCCAAAAACATTCTGACTTCCTTTTGAGTCTCAGGAGTACCCATTTGCCAGATAGCCTCTATGCGATCTGGCAACACCTTTCTCTTTCCCTTCTCAATCCGATGACCCAGGTACTGAACTTCAGTCAGACAGTACTGAAGCTTGCTTGGGCACCTTGTGTCCATTCTCTGCCAGATAATTTGACAAAGCCACAGTAACTATTCTGAAAGCATCGTCCGTTTCAGAGGCAACCAGGAGATTGTCTATGTACTGGACAAAAACTAAGTTCTGTGTCAGTACTAGATTCTCGAAATTCTTTTTCAAAATCTGGGCGAAAATGGACAGACTTTCAGTATACCCTTCTGGGATATGACACCATGTTAACACACGGTTCTCCAGCTGAAAAGCAAATAAAAACTGGCTTTCCTCGTGGAGGGGTATCAAAAAGAATGCTTGGCACAAGTCAATGACTATAAACCATTCTGCTTCACAAGGTATTTGGAACAAAATTTCTGTTGGATTCGGTACCACAGGATAACATGGAATCACAATCTCATTAACTTGTCGCAGGTCCTGAACTAGTCTGTATTTGCCACTGAGCTTCTGCAAGCCTATTTTGGGTAAATTACAGGTGCTTCCTCTTATCTCCTTCAGAATGTCCTGTGCAATCATAGGCTCTATTACAGGCCTTATTCCAGGGTCAATTTATACTGTGGAGTCCTTGGGAGTTCAGCTTTTGCCTTGGCCTATACCTTAACTGGTTCAACCCCTCGAATCAGACCTATTTCTTCTCCAGTAAAATCCCACATGGCAGGAGAGACTGAATCCCTCAAATTGTATGGTAGCTCCTCCGTTGTTAGGACAATGAACATATCTGCACATAAGTTCTGACTTGCCAATTTGAAGGCAGCATCATCATCACATGTCTGTAACTCTACTCCCTTTGGAGTACAATAGATGGTACAATTTAACTTACACAAAAGATCACGTCCTAATAGACAAACCGGACTCGAGTCGCACACCACGAACTTGTGTCGATCCTAATAATTTTCCTATTCTCACAGGTATCTCATCTGTCAGCGGATTGTTAATTTTTTGATTAGTAACTCCTACCACCTGGATTGATTGCCCAGAGAGGGGCAAATTGGGAACTACTGCTGACCTTACAGTAGAGCGGGTGGTGCAAGTATCGATCAAGAACGTAATGGGATGACCGTTGACATGTGCCTTTACAAACGGTCCACTCTTGTCTACATCTCAGAGTACAATCTTCCTCCCCCCTCACACACTGTCTTTGCAAAGGGCCCAGATCAAAATTGTCTGATATTTCGATGAAAGGTACTTGTTGATATACTTGATTGCCTGGGGAAATTCTCAAAGGTTGAGGAACCTGTACCGTCTAGTCTGGACCTCCTCCACCCTTGGACTTAGGTCTAGTCACGTTGTTCAAACCATCAGACACTTGCACATTTTCCTCATATTGCATTTGATTAGCTAGGTTTAGGTGACAATCTCGCATCCAATGCCCGATCTTGAGGCAATAGTGACAGGCAATGTTTCTCCTCCAGTTAACCCACTCAACCCCTGTCCCAGGATCCATTCCTCTCTCTCATCCTGGAGGAAATGCCATATTTTGGCTCGTTCCTCAACCGCTCCCCTGTCTCCGGCCCATTGTACCTGGACTCCCCTGCAGTAGATCGGGTCTCTCTGCATTTCTCAACTGTACCATCATTAGCTTATCATTCATTTCCCTATGTTTAGACTCTGCTTCATCACTTCAATACTTAGCGTAATGCAGAATCTCATCCACCGACTTGTTCTGTCAACAGATCAAATGTTGCTGAATCATTGAACTAATTTCAGACCTTAATCCCAACAGAAATTTAGAGACAAACTGTCCCATGTGTTTCTGTTCCGGACCATCCACTCCACTATGCTGTTTGAAGGCTAACAAGAGTCTCTCGTAAAAATCATGCACTGCATCCTTGGGCTCTTGGGTAGTTAGATCAATCTTGAGTCAATCATTGCTTCAAGGGGCGACTTTAAAATGAAGTCATGTTATCACCTGCTCTTATTTTTTCATCACCTTAGTCTTATTTTTTCATCACCTTAGGCGAAGGGCCATGGGTTATAGGATCTCTTTCGGGTTCTGTGGTGGGCCATTCAATTGAAATTTTGCATGCCGTCCAAAGATCGCCTGGGACCACAATGTCAAACAGAGTGTTCAATTCTATCCACAATACCTTTGAAATCTTCACAAATTGGCCAACTTGCTTTTACCATTCGGCAGGCTTTTCCCTCAGCCAAGGGAAATCATTTGTGAATGATGACAAATCACCCCTGATCCAAGGCACATGCACATACCCTCCATTCGGTACCTCTTGCAATGGGTAATCTCCTACCTTCTCTGTACCCCCCTCCGGGAGACAGAGTGTCTCCTATCCCTTTTGTTCAAATCTGTTTTTATTGTGAACACAGCGATAAGCCTACAACCCCGAATCGGGGCCGGCCGCGCAGAAAAGAGCCAGTAGGCATAATTAACCAGAGGAGGTGGAATCATTAACACAGCGCCCTGCCTACAACCCCCAGAGGGGGCCGGCCGCGTGGCGTAGGGGCAAAGATAGCAATAGGTGTCCATACGCTGGCAATGTATCGTTGTGCGGGGGAGGCGCGTATGGGAGGAAGAGCAGTGGTGTCACATTTTCAAAAGGCCCAACGGGGACCAACTGCCCCAAAGAAGGGTGGAAGCCAGAGTGGCAAGCAGGAAAGAAGAAAAAGTTGGAAAAGGAGTGAGCAGTGGCGAGATGGAGAGGGGTCGGGGGGGTGTGTCTGCAGTCGCCGGTAGGGGATATAAGGTGCAAACCAGCACTGGGGGAAGCGACTAAGAGCTTAGTCTGCTCGGGTCAGCAGGGATGAGGGCGTCCTCGAACAATTGCAGAGCGCGAAGCCTGGGGGGCATGTGGCGGGCATAGCTGATGGAGCACAGGTGACGCACAAGAGGTTCCCACACTGCCTTGAAGCGTACCCCCCTCAATTGTATCCGCGCCGTGAGCAGCTCCATAGTCAGGACCTGCCAGAGGCGCACAAACCAGGATGCTATCGGCGGTGCCTCAGCCCGCTTCCAGTACAGAGCAATGAGTTGCTTGGCAGCGCCTAACATGTGGAGGGTGAGGATCCAGTCGCTGCGCGTGAGGGCCCTAAGTGCGGGGGGTCGAATGCCCAGCAGGAGCGTGCAAACCTCTTCAGGTAGGGGAAAACCCAACACCTTCTTAATGTGACTAAGGACCTCCTTCCAAAAGACAGCTAGGGTAGGGCACGACCACCAGATGTGTACGAAGTCGCCAGTCGCAGTGCCACACCTCCAGCACAGCGGCGAGGTAGTGGGGAACATTTTGCTGAGTCTCAGGGGGGTGTAGTACCATTGCGTTAGCATCTTGTACGCGTTTTCCCTCTGCGGGATGCTGCAATAGGTTTTGGGGATGTCACTCCAGAGCCGAGCCCATTGAGATGGCGTGATATCAGCGCAAGTCGATGACTGCCACTGCCTCTGGTAGGGATGTGCGGGCGGAGTGGTGGGGTGTTGCAGGATGTTGTAGATCTGGGAGATGAGCCGTTTCAGTCCCCCGAGGGAGCGTGCCAACTTCTCAAATGGAGTATATGCCCTGGTAGCAGCCTGATACATGTTGTCTCCCGAGGTCCAGTGGCGCAGTTGCGCATATTGTAAGCTGGCGGTTAAAGGGAGGTTAAATTCGTCCCTGCAGTCCAGCCATGATTTAGGTGACCCTCCAAGAAAGAGGTCTCCTGCAACCCTGCAGTCTCCTTGTGTCCAGCTCTCAAAAGCTCGGGTCTGGGCAGCAGGGGGAAAGTGCGAATTACCCGCAATGGGGGTGTGCGGGAGGGGAACGTGCTTAGACCCTTGGACACTGCCACTCTGTCCCATACGTCAAGAACCGTCCTCGTGGGGACCGCCATATATGCACTCCTGGAGCGCGCCACACGCGGTAGCCAAGGCAGGTCCCATATGGTGCGCCCCGTGACCACCCGGTCCATGTGGAACCAGTGCTTGTCGCTTTCGCGTGCACCCCATTCTATCACGAACCGGAGATGTGCCGCCCAGTAGTAGTGGAGGAGATTTGGGCAGGCGAGGCCACCCCTGTCTCTCGGTTCCATAAGGACTTTCTGCGAGAACCGGGGTCGTTTGCCACCCCATATGAAGGACGTGAGGTCGCGTTGGAGATTCCTGATGCAGTGGAGCGGGATCGGGGTGGGCAGGCACTGGAAAACATATAGAATGCGGGGGAGGACCGACATCTTGACCGCGTTGAGCCGCCCCAGCCAGGAAATCATCAAGGGCTTCCATTTCCGCAGATCCGCCAGGACTTCCTTGCGGCAAGAGGCCCAGTTCCTCGAGGACCACGAGTCAAGGTGGGGTGAGAGGTCCAGACCCAGGTATTTAATGTGATCATCCGCCCAACGGTAGGGCGTGACCCCCTTCAGGAAGGAGACCTCCTCCTCAGGGATGGTGAGGTTAAGCGCCCAAGATTTGGTGTGGTTAATCTTAAGGCCGGACGCCTGCTCGAACAGTGAGAGGGCTTCGTGCACCGCTGGGAGGGAGACCCGAGGGTTCGTAAGAGTAAGAATCAGATCGTCCGCGAACAGCGCTACCTTGTTGGTGCGCCCCCCGTGGGGGATACCATGAATGTCAGGAGCGCGCCTAATCAGCTCCGCCAGCGGCTCCAACGCCAGGGCGAACAAGAGCGGCGAAAGCGGGCATCCCTGCCTCGTGCCCCTGTGAATCGAGAGCGGCGATGTCAGTTGGCCGTTGACCCGAATTCTGGCCTGTGGCCCGAGGTAAGGGGCCATGCACCTGGAGATCATGTTAGGGCCAAGACCTAGTTTCCGGAGGACCGCCCGCAAGAAGGTCCAGTCGACCCGGTCGAAGGCCTTTTCTGCGTCTAGCGAGAGGAGGCAGGCCGGGATTTTCCAATGTTGCACCTTCCCCACTAAATGCGCCAGCCTGCGGACATTGTCGGCCCCCTGGCGATCCCGTATAAATCCCACCTGGTCCGGGTTTACCAGTCCCGGCATGTACGGGACCAGCCGTTTGGCCAGGATCTTAGTGTAGATCTTAAGATCAGTGTTCAGGAGGGCAATGGGGCGATAGGAGGCACAGAGGTCGGGGTCCTTCCCAGGTTTGGGGATCAGGGCAATTTCCGCCAGGCCCATATCGGGGGATGGGCCAGTGGTGTCAGAGAAGGAGCCGTAGAGCCGCAGCAGGTGCGGGCGGAGCTGGGTCAGGAACAGGCGATAGAAGGCCAACGGCAGGCCGTCCGGCCCCGGGGTTTTCCCCGTGGGGAGGTCCTTAACAGCTTCCGTTATTTCCTCCTCCTGTAGGGGGCCCTCTAGCGTGGCTGCACACGCCGGGGACAGTGGAGACCCCTCGAAATCCGCGAGAATGGCCTCCCGTGCCTCCGCAGAGGTGGGCTCCTCAGCGTACAGAGCGGAGTAGTAAGCGACAAATGCGGCCTGCTTGGCCTTCTCAGAGGTGGCACAGGTGCCATCCTGCCGCTTGACATTGGCGATGTGGGCCCTAGCGGCACGTGCCCGCAGCCTGCCGGCAAGTAGGCGGCCAACTTTGTCCCCTCCCTCATAGTAGCGTTGCTTGAGCGCTAGCAGGGAGTGTTCCGCCTTGTTGGTGCGCAGAGCGCGGAGTTGCCCCCTGAGATTGGCGAGAGTTCTCTTTGACGCCCGTGAAGGGGAGTCCCGGTCCCGGGCCTCCGCTTGTTTGATCTCGCTAGCCAGGTCGGTTTCCATCTTGAACGCCTCCTTCCTCCGCGCCACCGCCAGGGAGGTGATGTGGCCCCGGATAGTGGCCTTGAAGGCGTCCCAAACCGTATGAAAGGGCAGGTCTGGGGTGTCGTTAACGGCGAAATACGAGTCTATGGCGTCACGGATGCTGGCGACGTCCTCCGGGTCCCGAAGGACTCTCGGCGGGAGCACCCATCTGCGTTCACGAGTGGCACGGGCCAGGGGGTCTTGTAGCAAAAGCTCCGCGTGGGCGTGGTCCGATAGGGAAATGTCGGATATAGCGGCAGCTAAGGAGTCTCGGGCCAATTCAAGGGAGGTGAAGAGATAGTCGATCCGGGAGTATGTCCGATGGGAATGCGAATAGAAGGAGTAGTCTCGGGCCCCCGGGTTGTGGTAGCGCCACACGTCCACGAGTCCCAGGTCTGTAAGCTGCGTTCTAAGGGTAGAGGACATTGCTCCCGCGCCATTGAAGGGGGCTCCCGCACGATCCAGCTCGGGGTCCCAGACAAGATTGAAGTCTCCGCCCAGGATCACATTAGTGTCGCCCGCTGGGAACTGGTCCTGCAGAAGTGCCTGGAGGTATTTGTCCTGCGACTGGTTGGGCGCATATACACATCCTAGAGTGAACTGTGCACAGCCCACCTGCACCATGGCTCGGAGGAAACGCCCGTCAGCGCTTTTGAAGGGTTTCGCGGGTCCCCGCCTAATGCCAGCCCTGCAGAGGATTGCCACCCCCGCTGTCTTGGTGTCAGAGGACGCCCAGAACTGTGTGGGGTATCTAGGGTGCGCCATGCGTTTGATGTCTCCCCTGAGAAGGTGCGTCTCCTGGAGGAGGATAATGTCAGGGGTGTGGTGTAGGAGGTAGCGCCATATCTGATTCCGCTTGTTGGGGGAGTTGAGCCCTTTGACATTGAGGGAGAGGACCTTCAAGGGTGTAGGGAGGTTCGCTGTCATAGCACTAAGGGGGAGTGAAGTCGCGCAAGACCCAGCGTAGCAAACCCCCCCGCAGACAGGGCAGCGGCAGCCTCACCTCGCCTCCAGCGCGCCAACCCCCGTAGGACCCACCATGCCACCCCTCCGCAAGCGCAGAGAGAGAATAGTAAGAGAGGGCAGTGCAAGAGATAAGTAGGAAGAGAAGAGAGAGAAGGAAGAGAAAAGGCACAGAGAAGAAGCATAACCAAAACAGGCCAACAGGGCCAGTGTACATTGTCCCAGGTACCGGACATCCGCTACCCGAGGGTTTGGATGAACTCAGGAATGTCACTTCCTACGGGACAAAGGGAGGGAGCGGAGATCTGGGTAGATGAAAAGGAATCCAGTCGTCTCGGAGCTCGTCCACCCCGCTGCCGCAAGGTAGTCCGGGGGGTGCGTCGAGTCATGGGGTCCACATGGGCCGTCCAGGTATCTATAGGGCGCCGGGGCTCAATGATGCGGTACATGGCCTGGAAGAGGCGAAGGGTGTCGTCCATTCCTTCCAACCCCCACGGGGGGGGAAAAGCCGCGAATGCGAACCGCTAGTGAGAGGGGGGAACCCCTCCCCCAAGAACAGTGGGGATAGGCCACCATGGCGCAGGAAAACAAACCTAAGTGCCCGGTGGGCGAGCGTGTGCTCAGGGCGACGTGAGTCACAGTAGCAATGGTCAGCGGCCTTCCGGAGTCGAAGGGCGATCCCCACCCTCAGAGCCAGAGGCGAGAAGCTGGGAGGCCTGCTCCTCGCGGTCGCCCTCAAGGGAGCGGATGTGAGCGATGATGTCCTGCTTGGTCTGCGAGGCAGAGAGTGCGTCCACTGGAGGGGACCGTCGATGTTTGCGCACAGTTGACCATTCCGAGCGTGGAGGAGCCTTCTCCGGGTGGTGAGGGCGGGTTGGACTGTGATCCGGGGACTCCGGCATGCCTAGCAGTTGTGCCGCTTCTCGGTAGGACCTAAGTGCCCTGCGCTTGCCCTCCCACCTGAAGATGAGAGCAAAAGGATGTCCCCACTGGTAGGAGATGTTGAGGGTCCGGAGCCTCTCCGTGATCGGGCGGAAGACCTTTTGTCTATGGAGTGTGGTGGGGGCCAAGTCCTGGAAGATCTGGATCTTGTGGCCTTCGTACCGCAGGTCCGGGTTGTCCCTAGCCGCCTTCAGGATGGCCTCCTTCTCAGTGAAGTAATGGAGTCTGGTGACGATGTCGGGTAGGAGGCCCGCTTTTCCTCCTGCTCCAAAGACTCGGTGTGCGCGATCAAGGCGCGGTGGGGGGGCGTCTTCCTCGCCCCACACCGCGTGCAGGAGTAGGGCCACATAGGCCATGGTATCAGTCCCCTCTTCTCCAAGTGGCACACGCCGTATGCGGAGGTTGTTGCGGCGTCCCCGGTTTTCCAGGTCTTCCTGCTTGATCTGGAGCTGGATATGTTGTTCTTCAAGGGTCGCCACTCTCCGCCAGATCTGCTCTAGGTCCTCGGTGCGGGAATCGACCGTCTTTTCCAGCCCGTCGACCCGGTCGCCGAGGTCGGTGACTTCCTTGCGTAGTTCTTTGACGCAGGTATGGACCTCCGTCCTGAGGGACCCAATCTCAGTCTTTAATTCAGCCATGAAGGAGGACATGAAGGCCTGGGTCACCGGTGGAGAGTCAGCTGGCGGTGGGGGTTTCCCCCCTGATGAAGATGGGGGGCCCCCGGAGGGTGATGGCGAGCCCGCCTTGCCCCACATGGAAGCCACTGATGTTCCTCTGGTCGTCGTTGGCGGGGGGTCCGGCTTGTTCCCCTTGCCGCGGGTCATGGTCCACTCAGGGCGTCAAAGGGTAGTGCGGGGCAGGGTCAGTTATTGCGCGCAACCCCTGGTCCGTGGTGGGGGAGAGTCTGAGGGAGGTTGCGCTGGTGCCCCTGTGGTCTAGCAGCCCGGGTCCCACGGTCAGGGGCTCAAGATCACGAGGCAGAAGATGGCGGTGCTAGCTGTGGCCCTCACGAGCCCGAGACTGGGTCAGCCCGCTGAGAGGACGCGGGACGCACTCAAGCAGTTGAAGTCCAGGATATGGAGGGGCCGCTGGAGCGGGGGGCAGACAGCGCAGGAAAGCGTTGTCAGCAGGTGCCCCAAGGTAGGCAGGGCCTGGGGCCTACAGGCGGAGGGCCTCCGATGGCTCGTGGCGTGGTGCAGCCTCCTGGGCCCGCCTGAGTCAGGGCCTTCCCCCAGCGCGGCGCCCAGTAGGCCCCGCAGCAGCGGCCGAAGAGTGTCCAGAAGGGCCCCCCCGAGCGTCACAGCGTCCCAGCGACAGGAGGCCCAGGGTCAGGGGCGACTTGGTCGCGTGGCAGAAGATGGCGGAGGCCCCCAGGGTCCCCGCAAGCGCGAGGCAGGGGCGTCCAGTCTGTAACCCACCAGGCTCGGCAGGGCTGTAGCGGAGAAGCGGCCAGGGGATGTGTCCTGCAGTGTTGGGGCCTACTAAGGCTCAGGTCTCGCCAACACGCAGCGTCTGATCTGCTTCCCAGACCGCCGCCTTTGTGTCCAGGGCAGCAGGGAGCACGCAGGGAGGGGTCGCTCGCACGTGGGAGCCGGTCATCCACCGAGGGGAGAAGATGGCGGGTAGACCCGCGGTCGGACCTCGCTATTGCCGAGCCCCTCCGGGAAATGGCGGGGGCGGCGCGCTGCAGCTCACCAGTTGGGTCCCACGACGGGCGATGGAGCCGTGACCAGGTCTCGCGGGGAGGGGGCCTCCGGCGACCCCTCCGGTCTGGGCCTGCTGTTCCCGCCAAAGCCGGGGGCTCGCGTAGTCGCGGCGTCCAGTCCGCTGCTGTGTGCCCCGCCGGGGGCAGCCCGGCTCCGGCAGCCTCGGTGCGTCTCAGTTGGTGGCAGGCAGGTTCCGCTGATGGAGTGGGGCCGCAGGCGGGGCCGGGGGTGCTCCGGTGCCTCACCCAGATCGCTACACCGGTCTACTCAGTGGGAGCCAGCCCAGACGTCCCGGCAGCGGACCCCGCGGCAAGATGGCGGCCAGCGGACGATCACGGGGATCCCGGAGCTCCGTTCGGCGACCGCGTGAGTCTTCACAGCCGCGGCTCGCCGTCAGAAGGGATCACTGGCAGGGTCGGCAGCGTACAGGGGTCCCCAGGAGTAGATACCCCCCTGAACTACGCTGAAACAGGCTTAATGGAGCAGCGGGGCGACGGAGCTCGCTCGAGACACGTCTGCTCACATCGCTGTCTCGGCCACGCCCCCCTCCTATCCCTTTTTCGGCACCCTTTTTCTTGGACCACCTCTCTTCTCACCTATCCAACTCTTTCCATGCTCTCATTCCTATGACTAGTTCTCGAATATGGGCTTTCAACCCTACTATTCTCTTTTCCTCAAATTACTAATCAGTGTAATTTAACCTGTGATTACTCTGTAACATTTTTGCTTTCGTCAAATCCACATTGTACTTCCGTCCCAACTGAACTAACGTCTCATGAGCCCGCTACGACTGCCTTGTAACATCCTTAGCCACAAATAACAGCTTATCTTGGTTATATAGATCTATCCTTTCCAAGTGTAATATCCCATCGATTACCCCATCTACTTCTGCCTTCAATTTCAGTACATCCAACAATGTTGCCTTCATTGCAACCTTGAGCATTCCCTGATTTGTCACATACACTGTCCTTCCCTGTCACAACTTTAACTTCTCCCGCGATCCTCCGTCCCTTCAATTTGAAAAGTGGGCAGGGGTTCCCTCTCACAACTCTTACTCCTCTATCGACTTTTCGACCCTGCATTTTGGAACCCAAGTTGTGTTCAAGATACCTCTTGTCTCATTCCTAGCACGGGTGTCCTTCTCATAGTTTCCCGCACTGGGGGGGCCCACATTCTTATTTCTGACCTAGAATTTGCCAGTGTACCTGTCCGTCTTGTTTCTGACCCGATGCACACCCTTGAAGGGTCTGCCGATGCTGGCAGTGGAGAACTAGCTTCCACAGGCACCAAAGGTACACCTGTCCCTCTCATTGTAATACTTCCTCCAGAGATAGTTTCTTTCCCCATTCCTGTCTGCTGTTTACCCCCACTTTCCCCTATGC
Source organism: Lissotriton vulgaris (assembly GCF_964263255.1). Lineage (NCBI taxonomy): Eukaryota > Metazoa > Chordata > Amphibia > Caudata > Salamandridae > Lissotriton > Lissotriton vulgaris. The sequence goes on from NC_141700.1 coordinate 179,236,291, forward strand.
TCGGATTATGTATCGACACCACAGGTCCAATTGTAACCGGCACCGCGAGGGTTTCTGGTAGCCATATGGTGCAGTCAGATCCTCTCATCTCAGAATTTCAAACTCTTAGCCTTCCTGCCCCTTCTGATCCTGCCAAGATCTTTCCCACTACTCTTGCATTGAGGCCTACCGGAGCCGATCCCGCTCCTTCTGGGTTTCCTTCCGCCAGTTCTCGTCTCCCCTCCTCAGACTGAGGGTTATAAGTTGGGGGACGCTCGGCTAATAGTTTGTCTTACAGGCTATCATCTGTGTCACTGTCATCCACTGTATTTTCAGTTTGTGCGCCAGCTCCTTGCACCAGCAGTGGGTACAATCTTTCTCCCTAAATGGTGTCCACCCTCCATCTATTCAACTGAGCATCCCAACTTGCATCCTGATATGACTTCAATGCTTTTCTCATCCTTCCCTGAGACTTTTTTCTCTGCTTAGCTTGTGCTGCTTGCCTCCATGCATCTAATACCTCGAATAGTGTTGTTCTGGGTGGGGGTTTTAATGAAGACATTACTCCCCTTAATTGATACAACATATCCAATCTTTTTCTGTAATGTTATGCCAATTTTGGAGCCACACTATTGTATGAAGTCCTACATTTGTTGGCATGTAGTGTGCTGGGGTATCCTCCAGCGGGTTTCTTCTTGCCATAATCTCCTTCACAATCTCACCATGTGAATTCACTCTCTCATTCACACAACCAAGTAACTGTTTACCCTAATTCTACTAAACCAAGTAACTGCTCTTCAGATGGTCACAGTAACTTACAATTACATAAACACTCTCTTACGAACATTCATACCCTGTGACCCACAACCTGCCCACTTTCCAAAAACTTCCTACCGATAAACTCATGTTCACTCGACTATCATTCTGACTCCACAAGACATCACACAATCAGTTCACCGCAATCTAACACACACATCACTATTCATACTCACGCCACCGCTTTCTCCGCTGCACCATCAATTTCCGCCGACCTCCGTCAATGCCCGCCGTCCTCTGCTCTCAATCATGTGGCTCTGTTTTGGGCTCTATGGGTCTAATTCTGTTCTAGATTTTCCTGGGTTCTCCCCTGACTTCTAAAGGCAACCATCCGACTCTGCTACCAATTTATGGGGCAGAATTTCACGTTCTAGATTTTCTCAAGAACATTTGGCCAATGGTCTTTATTGTCTGCTAAGAAAGAGTGGAGAGGAGACAGCTAATTTTACGGATTGTACATTTCCCTTCCCCATGCGTCTAAAGGACCACAGACTCTATTTTCAAGTTTGCTAATTTAATATAAAGCCAAAAAGAGCAAAACATAAACACACTTCAATATAAGAGTATAGAGATACATGAATACCAATACAGAGCCAAGTCGGCAAATATAATTCATTCTGTACAATAGGCACAGAACAAGGAATTTCAATATCAGAACACAACTAAGTAAAGATGCTGTGTTCAATTCCCTTTTCATTTGTATTTTAGGAATTAAGAAAATAATCTGTCCCTACTCTATGTCTAGAGTGACATCCCTACTTAACTTCCCAGTTGGTTTCCCACGTCTCTATACAAACCATTTATATATAAGTGGATACATTTATATTGCATAATATTCATAATGTGCATGCATGATTACGTGATTTCTCTAAACACTTGCAAAATCCTACTCATTCTTATATATAACATTACAGATTTCATTCCAATCTATACTACTATTATAAAGAGAGAACTGGAAACCTTTGAGGCGGGTAAACTCAAGAAGTACAGCACCAATCACAACACCCAATACAGCATTGTAAAGGGTAGTTTCAGCAGATGGACATAGGCTATACATCTGGCCACCATATACATTGGAAAGGTCAAAGAACATAGGGGGGTAAAGTAGTCCCTTGTGGGCGTTGTCGTGGGCATGTTAAACTCCAGTGGGTGTTCGTGGGCGTGATCAGGGGCGTGGTGTGTGGCGTCTCATTAAGCTCCTAGGTCGCCACCTTCACTCCTGTGGGCGTGTCGCGGGCGTGGTTTTGGGGCGTTATGCTATAGTAAATGGCCGCGGCGTGGCGTTATGGTGTAGTAAATGGCCACGTACTACAATCAATCAATGTGGGCGTATCGTGGGAGTCAATCATATGGGCGTGAACTACAAATGAAGCGCCGCCGCTTCATGCGCAACTTTCGACATAGGGACGTGTAAATATCCCTGTACAAACAACAATATTCAAGCCCCAAATCATGCACAACGGTAATCATATGGCCCTCTAAATCACCAAGTACTAACAAAAATATGCAATCCCACAATATTGATTAGCATAAAAAGGGGCGTGGCTACCAACAGCAATCACGCAACAACATACCTTTCTCATGATTGGACGCGTCGCGTTGTCAGAGGGGGTTGCAATACAAGGAAGTAAAGAAAAAAAACGCGGCTTCTGGAAACATTGATGATCCGCCATGACGTGAAACTTTAGCGAATTACGGCTCCGTCACACGGCTACACCGAGCCAGGCAAGTACAAAGAGAAATTGGAAAAAACGCTACCATTCAAACCAACACAAGCAAACACACTTTCACGCAGGACAAATATGCAACATCATCACGCACGCACAGTCACGCTGGAAAAACATTCAAAATCAGCACGCACACACAACGAAGGAAGTAAAGAGACGGGCAACGCAGAGGCACTCAAACAAGCACTCGCTAACGCACAATGACGCCACACAAATATAAGAATTCCTCACACACACACAACGAAGGAACTAAATACACGGGCAACGCGCAGGCACTCAAACCAACCCTCGATAATCAATACAACGACAATGAACAGGCAACGAAAACACCCCTCAAAAACGCAAATTCACGCAAAACAATCATTAAGACTCACTGGGACACACAACAAAAAAATAACATACATTTTCAACCCCGGACAACATCGGGACGGGCTGCTAGTATCTTTATATAGCGATACAAACTTCATTCTAATAACATGAATTACAGCAATACAACAGGATATACGTGTGTGCAGATTATTCACGAGTATAATGCACCTCTACAACATTTAAGAGCACTCTATCAGACCTAACTGGGTGAAGTGATGCACAACACAAGACCAAGCCAAATGTATCAGATGGTCCTTATTCTCTGCGTTGGAGGACCAAGACCATGCGGATGAATAGCGTCAGGCTAAAGGATTTGAGGGAGATGCGGTTGAAGACCTTCCTGCAATCTGCTGCTGGAACTTTTTATTTTTCAGGCAGCAGTACCCACGGACACCAACGAAGGACAGGCATAGGAGGCAGGAAGAACAAGGCACGGAGGAGTAAGCATGGAGGGAGTCAAAACCAATGAGAGAGAGGAGGAAGAGACCCAGCGACCGAACATGAGCCAAGGGGAAGATGCCGATATTGCAGAAAAGGAAAGGGCTAGCAGAGAAGACCAGTGCTGCAATGAAGGAAGGCAGCAAGAGGCTGCTGAGAGATCCTGGCACCAGGGAGTGATGGACAAGTCAGCACGACAGAAAGAGAGACTTGTTAAATACACGCTTCGCCTTGCCACTCTCCAGGAGGAGAGTGGCTTTCACAGGTGCATGAGCGTACGCAACTGTGGCAGGGAAGGAAAGAAAAGGGAAGTAACAGGCGGGATAGGGCACAAATGCTACCGAAGTGGTTATAGCATTTCTTTGGCACACCTAACCAGTTTGACATCTAAATGTTTGCCTCAAAGGGACTGTAGCAATGGTTGGGCTTCCCTCATTTTACTTTGTTCTGTTAATCAGTGTTCTCGACAAGAATAGGTATGTTGAGTAATTTCTCTGTTGTGTTCAGTCCTTTAAGCTGTCAACAGCCTTTATGATTAGTTTCTTTTAAGGAAAGGAGTACGAAAACCCAGCAATGGGGTTGTTTATGATGCCATCCAGAAAGGCTCTGAATGGCACCCGATTTGGTCGAATCGGACGACAGATCATGATGATGAAAGCGTCTGAACTGTTTGACTTAGTTCCAAATGGCATACGAAGTAACTGTGTTGTTCGGAGCCTACTCGTTCAGGTCTACTGGCCGTGTTTCTGGAGGAGCAAAACGCCCTTCACCCAGGGCCCTCTGAATTGGTCCCGTGGGGGTAGCCATCGGTCCCCCCTTCCCCTGCATGCCCAGTGTGGCAGGCACCATGGGCTGCCTGCCACAGAATGCAAGGTTTTCCCCAACCACCCCTTTTCTCAATGGGAACGAGAACACAGGCTCCCATTGAAGTCAAAGGGAGTCCGAACGGTGTTCGGACACACCGTAATCAGTCGGTTGGACTCCCCGAGCCTGAGTCGTTCAGAAAGCATTCCCAAACCAATCTGGTTGGATTGCTTTCCGGACAAACTCATAATCGAGCCTTATGAGGGAAATGATGAAGTGAGGTCAGATGACATAAAATAGAGAACCTATCAATCTACAAGTCACATAGAGCAAAGAGAGCCTTGTAAAGGTCGTGAAATGTACATGTGGCTAGGTTTTTCGTCTGAGGGTGCGGGTGGGAGGAGCTTGGTAGCAAACTGGAAGAAAGAAGGAAAAGACCAAATCATCCCCCTGAAATCCAGAAGTGTCCTTAACTCACAAAAACCTTAAACCCACGTTTTCTGTTCAGACAGAACAAAATAAATCCAACTGTGCTGCAGAATTAATGAAGCATGAAGTTTTTCACCTGTCAATTGACAAATGGTGAAAAATGCGGACAACTTGAAGATCTAACATAATATGGAGCATATTGTGCATCAACTACTTGAGTGGGCACTGAAACGGTTTATATCCACTGCTGAAACGAAAAATTGAGACTTCTGTGATTCCTTCAAAGCTCAAGTGGAACAGCTAAACAGACTTTTAGAAAATCAACTTCAACTAACGTTGAGGATAGCCCAAGCAAGAGGAGCTACACCAATAGCGCCTACAATTTCACTCCAGACACTAACCCCTGGGAATGATCCAAAATCCTTTCTATTGAACTTCGAGAGAGCTGCTCATGCTAGTGCTTGGTCTGTAGAAAGATGGCCCTTTTACTTAGCCCCTTTGTTAACCGGTGAAGCACAAACCACATACCAGACTGCCAATACTAATGGGGCTACCCCATATCTAGAAATTAAAAAAGTTATCTTGGGCGGATTAAGAGTTGACAAATAAACTTATCGGATAAGGTTTAGAAAAGAGAGAGGTGCTCATGGTGACACTCCAAATGCTAATTGCTTAAAGCCCAAGAATCAAGTAAAGAAGAGATTTTGAGCAAGATATACTTGGAACAATATCTAGAGGTTCTCCCCACGCATACCCAAAAAATGGTTCTGCCAGTATTCTGAGTTAACGGTAGAGCAGGCGGTGGAAATAGCTATGACGTTTTCAAAAGCACAACCATGGTTCCATCAGACGGAGAATGAGAAAGGTCCCAAGTTCACGCATTCCTTTTTTACCAACTGAAATGAAAAAAGACTCAAAGAAGCTTACCCTCTCTCCCAAAGACAGAGGTGCCAACCAATAGTGGCCCACAATGCTTTGAACATGGAGAATGGGCACACATTGCTATAGTTTGTAAAAATAAGAAAACCGGAGAGGAACCGATGGAAGTGAACAATGTTCCCTGTAGTTGGAGGAGATTTAGTACTCCCTTGTCAAATTGTACTGGGTAGATATGTGGGTATTAGATGTGTCCATGTCGATGATAAAACCTGTCCCATAGCCTATGTCATTGTAACCAGACCAGAATGGCAGCAAACTTATATTGATGTAGGTATATTTCGGAATCTCCCTGAAGACATCATCTTAAGGATAGATAATCCACAATTCCTAGACATGTTTCTGGCCTCTATAGAGAAAAGGGGGGTAGGTCTCTAGAAAGAGTTAGCCAGGGAAATATTAATAAGGGTTCCCTGAAACCTAAGAATGCCTTACTAATCCCTGAATCTTAGGCTATGGACTGTAATTTAAAAATTACTCAAGTGAATGAATCTTCATTACAACATGCGTAGCTGTTTGCAAAACAAGGGGAAGGTAAATCACACCCCACATATCCTGACTTTCAGATCAAGAAGGGGATTTTATATCATTTAGGTAGAGTAAACTAGCCTCCCAGTTGCTAGTTGCTCAAGAGTCTAGAGAACAAATATTGTTCTATATCCATTCTCATCTTCTTGCGGGCAATACAGGCTGTGAGACGACTACCCAAGCCTGGAATAATGACACAAATTAAGAAATATTGCCAAGATTGTGAAATATGCTAGCTTAAAAAGAATTTTTGTCCTCCACAGGTCCCCTTGCAATCTGTGCCTTAATAGGAACATCGTTTGAACAAATGAGGATGGATATCATTGGCCTCTATCTAAATCTTCAAAGGGGTATCAATGTGTCTTGGTGATGGTCGATTATGCCACTTTATAATATTTGAATGAGATATTTTCTCATTTGGAGTTTTCTAAGTACATTCTAGCAGATCAGGGTACTCCTTTTGCAGCTCAACTGACAAAGCAAATTGGCAAACAGCTAGATATCAAGCAAATTAGGATCTCGGTTAACCATCCCCGAACCAATAATTTAATCGAGAGATACAATGTCACTCTCAAACTCACACTGAGAAATAGGTTATAGGGTGATGGAAGAAACTGGGATCAGTTGTCACCTTTGACTTTGTTTGTGCTACTGGGACAGGTATGTAGCGATCTGCGATATTCATCCTTTGAATGGATTTTTTTGCGAAAACTGAATACATTGTTAAAAGTCACAAAGGAAGCATGGGAAAACGATGAGTAGGAAGAAGCAGGTAGTCTATTGGACTACGCTTACTAACTAAGATCACAAATAGGGCAATCATGGGAACTCATCCAACCTTGAGTAGAACCAAAGACATCAGAAGTACTTCTATGATAAAGGGAAGACATGGAGATAGTTAATGTCAGGGACTGCATGTTGGTTCTCTTTCCCAGCTCTGAGAAGAAAATGAAAGCTGAGTGGCAGGGTCCTTTAAAATAATACAATAGATTGCTAAATTAAGTTAGAAATTGCAGTTATTACCGAATAAAGAACAAATAGATCACATTAACTTATTAAAAAGTGGTTAATCCCAGTCCAAAAAGGTGTTCATGCCACTACCACAGTAGAACACCTTTCATCAGTGAGTCTGTATTTAATATGCATAAGAACAAATTCATACAAGTGTTAGATCCATTCTCCTCAATATTCTCAGATCTACCTGGTAAGACACACGTGGCAGTACACTCCATTTCTGCTAAAGAAGGCGTCGTAGTGAAACAGAGACCCTACAGAATCCCTGCTGCCCAAACACAGGCCTTCAAAATTAAATGGAGCATATCCTAAGAATAGGAGTTATCAAACTATCTACAAGTAACTTGTGATCCCCCATTGTACTAGTCCCCAAACCAGATGGAAGCACTTGCTTCTGTATTGACTTTAGAGCATTTACAACTTATCCAAATTTGATAGTTACCCATTTACTCGAATTGATGAATTGATCGAAAGATATGGGGAAGTCCGGTACATAGCCACCATCAACCATATGAAAGGTTACTGGCAGGTTTCTTTAAAATCTTAAGACAGAAAGAAATCTGTTTTCTCCAACCCCTATGGACTATATCAATTCCCCATCCTACCTTTTGGATTGCATGGGCACCCACAACCTTCCAGTGGTTAATGTATATCCTTAATAAAAGCCACGAAGAATACTCCCCTACATACTTAGACGGAATAGTTGTATTCAGCGAAACCTGTGAAGAACATTTTATTCACCTCCAAGCTATACTAGGGAACTTAAACAAAGCGAACCTACATGTTATCAATAAGAAGTCCTTGGATGCCTACAGCAAGGTCAATTATCTAGGCTATGTATTGAGGTATGGGCAGATTTAACATCAAACAGAGAACATCAGGAATATTACTACAACTTCCTTCTGTAAACACAAGAGAGAAGTAAGAACTTTTCTAGGTCTCCAAAGTTACAACTGCAGGGTCATTCCTCACTATTCGAACATGGAAGGTCCTTAACTGATCTTCTCAAAAAGAACACCAACAACCAAGAATTTAGACAACCATCTACCAAAGTCCTGGATGCGTTCTGCCAGTTGAAACAGGCCATAAACCACCAACCCAGTATTGAGATCCCCCAACTTCGAACAAACCCTTTATCCTATAAACTGATGCCTCAGACGAAGACAAAGGCACAGTCCTATCCCAGAGAAATGATGATGGGAATAAAAGTCCTGTTTTGTTAATTAGTCGTAATCTGTTTCTCAGGGAACAAGCCAATCCTCTTTTGGAAAAAGAATGTCTCACTATTAAAGGGCCATAGATAAAATCCGGTATTACTTAGAAGGATGACCCTTTTATTCTGTATACAGATCATGCTCCCCTGAAATGGATGAGGGGGACTAAGGGCAATAAGTACTGAGGTTGTTCTTTTCCCTTTAACCTTTCCAGTTTGAGATAAGGCACAGAAAGGGGAAAGAACAATGTAATGCAGATTTTCTTTCCTGCTTTCTCCATTGTGAAAATCTGGGGTGGGGGATGTGTCAGGCTGAAGGGGTGAGGGAGACATAGAGGAAGACCTACCTGCAATCTGCTGCTCGGTCGATGCAATCACTGTGCCCGCAATGAAAAGAAGACTTAATTTTTCAGGCAGCATTAACCACATACACGGACACAAAAGGACAGGCACAGGAGCCAGGGAGAAGAAGGCAGGGAGGAGAAAGTAAGGAAGGGCTCAACACCAACGAGTGGAAGGAGGAAGAGACCCAGTGACCTAACGTAAGCAAAGGGGAAGACATGGTGATTGCAGAAAAGCAAAGGGTTTGCAGAGAGGATCAGCTTCGTGAGGGCCGGACTGGCCGTAGTGGGCACCGGGTGTTCCCCCAGTGGGCAGCTAGGGTGGGGGCTGATTTTGGGCCCTTGTGGGCCGTTTTTGTTACAGGGCCGTTTTTGCAGCATAGTTGAAAAATCGGCACCTGTACCAAAATCAGTTGAAACCGGCACAGGCATACCGCTTAGCCGCTCCCAGGAGGGCTGGCCTAATGCTTTGCCAGGGCCAGTTTTGGTACCCCAGTCTGGCCCTGAGCTTCGTGACGGAGGAAGGCAGCATGAATCAGCAGAGAGATCCCGGTGCCAGGGATTGACAGATGAGTCCACAAGACAGACAGGTAACTGAGAGTACTGCTGGCTACACGCTTGGAAGGGAGGGAAAGTAATGGGCAAGGTAGGGCTGGCAAAAGGTCGCAAATGCTACAAAAGTGGTGATAGCATTTCTTTGGTGCAACTGAGCAGTTAGACATCTAAATGTTCACCGCACAACACTATAGCCTTAGTTACGCTTCCCTCGTTTTACTTTGGTTTTGTTCATCAGCATTCCAAACAAGAATAGGTACATTCAGTCAATTTCTGTTGTGTTCAGCCTTCACAAGTGAAGCCCTTTAAGCTGTCTACAGCCTTTATGATTTGTTTCTTTTAGGGAAAGGAGTATGGAACCCAAACTAAGAAGGGAAAGAGGAGATCTCAGATGAAGTGAGGCTAGATGACATAGAGTAGAGGACCAAATGATTTACAAGTCATAGAGAGGAAAGAGAACCTTTTTTATTTTTTTTTCGAGGGTGCAGGTGGGAGGAGCTTGGGAACGACCTGGAAGAAAGAAGGAAAATAACAAATCATCACCTTGAATTTCATCTTTAAACAGAGCTGATTGGGGTTTGACAAATAAGTAAAAACTTCAAAGCAGCACTCCAGGCAAGTTAAGTTACCCTCAATACTTTCCTTAATGCATTTAAATGAGCAGATCTGTGAATCCCCTGTCTTTCAACTATAGTTTTCAGAAGAGATTATGGGGCACATGCATCAAGCATTTTACCGGTCGCAAAGAGGCCGATTCATAGAATCAGCTCCTGTGCAACCAGTAAAATCTTATTTGCGATGCATCAAACCCAAAGGCATTTGCAAAACAGGTAACCACAATTTTTGTGATTACCTGATTTGCAAATGCAGTTAGGGAATCGCAAATTACGATTCCCTAATTGTAATACATTCTGGATTTGCAAATTAAATTTTCGCAATTTGGAATCGCAAATTACCATCAACTTCAAGTTGATGGTAATTTGCGATTCCTTTGAAAAATGGTGCATTGTGGTGCATACACATGCCCTTAGGGCATGTGTGTGCACCAAATAAGCATACTTACTTTTGTTGGGGGTGCATCAGGGTGGCCTTTTGGCCTCCTTGCACCTTTGAAATTGCATGCACAATTTGGGATTTTCTATTTGGTAATCGCAAATTGAGAATGCTGTCCCATTCATTCCTATGGGCCTCTAAACACATACCTTTCAGAAAACTCTTACAATATGAGTTACAGTTACTCTGGTTGACCTTTAGCTATGTTCGAGTCTTTGTGAGAATGAGTGCATATTACTAGATACAGGCCTGTCCTACCGTCGGATGGGATTCTAATGCCCACCAATATGTTTACAGTTTACTCCAGACAAATATTTGCAATGCTCTTACTTAACCATAAGGTGATATGCAACTCTATGTAAAGCCTCCAAATAAATATATGCATCAATTAAAATATGCATGGGATGCCCAGGCGCTCTGGATATGTTGCAGATGATAACTGGTTGTTAGCAGTCATTTGAAAATAAACAGATGAGATTTTCACCCAGTTGATTTTTATAATCCTAATGTAATCTAGCTGCTTCTGGATTGGCAGAAACCAGACCTGAGCTAATTCACAGTAATAGCTTTTTTCTAATTCATCTGAGACTATGAACCAATGTACTTTCATCAAAATATCTAATAGCTGTAGTCTGAAATTCAAACTCCAACGGGAATCAACTCATGCAGGTAAGTACCAAGCTTCTTTAAGTTACAATTAACCGTTGGAAACATTGACAGTGATAGCACCCCAGGACATAACTAAATGCTCACCCTTTCAGACATCCTTGTTGCTGCAAATTTTGTTTGCTATCAAAATGTATTATATTTATTATTATTATTAATACTACTAATAATAATGATGCCCTTTATTATAATATTTAATATAATTTAAAATTATTATATTTATTATATGTACTGAACCGTCTGCTGACATCTTTGAGCTGAGAATACTTTCCAGCTTATAATACAAAGGGTTTATGCTAGCGCATTGATTATTTCATCAGAACTTTTTATTGAATGTCTGAACTGACATCTTTTTCCCTCTTTATCCCAATTTAATTTGGATTAGGAAATTTCCTTTATGGAACATGCTTGTTGTGTTATTACTATATTAACTGTGATTCTAATGAACATTTTGTTCTATTTTATATTAAAATATAGATTGATTTTGGCTTTTCTCGCTGAAATATGAAGATTAATGCCTAATTAATAAATAGATGACTAAACAATTTCAGAATAAACCCCTTTAGCTCACACTAACTTGCTTTATTTTTATGTATTTTTTTTTTTTGGGGGGGTTCAAATCTGCTTTATTGAGAAAAAGAGGCATAGTAAAATACACAGCTTGGATCGCCTACAACCCGGAGGCCAGCAGCGAAATAGGAGATGCAATACACAGCCTGTTTGTCGGCATCCCGGGGGCCCGACGGCATATTACAGATTGAAACAGCATAGTCTCCGTGTCCGATGACGTAGGCCAAGCCAGGATGAGCAGCAGTCGAACAGGTTTTTTTGAGCGAGAGAAATCTCTCACTGCTGTTTTGTAGATTGCATAACAGGAACCAAGAAACTCCCCAACCAGGTTACAACTAAGAGGTAGTGTATGACTGCGTAGTGGAAATGTGTGTCAATGGTGTATTTTGGTGGTCTCAGCAGGAGGCGCGGTGCGGGTAGTGATGTGTCCAGTGCTAATTCTCAAGGGCCGTTGGCGTCCGTGGGGTGTCAGTGTTAGAAGCCATGGGGCACGAAGGACACAGCTCGCCAGAGGATGTGATTTCGCGTCGTGGTGGCGATGGGGACGTGTAGGCACGGAGAGGGGAGATAGGGCATTCCCGCCCAGGCGGGGCAGTTCTCTCTACGGGGAATCTACGGGGGCAGTGCCCTATGTCTAATGAGGGAAGGCCGTGAAGCCATCCCGAGATCACAGGACATGTATGGGAAGAATGTCAGTGGCGCTGGGGAGCGGCAGGCACGTCATCCGACTGTACATCGTCGTTTGAGTGTTTAAGCAAGTAGTGTACCAGTGGATCCCAAACGTCCCTGGGTCGGCACGAAAGAGGCAGCAGTTCAGCAAAGGTGGTATGCTGGTCCTGGCAGTATGTTAGGTCAGTCAACCAGTCCTTGAACTTGGGCGCTCTGCCCCTGCTCCAACGGCAAGCAACACGCCGCTTGGCCAGAAGCAATGCCATGTCAATGAATTTTCTGTATTCTCTGGGCAACTGCTTGGTGTATCCGAGGACGGCTACCAGTGGGTCAGCAGGAATTTCCTTGTCTACCATCTCCGCAACGGCTTCGATGACCTGTCGCCAGTAGTCGGCGATCTGGGGGCAGGACCACGCCAGGTGAAGAAAGCAAGCATGTTCTCCACGACAACGCTCACAGTGATCATTATCGGCCAGCCCAAATCTATGCTTCTGAACCGGCGTGTAATATATTCTCTGAAGAAATTTGTAATGTATAATTTTTAATCTGCAACTGGCAGAAATGCGGGAGGTTAATGCACAGCAGTGCTTCCATTGGTCGTCCGAAAGCTCCAGTCCAAGCTCCGCAGACCAGTGCAGGCGGGCAGCAGAGGTCTGCAATGGGGCAGCACTCCGGATTTGGCGGTAGAGCCCAGAGACCAAATGGGTCCCATCCTGAGACCCTAAAAGGAAGTGTAGTGGCGGCAGGGTCGCTGGCTCATCAGGGTAGTCGGGTAGGATGTCCCGCATCCCGGCTCGCAGCCGAACATAGTAGAAGAGTTCAAGGGGTGTATGTTCGTGCGTTCTAAAGAAAAGGTCAGCCGATTTAAAATGACCGTCTTGGAACAGATCACCCCAGCGGGTGATAAGAAGCTTGCCACAGAGCCGCTGGAACCCCAGCTCCGACAACAAGGAAAGCCGCGGGTGATAGGTAAGCGGTAGCCTGGGGGAGTAGGGCAGTATGCATAGTAATCGCCGAGCGATGCGGCGCCATGCATCCAATGTGCAGGATACCGAGGTATCTGCAGTGTCTATGGAAGTCTCGGGACAGTGTAGCAGGCCATTCAGCGGGAGCGGGTGTACTATCCAGTCTTCCACCGCTATATGTGGCATGAAGGGAGTGGGAGCCATCCAGTGATAGGCAAAATGCGCCTGTGCACTCAAATAGTATGTTTCAAAATCGGGGACATCGAACCCTCCCTGGTCATAGGGAAGGGTCAGCGTTGACCACTTTAATCGGGGAGATTTGCCACCCCAAAAGAGTCTGCGCAGTTCTGTGTGGAGTGTCTTGAAGAAGAAGGCACCGGGGTAATAGGGGATGTTTAGGAAAAGGTACAGAAAGCGGGGCAGTATCACCATTTTTATGAGGGAGGCCCTTCCAGCCATGGAGAGTGGCAACGTGATCCACCTATCGACGGAGGCAGTCAATTTGGTCATGGCTACTCCATAGTTAGATCGGAGTGTCTCGTCCTTGTCCCGAGCAATACGGATCCCTAAATAGCGGAGATCATCTCAGCACCATACCAGTGGATAATCAAGGGGGAAGTCGTGCACCGCATCTGTAAGAGGAAAGAATTGCGATTTGGACCAATTGATGTGAACACCAGACAGCCCCCCGAAAAGGACGAATTCACGAAGCAGGGGATTGAGGTGTAGGGACGGGTATTTAACGTACAGCGTGATGTCATCCGCATAGAGGGACACATCGATTTGCCGCTGCAGGCATTGTACCGCTCCAGCTCGGTGTAGTTGACGCAGGCGACAGGCCAGAGGCTCGACCGCAATAGCAAATAGTAGAGGCGAGAGCGGGCATCCTTGACGGGTGCCTCTTGTAAGATTAATGGGCTGTGACAGTTTTCCATTTATTAGTACTTTTGCCGTAGGGTCCGTGTATAGGAGGCGCACCCAGGCCAAGAACATCTTAGGGAATCCCATACTGGCCAAGACCGAGAAGAGGTAGGGCCATTCAACAGAGTCGAACGCCTTGGTGGCGTCTAGGAACACCGCCGCCACTGGGACGTCAGGGTGGACCGTACGGAGCAGGGAGAAAAGGGTGCGGAGATTATGGGACGTGGATCTGCCCGCTACAAATCAAGATTGGTCGGGTAGGACAATTCTGGCCATGAGCAGCGAGAGTCGTGTAGCTAGAATCTTGGCAAGGATCTTGACGTCGCAGTTCAGAAGGGAAAGTGGACGGTAGGAGTCACAGGAGGTGGGCTCCTTATCTGGCTTCAGGAGGGAGGTGATAACTACCTCGCGCATAGAGCAGGGTAGTCTCCCATCAGTGAGGGATTCGGTAAAGACTTCACTAAGCACGGGCGCCATTATAGCGATATAGGCTTTGTAAAATGCAGCCGGAATGCCATCAAGCCCCGGAGCCTTACCGTTTTTGAGGGACATGATGGCCTCACGAACCTCGTCCAGCTCGAAAGGTGCCGCTAGGAACTCCCTATCCCCGTCGCTAAGCCAGCAAAGTGCTACGTCGTTTAGATATTCGGCATATGGTGCGTCCGCTTCTGCTGTGGATGTGTATAGTGTCGAGTAGTGTGCTGTGAAAGCAGTGAGTATCGCATCTGAGTCTCTAATGGTGGCACCAGTCGCATCGGTAAGTTCTAATATAGTGTTGTGTTCTCGTGGTACACGTGTGAGTGCAGCTAGTACTTTTCCAGGCCTATCCCCCTCACAATATCTCCGGGCCACCCAGTGTTTGCCCCGGTACTTCGCTTCCCTGGCAGCCTCTTTCTCGTATCTGGACAATGTCTCCCGAAAGGTTACCTGTAGGCGTGGGTCAGTATCCTCCGCCATTTGTAGCTCTAGGTCCCGCAGCTCCCCCTCCAGTGTGGTGATGGTACGCAAGATATCTGGTAGTACCCCGTGGGTTTTGGAAATGCAAAACCCTCTGATAGTGACCTTGAAGGCCTCCCATATGTGCTCAACCGACTCGACCGAGCCCTTATTCCTAGGGAAGAAATCCCTGATTTCCTCTCCCAACTCAGTGCGGAAGAGATCGTCAAGGAGCACATCGGGGCCTAACCTCCACTGTGGTCTCGGACTGTCCCACCCAGGGGTCTGGAACTGCAACCTAACAGGGCTGTGGTCTGAGTAGGTTCTGGGCAAGTGGTCAACTCCTAACAGTCCTCTGGTAATATCTCGGGTGACCAGAAAATAATCTAAGCGCGCCCATGTCCCGGTGTGTGATGTGAAATGCGTGCCCTCCTGCCCTAAGGGATGTAGGTGTCTCCAGGCATCGAGAAGTCCACCCTCCTCTACCACACCCTCCAAAGCTTCCCTGGCATGAGGCTTGTAGGAACTGACACCATCAGCTCTGTCAAGGTGGGGCGCCAGCGCCAGATTAAAATCACCACCCCAGACGATGTGCCGCGCCCCAACGGAGACAATCCTACCCCACAGTGTGGAAAAAAAGGCAGGTGAGTCAACATTCGGTGCATACATTGAGACAAATAAATAGGTGTCATGCCCCACCCTACCCCATAGCAAAACATACCGCCCCTCCCCGTCCACCTCCTCCCCAAAGCGGTGGAAAGGTACGCCACGGGCAATGAGAATCGCCACACCCCTCGCATAAGACGAATAGGAGGAAAAAACGCGGGTACCAGCCCATTTCAATGCAAAAGACGTGTCCCTGCCCATGGGCATATGTGTCTCCTGCAGCATGGCAATTTGTACATGATGTCTGTTTAAGTAGGCAATAACATTCCTGCATTTTTTGGCATCGTTCAACCCTCGGACATTCCACGACAAACATGTCAGTCGCGCAGTTGTGTTCATAGCAGCCATGGACATAGTGACAGTAGAGGCGGAAATGCCCAAAGGGGCCTAATCTTGAAACCACATCCGCCTCCGCAGGCCCAAACCATACACCAAGTTTGCAAATAAGTACACAGTCTATGCAGTTGCAACCTCACGAAATCCACCCCCCCCCACCCACCCCAGCATCCCAAACATGCCAGTAGCCATGGATCCCCCTAACGTGACCCCCCCCACTCCCCCCACCCCCCCCAACTGTAGTGTGGCAAACAGCCAAACAAACGACAAGTCAATGGGGAACACCCGACAGGGGTACATCAGAAAGTACGCACTGCCACTATCCGGCCCATAGCTCCAGAACTATACCGCCCCCGGTGGAGTCTAGGGCCGAAAGAGTGGTCCTTGGTATACGTTACCACTGGGGTGCAAGGTCCAGACAGTTCGCCGCTTCTGTATCTCCCCAGCCCACAGGTGGTGAGCCGTTGCCAGCTTGTAGGTTGGTATGATGCTTATGCAGGTCAAAGCACGATAGGTCCATCAGTCTTCACGGTGCTCCGGAGGTAGATCAGCATTCTCTTGTTCGTCCGCGGGCGCATGGTCATCCCTGCGCGCTCTTCGGATCGTCTTCAGGAAGTCTTCAGCTTTTTGCGGGTTGGTGAAGAAGCGCTGTTTGCCTTGGTGGGTAACTCTAAGCTTCGCAGGATATAAGAGGGCATAGTCTATTTGGGCTTCCCGCAGTTTTTTTTTCACTGGAAGGAACTTGCGTCGCTCATCTTGAACCATCGGCGTGAAGTCGGGATAAATGGAGAATGTGATACCTTCATACCGCAGTGATTTCTGAGTCCGGGCAGCTCTGAGGGCCGTATCGCGATCGCGATAATTCAGAAGTCGAGCGATTATAGGTCTCGGTGGCAGGCCAGGCTGGGGCATAGGTGCCAGGGAGCGGTGGGCCCTCTCCACGATGAACTGGGACGAGAAAGCTTCCTCTCCAGTAGAGCCCTTGAGCAATTTTTCCACATATAACTCCATCCTGCCCGTGGCAGTGGACTCTGGCACATTGGTAATGCGAATGTTATTCCGGCGGCTGCGCGCTTCCAAGTCCTCGTTCTTTGCCGCTATGATGCGGAGGAGATTGTCCATTCTTGCCAGCTGCGTCGTGTGGGCCGTGGCGGCATCGGTGTTGTCGGAGATTCTCTGTTCCGCAGTTGTAAGTCGCTCCTCATGGCGATCCACCTTGTGAACCAGGGCGTCCAGTCGAGCCGTGACGCCATCTACCTTCTCCACTACGGTGGCGAAGCCTTGAAGCATCTCCTGTATCAGGCTGGTATGATCTGCAGCAGGAGCAGAAGGTGGTTCAGGCTGCGGAGGCGGTACGCTGGGACCCGGGTTCATCTGTGTCGACGTGGCGCTTTTGCGGGTGTTGTCGAAGCTCAGCTTAGGCTGGCGAGTCTCAGGTCGCCCCATGGCAGTGACCGGAGTTAGGTGAAGCTGAGGGACGGCAGCGCACTGCAGGTATGTACCAGCCAGCAGCAGGCAGGTAAGTGTCGAGCTTGGTGCGTTCCTAGGTATTGCAATATGGTCGTGTTCAACAGTAGCGCTGCGTGGTGAACAACCGCTTAGTGGTAATGGCAGTATGCCCAGGCTTGGACAACCGGCTGTAATGTCATGCACTCGCTGCGTGGATGCCAAGCAATATACGGGTCAAAGTACCGGCAGTCAGGGCCGGCCGCAGGGTCAAATCCAAGGGAGCAGATTACCAGCACAGCGGTGGGGCTTCACGACTCACCGGTCGGCGCCACTCGGAATGGCGGCTGTATTGCGCGTGTGTGGCCCCCAGCGCACCCGGCTCCCAATTGTGCACAGCACTTCCCAGGTGGGTGCTGCGGGTGGCGACAGCGGGACTCTGCACATCAGGGGGCAATCCCAGCCCCCAGTCGATATTCCTGGCGGACAGCGCCGCGCAAGCCCAGGTCCGCAGCGCTATGGGCGGCAGGTATGGTGGTCTTGAGGAGCAGTGGCAGCAGGTGCCACACCAGTAATAGTCGTCTCACGGATCCAGCAAGGTGACGGCTTGAGACCCAAGGCGAGTGTCCGTAGCGTCCGCCTACCTTCACATCCCTCTCCGCACGCCGTCCCAGCAAGGATCAGGGTGGCGAGGTCTCGGTGCGGCCTGGGAGCCTCGTGGCAGGCCTCGGGATCGCGTAGAGGCAGTGTCCGTGTGGCCGCTTCAAGGAGCTCCAGAGCAAGTACCGGGCACTTTTCAGCAGCCTGTAACTTCAGCGCCAGGGCTCGCAGGCACTCCAAACTTGAAACGAGTGCAGAGGGCTCCCCTCCGATGCAGAATCCGGTCGTCTGGGATCGATGTGGCACCCCGTGGCGAAGGATCTACACTAACTTACTTTATTGACTCAATTTAAAGTTTTCAGTGATTTATGGTTATGTAGATGCTTGCTCCTCGTTCCTCTTTGTCGATGAACAAAGGTCCTGTGACCAGTGGCGGGGGTTATTTGATCGCTACGCCCAAGGATTGATATATAGAAAACCTTGCTCCCTCAAGTGGTAGCAAGCAGATGGTTAGTGTCACAAGAGAGAGGATATTCAATAAATTAACCCAACTTAGAATTGCCCATGTCCTTTCAGCCCAAACTTGAAGACTGAAGAAGTTGCAGTCTAGAAGATGGCTGCAGTGGTGGAAGTGTGAGTATCAATAGGGTTATGTGTTGCAATTGTCTTTTTGAGATTACATTTTTGTGCTGTGGTTATATGTTTTTTGCGTGAAAATAGTGGTGTTTATGCCTAGATGTTGAGCAGTTGACCTTATTATCAGACTCAAAGTAGTCCAAGATCCTGGGATAAATAGATAATTTAATAAGTTCATAGTTGGAATCATGGTGTTCTTTGTCTGCTAAGGTTTGTGGTGCAGATTCGTGAGGTACCATTGACTGCACAATTGAGATAGGGTCTATAACAGTTTGTAGTGATCGCACTAATGTTTATTGGTGCTGGTGGAACCTGTTGTGCAAAGGTCGAGATTTCACTTGTATGTGTGCGTAGAGTTGGAAGGTATCAAAACATCATCTCCTATTGTTCCTTTTTGTATGAATGGTCTACTTTGAATTCTTTAGAGGGAGCAGACAAACGTCTTGGCTGATGAGTCATCAAGTGTTAAGTTGTGATAGGTTTGCAAAAAGAAGGATTGTGACAGGATATTCATATTTTCACATGTTCAACAGATATTGAACCCTAATTGAATTTAGAAACTTCAATACTTTGGTCTGTGTATAATTCCACTTGCAGAATTGTACACAGACCAAAGTATTGAAGTTTCTAAATTCAATTAGGGTTCATTATCTGTTGAAATTGTGAAAATATGAAATGCTCTAAAGCTCTAAGAGATTTATTGTGGGAAGATGTGGGAATACCAGATGGGGAGCATAAAGAGGCACCAGATGAAGGGAAACCTGTTCATTATATTGCACCAAACCTAGGGCTTCATAAATGTTGTGGCTACGTCAATGGTGCAGGATGGCTGAAAATGAAGAACTGTTTAAATGTCCACAATGTGGTACTTTTGATTAATAATTATTGAAAACTTAACAGAATAGTTATATGAAATGAAGCCACCTCCTAGAACTACACAGTATAAAGCGTTAAATGCTTGGCAAACAGTGGCTCATGATAAGAAGAAAGAAAAGTACCTGAACAGAGCAAAGAGAGCAACTCAAAATTACTGAGATGCTCAATGGGATGAAGGACAGCAAAGGTGGAGTAAATGCGTAGTTGAGGGTGCTAAGATGTACCCAGCTACTACTCCTAAAAACTCTGAACAAAATCGAAAACACAGAAATTATTGTGAAGTGCTGCACGAAAATTGCACTGATAGTGATTCAGGGGATGACATTTTAGAAGCATTGTTGTCCTCATGTCCACCTCCATATGTGGCCCCCACAACGAATACAGAGGGTGTTTCAACTACAATTCTATTGTGGCTACAGCCCCTGTTAATCCAAGTATAATTCAGACTGAAAGACTACTTCCAGCACTTCCAACTGCACCTACAACTGTTGAAGCAGCCCCACTGTAACTGCGGTGGGTGTTACTCCTTTAATTGTGACTGTTCTTGCCCTAGTGTCACAAGTTGCATCAGCAGAAACATTGGCAGAGCTTGTTGCCACTCCACCAATAAATATTGTTATATTCCAGAGTTAGGCCCATGTAGCGAAGCAGATAATTTCTTACATTCTTCTAAGAAATAACATTTCCAGCTGTGACCTTTGGCACACATTTGCATGCACGACAATGTTGGATTTGTTTCTCCGAAACTAAACTTGTTTTTACATCTAGCTTCGCACAACATTGTAACACCACCCGAACATCATGCACAAGGTCTTGTTTCACACTACGAACAAATGTCATCACTATCTTCATCCATGGGGAAACAGGGCTATCTATATATCCACAACATCACTAATCTATGCATACATTGCCAGGCTGCTTTCTATTATAAAAGATGAGCATCCCAATAGATCAGTAGAGGATGTACTTCGGCAGACAGTGAGGGTCCTTGCATGCTGAGAAATCACCATGCGTTGGTCTGACATCTCGTGAGGGGTGTCCAGTTTGTGATCAAGATAGGGTCCTTCATTCTCTCCCATCAGGTAATTTTATTTGATCGTCCCTTGCGGGAATCTTGGCCCTACACCTACACATAATCTAGGAATACTTAAAGTAGGGTTTGCATAGTAGGAGTACGCTAGATAACTGCCTTGTTTATATACCTGCATAAATACATTGTTTTACTACCATGAAGAACTCTACCTACTATTTACGCTATTGGTGTTTGTAATCACGTTTATCTGCTTCCGTCTACTAATTATTGCAGCACACTTATTTTATGCAAGAATAAGGCTGGTTCAATAAATATTATTGAAAACGCCCCACTGTGGATTCTCTGTATATTTCTTATGAGAATAAGTAAGCATGAGCAACTGAGCAAAAGGTTCAGTACTGTTTACACGATCCCTGAGGGGTTAGGTTTGTCATGTGTTGCCAGAAATCATTCGCTCTCTGATAGGTTAGGGGGCTGACAGTGGCACTGTGAGCTAGCTGGTCTCTAGGCCAACATATCCTGCGGGAGTGTCCCTAATCAGTCTTAACACCAAGCCCTTAGTTTAAGTTGTCCGAAAAATGTGCAGGTCCTACGGATTGGTAGGAACTACATGACAATATTATTCCAAATGCTGTTGTTCAAGGGGCTGTAGAAGGAATAGTGACAGGGTTCATCCCAACATAACAAAATTTACAAATGATTGCCTAGACACCACCACAAAAGGGTCAAACTTTGAGAGAAGGGCAAGGAGATGTTTTTACAACACCAATTGCACAGGGAGAGACAGGATCATTTGACATGGGATTTTCACCCATGGTTTGAAGAAACTTCAGAAAATAAAAGCATGGAAAGAACAGAGACACCATCTACTAGCCAGGAATTAACTATACCTTTAGATGTCCATTAAAGAACACTATAAGTGATGGACTTTCAATAGAATAACATGGGATGGCAGCTGGGTAAACCTGGGGTTGACAGCTGAATTATGGTACCACCTAAATGTGTCATGTTTAGTATGATACAACATGCCTTCTTACCCCTGACATGAATCTCATTTCGAGGGTAATGTGGTGTTACCCACATAATTGCCCCAGCTTCTCTGAGCTTTGGCTGGCAGCCACACATTCTTCCACCAAGACCGAATTCTGACCTCCTGCCAGGTAGTGTGATCACTACCAGGAGTCAGGAACAAAGACCTGGGCAGGAAAAAGGTCATACCGCCTCCTCCCCAGGAAGGCTGGTGAAGTGGCACATCAAGACGGTGAGCCTCAAAGACTGAACCCCTTCCTATATGCCTCAGGGTTGACTCTCAGAGGAGGAAATTGCTGTCTCCCTGTGAAGGGACATTTTCAGCCAGGCAGGTGGAAAATTAGGTATGCAAGGAGATGTACACTCCTCACAGGGCCAACCAAACCTCCAGGGTGGGCAGCCCGGTATGTACACTGAAAGAAGGGCTGTGTCATTTTTAGAAGTGGCTGAATCCAGGGTTCTGGCAGAAGAGGTGACCCACACCCCCCGGATGTGGTCATCTCAGTGGTGGACTATCTACAGGGACTAGCAGCCCATTGGTTACTTGCTCCCAAACCCCTAACTCCCCTATATCTAGGAATTAAGGGATCCCCTGACACCAGAACATCAGTTCTGAACAACTTGCATCAAAGAGGACAAAGATGAGACCTGTGTCTGCGACAACAGGACTCATACAAAGCAAAAGAGGGATACTGTGCACCTGTTGCAATGCACCTGGAACTGCCTGATTGAGACTTGTCCTGGGTTAACTCTTACTTACCCCAGACAGAGGGACCCCTGTGGAAGCTTGAAGCACCCTGGAACTCCCCTGGACTAGTGGCACTAGTCCCCTGCAAACTGCAGGTAAAACAGTGCTCCAGATCCAAAGAATCACTTGCCATCGGGTCCTATGTGGGTCTCCCCAAATCCAGATGGTGTGGTGCATTGTGCAAACTGTAGTCCTGGCTCCCAGGAAGTTACAGGCAGCTATTGTGTTCCCCGGCACCATCAGATGTCGAAGTACCTTTTTCCAAAGGATTACTGCTGCCAAGGCTTGTTTGTTGCCAGTCCGGCAACTGACCCCTTCACTTGACTTTGCACATACAGGGAACTCCATCTGACCTCTATCCGACATCAGCAATCACCTGTTGTTGTGTTTTTACATCTTTTTCCTCGCAGCACCGTGTAAGTGGTAAAAGCAGCTCTCCGACAGCTCTTGTTCGGCACCAGGGACAGCGAGGACGACACTGCTCCCAGGGTCTACGGGCCAGATAAAATGTAATTGACTGTCATGGCCTGGTCCTGGGAGCCACATCACCTATACCCCACAAGGATTGGTGCATGATTTTTTTGAATGATTGTCACAGGTGTTCAAACAACACAGCGGACAAGGAAATCCCAAAATGAGATATAAGGTGAGTTTTGTGTCACAGTTTGTTTTTCTATTGTGACCAGAGATTACTATGCATACACAACAGAATGTGATTTGCTAGCAGACAAAACCTTTCGATGAGATCCTTAGGTATGAAAAAATACGGCAGTGATGAACACGAAATATAGAAGAATAGACTTAAGGAGACTTTCATGCTTGCACCAACAAATTTGGCTCAAAAAAGGGTTTCTGAATCAATGGCATGGAGGAAATGGTGGAATGCAAGGTGTTGGTTTTCAGATTGGAGGTCAAATCAGGCAAGTTGGAATTGGTGTTTCATAGAGTAGAGGTTGAAGTATTTCAGGTGATCGAAATTCAGGAATCGAAATTGCAACTTTGAAGAGATCAATTCCTTGTCATTAATGTAACAGGCTCAGCCATTGGAAGAGAGAGTGGAAGTGGGCAAATGTAAAGAGTAAATCAAACAAAAATGCAAAATGTTCCAGTTCATTTTCAAGTCCAGCGAATGTTGATGCCAATGTTTTTGAGTTCAAATCATTTTTATTAAGCAATAACAAAAAAGATAACGGCCATGAGGCATCCGTAGGATTACAATCTTATTGGAGTGACGCCGTAATCAAGCATGGATCAGTGCATGTAAAACAATACATACATACATACATCAACGGAAAATAAAGCATATTAAAAACAAGAAGGTAACATCAGTCCGGATCTGTAAATGATATGAGATGAATGAATAAATAAATCAATAGATCAATGGATGGATAAACAGATAGACAAGGCAAACAATAAAAGAAAAGAAAATATGCCATCATTACATTCTTACGGTTGTACACTGTTCCATAGAGATCTCCATCTAGATCTAGTCATATAACACCAGGTATACTTTAACGTTCATGCACAATGTGTTTAAGGCTGGTAAGCCCATGTGGACAGGATATAACCAATACAATTAATTAATACCTCGGCAACCCCGCAATTACCAAGTAATTACCAAGTATGGACCTCATTGGTGGTACTTCATGGTGGGTCGAAGGTAAAGGAGGCCTGGTCTAAGGAAGACCACAGTTTTTTGCTGGTAACCTGCCATGGTGACGAATGAAGAGCGGGATTATCGGTGCCTCTAATGCAGTATAGCCATTCCCTCCAGGCATTAAAAGAGACCTCGGATGTTGATTTCCAATTGCATAGGACTACCTTGCATGCTAGTGTTAGCAAGAGATCCAGGAGCTGACGGTCGTGATCCCCCTTTAGCAGTGGGTCTAGAGCCCCCAAGATAATGTAGATGAATTCCCTTGTAGGGCGTATGTCAAACGTGTGCCCAATGTAGTCAAAGATTTTAGTCCAAAATGTGTGAAGCATGGGGCAATTAAATAACATGTGTGGAAGGTCACCGATACCTGAGGAGCAGTTCCAGCAGGTCGGTGTGTCTCGCAGGCCAACTTTGAATAGTCGTTGCGGAGTCCAGAAGGCCCTGTTAAGAATCATATACTTGGTCTGTGATAGTATCGGCGAGACCTTATGAGTGAGTGCTGATGCATGTATCCTGACCCAGTCTATGCTTATCCCAGTGTTATTTGGTTCCGATTCCCATTTGGTTTCGTTACGCCTCATCGATTTGTTGGGTGTTGGTGCAAGAAGTTTATATACTTTTGAGACAAAATGTCCAGAGGACTGAAAGTGAGGGAGCATAGATTTTAGCCAAGGTGTCGCTAGCTTGAACGTTCTGGTGGATAGGGCTGATTTTAGCTTCAGGAACGAGTAAAAGTCAATCGGCGATAGGGAATGCCTAGTCTGCAGAGTCGAGAATGGCAGAGGCATGTTATTTTCGTGTAGATCTGCAATTACATTAATACCTTGGTCCCATATAATGGGTGATCCGCCAATTTTAATTGACGGGTTACGCCATAAAGAAGCAGATGATGAATTGTGGATTTGTAGACCAGTCTTGTGGGCGCGATCTATCTGCAAAAGGGCTCTCTTAGTATTAAGCATGATGTATTTAGAGTTCGTAAGGTGTGAGAGGTCCATTGTGAGCACAGCAGAGAGTGGGGCCTTGCCGATAATGGATTTCTCAATGTCAATCCATAATGGCGTATAAGTAGGGTCCTCAGTGAACCAGGAAGCTCCTTGCCTGCAGAGGAAGGCGGTTTGGTAGTTTCTGAAATTTGGTAGACCTAGGCCCCCTTTAACCTTTGGCAGTTGCAGTTTCTTCATGGCAATTCTCGGTTTCTTCCCTTTCCACAGAAAGTCCGTTAGCAGCTTCTCAATTTTATGTAGAAAATCCTCCGAGAAGGTCATGGGAAGCATACATGCCAAATAGTTTACCAAGGGACTGATCATCATTTTTAATGTTTCCGCCCTACCCCACCATGAGAGGAACTTTGGAGACCAGCCATCTAAGAGTTTTTGTATTTTTTTGTAGAGTATCTCCTCATTAATTTTTAGGGTAGTTATCAAGTCCCTTTCAAATTCCAAACCCAAATATCTAAAACTCTTCGGCTGCCAGGTTAGCCCGGAATCGCCCAAGATGTTTTTATCACACAGGTTATTTAATGACTTCACCTCAGTTTTATCCTTGTTCAGGGAGTACCCAGATACACTTGAGAATTCTTCGATTGTGGAGAGTAACGCCGGTATAGCCTTATCAGCTTTTTCACTCATGACCAATACATCGTCAGCATAGGCCGTGAGTTTGATTGTACACGATGCAAACTGGACTCCTGCAATTTCAGGGTTTTCTCTAATATAATACAGAAAGGGTTCAATTGCCAGGAGGAATAAGGACGGGGACAATGGGCAACCCTGTCTAGTACCTTGTTCTAGACTAAACGGGGAAGAAAATGCGCCGCCGGCCCGTACTCTAGCCGAAGGACAGGCATAGAGGGACATGACTAATTTAGTGAATAGGGGACCCAGGTCGAATTTGTGTAGTACGGCATTTAAGTAAGTCCAGTCTACTTTGTCGAACGCTTTTTCAGCGTCTAGTGTAATTGCAACGGTGGGCGTGGATAAGAATCTCGCTTGTTCAATAACGTGGGCCAGAATTCTCGTGTTATCGCTCGAAAGCCTATTCTTCAGGAAGCCCGCTTGCGAGGGATGTATTAGGGACGGCAGGACCTTCTGTATACGTTTTGCTAAAATCGATGCCAGGAGCTTACAATCCAAATTTATCAATGAGATGGGTCTGTAATTTTTGGGGAGTTTATGATCTTTGCCTTCCTTGGGTATTACAGCAATAACGGCTTCAGCCATAGTTCCCTTAACTTCTCCTGTGGTGCTGATTTCTCGAAAAACTTCCAGTAGAGGAGTGGCAAGAATATGGGCAAAAGACTTATAAAATGGTGCTGTATAGCCATCAGGGCCGGGGGCTTTCCCTTTTTTAAGGGATTTGATCGCGCTAACAACCTCTGATTCAGAGATCGGTTCATTTAAAGAATCCTTTTCTGCGGCCGTAGGTGTTGGGAGTGTGCAGTTCGAGAGATACTTCTTCATTTTTTCACTGTCAACATGTACATTCCTAGCATAGAGTTTCTCATAAAAGTCTTTGAATATATTCGCAATCTTAGTGGGATCAGAGTTAGGAGTACCGTTTCCATCTAGTAAAGAAGTAATGGTGTTCTTTTGAATTTTAAATTTAAGATATGCCGCTAGCCCCTTCCCTGCTTTATTCGAGTCACAGATTTTAAAACGCTTCCTCTTGTCCAGCCAAATTCCTGCCTTCTCACTGATAAGTTTGTTATAAGTATATTTTTGATTGGACAATTCAGTTAGGACTTCAGAGTCTCTACTCATCAGGTATTTGCGCTGGAGTTTTGAAATGTCTTCTTCTAATTTCAACAAGGCCGCGGTGCGGTTCTTATTAATCGCAGAGGATATTTTTATAATAAGTCCCCTTATAGTGGATTTCAGTGCCTCCCAACGGATGGTGTCTGAAGTGTCCCCTCTCTTATTGGACAATAGGAAATCTTTAATGGCGGCGTCAAGGGTTTCTTTGTGTTTCGTATCATTAAGAATAGTGTCATTGAATCGCCACATAGATTGCCGGGTAGACGGTTTAAGGTTAGAAAGTGTAAGGGAGACGCATGAATGATCAGAGACTAATCTGGGAGCAATGTCCGCGTCCTCAACTCTTCCCACTGCATTTTTAGATATGAGTATATAGTCAATTCTCGAAAACGAGTCATGTGGCGGGGAATAGAAGGAATAGTCTCTACCATCCGGATGCATTAATCGCCACGTGTCCACCATATGGAACCTATTGCATAGTTTCATGAATGCCTTATGGGCTTTTCCTGGGCGAAATACACATTTAGAGTCTCTATCTAATATAGGGTCATATGGGAGATTGAAGTCGCCCGCCAAAATATGGACTGCTGTGTCGGGAATGGAGATGATCTGTTTCGTGAGGCCTACCCAGAAGGACGGATCATGTGTATTTGGAGCATAAATAGTCGTGATAAAGAACTCAGTGTCATCTTTGAGTAGTTTTGCCGACATCCATCTCCCTTTCGTGTCTGTTGTGGTAGAGATTACCTCCACATTCGCATTCTTGGCCACTAGCATCACCACCCCGTTCTTTTTTGAGATTGCTTCAGACCCTATCACTTCAGTGTAGTATTTGTTACGCAATGTGTGAAATAGTTTCGCCTCTAGTTTTGTCTCCTGCAGCAGGGCTATATCTCCACGCTGCCTACGTAAATAATCAAGTACCTTTTGACGTTTAACTGGTTGGTTGAGACCTTTTACGTTCAATGACAAAATTCGAAGGTTAGCTACAGTTGTTGTCCCTATTGGAGTATCCATAACAGCAGCCATCAGTTATGCAATAAGTGATACAGTCTCATGACCCATGCGTATGCGCAACGGTTAAACCGAGAAGAAGGTCTCATACCTTCGTCAGAACCAGCAGTGTCATACCTAGAACCAAATACAGGGAATCGTAGGATAGAGTTTAAGCTCCGGAACAGAATGCGGTGTAATGGACGCAAGATAGGATGCAAGATGGACAAAACTAAACAAAATAATATACAAAATGCATAAACAATCCCCCCCTTCACTCCCCCCAGCCTCCCTCCACCCTCCTCCCTCCCCCGCAGCCCACCCCTCCCTCCCCAATAGTAGAAACAGCAGAACATGGCGACTCGGAAATGACGACCACGAGGCCGCCTCCAAGCAGCTCGCTCAAAACTATTAAACTTTGGGCTGCAATCCCAATCTAATGAAGAAATAAACCAAGCATGTAGGTAACAATAAACGACGAACAATAATGGTACCATGACCTTGAGTACGGAAAGTCAACGCCTTGACTTCAGTATCATAAACCAAGCACAAAAGCACAGTAAAAGGGTTATCGTGGGTGCCCCTGGTACCTAGAGGAAGTGTTGCAGAGCAGCACCATAGCACAGAACTTTTTTGAGATTCAAGAGGGACACAAGCAAAATCATGATAGCATAGGTATAGACATTGTGAATCATTTTCAAATCCAGAATTAAAGAGATCGTTCTGATACGGGTTCTAAAGGATACGCTGGCAGAGGGCACAAAGGGTACGTAGACCATCAACGTGTCAGGCAAGCAGACCAGAACCAGATCCCATGTGGGCTTGTCCTTATTGGAATTTGTTCAAATACAGTCGTGGTTAACAGCCCTTTACCAGAATCGGACAAGAGACCCTCATATCAGTTCCAGATCAGATGCCAATGTAATCACAAGCTCCCCTGAATCAAGTCCCATAAGCTCCGATAGCCCCACAGAATATGATTGATCCCAAAATTAATATTAATAAAGTATCAAGAGTAAATTCAAATACATTCCAAAATCATAACCTATTTCAACAATTCCCAATGTTGGAAAGTGAGAGTTTCGATTTTGACAATTCCCAATGGCAATGCATGAGTGGGGGAAGAAAACTGCACTTGGTGCAGTCTTAGAGGTAGCTTAAAGTGGGCCATTTGGAGAAGGAGAGGTTAATGGCCAACAAGTACAATTTCTTATTGACACAGGAGCTACCTGTTCCACTGTTAGAGCAGCAGATGTCCCAGGTCTACCCCTCTCAGGAAAGAGGAACAAGTTGTAGGTGTAACAAATAAACAAATACCGAATCCAGTTTCAAAGAAAGTGCATGTAAAAATAGGTTCATTTGAGGAAGATCACCAGTTTGTGTTATGTGATTCAAGTCCTGTAAATCTGTTAGAAAGAATTATTTTGTGCAAGTTAAATTCCACTATTTACTGTACAACGGATGGTGTTGACTTTTAGACCTGTAATGAAGATGTTGAATTTAAAATCGACAGACAAGAAACAGCTGTAGGATTGTATCCTGTGAGTACAGTGGTGGATTTATCTCCTGATTCGAGAGATACTGTAAAAAATGGAAACGTGATTTCTCAGGAAAGAACAAAGGTCTAATCAAAAGTGTAGAACCAATCAGAATATCAATTAAACCAAATGCTGTTTTCCTAAGAACACCGCCTTATAATCTTACACCAGACACAGTGCCTTGATAATGCCAGTGAATAGAAATATGTGTAAATAAGGGATTTTGAAACAAATTGTAAAACATCCTAGCAATTCTACCATCATGGCTCTACAGAAGCCCAATTGGAAATATAGAATTTTACAGGATATTTAAAAAAAATAGCAACATAGTTGTCCCAAGTTGTCCCGTGGAACAGAATCTAGCAACAATACTATCATAGATTCTCTGTGCTGCTGAGTGGTTAACCGTTGTGGATCTCTTTCAGGCCTTATTCTCTATTCCATTGAATTAGGACAGTCAATTCCTGTTCTCATGTGTGTTTAGAGATAGAGGTTTGGCATGTTGCCGAGTGCCACAAGGGTATGCAGAAAGTCCTTCAATCTTTAATCAGATCTTGAAAAAGAATCATGAGACTCCATAGATACCTTCAATTCAGTTCTTGTGCAGTACATTGATGACTCACTTCTGACATCAAGAAACAAAGAAGTCTGTAAACAGGACATAATTGTTCTTTTAAATCATCTAGCTGAGCACAGACACCAGGTGTCCCCAGGCACATTGCAATACTGTTAAAAAGAAGTCATATATTTGGGACATCTCATTGAGAAGGGAATGAGGAAGGTGCCACAGAAGTGAATAGAGACAGTTCCAAAGATGAGTCCACCCAGAAACAAGAGAGAGGTCAGAATGTTCCTGGGAATGGTTGGCTACTGTAGACAGTGGATACCCAATTTTTCCCTACTGGCCAAACAATTACTGAGGCCGACATACTAAGATGTGCCCAATCCACTTCCATGGGGCAACAATTTCATGAATGCTTTCCTGGAGCTTATAGAAAGTCTTTTCCATGCCCTGGCACTATGAATGCCTGATTACAGTACATTTTAACATTGTTTTGCAATGAGAGAGAGGTATGTGCTCTCCCGGTGCTTACTTTTGAGACTCTAGGGCGAATCAGGATATTGTTAGAATAACATACGAGCTTGCTATGGCTAAGGCAGCGGTTGGGGAACTATTTGCGTCTAAAGCAGCAGGGAAATATTTGGCTTGGAGGAAAGATCAATATGAGTATAGTGAGCAGATAGGTCGAACGCTAGCTGTTCGAACAAGGCAGGCTGCTACAAAGGGGGATATATCTGAGATCAGATCTGAGAATGGAAGTGTCGCAACAACACCCGAGAGTATATGTGCTAGCTTTCGAGACTACTATCAGAAGCTATATGAAGCTGACTATATGGCATCTAGCGAAGATATATATAATTATCTTGGGAGTGTCAGATTAGAGAAACTAACGACCGAGGACAGAGGGACATTGGAGACGGCATTTAATAAAGTAGAAATACAGAGGGCAATTCATGACTTACCATCTGGCAAAGCAGTAGGCCCGGACTCTATACCCTTGGAGTTTTACAAAACATTTTTGCCAGAGATAGAAGAAGAACTATATGAGTTGGCTGTAAATATACAAGAGGGTGCGATACCTCCGGAGTCATGGGGAGAGGCAACTATGATTGTCTTTCTGAAAAAAGATAAACCTGCAACCAATCCTGGGTCGTATAGGCCGATAAGCCTAATGAACAGCGATGTTAAAATTTACTCCAAGATGCTGGCAAATAGGCTAGGTGCAGTAATTGGCAAGATTGTTTCCCCATGGCAGCATGGATTTATCCCTGGGAGAGGAACAGCGGAACATGTCAGAAGAGTGCTCACGTTATTCGATGGTACGGCATCCTCACGAGACCCTATGGCATTGATCCTTTTAGATGCTGAGAAGGCTTTTGATAGGGTCTCGTGGGGATTCCTCTGGGCTGCGTTGGAGAAGCTGAATCTGGGGGAGGGCTATGTGGGAGCTCTGAAAGCCTTATACCACAATCCAAGAATAAGAGTTAGAACCATGGGGGAGCTGAGTGGTACAATAGTTATTGGACGAGGAACTAGGCAAGGGTGCCCCTGCTCCCCGCTACTCTTCGCTCTATACATAGATACATTCATTAGGAGAATAGAGCAGAACAGAAACATCTTGCCCATAGCATTGAACGGGTATGAAACTAAAATACTAGGATATGCGGATGACTTGGCCATAACATCAAACGAACCAATGTCAGCCCTAACAGAAATAGAACAGGAAGCGGCTACATTTGGAAGACTGTCTGGGTATAAATTAAATGTAAATAAGACCCAAGTAGTGATAAATCAGAATATATCTTTGGTCGATCCAAGAGTGGTAGAAACAGCAGTATATTTGGGGGTTCGCATAACCTCAGACCTCTCGAAAGTGGTATCGAAGAATTTAAGCCCCATTATAGATAAGGCCAAAATTGATTTTGACAAACTGAATAACCTACATCTAACAACAATTGGTCGCTGCAATGTTATCAAAATGGTGTTTATGCCAAAAGTGCTTTATTTATTTAGGACCATACCATTAATTTTTAATAATAGTTGGTTCAGGGAGCTAGAAAAGGTAACAAACAGATTTATTTGGGCCAAGGGAAAAACACGTCGCAGCCAAAAATTTCTGTCACTCCCAAGAGAGAGAGGTGGGCTGGCGCTACCAGACTTCAAGGCATATTATTGGGCAACGGTCTTGCAATATACCAGAGGCATGCTGGGGGGGAGTGTTATAGACAGATGGAGAGGCAGAGATGGGATCCCAGACGTATACGAACTCGTAGTGAAAAACTCTAGTCAATGGTTACTCACTTATGAGGAGAGGAGCTATCACAAAAAAGTAAGGTTAAAGACCTTGGTGGCCGCAAGATCAGTCTGGTCTGGGATAAGGAGAAAATTAAAACTAGGGAGAATGAATTACTATACCCCTCTGTATGGGAACCCATCACTGCCAGGGGTATTCACGACTCAGTTATGAGGGGATGGGATGCATTAGGGGTTAAAACCATCGGGGACCTTATAGGGGCAACCGGTCTGATCTCGTTTGAGCAAGCACAACGCTTATATAACTTAGGACGCAGAGATTTTTTTAAGTACTTACAAGTGAGGTCAGTTCTGGTAAAGAAACAGGGAGGAGACATGAATTTCCAGAGGGTCGAACTACTGGAATGTGTAAGGGAAGAAGGGGGATCCTCCATCTCGCAATTATACGAGGAAATCTGTAAATATAAAAAGGATGATTGTGATAGAATGTATGTGAAGTGGAGAGTCAAACTAGGTCTAACAGGAAATGAGGCAGAGAAGTCATTAAAACTGTCAAATTCGGTCTTAAGAGTAGCAAATTTACAATCTCAGCAATATAAGACTATGTTTGAACTTTATTATACCCCTCAAAAAATAGCGCAGTGGGGGGGAAATAACGGGGGCATCTGTCCGAGATGCCAATCCACACAAGCAGATACAATCCATATGTTTGCATCATGCCCCTCTCTGGATATATATAAAAAATCTTTGGAACAATTCTTCTCCGACTCTCTGGGGATACATTTAACTCTGACAGATGAAGTCATGATTTTGGGTGTAGTGAGGGCGGGTGTAGACGTTCTTCACCATGAGTTTCTGTACTTAGCTATGACTCTCAGCAGACTATGTATAGCAACACTCTGGAAAGACCCAAACCCCCCAACATTACAACAATGGATTTCTCGTGTACTGGCCATATATATATTAGAAATGGCCCTATATGAAAAAAAAGGTAGGGAAAAAAAAGAGGCTGGACGGAGGATATGGGCCCCAATAATTGAATGGAAAAGAAGGCTGGGAGAGACTTAAGATGAAATAGGTGGAAAGTCAGACACAATTAAGAATATGTGATATCTCTTAATGATGGTCTTCCATTGTGTTTAAAGCTCTTTGTGTATTTGGAAAAAAATGCTTCATTAGTTTTAAAATTGACGTTAATGCTTTCCGAATTGCAAGAATATATATATATATATATTTCTTTTTTTTGTTGTTTCTGTTTCTCTGGCAATGTATTATGAATATGTAATTCTGATGTTGATGGAAAAATAAAAAAACTTTAAACTAAGAAAGTCTTTTCCATGCCCTGGCACTATGAATGCCTGATTACAGTACATTTTAACATTGTTTTGCAATGAGAGAGAGGTATGTGCTCTCCCGGTGCTTACTTTTGAGACTCTTGAAGACCTGTGGCATATTCTTCAACAACACTTGACCCTGTTGCTGCAGGACTGACCGGCTGCCTTAAAGCGGTTGCGGCAATTGGTGTCAGTATTGAGAGATGTGCAAGCACAGTGGTGGGACATCCAATTGCAGTCATGGACCCTCATTCTGTTGAGATTTTGCTCCCTCGTACAAAAATGCAGCATCTGACAAACAGCAGACTTACAAAGTATGAGCAATAAATACATGCAGCAGAAAACATTTTAAAAAGATGTCAAACATTTAATCCAGCTACATTATTATCATTGCCTGTGAATGAAATTGATAGGGATAAAATGGAACATGACTGCCTAGATGTTATGGATTTATGTACAAAGCCAAAATGAGATATTAAAGGTGAACCGGGTGATGAGCCCTACTACACACTCTTTGTGGATGGCTAATGCCTGGGAATCCATGAAGGAAATTTGAGAGCAGCTTATACAGTCATCTTAATTCAAGAAGTGGTGGATTCCGCCTGACTTCGGGGTGTTACCTCAGCATTAGTAGTGGAATTAATTGCCCTTGCAAGAGCTGGTTGTCTTGCAGCTCAATTGAGAGTGACTATATTTACAGATAGTTCGTATGACCGTGTTGTGGTCCATGATTTTGGGCAGGTGTGGCTTGCTAGAAATGGGATTCCTGGTTGGCTGAGGTATGCACCTAGGCCAGGCAGAAGCCACCACTCTAGTCAGGGCCAGCTAGATACACACTGAAATATTACCTGTGCTCACCCTCTGGTAGCTTGGCACAGAGAAGTCAGGCTTACATAAAAAGGCAATGTGTGAAGTATTTTTG
Source organism: Lissotriton vulgaris (assembly GCF_964263255.1). Lineage (NCBI taxonomy): Eukaryota > Metazoa > Chordata > Amphibia > Caudata > Salamandridae > Lissotriton > Lissotriton vulgaris. Next base: position 179,270,605 of record NC_141700.1, read on the forward strand.
CAACGCGCACATACAGAAACACAATGAATACACCCGGAAAAAAAGACTCCACACAGGTTTAGAAAAATAGATTATTATATTCTCAACAAAACAAGACCAATATGACAAAATTACGATGTATAGAAAAAGAGATATTGTATTTGAAAGTAATAAGTAGAGTAAAATACTTAGAATCAAGTAGTGCTAAAAAAGATCACATTAGGTTGCGCTGGACCGGGGCAAGGTCAAAGTGTGGCTGACTACAATGGAGCACTGGCTGGCTACAGGACCCACGAAGGCACCGGTGGACAAAGTACCTTTCTAGGTCTCAAACAAAGAGAGGATTGAATGTTGAGTCCCGCAGGCGCAGGATGTGTTGATGTTTTCCATGCAGTGATGGCACTGCATCAGTTCTGAAGTTGGGTGCCAGAGTCGCCAGGCATCAAGCAATTCACCAGATACTGCAAGACAGTCGAGTAGATGCGTCTAGCAGTCCAACTCAGTCCTTTAAGCAGCACAGTAGTACTGTGGTATTTAAGATCCAGAATTATCTGATTTTAGAGGGTTAAAGGCCCAGATTTTATATCCCAAAGTGCCTTTGATGTAGGGGTGACTTCAAAGCTGATCTCTGAAGTGCCCAATGATCCCTTTCAACTCAGCCCTGCCTGGCATGCTATCTGTGAGGGGCAAATCAGATCTCTGTATGTAGACAGGTCACTATCTCCGGAAATGTGTCAGCCCCTCTCATTCCTTTCTGCCCAGGGAAACCCATAAGAATACAGATTAATGCAGATGAGTGCTCAGAATGCAGATGAGCCTCACCTTCCTGTGTTTGTGGCTGTCTAGAGGGAATGCATAAAATGTAGCTGTCACTCACCCCAGATGTGTATTGGAGACAGGCTGTCAGGCACATAGGGCATTAAGTACAGAGAAATGCCCATTTTCTAAAAGTGGTATTTCTAAAACAGTAATATTAAATCCAACTTCACCAGTGAGGAGGATCATTACCATTCCAAACATATGAAACATGAAAAAGCTACTCGTCTTTGATCAAGAATAACAGCTTAAAAGTGTATTAAGAAATTCCCAATACTAGCCTATGAGACGAGTAGGCCTCACAGTACTGAAAAATGAAATAGACTTTTTTCACTACCAGGACATGCAAAGCAGAATGGTAAAGGTCCTAATGTTTACTTACATGGCAGCCTGCCCTTAGGGTTATATAGGGTGTACCTTAGGGGTGACTTATATGTCATAAAAGGGGAATCTAAGGCTTGGCATGACATTTTAAATACGGTGAAAAAAGTATTACAGTACACACCAGTGTTTCAAACTTCTTTTTTCCATGTTTAAACATCGTTCGTTGCTTTTAACTCATTTGGCTTGCAACCAGGAGAGCAGGATCCACCCTGGCATCCCACATTTGTGTACAGAATCGAAACGAGGAGCGAAGTATCCACTCTGGTCCGACGCACAGCCTATTGAATCATTCGCCATATACATTTGCCACAAAGTCAGAATTAGCCAAAATGATCATTCCAGAATATTCCAAATGAATTTCATAAGTAGATTTTATTTCTCATTAACAATCACATGCACGATGCAGTAGCATTTAAACAGCTTCTTATGCTGCTGATATGCCCATCCAGGCCTTTTACTGAGCACGCAATAAATACAACGTACATCCTCAATTACAGAACTTCTTGTACCCAAGGCATTTTGGACCGATATTGGCCTTTGGTTTTAAATGCCAAGTCAAAGTGGCAGTAAACGGCACACACATGCGCTGCAGTGGCAGGCTCAAGACAGGTTTGAAAGGTCACTTCTGTGGGTGGCACAATCAGTGCTGCAGCCCATTTTTTAACATTTGATGTACAGTCCCTGGTATGTGATATACAACTTTACAAGGAACTTACCAGTACAGCAAATATACCAATCAGGTATACACTAATGTCTTCCTGTTTAAGGTAGAAGCACATGCACTTTAACCCTGGTCAGCAGTGGTAAGGTGCTTAGAGTCCTATGGTAAACACATAAACTCAGAGTTCAGCAAAAAGAGGAGGAGGAAGCCAAAACGTTTGGGGTGAACCTTCAGAGAGGGCCATTTTCCAAAACAGTCACAATGGGGATTTATGACATCATCATGTTCATTAGAAATGCGGAATATGTTATTAGATTATTGGAAGATTTGCAGTTACGCCAAGAGACTGTAGAAGTTAAAGGCAGCTTACAGAAGTGGCAACTATTATATTACTGTTGGAAATCATTACGCTGCTGAAGTTGCGTGGTGTTGTGCACTTGTGGCATACTCATTTAACAGATAACATGAAAAAGAATCTAAAGAGGACACTACCTTTTCAATTTTTTTGTCAGAAGCTAATACTTGGGAAGTAATCAAAAGACTACAGGAAGATGTTTCAGAGGCAGAACGGGAAAAGTGAATCAGAGCAGGATGTGCTCAAATAATTACATTTGGGTTTCAGCAGATGGAAGACCAGTGTTGCCAGTTTGTTTTTCCCCATTGCTCAAAATGTCTATGGGCCTGCACACATTTGAAGGAATGCAATTGTTAGTCTGTTTAGGCAGAATTGGTTCAATCCAAGATTCAGGGACTCATTACGATGTCGGGCGGAATGCCATCCAAGAGCTCATCGGTGACTTTCCACACTGACATCTGAGGTATCAGTCCAACCACAGTATTATGATACGGGTGGTCCAACCAATGCATGTGGGGAGAATCTGCTCTGCCTCTGACAGGCTCTTGGAGCCAGTCGGGGAGAGGGCAGATCGTAGTCCCCAAAATGGAGGCAGTGTCTGCTGAGGCACCACTATGGGGATTACGAGGCATGTTTCCAACAGCCTTTCTAAGAAGGTACAACAGCCATAAAAAGGCAGTCGGAAATGGACTGTGGGGGCCCATAGCAGGGCCCTCGTACCTTTGCAGACTCTGCTATGAGGCCTGGTTGGCACCTGTGGTTCCCACCCAAATATCCATGCATCGTGTGGCAGGCATGCCACACAGTCCATGTATGTTTAAAAAGTGTTTATTTCCTAATGTGGCTTATGCTGCACCCCGCAGCACAAGCCAAAACAGGAAAGATACACTTTCTGACTGCCATGAAGGTGGCCACATCCTAATTTGAGAAGAGGGATCACCGACTCCTTATCGGACGGTCCCATTTCTGACATGATGCCGGTTGGATGCTCGTCCGATCAGTATCGTAATGGGGCCCTCAGAGTTCTAGCAGCAGAGCTATGCCATAGGTGCATTACCTGTCAACAGATAAATGTAGGAGGGGGAACCCCTATAAAATGTAGCCATAGCGGAAGATCTGGAGGGCCTTTTAGCAGGATGAAGTTGGATTTCATCAAAATGCCTGTTTGCAATGGGCTGAGATGGTTATAGTGTGCATTAACTCCCGATGGTGGAAGTCTATCCAACGTGAAGAAATGACAGTCTCACTGTAGCTAAGCTACTTTTACATGAACTCATTCTGTGGTTCATATTCCCCGTTTATCTAGAGTCAGACCGAGGGACTCATTTAAAAAATGAGGTCCTCAGAATGTTGTGTTTGGCTCTTCAGGTGGAACAGAGATTATACTGTGGCTATTGTCATGAGACTTCGAGGACAATGGAGTAGTTAAACAGAACATGCAAATCTTGATTGGCCAAAGTCTGTGCATCCACTTCATTGAAATGGCAGATGCTTTACCAGTAGTTTTGATGAGTCTTCGAAACACCGCTGACAGGAGAACAGGATTATCACCTCATGAAAAACTCATTAGTTGTGCTATAAGATTGCCTGCTGTACCTGCAAATGTGCTTGTAAACATCACAGATGACATGATACTCGATTACTGCAAAGGGTTAGCTGATGTGGTGCATTGTGTTTCTCACCAGGTTGAAGATGTTACTGCCAGTCCATATCATGAGCAATGTCACAACCTTAATCCAGGTGACTGGGTTTTGTTGAAGAAACATGTGCAAACATCTTGCCTGGAGCCAAGATGGAAAGCCCCTACCAGGTCATCTTGATTACCAGCACTGCTCTCAAATGACCCGGGATATCTAATTGGGCGCATACTTTGTACACTCAGAAAGTAAGGTGCCCATACAAAGAAGTAGTGTTCTTTTAGCCTAATCTGAGTTCTCTTGTACCTTTACATCTGGAAGGATCAAAGTGGGGTGAAGTACAGCAGAATCTCTCACCAGTGGAAGTTCCAGAAATCTTGCAGAGTGATGTGGAAATCAACATTGAAGAGAAAGAATCAAGAGACATATTGATGCATAACAAGAGCAATCAAATGGTCCAGATGAAGGAACAAGTATGAGAAGATAGACTCACCCTATGGAGAACGGACTGGGCAAATTGTAGGAGACAATTGAGATCACATGTTTCAGTTGAACGAATACCACAAGCTATCATTGAGGAAACCGAATCCAGTGGAATAAGTGAAACAGAGAAAAAGTACCTTGTCATAAGTGTTCTGCACCTGAATGGACCCACCATGCAGGAAATGCGCTAAATGTGTCAGGTCAAAATCCTAATGAACTTAGATCAGAGACATTTGAACTTCCATGATATGCCACACTGTGAACAGCATTGATTAAATAAGATTTCTGAAATAAAAGTTACAATCAAAGACCTTGACAAGCACTATTTAGTGAACTCAAAATTGGAATCAATAGAGATGACAAATGATGAACTGTGTTTAAAATCACCGTTTTTTGCTGCTGGCCGCTACGGGGGAGTTCCATGCCTCCAAGTTGCACCTGCGGACCCGCTCTCACTCCGCTGCTGCTCCTACTCTCCACCTTGAGGACGATGGCGGTCTCCGAGCGACGGCAGTAACGGCAGTTACTGCAGTATCTGCATCACCTAAAACTCTGCGGTCTGTGGTCCGTGGTTCTTAGCTGCGCCGCTCTCAAGTAAATGGCGAGAGGCTGCTCTTTTGGCTCCCATATCGGAGGAAGGTGACAGTTATCGAGGGGTCGGCAGCAGCAGCAGCAGCGGTGTTTGTGGTAGTGGCGCTTCCTTCTCGCGAGTAATCCGCTGTGGTGGCGGCTCGCCTCTGAGGCACTAGAACTACTGCTACGCCTTTCTTCTTTTCTTGACGGCGAGGTTCTGCTGTCTGGGCTGAGCTGAAGCGGCGCCTTCTTTGCAGAGATTTAACGTGGTGCTGGGTCACTTCCCAGGCTTGGTTTTGCCTTTCTAAGGCGCTATTTGGCAGCAAGCAACTTGTGGATTGGGTTTGGACTCGCCTTCTCTTCTGCGAATTCTGCTTTTTTTTTCCTGATTTAAAGGGGAAAAAGAAAAGAGGGCTCCCTTTTTGTTCCATCTGGCCCACTTTGGATCTGGTGGGATGAGGACTACGTATCCCACAATTCCTGGCTGTGATCACCTTCTCTTTATCTGGGGCGAAAAAAAAAAAAAAAAACTTTATTGATAACAGCTGATACTAAGCTGGGAGATTGCAGGTGCTTTTTGACTATTTTCATATCTTTCTGCACCCCAGTCGCTTCAGTGCTTCATTTGCTACACTACGGCTGCAGCGTGGACAGGACTACGTTTCCCATAATTCCCAGCTGTAGAAATTTTTACCTGTAGTAAGCTGGGAGATTGTAGGTGCTTTCTGGTGAGTGAGTTTGTGATTGTCTACAATTTTTACCTATCTCTTCTACTCCAGTACTTAATGGGCAAACTCACAGGAGTACGTGCCAAGGCAAGAGCCCAACGCTTTCAAGCTAGAGAAGAAGCAGCAAAGTTAGTGGGCCAGGAGGGCAAAGAGGATAAAGAGGGGACTTCCTCTCTGAGTTCTGAAGAAGAGACAGAAGAGGTACCTACCAACATCTTTAATACAAAATTACTAGCAGAATCTGCAGATAAAATCACTGTATCTGAAATAATACAGATGGTAGATCCTAGACAAGACACCGTGCATGCTGCGGCGCACTTGAAGGCACCGGCTACTAATAAACCTTTAAAACAATTTCCTCTGTTTGAAACTACGACCAATCTTTCTCTAATTTCCAGTCCTGCTCCGATCCTGTCTGGTTCAGACCCCGCCCCAGTTTCAGTGAATACTGTTTTGGGATCTCCCGCTTCACAGGCCAGTGGTTTAATTTCAAATATGCTTGACACAACATCGTCTCTCCCTTCGACGACTGTGGTCCCAAATGCAGTGACTGTTCTAGAAGCCACAGGGCCAATTTCAAACAACGTCTCGGCCAATGTCTACAATGCATCGCCTGTTAAGGAGGGAATGGATGTACTGATTCCTATCCAGTCCATGGACACTGAGATGACTCAAACGACTGGAACAATGCAGCTGACGGTTAAAGACATGTTAAATCTTATATTAGACGAAATACGTGAAGTCAAACAATTCCAGAGGGCGGAGCTGGCAGGGATCCAAATTCATCTGGATAAAATTCAGGACCTTGTATCTACATTTCCTCTGTCTTCTGGAAGCCGAAGGCAGAATTTCTGTTTTAGAGGGCGATATGTCCGAGATTAAGAAAGACGTTAAAACTGTTTCTAAGTCGCCCAAGGCTTTGGTAGATAAACTTGATGAATTGGAGAACTTTAATCGTAGATCAAACCTTAGAATAGTGGGGGTTCCTGAAAAAATTGAGGGTTCCAATATGATTCAGTGGGTTTCTTCTGTTCTGTTACATGAAGTTATTCCTGAGTTTAAAGGGGATTTGACAATTACCCGAGCTCATCGGGTCCCGGCTCAGCCTTTTGCCAATTCCACCCTCCCCCGTACTATTCTGTTAAATTTTGCAGATATTCGTGTTAAAGAATCCATTTTGTCCAGGGCCATTAAACAAGGTCAATTAGCGGCAAATGCAACTACTAAATGTCGGATTTTTTCCGACATGTCAGCTGTTGCGACTCGTCGCAGAAAAGAGTGTGTAAAAATTTTACACTTGCTTAAAGCCAGGGGGGCTCAAGCCTCAATAGCACACCAGTCAAAACTAAAAGTGCTGATTAAAGGCACATTTTATTTGTTGACAGACGTAAAGGAGGCCCAAGATCTGCTTAGCAAAATGTCTCCTGGTTAGATAGTTAGAAGTTAATTTACTTTGGTGCTTTCTTTCTTTTCTTTTAGCCTTTCTTTTCTTTTCTCCCTGATATTCATTGAAGTATTGAAAGATGGCGCAATAATTCAGAATGTATTTTGAGGAGGGGCGGAGGGGTGTGGGGAGGGTGTTTGGGAGGTTTAGGGAGTCACACCAAGACACCTCTATGGTAGGGAGACGACCCAGTGGTAGGCGTGGGCGAGGGTAACAGGAAGATGGCCACAGGTGCAGTTTGGGTTGGGGGTTTGGGTGGGTGGGGGAAAAAAAGATGAAAATGGAGAGGTTTTTTGCAGTAGATTTGTGTTCAGTGAGAGGCTTTTTGGCATGGATTCTTGCTTGTTATGGAAATGTACGCTTTGTGTTGCTTACGATGCTGAAAGGTTTGACTTTTACAAATTGTATCATGTATTATATCTTCTAAATGGGGAGCTGAAATTAATTTCGTTTAACGCCAATGGTCTTAATAATACGAAAAAAATGCGAGCCATAGAGTCATGGATTAGAACTGAGAACCCTGCTGTTATTATGTTACAAGAGACTCATCTTACTCTCGCTAAAAAGGAGGAATTTTCAATGTTTAAAACCTGGGCCTTGTTCCGGGGTTTTTCATGCGCTATTGGTTCACAACGCAGAGTTGCTATTTTTCTGAATAAAAACTTTAGAAGCCGAAATTACTCAGACAGAACAGGACGGCCTCGGTCGCTGGTGCTGGATTTCATGTAGTCTCAAAAATCAACCAAAGCCTATTACCTTTGTTAGCTTTTATGCTCCTATAGAGGATAATTCTCAGATTTATAATGGTATGTTCCAATCCTTGTTATTAGTGGGAGGGGATATTGTTATAGGCTCCGATTTTAATATACTTATGAACCTTAACCTAGACTCAACCTCATCCCGCAAAAGACAGCCCAAACCCAAATCTCTGAGAACTATGTTACAATATATGTCAATTCTTGATTTATGTGATCCTTTGCGCTTGAAAAATCCCAGAAAAACAGATTTCACTTGTTGGTCGGGCAGGTTTAAATCATCCTCTCGCATCGATTTTGTTCTCGCTTCCAGTCAATTAAACTTCTCCTCTCAGAAAATTTGGCAAAATGGCTTCTCAGATCATGCAATGGTGGTTATTAAGTTTATCGTCGGAGACAATTCTAAAACCCCTAAACGATGGATCTTTAATAAAACCTATTTACAAGAGACAAAATGGCTTACGGCTCTTAAATTAGAGATCACGGATTTTATTGTTCGAAACACTGGTACAGCTCCCGTACATATTATTTGGGATTCCCTGAAGGCTTTTATTCGGGGCATCGTTATAAGCAAAGATGCGGGCGAATGGCTCGCAGTTAAAAATACTAGGAATTTGTTTTAACAAAAAGTTTGGGATTTAACAATACGATATTCTAACCCAACTTGTATTGTTAAGAAACAACTCAGTGAAGCTAAGCGGGAACTCTGCGCTCATTATTTCTCGCGAAGAGGTTTTTCGCAGACAAACCCATAAGGTCTACGAAGAAAGTAACTTTACGGGAAAATTCCTGGCCTGGCAGGTAAAAGAACCAGCCACTTCTAATAGGATACACTCTCTAAGAAACCAAGATACTAATATTGTGTCATCAGACCAGGCGGAATTAAGTTCAATAATGTTCTCCCACTATCATAAAATCTATAATTTACAGTATTCCATTGACCATCACAAAATGATTGAGTTTCTGGGGAGACATGCACTTCCGAGTCTATCATTGAATGATCAATGTATCATGTGAAGTCCATTCACTAGGGAGGAAGTTAATCTGGTCATAAATGATCTTCCACTGGGCAAAACCTGTGGCCCAGATGGTTTTCCCACTGAGTTTTTTAAGGCTTTTTTTAGTTCTTTTTGCGATCTTTTTTTACTATTACTAATTTCTATGCTCGATGACGGGCATGTTCCCGCATCCTTTCATGAAGGCACGGTTGTTAGTTTTTTTAAAAAGGGGAAAGATTCTAAGGATCCTAATTCATGTAGACCAATCACGTTATTAAATTCAGATTGTAAAATTACCACCAAATTATTGTCAGCTTGTTTTAATAATATCACGGTGGATTTACTTCACCCCGATCAAAACTGGTCTATTATAGGCCGCCAGTTACTCACAAATACACATTTTCTAACTGAGGCACTAGATTATTTTGAGTCACGCGGTGTTCCGGCTTTGGTTCTATTATTAGACACAGAGTAGTTTGGGATACACTTTTTATTATTTTGAAGTATTTTGGGATCCCACAACAAATTATCAATGTAATACAGAATTTGTATGCGGGCGCCACAGCTAATATAATTATTAATAAGCTATCAGCAGGTTCAATTTTAGTTCAGGGGGGAGCTAGGCAGGGATGTCCCCTCTCTCCTATCCTTTTTTCCCTTTTCATTGAACCTCTAGCTGTGGCAATTCGGAATTGTGTACAGATCTTCCCACCGGTCATTTCTATGGCCAAGATAAAACTTTACGCAGATGACATTATGTTATTAATTAAACCGGACCTTCAATCACAGACCCAGGCTCTTCAGATCTTTGAAGAATTTGAGGTCTTAGGGGGGTATCGCATCAACAAAAAAAAGACAGAAATTCTGGTCTGTGGGGGGTGGTCCCAGTATCACATCCAGATTTGAAGAGCTGCATTAATCCCAAACCTAAAAGATTTTTGGGGATCTTATTTTCTCCTACAATTCAGGAATTATATACACTCAACTATGTCCCTTTGCTTCAGAAGGTCCGTTCCATGTTTGCTCGCTGGGATCCATTACCCTTAACTATTCTTGGTCGCATTGCCCTGATTAAAATGTCAATACTTCCCCTTTTTAACTTTTTATTTTCTACTATTCCAGTATTTCTGCCCGGTTCTTTTTTTGCTCATATAGAATCTATGTTTTCCAATTTTATCTGGGCAAAAAAAACGCCTAGAATCGATATGCAGACTTTATATGAAGAAACAGAATTTGGTGGCTTTCACTTCCAAACTTAAAAGATTATTATAATGCATACTTTGCGCATTACGTAGACAGATTCAAAGATACAACTCCAGGTACTGGTTTATTTATACATTTTTTCTTTGAGTTAATTTGTTTAGAAATTCAGATTCCATCCACTTTCCTTGTCCCCAAATCACCCAAATTCGTTCGATACAAGACCCTGAATTGGTTTTTCAAAAGACGGGATGCCATGATCAAGAGATACTCCCTTCCCCTTTTCAATCTAACAACTCCCCTAATAGGCGCTCTTGCCTTCTTAGGGATTAAAATTGAACCCTCAATTATTATAAACTGGGGGTGTGCTGGGTTCAAAACGTTAGCCGACTTTATGGGGCATGGGTCTTGGTTATCTGTTAATGCACTGACACGATTAATTCCCAGCAACTTCTTATTAATCTGGTCCTAGATTGTGATCTATAAATCTTTGGTGCAACTTGACCTTAGTCATTTTAGTACCCCATCTCAGTTGGCAGAAGATCTTTTTGTAAATGTTTCAAAAAAGAAACCTGGGGAATGGAAGCATTGTTTGGCTCAAAGTCGAGAGGAAGAGCTGAGCGCCAAAGCTGTATGAAAATGGCACACACAGGAAAATTTAGTGTTACCTATCCCTATATGGAAAACTATCAATAGGTTCAACTTTGGTTCACTACGCGGAGCCAACTGGCGTAGAATGCTTATTTTTAGCAAATGGCTTCTATACCGCACCCCTGTACTGATTGCCAAAATGAACGACAACACGTCCGCCATTTGCTTTAGATGTCTTCAATGTGACCAAGCTAATTGGTCTCATATTATGGCCTATTGTCCAAAAATTCAGTCTTTTTGGGAAGAAATTTTCGATTTTCGAAAAACTTATTATGCAATTCCGATTCTCTGTAGTGATAAACTAATACTGTTTGGCTTCGATCAGGATTGCAAACTTTCAGAATTTTGGGCAAAATTGGTATACATTGCAATGGCTGTTGCTAGATGTCTGCTATTACAGAATTGGCGTACATTACAGGTTCCGGTGTTTCAGGCGTGGTTTGACAAAATGAAAAAGGTCAGGCAATATGAACATATGTACGCAAAACGGGTGGGGGGGTAAAAAAGTTTGTAAAGATCTGGGGATTGTATTTTGAGTAACCTTCTTTATATTACAATATGTTGGCAAGAATGACCATGTATATTTGTGAAGATTTATATTCTTTGTATCTGTTTCAAGAGTCTGCAAAAACACTCCAATAAAACAAAAAAAACAAAAAAAGAACTATGTTTAAAATCACAAAATAAAAGACTGAAATAAATGAAACTGAAAATAAACAATTAACAAAAATAAATTAAAAGTAGAAATCCATAGGGCCAAGGTTGTAGTAGATGAGTAGGAATACACATTTAGAAGAAGATGGAGTAGGGTTAGGGATGTCTAACAAAGATGTTTGTATATAAGCTGAATGAAATAACTGCAAGTAATCATCAAAGGTTTTGCACGTTTTCACAAGTAGAAGTCAACACATAATATTGAATCTGCCTGCTGCTATTTCTACTAAGGTCTAACTGTAGACAAACATGTGTGTCCTTACCAATGCACAATAATAGTTATTATGTTAGTGTTAGACCTGGCACTTTTGCGTGGGTCTCCCTTACATTTTCTGCTGTTGCCTCATGTGTTTTTGCTGGTTATTGATGCTTTGGGCACTGTGCCACTAATGTCCAGTGCCACAGTTCAAGTGCTCCGTATGGTAAATTGAATTATGGATTGGTGACTCCAAAATTGTCTGGTTTGGTCTACTTGTTAGACCCTAGTACAGTGCCTTGATTGTGCCCAGTGCTTGGAAACCAAATGCTGCTGGTGGGCTTGCAGCACTAGTTGTGTCACCAACAGCAGCACCCTGTAAAAGTGTGTCTCAGGTCTGCCATTGCAGAGCCTGTGTGCAGTCTGGTACTGCCATGTTGACTGGGCAAGTGCACCCACTTGCCAGTCCATAAATCTTCCCTTTTCTGCATATTAGTCACCCCTATGGTAGGCCCAAGGGCAAGGTGCATTGTAGGTAAAAGGTATGACATGCCCTGGTGTGTGTGGTATCTTCTAATAGTGAATTACAGCCATTTTCGTTTTTCACTATTGCAAGGCAACCTGTTCCTCATAGAACAGAATGGGCAGTTAGATTATTACATTTTATAATCCTAACTGACTCAGGGAACTAGGTAGAAATTCGAGTTTAGTATGCCTAGACTCAGAATGATAAAATACATATTTTAGTGATGTTGGTTTTAACATTCTGTGTTTGAAAATACCACTTTTAGAAAGTATGTATTTTCTTGTCTAAACCATACAAGCCTGCCTCTGCTAGGTTGTGTATTCCTTGAGTTTCAATGACAGGGGCTGGGGGATTCCAGGAGACAGGGTGAGTCAGCACAGGGCTGAATAGTGAGATCTGCATGTAGATAGGTGGGAGGAGTTGCACCTGGGACCTGAATAGGGCTGTTCCTTCCCTCCACAATGCTGGTTCCACCTCCTGTGGTGCGTCTGATGTCCCTGGCCTGTACCGTGAAAGGAAAGAAGGAGTCTTGTCAACAAAGTGCTCCAGGACTGACCAGAACTGGTTTGGACTGGGCAGAGGCCTCTCTGCCTTCAGAGAACAAAGAGAAAATGAGTATAAAAGGGGGGACCCGGACCCCAGAACTTTAGATCACTTCTGGGAAACAAGAAGATCTTTTGCTGAGAAGAGGAACCAGAGAAACGGAGGAGGAGACTATCCCTAAGCTGAGTGTTGTTTGGGGATTGGCCTGCAGTGGTTGCCTGACTGCCAAAGAAAGGAGAAAGGATGTTTCTGCTACTTTCATTCAACTTGTGAAGGATCTCCAAGGGCTTGAGATAGAGCTTGCCTCCTGCTGAAATCTCAGGGACAACAAACTTCACCAACTAGCTCCCCAAGAGTTCTTTAGAAGTGTCTGCTGTTGTGTTGAGCCTTCTGAGGAACTGCATGTCGCAAGGAGCTGGAAGCGCGACTCACTAAGAAGAAGCGCCTTGCATCGCCGGAGAAGAGGATCGACTTCGCTTTAGATGCCACCGAATCATCTGAGAAGCGCATCACCACCACAGCCGCTGTCGTCGCGTTGCTGAAGAAGGGTGTCGCCGTTGCAGTTGACGCATCGCCGAAGCACCTCGCATCGCCGGAGAAGAGGATTGACACCGCATTAGATGACCCTGCATCACCGGGAAGCATGTTGCAGGGCCTTTCTCAGCTCAGAAGAATCGTTGAGCCGCCGCACGGCCCTTGGGCGTGCGCGCTTTGTGTTGCATCAAGAAGAAGACACCATCTTTGTTTCAGTGCACGGATCTTCATCGCATCACGGCATTGCTGGCCGTATCGCCACTGAAGCGCAGTAAGGAACCAACACATCACCTCCTCATGCGGAGAAGAACCTATGAATCCCCTATGCATCAGTAGGGACCCGACGCATCACCTTTCTTGCATATAAGGAACCGACATATCACCTTCCCTGCAACACTTTCGTTGTATAGCGTTACGCATCCAAAGGTACATTGAACTCAAAGTGTCCCATTTTACATCTTAAGAGAACTAAGCTAATTCTACCATTTTTGTAGTACAGTATTGTGGGTTTTTATCGTTTGTGGTCTTGTGTTAAGTCTATATAAGAATACTTATTTTTAGACTACAACTTGTGTGGTGTCCATCTGTAGTGTTGAGACTGGGTTACTGTATGTGTTCACAAGTGCTTTACACACTGCCTCTGAGATAAGCCTGCCTGCTTGTGCCATGCTACCAAGGGGGTGAGCAGGGGTTATTTTAGGAGTATACCCCCTTCCCCTGACTAGACGCAAGGGTCCCTCTTTGGTCATAAGTACCTACCTCTCACAACTAGAGACCCACAAATCTAACAATTAGCATTTATAATCCTTTCATTTGGAATACGTTTTACACTAGAAATAATAACACTTAGGTCTACAATTGTATCTAAACCACCTGCACACAAAATAGATGAGACAAAATTAAAGGCTTAATTTATAGATTATTCAAAAAAAGAGTTTTTGACTAACATTTATTCTAGTTTAGTTCAGGAATACACTGAAGCTTTAGATACTAAGGCCTGCTATGCCTGCAAACACTTACCTTCTTCAGCTGCAGAAGAAGTGATATATCATCATATTCCATTGTCTTATGCAATTACATGTAGTTTTTTACTTAGTTTATTTTATAGACAGGAATGTTTTGAATATTATTTTTCCAATTATTATATGGTTCTTTCTAAAGATCCCCTTTAGAAAAGAAAGAATCCTCACCCACAAGCAAAAGATATGGAAATGTCATGGTATTTCTTTAGATGGCCCACAACTATAGACAAAGCTAAAACATACGAGAAGAATCTAATCTGTTTAATGAGACCATTAGAAAAGACATTCATTTTATGATTGGTGTAAAGAAGAGCTCACAGTTTTTGCAGTAAAAATAAAGAAGATGATGTTTTAAGGAACGTTTGGAAGAAGGAAGAAAATGAATATATAAAGAAAATGGTTTACCCAGAATAAAGTTAGATAGACAGCAAAAAGGAAAATGATGTGTTTATGAAAGGAGAAGCCAGGTTTGAAAAAGACACACTGGGATTAGTAAATGTGAACATGCATTCAACGTTTTAGGAGGACCTGTACAAATTTTAACTGGGGAAGGGGCAGTTAATACTGCAGTAAATTTTGTGTGTGGGCAGGATGCCTATTTCTTGTTGCCAGCTACTTGGGAGGGTGTTTGGTGTTTAGCTTTGCTATTTCCTAAGATCTGTCATGTAAATAGCATAGATGATTTAACGATGTCACCATCCCATAGACATCCATGTAATATAAATGATGTGACACAATTAGTGGGAAATATTTTTAGAGCAATCATACCACCTGTAGAAGTAGTCTCAAATGATGAGAAAATTAGGAAGTTATCAACAGTGGTAGTTTAAATTACCTACTAGTACATATGGTGCCCTATTAGCAATTAACAAAGAATCATTGGCTTTTATATCGATTAGCTTTAGATGTTTTGTTAGCAGAGAAAGGAGGAGTCTACATGATGCTTAAAGCTTAACATCACTTTTCGTAAATACCCAATGACAGCAGACAGATAGAATAATTTACATAGAAGATTTCTGACTTGAAACCTGAATTAAATCTTTATAAACCACTAATGTATTAGTGAGCTTAGGCAAATGAGCTTCTGCTGTTGAGAATTGGTTTGCAACAGTAGGTGGAGGACTTTTAGGGTCATAGTGAATCCTATACTCATTATTGGTATTTCTTTTATATTTGTATATGCTTTATACAAAGGGGATAGATGTTATAGAACTAGGAGAAAGAAGAAACAAAGAAAGAAAAAACAAATCATAGGTAGTTAAAAAAGGAAGAAAGAAAGAATAGGAAATATAAGAAGTTGACGGAAATGGAGACCTTGAAAAATAAAAAGAATAACTCTACTGAGAATTAGAGGATACTCTAAACAGTCATTTGTGAATAAATTTGGATGCTTTGTCAACCATCAGTGGGAAAAACTGATGCTGCAAATTTTGTTTGCTGTCAAAATGTTATTAATAATGTGCAAAAGCTTATGTTTAAGTAAGACAAATGCTAAATGCCAAATTTATAGTAGGTAATGTCTGCACAGTTGGGCGGACTCCTAATGCCAACCAATATGTTGACAGTTTGCTCTAGACAAATGTTTGCAGAACTATTACTTAACCATAAAGTAATATGTAACACTATGTACAACTTCCACATAAATAAATGTATGAATAAACATATGCATGGAATACCTAGGTGTGCTGAATACATAGCAGAAGAAACTGGCTATTAGCAGTAATTTGATAATAAAAGATAAGAATTTCACCCAGATGATTTTCATAATCCTAGTGTAAACTAGCTTCTGATGGAATGGCAGAAGCTAAAACTAAGCTAAAACACAGAAAGAGTCTTTCCTATTCCACCTGTGACTAAGTAGCAATTTCGCCAAAAAATCTAATAGCGGTAACCTGAAATTCAAGCTACGACAGAAAACAACTCATGCAAGCAAGTACCAAGCTTCTTTAAGTTACAATCAACTGTTGGAAACATTGACAGCAATAGCACTCTATCACATACCTAAATACGTTAGCTTTCAGACATACTTTTCAAAAATTTTGCTTGCTGTAAAAATGCTTTTATTAATATTGTGCAAAAGCTAACGTTTAAATAAGACATATACTGGCAGATGCATCAACGTTATGTCTTGCGAGTCCTTAATAGCGAATTTTGAGGAATCGCTATTAAAGACTCGCAAAACGGGATGCATGTAGGAATCGCAATGTTATTAGCGATTCCTACAGATTCCTTATTAGCGATTCGGTAATAGCTAATCGCTCAGAAGGAATGGCTTTCCTATTCATTCCTATGGGCCTAAAGGCCCGTAGGAATGAATAGGAAAGCCATTCCTTCTCAGCGATTAGCTATTACCGAATCGCTAATGTTCCGCTATTTCAAGGGTGCCAGGGTGTCCAAAGGACACCCTGTTGCACCCCTGAAATGGACCTGTGCACAAATGTTACACACACACATGCCCTAAGGGCATGTGTGTCCGCAACATGTAACTTTGAAAAATGCACAAAAGTGCATTTTTCAAAGTTTTAGCAAATTACCACGAAGTTCAACTTCATGGTAATTTGCTCCCCCTATTAGTGAAAACGCTATTTTTTGCGGTATCATCATTGCATTTAAGGAATCTCATTTTGGGATTCCTTAAATGCAAGAGCAATTTAAGGAATCGCTATTTAGAGATTCCTTAAATTGCGATTTCTGCATTTGGGATGATGCATCCCAAATGCAAAAATTCTGAGAATCTGCCCGTTTGCTCCCGGTATTTTCTTTGATGCATCTGCCTGAATGTAGGTTATCATTCTTAATGTTGTAGACCTGAAAATGAATAAAGGTGCTGATTTAAATTAGCCTAACTGTAAGTACCATGTTAATCAAAGAAAAATGCCTTAACACTGAAACACCTGTTTGTCACATTGAAAACTTATGTGCGCACTGCGTTTTGATTTTCATTATGTGTTGTATTTTTCCAGGATCCTTCTATTAGCTAGTGAACAGGCATTTGTTATCTATTAGACAACTGATAGTGAGCTCTCACCAAGAGAACTGCTAGTGAATTCTCACCCAGAGAAGAAGAGATGACCAGAAGAATGATTCATGGGAAGAACTGTCTGTGCTGCAAAACATTCACGCTGTAACTTTTCAAGATTCAATGTCTGAAAACTTCTTGTGCTCCTCAGAGAAAATGGTGAGTTTACTTAGTCCCAGGAGTTTGCTGATATTCTATTGGAAGATGAAGAAGACGAAAGAAAATAATGTTGCAACATACAACTTGTTAGTTTATATTAGTGTCTGTTCCTAGAGCAGGGCGGATTCCTTCCCTGATATTTTGGCTAGAGCCTCGTTATTGAGTTTCTGATGCTTTCTCTTTATGAGAGGCTGCCTTACTTAGATTTTACTAAACTGTCTGTTGAGAATACTTTCCAATGTATAATGCAAAGGCCTTATGCTTGTGCATTCATTCTCTCATTAGAACTCTATTGGGTATCGGAACTGACACCTTTTTCCCTCTTTATCCCAATTTAGGGGCCCATTAGGATGGCGGGCGGACTTCAGTCTGCCCGCCATCCTCACAGTGCTCGGACCGGCCATAATACGTGGGGCGGTCCTGCACTGCTGATTAGATGACCTCATAACTGACATGGCACCCGCTGCAATGCCAAATTGACATGTTGTGCAGTCCCATGCACAACGTGATAGGCACCACGCGGTGCCTGCCACCTTGTGCATAGGAATGCAGGGGGTACCATGGGCAGCCCACAAGTGCACCCCCCACCCCTCCCACCCCCCCTGGGGGCCCACATCGGACCCCCAAAGCACATCCTCACAATCTTTCCATGGCAGCATCGCGACTATGGAAAGGCCTTTTCCACCAGGCATCATAATATGGATGGCAGTGCCTTCCAGGCACTGCCACCATATTATGCCCCAGATCCACCCGGCCGGCAATCGTAACGATTGCCAACTAGCGGAAAAGCAGCGGATGGACTTTCCGCCCGGCGCGGTACCCCCGCCATAATAATATGGCGGGGTAATCTAAGTTGGGATGGCGATCCACCCGCCATTATAATCACCCCTTAAATTTAGATTACTGAATGTCCTTTATGGAACATGCTTATTTTATTAACTGTATATTATATTAACTGTGATTTTAATCAACATTTTGTTCTATTTTATGATCAAATATCGATTAAATTAGGTTTTAATACTGAAATTTTAAGAATAATGTTTAATGGAAAAAAATCTGAAAGACTGAAAGATTTGAAAATACAACCCTTTAACTCAACTAACTCTCATTATTGACTGAATTAAAGTATTTAATGATTTATGGTTATATAGATGTTTGCACCTCATTTCTCTTTGTCGACGAACAAATGTTAAATAGCCAACCAGTGGCAGGGTTTATTTAATGATTACTTCCGAAGTTTGAGATATATAAAACCTTCTCTCTCACCCAGATAGGAGAACAAAATGTTACCCTTGTTGAGGCTGGCAAATGCTTAGGCCTCCAGAAGACATCGTATCTGGTGCCATAATTAAATCTAATTTGAATGCACCTGTAATTAGAAAACCTCAAAAAGGTCTAATCAACTAGCTTACATCAAACCAGTAACAACATCTCAGACTGATCAATTCGAAATGACCATTTTCCAGATGATTTCATGTCTACGTTTTCTTTAAAAAATTATGGAAATGTGGCAGAAATGAACCTGCTGAAGCACTTTTTGTGCGCACACAATCTTCTTGATCAAGTGTATGCTGGTTACTGCGCTACACAAAGTAGAGAAACTCTGTTCACTGCTATTCTTGTTGAACTGAAACATGAGGAGGATTGTGGAATCCATCTAAATTGTTTTGGTGCCTTTACCACTTTGTGCCATCCAATACTGCTTGCACTTTTGAAGAGTATCGGAGTTCTATTCATCCATTTTAATGTAGGTGTCTTCCCTTTTTTCATCAGAGCCCACATAATGAAAACAGCCCATTTATTTACAGGCTTTGGAAGGGGAATGCATCATCCTTCCTTATAGTTTTGCCTTCCACCTGTGTGGAAAAGCTTCACTTTATTGATTGTTTATCTCAAACTAACAAATGTATGATGACCACATGCTGAAAAAATCAAACTTTCCATCTACAGAACTTTTAGTGGTAAGCACATCTACTGCACAGCCCCTTGCAGAGTCAGAAAAAAACTTTAGAAAGCTAATTCAATCTAACCTGTCCATGAGAGAGAGTTGTTTAAGCTAACATGGTATCTTGGTGTTCAGTTTAAAAGGTTAGTCTTTCAAGTGTGACCTTTATGGGCAGTACTTGGTTGTCCTGCATGATAATGAGATGGCCTTGTCACTAAGACTCTGTAGCTGTGGTTAGGCATGGAGTTGAGTGGGGAGAACTGAGAGATCGCTTTGCAAATGCTTGTGTATATAGTCTTAGTATGGGAGATTAATTTTGCTTAATGGGTGTGTATGGAATGTGGTCATTTTTTGAAGATTATCTAGGTTTCTCGTGACCTTCCAGAATTACTAATGATCTCGGATGTTTCTGGACTAAACCTAGAGGATATTACAGTATCTTGCAGACTGAACTGTTTTGTGACTTCTTGAATGGTGGAACGGTTGGTCAATGTGTCAATTTAGAGCTCGGAGTTATGTTTAATTAAGTTTTTCAAGTGTGCATTCAAAGGGTATCTTTACGCAGAATCATCATTACTCTGCCATTTCTGATCAGTGTTCCGGCCGCCATAAGTGTGGCAGGGTATGCTCAGACGTGAGTCCCTTGCTCACTTTGCCACTGGATTCAAACAAGCCGGGCTGAAGACGGCTGGAACGCCAGAAACCGGTCCTCGGAAGCTTGTTTCCGATCCAGGGAAGACATGGCTTGGCAGTTCGGGCTGGACTGTTCCCATGAGGCACAGGGCCAGACTGATTTGCATATAGCCATGTCTGAACTGGGGTGGCAGAGTGGGCTAAAGAATGGTGATGGATTAAACCCAGATCTTTTGACTGGGTGTGAGTGTTTGATTGATTCAGATGCTCCGTCCATCATCACCCCCTTTTGTACCGCTGTGTATGGACTGTGGTCATTTGTTGAAGATTATCTAGGTTTCTCGTGACCTTCCAGAACTACTCATGATCTTGGATGTTTCTGGACTATGCCTAGAGGATATTACAGTATCTTGCAGACTGAACTGTTTTGTGACTTCTTGAATGGTGGAACGGTTGGTCAATGTGTCAATCTAGAGCTCGAAGTTATGTTTAATTAAGTTTTTCAAGTGTGCATTCATAGGGTATCTTTACGCAGAATCATCATTACTCCGCCATTTCTGATCAGTGTTCTAGATTTCCTGAACGCGGAAAACCTGGATATAAGCATTTTCAGTGGGAGTATGAAAGTCCGAAAGTAGCCAATAGATAGACCAGAAGTTTTTAAATAGCTAATTAAAACACCTGGCTGTGCACATCCACGACTGCGAGATAAAACTAGAGAAACTAGTTATATTTGTGCAGATTAACGTATATTTTCTTTTAGATTGTATAAGAAGTGACCAACCTCGTAAGAAACAGATTCCTCCATGTGTGCTCAATAATGAACAATGGAAGTGGATGAAGGATTGTTGTGGCATGGCGTAGGAGACCCAAAATGTCTGATAGGGAGATAGAGATAGCCGTGGGTTTTTCCCTATGTGCTAATCATGGGGAATGGTGCAAATTTGTGTTGGTGTTTTTAATTCTGCAATCTTCATGGGTGGTCAGCTCAGTGTGTGTCTAAACTCTGCCCTTTGGTTTCAGTTTGTGTGCCTCTTCCCATGTGAGCTGCCCACGAGGGGAGAGGGATAGAGAACATCAGCACTTTCTTCTCGCTTTGGTGTTCATAGGATGCGGGTGAGGCCATTGTGGTCTGGGGGTATTCTGCCTGGGGCAGTGCAGTCATGCACAGCTGCTAGCCCAAGAAGGCAGGTCTATGTGAGGAAACACGCATGGAATTACTGAATGGCACATACAGTGCGACCGAGTGCCCATTTTCATATTTACTCACCACTCGCCCACTCCCAAATTCCTGCTAGTCCCATTGCAGTCTGCTATTGGTTAACAGTAGTGCTAGCACTCTGATTATTGGCTGAGGGTAAACACGTGTGGAACCATGTTCTCCACCATTTAGTGTCTGACACTGTCACCGCAGGTTCCGGCAGGTTTCGCAAATAGGTTAAAATTAGCTATTTCTACTAGTGTGTGTCGTCACGGAGGACAAATTAATTTGTTGCCCCTCCCCCAACACCTTGTCCTCCAAACGTAGCCCCCCTTGTTTCATTACTCCAAAACCTGGGGAGGAAAAATCTACTGCATCCCTGTCCCATGGTCCGTGGCCTAGTGCATAGCTTCGTATTGGCCCGTGGCATAGGAGCTGTTATTAATATGAAACTATTTTTGTTTTTGGGTCCGGTTGATGTTAGGTCAACATGCAGGTGTCACTCTGACATTTGAATAAGGTAACTGTGCCTTTACATTGAGGCCCTTCATTGGTAGGTACCGAAACAGGGAACCTGTACCTCAGTGAAATGCAAACCCTTGGCATGACCATGTTGCTGTGTGGAAGGAGGCGGCCAATTGCTACTTCTTTAACCAAATGCAAATCGAATTCTGGCAGAGCTAATTCCAAATTATTATTTTCACTTACAAGCCCTGCACATAATACGAAACAGCTGAAACTCTGAACGTATGTACAAATGTTGTAAAATTAAGAAAACAAGAGTTACAAATGTTTATGATTAGGGAAGCCTGTGACGGCTGAAGAAATGCCATGGAGATGGTTTGCAGGCTCGTGACTGGTTTGCTCTGTTCATTGATCCCGGGATTACAGAGTTGGGGGCGGGGCGCTGGCAAATCCGCAATCGCTTTGTTTCTTTGTTTCTCCTTTTGTGCGGATGCCATGTTGAATGGGAGCGGGGCGAAAGGGGGGCCAGAAAACCTACTTTCGATTAAACGAAAGGCGATTAAAATCCTCCGAGCACATACACTGACATTCTACTAATTATTCCGTTATCAATAATAATCACCTGGGATTTAAAACTGGAAAGGCCCTGAGACACCGTAACACCCTAGACGGAGCGCGCGACGGCGTAAATGACTGGAAAAGGTTGGCTGATTTGATGAAAACCCAATCAGAGTCTCCGGGGAGATATTACTTTCCTCATTATGCCGCTGATTGGCTGCATTACATCTGAAGAGCGCAGCACATCCTTTACTTTGCTGGCAAGCCTCCTTAACAAAAGCCAAGGAAACGAAAAAAAAACCCATCAGCTCTTTAATCGAAACAACAAGGAAATTAGCAGGACTCGCTCCCCGGGAATCTCCGACTGGGTCCCCAGGGGATCGGTTGCAAAAACTCTTCCCCCAAAAAACTGCTCCAACTGGTTTGAGAAAACGCAGCAGACGCGCACGTGCCACATGGTGGCATTCTGTCAGATTGTCAGCGAGCGCGGGCTTTTCATTAAATTAACTGAAAGAAACAAAACATAAGGCAGCGTTCTAGCTCCTCCCTCAGCCTGGCTGCATTGTGCTGCACTTGAAGTAGCATGATTGTCTCTGCCAATGGGACATAATTTACACAGACAGTTTCTCATGTGATTCCGAATCCGTTATGCGCGCATAACCGACTAACGGTCTGGCATCACGCAAAGCAATTCCGAGTCAAGTTGTGAAATTCAGTCTGCGTCTGTTATCAATGGCCTGGAGCTTGCTATAACTGTTAATTAAGTGTATTTTTCATTATTCCTCAGCAAAGAGGCAAGATTTAATGATGTGAGGGAACAATGGATGGCAATGTTAACTCGTGACAATAGTTTAATTATTCTCAGACATGCAAAAGTAAATGGAATCACTTCTGTTCTTTTGAAAGCGCCATTTTGAACTGTGCCACATTGACGTTTCCAGTATAAATTTGGTGTCACATTATTTTGTAATTTTCCCTTGCTATGCAGAAATAAAACGCCATGAAATTGTGCTGAGGCTACTTTATAGTTAATGGTTTAGTATTAAACAAAAGTATAAGGAACCTATTTATGAGCCAGTTTGTGTCGCTCTTGCCCCGCACAACGTGGTTCTAGAGCGCAGGGAGGGGGTGGGGGGGAGAGAAGCTACTGATCAAACAGCCAGGTCTTGAGGGGTCTCCTGAAGGTCAGCAGGTCCTGGGTCTGTAGCAGGTGGATGGGGAGGGTGTTCCATGTCTTCGCCGCGAGGTGGGAGAAGGATCTGCCGCCGGTGGTTGTTTGGTGGATGTGTGGGACGGTGGCGAGGGCGAGGTTGGCAGAGCGGAGCTGGCGGTTGGGGGTGTAGAAGGTGAGTCGCTTGTTGAGGTATGTTGGTCCAGCACCGTGGAGTGCTTTGTGAGCATGGGTGAGGAGCTTGAAGGTGATCCTCTTCTTGACGGGAAGCCAGAGCAGGTCCTTCAGGTGGGCTGTGATGTGGCTGTGGCAGGGGATGTCGAGGACGAGGCATGCAAAGGCGTTCTGTATGCGTTGGAGTCTTTTCTGGAGTTTGGCCGTGGTTCCTGTATATAGGGCGTTACCTTAGTCCATCCTGCAGGTCACGAGGGCCTGGGTGACCGTCTTTCTGGTTTCAGAGGGGATCCATCTGTAGATCTTGCAAGCATGTGTAAACAAATGAGAGAGACCCCTTTGACCAAACATGGGGATTAGGGTACTTTCAAACAGTAGAAAAAAGAAATCCCTTGGTGGACAAAACTTTCTTAAACTACTCTGTGTGCTCTTCACACAGATTGCAGCCCATGTATTAGAATTTACACCTACTCCCAACACTATTGATTACAAGATAGGTCAATACTGTAATTTCTTTATTTTTTTGTTAAAATCAACATCCTAAACAATCAATATTAACAATTCATTACCATCAAAAACATATGCAATAATGTTACATTAACATCCCACAATATTTCATTAATCTAGCACAAACACTTTCTTCCATTAAAAGAGTTAGAACCTAAACAATACTACTCTTAAATTGCCCAAGCTGAATACTACTAGGCACTAGATCCCAGAGAGAGACAGAAGACAGACACTATTTTTTGTCATGAAATCACACATCCGGTAACAATACTTCCTAGCTTTTCCTAGATATGCTCAATCTTTCATATCTCCAGGTTAGGCTGTTTCCCTTGATTGTGTACCCTAAAGCGTCGAAGCGAACAGCGGGTGTTGAAGCAGGAGGAGGAGACGGCGTTGATTTGTTGGGTCATAGAGAGAGAAGAGTCCAAGCTGAAACCCAGGTTGCGTGCATGGTCAGTGGGTGTCGGCGCAGTTCCCAGCGAGGCTGGCCACCAGGAGTCGTCCCAGGCGGAAGGAGTGGAGCCGAGGATGAGGACCTCCGTTCAAGAGCAACGCTAACCTACCATGTGATTTATGAAGACATGGCCCTGAGTGGCTCCATACATCTGGAGTAAGGCAAAGCAGTGCAAATTGCTGTGTTGACTTACTCTGCCATGGAAATGCATGCCATGGGTGTTTCCACGCAACTCTCATGATTTTGACGCATTCCCAAATTTACTAGAAGTGGCTGACATGGGAATGCACCAAAAAGATACGCCTTCTCAGGTGAGGCATACCAAGGAGAAATATCTTTATTTCTCCTTGTTGCTTCCTCTTTTTATGTGTTCTGCATTCTGCAACACACATGGAGGGAAGAATATGCCTCAGAGGATTGTTTTTGTACAGGAAGGTGTGCCTTCCTGCACAAAAAAGAAACCAACATGCAATGCAGGCAGCCTTGTACCATGGTGTAAGGGTGCCTGCATTGGCGCTAGGCTGGCAAAAGGGCACCAGCGCAGGGGAAAAGACAGGAATAACCATATTGCCTTAAATATGGACAATTCCTGTCCTTTCCCTATCACGCAGCGCAACAAGGTAACTTGTTGCACTGTGTGACATTCTCGTAAATAGGCCCCAGATTTGCTAAGAATGTTTTTCTGAGAATGACTATATGGAAATGTTTTTAATGTTTAACTTTTGGTTCACCGAAGATGCAACTTCTCATTACACCGTTACTCACCGTTCTTTGTTTTGTTTTCTACTTTTTCAAAACGTTTCTTGATAATAGAGTTGACAGTGGCACAGAGGGTGTCAAGATTTCATTCCCTACATACCATCCAACTATGAAAGGTGGGGGCAACAGACCCTCAACTCAGGAAAAAAACAGGATTTTTTTAATTTTGTATATTTTAATTCTATATTTGACAGTGCATCACTAAATGTCTTCAGGGGCATAGCTTAGTCAGTAAGATTGGTGGGGTGTGGCCTTCAGATTATCCAGCATTCATGCTGGCATACGATGTTAAAATACATTATACGACTTGCAAAACGCATAAGAGGGTTGTTAAGGGGAAGTGGAAAAGATGAGCAATGAAGCTTTGTAGGGGTACTAAATGAGGGGAAACAATATTTTTTAAAGTAACTTAAGTTTTTTAAGAGTTTCAAAACGGAGAGAGAGAGAGTGTCCGTTTTTGTCCATATGTATGTAAATATTTCTTGCGAAATCCAACTGACACCCCCCCATACCCAACCAAGAGACCTGTACCCAACTATTTACCAGAAAATACATTTATTAGGGGGGTGTAACCTTTCAAACACCTTTCTTGAAGCTATGCCCCTGTATGGCCTTTTTCAAGTTTCCTGAAGTTTGTTCGGTAACTCAACTGTGGGTGGGGAGGCAGATGAGTGATTCCTTCCACAATTCCACTGGTTGTTACTCATTTCTTTCTGATAGTTCACTTTTAGCACATGGAGCCTCCTGTTAAAAGACACCAGGTCCACGGAGATCTCATATTTCTAAGTCATGCACTGGCCCCAATACAATTAACACCATCGGTGCGGTGCAGATTTATCCTGTGCGCTGACAATGATTGATTCCCATTGTTCATGACGAGCTCAGCTCGTCATGAGTGTACGAGAGGTGTACCTCATGACGAGCTGAGCTCGTTATGAGCATCGAAGGGGTTAAAGGGTGCATCGTAGTGAGAGCATATGAGGCACGTATGAGCGCCTTGAGACCCTCCGGGTGAGTAGCGCGCTATACAAATGCTTTGATTGATTGATTGATTATATATTATTATGTCTGGATTTCGAAGTTCATTATTTTTGGAGCCTTTCAATGGGTTATGGCCCACCTCAACAAAGGCGAAACAAACAGAGCTATAGCCATACAAACTGGGGCTCAGATTTATCAAGAAGTGATGCAACGCAGGGCAGGAAATAAAGTTGATGGGCTTGGTTGCGTGAAAAGGAGAGAGCACAACAACACCATTTATTCTAAGATGTTGCACTGTTCTGCTATCTCCCAGCACTGGCACATTTTAGGCAGCCATGCACCAATGTAGACACTGTAGTACTATAGTGCAACGTGCCCCTTCCAGAACAAAACCTATACACAATCACAGGATAGGTTTCATGCTCTGAATGAGCACCGACAACTCTGATTCGAAGAATGCCTGTTAACAGGAATTATGATTAACAGACACAAAATTGTTTTCTCACAAGCATTCACAAGGAATCTGAGGAAAAACAAATGCATGTAAACGCATCACGTGCATGATCAATGACTGTGATTGGGTTAGGATGACGCTTTTTAATTAAGAGTGCATACATTTAAAAAAAAATTGTTGAGCATGCGAATATGAATTTATCACGTATGCTACTATCAAACAAACCACATGAGGTATATGTGGCACCGCACATGCACACAATACCAAGTTCTGCATCCAGCAACAATAAGCATTGTTAAAATCAATTATGATGATCTAATTCATTTCTTTCAGGTATATTACTCCGGGTGAAAACCGTAAGTCACAATATCACCCCCTTTTATTACCTTAGCATGTGTGCACATACACTTTTTGGGTCGCTTGCTGGCCCCCCACTTTTGGTCCTGAAGAAAGCCATTCAAATAATTAAATTGGCTGAAGCATGTAGACATAATTTAGGATGTGCCAGACCCTTTTTATCTCATTCACATCCACATTTTGATTTAAATCCTGCCCCAGGAGTCTGCTATTAAAATTCTCCTGGCTAGGAGGGGTATCCTGGAGACAGTTTTAATTTACCTATTTCATAAATAGGCACAAAAAGAAAATCCCGCTCTGCTGTAATCACACCTAGGATGCGCTCGGCACCCTAAGTGGGAAACCAATGAAGAAGCAATCCACCAACTAGGTTGTTGGGTGAGGGTTCTTTTAAAAAAACTTTGCCTCATTTATGAGGCCCTACCGACACTATTGAGCCGGTGGAACGTCATTTTTTTAATGTTCCGGTTGCACAACGTGCCACTGGCATATTTATAAGGCCATGTAAAGGCCATGTAAAGCCACGTTGCATGGCTTTTCATGGCCTTATAAATATGTGCCCCTTTCACGCAGAATACTGTGTAAAAGGGGCATTCCACAGGTGTTGCTGGGGGCTTTCCCAGCAACATCCAAGTCTTTTAGACACTGCCCCAGATTTATGAGAAATCGTAAGTCTGAGGCAGTGTCAAAAACGTACCCCTCCCCAAAGGAAGCTAAAGGGAGGCACAACGAGGAGAAATATATTTATTTCGCTTCATTTTTCCTCTTTCTAGAAAGAGGAAAAAGCCTCTGGTGATTACTTTTGTGCAGAAAGGTTTCCCTTCCTTCACAAAAATAATCCTGCAACGCAGGCACCATCGCACCCTGGTTCGTAGGTGCCTGCGTTGGTGCACAGCAGCCCATTGTGCGCCTGCGCAGGGGAAAAGGGCAGACATGCGCTGTATCTCATAGATACAGCTCATTCCTGGCCTTTTCATTTGCTGTAGGGCAGCGTAACAACAAGTCCTGCTGCGCTGCCCTATGGCAAAACACTTGAAAATGAGGCCCCTTACGGGTTTTTTTTCACAGAAGAAGTACTGAATGGATTCTTGATGCAGTTTGATTCCTAGCTCATTCTTGTTCTTTATTATTAGTTCCCAGGGAAAAGGACGAGCATATGTTGATCCTCACTCTCTTTATTCGTCTAACATTCTGGTATATTAATACATAAATTTAACATATTTCAGGAATATTCACCAAAAGTGATTATTTTAATTTCATCTTATAATCAATAACCCAAATTGCAAAAGTCACAAAATGTTAATCAAGTTCTACAACCACAAAGACAATATTTCATTAAGTCCTTTGCCAATATTAAAAACACATTCCCTGTTGTCTTGCAGCTGCTGAAAAGTTGAAGGAAGTATCGGTGGTATTCCCGCATCGACCTTGCAAGGCGTACAAGACTGGACAAGTAAAATCCTTGGAATAGGTTTTGGTGGAACAATTCTTTTTATGGCCCCACTTTCATCAGGACTGTCCATGATCAAGAAATACATCGTAATGGATGAACTTGAACCACATAGGTTTGTTGTTAGGAAATCCAAGAGAGCTACACAGTAACCATAATGTATAGCTTAATTTGTATTTAGTCTTATTTGAAGTTGTTCGTAACATTAATTATTAAATAATAATATATAGCTTCACATTAAAAGGTAGTTTTATCGAACACATAGATCACAAATCCTCAAAGAAACTCAAATGGACATGTTATGCCTATACTTGTAAATTGTGAGAAACTAGCAAGATCAGCAAGCCAGGAACCATATTTATGAACCTGACAATAACATTTTCGTTATTTGTATAGAAAAACACATTATGTAAAAAATTACAGGAAAACCGTTATGCACCTAGAACAACTAGACTGTCTGTTTCAAACTTCGGTAGGCAGTACACCATGTCAGCACATTTGTCTTTTGTCAAAATTACTACAAGAGGTAAAAATAACCCATATTACTCCATAACAATGCATCACTCAGAAGGCTATTTAAGCACAACCAGTGTGAAAAAAAGTATGCATCTTGCCACTATATACAGAAATTGGAATGACAAAACTAAACTGCAATGGTTAAACAATATAGAAAACAGACTATGTATCATTTAAATCCAGAGGCATTAACATATCATGTTACCCCACAGGATATTTTCATTCAGACTTCCTGTATGGGTTTGAGGATGAAAAATCTAAAAGATGTCTCTTGACTACCTTTTGTTTTTGCTACATTTAGCTTTCTGCTGTCACACTGTAGTTTCTCAATTATAACCCACTTAAGGTCGTAGTCTTTGTTGTCTTTCTCTACACAGTGGTACCCAACGGGGCAGAGTTTGTTCTGTTTCTGACTGCTGATTTGTGTTCAGAAAAACATGTCTGCATGCCACATAGACAAACAATTAAATAAATAATGTCTCTTGTATGACAATTTGTCAATGTGTTCAAATCAATTCTTTTCCCCTGAAACAAAAAGGATTCAGTTTCTAAGGCAGCTTGGCAAGCATGATATTTTCCACATCAGTAGTTACCTTTAAGGTCTTGACCATTGCTGAGAGAAAGCAGAGTATCCTTTTTCAAAACTGATACTGCATGTATCTCTCAAGTTTTTATTCTGTCATAAGGCATAAATCTATATAGACAGTTGTTGAGCCTGCATCAACATAGAGAATGTTTCAATGAGTCAAAATAACATTCCTGATTCTATTGGATTTACTACTTTGATTCATTACAGAATACAGATACAATGTTGTCAGACTTGTCATTTGTAACATTGTCATCAAACACCAACTCTCTATTGTAAACTTACAGTGTTTTTTAAATGATTGATCGATTAGCCGTTTTGGCTAGCCTCTCATTTGCAGTTACTTTTTCGAGATGCCACAGTGTTTGAAAAATTCTACCAAATCTACCTGCTGAGAGAAAGTATCTATTCGAAAGGTAGTGCTCCTCTGTAAATTCTTTCACTTGTAATCTTTTGCTATCCTAAAACAAATCCAGATGTCCAAGAATGTATTCCTCAATTTACTGAGCTTAGTTAAGCCAATATAAAACCTTTTGAGTTTCCTTCTAAATAAAAGCACATTGGCTCTATATTAAGATCAATGTAAAATATTTCGTAGAGGCGAGCCAATTAATTATAGATGTATTTGTTTTCAAAATCTCCAATTTACAGATTTGCTACACTGAGAGCAGATGTGGCTTCCATGCTAGTTCCTTTACGCTGTCTAAAGAAGCACCTGCTAAATAAGAAGTAGTTATTTTCCAAGAAAATCCAACACATTTTGGGATCAACTCAACCAGCATGTATTCAGCCATTTCACAAAAAACCCAATGCTTAACATCAATCCATTATCGGGCACAGTAGAAGATAGGTATGAAAATGTATCATTAGTGCTGCACATCAAAAGATTGTGTTGCATTGTGCCAAATACTCAATATTGGATACAAGTTGGGGTGATGAAGCATGCCCAGTGCTGCTGTGGTAGCAACCTGTTCCTCCTTTGTGGTGAGTCCATCCTAGGCATTTGCTTCCCGCCCTTCTCCTTGCACAAACTTCCTATTTTTCACTTTTGTTCTCCTTTGTTTTGCACTTCACATCACTCAATTTTTCTGTTTCTTTTGAAAGGTGCCACTGCATTTTTTTTAAGATACTGTACTTCAATGCACCGTTCTCCTCAAGGACAGCTTCAGAATTCACAATAATTTTTTTCTTGAGTTATGTTCAGCTACAAGGAAGTGGATCTCCTCATCTGTGAAATGTAACTTCATCTTTCTCCCATCTCTGCCTTTTGGTTCATGTCCCTAAGGAAGGTTCTGACTCTCCAGCCTTCCAGACTGTACCATATTTCCACTTAGAGACTTCCCCAAGTGTTGCCTCTTAGAGCAGGCTTCCATCGGCAAAGTTTGGTTGGCTCCTGCCACGTTGTTTTTGTTTACTCCATGTGTGCTGTTTTAGTGCGCTTCACATGTGCATTACCTTGTGTTTGCCATTGTTTGGATATACTCATCTGCACGTCAGCTGTGGAATCAACATTCATCACTTTGTAGGTCTGATGCAACACTAAATTCTGGTGTGGCATGACACAACAAATGTTTAAGCCGCATTGCTCATAAATTTGAATACAGGTAAGCATTTAGGGACAATTTAGTGTTTTAGTGAGTGGTTAACAGTCCACCAGGCTGGCAAGGCCATTATCTCCTTCAGACCAGATGTCTACTACCCACTATACTTAGAGATCACTAATGGCTAAGCAGTGATCTCTGTGTTTTCATGTGAATGACTGCCACAGTGGTTCCTCTGAAGGTACTGAGTTTGGAATGTGGCTGCCATCTTTCCGGCGTCCCATATCAAATGTTTTTGTTTTTCAAAAACAGCCTTACAGAGCTGGAGTTTGTTATTGAAAAACAAAAAAAACTATTTACTACCACCCTCTATGAATTTTCTACGGGAAGTGGTTGTAAAGTTTCATATTTTGCTGTCTGGTACCTTCAGGTTTTTCCTAGCTGTGATGGACAATAAAAAGTGCCTCAAACTGGCTTTCGTAAAGCGATGGGTGATCTGCTGTCTTTGCTCCAGCAGTTCCCGCTCCATCAACCTGTCAGAGTAAGCTTTCTGACATCTGAACCGGTGGAAAGACAACAGTCTACCATACAATTTAGAACAGGAGCAGTGAGGGTTTGACGGACAGGGTACTCCACATTTTTGGTCAAACTCTAAATCGGCCTCTTAATATTTTAAGATTCTACAAAAAATTTAATCAAAAGAAAATGAATGATCAATTCATTGGTCACTATCATTTCTGTAAATGCTCCATTGAAGTGTTTTTCTATTTTTTTAAATCAAAACCTATTATCATTTCGACTCATATCAACATTCTTTTTGTACTGCAGCAGTTAAACATACCTATGTTTTGGAGTCTTAATTATTTTACACCTGCTCAAAATCTAAAGAAGCACATTTTTTTAATAGCCTATATTAGATTTTTGGAACAGCTCATGCAGTACCACTATTTGATCACGTGTTGCCTTTTCTGAATCCTACTTGTTAGAAAACCTCTCAGAATGTGTCTTATTCCACAGTAAAAAAATGACATAATTTGCGAGTGGTGCTTGACAAGTCGTTTTAGACAATGACAAGAAGCAAACATATACAATTACATAAGCAATGCACAGCCACATAAAAAACATTTGCTTTCAACTTGAGGCAGTGTTTTGTTGGTGCGCGGAATCATGCGCTCTCTCTCTCTCCTACCACTGCTCTAACCGCACTGGGCCCTCCTATGATTAAACTCTTTACCCTCTTCTTCTGATGCGTTCTCATGTCTATCTAACCCTGAGGTGACAGTCCTCTGATGGATCTTGTTCCGCCAATAGAAGGGGTGGAATCTAGTGTTCCCAGACACATCAGTCAGCTGCTCAATGAGGACCATTAATTGGCAGCCAACATACCAAGAAGTCCCATATTAAATCTTTCTGTAATTACACAGTTCAAGAGACAACAGTAAGAGTCTCAGGGAAATTAAAGGTTTGTTAGTTATTGTATTAAAGATTCAAAATTCAATATGAAGAGTGATCTCTTTAGTAATTCAGTTAAAAATATTATAGTTTTCATGGGGGTGAGCTCACCATGAAAACTGGGGCGAAGAGGAAACAAAGGGGACCCTACAGGACCCCCTGTTGCCCCCGGGCCGTGGGGTGCATGCAGGGGGCACATGTTGTGCCCTCATGTGTGCATGAACCCCAGTACCTGCATGGCATGGACAGAACCAGTCCATACCGTGCAGGTTCTGATTTTGGCATTCCAATTGCAGTGCTTATTTTATAGACACTGACATAGGAACGCCAAAGAACTGCCCGCCAGACAGGAGAAAAGTCCTAATCTGGCAGGCGGTTTATCCACGCGTTTGGCGGTGCGGAAGCGGCAGTAATGAGGCCCTAAGTGACCTAAGTAGGCACAACCTTGACATGGTTTCCCATGCTTGTCTTAAGAACTGACAGATTCACAAGTCCACATCAGTTACTGATCGGAAAATGAAACATAATCACAATACATAGGACAATAGAAATTAAGGTTATCAGTCTTACTATTCTCATGGAAACAGTTTTCAGAAAACTAAAAGAATGTACAATTGCGGTACAGAGAATGCAACAATATACTATATCACTGAGACATTGTTAAAATGGGGGAAAAGGTCAATACTAAAAAAGTGTCCCAACAAGTAGCTCTTAAGTTGACCTTACATTTTCTTTGCTTTATCCATTCTAAAACATTGTTAAATTAACTAAAAATCATAATAACCATGAGAAATTACATTTAATATCCACAGATTATTATTACCTGACACTAGTTATCGTTAGGAATACCCTATTAGCGCAAAATTCATTACTTTCATATAAGTGCACATTTTCTACGTTTAAGAGAAATAAAATGTTTTCAAATATTTATAAACTGCATCATCTCTAGTATTGGTATGTAAAGTTTCAGACTCATATCTTACTGTTTACAAGCTGTACCACCTTTGTTTCAATGCAATGTATTCTCTCCAAAAGCATTTCAATAGCACTAGGCCACTTCATGTATAGCATCAAATGTCACCCTTTTTATATGCATTAGTGTAAATTTGCATATATACCTCTATATTACGTTTGAAAGCACTCTTTTGTGGTGCTTCTGCTACTCTTGTCACTTTTACATGGTTCCCTATCTAATGTGTGTCACATGAAATTTTAAAATTCATGTTCTCAGTTCTGCATCTCATGGTGTATTATGTTTATATATATGTTTGTGCTCTGTCACTTTCAGCAAGGAAGAAAATGATGCATTTGCAAAGTATCTAAAGAAAATTAATAATTCTTTATTTTCCTCTACCTTGTAACAAGGCCAACAATACTATATTTTACAGGTGCAGTAAAACAAACATAAATAAAAATGAGGGGCCATCTTTATATGTTGTCTAGTTTATTATATGTTACAAGTGATGCCAGACTGGCTAAACATAAAAAAATCCAACTATATGGAAAGGACAAGACATGATTTTGCAGCAATGAAGTTCACATTCTTAGCAGAAGGAAGACATTTCATGCTCCATCATTCAACTCCTGACTTATGTTAGTATCAGAACAATGTGATTTGCCCATGTCAAAGAGTTTTATTTGGAGTTAGGTGGATGTGAGACAAATGCTAAAAATTGGCAGATGTCCATTTTACCATATTACGTGGCATTACCCCACGCACCAAACTCTCAGACTGGAATTCTTCAATCTACTTCACTTTATGTCTGCACTTGTACATGTCTTTTGAAAACAGTTTAATGCCCCCATTTTTGTCAGTCTAAATAACTGAATTATCAACAATGTTTCAGTAAGAGTGTACCCAAGGCTGCATTGATCAACATTTCAACCATGCCCGAGAAATGAAACTCAAAGAGCTGATTTAAAAGGAAATATGCCTCAAGGAATTAATGCTGTTTCCATGCCATGCACCCGCATGCTCACAGAGTAACTCTATGCTGTATATGACTATGGTGTGGCATTATTAATGATGTCATCAATGGCCTCAGTCGAGATGACGTCAGTGATATCATCAATGATGTCATTAAACATGTCATGAGTGATGTCATATTTAAGGTCAAAATCAGTGCATCTGAGGGTGCAAGTTTTATTTTGCTCAGTAAACGTAAACTGCTAAATGAGTGTTTTTTTGTTTCCTAAATGTTAGCTTTTATCTCATGTCAATATCTAGCTATAACATCACTTTAACCTTTGTTTTTGTCAGTGAATTTCTAATTTTTTCAACATAAGTTAAGATCTTATTACCATATCATACTATAGCGCCACTTTAACCTTTGGGTTTTTTAGTGAATTTATTTTGATCATATTCATTCAGCTGGTCACAATCCTGATCCTGTTCACGGTCTTTGGTGGCCATGTGCACACATTAGCGTGTTGCCCGCTTTCAGAGACAAGGCCCATCATTCAAACACCTACAGGAAGCCAATCCCCATCTGCACAGAGATTCACTATACACATCTGGGATTAGCTGCAGGGCCTGGCCCCAAACGAGTCCTCACAGCTAACCCTGCCACAGACACCCATCTTCCTGTGGACCCCAACCCATATTTAGTTTTATTATTTTTCTATTTTTTATTTTGTACGCAGTACACCTGCAAGCTTACACTGTACTGAAGTACTGTAGGGGTGAATCTGTGTGACAACTACTGTGGCAGGACCGTAGTACCTCACAGGCGGGCCAAACTGGGTCCCACAGGAGTACTGGAGTACTGCAGTACTGGCAGCCAAGAAAGAAACAATTCTTTTTTTTAAACTTTTTACTCCTGGGGGGGAGGGGGGGGGGATCTCTGAGTTTCCCGACAAGTGCCTGGTGGTCAGGGTATTTATACCTTGCCACCTATTGATACTTGTTCCAAAATTTGCAGGACATGGGAGGCAAGTCCCTGAGTCCTGTAGTGGCAGCTGCAACATTTTCTTCCAAGTTGCGACTGACTAGTCATATTTCATGTTACCATGGGACGAGTATCAGTCTTGTGGTATTGAAAAAGCCTATGGGATAAATAGATTACTTAGCCAATCAATGGGCCCTATTTTGTGAATTTTTGCTACTGCGGGATTCCCACAGGATTGAACATCCAGATATACCTATTCTTTTAAACACTTCATGACCACCCTAAGCTCATCTTTAAATGCATATGTCTTCACAATGGCTGAATGGATTTACACCAAATATTGAAAACAATAATTTCTGAGTAAAATTCTGACTTTTTGCCAAATTTACTATAATAACACAAAAAAAAATTCTGCAGCAGGAACAGAATTTTCCTATGTAAATTAACATGGGAAATCAAAATTGACCCCCCAACGTTTTCCTTACCCCGCTTGAGTGCTGTGCAGATTTGTTAAACTACACTTAGTTATCAGTGGAACAAGAAACACACATCCTGTGGAAACTCAGAACTGCCACTTTGAAATATATCTGTGTGTGTGCCATTGTAGAGTCTATTTACTTTCATTTAACACTAAATGTATTCAAAACATTTCTATGACCAACAATTTTCACAATGGCAGTAAGACAAACAAGCAATTAATAATACTAGCACATCCTCTTACTGAGAAAGTTACTTTGGGGATAGTGTATTTCAAGAAGATGTTTGCATTTCATAAAATGTTCATTGCCAGTAGACCAATCTAAATGCAACCCTTCAAGACACTAAGACCAACTATATCCAAATCTTTGTTTTCTAAGCTGCTCTCCTCATTCACCAATGTTTGCGTAAAGTTCAGCCAGATTACCGTTGGACTGTTGCTTGGACTAACTTGTCCCAATAAATAAGATACATTTGAACCTGGAATAAAGGTAGATATACCAAGAATTGAATCATAAAACTGGATTAACAGAACCTTGCCATTTACTAAATAGAAGTTCTATGGTTTGTATATGTATGCACAATTCTACCTGTGAGGGTTATTATATTCTAAATTAACATACCTTGTTTAGTCCTACCTAAATTTGAGGGTGTATCTAAAATATGATTTCTGATTGTCCAAATTTAATGTAAAATGGTAATGATATACTGTTTCATGAAAATAACTGAAAGAGCATCAATTATATTTGCTAAGAGAAATTTCCATGTTTCTTTCTGTCCAAAAATCTTACTTTCCATGTCTGAAACTGTGTTGCTTTTTTCTTCCATATAATTATCAGGTGGAATTCTGAATGCACAGGGCATTCTGGTGAAAGCCCCCCCAGGGACGGCTTTGGGGTGGAGTGAAACGTGCATAATTAAACAAAAGCATCACATTCATTTAGAGCTATACTTTAGTGCAACATGAATTTTGTGGTAAAAAAATAATAATATGAAAAACACAGTGGCACTAGCATCAGCCACTAACTTTTTGGCATTTGCATTATTACCCAGCGATCGCAGTAACATTTTGCAGTGAATGGCATGGAATTAAGTGACCAGGCATCATTTCGGAATTTTGTGTAACAAGCATAACATAACATTCCCAAAATGATATGAATTATTCGGGCCTAGTAAAAATACCCCAAAGAAACTACAGACCTTTTAGCTCTTCATTGCTTTATGAATCTACGGTCTGCTTTCTAGCTCACTGTTGATGGGGAATTAGTTTAGATAGTGATATGTTCAGGAGAGCGACTGGGGCAGAGGTAGTGAAGAACAGTAGGTGCTTTGTTAACAAACTGTAAAAATATATGAATCAATTTCTTTTGGCATTATATAAATGATGCATCATCAATTTAGATGTTTATTTTACCAAAAATTTTGGTGCGGTGACAGATGGTTAGAATATTTTGGGAGGATCAATGAGGCTAGAGGTATACTCCCATTATGTTTCATGTTTTCTAACACTTGAAAATAATATTGCACCAGATCCACTGCATCAATGTAGCCACATAGCCACTATATTGTATGGAAAATCTTCTCAAACATATGAAGAGGTAAGAATAATAATTATATAATTACCATGATGGTGTAGAGGCAGGAGATGTAAAGGGTGTAATATGGCTGTAAGTCAATATTATCAGTCATGATAAAGTACTGTACAACTCTGTCAGAATGTAAGTAAGTAAGGCATTATTGGGTGGATGATAGATAACTGCACACACCAGGGCTGTTGTTCAGTTTGTGACTTCCTTGGACAGGAGGTTTCCAAATGAGTCATAGAACGAGCTTTGCAGATACTTAAGACAGAGAGAGTTAAGAAGGGCCATGGTACCTCACCACCTCTACCATGATCTGTGTCTTCAGTCAGGATGGTGAAGTTCAAGGAAGACTAATGATGTCTGATGCTGATGAGTTGTTTAACTAAGTCTCATTGATGGCTAGGATGTTGAACCGAATATTCAGGATAAGTCTGTGAATGGCATGGGCATTTTTGCCAAAGAATATTGCCCTGAAGGGTGCCCGAGTTGGCATTTTATTATCATTTTAACGTATCAAAGCAGTACTTACATATAAATTGTTGTGAGCTCAAATCAAATAGATCTTCTACAAATAACAAAATCTTATGTCTGTTCAGTTTCTGAGTACACAACTACAATAGGAGTTTGGCTTTTGTAGAGAGCGCATAGAGAATAAATACACACACAGTTTGGTTTCCCAGAACAAACTGTGTTAAACTTTGCAACCTTTTAAGCAAAATTTCCAGTTCTAATACCTGTATCCTGTTCCAGTACACTCTTCATTTTCTCTAGAATCCTACTTAGAACCAAAGAAACAAAACTGAATATTTTCACAAACATTTTCAATCTCTGCTACTGTACCATGTAGTAGACTTCTATTCATTTCTCCTAAAGCAAGACTCTTCACACAGGAAAGTCTCCTACTTAAAATTTGTATTTTGAAGTGGTAAGCAGCCAACATCTTGAAATGATGAACAGTGCTTTGTCACACTTTCTTTGATAGACATGCCAGTGAATGTTCCTGTAAATTACTATACTGCTCCACTTTGCATTGGTCTAATCCTTTCAAAATTGAAATTTTCAAAAAGAAGATTCATTTTTAGATTTCTGCAAGGAAAATCACGTAAAAAAAGTCCTTAATTAATAAATTGATTGCTGACAAACACTGCAAATACTACTATAGTTCCATTTGTATACTGGGGCCTCCCTAAGTCCTCCTTGAATTTCTTCAGGTATTACTTTTCTACATTCATAGGAACCATCTCCTTTTTTGTAACAGGAGTACCATCATTTAAGTCATAATAATGACCAGTTAAATCAACTACATGCACTAGTGTGTTCTCTTGGAAATAGCTTTGTCATTAAAATATGGTTCTGGATTCTGCAGCGGCATGGAGACAAGATGGCCGCTCCTTAAAGCTCCTCCAAGGCACTGAGGAGGTGCCGGTCACAGAAGGATACTTTTCTGCTACTGCGTGGGGGTCGGCGCATAGGAAAGGATTTTGGAGGCCCCCGGGAGCGAAGAGGCAAGTTTTTAGACCCTTAATTGATCTAACTGTCAGCTGTTTGCTTATCTCTCTCTGCTCCCGGCGCGCTCCGCATTCCGGCCACCATTTTGCTAGCTCGGTGCTCATTATTACCTCAGGAGTCGACTCCCATGTAGTGCCTCCTCAGAAATGGGGCTCATTATTGCTAATAGGACTTGCTAAATTTAAGGAATAGCTACCTATCCCTTTTTCTCTCTTTTTTACTTATATGCCCTTTGGTCACATTTTAGAGCATTTTTCATATACTTCAGGATAGGTCTATTCAGTTTTGTGAGAATGCATTGGTTCACTTTGGTGGCGACTCCTCCTCACAACATTTTTTCTCTGGATAATTTTGTCTCTTGTGGATCCTTTAGTCTCAGCTGTGTCTTAGAGGTTCTGAAATAATATATAGAATTTCCTCTGCCTGTTTTAAGCATCGATTCCGCGCATTCAAGCACATATCAAGCGTTTATAGGTTTCAATGCTAATAAACGCAAAAAATCTGTCGGCAATACCAATAAAAGCGTTAAAAAAGATCCTTCCTCCCCAAACAAATCACCTCTACCTTTGACATTAGAGGACATTATGGATGAACTGAGAAATATATGGCCTTTCATGGTGGATACCACTGCGATGCTTCGAAAAATTGAAGAGAAATGGTCTGGATTGGACCTAAGACTTACAGATGATGAACAAAGGATTAGTGATGCACAGGATGTTGTCGATAGAGTGGACATTTTATCTAAAGAGTTCGCTCAATTGAAGAAAACATCAGAAGATTTGGAGAATTGTAACAAACGCAATAACCTAAGAATTTATGGTATACCGGAACGTTCTGAGGGCTTCAACATGAATATTTTCTTGAAGGCGCATATTCCAAAAATAGTAGGCCTACCAAAATCCATAGACCTTAATATACAGAGGGCACACAGGATTGGTCCTCTCAGCGTATCAGCTTCAAACAGACCACGAGGAATCATTGTCTATTTTCTTTTGTACTCTGATTTATTAGCAACTCTTACAGCAGCTAAACAACATAAAAAGATGTTATGGTCAGGTCAAAAATATATCTTTCGTCAAGATGTTTCAAAGTCCACAGCTAATCGCCAAAAAGAGTTTTTAGACCTCAGACCTACGCTTCGATCTATGAACGCTCGTTACGGCCTTATCCATTCTTGTTTTTACAAAGTAACATAGAAGACAGAACAATCACCTTGAGGATCCTGCAGAGCTCTAGAAATGTATACATAAGCACAAAGGAAAAGATATGGAACTTAGTAAAACCTAATTGTTTTATTTCTTTAGTTTTGCAGGTTCCTACTTGTATCTTGTTTCACGATGATGTCTCTGTTCACGTTGTCTATCTGTTTCATTGTCCATGTTCTGCTTGACTGCGTTGTTTCCCTACCATATGTTAAGTTCTTTTGGACTGTGCTGATTATGTTTTCTATTCATAACATTATTTGTTGATATTTCATCTACTTATTCTCAGTGTTCCTTTTTGGAGTGATGTCTGTCCTTCTCATTCCCCCTTTCAACATTATTGTTTTTTCTGGTCTTGACTGTTCAGGCTAAACTCGTTTGGCTTTGTCTCATCTCTGCTACATATTTATTTCAGAGGAGACTGTGTTTTCCTTTTGTTCCTTTTGTCTCTTTCTCTTCTTTTTGTCTATTTTTCTATTTTCTTTCTTCTTTTTTCTTCAGTATTATACTGCGAACCTTTCTATATACAAATGTGTTCTCTTGGTTCTCTATTATTTTCTACCCAGACTGGATGGTTTGGAAAAACATGTTGGCTCTTTTGACTTCTCTTCTATCTTTTATCTCACCTTTTTTCAAATCCTCTGTTTTATTATAGCTTCTTTGCTTAATGGTATTCATGTGGATTTGGACTTTAATTTTTTTTTTTCATTTTGGTTTGGGTTGGTTAAGTCCTTTACTTATTTTTGGTTTCATTTGTGCTTTTTTATTACTCTTTATATATCCCTTCGATGAGTGGATTACTTATTGTCTCATAGAATGTTGGCATTTGCAACCCTGTTAAAAAGCAAGGAGTGTTGTCTCATCTTACTAAATTGAAACACTAAATCGCTTTATTACAAGAAACTCATTTTAAGGAGCATGATATACTTTCCTTACGTAGACCATAGAATGGAAGCATTTTTTATTCTCCAGCAGTGAATAATAAGAATGGTGTAATAGTATTATTTCATAAATCATTATGTACTCTTTTGCTAAATGAAGTTAAAGATGATAATGGTAGATGGCTTTTGTTAAATATTAAAGTAAACAATACTCAGTTTTCTATTTGTAATGTTTATGCCCCCAATGGTATAGACATAGCATTTTGGAATTCATTGTCCACTCTCCTTTCTTTTCATGCTTCAGAAAATGTTATAGTGGGTGGTGATTGTAATCAACTTACAGATCCTTTTTTAATTGGAAATCCCAAACCATATTTATCCCAAATAAAATGCAAAAGACCTTTCACAAAGCTATTACCTCCAGTGTGTTGATGGTTGTTTGGAGAATTTCACCCCCTGATGTTTTAGAGTTCTCCTTGTAGGAGAGTAGGGTCTGCTTCCCATGGTTACCCCCACTTTTTGCTGTGATTCTCTGTTTTATTTACTTGAGTGTGGCTGTGGACCTGCTAATCAGGCCCACAGTCCAGCTTTTCTCTCTCTAAATTGTTACCATGTACCTTAGGTACATACCAAATTGGTTACTGGGTCACTCTTGTGAGCCCCTGTATAGTGTACCATAGGTACCCAGAGCATAGGTGCACCCTAGGACTACCAGGGGCTGCAGCATGTACTGTGCCACCACTGGTGAAGGACTGGGCTATTTTAAGGCCCAGCGGTGCCAGGGGACAACACCTGAAACCTTCGTGGGTTACCTGTTCCGGCGTACAAATCACAGAGACACGGGACACTTCCTTCGGCATCAAAGATCAAGATTTATTTACTGCAGGGATACAGAAATCGCAAGAAGTACACTACGTGTAGGTTCTGAGAGACTGCTTCGAATTGCAACAGTGGATCGCTCCTTTTATACATATTTTCGTCATAACACAACATGGCGAACAAAAGGTTACAACTCAGTTCCCACAGTAAACTTCAAAAGGGTTGCTTTCATGTATTCAGAAGCCCGGAACATAATTACAGTAACATCACCGGTTCCCAACTGTAAAGGTACGTTATCCCACCATTAAGTATATTCCATTCCGGCTGTAAACGATTAAGGAAAAGAGATAGAAACAGGTGCGAGGAAGACAAAGATAGACAACAGATTGAAAAAGAGTGTAGGGGGGCAATATCGGAGGCATGATTGCAGGATCAAAGGATTCGTGCCTAATTGCATGCACGACTGAAACAATACACCGGTACGGCAAGATGAGCCTCGAGCGGAGCCATCTGCCTTTGCAGTGTCATCCCCCTCATCATAAAGACACCCTCAAAGGAACACGTGTCTTCCGCAAAAGCTTGGGAATCCCAGGGTCACGAAGCGGACAGTGTCCGTTCGCTGGCTACTTGAGGGCAAGAGACAAAATGGATGCCGTATCTAAAATGGAACCCGTGGGTTCAGATGAAGAAACCCACGAATAAGACGAACGGCTCGAGGCAGTGTAGCGAAAATACGTACACCCACTAAACTCGTCATTTGCGGTTCATAGATACCAAACTCGTCCATATTCGAACAAGTAAAAAACGTCATTACGATTCTCACGGAACCTCAGACGCTCCTTTTGCCCTCATGTAGGCAAGCACTAGTCGATATCAGATTCGATCTCGATATTCATCAGATCGTTCAGATGTTGCTGCAACATTATTCTATCCATCAATGCTTCCTTAGTAACAGATGGCCGTCGTATACACGTTGTAGCACAGAGGCCACATAAGGCAGGACCACACTGTACGCAAAGACAACACGTGAACAGAAACGTCACAACAACCCCGATGATCATCAGAATCTTCCAACCCCAAGTCGACATTAGGCCCCAAAACCATCCTAGTAGCGTCCAATCACCTACGTCCACGTGTATGGACTCGGAGATCTTATGCAACTTCGAGATGGCTTGATATACAGTTGGAGCGTTATCAGGAATGAAAATGCAGCAACTCGAATGGATCACCTTGCACACACCACCTCTATCTGCAAGAACAACGTCTAGAACCATACGGTTCTGCAACGTCATAAGCCTATCCGCCTGAAGCTCTGCTGTCAGATTACCAAGAGCACTTGCAGTTATGTTAGCGGTTGATTCTACCACACGAGTCAATTGTCTCAGGTTCCTACTATTAACCATAGGTCCCCAAAACGGCAGGAAACCCTTAAAGAAGTCTCCTGCTTCTTGACCGGCAGTGTCCTCTTTGCTAATAACGCCTCTCACAACTCTAGTCTTGTGATAGTCCGAGGCAACTGTAAAAGGTGGTGGCAACAGATTCGCAATATAACAGGTGCCCGAGAAGTCACGGGGCAACCACGTATATGCGCGATCATAACATACAAAGTATGTACCCTTGGCAGTCAGGAAAACAGGGGAAGAGAGCATTGGTAAAACATATGTTTCAGTGCAAGCACTCTTCCCGAGCTGAGCTTGCGGATTTCGACCAAGTCCTTGCAAGAAGAAATTACCAAGGTGGGGTACGATCCAGATTGGAGACGAGCTTTTTAGCTGTCTATCACCCACTGGGTGTGTTACCGTTAAAACGCATCTTTTACAACGCGTTCCGTTACAACGCGATTTTTACATCGTAAATACCATTACAATGCTTGCCATTACAACGCATGGCATTACATAGCAGATGGTATTACAACGCATACCATTACATCGTAAGTATTGGTAAGTATTTAATTTTTATTTTTATTTTATTTAATATGTTATTATTGATTTAATTATTATTAATTATAAAAAAATATTTATTTCGTTTTTAAATATTATAAATTAAATATATTAATTTAAGTATTTTTTAAAATAAGTATGAGTATAGGAGTATATGTTTTGGGGTACTGATGTATATGTTTTGGGGTGTTTGGGTATTTTTAGGTTTTAGGGCAGTGTTTGGGTTTTAGGGTACAGGGGTGTTTTTAGGTTTTAGGGCAGGGTTTGGGTTTTGGGGTACAGGGGTGTTTTTAGGTTTTAGGGTAGGGTTTGGGTTTTGGGGTACAGGGGTGTTTTTAGGTTTTAGGGTAGGGTTTGGGTTTTGGGGTACAGGGGT
This sequence comes from Lissotriton vulgaris, assembly GCF_964263255.1. Lineage (NCBI taxonomy): Eukaryota > Metazoa > Chordata > Amphibia > Caudata > Salamandridae > Lissotriton > Lissotriton vulgaris. Next base: position 179,314,861 of record NC_141700.1, read on the forward strand.
GTTTTTAGGTTTTAGGGCAGGGTTTGGGTTTTGGGGTACAGGGGTGTTTTTAGGTTTTAGGGCAGGGTTTGGGTTTTGGGGTACAGGGGTGTTTTTAGGTTTTAGGGCAGTGTTTGGGTTTTGGGGTACAGGGGTGTTTTTAGGTTTTAGGGCAGGGTTTGGGTTTTGGGGTACAGGGGTGTTTTTAGGTTTTAGGGTAGGGTTTGGGTTTTGGGGTACAGGGGTGTTTTTAGGTTTTAGGGTAGGGTTTGTGTTTTGGGCTACAGGGGTGTTTTTAAGTTTTAGGGCAGGGTTTGGGTTTTGGGGTACAGGGGTGTTTTAGGTTTTAGGGCAGGGTTTGGGTTTTGGGGTACAGGGGTGTTTTTAGGTTTTAGGGCAGTGTTTGGGTTTTGGGGTACAGGGGTGTTTTTAGGTTTTAGGGCAGTGTATGGGTTTTGGGGTACAGGGGTATTACGACTTTATATAAATTAAATTAATTAAATTAATTTTATTTAATTTTATTAAATTAATAACAATATTTACAATTATTAATTTAATTGTATTAATAAACGATTACAATTAAATTATATTATTTAAAAATGTTTAATTAATTAAATTCTTTTAATTTTATTAAATATAATTATATTATGTATTATTTATAACTTAATTAAATTATAATTATATTTATTGTAATTAATTGCATTATATTATTTTCTATTTATAAATGTTTTATATATCATTTATTATATTATTTTAAATATATTAAATTAATATATTATTAATTTAATTGTATTAATAAACGATTATAATTAAATTATATTATTTAAAAATGTTTAATTAATTAAATACTTTTAATTTTATTAATTATAATTAGATTATGTATTATTTATAACTTAATTAAATTATAATTATATTTATTGTAATTAATTACATTATATTATTTTCTATTTATAAATTTTTTATATATCATTAATTATATTATTTTAAATTACTATAATTAAATTAATTACTGTTTTAAAAATGTTATATTATTTTTATTATTTTAAATTAATTTAATTAACTTTATTACATTTTTTTAAAAAAAGATATACTTACCAATACTTACGATGTAATGGTATGCGTTGTAATACCATCTGTAATGTAATGCCATGCGTTGTAATGGCATGCATTGTAATGGTATTTGCGATGTAAAAATCGCGTTGTAACGGAACGCGTTGTAAAACATCGCGTTGTACTGACACCAATCCACCCACTGACATGCTATACTCAGCCTCACTCAGATCCTTGTATGCTCTCACCTCTTCCTCCGGAATAAGCGATGCATCAAAAATATCTCTATCTTAGTCAGCAATCGCTATTGCCAGAGACTTGTGGTACGGACCGGGACCAAAACCTGCAGAGCATGGCTCTCGATGGGGGTAGGAATCTAGTGCACTACGGAACATGGTTTGGAATGCTCGAGCTGACCCCTGGGAGCTGTAAGGAAGAACCAAATACGGAATACCCCTATCCATGGTATGTGGCATTAACCCACACACCCAACAGTTAGTAGTATTCATCACCAACTGATGCTGATGTAGGAGCTGGACAAAGGAGTTGTTCATGAATTCCGCACGTCTAACCTGTTCATGTTGGGGCAGAGGATGAAAGGAATGTGGAGAAACAGTGGGAATAGAATCCAGTTTTGGAGAAGAGAAAGTAGGTGAAGCGGAAGGCAATAATGACTGTATTCCAAAATACACTCCACCCACCAATAGCATAGAAACAGCAGGAATACCTGAAACAGAAAGAATTTTGTTCGTACGATCTTATGTAATTTCGATCTTTGAGCCAACATCCTCTCTACTTCCGACAGCTTAGAGAACGCCATCCTCTAAAAACCGTCCGTAACGTTCTTGACGCACTTCGTTTTGAGTAGCGATTATCAATTCCCAGGAGTTCCCAGGAATCGACAAAAGTAACCGACCTAGTGTCAGGAACCTGCTAAACAGAAGGAAGTACCCGCACGGCCCTACGGTCATCCCGGATGAAAGGTTTCCTTTTAATCAAACATTCAATTTTTAATAAAAATCTCCTAGCTGTGGAAGAAAAGGAACACACGTAAAGAGAAACTCAAAAATTAATAGAGGATGCAATTGTTCATAACGTTCACGGCAACAGTAAGGGGGGTAATATAAATTCAAAAGGGAGAACAAAAAGGGATGTTTTTATTAGTCTTTGTCACATGACGAAGAAAATATCGACTTCTTCCAGGTCGAGTCTGCTCTTCAAATAATTGTTCAGATGGCAAAACAATATTCGATCATTCTGATGACAGTTCAGACCTTGCATTCTCCAATGCTGACGATTCAACAGATGTATCTGGCTGCAATGAATTGTTTCCTACAGGTTGAGCATCACTAAACAGCACAAAATGTGTTGGGGTCTCAGTTTCTGTTGCAGCAACTCCAGTTCTCACCCAAGAATCTGCTGGCAAAGGGATCGGGACTTTCTTGGTGTGGGTGGCATGCACCCAATTCTTTCGGCCTTCCAACCGAACTGCAGTTCTTGTAGCCAGCAGGACTTGGAAGGGACCCACAAATCTCGGCTCCAAGTTACGCTTTCTCCCAAAGTTGCGGGTGACCACCCAGTCACCCGGTTGAAGCCGATGTCCAGGACCCTCTGTCTGTGCCGGTAGAGCTTCAAAGACCTGTTGATGAACTAACCTCAATTTAGCAGTCAGATCATAAAGATAATCAATCAACATTGGGTATTCGAGACTATCAAATGCCTTAGGCATCGGGACTCCCCAAATGTTCGCAGGACGACCGAACACAATCTCATATGAACTAAGCCCTACTCGAGAGTGCACAGTCGCCCTGGTCGACAAGAGAGCTAGAGGCAAGGCATCAGGCCATGACAAACCAGTCGTAGCTTGAATCTTAGCAAGTTTCAGTTTCAGGGTACCATTGTACCCTTCAACTAAACCCGCTGACTGGGGATGATTGGCGCTATGGAATTTTTGTCGAATTCCAAGGCCCTTACACACACTCTTCATCACACTCCCCACAAACTCACTTCCGTTATCTGACCATACAATCCGTGGCATTCCATACCGAGGGAAATATTCCTTCAGTAGGACTTTCGCTGTGGACAGGGCAGTATTATCTTTAAGAGGATAGGCCTCAATCCATCTGGAGAACAAGCAAACCACAACCAAAATGTATTTCAGGTTATTGCATCTCTCCATATGGATGAAGTCCAATTGGATGACTTCAAAGGGACATGTAGGAGGAGCAAAATGGCCAGGTGGAGTGGGGGTGCCCTTGCCAGGATTATACATCATACATACCATACAATTCTTAACCACTCTCTCAGCACACTTAGCGATACCATCATTCTTACATACAGGGGACAACAACTTACATATACCTTTCACGCTAATATGTGACAAGCCGTGAGCCATAGTCACAACGGCTAGCACATATGCATCCGGTAACATCCACCTCTGACATTCCGACAAATCAACCCAACATCCATGCATGTCTAACTTTCCTGTGCTTTCTTTCCACTTAGTCTTTTCAGTTTCGGTGGCCTCATTCTGAATCGCTCTCACGCTCTCAACAGTGTCCTCACACATACCAGTCTCAGCCGGCCACCTTACTGAACTCGTAAGGTACATTCGGGTTGCAAGATTCTTAGCTGTTTCCTTAGCAATCTCATCCGCAAACGCGTTACCACGACCAACATCATCCGTAACCTTTCGGTGCGCGCTGCATTTAATGATTGCCACCTGCTTGGGCAATGTAAGTGCGTCCAAAAGATCGTTCACGAGCTGTCCGTGTTGGATCTTCGTACCATGCGATGTCATAAATCCTCTTTCTCTCCACAATCGACCAAAGCTATGTGCAACGCCAAACGCATATTGACTATCAGTAAACACATTCACTCGCTTTCCCTTAGACAAAACACACTCTCTCGTCAACGCAATCAACTCTGCCGCTTGCGCTGAATTCTGGCTCAATCTCGCAGTTTCCACAACCGTACTCAACGTTACTACAGCATAAGCAGTCGTCACATCACCATTCGGCAACTTAAAACATGAACCATCAACATACAAAGTACCATCAGGATCTGCCAATGGAGTGTTTTTTAGGTCAACACGACCCTTCGTTTCTTCCTCAGTTCGTAGATAACAATCATGTGGTGGTACATCATCTGATTCCATATTAGTCGGCAACAATGTCGCCGGATTCAGCACATTACAACGCTTGATCTGTATATGACTTGCCAAAAGCGTCAACTCATAACCAGACAACCTTTCGCTTGTCAAGTGTTGAGTTTTCGTTCGATTCAAGAGAGTGTCAACTGCATGTGGAACCATCACCGTAAGCATATTATCCATGACCAGTCCTGCAGATTGCCGGATGGACACCGCAGCTGCCGCTGTCGCTCTTAGACAACTCGGCAAAGCTCTAGCTACTGGGTCCAAGGTCGAGAAAAAATATGCACATGGTCGCTGCTTACCGCCAAATTGTTGCGTCAAAACACTCAACGCACAACCTTCCCTTTCGTGAACATATAGTGTAAACGGCTTACTGTAATCAGGAGTACCTAACACAGGAGCCGAACACAACGCGTCTCGCAATTCCGAAAAACTTTTCTGACACTCTTCAGTCCATGGCAAAGGAGTCGGAACATCCTTGCACGTAAGGGCTAACAATGGCTTCGCTAGCAATAAAAAATTTGGAATCCATTGCCTGCAGTATGACGTGATACCTAGAAAGGCACGCACATTTCTCTGAGTGGTTGGCACAGTCATTCGAGCAATCGCTGCAATTCTTTCTGGGGTCAACCTTCTTCCCTCCTTTGACAATAAGTGACCTAGATAGGTTACTTCTTGACAACAATATTGCAGCTTAGAAGGTGACACCTTGTGATGTAAGTCACAGAGATGCTGTAACAGCGATACTGTAGCAGTTTTCCAAAGCTCTTTAGTGTCAGCAGCCACCAACAGATCATCAACGTACTGAATCAAGGCCGCACCAGCCGGTAACATAAACGCGTCAAGTTGACTCTTAAGGGCTTGGCTGTAGATCGATGGACTCTCACAGTAGCCCTGAGGAGCGCGTTTAAACCTGAAGCTGCGACCACCTAATGAGAAGCCGAATAGATCTCTGCTTTCCTCAGCAATCGGAATGCTAAAGAAAGCATTCTTCAGATCGATTACCGAGAACCAAGAAGCAGAGGCTGGAATCAGAGTCAGTAAAGCCGTGATGTCAGGCACCACAGGAAATTGTGGAATCACAATTTTATTTACCTCTCTCAAATCAATGACAAAACGGTACACAGGAGGCTTGGATGGATCAGTTCGTTTCAGAATAGGTAACACAGGACTATTACACACATTTCCCCGAGTTTCCTCAATAACATCCTTCTTGATCAAGTCATAAATGATCGCTAATAGCGCTCGTTCACCATCAAGAGAGATACGATACTGGGGAATACGTGGTAATCGCACATTCGATTTCAATTCGACAACATAAGGTGATATGTCCAGCAGGCCCACGTCATTGGGACCTGCTGCCCACAAAGACTCAGGAAGAGAACTCAATTCCGGTGGGAGCTTATCAGATGACAAGTACATAGGAGAGATCACTCTCTGACCCAATGTAAGCTCCACTCCCGCAGGAGAACAATACAGAGTCGCATATAACCGCTTCAACAAATCCAGGCCCAAAAGATTCTCACCACAACCAGTAGTTAAAATCAAAGGAGCTTCTAGCTCACGCGGCCCAATTGTGAGGAACAAAGGGCTAGAAACCGGATTGCTAACGGGGGCGCCAGAGAATCCAACGGAAACATTCGTTAAGCCAGACAAAGGTGCGCCAGGGAGTTTCGAATGCATGATAGAACTTTTCGCTGCACCAGTGTCCAACAGAAAAGGCTCAACTACGCCCGATGTGGCAACTGCGACGTAAGGCCCTCTCTGATCAACCGGAACTGATACTACTCCCTCTCTTTGTCTGTGGCTATCCTAGTAATTACCGTCAGCATCAATGTCATGCTCGACGTAATAGTCGTCCACATGATACTGTGCAGATCTACCAGACGATGAACCGCGCTGATCAAAGCAATTATTCGAGTCTGATGAAGTGGTAGAACGCTCATTCTGATTCTGAGTAACACCACGACCTCTACCACGTGATGCCTGTTGAGGACCACTACGACCTCCTCGAGCTGAAACACCATTATTTCGGTCACGTAAAACCGGACAATTAAACTTCAAATGGCCCTCACCCCTACAATATGCGCATTGATTATATCCAAGCATAGATCTCGGTGTAGAGGAGTCAGTACGCGACTGCATCCTAGAGGTCTGTGATTGCGATCTATTTTGCTGCTGTGAGTCATTGTGATTCGAGCGCGGAGGGTATGCTTGCTGCAACAAAACCTTAGTTTTAAGTTCTTTCGTTTTCTTATCTGCACGATCACTTTCTTCCTTTTCTCTGTTTTCATAGTATTGAGCCGTGGCTAATATTTGAGCAGAGGTAGAAACAGCCCACGAACTTTCAGAATTCTTCAATTTGTTGCTGAGTTCAGGCAACAAATTCGACACAAATTTATCTACAAACAATCGCTGACCTCCCTCAGTGCTCATATCCTGACCACTGTGATCGATGAATGCCTCCTCAAATCTGGTAAAGAAATCGGAGACACTCTCGTCCTTCTTTTGCTTGCACGCAGACAATTTATCCCAGTTAACTCTCATTGCTGGCATAAGTGTCTTCATAAGGGTAATTATTCTTTGGGGCAGATCCGTAATGAGCTGTTCAGGCTTAGCCCCACCAACTTGTCGTCCGTCAGCCGCCGTAAGAGCAGCCCAAGCACCGCCTAACTCAGCTACGTGATTCTCTTGACGGATTTTTGCCCAAATTGGTTGAGGTACTACGTTACCAAACAACATATCAATGTCGGCAAGGTTCATAATAGTAGCATCCACTAGCTGAGATAGCTCCTTGTAATAACCTGCCGGATTTTTCCGGGGATCAGGCAAAGATTGTTTCACCTGTAAAACTTCCGATCGCTTCCATGGGAGGTGTATCCAAACTCTCTGGAAGTGTGGCAAAATAGCAGGGTTAGCAGCGGGATTACCTGGCATCCACACTGAAGGAACTTCTCGCATAGGATACTGACCAGGTTGTGCCATCCACTCCTCAGTTTCGTCTTTAAACAATACTCGAGGTTGTACTGTAGATCGAAAGGATAAGAGACGCTCTAAAGCACGTCGAACATTACCACCCACAATCATACCGTTCGAAAACTGATTCTGGAGTTTAGTCATTTCAGACGGTACATTGTCTACCTCATCATTATCCCACTCCTCTCTTAGGGATTTAAGCATTTCCTCAAACACAAATCTTTGTGTAGGCTCATTAAATTGAGAGAACGTATCGAAAACTATGCGCGGGGTGTATTTAGCAGGATGCCTAATCCATTTACGCGTCATTTTCACTAACGTCTCACTCTCCCTACCACCAGGAATTTGGCTTCGTCTCTGAGAGACATCAGAAACATCGGACCCAAGTATCGGTCCAAATGGAGAGTAAAGATTAGCAACAGCATTAGGTATGCGACTACGGACAGCAGGAGAAGAGAAGAAAAGTACAGGGGCAACAACATGAGGGCTGAACGTAGGAGCAGTAGGAGTAGCCAAGAGAGCAGAGGTAGCGGGAGCAATAGACTGAGAAGGTATAGGCAGTGGAGCAGTAGGAAAAAGGGCAGGTAAGGGAGCAGGGACAGCTTGAGGAACAAGAGGATTCGGAGGAACAGGACCAACGGCAGGCTGACCAGCAGCTGCCGGAACAACAGGTCGAGGAACAGGAGGAACCACAGGAACTATAGTATCCTGTGCGTATGGAGGTGGTGATTTCAGTAGATAGGACAGCAAAGGGTCCTCTACCGCTTCTTCTCCCTTCTTATCAAAAGTCGACGGTAAAACAGGATAACACTTATCTACCGCCATATGTTGCAGTCTAGCAAAAACTTCCTTTTCCTTCTCTTCTTTGTCTCGCTGAAACTGCTCTGCATCTCTCATCACAGTAATGATACCTTCTCTCTTATTTTTCTTAATCTGTTTGATTTCTTTCTGCTTGGCCTCTTTGCGCCATAACCGAAAGGAATCAAACATGGCCGGCCTAGCTTTCCTTTTAAACAATTTTGCTTCGAGATTGTTCAAAATTGCAGTTTCGAAACTACCATGGGGTGGCCAACTAAGGACACCATCATCTTTAGTATAACTGATCCAATATTCATTATATACGATAGGACCCACTCCGTGTCGACTATAGAGCTCATAAATCGGAGTTCCAACTGGAGGTATCGAACATGAATCCTCCAATCGGGAATCCGTACCGCAGCATTTAAAGAAACCAAACAAAGTACTACGGCCAGGCATCGTGCACACTAACCGAGTTTACAAACTTCAAGGGTTATCGAATTACGATGTCCTCGCAAAAATGCAAGACCCTCGGTTTTTGACAATTGCAATCGTCAAATAAAAACCCAACAACTAAAAACCAACAACTAAGAACCACAAAAGCAATGGAACCATGCAAAACAACCAAGTTACAACAACAACCAAGGATTCTGGGAGCGACCCACAAATACTTAACTGAAAGAACAATGGCGTCACCAGGAAGGCCCGTCTATCGTCTCGCCGTACAAAGGACTACGCCAGGCGCCAAAACAGGTCGACAGTCAGGGCATCAGTCCGTCGCAGCCGTCAGGAGGCGGGAATCTTCGCGGGAAAAGTCTTCGGACCACTTATTTCGACAAAAGGATCGATGAAGCGGGGTGCACCTTCCCTCGGAGTTTTCACACGAAGTTCCTCACGATCGTCAGGCTTTGGACCGGTACCGCTGATGTCGCCCGACGTTGGGCGCCAACTGAAGGACTGGGCTATTTTAAGGCCCAGCGGTGCCAGGGGACAACACCTGAAACCTTTGTGGGTTACCTGTTCCGGCGTACAAATCACAGAGACATTGGACACTTCCTTCGGCGTCAAAGATCAAGATTTATTTACTGCAGGGATACAGAAATCGCAAGAAGTACACTACGTGTAGGTTCTGAGAGACTGCTTCGAATTGCAACAGTGGATCGCTCCTTTTATACATATTTTCGTCATAACACAACATGGCGAACAAAAGGTTACAACTCAGTTCCCACAGTAAACTTCAAAAGGGTCGCTTTCATGTATTCAGAAGCCCGGAACATAATTACAGTAACATCACCGGTTCCCAACTGTAAAAGTAAGTTATCCCACCATTAAGTACATTCCATTCCGGCTGTAAACGATTAAGGAAAAGAGACAGAAAGAGGTGCGAGGAAGACAAAGATAGACAACAGATTGAAAAAGAGTGTAGGGGGGCAATATCGGAGGCATGATTGCAGGATCAAAGGATTCGTGCCTAATTGCATGCACGACTGAAACAATAGACCGGTACGGCAAGATGAGCCTCGAGCGGAGCCATCTGCCTTTGCAGTGTCATCCCCCTCATCATAAAGACACCCTCAAAGGAACACGTGTCTTCCGCAAAAGCTTGGGAATCCCAGGGTCACGAAGCTGACAGTGTCAGCTCGCTGGCTACTTGAGGGCAAGAGACAAAATGGATGCCGTATCTAAAATGGAACCCGTGGGTTCAGATGAAGAAACCCACGAATAAGACGAACGGCTCGAGGCAGCGTAGCGAAAACGCGTACACCCACTAAACTCGTCATTTGCGGTTCATAGATACCAAACTCGTCCATATTCGAACAAGTAAAAAACGTCATTACGATTCTCACGGAACCTCACTGGTTTCCCTTCCAAACTGACACCACAGGTCTGTTCACACAGCCTGGGTAAGGTGGTGTAATCACCCCTTAATTAGATATAGTATACCTACATCTATATATACATATAGACACATATACACCTATAAGTCACTCCTATGGCAGGCCTTATCAATCCTGGAGGCAGAGTGCTTGGTTTTGTGTGTGAGGGTGCCCTAGTATGAGCTGAGCCCCTCTTCAGCTTTCGGAACCATCTCCTTATAGCTGTTCTATGATATAGCCATACCATATACTCTTAAGTGCATTATAATCCTCGCGGTTAATGCTAACTTTGGTTTGGCTTTACCAAAACATGTCGTGTAAGGTAAGGTTTCAAACACTTTGGAATACTACCCCCCCCCGCCAGTCCTGGCGGCGGGGGTAGCATTCCACCCTTGTAAAGAGAGAAGACATGTAGTTACTGGTTTACCCGGTTAAATTTAAACAGAGACTCAGCATCACAAAATGGATGCTGCTGCCACCTCCTGTTGCTGGAAGAAACTCCGGCATGGGAAGCCTAGACAATAGGTTTCCTGTCCAAGGATGTGCTGGCACCTCCCCAGACAGGCCTTTGTGTATTGGGGCAGGGAGGGCTGCATTCAGTGAATGCTTTCCAGACTTTGCCTGGGGCACACTAGGTGCTCCATGCATTTCCCAGTTCAAACCAGTTGCTGGGGGCACTCTGGTGCAAATCTGGACAAAGGGAAAGGGGTGTAATGACCCCCTTCCCAGGTCCACCCATAGGAGGGGCCTTAAGGGTAGTCCAGCCCCTAAACTTAGTATAAGTATGGGAACCAGGTCACTAGTACTTTAGATTACCCTGGACGAAACTTTGAAACATATATCCTGGACCTTCGACATTCCAGTTCAACTGGAAGATGGAAGACATCACCCTGTGGTCAAGGAGTGACCACCCTGTTCAAACAGGCCCCAACAGCAACTATGTTGGTCTCCATTTTCAAGGCTCCTGCCGGATCCCAAAGAATCTGTGACACAGGACACAGACTTCCAGACATCTATGACCCGACCTTCGCTCACAGCAAAGCTGAGACCAATGGCGGACACGAGAGATGTGGGACTGGAACTCCTAGACATCCTGTATTTTGCTAGCTGCACTCACTTCACGAGGTAACTCAAAGTTGTGCATTGGGATGCTTGAAGCCCCAGAACCGAGCACCATTTGCACCGAAGCTCAGAGGCCCCCACTCCACGAGTGACCCGTTGGCCCCGCTTTTGCATTTTAGCTTGACGTGTGTTTGCAGTTCCTAGTCCACTGGCTAGTGAGACCCCCAAAGACTTTCTTTTGAATCTAACTTGCTTTCCTGGTTGCTCCAGGCTTGCTCCAATTTCCCTACAAAGGAGAAGTTCCTCAGACCTTGCTGGTCTGCACCAAAGCCAATCTTGACATCCTGCGTGGGTTGCGTTTGCAAAAGCTTGTTGGGTTCAGTCCAGATACCGACACTGCAGTCAACTAGATCCTTTGTGGGACAGCTCGAATCCAGCTCCTGGTTGTCGTCAACACCTCCTAGTTCTCTTGGCTGAAGAGACAAACTTCACATCTTCATCTGAAATAACCCGACATCTGGTGGCATCTTTCTATTGCCGCCCTGGCCACTGGCAAGTGACCCAGACTCTGTCCCTTCTGTTTTCTGGTTCTACAGATCTTTGATCCACCCTTGGATCCACCCGGACATTTTTCCTCTGGTCGCCTGCAGCACTTCTTTGCAGCTCTAAATTGAAAACGACGACGAAATCCGACACGAAAAGACACCTATGCACCTGGCTTCCCTGGGTGAGGTAATATGAATACTCCGGTGCTCCCGTGGGTCTTGACTCTTGAAGTGTCCTAGTTTAAAAGGGTTCCATCGTAGTCCATCCGGAAGTGTCCTTAAATTGTAAATTTGTAACTTCTTTGTTTCCCATAGAAAGTCAAGACACTGCACGCGTCTCCCGTGGGCCTCCTACATCCTAACCTTTGGTTGTTTAGAGTAGCCCCAGCAATTCCACAGGCCCCAGGCCTGCTTCCTATTCTCTTGTGGTTCTTATACGACTATTTTAGTATATGGTTTTTGAGGTCCCTAGGGCATAACGTCTACTGTCCAACTTATTGTATGCTAATTGAATAACTTGTATTGTACTGTTTCCTCTGACCTCATAAAGAGTGCAGAGGGGTTGTGTTTAGAATAAATACATATATATTTGCTATATACCTTGTGTGGAGTGCTTTCATTTTGTACTCAAGGGATTATAATTGGTAAAACAACTTGCTTAATACGCTCTCTGAAGTTTTAGCCTGATGACTGCTGGTCCATGCTACAACTAGGATAGTTTTCTATAAGGTTGACTTTACAACCACCATCAATAGGGGTCGATTAGACTGGTGCAAGGTGCCCACTAGAACTAGTGGGCATCATATGCCAGGCTAACTTCTACACACTCCTTATTCTCCCCTGTTCATAGGTCCCATTCTAGAATAGATGACATGTTTTTTATACAATCTTCTCTTCAATCAATGACACAGGCTAAGATAGGCTCAAATTCTTATTTCAGACCATGCTCCTGTCATAGTAGATTTGGATTATCCCACTGCCACACCGATCTCACGCTGATAGAGATGCCCTTTTGTTAGACAATCATTTTACATAGCAATTTTCATCATTTTTACAATAATATTTCAAGAATAATCTGCTCGCGGACTCACAGTTGAACTTTATTTGGGATGCATTTAAGGCAACTGCCAGGGGGTTTATAATAGATTTTGTGGCCAATAAAAAAGGAAGGCATGGAACATGAATATTTTTCTTCTAACCATGCAGATAATTTGTCCAATCTCATTAAAGCTAAAATGCAATATAACAAACATCCTGGGATAATGCTTGCAGTAGTCTGCTTAAGTTTAATGCTAAAATGTATGGTGGTCAGAATAAAGCTGGCAAATCTCTGGCTAACTACCTTAAAATAAAAAAAAACAGAAATCCAAGATTGTTCCTATTATGGACAACACAAGGGTCAGGCATGTTAGTGATTCCAAGATATTAGAATGCTTCACTGAATTTTACACTCCTTATACACCTCTGAGTCCTCTCCTTCAAGTTATCAGATATATGCATATTTTCAAACCATTCCCAAATCTTCTGAAAACACTGTTGACTTGACATCTCTTGATAGTCCAATCTTATAACTAGAAATTACAAATGCTATTAATCAACTCCCAAAGGACAAAACTCCTTTGCGAGATGGATTTTCTGTACGTTTCTTTCTTCATTTCAAATAATTACTTGTTCCTCAGCTGTTGCTTTTCATAAATATTTTTTTAAGTATGGCAAAGATGCTAGGATCCTTTACTTAAAGTATGCTTTGTCTGATTCCAAAAAAGGCCAAAGATCCTTCTCAATGTAGTAATTACATTTTCCCATCTCTTTAATTAACACGGACTGTAAGATTTTTGCCAAATTATTGGCTATCCCTATTAATCAGGTCATTCCTGATCTAGTTAATATACATCAATCAGGGTTTGTAAAGGGACGTTCATTTACAGACAATTCTAGAATTTTCCTCAATAATAATTTGTTTGGCCTCAAAAGTTAATTCACTTGTTGCTGAAAAGGCTTTTGATAGAGTGAAATGGAAATTCATTTTTGGAGCATTAAAATTGCATGGCTTTAGTGCTCACATCATTTGTTATATTCACTTGTTATATTCTATATCCTCTACCTCCATTTGGGTTAATGAATGTCAATCCAATTACTTTTCCCTTCACAGGGCAACTAGACAAGGTTGCCCTTTATCTCCACTTTTATTTATTTTAGCCTTAGAACCCTTCTTGGAAAAAATTTGCAGTTCTTCACAGTTTAGGGCTTTCAATTTAAAAGCATTGACATTAAACTTACAGGATATACGGATTATATCTTATTATATCTATCTAGCCCTCACACTTCTGTACCAGCGTTTTTCTCATTATGGAGTGAATAGTTTCGGGGTATAAATGTAATATTGATAAATCCGAGGTCTAGCTCATAAATAAATATTGCCTCCCAGATATGTTTAAAGATATGTTTAAAGATACAGGGTTTCATTGGAACCCAAAAAGTATTAAATGTTTGTTCTCAATACAAATAACATTAAAGAAACCATTAAAATCATCCTTACTGAGATAAGTACAAAACCTATGGTGTTGATAGAGAGTTGGTCCCCATTATTGTTGTTCTGGTGGGGTAGATTAGCAACGGTTAAAATGATGTTGCTTCCGATAATTAATCTCTATCTGTCCATGCTTCCTGTTACTCTTCCACTCTCGTTCTTTAAAACCATCAATCATTCCTTGATCAAATCTTTGTGGACTAATCGCAAGATTAGGATCTCATTAAACCATCTTCAACAACCCAAAGATTTAGGAGGGGTTAATTTTCCTAACCTTGGATGTTATCACTCTGGCTTTACAATTAAACAAATTTGAACTTTTCTTTCTTGACAACCCACATATAACATTAACTGCTTGGCTCTTATTAGAGTAGGGCCAGTATACACCATTCTCATTAAACATGGCAATTCATTTATCTCAACTCCCTATGAGTTTTTTATCTCCTACTCTCACCCATTCTGCAGCAGTAGCTAATTCTTTAATTACCTCCTATAGTTCTCATATAGATATTATTTCACAGACTCCTATTTGGTATAATAAAAACCTAAAATTAAACAATAGAGTTCTTGCATGGAAATAATGGATTGATAACGGTATTATTACCATTGGACATATAATTACTGATTGCTCTCTTTTGGACTTCTTTGAGATCCCAAATAAATATGACTTATCCTTTCATCATGCCACTCATTATCTTCATCTTAGAACTTCTCTTCTTCTCCTTTGCCAAAATTCTTTCAGGGTTCCACACAATCAGACTTCCTCTCTCGCTTTGCATTTCTCCACTCAGTTTAAAGCATTTAAAATTTACAGGATTTTGTCTCATCCCACTGATTTGAGATTTAAATCCAGGGTAGATATTTTGTGTGAAAGAAATTTGCAATAATAATTCTCTTTCCAGACCTGGTGCTCCATATGTACCCAGATTCACACCTCCTCTTGCTCAGCAAGCACAACACAAACATTATATTGTTTTTACAATAGGCTTTTTCTGACCCCCGAGGACCTTCAAATGTTCAAGGTGATTGATGATTCAAAATGCTGGTCCTGTCCTTACAAAAAGAATGATTTATTACATATGTTTTTTATTTGTGTTGTGGTTAAAAGACTTTGGAAGCTCATTTGAAAGAAGTTGAACGAAATGTTGTCTACAAATACCTTTTTTGACATTTTGCATATTTTTTTGAGAGGTTCCTCCCCTATATGGTGCTCTCAGGGGAGTGTGGGTAAGTTTATGGATTTGATAATAGATATTACCCTACAGAATATTACCACAAATTAGAAGGATACCACTAAAATTACTTTTACTGGCTGGTGGAATCTTTTATGTCACCATCATAGACTAGATCGTGCACATGCTACCTCTATCCTTTTAATGATTAAAAAAGATGTATTATGGTCACCATTTACAACATTTCTATCTAGGCAGGCTGTTCGGCCCACTTCTACGGTTACCAGATACGAACCCCCTTAAATGTTAAAATATTTAACAAGTTAATATTGCTTCACTGTTATGCTTATTACATGCTTTTCCTTATATTTCTCTCTTCTTCTTTCTTTCTTTCTTTCCTTCCTCTCTCTTTCCTCTTTAATAAAAATTCTTAAATGTATATTCTTTTGTAAAACTGTTTATATTGTTCACATCTGCTTCTGGTGTTGAAATTGATAAATTGTTCACATCTTTCTCCTTTAGTCACAGTGCTTGATTCGAATTGTTTGAACATTATATATATATATTCTGTATTTATGTTTTGCTTTCATATTACATCACTAAAGCATTCTAAACTTAAAAAAGCAATATGGTTCTGTACTAGAGGTATGCTTCTATTCACCTTTGCATGAGGATGCTACTGAACGTTTCAGTGTCTGTATCAGTCTTTGAGTAGATATGTCAAAGTATGTATCGGTCTGTGCCTGGGTGTGTCACTGTATGTATAAGAGTGTCCTTGCATATACATACTCTACTGTAGCAGGCCTGAAACATGTATAAAAGGCCTAGTTGTATGTATGGATGAGTCATTAGTGCCAGTTCCGTAGTACATACCTAACTGGGTCTCTCAGTGTGTATGTGAGTGTGTTATTGTATATGTGAGTAAGCATATTGGTACATGCCTACCTCTCTTAGTTACTCTATGAATCTCTAAATCTGTACATAAAGGGCTCCCTATATAGCTTACTGACTGTGTTAGTTAGTACCAGAGTATGTAACTGTGTGTGCATCTACCTTCCAAATTGCCAGTAACATAAGAGCTATATGAGTGTGAGTGAATTTTTAAGTGTCTCTTTCAGTGTGTGACTAGGTGTAATAGTAGTTATATTCATTTATGTGTAGGCAAGTAAGTTAAATATTAGGTAGGAGATTTGGTGTGTATCTGCACATACAATTCTGGTAATGTGCCTATAACGCAATCAAACTTGGGAAGCATCCCTTATCTTTTAAGCTCATAGCTCCCTGCTCTATAGCCTCCCTGCAGCATATCTCAGGAGTGACTTATATGTAGTAAACAAGGACCTGAAGGCTTAGCAACTTATTTTGGTTGTGAACCAAGGTAACTGTATATACATACTCTACTGTAGCAGGCCTGAAGCATGTTTAACTGCCTACTTATCTGGATGCATATCTTGTTACTGATAGTTCCCCAGTACATACTTTACTGAATGTCTTAGTGCCTATGTGGGTGTGTTATTGGATATGTAAATAAGTGTGTTGGTACATTGTTGCCTCTTATTTGTTACTCTATGGATCTGTAAATGTGTATGTAAGGGGTTATATGTATCTCTTGCTAGCTGTGTTAGTTAGTATAGGTGTATTTAACTGTGTGTGAACCTGCCTCCATTACTGCTGGATATATAAGAGCTGTATGTGTGTATGAGTTAATGTTTAAGTGTCTCCAACAGTGTGTGGCAAGGTGTACTAGTGGATCTATATTTTTATATGTAGGCATGTGAGTTCCAGTGTAGATAGGAAACTGTGTCTATAACTGCACATATGGGTCTTGTAATGTACATATAACTAAATAACTACAGAACTTCTATCTACTATCATAATTCTGAATAAAGGGGCTATAGACAGGTATATAGTGAATATATGAAAGATTTGTCCCATCCTTTTCTTTTTCAACCATTAATAGCTTCTTATAGCATATTCAATTTTCCCTAGTATTACTTCTTTGCACGGGTGACTTGACAAATTCTGTATCTTTTTCACCTAAGGAGCCATAAGGTTATGTTTCCTATTCTTCTCTTTTTCTATAAGACATCCTGGGTGTTAGCTCCACGACATAAAGAATGTGTGCTCTCAAACTTAATGTTATGTACTCATTGAGAAGAATATATGTTCGCCTGTCAACATTGGCACGGACATCAAATTTAAAGAAGCAATAGGTGCTCACATTTGCATCAATACCATAGTTTTAGGCCCAGAGTGCGTCTATATGTTTCTCATTATGTTTATTCTGCACTTTATTATAGAGAAAGTGAGACGGTTTCCCTGACGGAGGCTTATACACCGAAACATGCATCGTGTTTTCATCGAACGCCAGCCTTTGAATTATTTGTCAACCTAATAACTCCTTCTTCTATTTTTTAAAAAACATTTTGTACATTTCTTTGTACAGCACTGTAAATGTATTGTTTGTGAAAAATGTTTTGGGTGTTTCTTGTACATATGTATTATTTGTGTGTAAAAATAATGATCAAAAGCATAAAAATACAAAAAAGCTAATGGAAAAGGTATAATCGTTAAATATTAATATATCAAAATAAAGAAAGAGAATTTTGTATCAGAAAGTATTATCTTTAGTCATATGTACGTGTTTATCTTAGGTGTTTTGTTTTTGTATAGATTGAGGCCTGAAGTTCTGTAGTAATTTATTATCATAGATCTTGTGTTTAGCTTTTTCCTTACCCCAATTGGTATGTTTCCCCTACAGTTTGCAAGATTCATTGTTTTCAGTAGGGGTCGCCTTCTTACCAAACCCCAGTTCAGACATGGCCATATGCAAATCAGTCTGACCCTGTGCCTCATGGGAACAGTCCAGCCCGAACTGCCAAGCCATGTCTTCCCTGGACCGGAAACAAGCTTCCGAGGACCCGTTTCTGGCATTCCAACCATCTTCAGCCCGGCTTGCTTGAATCCAGTGGTGTGGAGTGCATGGGACTCACGTCTGAGCATACCCATCCCACTCGGGGTGACAAATGCAAAAACCACAGGTGATGGACAGAATGCAGAACAATGTCATACATTCACCCCAGTACAGAGATCTGGGCCTAAATCCATCTTTTTTTGCACTCCACACCACCCCAGTTCAGATATGGCCAAATGCAAATCAGTCTGACCCTGTGACTCATGGGAACAGTCCAGACCGAACGGCCAAGCCATGCCTTCCCTGGACCGGAAGCAAGCTTCCGAGGACCAGTTTCTGGCATTCCAGCCGTCTTCAGCCCGGCTTGCTTGAATCCAGTGGTGTGGAGTGCATGGGACTCACGTCTGAGCATACCCATCCACTCGGCGTGACAAATGCAAAAACCACAGGTAATGGACAGAATGCAGAACAATGTCATACAATCAGTCTGACCCTGTCCTCAGAAGCTTGTTTCCGGTCCAGGGAAGGCATGGCTTGGCAGTTCGGGCTGGACTGTTCCCATGAGGCACAGGGTCAGACTGATTTGCACATGGCCATGTCTGAACTGGGGTGGTGTGGAGTGCAAAAAAACGATGGATTTAGGCCCAGATCTCTGTACTGGGGTGAATGTATGACATTGTTCTGCATTCTGTCCATCAACTGTGGTTTTTGCATGTGTCACCCCGAGTGGGATGGGTATGCTCAGACGTGAGTCCCATGCTCTCCAACCACTGGATTCAAGGAAGCCGGGCTGAAGACGGCTGGAATGCCAGAAACCGGTCCACGGAAGCTTGTTTCCGGTCCAGGGAAGGCATAGCTTGGCAGTTCGGGCTGGACTGTTCCCATGAGGCACAGGGTCAGACTGATTTGCATATGGCCATGTCTGAACTGGGGTGGTGTGGAGTGCAAAAAAACGATGGATTTAGGCCCAGATCTCTGTACTGGGGTGAATGTATGATTGTTCTGCATTCTGTACATCAACTGTGGTTTTTGCAATTATAACCTAATCACAGCCTATCTCAGAAGTGTCTTATATGTAGTAGAAGAGGACTTGAAGGCATAGCAACATATTTTGATTCTGAACTCAGTTTACCAGGAGTATTGCATATATACTCTCTACTGTAATGGACCTGAAGTATGTTTCAAGGCCTACTTGTTTAGATAGAGTTATTAGTGCTAGTTCCCCAGGACATACCTAACTCAGTGTCTAAGTGCCTATGAGGGTGTGTTATTGTAAATGTAACTAAACATGTTTTAAAAAAAAAAATTGTCCTCATATATGCCACCAGAAGATATCAACTCTAGATGGGATCACTCTGAGCCTGTCACACATATCAACTTAGATTCCTCCCCTGGAGTATGTGCTCAACCTACAGAAGTCACCCAGAGGTAGGCTGTCTCCTTGTCCAACTCCCAAATTACCGTATTGCCTTGTTACCCGGGAGGACCGGACCACAAACCTCTGGCATAATCATTGGACTTTTTATTTTTCTGACCATTCTTTTAGTGCGGACCAGACTTTGATGGCGCCCTCTCCGCCACACATCCTGTCTGATTGGCTGATAGTCATGATGTTCCTTAGACAGTCAGCAAATCTTGGGGGGGCCTCGGACTTCCACTCTCTGCATATTTCTCTCTTAGCGATAACAATCACATAAAACAGAAACTGTGTGGCGCTGTTATTCATCCTGTACCCATGTGGAAGATCAAAAAAATCAATCTGGAGCAACAGGTAATAGGTGTTGATAAAACCTCCTCCAAAAAGCCGCTCACCTGCCTCCAGTAGCTAATAATTTCTGGGCAATCCATAAACATGTGTAGATCATCTGCTGCCGGAAAATTGCATCTTGGACAGTGATATATTTCAGCTGAAATCCTAGATAGTTTAGCGGGGGTCCAGTACACCCTATATGCAGTGAACAGATGGTTTCTTCTAAGGTTGGCTGGTTTGATTATCTTTTGTGACATTGTGAATGCATCAGTTCAGACCTTCAGCAACTCCTCTGGAATTTCAATTAAAACACTACCCCAGAGATTCAAAATTGTAGAATCCAGACTATCCTTTTCCCCCACCAAAGTGTTATACCAGAAGGCGACCTCCGGCTTCCAACCTCTCTCTTTATTGATGAAATCTAGTATCTGGGTCTCCTCCTCCTTCCCCAACACTGCCTTCCCCACCATGATGACAATTGGTAGTATTTGAATCTTGTAAGAGACCCCCCAGTTAGATTTGATAGAGATTCCCAGTCCAAGAGCCGAAAGTTATTGCAGAGGTCTCCCCACTTTTCCAAACCCGCCTCTTTCAGTGGCAGCGCCAACCGATCTAACAGGCAGTCAGGAGTACCCGGGGAATCCCATATCGGGGTTTGTGTGTTGTAGTATGGGATCGCCAGAGTCTTACATATGTACTGCCAAATCTTAAGCGCTGCGTGTTGAATCTTCCAAAGAATCTTTTTGTAGAATTTTTGATCCCCAAATTTATAGAGGAAAAATTCCAAACCTTGTGGCTGGTCCGATAACATTGCTTGAAAGAGACGGCCATGCGAAGAGGAGTCTAGTTTATTGGCCAGAATTCTAAAATTCTTAAGCTGGAAGGCATAACAGTAAAAAAGCAAATCTGGTAAAGCCAAGCCCCCCAACTTTACCCCCCTTCTTAATTTCCTCCATGCTATCCTAGGGGATTTGGTGGCCCAAATAAAGGATCCAATCTTCCCTTGGAGATTAGCAATATTCTTGGGATTAAATAATAGAGGTATATTATTAAACAAAAAGGTAATTTTGGGGAGGATGGTCATTTTGATCAAGTTCACTCTTTCATAAATATTCAGAGGAAGACAAACCCACCTAGGTAATAACTTACTTACTTCCTTCACCACTATCTGCCAGCTAGTTTTGGAAGTATCCGCTAATTTCTGTGTAAGGTATATACCCAGATATCTAAATTTTTGTTTTGCCCCTGGTATCGGGGCTGCACTATTCCAACTCATTATATCACTTTTTTCTTTATTGATTTTGTATCCTGATACCATACCAAATTCTTCTGCTAATTCAAATAATCTGGGAATAGCCTCGGCAGGGTTTGCTGTGTAGAGGAGGAGATCATCTGCATATAGAGCTGTTTTTAATTCTAACTCCCCCATTTTAAATGGTGTGATAACGGAATCCGATCTCAGGGAGCATACAAAGGGCTCGATATATATATATCAAAAAGAAGAGGGGACAGGGGCAGCCCTGTCTCGTGCCTCTGGAGATATTAAACCAGTCAGTCAAACCACCATTAATCAGGACCTTAGCCCGGGGGCTCCTGTGTAGGGATTTAACTCCTTCAATAAAAGGGGAAGGAAACCCAAACTTTATCATAGTCTCCCACAGGAACGCCCAGTTAACCTGATCAAATGCTTTAGCAGCATCGTTCGCTACAATGGTGAGTGGCAGTCCTTTCTCCTCTGCTACATCAATTGCCCCAATCACCTGAAACGTAAGCTCATTGAGCTGTCGGCCAGGTATAAGCCCTCCCTGATCTGGAAGATAATGATCTTGATAACTTTTACCAATCTGGTCGCAAATATTCCAGAGAATATCTTTAAATCAGAATTTAAGAGGGAAATTGGTCTATACGACTCGATCCTTTGGGGGTCTTTATTTGTTTTATTATTAGGGTAATAGTAGCCTCCAGCCATGAAGGAGGAATATCGCCTCCCTGTAAAAAAATTCTATTGAAGAATGTCAATAACAGAGGCAATATTTCCTCCAAGTTATCCTCATAGACCTCTGTCGGCAAGCCGTCAGGGCCAGCAGCCTTCCCTCTGCTCATCTTCTTCACTTGCACCCTTATCTCCCCCTCAGTGATCTCACTGGCTAACAGGGTCTTATCGAATTCACACAGCTGGGGCAAATCTCTCGAGCCTAACCAAACCTCCACCTCCTCAGCTCCCCGACAGCTGTCTTCTTGATACAATCCCTTCATAAACCCCCTTGCTTCCTCCTCCTCCATTAACAGTACCCCAGAATCCAGCTGAATTAATGAGTTGATGTTATTTCTACTCCTCTCTGATCTCGCCTTCCAGGTCAAGAGAGCGCCACACTTCTCCCCATACTCGAAGATCTTCAACCTGCTAACCTCCCATCTATCCTTAATTACCTTATCACTTCTTGCTTTAAATCCTGATTGAAGTTCTAAGAGTTCTTTTTCTTCAAGGGCAGATAACTGTAGTTGTAACTCTTTCTTTTTAATAAATTCAAGGTCGTCAGTGTCTTTTTTCTTGATGGATCTTCTCTTATGAGCCATCTGTGAACTCAATATCCCTATCAAATATGCCTTAAAAGATTCCCATACTATTTGCTCTGTGCCTGTACCTATATTAAATAAAAAGAACTCGATAACACTTTCCCTAACCTTAGACTTGATTTCAACATCTAGCAAAAGTGTTCTATCCAGGGTCCATCTACCCTCTATGACCTGATCTTAAAATTAATTATTAATTCAACTACTGAATGATCAGAAAGACCTACCGGAATGTGAGACACAGACACTATATCTGGCATTAATACTCGATCTACCAAGAAATAATCAATTCTAGTATATTGTTTATATTTTTTACTGTAAAAGGAATATTCTCTAACAGCTCCACACTTGACTCTCCATATATCCTGCAAATTAAGATCCTTCATGACATTTTTAAGGGCCAAGAAATAATTTTTTAGGGCACAATACTTCACTCTGGAGGTGTGGTCTAACTGGCTGTCAAAGACTAAGTTGAAATCGCCTCCTAGTATTACTGTTGCAGTGTGTTGTATTAAGATGCCCCCTAATTTCAGTAGAAAGCTGGAATTATCTTCATTAGGACCATAATACACTGCACGTGTGAAGAGAACTACCTATAGAAAGGACTGCCACCAACCATATGCCAGAATGTTCAGTGTCCCATTTCAAGAGCTTAATCCCCTTGTTTGCTCTGACAATTATAGCTACCCCCCTAGAAATTCCCCTTTGCCTAGAACATAGTACTTCCTGAACCCAACCTAGTTTAGCAAAGACTTGTTTACATAATTCAGCCTCTAAATGCGTTTCCTGTAATAGGTAAACATGAGCTTCAGTATTTTTTAAATATTCACAGACCCTTAATTGTTTCCTCCGACCCCCTATGCCATTTAGATTCCAGGAGAGAAATTTATTACCGATTACCTTACTAACAGCCATAATTAATCTTGACCCAAAAAGTGACCACCTTCCAGAGCTCCAACCAACAACATAACAATTTTGCAACATATGAGGACATTTTTTACTTTTTCACCCCCCCCCCCGTGAACCCTCCCAAACCCTCCCCCAGGGAACCCTCCTATCTTACCAGGAGTTGATCTCGCCTTTAGGGAACCCCTTGCTTTCGCGGCACTGCGACTACAAGCATATTTTAATCTCTTTTCTCATTTTCTCATTTTCTACCCCACCTTAGGGTGTTTTTTTTTTTTCTTTTTGTTATTTTCCTATATGAATTACACTTATCAATTTTTACCTTTCTCATTTTCTACCCCACCTTTAGTGAAAATGTTTCTTTTTATTATTTTTTTTATTTTCCTATATGAATTATACTTATTTAATTTTACCTTTCATTGGGCCATCTAGATTAAACATAATTATTCCCTCATCTTTGACAATAATTCATCAACTTCCTCCGAGTGACTGCAATTGCGCATTTTATTATTCCACATCACCTTTAATAAGGCTGGAAATTTCATTTGCACCTGCGCACCCAATGACCCGAGTTCAGGCATTCTAGAGCCCAATTCCCACTGCCTCTGAGCTGTCCGACCTCCTATATCAGATCGAATTTGATATGGGTTGGCCCGGTAGTGTAGGGTGGATCGTGTGAGACACCTACTTAATATTAATTCCTTAATGTTGTAAGTCTGGAAATTAACCAGGATCTTCCTAGGCACCTTACGGTCAAGATGTAATCTGAAAGGGTCTCTATGCACCCTCTGAATCTCTGCTTCGAGATCGATATCCGGTCGATCCTTCAAAATCCCCTCTCGTAGCAACTTACAAACAAACCCCTTGATATCCCCAACTTCCTCCCCCTCCGGAATTTCAAAATTCTGAGGTTGTTCCTTCGGGTTAGCATCTCCAACCTTTCCCTCTCCATCAAAGGGACCGATTTTGTACTTTCAAGGTATCAATGTCTTTAGAATTTCCCAACGTGGTTTCTGATAACATAGAGACCTTACTCTCCAGAGAGCTAGTCCGGATGGATATGTCATCTAGTTTGGTCTCCAACAAATCGAATCTGTCATGCAGACTTTTTTGATTAGACTCTGAGATTTCAAACTTCCTCAATAGATCCTCCCTCAGTGATTGGAATAAAAGACCGATTCTGTCACCTTCGGACTCAGTTCCGACTGGACTCATAAGATGCTGAGTAACAGAACTACTTTGAAAAGTTGGCTGAGTCAGGGCCAGGAGCTGTGCTTGAGGTATTGGGGTCCGCAGGTTCTATCGCAAGGAGAGACCCTTGTATGTCTATTGATGGAGAAGAGGCATCACTAGATACAACAGCTGCTGTGGTGCTATCAACTAAACCTACACCAACCCCTGTTGCTGCCTTCCCCTTTGGACTCACCAGGTGCTCCATGATTTTAAAATACCTCTTAAGCGATGGGGTATTCTTTTGTACCGGCAACTGTTGGGTCACCTTAGTATTTCCAACCTTCTTAACCCCCCACTTTCTTTTCTTTTTTTATGGAGTTAATGGGGCCAGACCTCCTCTCTCCACTGTATCTGCCGAATCCCAAAGCCTCTGTAGCTTCAGATCCTGTTTTGACCTCAATTGATACCTGTTTCTATTTCTTGTCGCCCCCACTGTTTCACTGGGTTTACCCCGTTTAACTGCAGGGATGGCTGCCCCCAGACTAGGCTCCACAGGCACCATAATTAAGTTTATAGCGCCCGCCCTCTCACTCAGGGGCTAACTAGTTGGACTGCTGCTGTTGATAGGTCTAACTCCATGCATTCTTCCCCCTTTAAAACCTCCTTACCGGTGTTTGAAGCACCTAGGGACTTTATAGCTGAAAATTGTCTCCAGCAGACCGAACCTCAGAATTGGATTAACAGAAGCGTTACCCGGGTTCGGTTCCACAGACTCCTCCGATATTCTTGGCCTGGCTGCCCCGCTACCACTACCTCTCCTGCCGCTACTACCTCTGTCACCGCCGCCACCGCCACCGATGTGGAGTAACCTCACCTGCAGCTCTAGTCCGGGACCGCCTTCGCCTCCGCCTCTGCCCCTGCTGCGAACGTAATCCCCATGCGCCTCAGGGTCCAAGCGCCCAGGAGCGCTGTCGCGTTTCGGCTGCCGGGGAAAGAAAAACGGCAAAGACTATTATATGCCCCTGAAAGTACCCACACAAGATGCTCTGCAATCTCTCACCGCATCTCCTAGGTGAGGCTATCTCCCTTCATTCGTTTTCTTGCCGTCATCACCGTCTGCAGCGCCGCTGTTCTGCGGAGCTCCGCGACCGATGTTAGCCCGCCGCCGCCATGTTCCCCGCCTTTAGCGAAGCATCCCTCAGAAGTAGCGCTTCATTGTAACTAAACATGTTGGTACATGCCTGTTTCTTTTAGTTACTCTATGGATCTATACATGTGTATGTACGCAACTGCATGGATCCCTTGCTGGCTGGTAGTACAGGGGTATTTAACTATGTGTGTAACTGTCTCCCATACTGCTGGATAAGATCTGTATGTGTGTGTGAGTGAATGTTTGAATGTCTCTGTCAGTGTGTGAGTGGGTGTTTTAGTGGCTCTTTCCTTTAATATGAAGTTATCTCAATTGCTGTATAGGTGGGAGATTGGATCTATAAATGAACATATTGGTCTGGTAGTGTTCATGTAACTCACTCAAACTTTGGAAGGATCTCTTATCTTTTATGCTCATAGCTCCCTGCATTATAGGCTACTTACAGCCTATCTCATGAGTGACATATGTAGTAGAACAGGACTTGAAGGCTTATCAGCATGTTTTGATTCTGAACTCATATTACCAGGAAAACTGCATATACACTCTCTACTGTACCAGACCTGAAAAATGTTTAAAGGCCTGCTTGTCTGGGTGGATGAGTTATTAGGGCCAGTTCCCCAGTAGATACCTAAATAAGTGTCTCAGTGCCTATGAGGGTGCGTTATTGGATATGTAAGTAAATATGTAGGTACCTACCTGCCTATGTTACTTACTCCACAAATCTTTAAATCTGTATGTAAGGGGCTGCATGGTTCTCTTGCTGGCTGTGTGTAGGAGTCTGCATCTATAGGTGGACCTAAGGGGCTGGTAGTGTGTATATAACAAAAACAAATTTGGGAAACATCTCTTATCTTTAATGTACATAGCTCCGTGGCTTATAGCCTATCTACATCCTATCTCAGGCGTGCTTGTCTGGATAGATTATTTTTAAATGCCACATCCACAGTACATACCTAAGTGAGTGCATATTTGGTAGAATTGGGGGGTGATCATGATGGCAAAAAGACCTCCACTGGTGGTGGCAACCCTGGCCCTGTGGTGGTGGTCCTTCCACCATCAAACATATTTTCCCCACTGCCATATTGCTATGGCGATGGGTATCGCTGCGGACGGAAAGTCCGCCCGCCGCTTTTCCGTCGCTTGGCAATTGTTACGATTGCCGGCCGGGCGGAGCTGGACAGTAATATGGTGGTGGGGATTGGCTTTGGGGGCCTGTTGCTGTCCCCCTGGGGGGTGTGGGGGTGCACTTGGGGGTGCCTATGGTACCCCCTGCAGTTCCCTGCACCAAGTGGCAGGCACCGTGTGGTGCCTGCCACGTGTTGCAGGGAAATGCTGTCCATGCCCTTTTCCCATTGCAGAAGTTGATGCAGCCAGCAGCATTGACCGCAATGGTAAAAGGCCGGAATGCGCCTGCCAGTGTGGCGGACGCATCTTAATTGGGACGGTGAGATTGCCGCACGTCTGGAGGTCGGTCCCATTACCGTTATGGTGGCGGGCAGACTGATGTCCACCCGCCATCATAATGAGCCCCTGATGTTTAATTAGGCTTAACATAACTCACTGAAACATCATATCTTAAGTTTTAACACATAGCACCATCCCATATGCCCTAGCTACGGCCTACCCTAGGAATAATTTATACATAGAAAAAGAGAATTGTAAGCCTTGGCAATGGGTTTTAATTGCCAAGAGGTCCTTGTAGTGAATATGCCTACACATGTTCTACAATTGCAAGTGAGACATGTTTAAAGGGAATTTGTCTGGATGGCTAACTTAGTTCTCTTAGTACTTGAGGACATATGTTAGTGACCGTACCACTTACTCTGTACATCTGACACTGGATATGTAAGTAACTATCTCATTTCATGACAGGTTATCTTAAATACTGTTTAGGCATCTCAATGTATATATAAGTACATGTATAGATTGCTTACTGGTTGCATTATCAACTCTTGAAGTGTGTAACTGTGTGTGGTAGCCACTCTGTTACTGCTGCATAAATGGCTGTGGTATGGATGAGTGCCTGGGTATATAAGTGTTTCTATTTCTGTCTCACTGCAAATATGATTGGTGATTAAATGCCTTATTTTCTCACTGCTTAAGTTAGTGATTCTCAGCTTGAGCCATTGCGTTCATAGCTGAATGTCTGCATTTTGTTAATCTTTACATATTTTCATTCGACTGTTCTAATCTCTATGCTATTCTTTATTTGCTTCATAAACTATCTTTTTAGATACTCTTTTAGCGTTCCTAAACATCCTACTCACTTATAACCACTTTACGTGTACTCATTTACTCTCTCTAATATTTTGTTTGTATTACAGTTTGATTCACATACCTGTTAAATGTGATCATTGTTCTCTTTTTCTCTTGCTCAGTATGCATTTGATTTTTTGTATGCAGAAAGTTCACAAAAACCAAGCAAAAGAATGGTATACCACTCTCATGCAAGAGAACCATTAATGGCAACCTTTTTAACTTTGCTTTTAATCTTAACACACTGTGAACAAATAAAAACATGGCTTTCATCTTTTTAAAATAATACAGCTCTTCTGAATGGTAACAATAGTTAACCTTTCTTACCCTGCTTTAAAGAAAGCTCAATTCAGTAGGAGGTTTGGTCAGCTCCGTGAATCCACTGCGGCGCTCAGTGTGCCCCCCCCCATGTAATCTTGCGGTGGATCCACAAATCCATGTGGGAATCCAAAATCTATTTTTCAAACTGCTCCTAAACAGTTTCTCTTACACAACACTTAATGTCTACTTTTGGACCCAAATAGACCTCCTTCCTTAATTATTGTACTACGACTTTCCCTTCACC
This sequence comes from Lissotriton vulgaris, assembly GCF_964263255.1. Lineage (NCBI taxonomy): Eukaryota > Metazoa > Chordata > Amphibia > Caudata > Salamandridae > Lissotriton > Lissotriton vulgaris. The sequence continues at coordinate 179,343,292 of NC_141700.1, forward strand.
ATTACATTGTAGGTGTTTACCGACTCATCTTCCCATGCTCCTGTAGTTTTGTTGCTATTGTGTCTAATATTGTAACATTCTTAGCTAGCAGTAGGTCACAAGTTCACAACACTTTCTAGACTAGCATGCTAACTCCTAAACCAACTGCAGCAGGGGTGGCTGAATGTTTGGAGTTAGAGCCATATCTGATACTCCATTACTTTTTGTTAATATTATAAAAGGACTACGCAATCAAAGTTCATCACTTCATGACTGCAACCACCATCTTACTGATAGATTCACAATGTATTCAAACAATATTGCCAGCAATTAACCTAATGACATTGTTGTATGCTTAAATGTCAAAATTACGCTTACCTGGGCATATAATTTGTAAAATGCCAGTCAATTCACATTTAAGTAACTTTGATTGTGTAGTTCTTTCTTTGTGTCCGTATGTAGCCCTCCTATGAGTACTCATTTGGGATACCTTTAAAAAATAGCAGTAACACTTCATGGCTGTTTCAGTAATTGAAGGGATTGGAAAAGGAAGTCACGGCAAAATGCGTTTGCTGCATTAAAGAGATTGGACTTTATGTGTCTGCGAGTGCCTGTTAGTTCCCTGGTGGAACGTTTTGCTAAATATATATACATATAATATTTACACACATATGTGTGGTAAAAGCATATGTGTAGTAAAGCCCTGCGTGGTAGAGTTTAAAGACAATGAGTGATAAATGCATTGTTTGGTATAGGATGTGTGGTAATGGTATTGGGTGGTAATTGGAGCATTGTAAAGGCTGTTCCCCAATTTAGACAATAGGTACAATATTAAAAACTGAATAATCCAAAAAACACATTTACAAAAAATAATATAAACATTAAAATAAATTTAAACATAAAAACAAACAAATAAAATAAAATACAGTAAAACAATTATTGCTATAAAAACTGTTTAACCACTATTATACAAACTATAGGAAATTAAGAATATTAAATTTGCTATTCCTACTCTAATTTAAGAAACAGTGGGGAAAACATTGGACTTGGAAGGGGTGAAATTGACTATTCCCACTCCACTCTATACAACAGTTTGGAAAGTGCTGGATTTTGGAGGGAATACATATAATTTTGCCACTTCAAACAGCTCACTTGTAGGGAAAGCATTGGATTTTGGAGGGGTAAACTTTACTGTTGGAAGAGAAAAGCAGGAAGCCAGTCTATCCAGATGATCGTGATGTCTTAATTTCTCTTCTTGCTAGCCATAGACTGGATCATGATGAAGTCCACAGCAAGGAGAAGAAATGTGATCCGGTGGATACCTTGGATGCAGCACGACTACCTAGACTCTGCAGACGGCCTGGCCCTACTCTCCCATACCCATCTGCAGATGCAAGAGAAGACTGACAATGTGGCAGCCACATCAGCACAACTTGGCTTTAACATTCACTTTGGAAATACAAGATCCTGAAGGCTAACACGGCCAGCACAACTGCTGTCACTCTTGCAGTCAATGCACTGGAAGAGTTTGAGGCCTTTCTCCTACCTGTGTGGTGTCATAGACAAGCAGGGTGGCACAGAAGTCAAGGCAAGAATTGGCAAAGCAAGGATTAACTTTAATCAGCTAAAGAAGATCTGGAGCTCCAAGGACTTAACATTGCAAACCAAAATCAGGCTTTCTAACACCAAAGTAAAATAGGTACTTCTGTATGGGTAGAAACTTAAAGGACAACTGTGACCCCCACCAACAAAGTCCAGACTTTCATCAACACCTGCCTGAGGAAAATCATCCATATCTGCTGGCCAAACAACATCAGCAATAATGACCTATGTCTGTAGACTTTCAAACACCCTGCACAGGAATAAATCATAAAAAGACACTGGTGCTGGATGGGTCACACCATCTGCAAGCCTACATCAAACATCATCAGGTAAGCCCTTACCTGGAACCCTGGAAGAAGGAAGGCTAAGAAACACCTGGCGCCGAGATCTTGAGGCTGACTCAAGAAGATGGTTTAAACCTGGAGTCAGATTGAAAGAAAAGTCCAGGAATGAGGTGGCTGGAGATCCCTGGATGCTTGTCTATACCCCAGGAGAGGTAGTAGGCATATTTTACTATTCCCATTCTAGATAGCGCAACATTAGGGGAAATGTTGGGCATTGGTGTGGAAAAATGTACTATTCCCCCTCCAATCTGTGCAACAGTAGGGAAAGCGTTACAGTTCGGAGAGGTGAAATTTGCTATTTCAACTCCACTCTGTGCAACAATAGGGAAAGCGTTAGATTTCGGAGGCATGAAATTTACCATTCCTACTCCAGTCAGCGCAACAGTAGGGAAAGTATTGGTCTTTGGAGGGCTAAAATGTACTATTCCTATTCCAGTCTATGCAATAGTAGGAAAAGCATTGGATATTGCAGTGTTGAAATGTACTATTTCCACTCCAAACAGCACAACAGTGGGAAAGTGTTAACTGAGAAGTGGCTAATGTTACTACAGCAGTGTAAGCAGAGTAGTGAAAATGCTTCACTTCGAATACATTACATATATGAGTTGAGTATCCCCATGAATGTAGAAAAATATTAAACTCAATACTAAAAGAATTAACATACAACATATATATGTATTAATAATGTATAACAATTAATCTATTTACATAATTAACATCCAATAAAAAATAATCAAGTAATAATTAATTGTTCTTCAATTAATGTACTTCCCATCCTGTACCCCTACAAACCTGTCAGCCCACACATAAAAGACAACTAAAAAAATAACTATCCCATAACTTACATATAAAGTAAATTGCATAATTAATTAACAATTATTAATTAATTGTTAATTAATTATTACTAAATTAACTTCCTACTCTAGATCCCTACAAGCCTAGCATTCCACAACTAAAATAAAACGAAAATAAATAAGTATTCCACAATTTACATATTTAAAATTCAATTAAATCATTAATTTACAAATAGTAATTAATAGTTAATGTATTATTACTTAATTAACTTCCAGCCCATTACCTCTACAACCCTAGCAGCCTGCAACTAATATGTAAGTAAAATAAATAGGTATTCCATAAATTCCGTAATTAAAAATCAATTAAACAATTAATTACTAATTAAAGTTAATTGATTATTACTTAATTTCGTTCCCATCCTATACCCTCCAAACCTAACAGCCTGCAATAATATATAATGAAAATGAATCAGTATTACATACATTTCATAATAAATATCAATCAAATAATGAAATAAATTGTATTACATAATTATTACCTAATTAACTCCCCAACTGTATCCTACTATAAATCCAACAACGCACTGACACTAAAAATTACTATTAAAATCAATTAAAAATCTAAGTTACTTATAATTACAAGATATTTTTTAAAACCATTAATAACATTTATGTAAAAAAAATTGTAACCCATACAAATTTAAATATCAACTAAAACACATTCAAATAATTTAAAAATGATATTTTGAACCACTATATCAGTGAAATTGGCATTAACATCAATATTATGGCAACGGTAAAATTTTACCTCAAAAAACAATATTTTTTTGACGATATTTGTGCTTCATATGTGTGTGTCACGATATTGAATTTCCTATATTTTCATGTCCTGAAATTTTCAAATGGATATTTTGTCCAGACATCCCATTTGGTACACTCCCCTGTCTGATGTGCCTGTAAGGAGCTTGGACATTAATACAACACAATCTTACGCTAGTTCTTCCAAATATGTGAGGAGAATTCACTTGCTTTATACAACAGATCATGAAAATAAATTATCCATTCTTGTCAACATCTCCTAAAACTGTGGTTGTCTTTACTTGAGTGGAATATGGCAATAGCCTTTATCTTCGTCTTCTATCCTAACTGATATGGCAACTGTTCCTTATCCAGCACTCTTTTGCCTGCCTTAAAATTAGAGCTGCGCGATGTGAATGTATGCCCACATTCCTTCATCTGGCTTCATGTTCTTCATGTTTTTCAATGAATTACATTGAGGGTTCTGTGTATGGCCAACTGAGCCCTATATTAATCTTATGATATTTCATGGAAAGGAAATAGCAACTGGAGAAGTTGTATTACTTGTTCAACTGCCTGATCCAAGTAAGGCTGAAATTTCTTTTCTGATCTTTAGCAAATTTTCTGGAACGTTCCTCTGCTGAATCTGAAAACTCTTGAAAGGCATAAAGACAAGAGCAACAAAATATGTGATTTCATCCTTTTAGAATATTTCCATCATGTTATTTTTGTTAAATTTTTTAATGTCTAACCTTGTGTCAAATTAACAGAAATGAGAATTGAGTATACAAGAATTATTTGCAACATTAATATCACACAAAACTTGAAGCTGTTCACTTCTACCAGTAGAATAACATAGTGCAGTTCCCCAACCAACCCAGAGTAGAGGATTGTTTCCCAAATAGAGGATGTACCATCTCAGTAATGCTGCAAAGAGCTATATTAAAGGTACATCAGTTGGTATCCTGTTGGCTTTCTTATTGAATACTGTGACGAGAACTCCACATCTTTCTTTCACATTGCAATGAGGGGCCCTGGTATTTTCACAGGCTTATTAGGTTAATTTATAAAGCAGGAAATCCATCAATGTGAAAAATATTTTTCGAGAGGATCTTCCTTCAGGAATATAGGAATAAGATCTTGTGGGAATTTTCTGAAGAAGCATTCACTCTCATTCCCAAGTTGTGTATGTAAATCACAATTAGTTTTTAATTTATACCTTTATGGTTCTCCATGACTATTTGATCAGTTTGGTTGGAAGTTATTTATGTTTTGTTTTGTTGAGCACCGCCTATCAGCTACAGACTGCTAGAGCATACAACAAGATGTATTAGCACAGAAGAAGGTTCAAGTAGTAAACTCGAACTGGTTATGTAATATTAACTCAGATTCAGTATTCCTCATTCATTACACTTATTGTTGTTGCTTTCCAGGCAGAAGCTACCTTGATCAGTCCGGTCCTAATTGCTGCAGAGGTTCTGCCTGCAGATTACGGGCCAAGGCATTCTAAAGGCTTGGACTCTGTTGGCACTGTGACTTATCTAAATGTTCCTGTCATATGAAGCCACTTAATGGATCAGGAGAGAGTTATATGTAGTTAACTTATATTTCAGATGGATATCTGGATGATGCAAAAGTTTTTTAATTTGGTCCTACACTCTACTGAAAGCCAGAAAAATTCAAGGTAGGCTTCACATTGTGTTACTTTTGTGGTTTGAGATATATTCTGGAAACCTCATTCTGCCACCTTTTCAGTGAAACTGTCAGCTTTAATTAAAAAAAAAACCTCCTTAAGGGAACATTAACTAATTTTCAGGATTTTGGTATTACCTCCAGTCCTGCAAAGAAAGATCTTCCCATCTAGCAGTGCATTTCAAATATGCATTTGGTGATTTTTGGATGATTGAGGAGCAATTTAGAAGAAACTTTGCTTTCAACTCTGATAGTTGATTCTGTAGCAGGTGGTGTGGCTCCACATATAAGTGAAGTCAGCTAATCACCTCTTTCTCCAAAATAAGTCTGATGGGCTATCAGTTGGAAATTATGTTATGTAATGTAATGTCATGGTAATTTGTAAGGTGTGTTAAGCACCCTGGAAGATGTGAAATTAGCTGTCTGGGAGTAGCCTACTTTAACAGTCAGGTTTTCAATTGTTTTCTGAACTTAAGGAGGGTGTTGGCTCCTCTGATGAAGAACGGATTGCTCATGGCAGATCTTGTGGGTGATTTGGAAGAAGGCACTCCCTCCCATTTTAGTGTGTCGGGTGCAGGGGCTGTGGGTGAGAAGTCATCTAGCCAGCCGGTAGGGGTATGGACATGGATGCAGTTGTTGAGGAAGGCAGGGCCTAAGTGATGAAGAGCCTTGTAGGTGAGGGTAAATAGATTGAAGGTAGCACGTTTTTGGATGGGGAGCCAGTGGAGGTCTCTGAGGTGTTTGTGGATGTAGGCTCATGGAGGAATATTGAGTACGAGTCTTGAAGTCCTTTTTGAACAACTTGAATTCTGTTGATGAGCTTGACGGTGATAACTATGTAGAGAGAGTTACCATAGTCTAGCTTGCTGGTGATGAGAGCTTGAGCTACTGTCCTGTGGGTGTCCAGTAGGTGACGATTTGAAGATTTGCCTGAGCATCTTTAGTATGTGGAAGCATGGTACCATCATAATGATGTGGCTGGCCATCAAGGTTTGGCTGTTGATTATGATATCCAGGTTCCTACTGGCATTTATGGAGATGAATGCTAGTCCTAGGGTGTCAGGCCACCATGCCGGGGTCCATAGAAAGGTGTGCTTACTGAACAGTACCACATTTGTTTTGTCATTGTAGAGATTGAAGCAACTCCACTTCATCCACTTTGCTATGTTGCTCATGCACATTACAAATTTAGATTGCGAGGTGGGCATGTCTTCCAGAAAAAAGACTATGGGGGTCATTACGATGGCAGACGAACTTCCATCTGTCCACCATCGTGCTGGGGCTTGGCACCATCTGCCTGTAATGCTGCGGTCCTACGCAGCAGATATTATGATGCGACCACCACTGTGGCGGCCGCATCGTGTATCTCTGACACTGCAGAGGGTGATGCTGGCTTCAGCGCCTCCCACAATGTCCGAAATGCACTGTTTGCATTTCACTGCACTATGTGGCAGACACCATTTGGTGTCTGCCACCTGGTGCAGGGAAATGTAGGGGGGTATCATAGGTATCCCCAGTGCACACCCACCTCCCCCAACACAAGGAGGGCCCGCTACAGGCCTCCAAATGCAATCCCCGCCAGCCTGTGAATGGCGGTTACACCGCCATACGCCGGCTGGTGGGGAGACAGCATCGTAATATGGCGGATGGTGCCTGCTAGGCACCGCCACCATATTGTTGATGCAGGGTGGGTCCGCCAGGCAATCGTAATGATTGCCTGTGGTGGACCCATGGTGGACAGACTTTGCATTCGCCGGCACACCACCCGCCATTGTAATTTGACAGGCGGAGAAGTGCTTTACAATGGCAGTGAGGCTGCCAGTGGTGGTTTTACCGCCATTGTAATGACCCCCTATGAGTTGCATGTCATCTGCGTATGAGATGATGCTGAGGCTGTAGGATCGAACGATGGAGGCAAGTAGAGAAATGGAGCCTCTGAAGAAGGTGGGGCTCAGGGAGAAGCACTGTCGAACTCCACAGAACTTGGTGGTTTCAGACTGAAAGGGGGCAAGGCTGACAATGTGAGAGCATCTGGCATTGAAGGAGGGTTTGCACTGTTGGGCTGAGATGGTGTCAAAGGCTGCAGTTATGTCCAGAAGTATAATGGCTGCCATGTCTCCCTTATTGATGATGAGGCGTATGTTGTCCGTGGCAGCGATGAGGATTTTCTCAGTGCTGTGGTTAACTCTGAATCCTGATTAAGAGGAGCCTCAAAGTTGCAAGCAAGGGGAGAGCTGACCAGTTTTTCAAATACTTTGTCTGGGTAGGGTAGAAGAGTCATGATCATTGGATCAGCAGAATGTTTCTTAAGGAAGAGTCATATGGTGGCATGTTTTCAAGGTGTGCGGGAAGGTGATGGTAGAGAGCGAGAGGTTGAATACTGAGGTGAGTGCCTGGCAGAAGTGTTCCAATCATCTTATGTTTGTTGTAATACTTTATTCGATATATACATATCATAAAAGTACAAACAATTCAAACATAAAACACACATATCTAAAATATCATGTTCGATTAATTTCATGATTTGAAAAGATAAAAGGATATTTACTTATAAAACACATAGTTATATAAAAAAAGTCATATACAGTAGTGGGTTTAAGTGACAAGTTGGGTGCCACGGTCTAGCTTTTAACAGTTTTTAGCAGCCTTGTTCGTATGAACCATGCATTTGATAGATACTTAGCAATCCCACATACGACAAACAGAGATGTAGTATCTGATTAGAGAATACGCAGAGCAATCCTAAAATCTCCCACTCCTAACTCTCTACACACAGGTTTTAACCATCTTGTTCTGGGTTTTTTATATGCTATACAAGCGAACAAGAAATGGGGTAGAGATTCGCTCATACATGGGCACCCAGGGCAGGTATGAGAATGAATCCTCAATCCTTTCCTTCCCTCCATGAATTTATTCAGAGGAAGTACTCCGTATCTCATTTTCACAAAGAACCACCTATCTCTTGGGATTTGGATGAAATCTAGGAAGGGTTGGAACTTCTTAGTGGGTTTGTGTTCCAGAAATTTTGTATTTAGAGTCCCCCACTTTGTGTTTTTTAATTCCTCCGCCTGAACCCATTCCCAATAGATTTTTTAAATAATTTGCTTATGGGGAGGGGATTGGGAGATACAAAATTCTACCAAAGCTAGATTCAAAACCAACTGCTTTAGTTTGTTTAGCCAGTGGATCTTATTTGAAATATTCAAGATAATCAACTCATCCAACACCAGGGCATAGTTTGCCAGTTCTGGCGTCCTTCGCAGGCGCACCCAGAACAGCAAAGGACGGAGGCGCACTACGTCTGCAATTGAGTGTTTTCCCATGTCTATACAAAGGGGTTTAAGAGGAGTAGAGGGCGGAAGGGCAACCACATCCCTCATAAACCTATTCTCCGCTCTTGCCAGGTCCGTGGAGTTTTCACATCCCCACAGCTCCGAGCCATAGATAGCAGAGGCCAAGGCCTTGCCATCATAGACTGCCAGAGCTGGGGCTACCGGTATGCTGATAGACAAGCGCTGATTTAAGAGCATTTTGGCCACATGGGAGTCCCATTTCATTCTGTTATTAATCCTGACACCCAAGTAGTCAAACTCCTCCACCACCTCTAGTGGGGACCCATTCAAAGTTATACTTATTCTCCTGGCTTTTTTCCCTGCGGACAACACCATCAATTTGGTTTTGGCTGTGTTTACAGTGAGCCCCCTCTCAGCACAAAATACATTGAATTTGTCTAGTAGCTTCTGGAGCCCCGAAGGGGTTTTGGACAGTAAGAGAGTGTCGTCTGCAAAGAGGAAGGTAGGTGTTTTCTCACCCGCCTGGGCAGGGGCATCCGCAGAGTCCTCCCTCAAATGGTCTACCACCCCATTGATAAAGAGGGAGAACAATGTCGGGGCCATCGCACATCCCTGGCGGACTCCCCTCTGTACAGGCACCTTCCCAGTTAGTTGTCCCTGGGCCCCCCACCTGATTCTGGCGTAGTTTCCCTGGTGGAGCCTTACAATCAACTCCAAGAGATAACTCGGGAACCCCATATCCAGCAGCACCTTCCAGGGTTTGTCTCGAGGGACCAAATCAAATGCCATTTTTAAATCTATGAAGGCCAGATATAGACTACCCTTTGCAACACACACCGTCTTCCAATAGATAGCACACAACCTGAAGACCTGGTCTATTGTTCCTACATTTCGTCTAAAACCTGCCTGAAAATGGGTAAGTATACTGCCTTCCTCTATCCAGGACCCTATTCTAGTAAGGATGACCCTGCCAACTACTTTCTGAACAGTGTAAATTAGACTAATTGGTCTGTAGTTGGCAGGGTCCTCCCTATTGCCTTTCTTGCATATGGTCACTACCTCAGCACCCTTCCATGACTCAGGGACAGGATGTCCCTGGAGAATCAAATTCATTAGGAGGGTGATGAAGTCTGACCATAATTCGGGTGCATATAATAATAAGTCGTCAGGAAGCCCATCCGGGCCTGCTGCCTTACCAGGAGATAAGTTTATAATGGCGTCTTGTACTTCCCTGGGGTGAAAGGATTCGGCATCACTATGGATCTGTGGTATAATTGTAATTGGTGATACTATGTGCTGCCCCAAATTTACTGGGTCACAGTACACTTTTGCAAAATGGTTGTACCACTGGTCTTCAGTAATGTGGTACGATATGGGCTCTACACCCCTTCTCTCAAATTTGTTTACTAAGTTCCAGAAAGTGGTCGAATCTTTCAAGCCGGCAGCTTTTTTAAGTTGCTGCCAATGCTCTTCCTCCCACTCTTTTTTGGCCAATTTGATACTGATTTGATAGTCCTTGCGGGCTAGCTTCAATGCTATTGGATCTTTGCTCCTAATGGAGGACGAAATGGCCTTTCTCTTTGCCCTGCAGCCTGGTGTGTACCAGGGTGTTCCCTTGTTGTGAAGTTTGTTCTTTATGGGCCCTCTGGTCTTTCCCATGGTAAAAAAGGCACCAATCTTCTCTATTAAGTTTTTGTAAGAATCAACTAAATTAAAACTTGGGTCATTCGCCTGCAGAGACGTGGAGGTCGCCAGAACTCTGGTTTCTAGTTGGACAAACTCTTTAATACTAGTCAATTTGTCCTTTTGGCACATAACTCTGTTCCATTTTAGCTTGCGATTACAATTCGTGGGGATTACTTCTTTAGCGATCATTAATGGGCCATTTGTCGCTCTAGCCTCATTCCCCCCTTTCATTTTCATACAGAGTGGGTTGTGATCGCTATCTTGAGATTGTATAACCTCCATGTCCACTAGTATTCACCAAGATCTGGTGTCCAGTAGGATATAATCGATGCGCGACGGGCAACTAAGTCTGTTATACGACATTGCCCCCTTTGCGTCCGAGAGAGTCCTCCCATTTAGAGCACGTAAGTTGTGTTCTAATGTTAGAGCGTTTAGTTGTATCGCTCTTGGAGACCATTTCTTAATGGGTTCCAGATTTAATAAGGGAATAGACTGTCTTAAATCCTCTGCACTGGATCCCACCAAATCTTCTTCAGCTAAGGGTTCATATGTGCAATTCAAGTCTCCACCTACAATAATATTAGACAATGGGGGAAGACCTGCTAGTGCTGAATCAAGTAGTGTTATCGTAGGGGAAGATTGGCCTCTATGGTTGTTGTGATGTGTGGACCTTTAAGGGAAATGTGTAGTTTATCATCTGTTGGTAACTTATGCACCAAAACAGTCCAATTTAGTACCACACTAATCCATATATGGAGACCGCCTGATGGGCGGCCTCTCCCTACAGTGGTTGCCGGAATAAAATAAGTAGCATAACCGTTTTTATAAAGTGGGATCAAACTCCATGTCTCTTGGAACAAGCAGATCTCAAATCTCTCAATGAATTGGTTCCATTCTGGGCTATCCAGTTTTTTAAGAGACCCGCTATGTTCCAAGAGACCAGATTAATTATTTTTACGTTCTCAACTATGCCTTTGGTAAAACCTTGGAGCTCACAACCCTCTTTCGTTATGCTTTGTAAGGTATATTCTGAACCTCTGCTCTTTTCTGTCAGCCCTGAGAGTTCTTTACTAGGTGGAGTCTCCTCCCCTGGCTCAATGTCACTTTCAAAGGGCTTAGGCCGGTACCCAGTTTTTCCTATTGGATATGTATGAGATACATTGTGAGATTGCGTGCCTTTCCCTAGTCAGTCAATTTTATTGAGGTCTGAGTCATCATAAGAGCTCGCTTTTGACCATAATGGAGACTGTCTAATTTGTATATTTGAATACGCCGGAGGGGAAGTTCTGTACTCCAGGGTCACTAAGTTTTCTGCCAGTGCTGTGGTACCCAATTGAATTTCGATACAATCTGTAACAGAGCTAGACAGGGACAGTCTTGTAACTTTAACCATATCTTCCCTGATGACTGACCTGCACCCTCTCATATGGCGCAGCCAGTGAATAGCTTTGTTACAGATAGAATCCCTACTCTCATATACATTTGGGCTAAGCCTCAGTACCCCTGTCATGTAGATGGTAGTGTTTCTGGGTATATAAGCTGAAGTGCTCTGGGCATTAGATATTTTAGCCCCCCCTAATGACAGTTTTTCTACCTCCATTGGATTTCTCTGTTTTTTTTATCCCCCATATCAGTCTTTGCTCCGCTTGTTATATCCTGTTGCTTAACTGCCTCTGCATAGGTGTTGGGAATACTGTTTCGCCCCCTTACTGCCCTATTGACCTCAATTTGAGGTGTTTTTTTGAGGACCTGCCCTTTCGCTGTAATAAGGCCTGTTGATTGGGTAACTTGCTTAGTGACAGGTTTTGTCAATCTGCACTGCTTGTTGAGAGCATTGTGCGCCCCTCAATACAGTGGTTTTGGGGTCAGTTGCTGGTGTTAATGGTGCATTAGCTGTTTTCGAGGTTGTAGCTATAGCTAATGACTGAGGGGCACTTATAGCCTGCTTTCCCCCTTGGTTCATTAGATCTATCAGCATCTTCTTTATTTGTGCTAAATCCGTTCCTAGGGATCCCATTTTCTTTAAAATACTCCCTTTAAATTTCTGGCAGCTAGGGCAATCTACGGTATTCTCCGGGGTCTTCTTGCTTGAACCAGTATCTTGTTGCAATACCTCACACAGCTCTCTAGACTCCCCTTCCAGCACGGCATATCTATTAGTGCAAACAATCCCGTCTACTCCCACAATCTTTTCCCCACCCGGGTCGGGAAGCTCTGTTAATCCAGGCCTGACCTCCCCTTTGCTAGACAAGTTGCATCCCTGTACTGTTTGTGTGACCTTGGGCGTTGGGGAAGTTAAGGGGGAGGGATGAATCTCAACAGCGGGCTAGTAAAATGCGGTTTCTTTAAAAATATATCCGGAATTACTTTATTCTTCTTCTGGGTAGTGCCCTTTAATGTGGTATCTAAACTACCTAGTTCTTCTGCACTCGGAGCTCCCTTCAGTATCTCCTCACATTCTTCTACAATCAGTTCAATACTTGAGAGAACACCGTTGGATGCAGCATGTTGTGCTTTCGATTTTTTAGCCTTTTTCCCTTTTTTTGGGTTTGTAGAGTCGTGACCCCCATCCGCTATCTTTCTTTTGCCCATTTTACAATACAACCTAAGGCCTTATATATGATAAATTAAAGCCCTCCTCATTCTATCACTTTGATGGGCAACCACAGCGAACCCGGGACCCAACAAACAGCCCTGCAATACCTTAATCACAAATACCAGAGGTCCGCTAGTCAAAATGAACGGGGGTGGCCCAGCCCTGCCCTTGTCTGTCCCGGACTGTCACAGACTGTCCCGCCCTTGTCCCGGGCTTCTCCCGGGCGCGTTCCCGCTCGCGTTCCGTGTAGCGGTTGCGGGTCTCTGTTAAATAGTTGGTCAAATGGGAGAGTGGGCGGGCCTGAGGCACAGGTTGAAGGCGCTTGGGCTCCTGGGGAAATGGAGTCCCGTGCTGGCGTGCCTCTTTTGCCCTCACAACAGCCACCAGCCGGTGTAGGGAAGCGGCTCTCCCCGCCGCGGTCTCCCGATGTCAAATGGCTCCCTGGTGATCAGCCCGATGTCCGCTGGTACAACGATGCGGGACCCGCGCCAGCGGGTTCCGCGAGCAGTTTTAACGGCAAACAGGTAGGAGGGTGGGTGGGCCTGAGGCACAGGTGGAAGGCGCACTGGCTCCTGGGAAATGGAGTCCCGTGCTGGCGTGCCTCTTTTGCCCTCACAACAGCCTCCAGCCAGTGAAGGGAAGCGGCTCTCCCCGTGTGGAGTGAATGTTTTCATATGCATTTCCAGGCAAGGTTCCCCCATTATTTTTAGCTTAGCCTCCACCTGTCTCACTTTAACACTTTTAAAATGAGCTGGTAAGCAGATGCTTCAGGATTGGTTAAGAAAGATTAAAGACTTTGTTTATTTTAGTGTCAAAATAAAAAAAGTTCCTTGCAAAGATTATGGTGAGCAGGTTAGTCATTTTCCAGTAAATGGTAAAGATCACTTTTTGGGAGTCTTTATATAGATAGCTTTGCTTGTCGCAGACATCATTGTAACCAGTACTTTAAATATACATTCAGAGTGGGTTTTGGATCTGCCACTTGCTCATGATTGGATGACTTGCTGGCGTTTTTCGTCTCCCTGCTACTGATCCAAAATGTTTCCTCCAAATTGTACTGTTTGTTCTGTCCAGATGACGAATTTGGGTTCAACATATTTCTATTAGATAGGCTGTAATCTTCCACTACTGATGTCAGGGAACTATTTTTTCTTTTGTATGTTTTTATGGCATTTATTAGTTTTTTGACTCAATTAGAGTGCAAGAACCTTCGTCTTCCTATTGTCTCTTACTTCTGCTCTCTTTCTGTCCCAGCACATTGCTTCCTGCCTCATCTCACTCACAACCTTCTATCTGTATGTCTCTTTGGCCCCACACATGTTCTCCAGCCACTCTCTTTTTCTTCCTACTGACCAGCCTTCATATTTTGCCTACTCAACAATTATGGATTGGACAAGCATTTATAAAGGCAATAGCGGCAGGCGGCTATCTTGAAATTGTATTTTTATACTTTAATATAGCACTAATCCAAGGTGGCATAACATTGCTTCAAGATGTCAGGTATACATGTTTATTATGCATCTCAACGCAATGTGATGACATCTTGGACTGATACAAAAAGAATAAAGTGTTAACATGCAATTTCCTGGTGGTTGTCCAGTGCTGTTCCTTTTGCCAGTGCTTACATGGGAAACAATCATTGGCAAAACCAATATTGCCAGGCAGCGACTCACAATTCTAGAAGCATTAGGAAAGCCAGTAACACAAGCGAGGCCAAGTGGCCAACCAAATGCTTGTCCAATTTGATGCTTTGTTAATGTGCTTCACGATGTAATTGACTTTGGTTGTTTTGTCTATTATTTAGTATCCCCTCCATTTTGTTAGCATCCACTCTTATGCCGTGTATTGCTCTGATGAGACAGAGACATTAGATGCCAAGACAAGCTGATTTTACATCAGACGCATCCTGGAGAACCACTCATGGCCAGCTCTCCAATGTGTAAAATCGATTGCAGTGAAGACCTGCTTACTGTACCTCTGCGTCTGTGTTATTTTCTAGGATTAAAACAATGCATTTAATTTACATTTCAATTGCTGCAATTACAATTGATGTTGTTTTGTTCAGGTGGGTACAGAAGTTGAAACTGACATGTAGCTACCAAGTGATGGGTGTGGGAGGATGTGACAGACACACTGACAGGAAGAAGGACTAGAAGATGTGACAAGAAAACGGAAAGCATGTAAAATATACCAGGCTGTTTTTACGGTTTATTTTATTTCTCCGTGTCTGTTTGAAATATTATATAAAATAATGATGGCAAAATGGACATAGCAAAGGATATAAAATATAACTTCATGAATTCGGTGCTCATGCACTTATCTTACAAAATCAGGTCCTATGAAGTTATTGAACCCCTCAGTAATTCTTATTAGCTATGTTCACAACAATCAGGCCATGGATTTATGTGTGACTAAATGCCACTATTAAATATCCAGTCACATTTCCATGTGCTGCAGGGCCTGGCAGGCGGTGGGCTTGGCGGTACCTACATGTGCTATGCTAGCATTTCTCGGCCTCCACCCTAAGCATAAGAGAGAATAGGATGTCCGCCAGTAGCTCTGTTATGCACTGACTCGCATAAGCCACGTGACAGGGTGCCGTTGTCTGCTGATGTCAGCACACTCACACCCACATATTCACAATTTCCAAGGGAACGTATGTTCTAAATCCCGGCATGTAAAAATTCCAGCATAAGCATTCTCGGACCTTCAATGAAACATTTGATAGTACGCATCCCGACATGCTTGGTTCTGTTTGTCATAAAAACGAGACTGGCTGAAAGCCACTAGCATGAAAATGCTTGACAACTATGCTGATGACAGCAGAACTGTAAAGCAGTAGAGTACATATAAATGTAAGTCAGCATCTATCGTTGAAAAAATAATTTAAACGTGCCATTTACTTCTATACTAAATATGAGGGAAAATATTATGACTTAGTAGATTTAGAATAGATTTTTAAAGGTGTTCATCATGCATTGCCATGGGCCAAGGCAACAGTTTTGAATTTATTATGACAAACAAAAGATTTTCTTTTTCAAATATTGAAAATCGGAATGGTATTTTCTTAAACCAGTGGCTCTTAATCTTTTGACTTCTGTAGATCCCCTCCTAATCATTGCTGGAGTCCGGGGACCCACACTGAATCACTGATGGAATCCGGAGACCAACATTGAGTCATTACTGGAAGCCAGGGACCCCCGCCTATGCATTTTATTTTATTTGAACTCATCCTACATACTATAGTTTGATTGATGCACTTGCACTGCTCCCACAAATCAATCTGAGGATAATAGCTTAATTTGTAACTTTCATTTCAAAATTCCTTCAAATTTTGGGAACGTTTAAACATTTTCTATTGTACATTTTGCTACTCATATACACTTTATTAATCTGTTAATATTATTTAATTTTCTAACCTGTCGAGGACCCCCTGAGTAGGCTTTGAAGACGCCCAGAGGATCCTAGCCCATAGGTTAAGAACCACTGTCTTAAATACATTTTGCGGTTGAACTGGGCGGAGACTGCTAGTCCCTTGACTATTCTCTGCCTAGCTTATCCACCTGTTTACGCCGACCCATGATGTTTTCTTTTAGGGAATTGTAATCTAGCTCTTTTTTAAAAATATATTTTTTAAATTTTTTAACAGTTCAATTTTAATATGACATTTTTAAGCCTTTCATTGTAAATCGAGTCATGAATTGTAAATAATATGCTTTTTTACCTATTTTCCACTGTAATTGATAGTTAATTGATTTGTATTTTTAAAATTGTCTCTGCTTTTATGAGTGAATGCTCGAATAAAGCATATTTGACTTGACTTGACTTGAAATACATTATTTACTATCACAGGCAACAGTAGAACTGGTAAACTGGTAATGCTTTTACTGATTGCAGGTCAAAAAGGAAAATGATTACAGTTAAAATGTCCATGACTCGCACATCAACCAGGATGGTAGTTGGAAATATATATATAGGATTGATCCTTTGTAGAAAGGTTGTTTTAAAGAAATTGAACTGTATTTATTATTTTAATAGGTTCAGTGGCACTCAAGCAGTTTACATGTTATTTTAATTTATATAATGAACATGTTTATTGAAAATATATGTTGTGTGTCAATAGCAATATGCCTTTTTATTTAAACGTTGTGAATGCGAACGGTAAAAAAACACATTAGGATGTTTTCAGTGTTTTTGCACATGTGATCTATGACACCAAGAGTGGGAGGGGCACTTTGCACTTTAAATGTAGATGATGGTGTATTCAAACTGTGACACGTGATCAAGGGCTTACGGGCTTGAAACGCGTTGTGTTGGGTCACTTAAAATAAAATCACTGCCCACTTGAAATACCTCGGAGGTCTGTGTCTCTTTCCTCGCCTGTCTGCTGCTGCGGAGTATCAGGAAGTGGTTCGAGAGTTTCCATATATATATATATATATATATATATATATATATATATATATATATATATATATATATATATATATATATATATATATATATATATATATATATATATATATATATATATATATATATGTCTGAAAAGCCTAAGCTAGCTTAATTCTTATGCCTCTATTACTAGTTGCCCAGAGTGGTATCCTGTACATTTCTTAACCTGTAAATTCCGGGTACAGAAATATTGGACCCCATTTGCAGCATTGTGGATCAACACCCGAAAAAAGTGGGCAGGGGCTGCAGGCCAGATGGTCAGATTGCCCCCATACCTGCTCACCCAGACACCACAGGGAAGCAGACAGTGCTCCCCCAGAAAGAATACAGCCTACATACACCCTAGACAGCATCTCCGGGCATACCCTCCTCTCACTGGCATTTCCACAGATATTAACCACCTCCTTTAGAGCAGGTGGTACAAGTCTGCATTATCATCCCTGAATTGGGTAAAAACTGTGACAAATAACACAGTTATTGTGCGTCCAGCAGTTCATTTCACATTCTGGGGACCTTAACTTAACATTTCTACTATTTCACGGGGAGATAAAAGAGTGAATCATTAGCTCAGGCCCTTTGGGCATAACAGGGAATTCATAATGGAGGCCTTAATGTGCTCTTGGGGCACTTGAATTGTTCTTACAGTAGGCTACAGAAAATCCCCTCTCTTGCAAATGTTAGATTATTTTGTAAAACACGTTCCATATATATATATATTTTTAATTACACTTAGACTTCATATCACTACATTTAAATTATTAACATTTACTCATAACTCATATCCGCCAGAAAGTACCTATGGTTTCTTACTCAACACTTGCTATGGGGAATTCTGAAGTATTTTGTAAGGAATCCAGAGAATCGTAGGACAAGTAAACATTTATTTATGGATGTGAACAAAATGGCTAAATGGTCCTATGAATTAATGCTTGGGCAGCTTCAAACCAAGTTAATAAGGTCCAATATAAGTTACAAAAGGGTTGCTTTTCTCACAGAATGTCCCTCGGCAGAAGTTGGACCTTATTTCTGGGCGGTAATAATGAACCAGGCATTACAGATGTTAGGGGCATCAGTAATACGTGGTCCATTATCACTGGAAAATTATGAGTAATCCCCCATAGGATCATAAGAAATGGGCACAACATGAGAAAACGGGTATTACCAGCCTACTTTTCACACATTTGTACGAAATTTTGCGTTGTTTTCTGGCCACATATCCACATGCTTCTAGCAAGAGGCTATGTGGCCAGAACGACTACAAATCTAGCAATTCCTGTTTCGTCTGAAAATATGACCATTCCACTAGAGTGGGATTTTGGCCAGCCAACTGCTAAGGAGGTATTGCTTGGAATCAAGTTGTTGCATAATTTAACACTATTTTATAGAATCATATATCCTCTTATCTTTAATTTTCATCTCATATCAAGCTTCAAAAGAGTTCAGGTGGGATTTTTGGAATTCATGATGGGTCCTGATGGAAGTCTATTTATGCCTTGTTGAATTACTTTTAATCTAATTCCTCCTATTTCATCTACCTCATCCAATTCTTTATGAAATGATGTGTGCATTAATTCTAGATAGGCACACTACAGCTATCTACTATAAGATAAGTAATGATTTATTTCATCAAAGGAAAAGTCTGCAACCACTCCAAGAAATAAAGACCAGCACAAAGAATACCAATGCGTGTCAGTGTGTCCAATCTCTATAAAAAATAATAATTCTAGCAATATGAAAAGACTTGGACGAGGAAGAAAGAATCAGAAAAAAATTACTTACCAGTAAGTATTTGAGGCGTTACCTCCTCACACTGCAGAGAGGCAGAAAGGATGTGCTACAAGCTAAGTAGATGACCACCACAGGGTGAAAACATAAGAAATGCAGTCGAACCTCAGAAGGAGTAGCAGGATCAGGAAAAAAAATGGGAAGCCCAATTTCCTGAGGGAAATAGAAAGAGGAGCAGATGTAGCAAATAAATCCCGAACCATGCCTAAGAACTAATCAATCTGTAAAGGCCCTATGATAAGGAGCACGGTTAACCAGAGTACCCAACTCACCTGGTCCAAAGGCCAAGGAAAAGGCTACTAGGCACAGAATCTTGAAGAATAAGAACCTGATAGAACAGCAATTGAAAGACCAAAAGGAACTGCCTGTAAGATCTCCAACACCAGTCAAAAGTCCAACATATGAGAAAAAGACTTAATTTGAGTGTGGTGCACAAGAAATGTTTCAAAAGCAGTGTAATCAAAGGATCAATGCTCTCACAGTCTTCTAGGGCTTACAAGAAGGCCCAAATCATGGCCATTTGAAAAGACAAATTGAAGAAGAAAGGCACAGCTGGAAGTCCAGAATAAGGGAAGATTCTCATTCCCAACATTGGATACTGCTCTAGACCACTAGGCATAAACGTTGGTTCAACCATAGGCATTTGCCTTTAGACTGGCCAGATGGCGACATGCATGAACTGCAATCCTTTGAGACCTAACATCTCAGCTCCAGGCAGACAGCTGAATTCTCTGGGAGGCATTTGGCACTAGAACTGGAAAGCTAAGTGGACAAGGAGACAGGGGAAGGACGGACTCCCTGGTAATTGATAGCTGCAGCAACAGGGAAAAGTACCCTGTTCATTTCCTTAGGGACACTGTAAGGATGACATCCGCTCACTCTCTTTGAATTCTTGACAGAACCACAGAATGAAGGTTGTGTAAATTCATAAAGAAGATTAAGAGGCCAGGGGGATAGAAGTGCATCCAGTGCTCTTGCTTCTGGCTCCTGGTACGTGATGCAGAATAAAGGAAAAAGTGCATTAGCTCTCAAAGCAAAGGGTCAAGTGCAGGAAGGCCAAAGCATTTACACATGACCATGAAAATCTCATGACAAATAAAAAACCCTTGTGAGGAGGGGAAGACACAGCTCATAAAATCGACTCTCCCGTTAACCACTCTCCAGATATGGACTCCTCACAGTTACAATAAATGAGTCTCTCTGCCCATATCTTGGCTGCTACTTCAAATAGGGGCCTTGAGGCAGTCTCCATGATGGTGAATGCATCCAAACCACCAATACCTCTTCTTGAACTGAGGGGACAAGCGTTTGGAGATGACGGAGGATGGCAGTCTACTCACTCCAGCTTAAAGACCTTAACACATCCCTATGAGAACATTGACCCTGAGTGGAGAGCTTCCCCAAAGTAGCTCCTGAACCTAAGCCACAGCATCCAAGGTGCTACTCACAGAACTTTAAAGTGCCACTGGATTTCCTCAGCATAGAGAATGAGGAGTTGTCCTCCAGAGTGGGTTCCTGTGGATCATCAGAGTGACTGGAATATGAATGCCTCGGTTAGAGGGGATGGATCCCAATGATGCAGTATGTAGTGAGCCCCAGATATAGAAGTAAGTGTGGCCAGTTCTTCACAAAGTTGTAGATAAAAGAAGGAGAGGAACAATGAACCAGACATCATGATCAGGTAGCAGCCTTTTGCAGAAAGAGATGAGAGTTGCGACAGAAGCCCTCATCGTGTCTCCCTAAGCCTCAACCAGCCGTGTGTTAGACAGTGCCACCCTGCAAATTGAGCCTCAGATGTCTGTGCAACATAATGGCATGAGCCTCATAAAAACACCAAATATATAAAAGGTGGTGGAAGGAACGCTTTCAAATAGTCTAAGTTGCTAGCAATGACTATGGAGATGATTCCAAACCATCATTTTTGCCCACTGTGCATCTCTAAACAAAAGCCTGTATTTTGCAAATCAATGCTGACCCTGGAACAGTCAACCCAGAACTGCCATTTGGGGCACCCACTAGAAGGGAAAAGAAACAACCCCATACCGGTTTCAGCCTTAAAAGGCCTCATCAGTGATGTATAGTTTGAATCCTGTGGCAATACGAGGGACCCACATCCGGGCATACCCAAAGATACATAGTGCATAACAAAACATGATAGGAGGAATGATATATAGCCTATGCCATTGGCAATGTTTTTTCTCACTATCATCCGAATCCGTAATTTCTTTACCATCTGTGCCACTCTAGGTAGAAGCCCACCTTGTGAAAATCTGTAATGCAAATCAGTACTCATCCTGCACGTCAAAGTAACAGTCCATCACAGACTACCAATGTGTATCCAGAAAATTGGAAATGGGTGGGAAGGTCTCTTTTAAGTCCTTTGCAGATCACCTCAAGGATCACATACAGAATCTGATCAAGTTACCAAAAACGCTCAAATGTGACCACCCACCTGGAGTGGATCTTTTGAACCTGTCAGGCTCAAAGGAGGCTTGATGAGGGCTGTGTAGACTGCTTCTGTTCACTCTTCTTGAATGACTGGTGCTTATAATTGAAGACTTGCCAGGCAAACCACAATGGAAGGAAGCTTTATGTCAGGCAGAATATGAAGCTTAAGAAGATGGGCCACCTTCTGACTAGATTTCACCTTAAAAAAAACAGTGTGCTCCTGCACCTTAAATGGTCCATTTATCATGTCATACTCTTGAAGGAGAATTTTCATGATGGAATTATTTCCTGTCCCTTCTGCCTTCCGGTCTCTGAACCTCACTTGACGAAACGCCAGAAGAGATCATCACAACACATATCTGATTTTGTTTTTTCAAACCTAGCCAGGACAGGACTTCCATTTTATTCAAAAGATAGGAAGAACCTGAACCCTGTTGCATCACAAAAGGTAGATGATGGACGTCCTTTACCAAAGTATGTGAAGTATAAGTAACCCCGGTACCTGCTCCAAGAGTGAGATAGAGAGCAGCGTAAGTGTGAGAGACCGCAGCTTCCGCAAACCAGTCAGCAGTATCATAAAGGAGGGGCATCTTCGGGGATCATAGCAGACCAGCCCCACAATGACTGCATGCATGGGATCCACAATCACAGTTGGTGGACATCTGTTTATGGAGAATCTAGGGAGTAAAGCATAACACATATTTGGGTACGAAATTGAAAAAGAGATGTTTCCCAAATGACATTTGGAGTGCTGGTAGGTTATTTCTTCAAACTGCTTTTATTTTTTTAGAAAGAAAAAGAAACGCCAAACATCTGGCCATTTGTTTGACAGGCTGAGTAAAATTATGTAGCCCACAAATAATATTGCACCAAGAATAAAAATCAAAAAGCATTTTCTATCACCAAAATGCCATTCTATCACGATAGTGTATGCATTTAAAGGAAATGAATCCCAATTAAATCATTACAGGTCATTATTTTGCAAAAAGGATCGTTAAAAACAAGATTCTTGCACAGTTTAACTAAGAATCCCATAGGTAATATAGTCTCTTTGACGCCAGTGAAGGTGCAAATGGCCTCTCACATTTATTACAGATCATTTATTAAGAAACAAGCTATGGCAAGTCCTTCTAATTTTTGATGGAGGATACACTACATAGCACAACAGGCATCAAATGACATATATCTGATGGATAGACCAGGTGTCTTATTTATGAGATGCTTTAGCAGTTGCAAACCCAGTGATTTGTAATATCACATGGTTTGCAATGTCCTGGACCACTTTTGTGAGTCTGAAAAGTCTTTCTGTCTCACAACAAGGGCTCTGCAACTCATTTCAAATTGCAATCAGGAAGGGGAATTAAAGGGTGCTACCTGTTCTGACTCAACTGAGGTGGTTTTTGACTTACAAAAGGGAACGCTTTCACTCTAGGACTAATTCCACTTTGTGAATCATGTCAGCCGTCCTCGGGTGGGACAGAAAGTAGTTTATGGTCCCACTGCATGGCACCCTCAATGTCTTCCAAACAGAAACCTTATTTTGTTAAAGCAGCACCTGTTCTTTTTAGGGACATAGGATTATTTTTTTTTTTATTGTTTTAGCGACAACAGAAGTCCTTCTAAGTGCCATTGAACATTAGAGAATTTTAAAGAAAGTCAATGATTGTATCTCAATTCAATCAATCAGACAACAAATGCAGAAACATGGTATGAGGAGAGCTAAATTGTGTACAACAATCATTTATATACAAAATCAAATAGGACAATCATTCTAACATAAGGTATATACAGAGGATCTACAAGAGATCGTAATGGTGCTCTGCAAGAAAGGTAATCACACTGTGAAAATAATAGTCATGTAATTAATCACAACTCCTAATTGGCAATCATATTAATAAATATGTCTTTGCTCCCATTTGTGTCCATGACGTTTCGACCCAAAAAATGGAATTTGTCGGGTCATCATCCGGCTGAAAAGTTTTCAGAGCTCACAGTAGATCCCAGGATTCGCATGGAGAGATATCCTAGGAGCCAAATCAACAAAGGGCATAGAATCCTAGATTTAGGTCAGCACACAGGTGCTGGATCTAGATGAATTCTTAGAATTGTATCTGAGTTAGCGGAGGGGAGCCTGCCAATTGTTTCAGTGGCAAAATAAAATATAGCCCAAGACTCCAAATAAATTGTAACGGCCAAATGAACTAAGATGCCATGCTCATGGCAGAGGCTGATCGACTGCAGCAGAGGAATGAATCCCGCAGACCATATATTACACAATGGTGGTTGTGACTCCATAGATATAGTTACAGTTACGCCTAGTTACCATTTTTGTTTTTGTAATAAGTTTGGCACCGTCTGACGAATCTTCATGAATTATACCGGACTGCGGTGTCTCGTGTAATGTGTGTAGATTAACTCTTTGTTCTCTTACACTTTGGTCTTCTATTGCCTTTCATTCCGTGTTTTACAACTTGTGTCCCCGCTATGCCCTGCTCATGATCTCACATATTACATCACTCTTGACTCATTCAAAGACATCATTGATGACATTACGGATGACATCTCAAATTACACAATTGATGACATCACTGATGACATCATCCAATGAGTCTGAAATTTTCCTATAAGTTTCTGATACTGAACGATATCTGTTGGAGGTCAGTGTTTGAAGGAAAGTAGTTCTCAGGAGGCGGATTTGTGTGTCCTGGAGGTCACCTAGCATATGGTAGTTAGGGCTAGGTTGCCAGAGTTTAGGGTTAGCCCCTAGGGGGCATATTTATCAATGTGCTGCACAACCCTTGCACCATGCAAGGGGGGCGCAAAGGCTACACAACACTAAAGTAAGATTTTAAAGCCAAGCAAGGCCACCTTGTGTGGCCCTGCATGGCTTGAGAATTCAAGAGTAACGCAATGCAGTTCAATACACTGCATTGCGTTACTCTGCCTCAGGGAGGCATTCCATGGGTGGAGCATGGGTGTTCCCATGCATCCACCCATGTATTTTGGTACGTTCCCAGATTAAACATTCCTGGATAGACCTGAGATTGTGTCACAATTGTACTCTTTCCTAGGTGAGGTGTAAAAAGGAGAAATATCTTTATTTTCTCCTCTTTACTTCCTCTTTCTATGTGTGCTGCATTCTGCAGCACACATATTAATAGGAAAATGCCTAAGAGGATTGTTTTTGTGCAGGAAGTGCCCCTTCCTGCACAGAAACAATGCTGTCTGCAATGCAGGCACCCTTGCACTATGGCCAAGGGTGCCTGCATTGACTCTAGGCAGCAGTTTGTGCGCCACCACAAAGAAAGGTCACAAATGCGCCATATAATCTTAAATACGCCGCATTCCTGCCCTTTCCCTTTCACACATCGCAGCAAAGTAGCTTGCTGCGCTTCTTTAAAGTTTGACAAATCAGCCCTTAAGTTGCCCAAGTCAATATGCTCTTGGCCAAATATTGAGTGAGTGAGTGAGTAAAATGTAGTGGTAACAGGGAAGAAGAATGAGTCAAGATCCCCCTAAAGAACAATTTGGTAACTGAATGGCAAAGTGTATGCAAACACCTCTATAACATTGGGCAGAAGAAAAGTAGGCAGTTGCACTGGTTAGAAGGATCATAGAGGGGCATTTTCAGGTAAAAAGGACAACACCTGTGCTTTTCCGCGATTCTTCAAATTCCAACATCCTGTGTTTGTAGGAAAAATATTATTAGTAATACAGCCTTTTCTGTATACCCTATTACCATAAAATTATGAAAAAAATATTTTGCATACAGTTTTGCGTACATGCAATAATCTATACCCAGGGGGGAGAAAGTCCTTAATATTTAATGTTTCTATTGTTTCTGAAACTACGGGCCATATGGATCAACCAAAATTGCATTCGCAAACGCCAAAATTCACAGAATTTCGGCGTTTGTGAATGCAATTTTGCCAAATGGTATGTATTAGGGCAAAATAGGGAATCATAAAATTTGCGAATCCTTATTTTGCAATTGCATTTAAGGAATCACAAATTTTGTGATTCCTTAAATGCAATGTAAGAAGCACCAAAAAAGAGCAATTTGGCCTTAAAGAATCGCATATTCCCACAAACTTCAAGTTGGTAGTAATTTGCGATTTCTTTGAAAAATGCACTTTTTTGCATTTTTCAAAGTGCAATGTGAAGCCGCATGTATGTGAGCCACATGTGCACCCATGCTTTTTTTAGGGGTGCAACAGGGTGCCCTTTTGACACCCCTGCACCCCTGAAATTGCATTCTCAATCTGCGATTCACTAATTACTAATCGCAAATTGAGAATGTCTTCCAAGTTATTCCTATGGGCCTCTAGGCCCATATGAATGAATGGGGAGGTATTCCTTAATTGCAATTTGCAATTTGCAATTTGCAATTAAGGAATATGTAGGATTCGCAAAATGTATTGCAAATCTTAAATACATAGGGCCATATGTATCAAGCTAATTAGCATTCGCAAAGGCCTTTGCGAATGCTAATTTGACAAATGGTATGTATCAAACATGTTTGATGCAAAATAAGGAATAGCAAAATTTGCAATTCCTTATTTTGCAATTGCACTTAAGGAATCGCAAATTTTGCGATTCCTTAAATGCAATGTATCAAACAAAAAATATTAAAAAAATGCCTTTAAGGATTCGCAAATTACCACCAACTTCTAGTTGGTGGTAATTTGCGAATTCTTATCATAAAGCTTTTTTCCAAAAAACAAAAGGTGCCATATGACGCCCATACATGTATGTGCGCCATATGCCCCCAAATGTCTTTTTCAGGGGTGCAGCAGGGTGTTCTTGAGACACCCCTGCACCCTTGAAGAAATTCCTAATTTGCGATTAGCTAATTGCTAATCGCAAATTGCACCTTCATTCCTATGGGCCTCCTGGCCCATGGAAATCAATGGGTAATTTGCGATTAGCAATTTGCTAATCGCAAATTAGGAATGGTAAAGAATCGCTATTCAATAGCGATTTTGTACATACATACCGTTTTGCGAATTCAAAATAGCGATTCCTTAAAATTCGCTATTTGGAATTCGCTAAACGGTAGTATGATACATATGGCCCATAGCATTTTGCGATTCTCAAATAGCGATTCGCAAAAAATCGCTATTTGAGAATCGCAAAATTACTTTTTTTTTACATATGGTCCTACATCTCTTACCAGAGTATTAGCTATCACTCAGTAACATTGTTCAAGGTGTAAAGCCAATTGATTATGCATCACGTCAGGGTTGTTAAACCCAGTGCTTAATTTGAAGAAGAATAAGTGCCGGTTCCAAATGCTCTGGTCAGAAGCTAGCGGCAGCCAACGGCACACAAAATACCAATGCAGCATAGTCTGGAATCCATCTCATGTTTCTTTAATCAACTACCAGATGTTCCCTGCCCCTTTATCTTACTCTGATAGGATTCTGCTCTCTACCTTTGTGATGTTTTTCTGTCTTTTCCTTTCTCCTTCTTTCCCCTTTACACGTTTTTCCTCTTTGCTTTTGGGAAATGTCCAATGAGGATAAATAAGTGCCGGTCTCTAAGAATGAGTGGTGGTGGGGGCCACTTGGCAACCACAGACTCAAATTAAGCACTGGTTAAATTTCTACCTTTATGTCCCAAAAAAGAGGTCCACAAAGGTGCAAGACACCATTCAGACCAATTGGCTTACCAATAACAAATTTGAATAGTTAAAATTCTAATTGGTCGAAAGGCAGGCAAGCATCTTTACTGAAAACAGCTTGCTATTTTAGCCAATCTGATTGCCTAACCGCAACCAATCACAACTGGACCTTGTATTCTCAGCCTACTGATTGTGTAAGGGCAGACACTGTTTTTCTGTCTTTTCCTTTCTCCTTCTTTCCCCTTTGCACGTTTTTCCTCTTTGCTTTTGGGAAAGTCCAATGAGGAAAAATAAGTGCCGGTCTCTAAGAATGAGTGGTGGTGGGGGCCACTTGGCAACCACAGACTCAAATTAAGCACTGGTTAAATTTCCATCTTTATGTCCCAAAAAAGAGATCCAAAAAGGTGCACCATTCAGACCAATTGGCTTACCAATAACAAATTTTAATAGTTAAATCACTGTGACCAATTCTAATTGGTCGAAAGGCAGGCAAGCATCTTTACTGAAAACAGCTTTCTATTTTAGACAATCTGATTGCCTAACCACAACCAATCACAACTGGACCTTGTATTCTCAGCCTACTGATTGTGTAAGGGCAGACACTTAGCACGTTTGCTCATCCTATTATTCTATGAACCATATTGTGGCCTGCCGAGGTGAGGCGAGCATGAATATAGGATACATTCTTGTAAATGTATATTTAATTGGGAAAAACAAATCCTTCTTGCTGTCATACAAAAAAACATCACAATCCGTCACCTGGTTTTTTCATCAGAAATATTCACCTTGTTTGTTGTCCACACCTCCCTTCCATCAAACAATTATTCAGGTAGTAAGTATTACCACAATGGATAAATAAAAACTGCAGTTTCAACTTCATCTTTATCCCTAGATCACAAACTCTCACAAAAACTTCTTTAATTGTGAAGAAATGTTGCTTTAAGATCTTTTCACTGATCACCACCAACAAGCCACAAACAAAGAAATTTAGAAATGGCCCTAGTAAAGTAAGAACAGCTTAAATATTATCACTGGCTTGGGCTTCTGTGTAGTTGCCCTTGAGTCGCAGAGCCAGAAATCATATCTGGTGTGTCAGCTTCCAGGTGTCTTTACGCATGGTGTATAATATGACATGGCAATTGCTACTCATTGCATTTATGTATTTATTTTTGTGTTTATTTATTTGTGTACTTACATATTCCAATTTCTTATTTTCTGTCACTTCACCCGGAGGTGTCCGAGTGTTGTGCAACAGTAGCAAAAAGATAAAACAATTTAATACCAAGTATTACAAAAGTTATAGGTGAGCAAAAGATACATTGGAAGTACCTGGGAAAATATTATGAGAAGTTACATCTAAAAAGTATGAGCTACTACTCTAGATTTTGAAAAATCGATATCATTGTTTATAAGGAACTGCCTCTTTTTCGTTACCCTCAAAGTTTTGGACTGATGGTGCTGGTTTTTCTTCTCTGGGAGTGCACTGAGGCCTTCTCACCAGACCTCAATGCCTGTGCCATGACCTCAAACTGTGCATGTTTGATTGGCTTGTAATCAAATAACACAAGCTAACTTACTTGTAAGTCCCTAATATACAGTACTCAGGGATCTAAGACCTATACGTTGGAGAGCCACCACAGGGACTGCAGCACTGATTGTACCAACCTGGGTGTGTCAGAAGTAAAAACATGGCTCTTAGTCTGCCACTGCAGACTGGAAAGGAAATTTTGAACTTCTAACTTGACTTCGCCATTTAAAGTCATGGCAAATATAAGTTCTCCCTTTTAATGTACATAAGTCATCCCTAAGGCAGGCTTAGCAAGAGCTACTAATACCTATGGGTCTTGTTAGCGCTATACAAAACTCTTTAAATAAAATAAAAAATAAGAAAATAAGTATCAAACAACTTATTGCATTGTTGCCCCAAATTCCCTGTGCCTGTACATGTCTGCACATGACGTTTGGCCTTGAGACAGCTTTCTGCCTTCCTGGGGAGATGTGCAAATGACTTCCAGGACATAAGACATCAGCCTCCTGCAGGGAAGGGAGGTGTTACCTATCCCTGGCAGGAAGCCACACTGGTGTCGGCCCAAAAATGGGCCTTCAAAGTTGAAGCCACGGGGGAAGGGGCATGCTTGGATGCTGCACAAGATGCCCACTGAGCTGTATGAGCTCCGGACCTGAACTCAGAACCCTCACCTTCAGGCTCTGACATCAGAAAGTAGGCACAATCCAAAAATGCCTGTATTTCCTGTTTTGGGGGTGCTTTGACTCCATTTGTCACACACGGATATGACATACATTTGGGGACCACCATTTTTACAATGACTGAAGCGCCTTAGGTAATTGCTTTTTATCACACACAAAGACTTTTAGCCACCTCGCAGGCCCATGAAAATCCTTATTATCTACAAGTGAGGGCATTCTTCATTCCTGCATGCATGTTTGGAGGGCAATATTAGTGCTTAGTATATTACTTGCTGAAGTTCCTGCAAATATCACTATCTTATTTGACTTCCTCGCTTAAAGCTCCAAACTTTCTACATATAATATGTGGCATGCAGCACTAATCATTTTGTATTCATTTTCATAGACTGTGTGTTTTTGTTTTTTAGCACTTAACTGACTTACTCGCTCTCTCTCTCTTTCTTACTACCCTGGCTTCAAAGCATTAAATGGGGAGACCCTGCAAAGAGCAAAGTGGTAGTAAGTCTTTTTCCAAGTCTATGTCTTCTCTTCATGTAATACGTACTCAGGCAATGAAATACAACCTGGCATCTTCTGTCAGTATCGAAAATTCTTCTGAATTTTTAAGGGAAAGATCTCCCTTTTCCCATGGCACTGGCACTATCTCAAAAAAAATCTACAAACAACGCTTTGGTCAAACGGCCAAAAAAAGGACCTTGACTCTCCCACTAAATCACCTACTCATTTGACCCTAGTAGATGTCATGGAGGAACAAAGATCCTTAAAAGCATTTATGGTCGACACCAATGCCTTGTTACAAAATATAGAGGAAAAATGGTCCTCGCATGACTAACGCATCTCAACACTGGAGCAAAGAGTTAGCAACCTTGTGGATTCCACCCCAACCAATTATAAAATTGCTCAAGACATTGGTCAACCTTAAAAGACTTACAGAAATTTTTGACAATGAGAATAGGAGAAATAATCTCCATCTTTTTGGCATTCTAGAAGGTTCAGAAGGCTCTAACTGATCACCTTCCTTCAGAGGGTAATATGTTCAATTTTGCGTATGCTTACTACTTCTCCTCTTTATATTCCACAGGCTCACCATCTGGGTCTGCATGCTGAAACAGGCTCTAAGTCTCATTCCAGAGGAATTGTTAATCTTTTCATTCAATTCACTTAACTACTGCAACTTTTGTCTGCATCTAAAAAGGCAGGCTCTTTCCAATGATCAAGCCACAAGGTATTTTTTGCACAGGACTACACCTGCTCATCGGAAGCATTTCCTTGATCTATGCTCTCAACTGAGATCCTTGTATATCAGATATGGCCTACTTCATTCAGGCATCTTCAAAATTAGTTTTAAGGATAAATCCAACTCCTTTGAAGAACCTGCTGACTTACAAATCTTCTGTGATCAACAAACAATAGAAGTAATGTAATTAGAATCATCCTTTTTTACATGATTATCTAAATATATTGTTGTTTCAATGTTTATTTTTTCTGTTTAGCTGAATAACTACTGTAAGTATTTGTCATCCATTAACTGTTTTTCCCTTATCCCTTTTACTTCTTCCTAGAATAGAACCTCTTGAAGACTCCCTGTATTGTACCTTCCCTCATGTTCTGTTCACATCCCCCCAACTGTCATCCTCCATGTCTCTAATGGTAAGTTCTGTTTCCCTCTTCAAATCGTAAACCTGTGTGAATATATGCGATCAACATTTCCTGGTTGTCAACCATTTCATAATGAATGTTGGTATGATCTTTTCATTTATTTTAGCACTCGCTCCTATATGTATCAGTATAATCTTTTAATGCTTATTCGCTGAAGGTGCTTTTGCCTCTCTCTTTCATGCTCTCCACGGTTGTTTTCACTTTGGGATTCCAGTTTTGTCTTCTTCTTTTCAGCATCGGTGGGCCTTTGTCTGTGTGATGCCCTATTTAGATTAATCCATTTTTCAGAGATTGTATTCCTCCACTCATGTCTCCTCCTTCCTTTCTTTCTTTCTCAGTCTTCTCTCTTTTCCTTCACTTTGCTTTTAATATTTTGTTTTGCCTTGTTTTTAATACTAATCAGCAGTTGACTATTTACATTCAGTGGAATACATCTTAGAACAGGAATGTGAAATTTCAAGGAGCTTAAAACTGCATCAAACATCAGTGTGTTTTATCTCATTTAGCTTGTTGAAAATGTCACATAGCTTTGTTACAAGAGACGTACCTCAAGGAACTGGAGACTGCCAAATATAAGAAACAACAGGCTGGTGAACTCTATTCCTCTACCACCACAACCAACATAAATGGTGTTATCATTCTCTGTCATAAGTCTTTATGCATCACTATCCATTCTCAACATCACGATACAAAGGGTCGTTGGTTATTACTCGCCCTTATAATAGATATTAGCACTTTCACTGTCCTAGACATTTATTTTCCAACTCAACCAGACCCAAAACTGTTGGCAGTTGCTCTCACGCATCATATCTGAACACGCCTCTGATAATTTACAATTAGGAAGGGACCTTAATCATGTCCTTGATCCCTTTCTGGATAGGCACTCCACTTCATGTTTTGTTCCCCATGTCTCCCACAAAGCCTCCCCCACTCACCACTCCCATTCTAGATTGGATTATATTTTCCTTTGGAAAAGTTTATTGCAACACATGGTTAACTCAAAGATTGGTACTATACTTATCTCAGAGCACACCCTGTTCTAACTAATTTAGACATCCTCACCAGTAGGCCTAAGAAATCTTCTTAGAGGTTCAATAACTTGTTACTATCGGGCACCTCTTTTCTAGCTTCCTATACCACCTTCATTAAAGAATTTTTCCAATCCAATGACAATAATCAAACAACATTTAATTATTTTTGGGACACCTCTAAGACGTTTTATTACAGGTTTTGTACATTCCAAAACAAATTCCGCATAAGAAAAATCTACTTCTATTCTGCCATATGTTAAGTCCATCAAACATAATTATTATACAAGTAAGAATAACAAATGTGATATTGAAGTCTTATTTACATCTAAGATTGAAGTCAACAAATATACGACTATAAAACCAGTGGTACACTCCTTAAATAAATTAAATGCTAAATACTATGATGTTATTAATAAAGTTGGTTCCCTACTAGCTCCCTATTTAAAATGCAGAAAGGAGAAGACAGCTATTAAATCAATTAATAATAATTCTGGTGAAAAGTTGTTCAGGGATAATGATATTGCGGCATTTGTTGCCTGCTATTTCAAGGATATATATACTCCCAACACTACCCCATCGGAGGAATCCATAAAAACTTATTTCTCCAATCTCATACCTGGGGATTCTCCACTGACTGATTCGTCACTTTTAGAACAAGTGCTTCAAATAAAGAACTCTACTCAACCATTCAGTCTCTTCCTAAAGGGAAAGCACTCAGAACTGATGGCTTTTTTTCTCCATTTTGCCAACTCCTCTTTCCCAAAAATTTTAAATTATTCACTCACTTCACTGATTAAAACGCCACTTCTGGCTTCTTTGAAGAAGTCATTATCTGCCTTAATCCCCAGGAAAGATCATTACTTGACCCAATGCATCAAGCAACTACATAATGACTTGCCTACATTGCCTGATGCTCCTCAGGGGCTGTGGCTTTCTCTGGAACAGGCTATGTTACCTTTCTCCCACAAACACATTCTTTTTATGTCCAACCCTCTCAAATGTTGTCTACCTAACACTCTCTTTTGCGCTTGACCATTATTGAGACCCTAGTTTACTTCCACCTTCTCCCCTATTAATCAATTCTTCAACAGCCCTATTTGGCAGCATTATCTACTTAAGAGACCGGGTAGGACTCTGTGTTTAGAGGCATGGATGACCAATGGTATCCTTTTTATTTCACAGCTATATAACTTAGGTTCACCTATTCCATTTTCCGAGCTATCATCCACTTACAATATCCCCTCTCACATCTATTCCCAGTATCACAAACTTTGAACCCTAGATCAAAATACTGTCATGCACAACTTTCCTCCTGATACCTCCCGAGCCAGTTTATTTCCTCATCTGATTGCTACATCCATTCGCCCTAAATAGGCCTATATATACAAAGTTATGAGAGCGCCAGATCCAGATAGGGTCAAAACATCTACAGAAACACAAGGGGAAACAGATCTTGGTTGTGTTTGGCCAATCTCTTTTGGAGCAAAATACCATCCACTGCTTGCGCAGCCAGTCTACCTCAAAACCTATTTCTTTTCTATAACAGACTTTTTAACACTCCTGCTCACCTTTTTAAGCTTAAACTTGCACAGCAAGCTTTTTTCTGGCAGTGCCAAACTCACTCATGTACAACATGTCACATGTTCTTCTGTCTTTCTGGGTTTTAATCTGGAACTACATCCCAGACATTACTCAGATTCACATACCTCTCTCACATCATTTACTCTTTCTGGTCAGCATGCATAATGTTTAGAATTCTCATAGAAGGCTGCGGAAACTTGTTGATCTACTGATCTTCATAGCTATCTCTGTTATTGCATCCAATAGGAAATCCACACATCTCTTCAAGGTTGGTGGAACCTAGTATGTCACCACCATAGATTAGATAACTGCAAGCTTGATTCAGTACAGCTCTCCATTAAGCGTTGTCAGCTTTAGTTACCACTCACTAATTACTTGTAACTGATTGCTAAAGAAACTGCCCCCCACCTGACTGTATACATTTTATTTCAAGACTATCTTTGTAAAAAAAATTGTATACACCGAGTATTGCACAATATTTTTTATATACTTTCAGTCTGCTATTTTAACTGCTTTTTTTATTTGCATACAAGTCAGGCTACAATTGTATTTATATTCTAGTATGTTTCCCTCTTCTCCCTCCTAAATTTCCTTTCTCTGGCTTTTTCCCTTTTTCTCCTTTTCAAAAGTTAATTATCTAAACTTACATTGCAAATATTGGTTGAATTCTTATTCTCTCCCACTGTGACTTACATATAATATATTCTCAATGTGTTAAGTTTAAACCTCACAGCTTATATTTGCAATGTTCTCCTATGTATTGCTCTGTTTCATCAATAAATACCTTTACCTCAACAAAAAGGAGATGCCACCTCTGAAGAGCGCAAATGGGGAACAGAAAGGGGCTACTCTATTGTTTAGGTAGGCAGGCTGGGACTCTGGAATGCTATGGGGAACCAGTTGCCAAACCAGTTTTCAAGGGGCGTGTAGCCTTCCTGGTAACCACACATATGATGCGGAGGAATTCTGCCATATTGGAAGGGGGCAGGATAGTGCATCCTGTGACCTAGATGCCACATTTAGCAGAAATGGGCACCAGAAGGGAAGGAACCTGGTAGCCCATTGATCACCAAATGCTTTCTACCCTGAGAACATTTTATGAACATAAATAGGGTACCCCTTACACCCAGATCTCAGCTCCTGATGGAATGGAGATGAGGACTGAAGAACTGCTCTGTTGCATTGAGGAACTGGCAAATAGAGGATGCATCAGTGTGGACTGCATCTGCTGAACCTGGTGGCTAGCAAACAACAAGGGTCTGTGCCTGCTGTGTCCTGCCCATGCAGAAGTCAATGTCAAAGCAAGAGACTCAAAGCTCAGTTGGCTGACCTCCTGTTTGCAGCACAGAGTTACAATAGTTGAAGAACCCTGCTGGGGCAAGTTTCTAGCTCAAATTTTCTCTTCACCACCACTCGTTGCCTTGTAGCACCAGATACCAGGACCTAATGCTCAAAGTTGCACTTAGTCTGCTGGACCCGGGAGAATCATCGGATTTAATCAGGGAATTGTGAAGCGTGCTACTCACCCGTGAGTGTCTCAAGGCGCTGAGGAGGGGGGAGGAGCAGCTCTGGTCAGTCAAAGAGCCAGGTCTTGAGGGTCTTCCTGAAGATGTTGATCAGGAGTTTGCAGCTTGACCACCCAGACAATGAGTTATTGCTTAGGAGAAGATTTGGCTATGACTGCAATGCGAGGCGACTGGTAGTCCGGGATCTATTTGGACTTCTAACAGTACCAAGAGGACCTTGAGGGACATCGACTCCTGTGGCCAAAAGTGCCTTACCAAGTTCGTGGAGTGAGGAGTACCTGGAGGAAGACTCTTATCGACTGCACTGCATCCACAGCATCCTTGAACATCTTCAGCATCCAGTATCCCTGGAATACATGTGCCTGGAACTTCCTAAAAGACTGCTTCTTACTCCAAGGTAACTGCTTCTGAGGACTTTGCTTGTGTCCCTGGCAGGCTTCCTGCCAGAGTTGGTCACCTAAAGTAACTCAAAGTAATTGCATTTATACTTAGCCAAGTTTTCTTGGAAAGGTTTTGGGCCCAAATTAATTGAATTTGCCAATGTTTGTTCATGTTTAAGTGAAAAAGTGCATGTTTACTGTACCTTGAAATTGCTGTATCTCCCGAACATACTAGTGGGTCATTATCGTGGGTCATTATCGTGTTGGCGTCTAAAAATACAAAAAATACAATCTATTTTTATAAATTGGTGTTAAATTTTTGTGTGCCTTGTGAATTTCTTCTTCATTTGTTTTGGCGCTGTTTAAATGCTTAACGTAAGCTTGACTGCTCAGTGCCATAGCTACCCAGGGTTGAGCGTAAGCTTTAGCAAACAAAACTAAATGGTCCCGAAGGCGTTGGTAACGTTATTACACAGTGAGGTCACACAATCACACCATATAATATG
This sequence comes from Lissotriton vulgaris, assembly GCF_964263255.1. NCBI lineage: Eukaryota > Metazoa > Chordata > Amphibia > Caudata > Salamandridae > Lissotriton > Lissotriton vulgaris. Next base: position 179,379,278 of record NC_141700.1, read on the forward strand.
CCCCATTTCTTCACATCGTGCATTTTGAAGTAGAAAATATTAGCTTGATAGAGAGCATTAAACTGTAAGAAGTGATGTGTTTTGAAAGTTACAATTTGTAGCATGCCTAAAATGGCGGTTAAATATCCTGCATTAGTCTCTGGCAGACAGGAATCCTTGAACAAGTCTTTCAATAACTTAAGTGTTCAGCTTCTTACCACATTTTATAAAATTGTGATGAGTGTGCAAGGCAGTGGGTGTTTGCTTTATTCCATCTCTCTGTATCAGATAAAGCACTTAAGCGTGTCTTATATTGTATTTCATTTTTATACTTGTTTATAACACCGTTGTGACAGGATTATGCCAATACATCAGTTTTACAAGTGAACAAAAGACTTGAGTGCTTTAGTAAGATAGTTTTCCATCAATCAGTCAATCACACTGCTGCTCAATGGCTTCTTACTGGCAGGCCCCCCTCAACTCCATCTGCTTAGTTCAGATGTGTTTGCACAGTACGGAGAGGCCTCCTTTTCAGAATGTTATCTTTTTCTCACATTGCGAATACCACGTCCTGGTATGTATCTTTGCTGCGTTTATTTTGTTTGAGGTGAACTACACTGTCTTTTTTTTAAAGAAAACTGATGTGATATAAATTTTAAATGTTTAATGTATTGCGCAATCTGAATCATATTTTTATTTTTTGTAATGTGGTAAATCATCCAAAAATGAAAATGCAAGTACACACTTTGAACATAGCAGAAATAAAACTTTCCTATTAGAATATAAACATTGGGGGAAAACAGTCTAGAGGATTAGATAGATTACAACAGTGCAAGCCAACTTTGCACCTGTATTTACACCAAACGGACAGTCCATAAAAGACACCTGCAGTGAACGACAAGGCAAATTAATCATTTTGCGCCTATGCATATTATAAAGATAAAACACCAGACACACGAGTAATTTGTATAACGAGGCACCTTTACTTTGTTTTTGCAGAATCCATGTCTTTGATTTTAGCATGGAATTTAAACATTTAAAAACCTACGACTTCTCTATCTTGTCTCCAGGTAGGAGATTAGGAAGAGATTAAAGAACACTAAGAAAACAGATTTCAAACATGACTCTGCACTAGGCTAGCTGGACGGAATACTGGACAATGCAATATGTCACCCTAAGTGGGAACAGGGTCAAGACTGATTTGCATATGGCTGGGTCCAAACTGTAGTGGTTTGATGAGCCAAAGAATGATGTATTTAATCCATATCCTTGTGACTGGGGGTGAATGTTTGCATTGTCCAGCATCCCGTCCATCAATTGTTCCTTTCACATATGTCGCCCTAAGTGGGAAGGGTATGCCCAGACGTAGGTCCCGTGCTCACCACACCACTGGATTCCAGCTAGCCTGGCTGATGAAGGGTGATGCCCTGAAACCAGTCCCAGGATGCTTGTTTCCGGTCCAGAGAGGACCTGGTTTGGATGAACTTGGTCAAGACTGATTTGCATACGGCTGGGTCCAAACTGGGGCAGTGTGGTGAGCAAAATAATGATGGAATTAACCCATATCCTTGTGACTGGGAGTGAATGTTTGCATTGTCCAGAATTCTGTCCATCAACTGTTTCTTTTGCATAAACCCCAGTGGTCATGGCACACAATGTCAATGAGGAGGCCAGGCTGTGTATTCATTTAAGAGAATTAAACAAATGTGTCATAGTGGATCTTTATCCTTTACCTAGCATTTCAGGAATGCTATCCTTACTGGAAGGGACAAAGTATTTTTCATCCATAGACCTCACTTTTCCATATCACCAGGTGAGCTTTCACCCAGACTCACAGGATCTAACGTTGATTATTACGCTGTTCAAACATTTACATTTCTTAGGATGCCGTTAAGATAGATTTTAGGTGCAGCGGTCTTTCAGAGGAAGATGGAAGGAATACTCAAAGGCACAAGTGGGGTAAAGATCTACAAGGAAGACATATTGGTCTTTGGAGGTACCTTTGAAGACCATAATGTACAGGTCAGTAATGTTCTGGGAAAATTGAGGGAGAATGGGCTGACTCTTAAAGCAAGGAAATGTAAATTCAATCTCACGAGATTAATTACTTGGGTCGCAGGATTACAGCTTCAGGTATTGAACCTAAAAAAGAGTTGGTGGACACAATAAATAATATGACTACACCTATGAACAAAGAAGAGATGGTCAAAAATGTTGTTTTGTCTGAATATTATAGCAACTTTGTACCCAAATTTGCAGAAAAGACACACAATATAAGATTATCATTTAAAAAAAGGTGTTGGATTTTCCTGGAATGTGGAATGGCAGTATAAGAGGGGCTGCACTCAACTATTCTACAGTGGAAAAAGAAGCTTTGGTTATCTTCTGGGCAGTAAGGAAATTACGAAAATTTGTTTGGGATTGTGAGTTTCCAGTTCAGACTGGCTATAAGCCTCTAAAGGAAATTTTCAGTGAAAGGATCTGGCCAAGATGTCCTTCAAAATACAAAAATTGGTCATTGTATTGCAGAAATTTACATTTCATGTTGAATATGTACCAGGGGCAAAGAACAATCTGGTAGTTTTCTGTTTGCGCCTGGTCAATAATGGCACCAAACTACAGGTGGATGATGAGGAAGGGTCAAGTTAGATTGATGATTATGCCCTGTGTCTCATCAGAGACAGTGTAACAAAAGAGGATAAATGGGTTAAAGAATTAGAAAACTATCAAACACTGCAGGCGCTAATGAAAGGTGCCAGAGGAGATTGGAGAAAGGATTCGAAAGTAGAGGAACCACAGAAGGCATTTTTAAGAGTAAAAAGTGAACTTGCATGTCAGACTGGCTTGTTGATAGCAGGGACAAGGCTGATTCCTCCAAGCAGCTTTAAAAACAAGTTAATAGTGTTTGTGCACTCCGGTCCTTCGACCAGCGCAAAGATGAAGGAAATATTAAGACATATATATTGGTGGCCTGATATGGACATTTTGATCGAAAGAGCTGCTAGAGAGTGCTTAGAATATGAGAATAGTGACAAAGTATTGAAGCCCAGAGTACAACCCATGAATCTAAGGAACCTTTCTAAGGAGGCTTGGGAGGAGATGTCAATTGACATTTTCAGACCCATCAAAATTTCAAGTGTTGATAAATACATTATTGTTTTGATGGAGGTATCCTCAAGATGGCTGAAATTGAGATTACCAGTTTCATTGACACTAAAGATGTTTTAAGGTTTCTAGAACATACTTTTGAAAGGGAAGGTTTCCCTTCTACACTTTTGTCCGATAATGGAGTTCCATTCATCTCTGGAGAGACTGAGAAATGTCTGTGTGAAAGGGGTATTAGACAAAAGAAAATAGCTCTTTCTCACCAAGAAATCAACAGAATTGTGGAAAGGTTCAATTGTGGTCTGAAAGAGACCATCTAGAGAGCATGAGCAAATCTAAGGTGTTGGAAGACAGAAGACTTTAACAGGGTCAAAAACTGCAGATTCACTCCTCATTCAATGGCTGGTAAAACACCATTCGAACTATTTCATAAAAGGAAGGTGTGCATGATGGTATTTACCTTCTGGATGCTTGACAGATCCCAGGGTTTGGTGTGTGAAAGGGATGGCAAGAGTAAGTATGAAATGGAATTATAGAGAATGGGTGAGAATGAGAAGATATTTGATCTACACAAAGCAGTTCAGAGTACCGTATTAGAAGTGGGGGTTCGGGTAAGGATAAGATATCCTCGTAAAGGTCTTTCTTCACAAGGGTCCAAATTTCTACCTCCCATGATAGTGATCAAGGTCTTTAAAAATGCCATCAGAACAGAAGACCACAAGGTGTGGAATCTCAGTATAGTTGCAAAACTAGCTGGTGGTTTGAGACATTATGATGATGATGGTGACTTCAACTACAGAAATGTGATCTCAATAAAGAGAATGACTTTAACAACAGAGATGGTGTTTAGAATAAAGAGGGTGGGAGGATCAGTGCTGAGCATCACATCAAACCAAATAATTTATGTGAATATATTAGATAAGCTATGCGCCCACACATAGCCTTATGCTTGGTTCAGCTTTATGTTTTTGTTCAGTATTTCATAGCAGAGTTAGTTATTCATACATGTGTTAGTTAAGTTTTCATTATTTGTATTTTAATATTATGTAATATTTATTGAGAGGGAGATGTAGGGTATCCTGCCAGAGCTGATCAGTGTTTAGAACGTGCATCAGGGAATTCTACACATAGTTGGAACGCTGCTTTTGGAAGGTTCTAGATAGAATTTGTTGGTTTGAATTGTAGAGGGGTTAAAGAGCTGGGAAAGCTGAAGGAAGGGGCCTGAGCTGTACGATGTATCTTCAACAAAGATGGGACTATTTATAAGATTCAAGTGTGTGCTGCCTATCTTTACAATATCCAAATCAACCTTGATTTAATGTGGGGTTACCCAATATCAACATTTTGCTAACAAAAGTCAACAATCAGATATGGTCCACGCATTATCAAGCTCAGTTTTTACGTAGGAATGGGGCTCAGGTAGATCTTTTGGATGTGGTTGACAATTTGCTACAAATTATGGAACAATGAGAAGTAGGTTTTGTCATATTCTGCAATCTTTCAGAAGCATTCAGCGCCAGCATCCTGGTTTGCTTGGTGGTTCCCTTGACTTCAGCCTTTTTTACTCCAGTTTTAGGGGACATGAAGGTAGTAGCAGGAGCAGAAAGGAACCCTGCATGAAATGCCCTTTTTTAAACTTTCTGTAATCCCCCTCTTTGGTATTCCTAAAGGCCCCTAAGTAAGAGGAAATTAAGGGTAAAGGGAGGGACAATCAGTGAATCCTGTGAGGTTATCAGTGGACAAAGGGTGCGTCATGGTATTTCTGCGGTGCCTAACACTGTGATGAAGGAATGTCAAAGATTAAATTGGTTATGATTTGTATTGGTATCTCATACATGTTAAATTTTGAATATATTTTAAGGTGTCAATAATAGTTTGTAGATTTGTGTGACATTGCGGCTTACCTGCAGTGATGAGGTTGACTTCACCAGTTCATTGTCACCCAGTAGTAGTAAGCTGGCTAGTACATGTAGTTGTACAACATACATATGCGCCTTCAAGTTCCAGCATGTCTAGTGCTGTTAGGTAAAAAATGAGAATGGCGTTAAATACTCCCTATGAGTTGGGATCAGTTAACACTTATGCTGCACTGCTTACTTTTTCCTTTACTGTGTATCCTTGTAATTCCGAGCCAAAATTCTAAGCTTGTGCTCTTGAAAGGCCTGTACTGTTCACTGCCTCTGGAATTCGCTCTGGCAGAGAGCCACACGATCCCACAGTGCACCCCACCTTCTTTACACCCCGTAATGCCCCCATGTTCTACTTAACTGACCTTACTTCGCCTTTAACCTTTTAATTAGATTTTCTATTCAGTAAGTGCCTACATAATGCATTCCTTAATAAGGCAGAGAGGGTTCCATGTACTAAATACAGTGCATTATGCAGTGCACTAATGCCTACTTGAGAAGGGTGACTTAGTGCTGTACATTTGTAAAATCATAAATCCAATCATGCTTAATGGAAGTAAATTGAAAGTTTTTATGAAGTTTTCTATGAATGTACATTGGTGGGTGTTCTAATTACTATGATCACAGTTAGGCTGAACAGTTGCATGTATTAGTAATAAAGAAATCCGGTTAAGTTAGGAAAAAAGTGCAATATGGCTGTTTCTTTTAAAGGTTGGTGGCATCTACTCTGTGGCTTCACTCTAGGCACAATTCCTATCATGATAAGTAATATCCACAGCTTTCAGACAAACCCAGATGACCTTCCTCCTGCAGCAATTTACAGATAATCAGAATTCTCATAACCTTTCAAATATAACAACTACCCACTAAAAAACAATTTAGTGTAAGAAATACAGGGGCGCAATTTGATTTTTATATTTTTTTGGGTCAACTTACATCTGTTTTCTTTAAATCTATTATTAATAAATGATATTTTTAATACACTCTTAAGCATGGGCAAGCTGTAATGTACAATCTCACCATTGTACATACACACACGTACATAGAAATATAGCAACATTCAAAACTGTGAGAAATATAAGTCTGTTTTTAGTGTTTATGCCTCTGCACAGAAAGTTTTTTGTATTTAATGGAACTTTGTATGTGGCTCAAACATCGTGTACAAGGCCATGAGGTAGTGGCTGCTGAAACGCTTAGATGTAACTCACTCAATAAAGCAGCCAGACGGTAATCCTATGGAGCACTGATTCAGCTTCTTGTATGGTATTGGAGGTGCATTTTTGTAATATATATAGCTTCTGAATATAGTAATGGGCCTCACACTCGAAACAACACCAGTATTGGCACAATAATGAAATACTTTGAGAACGGACATGTATTGGTGATGAAGGTTCATTATGAGCCATCGAGGCCCTGCCATTCCGTTTTCCTTGCCAAATGTGGGATGTGCCGTTCTGGGTTGGTTGAAGCCCCACCAATGGAGTGCAGTATAGTATAAAATGACAGGAAGCTGAGCAAAACATTCTTGTATGGTTTCGGCACTGAAGAAGGTTAGGATACCCAACCGCCCCCTCAGATCAACTAACCTGCACCAAATGACTGTCCCAAAATTCAAATACAGCAGGCTCGGTGGCCAATCCATCTCAGTCAGAGCGGCGAGAGCTTGGAACACCCTTCCGCTCCAGCTAAAAACAGCCCCATCCATCACTCTGTTCAAGAAGGGACTGAAGACCCACCTTTTCAACATCACTGTATAGGGTCCCCCCCTCTTCTTTCCACCGTGCCGGTCTACTCTGCCTTGCCTCTCATCCCTTTCGTGCCAGGATACTATTTTCTTAGTAACAGAGCGTGCTACAAAAGCCTCTATAATAATAATAATAATAATAATAATAATAATAATAATAATAATAATAATAATAATAATAATAATGATACTGAAATGCATTAGGCTAAAATAAAGCATATTGCAAAGATCCCGGAGTGCTCCCTGTGTTTGAAAGAGTTGCGGTGAGGCAAGACAGGTTCACCTACCGTTACGGATGCACCCGCTGCAGTGTTCGGCCGCCGGGTGAAGTGGCGTGTTGAAATACAATCGGTGTTCCTGAACCCCCGCTTGCCAGAGCTGGTCTTCTGATGAAGACGTGGACTAATCAAGTTTGGGGTGCCTCGACCATGTGAGGGTCACCCACGAGCATCTGTGCGGTGAATAACAGCGGGAAGCTAAGGGAGTATACACAGCTTCTAAAAATATTAATGGGCCTCACTCTCGAAACGACACCAGTATTGGCACAATAATGAAAAAGCCTTTTTATTTTGAAACTTTGAGGACGGACATGTATTGGTGATGAAGGTGCATTATGGGACATTGAGGCACTGCCATTTCCTTCTCCTTGCCAAACGTGGGATGTGCCATTGCAGGTTTGTTGAAGCCCCACCAATGGAGTGCAGTATAGTATAAAATGACTGGAAGCTGAGCAAAACATTCTTTTCGACACTGAAGAAGGTTATGATACTGAAATGCATTTGCTGAAATAAACCATATTGCAAAGATCCCGGAGTGCTTTGTGTGTTTGAAAGAGTTGGAGAGAGGCAAGAGGGGTTCACCTACCTTTATGGATGCACCCGCTGCAGTGTTCGGCCGCCTGGTGAAGTGGTGTGTTGGAACATATACATACATATATATACATATATATTATCACCGAAAGGTTTGAATGGATGAGGCTTTGTTATGAAGCCCGCTTCACCCTGGAATTGAATTTTGAATTTGCCAGAGTTTGCAAAGGATTTTTCCTGAAGCACAGCACACAGATGAACTTTACTAAGGCAAATAAGAACCAGCAGAAAACGGGATGGTTGCAATCTTTTCCACAGTATCTCTGACCATCACATATAGCTGCAAAATGGTACTGTACCTGAGAAAGGCCTGTGAAGGTGTTGGAGAAATGCTGTGAAAGTCTGCCAAAATCCACATTGAAGTAAGCTGTAAAATCGGAGTACCGACAAGAGGCATTGTGGGACATGAAGTCCAAATACCTAATAATGAAGGCGTACAGCGAGTTAAGATGAACCTGGATACAACCACAGTGAGACTCGAGTATTATACAGCTAAAAGAATAATACAAGTACTATCAAACTTAACCCTACACTGTATTTAAAAATGTTTAAAACAGACTGCCTCTTTAAGCAAATTGACATTGGTCCTACTTCAATGTTTAAGCTACGTTTTAAAGAACTAACGAACCCATTCACAATGCTGTGCATATGATTAAGAGGTGTGTTACCTCGAAACGCGTAATGCATTTCTGCCGAAATAAATGTATTTCAAGTACGCTGGTGTGGTCGGTTTCACGCTGCTGAGGTCTGCGCGTGGGTTTGGATGGATTTATGAGGTGCTTTGACACACCTGGTACCGACCCCAACTCGCATGGAAGGGCGCCTTAACTGTCAAAGACTTTTGGAACTTTGTGAGAAACAAACTGGAGCGCCCGCCGGCTAAAACAATTATCACCGAAAGGTTTGAATGGATGAGGCTTTGTTATGAAGCCCGCTTCACCCTGGAATTGAATTTTGAATTTGCCAGAGTTTGCAAAGGATTTTTCCTGAAGCACAGCGCACAGATGAACTTTACTAAGGCAAATAAGAACCAGCAGAAAACGGGATGGTTGCAATCTTTTCCACAGTATCTCTGACCATCACATATAGCTGCAAAATGGTACTGTACCTGAGAAAGGCCTGTGAAGGTGTTGGAGAAATGCTGTGAAAGTCTGCCAAAATCCACATTGAAGTAAGCTGTAAAATCGGAGTACCGACAAGAGGCATTGTGGGACATGAAGTCCAAATACCTAATAATGAAGGCGTACAGCGAGTTAAGATGAACCTGGATACAACCACAGTGAGACTCGAGTATTATACAGCTAAAAGAATAATACAAGTACTATCAAACTTAACCCTACACTGTATTTAAAAATGTTTAAAACAGACTGCCTCTTTAAGCAAATTGACATTGGTCCTACTTCAATGTTTAAGCTACGTTTTAAAGAACTAACGAACCCATTCACAATGCTGTGCATATGATTAAGAGGTGTGTTACCTCGAAACGCGTAATGCATTTCTGCCGAAATAAATGTATTTCAAGTACGCTGGTGTGGTCGGTTTCACGCTGCTGAGGTCTGCGCGTGGGTTTGGATGGATTTATGAGGTGCTTTGACACACCTGGTACCGACCCCAACTCGCATGGAAGGGCGCCTTAATTGTCAAAGACTTTTGGAACTTTGTGAGAAACAAACTGGAGCGCCCGCCGGCTAAAACAATTATCACCGAAAGGTTTGAATGGATGAGGCTTTGTTATGAAGCCCGCTTCACCCTGGAATTGAATTTTGAATTTGCCAGAGTTTGCAAAGGATTTTTCCTGAAGCACAGCGCACAGATGAACTTTACTAAGGCAAATAAGAACCAGCAGAAAACGGGATGGTTGCAATCTTTTCCACAGTATCTCTGACCATCACATATAGCTGCAAAATGGTACTGTACCTGAGAAAGGCCTGTGAAGGTGTTGGAGAAATGCTGTGAAAGTCTGCCAAAATCCACATTGAAGTAAGCTGTAAAATCGGAGTACCGACAAGAGGCATTGTGGGACATGAAGTCCAAATACCTAATAATGAAGGCGTACAGCGAGTTAAGATGAACCTGGATACAACCACAGTGAGACTCGAGTATTATACAGCTAAAAGAATAATACAAGTACTATCAAACTTAACCCTACACTGTATTTAAAAATGTTTAAAACAGACTGCCTCTTTAAGCAAATTGACATTGGTCCTACTTCAATGTTTAAGCTACGTTTTAAAGAACTAACGAACCCATTCACAATGCTGTGCATATGATTAAGAGGTGTGTTACCTCGAAACGCGTAATGCATTTCTGCCGAAATAAATGTATTTCAAGTACGCTGGTGTGGTCGGTTTCACGCTGCTGAGGTCTGCGCGTGGGTTTGGATGGATTTATGAGGTGCTTTGACACACCTGGTACCGACCCCAACTCGCATGGAAGGGCGCCTTAATTGTCAAAGACTTTTGGAACTTTGTGAGAAACAAACTGGAGCGCCCGCCGGCTAAAACAATTATCACCGAAAGGTTTGAATGGATGAGGCTTTGTTATGAAGCCCGCTTCACCCTGGAATTGAATTTTGAATTTGCCAGAGTTTGCAAAGGATTTTTCCTGAAGCACAGCGCACAGATGAACTTTACTAAGGCAAATAAGAACCAGCAGAAAACGGGATGGTTGCAATCTTTTCCACAGTATCTCTGACCATCACATATAGCTGCAAAATGGTACTGTACCTGAGAAAGGCCTGTGAAGGTGTTGGAGAAATGCTGTGAAAGTCTGCCAAAATCCACATTGAAGTAAGCTGTAAAATCGGAGTACCGACAAGAGGCATTGTGGGACATGAAGTCCAAATACCTAATAATGAAGGCGTACAGCGAGTTAAGATGAACCTGGATACAACCACAGTGAGACTCGAGTATTATACAGCTAAAAGAATAATACAAGTACTATCAAACTTAACCCTACACTGTATTTAAAAATGTTTAAAACAGACTGCCTCTTTAAGCAAATTGACATTGGTCCTACTTCAATGTTTAAGCTACGTTTTAAAGAACTAACGAACCCATTCACAATGCTGTGCATATGATTAAGAGGTGTGTTACCTCGAAACGCGTAATGCATTTCTGCCGAAATAAATGTATTTCAAGTACGCTGGTGTGGTCGGTTTCACGCTGCTGAGGTCTGCGCGTGGGTTTGGATGGATTTATGAGGTGCTTTGACACACCTGGTACCGACCCCAACTCGCATGGAAGGGCGCCTTAACTGTCAAAGACTTTTGGAACTTTGTGAGAAACAAACTGGAGCGCCCGCCGGCTAAAACAATTATCACCGAAAGGTTTGAATGGATGAGGCTTTGTTATGAAGCCCGCTTCACCCTGGAATTGAATTTTGAATTTGCCAGAGTTTGCAAAGGATTTTTCCTGAAGCACAGCGCACAGATGAACTTTACTAAGGCAAATAAGAACCAGCAGAAAACGGGATGGTTGCAATCTTTTCCACAGTATCTCTGACCATCACATATAGCTGCAAAATGGTACTGTACCTGAGAAAGGCCTGTGAAGGTGTTGGAGAAATGCTGTGAAAGTCTGCCAAAATCCACATTGAAGTAAGCTGTAAAATCGGAGTACCGACAAGAGGCATTGTGGGACATGAAGTCCAAATACCTAATAATGAAGGCGTACAGCGAGTTAAGATGAACCTGGATACAACCACAGTGAGACTCGAGTATTATACAGCTAAAAGAATAATACAAGTACTATCAAACTTAACCCTACACTGTATTTAAAAATGTTTAAAACAGACTGCCTCTTTAAGCAAATTGACATTGGTCCTACTTCAATGTTTAAGCTACGTTTTAAAGAACTAACGAACCCATTCACAATGCTGTGCATATGATTAAGAGGTGTGTTACCTCGAAACGCGTAATGCATTTCTGCCGAAATAAATGTATTTCAAGTACGCTGGTGTGGTCGGTTTCACGCTGCTGAGGTCTGCGCGTGGGTTTGGATGGATTTATGAGGTGCTTTGACACACCTGGTACCGACCCCAACTCGCATGGAAGGGCGCCTTAATTGTCAAAGACTTTTGGAACTTTGTGAGAAACAAACTGGAGCGCCCGCCGGCTAAAACAATTATCACCGAAAGGTTTGAATGGATGAGGCTTTGTTATGAAGCCCGCTTCACCCTGGAATTGAATTTTGAATTTGCCAGAGTTTGCAAAGGATTTTTCCTGAAGCACAGCGCACAGATGAACTTTACTAAGGCAAATAAGAACCAGCAGAAAACGGGATGGTTGCAATCTTTTCCACAGTATCTCTGACCATCACATATAGCTGCAAAATGGTACTGTACCTGAGAAAGGCCTGTGAAGGTGTTGGAGAAATGCTGTGAAAGTCTGCCAAAATCCACATTGAAGTAAGCTGTAAAATCGGAGTACCGACAAGAGGCATTGTGGGACATGAAGTCCAAATACCTAATAATGAAGGCGTACAGCGAGTTAAGATGAACCTGGATACAACCACAGTGAGACTCGAGTATTATACAGCTAAAAGAATAATACAAGTACTATCAAACTTAACCCTACACTGTATTTAAAAATGTTTAAAACAGACTGCCTCTTTAAGCAAATTGACATTGGTCCTACTTCAATGTTTAAGCTACGTTTTAAAGAACTAACGAACCCATTCACAATGCTGTGCATATGATTAAGAGGTGTGTTACCTCGAAACGCGTAATGCATTTCTGCCGAAATAAATGTATTTCAAGTACGCTGGTGTGGTCGGTTTCACGCTGCTGAGGTCTGCGCGTGGGTTTGGATGGATATATATATATATATATATATATATATATATATATATATATATATATATATATATATATATATATATATATATATATATATATATATATATATACTACCTACTGGCAGTCGCCAGTAGGTAGGTATAGTTAGGACCTAGTTACCATAGGAAAATGGCAACATTCTATTCCCAATAACTTTGGCGCCAATTGACGAATCTTCGCAAATTTTTCAAAACAAATTCTTTGTTAATATCAGCTCCTATGTTGAAAGTTTGGGGATGATTAATCAGGGGGGGCGAGAAAAAAGGGGGTCCCAAAGCTTTTTTTCTCCATGTTAATTTCCATAGGAAACTTTAGACAAGGCTACAGGTCGAACGAGTGAACGGAATTACCCCAAATTTGGCAGGGAGAAGGGTCTTGGTCTAGAAAGCAAGCTTTTGTTTATTTGGTGTAAAACCTTTTCAGTAGTTTTTGAGAAATATCAAAATTTACAGATATCGATATTTGGGAATTCTGCCATCTGAGTGGCTGAGGCGTTACGAGCACGAGCTTGATGCTTATTGGCTGCGAGCGGGTGCTCACGGTTGCAACTAGGAAGTGTTGGCCGCCATTTTGTTATTCCGTTGAAGCGAGTAAGGGGAAAAAAGTGGGAAATAGGAGGGTAAGAGCACTGTAACCTCTGTGGGTTGTTTAGGGTGTGCTATAGAGGGGGTGCAAAGCGAAGTATTCACCCCTACCGGTGTGAAAGTGGTGGGTTACGGAAATTAAGTGAGGTATTGCCTAGACTCTGTTGCTGCTAAGGTGAGCTGGTGCAGGACTCGGGGATTAAAGCGTGAGCTCAAATTGTGTGTCTTATGCTGTGAAGTCATGTGCCGTGGCCGCTGCACTACACCTGTGGAAGTAGTGTCAGCATGTATTTATACCTACTAGGACAAACTACTAACCCTTTCTGGTCTGAAAGTCCTGGAGTACGGAAAATTTGTGAGGCATTGTCTAGAGTCTCATGGTGCTGAGCTGAGCTGCTGTCGGACTCGGGATGAAAGCATGAGCCCAAACTGTGTGTGCTATACTGAGAAGTCATGTGCTTAAGGTGCTGTGCCATACCTGTCCAAGTAGTGTGAGCATTTAGTTATAGCTACTTGGATGAACTTTTGTTTCGAACATTGTAGCTTGTGTATGGTGCTTAGGGGGTGTTATAGAGGGAGTGCGAAGGTAAATTCGCGTGTATCAAATCAATTCGGTATTTGTGAAGTGCTAACTACTCACTGGTCTGATGGCGCTGGTGTTTAAGCTTAGCTGCTGACGGACTCGGGGTAAAGCCGTTGAACTACTGACCCCTACCGGTCTGAACATGCGGGGTACGGAAATTAAGTGAGATATTGCGAAGAGTGTCATGCTGTTACATTGAGCTGCTGCTGGATTCGTGGATGAAACTGTGAGCTTAAACTGTGTGTGCTATGCTGTGAAGTCATGTGATCTGGGCGCTGTGACATACGTGCCACACGTGTTTAACTTGTATATGGTGCTTAGGTGATGTTGTATAGGGAGTGCGAAGGTAAATCAATACATTATTTGTAAAGTGCAAACTACTCACCCTTATGGATGAGTTGAGCCGTAGAGAGTAGAGGTCTGTGCTGCAAAGTGAGATGGTCTGGCCGCTGCACCACAGCTGTGTGGAGAATACATTTTGGCGATGGTCCGGGAGTTGCCGTTATCTTGCCCTAAAATAGTGGGCCTAAGTTGTAAGTTAGAGGGTGGCTCTAAAAAGAGCCCTTGCGTTTATTAGTTGGAGCTACATATAAGTGCGGATGCACAGCTTCAGGAAAACTCGGTTTCCCTGATTTGTTAAGTGTACTCCATCACTTCTGTATATATCTGCCATATCAAAACTTATGTTGTTGTTGTTGTAGATGGAGCCCATTTTGTGGTCTCTGAGGTTTGCATACACAGCTTTGTTCACTTTCTTTCGATATTTTTCAATCTGAGGACAACATTGTTTGGACAATTTCCACTTCTGTCTTTGGCATATATTGGAATATACAAAAACAGTTTGAGGCAAAAGTAACATCAATTGTCCAAAGGTGTCCTTCATAAGCATTTCCAAACCTACCCCAGTCAATGTGCCTAGATCGTTTCAACCACAGTGCACAATTATGAGTTCAGGGTGTTGGAGATGCAAACAGGTTTTAATCAAAGGCAACAATTGGTGCCACTTCAATCCTCTCTGTCCAAACCATTTAATGTCCATATTTTGTAAACCTAGTTCTAAGTCAATACGTCTCTGTTCTGCATACCTCTTGCACCAGAAAACATAGCAATGTCCTACGATCCACACTAGCATTTTGAAGGTATGGCTAGAAGGTATGGAAAGATGTCTGTAGCTCATGCAGTACCTTTGTAGAAAATAGAAACCTTCTCAGGGGTCTCACTGAGACACCCGGTTCTTTAAACCAACAAAGAAGAGATTGGCACAGAAGCTGTAATATAAAAGACATCTTTTATTCAGCTCAGATGAGGGAGACTGCATCACAAAGTACCCTCAGGAACTGAAGGAGGCATTCTAAGGAGTACAGAATACAGGGACCTTATATATGCTTAGGTTACATTAGTCAGCATAAAACCAAGGGGAGGTCCTGGCTCATACCAGCATGCAAAATGACTTATATGGGTATACAAGATTTGCTTGCTCAACAAAGTGGGAGGAGGGTAATTTCTCCCTACATCAGCAAGAATAGCCTGACAGAGTATAACATAAGAGCAGGTGCATTCTACTAGCTAGGCCCCTCTGAGCATGACCAAGGCTCTGGAAGAGGGAAACAGCACATGGCGAGCACATGGCTAACTAAAATGACTGCCAAGTACTAAATGGCTTTCAGCTCATGCTAACAGATCCCTGCAATCTTCAACATATAGTTCTTTTAGCATGAGCTAATGAAATTCCTATGTTCCATTAGGAACATAGAAATATTTGCACATTTATTTTTATAAATTTATCAATCTTAATTCGTTGCAAAATGACTAATAAGGGTATACAAGATTTGCTTGCTCAACAAAGTGAAATGAGAGTAAATTCTCCCTACATCAGCAAGAATAGGCTGACAGAGTATATCATAAGAGCAGGTGCATTCTACTGGCTAGGCCCCTCTGAGCATGAGCAAGGCTCTGGAAGAGTGAAACAACACATGGCGGGCACATGGCTAACTATTTCAGCTCACGCTAACAGATCCCTGCAATCTTCAACAGATGGTCCTTTTAGCATGAGCTAAAGACATTCCTATGATCCAGTAGGAACATAGAAAATATTTTCACATTTATTTTTATAAATTTATCAATCCTAATTCATTGCTAGGTGTTTTTTTTCCATTCTAAACATTTCATTAAGTGGGTACATATAAGGTATAAGCAGGAGTACAAAGGGAACAATGCATTGGGTCATAATTAACATAGAGATAGTAGTAAGAGAGAGTACTGACTATTATCACAAGCAGACTTAACATTTTTCACAACCCTAAGCAAAAAGCAAATCCTAGAACCATCTAGTAAAAATATTTTCAGGGCTCCTATGCATTTCAGTGACCATCCATTTCGATTTCACAATAGCCGACAGCACATATCTAATAAAAACATTTTCATTAGACTTTTCTAGCGTTTCTTTATGATGGCTAGAATATTAATCATATTTTTAGTCGTACAGCAAAGTAACATTGCTAACAAGAAGAAGTCCTTGGGAAATTGAAGCCTCTGTAAAACCAGCCAGAAGAGAGTCTTCTCCCTGTGTCCATTTGAGCCTCACAGGCAGGCTCTTGTTGTTTCCACGGTGGAGCAGCACAACTCGCAACTCAAGAATCACGGCCCAGTTTCAAGGTAAAGGTTTCTTCTTTCAGGACAGGGCAATCACCAAGCAGGGCAAATGCTCTCAGCGATCCTGTCAAGTGTCTCAGGCAGTGCACCAGTTTTCTTCACTTCAATCTAACAGGCACCAGAGACACAGCACCTGTACCCTAAACTCAAGTCCTTCCCTAACTCCTATAGTACTCTGTTGGCACACTGCTCTTTGTTGGGGCCACACATTGCATCTAGTGTGCCCAGGTTTCTCTTGACCAACAAACAAAGGTGCAAACTTGCATTCACTTTGGGACCAGGATTCAGATGCCTGATGCTAGGATCTCTGAAGCAACCCTTGTTTCAAAAGGGGTCACCTCAAGTAAAGCCTCCTTGCCGTTCTGGTCGGTCTGTGACTCTCTCAGCTGGGCATCAAAAACTTGATCCACGATTTCTCCTTTCAGATTTGTGGCCCCGTCTTTCGCCCAAGACAGAGGTAGAGGTACATAATGTATTCCAGGACTTCCACCTTCACTGAGGACCTAGTTGCCAGCAATGCCTGTGCTGGTTACCTTCACTTTGACTTTAAGCTGGACTGGTGCTGACTCCCCAGGCTAGATCTGATGTCCGGGCCCCTCTGGCAATGGTTGTAAGGCAGCAAATATCTATCGATGGACAGAACAAAAGGTCTTTAGACAAGGCACGGAAATAATCTACCAACAGAGAGAACTTCCTATTCTTGGGGCGTCCCATATATTAACAAGTCATGAAAGAAGCACTTCATTTATCTATGTGAGAGTAAACAAAACACCAGCCTAGACCTATTGGCAAGTATAAAAGGAACTCTTTGGTGAACTGACAAGAGTAATACGTCACCCAATCCCAAGCAGCCATGGAAGTCTGTGTTCATTTACTAAATTCTGAGGAAAAGAGAAAAACAACACTGACATACCCTAAATCCTTACATCTGTGTATTCCTTAATCTGAAGACCCTCAACAAAAAAAGAAATGTTCTACACTTTTGCTCATAAACTTTACATTATTTTTACAGGACTGCAGGTACGTCTAAAATGATTTCTCTTAATAAAAGCACCTACATTGTACGCGTAGGACCATGCTCTCATGTTATAGGAGCAACAGGAAAATATAAAAAGTGCTAATTTAACAGGGATTACATTTTCTCCAGCAGAACATGTTGTGACAAACAAACTCCTATAAAACAATATTTCCTTCAACATTTTTTGCTAAGGATCAGATGGGCATATTCCTGGCGTTCTACTTTTCACAATCCAAACTATGCAACATCAGCTCTAATAAGGACTGTCATGGGCGAATTTTGCGAATCTCGCGTTCGCGAATTTTGCGGATTTGCGAACTCGCAATCCGCAAAATCCGCGAATTCTCGCGAATTTGCGGATTTTTTTTGTGTTTGCGCGGGTTTCTGCCAGTTCGCGAGGGTTTTGTACAATGTCGCAAATTGCGAACTTACCTGTTGGGTCGCAAGTTTCGCGAACTTGTTGTTTCTACGTGTCCAGCCTGTTTGGGACACTCTTCTTCATCACTGCCACTCTCTGTCACCACTGCCACTCTCTGACTACTCATGCCACCCTCTGGCCCACCCATGCCACCCTCTGTTTCATCACAGCACCCTCTGGTTGTCCAGTCAGTGTACATTATTGTGGCAACGCAAGCACACCTTCCCTGCCTCAAGTGACCTGAATTAATTTGGGGCTGATTAATGTGTCACAGAATATTTTTTTAGCTGGCACCTGCTTCCTTAGTGCTTCCTGATTAGTGATCTTTTGCACTTGCTAAGTGCTTTCATTGTTGCAAAATTAGTTACAACACCTGCCCTGCCCCAACTGACAATAATGAATTAGGGGCTGATTAATGGATTTGAACCTCCAGCCTGGCTCCTGCTTGTCTCCCTTAGCTGTAATTCAGGACCTTTGTGGCATATGTGTAACTATTCTGAAGTTCAGAGCAGGGTCACATAATAGTTGCAACTGGCAACTGAACTCTGGAGGGGCCCCTCAGGAAGCACTACAGGAAATGGCTACTAATGATGAGCCTGAACTTTTGAACCTGGTAAGTAGTTTCAGTTTTGCTAAGATCGTATTTCTGCAATTTTGCACTTATTCGCGGGGCGCGAAGTTGTACTGGGAAGCCGCGAACTCACGCGAACAGTGCGAGCAGTGCGAGCAAAATCCGCTGCTCGCGGATTTGCGGATTTTGCGGGAGATTCGCGAATCTCGCGGATTGCGGATTTACCGAAAATCCGCAAAATCCGCGAGCGAAACGGATTTTCCGCCCATGCTTAGTTTATTTACACAGACTAGCTAATAAAAAACTAGCAATGCCCTTGCAAAACTATGTAGCATGAGAATAACATACAATAATGCTGTTATCACCTGAGAATTGTACAAGAAAAACTACCCACATCTAGTTCCCCTTAAGGATCAAATAAGGGAACAGCAATCTAGACTACTCATCCTTTCATAATTTCATCAAACAGGATGGGCAGTAACATAGCATATTTATATATTCATTTTAGTAATGCTAACAATGTTTAAAACAGATTACTGAATAGCCAATTAAATGTCTCGTGCTGTTTCACAGACAGCTTAGACAGGCTAAAAACAATTAAGAAAAAGAGAGAGAAAACATAAATTTGCCGACCCTTAATTTGTAGAGGAGCTAGCCTCCTTCTCCCATTTTGACAGTAGGAAATCTGAAACAGATTTCATTCTGTCAACAATATTAACCCCTATCTGTAGCAACTGGGCGTAAACAAACTTTGAGGAGGTAAATAGTGCATTGAGAGCTAAAGAACATGAATAACCAACCACCAATCCCTTTAGTAAGTATATTAGTTATAACATGAGGGCACATGAAGTCAAACTAAATCCCATTGCCTCAGCCCTTGTACAGTAATCTTCAAACTAAAGCATTAGTGCTGTATATATTGCAAAGCTATCTGTTAATCAAAGCTCATATATACAATTATATTGCTGTTTATTCAGATGAGTGCATAAAAACTTGCTTTTGCTAACAAAAAAAGTAAGAAAACTTCTTCTTTCCCAGCGCTGCCATCTTGTCTTTCAAAAAATTCAGAAATCAAAATGTCAAAGGCAAACCTTCCTCTGGGCCCTGCAAGGCTTCTAAATGTAGAACTCGACCTTTAACCCTTTACCAGCTGTCCTATTTTGTGTGCAAGGCTTTCCATGCTGCTTTACCCCAATTCAAAGTGATCCTTGAGACTGATAGCTGAAGAAGCAGACCCACTCCATTCCTATCTGCCAGCAATTCAGAGGTAAGCTTAATAACTTCTGCTGGTTTTTATACACATTTTCAATTGTAAGCAGTGTGCGGTATACTTTTCTAGCAGTATAGAGGTCAGCTATTTGTATTATACCTAAATGTAAGCATTTACTAAAACCTGAGAGCAGTTTAAAAGCTGCTCTGAATGGCAGAACTGCTTTTAAACAGTGAACTTTACCCAATTTCGATGTTGATGTTTGGGGCACTTAACAATGAATTTCCTACAATGTTTTTGCATAATAGTAATTCCCAGAATGTCCCCTACACATTCCAGAGATGGGGAATCAGAAATATATAATATATACCCTTATAAAAATGAGTTTTGTACGCCTGCACAGAGTGACATTTCCCATTTAAGTTTCCTCATATTGCGGTACAGCACTGCTTAAATTCAATTTTAATGCTAGGAGTTCACAGTATAATTATTAGGCTTTTATAAAGATTGAAAACGAATTTAAAAGCACTTATTTTCAATAATTTTTTTTCATATAATTAAAACATTTTTTTCAATAAAACAAATCATTTGATAATTCCAGATATGAAAAGGAAGCTTTATCCCTTGCATTCATTTATAACCCCAAGCACAGAAGCCTAACTTAAAACATGAAAAATATTAGCCACTTTTTAAAGGACAGTCATTATTTAACATCAGAACCACAGATGTGTTTATGTAAAGAGGCTTTAGGAAAGGAAATCCTTACTTTAAATGTTTTCCTGTTATCCAAAATAATGAACCTGTATTTCTAACTTTTAAAACAGCAATGTGAAATGCAGGGTTTTATACCGTGTATGCACTGACTTAAGATTTAGTTGTCTTCAGCATTTTTTCTGTGGCCATGCAAACAAAAATAACCACATGCTACTTATGCAGCTGTATTTTTAATGTCTTGACAAAGTGTAATCTCCATTGGTTTGTGTCAGACAGCTGCTTTTCAGTGAAACAGTTAAACACAGCTGTTGGAAAGCTTCTTTTTTAGTGCTGAAATGTAAGCACGATGACAGTCTATTTAAAACTTTTCCATGTAGTCAAATCTCTCATTCTATAATGTGTGTTTAGTTCAGCAACAACCAGATTCACTCACATGATATGAATGCCTTTAAAAATCTAATACAATGTATCTTAAGGAAAATGCTGTAACATTTTGCATGTTAATCATAATTATTACAAAATACACAATTTCGCTTTTTTGAGGCCTATTTTATTCCTATTGAATGTAAATTCTAATTTTATCTTTAGCATTGTGGCAAGTTGCACATGTATAGTTTCTTACTTTGTCAATTTAATAGTAACATGTAGCTTAGTAGCATATGTTATATAATTCTTTTCTGGATTTTTTATTTAATATCAATTAAATGATAATTTGCATAACAGACTGATGACAGCAAAAAATAAAAACACATTGAGCTCATTCCAGACATTTACAGAAGGAGGTCATACACTCAGAACACACAATACAGCGTGCTTAAGCATAGCCATTCTCACACAAAAAGCGCAATCGCTATTTACTCACACAAGTACCACCAATGTGAAACCACAAACCACACAGACATTTAAACACACACATTTTGACATTAGACATTAGACCACATAGACATTTTAACCCACAGATCAACACTTAGGACAGAAACAAAGAACAGCCCACAGACTGTACTTAAACCAAACCATTTGTAAATACTAGTTGTAAGTCATATTTACAAGAAGATCTTCTCAATAGTATTCCAAAAGACTGCACAAAAAACAGCCAAAGATTGTTCCATTTTGAAGAAGCCAAAATACACCAAATTCATTAGTTTTGGCTGGCAGAACACCAAAAAAAGACCGCTCTGCATATCTCCATTAATAAAAGTGTGCAAAATAGGATCCTGTACATATTTTAATTCCATGGGGTACTTTATCACCAAGGAAGAAATACATTTTTTATAACTAAACCTATTTAGGTATCCACACTAGTGGAGTCGGCTACTTCTATTCACATCACATTATGGTACCTTCAAAGAGCAACACATTCTTTGATGTGTGCTTCAAACAGGCATGCCAAAAATATTGCAAGATATACAATACTATACGCAAAGTAGCACTCAAGTAATATGCCGTTCAAATATTATAAAAAGTAGAGAAAAGTCTCCTCAATACCTGCCTACACAAATTGCAATTCATATATTTCCATATTCCATAATTTTGGCCAATTCCATTTCCTTATCACTATGCATCACTGTATCACTTTATATTGCTCTATCTCACTTTTTATATCTCACTTTATATCACTTATGTCACTTTATATCACTTTAAATCTCACTTTACAGCCAGCACACTTCTCTCACTGTTCTGAATGACTTAACAGTCGTTTTTAGAATACTCACGCCAAAAGGTTCTCAGTCAGGAGCGGTAAACATTTGGAGAATCAAAATTAGGAAGAACAGAAATATACTGAGCTGCAGAGGCAGATAATCTCAGTGTGCATTGTACCTCCTTAGTAGATTCCTGTCCAGTCTTCCTCAGTAGATTCCTGTCTCCTTTCAAGACCACTCCCTTAGATAGCTGCTTCTGATGAGCCCCACGTTGAGCGCCATTTGTAGAAAATAGAAAGCTTCTCAGGGGTCTCACTGATACACCCGGTTCTTTAAACCAACAAAGAAGAGATTGGCACAGAAGCTGTAATATAAAATACATCTTTTATTCACCTCAGATGAGGGAGACTACGTCACAGAATACCCTCAGGAACTGTAGGAGGCATTCTAAGAAATACAGAAAACAGTGACCTTATATATGCTTAGGTTACATTAGTCAGCATAAAACCAAGGGGAGGTCCTGGCTCATACCAGCATGCAAAATGACTAATATGGGTATACAAGGTTTGCTTGCTCGACAAAGTGGGAGGAGAGTCATTTCTCCCTACATGGCAAGAATAGCCTGACAGTTATAACATAAGAGCAGGTGCATTCTACTAGCTAGGCACCTCTGAGCATGTGCAAGGCTCTGGAAGAGGGAAACAGCACATGGCTAACTAAAATGGCTGCCAAGTACAAAATGGCTTTCAGCTCATGCTAACAGATCCCTGTAATCTTCAACACCTTCGTAGAATAAGAGATATGTTTAAAGATGAGGAACTAACTACTTTTCACATACAAAATGGTACCTGATTGGGAGATGAAAAGCATTGTTTTTTTAAAGTAGGGTACACATTCATTTTGTGGAAAAGCCTCTTTGTGATAGGTTAAGAAAAAGCAGTTTGAACGTGGAGTACATATTATAGGATAAAATTTGATCAACTCAACCACACCTGCTACTTGCATTTGGAATGCAGTGTTTCGAACGTAAACCAATCGTGAACTTTTAACCTGCATGTGACGTTAAATATTCGAGAAAATGTTGCAAAAAACATATCATTAGGTTCAGAAAAATTGATGAACCTTTAACCTCCACGTGTTGTAGAATTTTCTAGAAAGTGGATTGATAGAATACGTTGCATTTCTGACTTCTATGTGTACTTGAATATTAATAAAATTGTTTATATGGAAAATTAGAAAGACAGTAATAGAGAGAAGTTTCGAAAGCTAAAAGAATCAAGGAACTATTATAATTTGTGCTTTATTACCTACTGGTGGTTGCCAGTAGGTAGTTATAGAGTTAGGACTGAGTTTCCATAGGAAGAGCATTTTTTGTTTTGCTTGTAACTTTAGCATCATTTGATGAATCTTCATGAAATTTTGAAAACGAATTATTTCTTCATATCTGCTCCTATTTTGAAAGTTTGGGGGTGATTCGTCAAGGGGGGCGGAGATCAGAGGGGGGTCCTAAAACGTCTTTTCCATGTTAAATTCCATTGGAAAGTTTAGACAAGGCTACAGGTGGAACGGGTGAACGGAATTACCCCAAATTTGGCAGGGAGAAGGGTCTTGGTGTAGAAAGCATGCTTTTGTTTATTTGGTGTAAATCTGTTCAGTAGTTTTGGAGAAATATCGAAATTTACAGATATCAATATTTGGTAATTCTGCCATCTGATTGGCTGAGGCATTACGAGCAGGAGCTTGCTGCTTATTGGCTGTGATGGTGTTGCAACTAGGAAGTGTTGGCTGCCATTTTGTGATTCTGTTGAAGCGAGTAAGGAGAAAAAAGGGTGAAACAAGTAGCAAAGGAGGGTAGGGGCACTGTAAGCTTTGTGGGGGAGTGTGAAGCGAAGTAGTCACTGTAACCGGTCTGAAAGTGCGTGTTGCTCAGAGTGACATAGTGCTGATATGATATGGTGCTACACTCGGGTATGAAACAGAGACTATAAACTGTGAGGTTATTGCTGTAAAGTGGTGTGGTCTGGTGTTTGTAGCATACTAGTGCAAGTAGTGTTAGTAGGCGTTTATACAATACAGGGAGTGGGAAGCGAACTACTGACCGGTACCGTGCGTTTATACTATACCGGAAGTGGGAAGCAAAGGAGATTCGGGGATCAAACTGAGCTGATTGCTGTAAAGTGGTGGGCTCTGGGTGCTGTAGGATACTAGCCACTGTATTATAAGTGTGTAAGTAGTGTTTATATGCGTTTATAGTATATAGGGAGTGGGAAGCAAAATACTCACCCCCACTGGTGTGAAGACACAGGGATTAAACCGTGAGCCTAAATTGTGAGCTCATTGCTGTAAAGTGATGTGCTCTGGGCGCTGTAGCATACCTGTGGAAGTAGTTTTAGTTTGCGTTTATACAATATAGGGAGTGGGAAGCGAAATATTTACCCCTACCGGTCTCAAGACTTGTGGATGAAGCCATGAGCTCATTGCTCTAAAGTCATGTGCTCTGTGTAGTATTCCAATGTAAGTCATAGTATAATGTTAGTATGTAATTCTACTAGAATCTAAGTATGTAATGTTAGAATGTAGGACTGTCATGAGGGGAACCTTGCAGAGTTTGTACACAGTGCTGGAGAAGACGGTTGCCTTGATGTCTGCACCTGTTGGTGGCTGTTTCAGGTGACTTGTTTTTCTGTAATAAATCTACTTACTGGATCCACTGCTGTCTGCCTCTTCACTACATAAATTTGGTGACGAGCGGGAGATGGTAAAAAGAAAGCACCGCTCACCAATATTTCAAAATTGCTTGCGTTGTGCTGGAGACCTGTTTTCTTCGTGTAGCTGTTTCTACTCATGCCAGGGTCGCCGGCTCATTGAACTATGTCACACGACTTCTAGTAGGATTTATATTTTTAGATTTTGCGCTTCCTCTGCTTCTTCACTACATTCTGGTCACTGTACTATACATGTGTAAGTAGTGTTAGTATGCATTTATACTAACAAATGCATCATGGTCCTAGGGAGGTCGACATGTCAGGCGCAGCTCATACAATGTCCCGGGGTGTACATTCGCAGGACATTTGTTTTTGCTATTAGAGGGCTGGTGCATGGCTTCCACCCTGTGGTAGCAAATCCTTGTTTGACTACTTGAAGCGAGAGAAGGAATACCTCGTATCGCTTTAATATAGGGGATGCGGATGGTAAAAATGGAGAGAAAAAAGGAAACAAAAAAAAAGCGGGGTCTCACCCGTTCATTTAAATGAGGCCCCTGGTGGGTAATGTTCCATGGCCAATCTAATTATTGTATTGTGGGGTCTCTGTAGGACTGGGGATCTTAATGTCACATGTAATTTAGTCACAGAAGTTTTGCATCCTAGGGGACAGCCACCTCCCCGGGTATTGATTATTAATTGTTCCGGTGGTTCAAGGCCAACTGAAGTCCAGGGATCGCCCACTCCGGGGCTTTATTTAAATATGCAGGGTGGGCCTCGGCAGTCCCAGAAGCCTCGGTGATCCTAGGGAGTGCCTTATTTGTTCTATAATCACAAGGGCAGTACTTATGGTGTTATTCCATGTTTTACGGTGATTCCAAATCTTGCGGTTGTAGAATTACCCAGGCTTCATTTGTCTAATAGTCAGTTAGATTATGTTTGGTAGGTGCACTGTAATATTAAAAAAGTTTGCCCTTAAAATCTCCTATAAAGAGGTGATTTTCACAATAAACAATAGACAAGTGTTGTCAGAAAAAGACCTCAGTTATTTATTTGAAAAAAAGTAACCTTTATTAAAACACAAATACATAGAAACATAAGTTTAAATGACACAGTGATTGCTAAAAATAGATATCAAACCGACCACATATTATAATCACAAATGTAATATGTGACATCATCAGCAGTGCATTGCGGGCGCTAGTTATAGTTAGCTCAACTAACTATAACATGTGAATTTCTCTGGTTTTGCATGAATCAAATTTTCAACTAACTATAACGTCCCTGAAACCTATGTTTTTTTAGTGAATTTCTAAGGTTTTTTAAATGCTAATTCCTAACTATAACGTGCCTAAAACCTATGGTTTGTAAGTGAATTTCTGAGGTCTTTTAAATGTTAATTTCATATTTTACTATTTCTAAAACCTATATTTTTTCAATTTTCAAAAAAATATTTTGCAACTCTATTATACTTCTTTTTTTAACTTTAAAAATTATGTAATGAGTTATATCTTCCCCCAAAAATATGTATATATTTTTTTTTTTCTGGAGAAAACTGTACTCCCATACTGGTAGTGTACTAAGCTCCATCACCACGCGAATCCTATCCGCCATATTGCTAAACAGGTAAATGATGCGCATTTCGCATCCAACGACTTTGTGGCATCATATATGCATGAAGTCACCCCAGCTGCTACTTTAGTATCTGACGGGTACACAGTACCAAGCCACACGTTACATCATGTACGTATGGGGTCGCGCCCGCTGCGCATTGCGTATGCAACAAGTACACGCTGCCAGGCCCTGTGTTATGTCACAGACGTATGGTGTCGCGCCAGGTACTCCATTCCCTATTTTTTTTGTCTCAAAAGGATATCTAAATAACTTTAAGCTTTATATGGGAGCAAGAGATAATCTAAAACATTTCAAACATTTATGTATTTCTAACTATAATAAACTTATATTATGATAAATATATTTTGTCAAATTCTCGTCGGGTGCAGCCTCCTTGTGCGCACGTTTGCCATGTGACCTTAAAAAAAAGCATTTGATTGCTTCATAACATTTTCCATTGTAACAGTTGGACGACACCACCCATTTTACTCATTCTCTCTACAGCGTTTGATAAGATACACCTCTTCTGCTTAGAGAGCTTTTTTGAAAAGGGTTTTTGCTGTGTACACATATCTTATACTACACACATCATGCTACAGTCATCTTGATCAATATTCATGGTCTGTACAATAGACTTCCACGTGTGATTGCCATGCATCTCAAACGTTCCATTTAAAAACAAATACGTGTTACACGATGCCCCTGGTGTGTTTGCACATTATTGTGCTCCCTTTCGACCTGGGTATTCGTGGCTCTAAGAAGTATCAGGAGCCACGGGCAGAGTGCACATCCTAGATCACATGTGACAAACAGTAAACAGCAATGTGTAGATTTCTTTTGCTGTACGCTCTGTTGACAGGCTTTACCAATATACTAATGTGTTATATGTGAGACTTTCAGATTCACATTTGACATGTATTCCTTGGCTGTAATGTGTGTTATCACTGTGTATGACGTAGACTCACTGCTGATCCTCCCTCCATCCGACCACATTCACATGTGTACGCTTCGCGATAGCAACACTTTTAATAATACCGCACACCATTAACATGCGTGTCTGCGCATATCCACAACCTTGACAACGACATGTAATGTTCACCATTCAATCTTTTTAAACACCATCTCATTAACGATAGTTTTCACCCTCCCAACACATGCTACACTAATGTAAATTGCACAATCTGCGAGGTCAAAACTACAAAAGTAACATGTATAAGTACACTTTCTGACTAGACAGGAACTGAACAATGCCCAGGTCCCCAGAGTAATTATTCACACCCCTACACTGGCCTGGTGTACGCAAGCCCAGCCCACATTGTGCACGTATAAATAGGATAACCACAACGACGTACATCCCTCTTCTTCCACACTGCCTCAGTTAATATGGCCGCATCCACCTCGCATATAACAATGCGCAATAAAAAAAGGCATCCATGAGGTGTACACCATCCTGGCAATCAACACCGGCTATAAATTGTGAGCCCTACTGTCCGTCGTCTACGAAAGGGATCCGTGAGGTGTACACCATCCTGCAATCATCACTCCATGTGAATTGTGAGCACTGCTGCCGGTAGTGTTTGCTCACACAGCAATGACAGCAAGTAAGCAGAGCGACCTGGCTGCACAGGGCCTCCAATTGAGCGTGGTGCAGCGGGACGGGTGGGGTGCATCACCCTCGCTGCGAACAAACGATGTTGCCATGCATAATGATGTGATCTCTGACCTGATTCAGTCTAATCTCTGTCTTATTTTAAAGATCTGCTGGACCGTACTGTAGGCCTGAGCAAGTGGGCAGCGCTGCCCGACACCTCTTGAGCGCGGTGCTCCGGGAGGGGTGGGGCGCATTTGCCTGAGTGCGCACGTGCATATAAGGGATGTTGCTGTGTGTAATGATGTGATCTCTGACCTCATTCAGTCAAATCTCTGTCTCATTTTAAGGACCTGCTGTACCATACTGTAGACCTGAGCCAGTGGGCAGCGCTGCCCTACAGACACCTGTTGAGTGCAATGCTGCGGGAGGGGTGGGGTGCATCACCTTGAGGGCGCATGTGCGAAAATGAAATGTTGCTGTGCGTAATGATGTGATCTCTGACCTCATTAAGTCACATGTGTCTCATTTTAAGGACCTGCTATACCATACTGTAGGCCTGAGCGAGTGGGCAGCGCTCCCCTACAGACACATGGAGTTGGCTTTTAGGGCACTGTAGTGAGCTCATTACTAAGTGTACATGCACACAGGCTTCCGCCACTGCATTACACGCTCACATTATACTTCTAGCATGCGCTCTGTTCCTTTCTATATGAACCTTCGTATAACTTATTATTATTTAACCTTTTGAATTCTAGAGCACTCCAACTCCTCTTTGAACCACGATTACCACTAACAGTTGGTAGATCGTACTTCAAAAACGAAGGATGCACTCAACTGTTTTCTATCAAGCTTGAAATAAACCTTCCTTTACCTCTAGACATTTCCACCATTAAATTATTTCTCCCTTTACAGACATTCAATTGATTGGCTCAAGAAGGGCGGAGCGGGAGCTGAACCCACAATGATGCCTTGGGCATTCTGACACCTTCCATTGTGGTATCAAGACACAGGCCCCGACCGGAGACCTGGTCTCCTACCGTACATATGTACCCCAGACTCGGAGTTTGCACCAACACGTCGTGGGACACATCAGTGGTGGCAGGTGAGCAGTGAAGCCTCGTTGTGCAAGACCTACAATTGAACACAGTGCAGGGGAAAGGGCTGGGGTGCTAAAGCGGCGATAATGTAATTGCTGTTCCTTGGTAATATGGCCCTTAATCTCTGGCCTCGTGTGTTTCATTTTAAGGACTTGCTGAACCACAGTCTTTCTCGCGGACCCAAGTGTCCTAGACAAACGGGTGACGGGAGGTTAAACACTATGAACTGGGTGCAGTAGGCCGACGCTCGGTCTCCTCCTCCCTCTCTTCTTTTGACTCTCCCTCCCCTTCTCCCTTCTACCTACTCTCCCTTCCTTCCATTCTCACTATCGTCCTTTCATTTGGACTACCTTTCTTTACCTCTTCCACATAGCACACATATTTATGTTTCATTTTTGTCTACATGTGCACAAAAGAAAAAATATGACAAGCAATCTCAGCTGTACATGGCCCTTACCTCACGTCTTACAAAAGAAAAGAACATTGTCATATGTGCCAGTGATAAGGGTGGCAACATTGTATTGATGACAAGATCTAACTATGACAAGGAGGCATACCTCCAACTAAATGAGCGTACCTGCTATGAAAGAACTAATATAGCAAATCTCAATACCACCAAAACTGAATATCATTGTAAGTTATTGAGATGGAAAACAAGTGGTTTGATTTCTGATATGGAATTTAAATATTTGAAAGTTGAGAATCCTGTGACTTCTCTCATATATTTTATACCCAAAGTGCACAAAAATGCTGAAAACCCCCCTGACAGACCCATCATTTCAGCCTGAGGAGGTTTACTGGAGCATACATCTGTGTACATTGACTATTTTTTGCAAGGGTATGTTCGATCATTGGAATCATATGTGCAGGACACAGGGGACGTTTTACAGAAAATTCAACATGCTAATTGGATGGAGGGTGATTGGTTAATGGCGCTTGACGTCACTGCCCTCTACACCAGTATAATTCACTCTGATGGGTTGAAAGCTGTAGACCAGTATTATCACGACGTCCCCCCATATTCAAGGATCACAATATGATGTTACATCAAATGCTGGAATTTTGTGGTGCCATAATGTCTTTATATGCAACAACCTCCTTTACAGGCAGCTACAAGGTGTGGAAATGCGGGCCAGCTTCTCCCCGAGCTTCGCATGTTTACACATGGGAGCCTGGGAGGAGCTGGTCCTCAGAACATCACATAAGGAGGCATGCGAGACCAACGTGAAGGGGTGGTTTCGATTTATTGATGATCTTCTTGTTATTTGGAGGGGGAGTGAACCACAGGTGATCGAATTCATCAATGCTATCAATACCAAAAATCTGAACCTTGCTTTTACTGCGACTTTGAGTCAGGAATCTGTAACCTTTCTTGACACAGTGGTGTATGTATCGAATGGCAAATTGGAAACTAAACTGTATCGGAAAAGCACTGCCGGTAACAGCATTTTACATGCTAGTAGTGCCCACCCCTCTCACCTCATTGCTAGCATCCCCTATGTGGAAATGCTACGCATAAGAAGAATTTGCAGCAATCCAAATGATTTAGAGGCAGCCCAAGCAGCAAGTAGTGAAAGATTCTTACAACGAGGCTACTCTGCACAACTTATTGAGGGAGCGCGCATTAAATCCATGGTTCCCAGCAGACTGAAGACAATATGTATAGTGAGATGGCCCTGACAACAGATGGTGATGCCAAATCAAATGAAAACAATACGTTTAGAATCATCACTGGGTACAGTAGACAGCACAAGGCCATATAAACCATAATTAATAAAAACTGGCCCATTGTTACCAATGACCCGGTCATTGGCTCTACCTTACCAAACAGAGCAACACTCACTTTCAGTAAAGCTCCATCTCTTAGAGATCAGGTGGTAGATACCTGCCCAGAGACCTTGGAAAGGACGACGTGGCTTGACAACAACAGGGTTTTTTTTCGGTGCAAAACCTGTAAGTGATGCACACACGGGGTCAACAAGAAATTTTACAGGGATGGATTTAGCACTATTGAACATCCTATCACACAGGTCCTGAGTTTGCTGTATATGTCTTAGAATGTCCCTGCCCATTGAGCTATGTTGGTAGCACCAAATTGCCTCTACACAAGCGAGTGCTACAACATTTAAGAGCGATAACGAATCAAGACAACACGTACCCGGTGGCATGTCATTTTCGTGATCACCATCAGAGCAATAACAACAGCCTAAAGTACTACGTTATCGACTCAGTTAAGGCCAGCCGATGGGGAGGTGATAGGGAGGCAAAACTGCGAAGACTCGAAAACCGATATTTATTACAACTAGATACTAAGGCTCCGACAGGCCTTAATATTACGGAGGACAGATACACATGCCTACCTTAAAGATGATACCTATTACACTCTTGATTGTCTTCTGAGTCTCTACAGTCTGAATACACACACTATTTCCATTAGATCAAAATTTGCCAATTCATCTATCTATCTGTGATATCATTAGAATTGACCCCTACAGTACTTTTCCTACCATGACATCTATAACCATTTAGTGACTGGATTAAACAGGCATGTTGATACCCCGGCTGGGGACAACAGGGTATTTGACTGAGATAACAACTGTAAATACCTGGCTTTGCTCTAAATTGGTATACAAATTGATGTATCAGATGTTTTTTTAAACGCACTACTGCTGCTATGATCGATATGATCAGATATGTAAAAAAATACACCTATATTTTAATATCAATATTATTTTAGGCATTTATTTTGATTTGTCACTTTATAAAAGTATCAGTAGAAAAATGGATATAAGAAGTTGACACACACTATACATACTGTATTTATTCTAGTCAGTGAGGACTAGAATGGAGTGCGTCTTAGTAATACTTACACATCTATTACCCCAGTTATTGCATTACTATAAATTCTCGCTTTGACCTTCTAGGTAGAATGTGTTAATTAGAATGAATTAACCTATGAAGATTACAATTATTGATGTATATATATATGTAAATTTATTTATCAATTGCATAATTTGCACATTATTCGGATAACATCTCTGCGATTTTGCACTATTGGCTATTTTGCACAATATGAACAATATCCATAAACCCTTGATATATCATTGGCGAAATGTGATATATAATGTTTACAATGCATTGTTTGCACTTACTGCGTTGATTTGCACAGACATCGTTTTAAAGCGAGAACATAGGCCATTTAATTTTGGGGTTAGCTTATTAGATGTTTACTACAATTTACCTGTTGTGATGTATTGATAGGCATTATTTTACCAATATTTTATCAAGTCAGTAAATATTACAATGTATTATATCAGTATGCATTACCATCAACACAATTTTAACTGTGTATATTTGAACTACACATCACGTGGTGTTAATCAAAAACAATCACTGGCACTTTAAAAATGAGCAAATGTATGTGGGACGTTGTCATGTGAGCAAGGCTCCAAGGAGCCGAAATGTCATGCGGCATATTCTGCAGTAATTAAACGATATGCACCTAATTGGTCCGTGTTCTGGTGATTTTTTGGCGTCCTACCTGGCGATGAACTGGATATTCAGAATATATATATATATATATATATATATATATATATATATATATATATATATATATATATATATATATATATATATATATATATATATTACCTACTGGCGGTCGCCAGTAGGTATATATAGTTAGGATTTTTTCCCTATGGGATTTCTGAAAATTCTATGCCTAATAACTTTGGCGTTTGTGGACGGAATCGGCTGAAATTTTCAGGAAAATGGCACATTTTGTTTCTGAGCAGCTCCTGAAAATTTGGTGGGGTTTCGTCAAGGGGGGGCTGAGAAAAAAGGGGGGTCCCAAAACGCGTTTTTTCCATTCATTTTTCCATAGGGCGGTTGGACTCACTTTTAGCTCGAACGGCTGAATGGATTTGCACGAAACTTGGCAAAATTGTAGGGACTGTTAGCCCGATGTGCCTTTGCTAGGTCTCAATATATGTGCTCCAGTGGTTTTTGAGAAATTAACGTTCAAACCAAGATATATATCTGTAACAGCGCTCTGGGCAGCGATCCGGTCCGCTTACTTTTCGCTTATCGGAACTTTGCGCGCAGAAAGCTGATTGGCTCTCCGGTGTCTGTCAACATTCTAAACAGTCCGGAGCGGACGCCATCTTGTCTCTCGGTAGGATCGAGAGAGAAGAAGAGGTGGAAAACGAAGGGGGAATTTAATGAAAGGGGGCAAGGTATCCCCCTCTTGACCCCCTAGGAATGTTGTTGGGGTTATTAAAGGGTCCCGTGGGGAAAATAAAAAAAAAATGATTTTTCACGGTAGAAGCGCGGCCGCGAACTGGTAGCGAAACGGGAATTCGCCATTTTGTGCTTCGTTAATTAAATTACTAGTTATAAGTGGGTGCGGGAGACGTATCCTAATCCCCTATGTTTCCTGAGGGTGGCTGAGGAGGCTGATATATGTTGATACATCTCTTCCAGCGGCTGTGCGTGAGCTTTTTTTTTTTTTTTGCTGCGTGACAGTCCGGAGCGGCCGCCATCTTGTCTCTCGGTAGGATCGAGAGAGAAGAAAAGGTGAAAAACTAAGGGGGAATTTAATGAAAGGGGGCAAGGTATCCCCCTCTTGACCCCCTAGGAATGTTGTTGGGGTTATTAAAGGGTCCCGTGGGGAAAATAAAAAAAAAATGATTTTTCACGGTAGAAGCGCTTCACGGGCCGCGAACTGGGCCGCAAACTGGTAGCGAAACGGGAATTCGCCATTTTGTGCTTCGTTAATTAAATTACTAGGTATAAGGGGGTGCGGGAGACGTATCCTAATCCCCTATGTTTCCTGAGGGTGGCTGAGGAGGCTGATATATGTTGATACATCTCTTCCAGCGGCTGCGCCATCTTGCCTTTTTTCGAATGCCACAATTTTCTCGTGCACGGCAGCCATTTTAGATGCCAGGCTGGTCCCAGGCTATCACCTAACCCTGCGGATGTAGTTTATGGCCCCAGCTGTAGAGAATTCAGACATGCCAATCCTCCTGATTCAGGCGTGTGACTACTGATTTCAGTGCTAGTCTCCCGCCTCCCGATTTCTGCAAGCAAAAACCCGGGGGCATATTACGAACAACTAGCGATAATTTTTGTCTCTAACTTGTTTAGAGACAAAAATTATCGCCGCACATCGGCGATTTTTATCGCAGATAAACCTTGCTATTATCGCAGAAAAGTCAGCGATATTCATGTATTATCGACCTAATGCTCTTAGCCATGTTATCCACCTCCCATTGGATAACATGGCTAAGAACTGCTCAGGGCAGGTGTTAGATTTTGGAGATATTCGCGCTTAGCGCGAATATCTCCAAAAGTTGGTAATAGAAGGTAGCGATGTTAGGGACTGTTTCCAGTCGCTAACATCTTGGCACGCCACTTTGCATGTCATTAGTGATAAGTATCACTGACATGCTAAGCGGGGCCCAAGATGGTCGCTATCTCCTTTTAGCTGTCACTAACTGGTGTTAGCGACAGCTTGGTAATAGGGAAATAATTTTATCTCCGCTTTCATGGCTTTTAAAGCCAAAAAAGCGGAGATAAACCCCCTTGATAATATGCCCCACGATTCCTTGGGGGTTTCAGCTGACAGGGCTTGGTATTGTGTTACATGGTAATTTTTCCATGAAACGTCACAGGGTCGATGCAGGGGTTCTAGAAGAGGTGATAAACCATGTAAGCCTCATGAACAAGCGCATGGTCTTTTAAAGATTTGTGAAGTACTCGGGGCGGCGGTGTGTGTGTGCCCTCTTTCAGGAGCGGGCGGGGGGGCACTGCCAGCAACTTGCCAGGTCAGGTAGTGTTCAACACGTGCATCACCCTTTCTCTGCCTGCTATTGCGCTCCATGCTTCGGAAAGGTAAGAAAAAGAACGTGCATTTGAGTTTGAAATGTCCGATCCTGCAGCAGCACACTTCCAAAGCCCACACATGACAATAACCCGATTCAAGGCCCCATTCACCCGTTTTTAAAAAAATAGATAACACTCCAACAAAGTAAGGTTATAAAACTTTATTAACTACTAACTTTAACGAACGGAACAAAAACTAAAAACATTTAAACATTTCTCAATACAAAAAGCAACAATGGTTAGAAGCTGTCTTTTGTGCGAATAGTCCCAAGGCAGCACAACGTGCAGAGTTCTGGACGGCACCCAGGTGATGTCGCCTGGGTGCCGCACTGGTTTAGGGATCCTACAATGCTGCTCCGAAAATTGGCGTGGGGCGTCCCGGGTGGGGCGGGGGGAGGCCTCGTCAGTAGCGGTCTGTTGTGCGAATAGTCCCAAGGCAGCACAACGTGCAGAGTTCTGGACGGCACCCAGGTGATGTCGCCTGGGTGCCGCACTGGTTTAGGGATCCTACAATGCAGCACAGAAAAACAGCGTGGGGCGTCCCGGGTGGTGCGGGGAGAGGCCTCGTCAGTAGCGGTCTGTGTCCAGTGTCACATGGCTGACACAACATGTACGACAGGCACCCAGGTGATGTCCAGTAAACTGCCGCACTGGTTTTGGTATCCTACAATGCTGCTCCGAAAATTGGCGTGCGGCGGCCCGGGGGGGGGGGCGTGGGGGAGCCGGCGTGAACGGGCCTCCCCAGGTGGCGGCCATCTAGCTGAGTTGCGCTCGCTCTTGCGGCCACAGCGTCTCGCTCACCATGTTGTTGAGTTGCTCCCACTCTTGCAGTGCAGCGATAGGCGGCTGCCACATGGCTCTTAAAATGGCGGACAGCTCCTCGGTTTTAGGCCTGGTCCACTGAAATGGTCCTGGGACACTTTGGAACTCGGACGCTTGCCTGCTAGGGCTTGGGTTCCATTCTCGAAAAGCGTCCCCTCAGCCGTGAAGATTGTATAAAAGTCTTGGGGGCCCCCGACTCCCGCAGGCTTCCGGTGGGGAGCGGCTGCCATGATTGCTCGCGGAATGACCACGACGGAGCCACGAGATGGTGGTGCTCTCATGCTGACGCCAGCTTCAGTCTGAATGATCCAGAAACAAGGTGGGGCTTTCATCGTTTGGGAAAAAAAAATGTTCTAAACCAATGAAAAGTGTTATTTTTAGGTCATATGACCAAGCCTTCCATCTTTAGGAAACCAAAAGTAAAATGAACCAATGAAAAGTTTTATAAACAAGCCACATGACCTGTTATGCGGCATAGGGCTACAAAAAGCGTAGAAAATCCGTTGGCACGTGAGGCGGCGTCAGTAGCGGACCGATGTGCGAATAGGCCGAAGGCAGCACAACGGGCCGAGATCCGGATGGTACCGAGGTGGTGTCCAGCAAATTGCCGCACTGGTGTGGCCATCCTACAATGCTGCGCCGAAAGACGGCGTGTCCAGCTGAGTTGCGGTCACTGTTGCGGTACAGTGACTCGAACGCGCCGAGATGCGGATGGCACCGAGGTGGTGTCCAGCAAATTGCCGCACTGGTGTGGCCATCCTACAATGCTGCGCCGAAAGACGGCGTGTCCAGCTGAATTGCGGTCACTGTTGCGGTACAGTGACTCGAACGCGCCGAGATCCGGATGGCACCGAGGTGGTGTCCAGCAAATTGCCGCACTGGTGTGGCCATCCTACAATGCTGCGCCGAAAGGCGGCGTGTCCAGCTGAATTGCGGTCACTGTTGCGGTACAGTGACTCGAACGCGCCGAGATCCGGATGGCACCGAGGTGGTGTCCAGCAAATTGCCGCACTGGTGTGGCCATCCTACAATGCTGCGCCGAAAGACGGCGTGTCCAGCTGAGTTGCGGTCACTGTTGCGGTACAGTGAGTCGAACGCGCCGAGATCTGGATGGCACCGAGGTGGTGTCCAGCAAGTTGCCGCACTGGTGTGGCCATCCTACAATGCTGCGCCGAAAGTCGGCGTGGGGTGCCCCGTTGGTTTATGAGGTGATGTCAGTAGTGGACCGATGTGTGAATAGGTCGGAACCAGCACAAGG
Source organism: Lissotriton vulgaris (assembly GCF_964263255.1). Classification (NCBI taxonomy): domain Eukaryota; kingdom Metazoa; phylum Chordata; class Amphibia; order Caudata; family Salamandridae; genus Lissotriton; species Lissotriton vulgaris. Next base: position 179,416,081 of record NC_141700.1, read on the forward strand.
CGCCCTGCACTGTTGAGCCTTTTTCAATGCCTGTTTTTTGTTGTTTCCCCTCCATCAAAAACAAAACAAAAATACAAGGCGCCAAGATCCGAATGGCAAGTCCTGGATGTTGAGTGCCTCAGTTGAGAGTTCTGAGCAGTGCTTGTAAGACTGTCTGAAGCTTATTTGCACCTGCTGCAGCTTCACTAGGTCCGGCGGAACTTTTTGCCTTTTCCTTTCTGCTTCTTTTCCTACAATGCGTTTCATCTGAAGACACGACCAGGTCCCTGAATGTGTGCAGGGGGACGCTATTGATTGAATGAAAATGGCGGCTTGACACAAAGCTGACTCAAGCGTTACTGTTGGTGCTATACAGACAAAAATTGGTTTTCAGTTTGTACATTCTTCAGGTTTTTTTTTTCCATCCAAGTCTGATTGAGAGTTTGTAGAAAAATGGCTTCAGATTTTCCACATACTACTCTTCAACATTCTTCCTAAATGTAACAATGTGAAACTCGAGAACGGCTGTTTCTGTTTCCTTTCAAAATGCTGCCACCAATATTTTCTGAATGGAAGACACCATCTTGTAGCATAAAGGGCCGAAAGGGGTTCTGGTCTGGCCGATGGTTGGTGGAGACATTTTGACTATATCTTGGACCTGCCCGGCCTCGCCCAAAATGGCGCCGGTATAAATGGGACTCGTAACTCCTTGCCCGCAAATGTATATCTAGAAAATGTTATTGTAAGTGGCCCTGTCGTATTTTAATTACAAAATGTACGTCCACCGATTCCGCAACTGTTAGACACCTTTGTTCTTGTCACCTAATGGCCCGCTCGTTACGTTCTTCTACAGTGTAAATGTCTCCTCATCATATACGATTTCAGTTTGCTCCGTGGCCGGCCCACGTGGTTATAGGCCCGTATTTGTATACTGACATTTTCACAATAAAGGTTTTTAAAACAAAACACGGTAGTAGTATTTACATTTGTAAAGTTTTTACTTTTAGTGACTGTTTTCGAATCAGTAAAAGGCAAGTGAAATAAAGCAGTCCAATTACATGATGGATAAAAGGTATAATATGTAGGAACGCAGTAAAGATAAATGGTCAAGGGCAGTTGTGTTTTTCATGTCTGCAACATAAAGTGATCGATAAGAATCTGATAATCAGGCGTATCGGCGACTAAGACAGCAGGCCGAATCTCTTTTACTCAACGGCTCCGTCATGGAAGGAAGAAACGCCCTTTTTCTCGAAAAAGGAATATATTTTACTTGCAAGACAGTTGTAAATTTTCCGGGAAAGTACATTAGCCTGGAATATTATAACATATGTTTGAAAAAAAAATATTGTTCGAAAATAATAAAAAGCGTAATTTTTAGGTCATATGACCAAGCTTTTCATCATTAAATTAACAAAAGTAAAATGAACCAATGAAAAGTTTTATTAACAAGTCACATGACCTGTTATGCTTACGTTACGCGCTGCGCGCCGCGCCTCGGATCACTTCCGGGTGCGCTAACGCGGCGTGTCATAAAACGCATTACGCGACAACGTAGGTCAAGAATATAGTCTAAATGTCTCCACCAACCACCGTTCAGAACACAACCCCTTTCAGCAGTCCAAAAAGTTCTGTTAAATGACAACAGAGGGGACAGGCAACAAGAACCATCAGTCAAAGAGGGGAGGGCAAGTTCTTCTCTTCCGGGTCATGTTGGGGCGCTACCGGAACTGATCGAATTGGTAGTCTATAGTGTTTCTGGATGTTTCAGACTAAAGCTGGCGTCAGCATGAGACCACTACCATCTCGTAGCTCCGTCGTGGCCATTCCACGAGCAATCATGGCAGCCGCTCCCCACCAGAAGCCTGCGGGAGTCGGAGGCCCCCAAGACTTTTGTAGAATCTTCACGGCTGAGGGGACGCTTTTCGAGAATGGGACCCAAGCCCTAGCAGACAAGCGTCCGAGTTCCAAGGTGTCCCAGGGCCATTTTAGTGGACCAGGTCCAAAACCGAAGAGCCGGCCGCCATTTTGAGAGTCCTGTGGCAGCCGCCTATCGCTGCACCGCAAGAGCGGGCGCATCTCAACTACATGGTGAGCGAGACGCTGTAGTCGCAAGAGCGGGCGGTAAACAGCTGAATGGCGGAAGAGGCACAGTGTAGCAAAAGCGGGCGGAATGGCAACTAAAACGATAAAGGGGCGCCCCACTACAGCTTGTCTTCAGGTCAAACGGATTGTGGGACAAGGTCCAGAATTGAAGAGTCATCAAAAGGCAAAAAGTTCCGCCGGACCCCGGGAGCCGGCCGCCTATGTCGGGGGCGATCTCAGGCTACACCAGTGCTATAAGACTTGGGGAGGGTGTCGGAGCCAAGCGTCTTCTCCGAGTCCATGGCCATCACACCGCCCCTCAGGGGCCTCCGTCAAGCTGTTTAGGAAGGTAACATATCACATTGTTTTCTAATGCAGTCAGGTCCACAAACGACACTCACTTACTTTGAGAATAGTGAAGCTGCAGTAGGTGGAAATAAGCTTCAGACAGTGATACAAGCACTGCTCAGAACTCTTAACTATGGCACCCAACATCCAGAACTTATGCTATTTGAGAATGGTAGTGACATCGAAGCATCTCAGGGACCAAAACCATTAACGTACTTTCACGTATGAAAATCTTACTTGGGGAGGGGGCAGGAGCGAAGCGCCCCCTCCCAGTCAGCGCCAGCACACCGTATGTTGAAAATCTGAAGCCATTGTTCTACAAAGTCAACCAAACTTGGATTGAAAAATCTAGAAAAATGTACAAACTGAAAACCAGTTTTGGTCTGCATAGCATCAGTAGCAACGCTTGAGTCAGCTTTGTGTCAAGCCGCCATTTTGATTCAACAAAGCACAGGCATTGAAAAAGGCTGAAATTCAGAACTCTAAACTATGGCACCCAACATCCAGGAGCTTGTCATCCGGATCTTGGAGCCTTGTGCTGTTTTCGATCTATTCACACATCGGTCCACTACTGACATCATCTTATAAACCAACGTTATGTAAATAGTTTTTTAATAAAATGTTTTACCCTGTTTCTTTGCTGGTGTGTTGTCTATATTTTTAATATTTGCATAGGGTTTGTCGTTATTTTGTGCGGGATGGGTGATGGAGCCGAGCTGTCTTGCAGCCCTCATGGTGTGGAGCTCAGTTCATCTCACTATTTTCGTATTTCTCATGAAGGGTTGTTCCTAATATTTCTATTTTAGCGAGGTCAAAAAGAGATCCAATTAGTGGCCTACTGATTTTGCTCGATTACTTTTATTTTTTTACACGATTTTTCACTATCTGCAAAGACTAAACAGAGTATTGCGACTTTGTGCTTGTTTGTAAATAGAGAATGATCCAAAGAGAACCAATTCTAAAACAGTAAATGCTTGGACAACAATCAATCAAATGGAGAGACAAGGAGGCACGACGGATTACAACGGGGGTAAAGGCCTGCGTTAACTACCCTTCAGTATCTGCAAAGAGAGAGTACTACTAAGACAAAAGAGGGGAGGGGGGGGGGTGCAGCGTTCAAAGCACATCAGCGTGCATAAATACGAAAATGTTTTTATCTATCACGTACTTGACATTTTAAAGCTTTTCATATTTGCTATTAAAAAACCAATGAAATTCACAGAAAAAACCATAGGTTATAGTGGATATATAGTTAGGAATTTGCATTTACAAAACCTTGAAAATTCAATGAAAAAACCATAGGTTATAGTCCATATATAGTTAGGAATTAGCATTTACAAAACCTTATTTTACTCGCATAAAACCATTGAAATTCCATATATAGTTAGAAGCGCTAACTATATATCGCGCACCCGCAATCCACTGCTGATGATGTCACATATTACATCATTCATGACATGGTCAGTGACATCACTGATGACATCACTGATGACATCTCAAATGACATCACTGATGACAACTCAAATGACATCACTGATGACATCTCAAATGACATCACTGATGACATCACTGATGACAACTCAAATGACATCACTGATGACATCTCATTTGACATCACTGATCACATCACTCATGTGATAATACAATGAACCTCTTCAGACTCTAATATAACCTTACATACACTCAGTATAAACAGACACTAACAGACTGTCACTCATCCATGGAGTTACTCACACACCTAGTCAGTCATGCAAAGAATCAATCACACCTCCATTTCCTCAACTATAAAGTTATACACATCTTACTTATTCAAACATATAATAACACATATTTATTCTCTTATATAATCCCTGATACAAGCTCACAGTGATCGATACAGCCACTCACACATTCACTGGCTCTTATGTTCAGTTATTTATATATCTCAACTCTCACATGTATTGTGTTTTACATACGTACTTACTTGCACATGTAGCAATGAGAAATCCATTCACTCACCAACACACCCATGCATAGTCAACCGCCCATATAGCTGTTTCCACATGCACTCTTGAACTCATACTCCTAGTGAATCAACTGCTTACACATCTATGCACAGAGTCACGCACCTCCCAGCCACCCACACACACACTCAGCCTCCCATTCAAATACTTGGGCAACCAATCAATAACCCATATGGCCACTCTTATAGCTACTGATGAACACATGCAGCAGCTTACACAACAACAAACATACTGATGCACAAATTAAGACAGTTTAGTCACTAACCCATGCACTCAGTGAGACACATTTAATCACTCACTCCTACAGTCAGTCATGCACCTACTAAATTCTTCATCCAGACACTTATACATCCACTCATTCTTCAATATGTGAAACATATTTAAACTTTACAGACACATACAATCACTGGATGTTGTGATCAGTGATGTCATCAGTGATGTCATTTGAGATGTCATCAGTGATGTCATCAGTGATGTCACTGACCATGTCATGAATGATGTAATATGTGACATCATCAGCAGTGGATTGCGGGTGCGCGATATATAGTTAGCGCTTCTAACTATATATGGAATTTCAATGGTTTTATGCGAGTAAAATAAGGTTTTGTAAATGCTAATTCCTAACTATATATGGACTATAACCTATGGTTTTTTCATTGAATATATATATATATATATATATATATATATATATATATATATATATATATATATATATATATATATATATATATATATATATATATATATATATATATATATTCACTTAAAAAACCATAGGTTTCAGGCCTTATATAGTTAGGAATTAGCATTTAAAAAACCATTGACATTGCTCCTATATAGTTAGTTGTACTAACTATATTTTGCGCACCCGCAATCCACTGCCGATGATGTCACATATTACATCATTCATGACATGGTCAGTGACATCACTGATGACATCTCAAATGACATCACTGATGACATCACTGATGACATCTCATTTGACATCACTGATCACATCACTGGTGATATCATTCATGTGATAATACGATGCACCTCCTCACACTCTAATATAACCGTTGATACACCCAGTGTTAAATACAGACTACCATTCTTGAAACCATTGACACACCAATACCAGTTACTACATACGCACTCACTGATTCCTAGGTCTACACACACATTCACTCATTCACCCATAGAATCACTCATACATACAGTCACTCATCAATACAACACTATCATATGCACTCATACACCTATACAGACACTCACACACTGCCACTCATCCATGGAGTTACTCACACACCTAGTCAGTCATGCAAAGAATCAATCACTCTTCCATTTCCTCAACTATACAGTTATACACACAACACCTTACTTATTCAAACATATACTAACACATACTTACTCTCTTATACAATCACTGATACAAGTACACAAAGATCCATACAGCCAATCGCTCATTCACTGGCTCTCATGTATAGTCATTTATATATGCCAACTCTCACATGCACTGTGTTTTACATATGTACTTACTTGGACATGTAGCACTGAGATATCCATTCACTCACCAACACACCCATGCACACAGTCAACCGCCCATATAGCTGTTTCCACATGCACTCTTGAACTCATACACCTAGTTAATCAACTGCTCACACATCTATGCACAGAGTCACACACCTCCCAGCCACCCACACACACACTCAGTCTCCCATTCAAATACTTGGGCAACCAATCAATAACCCATATAGCCACTCATATAGCTACTGATCAACACATGCAGCAGCTTACACAACAACAGACATAATGATGCACACATTCAGACAGTTTAGTCACTAACCCATGCATTTAGTAAGACACATTTAATCACTCACTCATACAGTCAGTCACGCACCCACTAAATCCTTCATCCAGACACATATACATCCACTCATTCTTCAATATGTAAAACATATTTAAACTTTACAGAAACACACAGTCACTGGATTTTGTCAATCCCCCCCACACTGCCCCGGGGACCGCCACCCCCGGGCAAAGTTCGTATTAAAGCGGGGGCACACGCCCCCCCTGCAGCTTAAGTGCAGGTCACATCTGGCGACAGAAGCATCCAGGGGCCCTCCCGGATTCAAGATTTGGCCCCATGCTGTAGAGACTTGAAGCAAGACTGGCCGTGCACAAATATATATATATGCATAGAACCCCGTCCTAAACAAAAAGCTACTACAAGATCATAAATGCATACAAATATCACATGTTTAGTTCATAATCGCCCCCCACAGATCTAGTCCACACTCAGGTTGGGGAGCACTGAGAAAGCACCAGTGCAGCAGGTGCAGGCACCCACTGTGTAAAGGGGCGGGGCCAGGGATACCTGGCGTACCTAAAACAACACAGCGGAGTAAGAATGTATAGGAAGGCAGTTTATGCTGTGATTGACTCTAGCGGGAGCAAGAGCACCGCGTGGGGCAGGGGGGCACGCAGTTGTAGGGTTCTTCCGAGGTCCCAGCCAGAAGTCGCGGTCCCCCAGGAGCGAAGCTATTGTCTAACTTTTCCAAAAACTACTACCTCCCTGTGGAAGCCAAGAACTCACAGGATGTAGGTATCTCCTGAAAATTAGGAGACCCAGAACTGATGTAATTCCCCATACATCAGAATTCCTCAAAAACATGTGTGTCCAGGGCAGGTTTAAGCATGCTCTGCATGGAAAATAAAACATACAAGATAAGTACAGGGTTTCATTAAACGTGAGAATTATCTTATGTACTATTCTTTCTGATATGAGGATTGTGTGCCATCTCACACTTACCAGAGTAAATGAGTGAAGAGGAGATGGCAAAAATAATATAAAAGTCTTATTGGGTCTCCAAATAATAAAAGACGAAAGTGACAGGAATTTCCACAATTCAAAAGTTCATTAGGAAATCAGTGTCTTCTTAGAGCGAGGAGAGAGATCCTGTAGTTCTATAATGAATCCTTTATGAACTTGACAGGTAGTGCAACATATCTCCTGCTAACACGAAGTCCATAAATCCCCAAGCAGTCCGGATTCTCCAGGTGCAATGAAGGAAGTTGAAAGAAACAACGAATAACGAGCACAGCGCAGTCAAAAATTACTCGTTTACAAAGAGTCGGGAATACTTGTAGGCAGTAGTTCACTAACGCGTCCCCGCGTTCAATAAAGTTTCATCAATGGCCATACAAAAAAGGTGGTGCTCTAAAAGAAGGGAAAGAGCACCCAGCAAAATAAGAACAAAAATGTGAAAACGCGTTTGATTCCCACACACGTTCACACAAAATCCTTGCGGTTAAAGCTCCGCCGCAAGAGGGGAGACGAGGGAGTTGGGCAGTCGAGCGGTACCTTACAGCCACACGAGAGGAGGTGAAAGAAATCCAGAACACCTCGTAGCAACAATAAAAAAGGTTGATGTGCAACTAAGGATCCAAAAATAAAGCGGGAAACAATGCAGGGCTCAGTTTCTGCCAAAAGATTGTAAATATCACGAAAAGCACAACGAAGGTTTCAAAGAACAGGACAGATATCCAGGAAGCTAGCACAAAAGCCAAGCGCTGCTAGCTGACGCCTGGAGGCTTAAGAACCTCCCCGTCATCTGATCAGTCCCAAGGCAGCATGGGACAGCACACAACCCTGTTCCCTGACATTGCATTATGGGTGATGTAGTGAAATCAGGGAGCAAGTCGCTCGGGTTCTAACAGCAGTAAAAGGCAAGGGGTGCAAGAAGGCACCAGGGACAGTAAAAGATGCACAGAGGATAAGCACAGGCTGAAAACAGGCCGGGCCTACAGGTTGCAGAGAAGTGTATTGAGGCCACGCCCCTATTCACACCTCTCTGCAAGGCAGCCCCCTGGCGCATACTGGAGTTTCCTGGTGGGCTAGTTGGCCCCCAGGGACCCCCAGTATGCAAGGGGTCTTAATCCCCCAACTCAGAATGTGCTACTGGGTGCATTTGCACAGTGGTGAAGGTAGGGGGCGGGGCTTGAGGTGATGTGTGCAAACATGCCCTGTGGCGCGTTTTAAGTTGGGGAATTAATTCCTCTTCAATCCAGAGGTCCCCTAGGGGCCAACTAGCCCAACAGGTACCTCTAGTAAGTGCCACAGAGCTGCGTTGCAGAGTGTTTTAAAAAGAGGGCATGTCCTCTGAATACCTCTCTGCAACACAGCTCCCTGGCGCATATTGGAGGTACCTGGTGGGCTTGTTGGCCCACAGGTGACCTCAGGATTGAAGAGGAAATTAATTCCCCAACTTAAAACGTGCCACAGGACGTGTTTGCACACATGTCACCTCAGGCCCCGCCCACTTCCTTCACTATTTGGCAAAATATTCCTCTAAAATCAGCCGAACTACGAATACCGATTTACTCACCTGTTATCAGGAGAGACCTCAGTGTTGCATCTTTCAGCCCACTACTGATCCTAAAAAGTAATTCTAACCATACTTGCAGTAACTTGAATTTTCTTCCATAGGCTAACATTGAATGGTTTCACTTGGAAATTCTTCTAAGTGTGGAGCTTTGGAACTTTAAAAAAATCCTCTAAAATAAGCCGAACTACGATTTCCGATTTACTCACCTGTTATCAGGAGAGACCTCAGTGCTGCATCTTTCAGCCCAGTACTGATTCCGAAAAGTAATTTTAACCGTACTTACCAGTAACTTGAATTTCCTTCCATAGGATATCATTGCCTGCTATAAAAAATATACTCCGCAGAGTCATGTAATGCCTCAAACACCTTCTTTATTGATAAGATCTTGGCAATCAAAAACTCCATCCCCCATTCCGCTCTCTCAGCTACAGTTGCAGCCTGCCCTATTAATACCTCCATCCTGACTTGTTTCCCTATACTTGATTCCGACTCCCTAGCCAAGCCGGCTCCCCCAAGGATTGCTGCCCTCTTTCAGTACTTCTTGACAACTGCCACACTTTACCGCACTGCATTTTACCCTTACTGAACACCTACCTCAGCTCCGGCACAGTCCCCAGGTCGTTTAAGGAGGCCGTACTGGTGCCTTTGTAAAAAAACCTGGCACGGACCCAGCGGTCCTCGACAATTATCGGCCCATCTCCCTCTTGCCTTACCTGTCTAAAATCTTGGAGGCACACGTTACTGCTTGCCTCTTGCAATTCATCGAGGAGTCCAACTTCCTGGAAATAAACCAGGCCGGCTTTAGACCAGCCCATTCCACCGAGGCTGTGATTCTTGCCGTGTTGGACAACCTCAGAGGCAATGCCGACAGAGGACTTTCCCAGGCACTGGTCCTACTGGATCTGTCGGCGGCATTCGACACGGTGGATCATAACATCCTACTCCACCGTGTCGAGTCAGCCGGAGTCCGTGGGCCTGCCTTGTCCTGGGTCAAGTCTTTCCTAGAGGGAAGATCTCAAGCAGTCAGCTTGGGCCCTTTCAGCGCCACCAGCGCTCCTTCGCTCTGCGGTGTCCCCCAAGGATCATCTTTGTCCCCCCTCCTTTTTAATTTGTATCTTCAACCTCTTATTCACTCCCTGGGTACGTGGGACGTCACCGTGTTCAATTACGCTGACGACCTACAAATTATTTTTCCCCTCACTTCCCCTGACGCCATCACCAACTTTCAGGCGGTCATGACACACATCCAGCATTGGATGAATCAAAATCAATTAAAGCTCAACCCTGGGAAAACTGAGCTCCTCCTTCCTGGGAGGAACGCCTCCCACTGGGCCCCCAGTATTGGCCAACTGAGCTTGGTCCACCGCCTCTTCCTGCTGGCTGTGTAAAGAGCCTCGGGGTCATTATTGACTCTGAGCTCACTCTCAAGGCCCAGGTGAGCGCCGTAACATCTTCCTGCATGTTCCAGCTACACAGGATACGGAAAGTCGGCCACCTCTTGACTCCTGAAGCCTTGTTACAAGTCCTAATAGCACTGGTGATGTCCCGTTTGGACTTCTCTAATTCCCTGTACCATGGCCTTCCCAAATCCCTGCTTTCCAGGCTACAGCTCGTCCAAAACCAGGCCGCCAGACTGGCATTCAAAATTCCAAGATGGCAGTCGGCCAAACCTTTACTACATCAATTACACTGGCTACCAGTCAGCGAAAGAATAGCCTTCAAGGTTTGTTGCCTGGTCTTTAAAGCCTTGACTGGCCCCTCCCCCGCTTTCTTGAAGTCCTTGATCACCCCCTACTGTCACCCCCGCACTTTGAGGTCTACCCACCTTCAGCTTCTGGTCACCCCCCGTTTCAAACTCACCAAACTAGGTGGCCGCAGCTTCACTCACCTGGCTCCCAAGTTGTGGAATTCTCTTCCACTCTCACTTAAGACCTCGTGTTCCCTCTTATCATTTAGGAAATCCTTAAAAACGTTGCTCTTTTCACACCCCCGCTAAGTCCCTCTTGCACAGCCTCAGTGTCCAATCAGCACCAGGAAACTCATGGTGGCAGTGCGCTCAATAAATTCCCTTTAACATTAACATTAACATTAACATTATCATTAACATATAAATTAAAAAATATATAAAATAAAATAAACAAATTTTACAACTTCAATATTTAAAGAAAATAACAAGTTCAATTTGTATTAAAAATATGTAATGTAATTAAAAAAATAAAATACCTAAAAATAAATAGTTGAAAACAATGTAGTAAATCACTATGAAAAAATATAACAATACATTTAAAAATTATCATTTACAAAACCTTTGAAATTCACTGAAAAAAACATAGGTTTCACACATGTTATAGTTAGCTGGACATTTCACTCATACAAAACCATTGAAATTCCCCTGTTATAGTTAGTTTTGCTAACTATAACTCGCCCGCAATGCACTGCTGATGACGTCACATATTACATCAATCATGACATGGTCAGTGACATTACTCATGACATCACTGATGACATCTCAAATGACATCACTGATGACATCACTGATAACATCATCCAGTGAATGTGTGTCTTTCTGAAAAATAAATATTTTTTATATATGTATATCTAAAGGTCGATGGAAGAATAAATGGGTAAATAAGTGTCTAAATGGATTTTCTTTTGTAAAATTGATTGTATAACTGACTTATTAAGTGTATCTTAGTGAATACATGTATTAGCGAATAATGTTTAAATATGTAAATATCTGTATCAGTGTCTCACTTTGTGTATAAGTGGCTGCATGGGTTGGTGAGTAGCTACATCAGTGTCTATATGGGTTATTAGTTGGTTTTTTGAGTATCAGTATGAGTGTCTGTATGATAACTATAACATGTGTGAAACCTATGTTTTTTCAGTGAATATATATATATATATAATATATATACATATATATATATATATATATATATATATATATATATATATATATATATATATATATATATATATATATATATATATACACATATATATATATTGATATAGATATATATAGATATTACCTACTGGCGGTCGCCAGTAGGTAGTGATAGTTAGGACCTAGTTTCCATAGGAAATCCACAACATTCTATTTGAAAGAACTTTGGCGCTGGTTGACGAATACACGCAAAATTCTCCAAGAAAATGGCCTGCTCCGCTCCTTCCCAGAAAGTTTCAGGGTGATTTGTGAAGCGGGGGCTGAGAAAAAAAGGGGTGTCCAAAAACATGTTTTCTCCATGCACTTTTCCATAGGGACCTTTAAGACAGGCTACAGCCCGAACTGCTGAACGAAATTATACCAAATTTTGCAAAAAGGTAGAGTTTGGTTCGCAGATTACACTTTTTGTTAAATGGTGTAAATCCGTTTAGTAGTTTCTGAGAAAATCTAAAGTAAAATCATAGATAAATCTATAGATGAAGTACCGTACGAGTACTGTCCGAGGATAATGTGCGTACCATTACGAGCACGAGCTGCATGCTAATTGGCTGTCGACTGTCTGTCAACACTCCAAACCAGGAAGTGTTGGCAGCCATCTTCTTCCGGGGGAGACGGCAGCCTGGAGTTTAGGTTTCGAGCGGGGAGCCGCGAGTAAGGCAACAGTTACCGCGTGAAGATTACCCGTGCTGTCTTCACCTAAGGGAGATATCACACTTCGCTAATGGCGTTTTTTGGCCAGGTCTTACATTTTGTACTGACCTTTATCACGGAGACTGCCCGTGATGGTTAATTGTTAATTGTTTTTCACACTTTGAGCCTCACAGTAGGGTGCGCCTTAGCGCGCGCATACCACTGGGGGTCTAATTTTAGGTCCTGACGAATGCTGAGCAAATCGCAGTAAAACAGCAGAAACATGTTGACCACAATTTTTCTATAACTATTAAGGACACTGGTTTCCTAACACAGAACCTATCAGTCCGCTCACTTGTTTTCAATAAATACGGGTTGGTCATTATTAAAATAGGTATAAAGACTACAACCTAGTATTTTTTAATCTGCACTTATTATCACTACATTTTGATTTGGGCACTGTTGCATTCACCACATCCTGCTCCGCTGTAAACAGGCGTTGTAGCACGCTGGGGAGGTATTAGACCAATCCAGCGGGGACCCCATGATGAAGCATGTCACCAGCTAGTGGTGAGTGAGGGTCCTTCTACAAAAGGGAGATCCCTGTCCTGTTTTACAATGTGGGATACAGGTGCCCAGTTGTAGTTACAACCCAACTGGGGTAGGTGTTTGCTATTCCTGTGAGAGATGTGTGTGTTTTTTCGACACATCTGGTTTTATTGACACATTGTTTTTTGTACTTTAGTATTATAATTTGAGCACTGTGCTATTCACTCCTCTGTTGTTATTACGTATCCTATATAGTGCATTAATTTACATGTATAATTTTTTCCCACTAGCAGGAACGTTTTTATAATCCGTGAAATGTCCGGAATATTACTTATACAAATAGTTCATATAAATGTGAGAAGGAACGTGTATGAAAGCGCGATGTTATCTAACTGCACATTAAGATGGTAACATTTACCAATCATAACATCTTTCTTTTACTATCTTTTAGATGTAGAGCATTATGTCCGACACGTGGTGAAAAACACCAGTAACAGAAAGGTGAGCTGCGAATATTGTTTTTAGTCACTCTCTTATTTCCTCTATCCTTTCATAAAAAAATTACACACAATCTTAACTACCTTTTTATCTTACAGGTTGTGTTTTACAAATTGATGAAACCCTCGCAAAAGAAACCTACAAAGCTCTACGTTCGTGTATTCTGCGATGATGCGTGGCCTCTGTAACAACGACTGAGAAGCCTGCTTCGACACGTAGTGCACCCTCTTTGAATGACGCCAATGGCCCAAGGTGAGCAAAGAAGCTTGTTTCCGATACAACGACAAGTTATCTGTGAAAGGAGAGAATATGTAGTATGCAGCAGGTGCACAATACCCATTAGTCAACGTTTAAATGTCCTTTTTTCTCTCTCTTTTTTACTATCTCTCACATCGTTTTTTTTCTTTTTTACAGTTATTGACGCTGTTGTCTCCACTGTGCCGTATAGAACCTTACCTGAGTTTAAGGCTACAGTGAAGCCTGTTTTGAGACGTAGAGCACCCTCTTTTAATCATGCCTATGGCACTAGGTGAGCAAAGAATTTTGTTTCCGAAACAACAACAAACTATCTGTGAAAGGAGAGAGTGGGTTGTGTGCAGCAGCTTGACTGTGTACAAATGCATAATTACCTCCGAGCAGTGAGAACAGATAAGGTACAACAGTCTGAGGAACAGATCTACAAGCTTATTGTGCCACTTTTGCGAATTTTGCGAATCTGGCGTTCGCAAATTTTGCGAATTTGCGAACTTGCAATCCGCAAAATCCGCGAATTCTCGCGAATTTGCAGATTTTTTTTGTGTTCGCAAGGATTTCTGCCAGTTCGCAAGGATTTCTGACAGTTCGCGAGGGTTTTGTAACAGTTCGCAATCGCGAACTTACATGTCGGCTCGCAACGGTCACGATTATGTTGTTTCTACGTCTGGTTCGTCATCATAGGTTCCCAGCACCCTCTGTTTCACCCCTGCCACCCTCTGTTTTACCCATGCCACCCTCTGGTACATCAATGCCTTATGCCACCCTCTGGTTCATCATCACTGTAGATTATGGGGGGAAAAAGCAAGCACACCTGCCTGCTTCAACTGACATGAATTAATTTGGGGTTGATTTATTAATGTGTCACTGTTTTAAAATTCCAGTCTGGCACCTGCATCCTTATCTGTAATTTGCTTTCTGTTGCAGTGCAATTTTTTTTTCCAGGACCTTTGTGGCCTACTTGTAGCTATTCTATGAGCCTGCTGTGAGGGTTAGAGCAGGGTCATACAATTGTTGCAGCTAGCAACTGAACAATTGTTGCAACTAGCAACTGAACTTTGGAGGGGCCCCTGTCAGGAAGCACTACAGGGAACGGTTACTAATGATGAGTTTGAACTTTTGAACCTGCTTTCACTTTTGCAAAACTCGTTTTTCTGCAGAGCAGCATTACAGCAACTTTAATGCCCCACCAAGCTTATATGAGAAAGTTGATTTCTAATCCAAAAGTTATCCAAAGAAAATCAAAAGGCCTCAAATCTAAAAAAGTGCAGGCAAATGTCAACCTGAGGAGTTATTCTGATAAATATAATCATTTTCAGAAGGTCTATGCTGCTTGCTAGTAGATTTCTTGTGCGGAATTGCAATTTTTGTAATTTCGCGAGTGCGAGATTGTTGCTGCCCGCCGCACCTACATGTTCGCAATTGCGAACTTACACCGCAAAGAGAAAAAATTCGCTGCGTGCGAATTTGCGGATTTTGCGGGAAATTCGGCAATCTCGCGGATTGCGAATTTACCGAAAATCCGCAAAATCCGCAAAATCCGCGAGCGTAACGGATTTTCCGCCCATGCTTAGTCACCTTTAACATGGGAAAAGTGTTGCAAGGAGCTTGTAAATCTGTGTGTGACTTTTTAAGAAAAACTCTCAACTCCAGACTGTGCGAGTCAATGGGGTGCCACAGTCTAGGTACGAAATATTAAGAACTCACATTAAAATTCACTTATCAGGAGTTTCGCAACTCAGTTTACGGTGATTAATCAAATGTCCTTTTGTTTGCTTCACCAAACATCTTTCAGAAGCAATCACGACATATGGAGCAACAGCAATGGAATTGTCCGCAACGTATTGAATATACTTTGACGTGTAGAAGCAGAGTTAAATTCAAGTTGTGAACTCTGATGGCTGCAGTGTTTATACAAGGTAAGCACAGCGGGTTAGATATACAATGCCTCCAATTAAATGCATTAGAAATAAATCGGCTTATTTCCAATCCCGTTGTGCCACTTTTGTGTCAGTAATGCAGTAGGCACTTCCATATAGACAACACTTGAACGCGGGACTATAACAGAAGTAAAATGTACCAGGCACACTGCACACGTAAAATCGTAGTGTTACCTTGACTTGTAATGTTTCACCTCATTTAGTCACATGTACATAATTTCAAACTCTAATTTTCTTTTTTGTTTTGCAGATTACCTATTGTACGTCTTTTGGAATCCACATCACAATTTGTTTATAATATTGTTTTATTAAAGTTATTTTTCTGGTTGTTTATTATATTGTTATCTTTAAGTTACGTTTACAGTTATTGTTGTTTTAATAAAAGTTAATAGAAATAACAATATACGTCTTTTTTTGGGGGGTGACGGTCCACAATAGAAATAATATTTATAATTTGAAGTACTATGGTAAGACGTTTGAGAGTAGGGTTGAAAAGTACTGGCTGTACAATAAGTTATATTTACTCTGGATGCTCTATAAGACAGAAAGGACATCAAAGTAAAACACAACAATGTGTACCAGATTTACAAACACCTTGCACCACTTTCGCTTGCAAAGCCACCCCCCTACAAAATTAAAAGTGTATGGGCCTCAATGATGCTCTTCAAACCATGGAAACAATGACCCCTGGAGCTTTCTATAATGTGCGAGGGGGACTGTGTGGCCTTCCGCCTGGTGCCCTGGAGTCCACCACACCCAGACACGGTTCCTGCAGTGTTCTGGGGCAGAAATAGCCATTACAACGCCGTCATAACCACGCTTGACCGTCTCCACGAAGCCATTAGCACACATATGGCTATACCATGCATGCTTTTACGACTAGTATGCATTTATCACGCATGATAAAGGCATAAGCATGGTAATGGCTTTGTGGTGACTGTCATGCGTTGTAATGGCTGTGGCATACGTGCTTCAAATTAGTTTTTAGGTATTCGTGTGACCAAGTCTGATATGATCTGAAGTCAAGGACAAACACCGTGGTGTCTGTGGTAGTAAATCTCATGGCTCACAGAGAAGGTAGGCGGGGGTAAAATAAAAATGAAAGTGGCAGGTTTAATAAAAATAACAGAGGAAAACTACTAAAATGGCGGAGGACGGAGTATGTAATCAAGGTTTTTGCGCCCCAGGCAATATGTTTCAAATAAATATAGATATAATATGATTATACATAAAAAAGATGATATGATTATTACATAAAAAAATAAATTAGAAACAAAACAGTGTCCAACAGGAACAAATAAACAAAATCAAAAATTAGCATTGGTGCTTCGTTTAATTAAATTAATTGACTGCTCCCCGTAGCAGAGCATCTTGTTGCAAAATTTGTAATGGATGATTAAGTCAGCAAAATCTGGTTCGATATTTGGATGCGGAGTCCATGGCTGTGTGGTTGGTGCGCTTGAAGTGCTGGGAACAGCAGGTGATGGATTGTCCCGTAGCCTATTAGAGCAAGCTCTTGCATAATTGTGAGGATGGTACTTTTTCACATGGCGAACCATGCTTGCTGTCCCAAATGAGTACTTCTTGCTCGGATCTCCTCTTGACAGTGTGGTGGCACAGATTTTGCAGGTGACCTTTGCAGCATTTACCTTTTTCTGTGCTTCTGGAAAGGTGAAAAATGTCCAGATTACTGCCTCTTTTCTTTTTCCCTGTAACTCCTCAGCTATAAATTTCTCCTCTGAGGAATGCTCTGAAGTGGATTCCAGAAATGCAGCTTTATTAAAATTGTTTTGTCAAATGACAGGAGCTCCCGACAAGAGATGGTTCTTCTGAGAAAGTCAAAGAAGAATGAATTAAATGGAGGGGGTCTTTCAACTGTTGGAATTGGAAGTGCTATGACCCAATCAAATCTCTTATGTTAAAGTTACATGGCGTATGCGTGGGGTGCGCTTACGGTGCATGAAGGGACGACGTACCCCGCCATTTGCGTAATTGCTTTTAAAAGTAACATACGCTTACTAAAAATTTAATAAATATTATTTTATTAATTATCCTAGATAATGTCTTCCCTAAATATTTACATTAAATACATAGATATATGTTTTTAAACATTAGGAAACTTTTGTGTTATGCGTACAGTGCGCGTACAAACGTACATGACGTCACGTGGAAACGTCGATGCGACGCGGAACGTGAAAATGTATTCGTAACGTATGCGCGGTTGAGCGCACAGTACGATTACCCGTACAAAGGATGGTGCAACATACGAGCACTGAAAAAAAATACAAAAAAGAAAATATATAGAATTTAATTTTAATATATTGAAAAAATAATAATAATAAAAAATTTGAATTTTGTTTTGTATTATTTTATATTAAAAGTGTGTCATGTAGCTTACGAAATAAAATAACATAAATAATTATTATAAACATTCTGGAAATTACTATAAACATAAATAAATATAATGATTAATACTTTTAAAAATTATCAATTACAAAAGCTTTGAAATTCACTGTAAAAACCATAGGTTTCAGCCATGTTACTGTTAGGAATGAGCATTTAATAAAAAACCTTGCAAATTCACTGAAAACACCGTAAGTTTCAGCCACGTCATAGTTAGGAATTAGCATTTAAAAAACCTTAGAAATTCACTGAAAAAAACCATAGGTTTCACACATGTTCACTGGATGATGTCATCAGTGATGTCATCAGTGATGTCATTTGAGATGTCCTCAGTGATGTCATGAGTGATGTGACTGACCATGTCATGAGTGATGTAATATGTGACGTCATCAGCAGTGGATTGTGGGCACGCAAGTTATAGTTAGCTGAACTAACTATAACGGTGGAATTTCAATGGTTTTGTATGAGTGAAATGTCCAGCTAACTATAACATGTGTGAAACCTATGGTTTTTTCAGTGAATATATATATATATATTACCTACTGGCGGTCGCCAGTAGGTATATATAGTTAGGATTTTTCTCTATGGGATTTTTGAAAATTCTATGTCTAATAACTTTGGCGTTTGTGGACGGAATTGGCTGAAATTTTCAGGAAAATTGAACATTTTGTTTCTGAGAAGCCCCTGACAATTTGGGGGAGTTTCATTAAGGGGGGGCCGAGAAAAAAGGGGGGTCACAAAACGTGTTTTTCCCATGTTAATTTCCATAGGGCGGTTGGCCTCACTTTTAGCTCGAACGGCTGAATGGATTTGCACAAAACTTGGCAAAATTGTAGGGACTGTTAGCCCGATGTGCCTTTGCTAGGTCTCAATATATGTGCTCCAGTGGATTTTGAGTAATTTAGGTTCAAAAAAAGATATATATCTGGGCGGAGCCTAACCACACATCTGATCTGATTGGCTGTCAGCACTTCATCCAAGAAGTGTTGGCAGCTATCTGAGGACCAATATACATTATAGCACCTCATTAAAAAGCATTGTAGTTAATAGAGGGTTTTAGGACTTTAGTTACATTATAAATCATTTGTTGATGGTACCATACTCGTTTTAGGAATTGTGGTGGGTTCTAAGGTGATTTTACCATGTGAAAAAACCTTCTGCTGTGATATCATGAATATTGTTTGAAAGAAAACTAATATCTCATGATTTTCCCACAGTGGTTTGGAAGGGGATCTATAAGCTAAACTGAAAGCATATTTTCTGTAAATTCACATTATCTTTCTCAGTCATGTGAAAATGAAGTCTGACATTCTCAGTAAAACATGTACATCCAACAAGGACAGAGACTGTCAGTTGATTCCTTTGTGTTCTACTGCAGCCTCCTAGAGTGTTCTAAAGAACAACTAGAGCGCTAACAGTCCTACTTATTACAAAGGTATGGCACACCTGAAGCCATCTTGATTGGAATAAAGTGGTAACTCTTAAAACATTTAATTTAAAAAGAAACAACATGAGGGGGTATATTTTGCCATAGAAAGTATGATTAGTGCTACAGAATGAAAAATTAGGGCACATTTTGAGTGACTTCTCAAATCCTTTTCTATTTCATTAAAACATTCTGACATGCAGTCTCCCAAAATGGCCACCAGAGACAAAAGAGCCCAAATGTAGCCCAAATATCACCCAGATGTAGCCCAAGTATAGCCCAATGACAGAATGTCCCAGAGTGTTCTAAAGAACAACTAGAGCGCTAACAGTCCTACTTATTACAAAGGTATGGCACAACTGAAGCCATCTTGATTGGAATAAAGTGGTAACTCTTAAAACATTTAATTTAAAAAGAAACAACATGAGGGGGTATATTTTGCCATAGAAAGTATGATTAGTGCTGCAGAATGAAAAATTAGGGCACATTTTGAGTGACTTCTCAAATCCTTTTCTATTTCATTAAAACATTCTGACATGCAGTCTCCCAAAATGGCCACCAGAGACAAAAGAGCCCAAATGTAGCCCAAATATCACCCAGATGTAGCCCAAGTATAGCCCAATGACAGAATGTCCCAGAGTGTTCTAAAGAACAACTAGAGCGCTAACAGTCCTACTTATTACAAAGGTATAGCACACCTGGAGCCATCGTGATGGGAATAAAGTGGTAACTCTTAAAACATTTAATTTAAAAAGGAACAAAATGAGGGGGTATATTTTGCCATATGAATTATGATTAGTGCTGCAGAAAGAAAAATTAGGGCACATTTTGAGTGACTTCTCAAACCCTCTTCAATTTCATTAAAAAATTCTGACATACAGTCTCCCAAGATGGCCACAAGAGACAAAAGAGCCTAAATGTAGCCCAAGTATCACCCAGATGTACCCCAAGTATAGCCCAATGACAGAATGTCCCATAGTGTTCTAAAGAACAACTAGAGCGCTAACAGTCTTACTTATGACAAAAGTATGGCACACCAGAAGCCATCTTGATTGGAATGAAGTGGTAAGTCTGAAAACACTCAATTTAAAAAGGAACAACATGAGGGGATTAATTTTGCCATAGAAAGTATGATTAGTGCTTCAGAAAGAAAAATTAGGGATCATTTTGAGTGACTTCTCAAATCCTCTTCTATTTCATTAAAAAAATTCTGACATGCAGACTGAAACATGCACTTTGAATACCAGCAGCAGACGTCCCTGGTGAGCAGTACCTTTACTACAGTGATCTAATGTGCAACTAGAGTGCTAACATTCAGAACTTATGGCAAATGTGTGACGCATCTGAATGCCTTCTTGATGGAACCAAAGTAAACAAGCATTGAAAATGCAATAGATCTCGCCCTCGTTTAAGTTAAAGCCATTCTGTTTGTAATGAGGTGGCTTTTTAGCTTTGCTTTTATTAGTGTTTTTTCAACTTTCATGTAAATAACATGCATCTGTATGCATATAAGTATATGTATGCATGCATTTATGTTTGTATTTATATAGATATACAGATGATATATGTTTATATATGTATGTATACATATATATTCACTGAAAAAACCATAGGCTATAGACCATATATGGTTAGGAATTAGCATTTACAAAACCTTGAAAATTCACTGAAAAAACCATAGGTTATAGACCATATATAGTTAGGAATTAGCATTTACAAAACCTTGAAAATTCACTGAAAAAACCATAGGTTATAGACCATATATAGTTAGGAATTCGCATTTACAAAACCTTATTTTACTCACATAAAACCATTGAAATTCCATATATAGTTAGTTGCACTAACTATATATCGCGCACCCGCAATCCACTGCTGATGATGTCACATATTACATCATTCATGACATGGTCAGTGACATCACTGATGACATCACTGATGACATCTCAAATGACATCACTGATGACATCACTGATGACAACATCCAGTGACTGTATGTTTCTGTAAAGTTAAAATATGTCTTACATATTGAAGAATGAGTGGATGTATAAGTGTCTGGATGAAGGATTTAGTAGGTGCATGACTGACTGTATGAGTGAGTGATTAAATGTGTCTCACTGAGTGCATGGGTTAGTGACTAAACTGTCTTAATTTGTGCATCATTATGTCTGTTGTTCTGTAAACTGTTGCATGTGTTGATAAGTAGCTATATGGTTAACTATATGGGTTATTGATTGGTAGCCCAAGTATTTGTATGGGAGACTGAGTGTGTGTGTGGGTGGCTGGGAGGTGTATGACTCTGTGCATAGATGTGTGAGCAGTTGATTCACTAGATGTATGGTTTCAAAAGTGCATGTGGAAACAGCTGTATGGGCGGTTGACTGTGTGCATGAGTGTATTGGTGAGTGAATGGATATCTCAGTGCTACATGTCAAAATAAGTACATATGTAAAACACAGTACATGTGAGAGTTGACATATATAAATAACTGTGCATAAGAGCCAGTGAATGTGTGAGTGGCTGTATGGATCATTGTGAACTTGTATCAGGGATTGTATAAGAGAGTAAATATGTGTTAGTATATGTTTGAATAAGTAAAGTTTGTATAACTGTATAGTTGAGGAAATGGAGGTGTGATTGATTCTTTGCATGACTGACTAGGTGTGTGAGTAACTCCATGGATGAGTGACAGTCTGTGAGTGTCTGTTTACACTGATTGTATCTAAGGTTATATTAGAGTCTGAAGAGGTTCATCGTATTATCACATGAATGATATCATCAGTGATGTGATCAGTAATGTCAAATGAGATGTCATCAGTGATGTCATCAGTGATGTCATTTGAGATGTCATCAGTGATGTCATTTGAGATGTCATCAGTGATGTCATCAGTGATGTCACTGACCATGTCATGAATGATGTAATATGTGACATCATCAGCAGTGGATTGCGGGTGCGCGATATATAGTTAGTGCAACTAACTATATATGGAATTTCAATGGTTTTGTGTGAGTAAAATAAGGTTTTGTAAATGCAAATTCCTAACTATATATGGTCTATAACCTATGGTTTTTTCAGTGAATATATATATATATATATATCAGAGGAACCATTTTTAATCCAGCAGGTAAAGCATTACCGGTTTTGACCCTAACAGGTCTTCATCATATGCAACCTGAGAGAACAGGTGAACAAGGTTTAAATACATTTTCGTTTATCTAAAAGTGAAGAAGGACTTGCGGTGCATTTCAAAGCAAGTTTTCGAATAAATTCATTTTTCACGTTGCAATTGTCACAAACCTCTGGGTATTTATCGACCTTTCTTTACAGATTCTAGCATCCATGCAGTTACTTCATTAATGTTTGAATGTCATTCCTTCGGTTCAGTTGAGGGCACTTCCGGTCTACAAGGTCCGTCATCCATTGCAAATGTTGGTTAATGCCCCAAAAAGTCACTTCTTTACAAATCTTACGTTCAATATTTTGAAATTAGCATTTTGTTAACCTTGAGCGCATTGTTCTTCCAAGTACCCACTGTTCCGATAAACAGTGTGGCGCCCTGATGGTTTTGGTTCCCTGGGTCCGACTGTGTAGGAGAACAGTTTCCCACAAACCTTGACTGCACGCAGGAATTTAGAGACATCTCTGGCCCGCAGACCTCCCAAGGATCAGTGGCAGCGCCTCTTGCATTCCCCAGTGTCTCTTACTCGGCTAAAGCCATCCTTCCAATTGTGTATGCAGCCGGCGGGTCTTCAATAAAACTCCACACCTCCACACGGTAAGAGTTCCACAGCAACACGGAGCAAGAATCCACAGGTAATTTTACCAAAAAAGTGTTTTTATTAGTACACCATTGTGCAAAGCATGGGCGGTCTATGCGTTTAGACTCCTGCCTTCAACTGGACTACAGAGTCCTGCTGTCTAGAACATCTATTTAAAGTGACAGTGTGGATATTAGATCCCTTTGTTTGTTTCTATTCTTTACAATATACTAGACTGCTAACCCTCATTTTATACAGAAAGTATGGCAACTTACAGCCACCATTTTTTCTCTCTTATTCGTATCAGTGAAGTACCACTGTCATTTGGCAGTAAAGAGGCAAAATTGTCTTATTTCATTTCATAATCGCTCTTGAGAGGAAATAAAAGCAATCAAAGCACTTTTGTGCAAAATACGCAATTGTTGTCTCTCATAGGAAGAATTTGAGAAGAAAAGTGCAAAGTGGCAGAAGACAGAAAAAATGAATTTCCTATTTCTAACAACTAGATTATCTGTAAAGTACTGTATAATCTATCCAGTTAATGTCCATAAGAAAGTCT
The DNA here is from genome assembly GCF_964263255.1 of Lissotriton vulgaris. NCBI lineage: Eukaryota > Metazoa > Chordata > Amphibia > Caudata > Salamandridae > Lissotriton > Lissotriton vulgaris. Next base: position 179,439,826 of record NC_141700.1, read on the forward strand.
TTTTCATTTTCACAAGAGCAATATTCAATTATAAGGATAGGAACCATGTGCTAGTCATGAAAGTTCATAGCAAATATAGTCTGTGTTGTACTTGTCTCCAATGTTCACTTTTTCTCTAATAAAAAGATATAATCAAATAAGTTTTTATAAAGGTTTTTTCTTTGAGATATAGTGCTATGTGCTTCGTGCACTGTATGTGCAGCAAGCTTTGTGCAAATGTTCTCATAATGTTTTCCGTAAAGTACTCCTAAAGAAAGTTTTTCTATCTCAAGTTTTTATAATTCAACACGCTCTATGGAGAGAGTGAGTGGACAAAATACCATTACACTTAACATGTTATTGCATGAGGTTTCTTTTTCTTTTTTCTTCCCTTCTTCTTTATTTCTCTCTCATGAATTGTCCTATTCGTAAGTTTTAGAATGTTGTTCCTCTCTGATGTTCTTGTTAGATTTAAATGTCATTATATGGTTTCTCTTGTGGAGCTCCCTGTGATCTTTTGTCAGAATCCTGACTTTGACATTTTTGGATTCTTTAGATTCTGTTCTTTATTGCAAGTGTACATACAGTTCCACATCCAGGTTGTGTCCATATGGATTCTCAGTTCTATTGACTAAAATATAAAGAGACTCTGTTTTTCTCAGGTCCAGAGTTCTGTCACCTCCTCGTTCTTTTTGTTTTACGATTTTCAAGCAAAAGTATGGTATTAGTTGGCTGTTGCCTGAGTGATGTTCCGCAAAGTGTTTGGCCATAGGATATGAGAGATCTTTGTTCTTTATTGCTCTGAGATGCTGGAGTACTCTTAGCTTCAGTTTGTTAATGGTACTCCTAATATATTGCTTTTTGCAGGGACACTCCAATATGTATATCACATTTTTGGTTTCACATGTAATGTGATCAGTGATATACTCTGTTTTCCCATTTTGAAGTTGTAGAGAACGAGTATTTCGACCCTGTTCGCCTGCCCTGCATTTTGAACATTTCCAAAATCCAGGAGTATTTAACCATGTTGGTGTTTCCAATTCTCTGATGTTCAAGTGACTATGGGACAGGAGGTCACCTAATGAGGCAGTTTTCCCATATGTGATATTAGGATTTGATGGTAATTTTCGCTTCAATGTTTCATCAAGTAATAGAATGTTCCAATTCTTTCTGATGACATTATTTAGAACCTATTTTTGAACACTGAAGTCCATAATCAGACGTGTTACATCATCTTCATCTTGCTCTTCCATTTTGTCTAGTAATTCTGATCTTGATTTGAGTTTGACCTTAGCTCTTGCCGTTTGAACAACCTCAAGAGGGTAACCCCTCTCCAGAAATCGTGTACTCATCTCATCAAGATTCTGTTCGATGTCTGACAATTCTGACAATTCTGAACAATTTCTCTTTGCCAGAAGCATCTCCCCGTAAGGTATACTCCATTTTAGATGTTTCGGGTGCCCACTGTTGGCGTGGAGTATACTACTTTTGATGAATACTTTCACATCTAAGAATGTTACTTGGTGTCTACTATATGTTGATGTGATCGATAAGTTGTAATTATTATTATACAATATTTGGATGAAGGTCTCAAGTTCTGATGGTTCTCCTTCCCAAAGTATAAAGAGATCATCAATAAATCTTGTCCAGATTTTGATATTGGGCTTGCATATTCCGGTATCCTCGTAAGGGGTATCCTCGTAAGGTGCGATGTCAAGCTTGATCTTACGATCTTCAGGGGCTAGTTTCCCACACCCCTTGCCTCTTTCCTTCTTGACAGCTGTCTGGGTCATTGTTCCAAGCTCCATATGCCCTTGACTCCCTTCTTGGGCAGCCATGGACCCTGTGCTCATACAGACCAATTCAGGCAATCCCAACATCTTGAAATGTGAGCTGAGCTCTACCTCCCTCCAGAAAATGTGTTCCAGGGCATTACCCAACAGGCAATTTACAGGCATCGCAGTGTTTACAGCAACGTTTAGAGAACTGAAGACCCCCCACTCAAAAGGAACCTGAGCCACCAGTAGATGGCTCTCACAATTGTTGGTGACTATGACTTGGTGGAATGTGTTTGGGAGGACCTGCTTTGAGGACAACAGGTGACACCTTACAGTAGTCATGCTGTCTCCTGTGTCCCTCAGAGCTTCCTTCCATTGTCCATTGATGGTGACCCACTGCTTGTACTTAGATGATTTGCAGACATAAGGGGGTTGGCACCTTCTCCTTATCACCCAGGAAAGCTATGGCCACCTCTGTCTGCTCCCCAAAGCTAACTGAGGCTATCTCCTCCCTGAGCGCTACATTGGCCAAACCAAATGTTTGCCCATATGTGGGGGCTGTCCCCTATTGGGACATTTGGAATCACCCTTAGAGAACCCATATTTGTATCAATCTGTACATTGTGGTACACACTTCAGTATCTGCTTGTCAAAGAACTCCTACTCCTACTCCTTCTCCTTAGGCTTAGACTTGTGCTGATTACCACTGTTCCCTTGGGAATTATTTAGGGGCCTTTTGCAGTCTGTTGGCCATCAGAACTGTGGTCCAAACCCTCTACTTCGCTGTCCATCTCCTCATCTCCTTCAGTTGCTGTAGCAAGTGACTGGTGGACCTCTGCTCATGCTCTCAGTGCTTTTTGTAATTCCATCTGCCTGGTGGTGCTCTTGGTTGAGAGTCCCCTCACTTTACAAAACTCTTTGAGCCAGGCCACAGTGTGGGACAGAGAAGAGGAATATTCTGACACAATAGACAGAAAGAGAATTTTGGAAAGTCAAAATGACCCATTAGGGAGAATTTAACTTGAATTGGTCTTAGATATGGGATGTTAATGTACACCAAATCACTGTATGGCACTGCGCAAACACGAGTCCTGATCCTTACCGTTGATCACCAATATATGAAATTGGGTTGTCATTTGACTGAAATATGAGCCCTGGTTAAACAGTATACACAATCTATTCGCATAGTAAGGCACAAGCAAACCCCAAATTAACCCGTGATTAGCCCCCTGGTAGCTTGGCACAGAGCTGTCAGGTTCAACTTAGATGCAATGTGTAAAGTATTTGTGCAACTCTTCCAAACTGTAATACAGTGAAAACATGCCATAAAAGGAGTCCAGAACAGATTTAGAGAAAGAGTTATTTTTAAGAAATAAAACATGACCAAAAATAACAAGAATCCAATTAGTAGAACAGGGGGTTATTGAATTTTAAAGTTTTTTAGAGAACATAGCGTCTAAAGGCATAAAGTGCCAACAGTGGCTCTCTAGGTACATGGCTGTACTGTTACAAAGCTGATTCAAGTATCAGACACGGATCTTCCGCATGGAATGATTGCAATACGAAGAGACGCCCGTACAGACTTCCGGTACGCCATTAACCTTTTGACAGGTTCCCCAGAGCTCTCGTTTAGAAAACACAAGACCTGCGGAGCGCGCATGTGATAGTAATAAGTTTTGCAGGCACATAGAAGACTCTAGAGACGATATGGGCATATACAAAAAAGACTGATTGTCCAACGTCGAGTTGATTAAGCTCACATCAAGAGAAGCATTTTGGTCCTGAAGAGAACTCTACTACCAACATAAAGTTTGAAACTCGTAGACCATTTGTAGCCATAAGAATGTCTAAACCAAGCTTGAATCAAGCATAAAATGTTGAAATGTTGATATTATTTCTTCTATGGCTTTGTTCTAAGAAAGATTCAATTTTATTTGTATTGTAAATAGATAAAGACAATTGTGAAAGGAGTGCATGAATCTGTGAGTTTTGCAAAAAGGTGATTGAGAGGATTGAGAGTAGAGTGGGAGAGATTGAGAGTTTGTATGGGGAAATATGAATTTTTTACATGTGTATGTTTTAATGTGTTATTTGTGTTCCTGAAAAAATGTAAGTGTTTTGCAAAAAATAAAAATAAAAAAATTCCTTGGAAAAATAATAAATAAAAGAGATTAATTCAGACAGAACTAGGAGTCTTTAGCGTATGTTGTTTAGTCTTTCAATATGGCTGTATTGACTTGACTATAAATACAAAAAACAGTATTGGCGTTTGTTTTGTTCAAGTACTGGTACAAAGTCACAAATTCAGGCTTACTGCAATGGAGTGTGGTCCGGCTACTATGACCCATTAAGGCCCGCTGAACAGAGTACCTTAAATGCTGGTTTCAGAGCATTGTGTCAATCTGGTCAGAGATTTGTCGTGCAGCTGAGGCGATGCATTAGTTCTGAGAAGCAGCACGGCTGCGGGGTGAGGTCCTGGTGCATCAACGCCAGGGATCCCATCAGCAGGGCTTACAATGCAAAGTCCAGTATCGAGGATGCAGCGTGCAGTCAGGTGATGCGTCGGTTCTGAAGAGCTGCGATGTGGAGTTCCATGCTAGTGTTGAGGCTGCCATCGATGAGAGATTTGAGGGCCTGCCCTGGGGATGCGTTGTGCAGTGGTGGTTCGAAAGGGGATGCAGTCTGTGGCAGCAATACGTGCTTTGTGATGGGTCCAATCCATGCAGCAGCACAGATGCATTGGTTCTGTCCTACTCAGGGTTGCGCCGCACAGCAGACGTCATGCGTCAGTTCCACAGAATCTACAGAGGCAGGCAAAGCAACTAAGACTACTTCCAAGGTTCCAGGACTAAGGTGGCCTAGGTGCAGATGCCTGTTATGTCCGGAGGATTCAGATCAGGAGGCCCGCCAACTAGCCCTTTGAGCCATTCTGGATTCTGGGTTCTAGAGATGCAGGTCCAGCCCTTGTCACCCGAGCAAGAGGGAAGCAGGTCAGCAAGCAGGAGTCCAACAATCCAGCATATAGGCAGTTCTTAAGCACCACAGCAGTCATTCTTCCTGGCAGAGTATCCACAAGTCCAGGAGTATACAGAAGTGGTGGTGTCTGAGGTTCATCTTTTATGACCTAGTTCTTGAAGGTGCAAGAAGCTTATAAACAGTGGTTTTGAAGTGCAAGGAATTCACTGCCTCGCCAGCCTTGGCACCAAGTTGACTGAAGTGACAATGCAGGGTCGTTAGGTCCTTTGTATGGATAGGACACAGCCTATTCAGGTGTGAGTTTGTGTCCAGCTCCGCTCTCCCATCCTACCAGTGATGTCCCATCCAGTCACACCTAAGCTCTGATTGTTTGTGGCTGTCTAAGAGGAATACACAAATCCCAACTGCCAACTACAATCAGTCATGTGACAAGAGACAGGCTGCAGGCACCAAACGGCTAAGGCAAGAAAATGCCAACTTTCTAAATGTGGCATTTTCAGAATTGGAATTTAAGATTCGATTTCATCATGAGTTAGGATTTTTAATTAGGATTCCAGAGACAACGGACATGAACTACTTATCTCTTCTTGTTTGGAAATTGCACATGTAAAATGTAATAAGCAATTCCAATGTTATCCTATGGGAGAAATATGCCTTGCAGTGATGAAAAATGAATTTCTGCATTTTTCACTACCAAGACATGTAAAACTTGACAGTACCAGTGGCGTAACATTAGCCCCTGAAGCTCCCAAAATGCGGGAGGGACCCGATTTCCAAGAGGGCCACCTCAGCTCAGTACACTTGGTTTGGGGCCAAAAAAAGATGGGAGAAGATGTGATCTCACGGTTAGACGGCCGACTTTGGAGCAGGGAAACCAAGGTTTGAGCCTCGGGGTCAACTCCACATCCTGTGATTCTGGGAAAATCACTTAATCTTCCCGGGCCTATCAAGAGAATGAATATATCCTTGTGTAAAGTACCAGGTGCTCAAGTAAAGCGCTCCAATACCTTTGCGTCGAGTTCGCGCTATGTTAATATGCAAAAAAGAAAAGTGGCAGGCAATGAGCTGGGGAGAGGGCCCCCTCCATGTACTTTGTGGGGGGACCCCTCATATTACACTATGCCACTGGAAAGTACATGCCCTACATTTTAACAACATTGCACCCTGCCCTCTGAGCTGTCCAGGGCCATCCCTAGAGGTGACTTATATGCATTAAAAAGAAGAGTTTGGGCCTTGAAAACGTTTTATTTGCCAGTTCGATTTGACAGTTTAAAACTGCACACACAGGATCTGTGGTTAAGGCCTGAGACATGTTTAAAGGGCTACTTAAGTGGGTGGCAAAATCAGTGCTGCAGGCCCACCTGTAGAATTTAGTTTACTGTCCCTGGGTACATGTGGGGCCACTTTACCCGGACTTATAAATAATTAAATATGCTATTTGGAGGAAAGGCCATGTTACCAGGTTTAGAGGAGGAAGCACAATCACTTTGGCACTGGTTAGCAGTGGTAAAGTGCACAGAGTCCTAATACCGGCAGAAACATGGTCAGAACAAGTGGGGGAGGAAGGCAAAATGTTGTAGTGACCACCCTAAGGTTGACATGTCTAACACATATCAACTAAGATATGGCTCTCTTTCTCTTTCCCTCAACCATGGCACACTTTTGGATGCCTTGCACCACACACACACTCTTGCACCGTAGTGTAACTGTGTATGTATGATGTCTAGCACAGATTTCATATTTAAAGGCTACCTTCCAGTACAAAATACGGTTCCTAGACACAGGGCCTGATTTAAGGTTTGACAAACAGGTTACTCTGTCACAAACATGATGGATATCCCGTTCGCTGTATTACAAATTCATCATTATATCCTATGGCACTAGTGATATGTTTGTGATGGAGTAACCCATCTGCCAAACTCTAAATCAAATATTTTTAGAAGTTTGTGTGTGTGCTGTACAGTACAGCACACCTGCAAAGTTGGAAAAGATTGGAGAAAAGAAAACCTTTCTCAAATGTTACGCCTGCTTCGAGAAGGAGTCATTTTTTGCTGCGAATCTCTGTCTTCAAATTTTTGTGCATAAGGATTTGCATCAAAACCGTGGGTGGTTGAATGAAAATACCAATTTGCCACTCTCAGTATACCCCATTGATGCAAAGTAGCACAAAAGTACTCAATAGTGCTTATTTGCATTACTCAGGGGCTACTATCCAGCACAAAATAATGTTTTTGCTAGAAAGTAAATACCAAGATAAGACTTTGTGTCAAGTTGCCTCAATGTGACACAAAACCATAAAAAAACAGTGAGAAGTTTTCTTTCCAACTCTTTTATAGTTCCTCATTTGGATAAGCTGGATACAAATTGAGCATTAACTCTGCTGCTCTTGCATTAAGGATTATTCTATTGGTTAAGTGGCTTATTGTCCCACGTGCTCTTTTCACCAACACAGTTTACACCACAGAATGCTTTATGTTGAAAATAAAGGTGGGGGCTGTATTTGGTAACTCGGTGCCCCTGAAGAAAGTAGGGGCATATTAGCAAGGGCCATATCGCCGCTTTAGCGGCACTTTTTGCAGCTAAAGCAGCAATATTTTTATCGCCCTATCAGCAAGCTGTCGCTAACAGCAGTTAGCGACAGCTTTTAGGCGATAGCGACCGGTTTGGAGCCCGCTTTGCATGCCAGCGATATTTATCGCGAATGACATGCAAAGTGGGCGTACCCAAACTGTTAGCGACTGAAAGCAGTCGCTAACACAGCTATCGCCTATTAGCAAGGCAGGCAAAGCAATAAAACAAATCGCTATAATCTATTGCCTGCTAAAACAATTAAAAAATTATCCATTGGGAGGTGGATTGTCAGGTTAAGTCGCCTTTGGCGTTAATGCCTGAATATCGCTGGATTTCCAGCGTTATTCACGCATTTCGCCGCTATCGCTGGATATTTTAGCACAATGGAGGAAGACGTTGCTAATACCATGTTTTCTCCGCTAACATATCCAGCGATAGGCAGCGGAAAAAAATGCGATAAATATCGCTATTCCTTGCTAATATGCCCCGTAGTGAGCCAGATGTGCGATATCCATGTCATTTGCTTTTGCCTAAATATGCGATAATTCAACAAAACTTACACATAATAATGTAAAAGTAGCACTCAGTGCTGTATTTTAGCCTTAAATGATTTCTCGTATCTGTGCGTTCCACTGTAAAAAACAAAACAAAACAAAAACAAAAATGCAGGGGCATATTCTCAAGCACGGCGTTAACAGTATCGCTGCTTTAGCGGCAGAAAACTGCAGCTAAAACTGCGATAATGGGCTTGATAATACGCCATAGAGAATTCCCATAGAAGCCCATGTTCACACGAGAACATGGGCTTCTATGGGAATTCACAAGGGCATATTATCAAGACCATTATTGCCGCTTTAGTGGCAGTTTTCTGCAGCTAAAGCGTCGATATTGTTAATGCTGTTTCTTGATAATATGCCCGCAGTGCCTTGATGGTATTTACCTTTGGCATATCCATGGGCGTCCGCGGGGGGGACAAGGGGGGTCACTTGCCCTCCCCAGGATCGCCAGTGCATCCGGTGTGGGCCCAGCCAGGGCCGGCCCTAGTCCATCATGTTTTTGCAATGGTGCCGTTGTTCCATGTGGCAGCCCCCTCCATTGGGTGGGAAGGGTGCAAGGGGGTGACCGAGAATGCTGCAATGCAGAGGGGAGAAGGGTGCAAGGCGGAGGGGGAGAAGGGTGCAAGGCAGAGGGGAGAAGGGTGCAAGGCAGAGAGGAGAAGGGTGCAAGACAGAGAGGAGAAGGGTGCAAGGCGGATGGGAGAAGGGTGCAAGGTAGAGAAGGGTGCAAGGCGGAGGGGAGAAGGGTGCAAGGCAGAGGGGAGAATGGTGCAAAGCGGAGGGGAGAGGGGTGCAAGGCAGAGGGGAGAAGGGTGCAAGGTAGAGAAGGGTGCAAGGTGGAGGGGGAGAAGGGTGCAAGGCAGAGGGTAGAATGGTGCAAAGCGGAGGGGAGAAGGGTGCAAGGCGGAGGAGAGAAGGGTGCAAGGCAGAGAGAAGAAGGGTGCAAGGTGGAGGGGAGAAGGGTGCAAGGTAAAGAAGGGTGCAAGGCAGAGGGGAGAATGGTGCAAAGCAGAGGGGAGAAAGGTGCAAGGCATAGGGGAGAAGGGTGCAAGGCAGAGGGAAGAATGGTGCAAGGCAGAGGGGAGAATGGTGCAATGTAGAGGGGAGAAGGGTGCAAGGCAGAGGGGAGAAGGGTGCAAGGCAGAGGGGAGAATGGTGCAAGGTAGAAAAGGGTGCAAGGCAGAGCTGGAGAAGGGTACAAGGGGGAGGGGGAGAAGGGTGCAGGGCAGTGGGGAGAAGGGTGCAAGGATCCTCCCTCAGCCCGACACTATTCAACAATGACATGGCCCGCTCGCACACATCGCCCAACAGCACGACCTCAACATAATCTCCTGCCAACGACACTCAACTTATCCTCTCCCTCACCAAGGACCCCATCACCGCCAAAGCCAACCTCCATGAAGGAATGAAGGCCGTCGCCAACTGGATGAAGATCAGCCGTCTGAAGATGAACTCGGAGAAGACAGAGGTCCTCATCCTCGGCTCCAACCCGTCAGCCGGAGACGACTCCTGGTGGCAGACGGCACTGGGGGCAGCCCCGACCCCTACGACCACGCACACAACCTGGGAATCATTCTCGACTCAACGCTCTCAATGAGCAAGCAAGTCAACGCGGTCTAATCCTCCTGCTTCAACACCCTCCGCATGCTCCGCAAGATCTACAGATGGAGCCCGACAGATACAAGAAAGACAGTCACCCAGGCCCTCGTCAGCAGCAGACTCGACTACGGAAATGCCCTCCCAAGCTCATCAATCGACAACAACGCATCCAAAATGCCTCGGCACGACTGATCCTCGATGTACCACGACACGGTCACATCCCCCCCCACCTGAGAAACCTGCACTGGCTCCCCGTGAACAAGAGGATATCCTTCAAGCTCCTTATCCACTCACACAAGGCATTCCACAAGACCAGCCTAGCCTACCTCAACAGACGGCTCTCCTTAAACACCCCCAACCGCCAGCTACACTCCGCCGACCTCTCACTCGCCACCGTCCCGCGCATCCGAAGAACAACCACAGGCGGGAGATCCTACTCCCATCTCGCCAAGACATGGAACACCCTCCCACTGAGCCTACGACTGACCCGAGACCTGCTGACCTTCAGGACGCTACTAAAGACCTGGCTGTTCGATCAGTAGCGGCCACCACCTCCCCCCCAGCGCCTTGAGACCCTCGCGGGTATGTAGTGCGCTTAACAAATGACTGACTGATTGATTGATTGATTGATGGTGATGAAGTTAAAAATATACCCCCCCCCCCCCCCCCCCCCCCCCCGGAAACATTTCTGCGGACGCCCATGGGCATATCGGCATAATTTTAGACAGTTCAAATAACAAGTTTAAAGCGAATGCCCCCAAGTGCACGATATCACGCCGGAGTAATGGAACTTTCGCCCAGGCCTGCGAAAGTGTCTCCTCACTGCCCATTATACACAACAGCTAAACCACTTCCCTGCTTTCCTGAGAATAATGAGCTCAGAACACGTCCGGTCTACAAGTCCCCTCCCTGCCTGTTTGTTTTGAAGTGAATGAAGCAATATTTGGAAACTAGCTGTGGGGTACCCTTTTTCAAACCCCTTGTCAGCGTGGAGAGTGTTGGCGGGATTCCAGGTGACAGCGCCAATTTCTTTCTTTCCCAGTAACTCGTTTTCTCATATTACAGCTTCCCACTGACCAGCAACTTCAGATCAGCATGTGCTCGCTGACACTACGCTTTGATCCTCGCTGTGAGGAGCTCGAGCAGCAAAGTGTCCCAGGGAATGGGCGAGGCAGCAACCCACTGAATTCCAAAGTCACTAGAGTGCCTCTGAAAATGAAATTGTGCCCCCAATTCGAGAACGTTCTCGAGCAACTGAAAGTCAGGCTATATTTATAAGCAAAACTTAACCAACTGCATACCTAACAGGTTATTTACCACTATCGTAGTTTTTAGGAGAGCTAAAAGTGCCGTGTATACATTGACGTAGCAACTTACTGGCTCACAAATGGCCTGTGAAATTAAATAAAATATGCCTCGCATTCCAAGATGCCTTCGGATTTTGAAGTCGGGTGTCAATATTTTTTTACACTAATTTCTGGTCATTGGTCGGGCCGGTTACCTGGCTCAAAAATGCCAATATTTCGAGAAATAATTCCGTCACCTGTTACTTGTAAGGTATGGGCTAGCAATTCCGAGATTTGTAGCTCATATTTTAGCAAAACCGTGCGGTTTCACTATGCAGTAGAACCGTGACCACATGTGAACCCTCATTTAGACCTACTGAATTCAAATCAGGATATGAAACCAGCTGTGTAAAAAAAAAGTGGTGTTTTTCCTCCTCTGATTGCTCTAGGCATTGTGATGAGCAAGGTATGGGCTAGATCATCAAGTGTTGAGTTTAGCTTAAATGTAAGGAGTTCACGGGACAATACATGTTACCAAACTCCCAGTGCAGATTCTTATGTAGCAGGTTGAGTGACATGTCTTGCAGTTGCCTCGCCATTTGCCACTGAGTTCAGAAATTTCAGGGGGAGTTCCGGATTCTGATATTTTATTTGAGCTCTGCTACTTTGTATTCTTTGGACAGGAAAGGCACATGTCAAGCTCACATGTATATGCTGGTAGGGATTTTGGAGATGTTTAAAACAAGAATGTTGCATCCAGGTCCCAACAATACTGGCAATCATGCCGAGGAGGACGCTGCAAGGTCAGATCAGGAACCAAAAGCAGCCCTAGCAAAACTGCTCAAACCAGCTCTCTTCCTATCCTCACTCTATCCTTCACTCATCCATTCACTCTCTGTTCATCTCTTCTCTCTCTTCTCCATCTCTCATCTCTCCCTCTCTCACTTTCTTTCTCTCTTTTTAAACTTGTACCTGTTGCAGTTAACTTCAGGGAGCTTGGAAAAGTGACAGAGGCACAGGTATCAGCCATGTGCTTTCAATACCGGTCCCCAATGGCTCCAGCCCACCGGGGAAATGCCCTGTAGAATAAAAGTATGTACTGTTTCACTTGCCTGATTTCAGCATGAATTATCCAGTTTATGGAGGGGAACCTTTCCTACGCATATTTTTACCTGAACAATAATAATTTTGGGGAGGAGAAGTTAAGATGGTCCACATGGATGAGCTACTGGTAAAAGCTGAAAGATCATAACATCATAGATATGGATAAGCTATTGTGCTGGAAGCTAAAAATACAGAATTTTTGCAATAAAAGCCTTGTGCGATAGAAGGTCAATACTCAGATGTCTGTCATTAGGATCATGGGGGAGAGATGCTGAACCTCGAAAACAGAAGTAGGGGAGAGAAAGGGAAAGTAACCCATGTCAGCCTCGTGACTTTAATTATGCAAAAGAGCGATGCTTTGTTAAATAATGATTAGATGTTGAGAGAGCTTAAGTGCTGACATGTGACTTACCTATCATGTTCCAGTTCTAGTGGCATTTCGGACACACAAGCCTTTTTGATTAACTCTTGAATTCTCTGCAGTCAGACATAGATTTCAGCACACAAAATGAGGTCTCATAACACGGAAGCGACAAGTTTAAAATGCAAGATCTTTATTGATTTCATATAGGACACCCCGTATGTGATGTGCTCATGCTCTGAAACAATATGCCTCTTGAGAACCAAGAAGAAATGACAACTGATGAGGACATGCTCTGTGAAATGGCAGCACACATCCATCCATCATCATCATTCACTTTCTCTAAGCAGACAAAAGCATTTATAGCTTCAACAATAGGAACTCCAATTCACTATTTCACAAGATGTAAATGCTGAGAGAAATATGCTAACATTTGCCACAACACAGAGCAGCAAACGGAGGGCCATATTATCAAGAACGCCGCAAACATTATCACCCCTTTAGTGGCAGGAAACTGGCGCTAAAGCGGTGATAAAGGGCTTGATAATATGCCTTAGTGAATTCCATTAGAAGTGCAGGTTCTGGTGTCCAGGACATCAAACCTGGGCTTCTATCGGAACTCTCTAGGGCATATTATCAAGCCCCTTACCGCCTCTTTAGCGGCAGTTTCCTGCGGCTAAAGTGGCGATAATGTTTGCGCCGTTCTTGGTAATATGGCCCAACGTTTCTAATTTTACTAAAATATGATGCTGTTATTCTCTCCCCTTACACTGGTGCACTTTAGGCTGTCATACTCCAATTCACACATTCTTGCACCATAGTGCAACGGTGTCTAGGTTCTGAAGAGCTAAGGTTTTGTACTGGAAGGGTACTCTTTTAATACAACATACTATGCGTTGACAAAGTTGAACAATTGTATTACCTTATTCATGCTGTACAGTCCAACAGACATGTAAAGTTGGAAACGTTTGGAGACCTATTAAACTTGCTCCACCATTACGCTAGTTGGAGAAGGTGTAATTTCTGGTACAAATCCTTGTCTAGAAAACGTTAGTAGATAAGGATTAGCTTCAAATCTATTGGTAGTTGCATGGGAATGTCCATGGAATGCCCACGTGACACCAAGAAGCGCAAAGTAGAACAAAATTGCTCATGGCAAGACTCTGCATTACCTTAGGCAACTTTCCAATGCAAATCATGATTTGTATTGGAACCTAAATCCCAATACAACACTTTGCACCAGGTTTGAATTACTTTTGTGGTGCGACCCCTGCACAAAGTCTTGGTAAATTTCTATCATCATATTTTTAGCTTTCTTACTACCTTTGGTCACTTCTTATCTATCCTGCCACTAACCTAATGGCTTGTAGGCACTCTAAGGAGACACACACGTGACAAGTGGTGGCTTATAAACAATCAATAAATGACTAAATATAAAATGTTAAAAACAGTACCCTACAGTGTGTTCGCTGTCTGGCCTTTTCTTTCTATGATGGGCGCACAAATGGAAACATACCTCATTTCTCTAGCATTATAAATCCACAATTATACCCATATGGGAACTTTCTAACTAAGAAGGACAGTTGGTGAAAATGAGACCAGCAGTTGTTAGTACTTGAGCGGTAGCCTGAGGCCTTTGGTGGTTGCACTAAGGGCATAGCACCTGTGTGTGCCAACATAGCCTACGGGGCTAGCCTGTATTAGCTGTATGTTCTTGGCAGTAGAATCAGTGCTAACTCGTGATCCTGCTACAACCATGAGCATAGATAGGAAAACAATGTAATCATGCCCCATTTCACCACATGGGAATAATGTAGATATCATCTTAGTGAGGAAGATGACGATCTTGATGATAATGATAATTGCCAACATTATTTCAGGATAAACATCAGCAGAAGCAAAGTAGAAGATTTCAGACATTGTACATTGACACCATCTGTTTAATCCGTGAGGGCCACCTTACCTTACCCACTGCTTGCCAATATCCAGGTCCAACTTCTACACACTGCAGTTTTTGCCACCATAAGTTGATAATGCATAACTCTTAAATTAAAACTCTTGGCAACTCTCCTTTTGCAAAGTACCTGCAGATATCAGATAGATCTGAATGATGAAACCCTGACACAAGCCAGTATAGAATGGTACAGTCAGCACCAATTTATGTCAGACAGGATATCTGTCAAGTTTGTGACAGAAACTCATCCCCCAAACTTTAACTAATTTCCAAATCTTGTAATTTCCGAATGCCTGACATCATGGGACGCACACGGAAGGCACATCATTGCTGCTGGCATTTTTAACTGACAGGGTGATGTGATAATGTTGACACACCAAGGGTGTAGAGTATCATTCAGTAAAGTTAAAACAAAAAAATGTGTTTTTAAGAGCTGAACCAATGGCATCCTTGCGGGTCCAACCTCCCAAAATCTTGATTGGTTTCAAACGTGAGACTACTCTTGGCGTTGTGCTCTTTGGTCAATGGTCGAGTAGCGAGCATGTCAAGCCATTTGAGTTTCTCTTTGTATTTAGCAGCCAGTTACAACCTGTTTGTTACTCTGGAGACATTAGAACTTGGACTGGAGGGGTGGGACCACTGCATTAGGACTCGGCAAGGTGGTCCTACGAAAATGGTGCCTCGGTCTGGGGTTGGAGGTGTGCTGGCTTTTTTGGCACCCATGGGATAGGTAGGCTATCTGTACTGATTTGCTGATTATTATTTTTCTCTAGTACAGCTCTATTGGTCTGACGAGTGCTGGGGAAACCGCATCAGGACGACATGCTGCTACTTGGAGCCCTGTGATGTCGACTTGGGGGATACATTATACATCACTGGTAATTGGAATGCATATTGTGGTGAGCTCACGTGTCTGTCCCCCAGTGGGCCCCCTGGACTAGCACGCCATAACAAAGATGGTGGGGTTGTAAGGGTTGTCCCAAATCTGCTGCTGCCAAAAATAGCATTGCACACAAATCTGTTGGGTGGTCCTTTCAACTTAATAAATGCCCACAGTGCAACAGTTAGTAATGGGTCGGTTCTGATCTAAGCTTCCACCCACCCGGTGGGATCATCCCAGATGCCACTCACATTTCTGAAGGGTGACCCACAGCCTAGACCAGCGCAAACAGAAATAGTACTTGGAGGAAAATTGGATAGTGTTCTATCTGCGGTGGAGAAAATTGGGGCATCCTTGAAAACAACAAGAACGTCTCTCGAAAATAAATTTGACAAAATCACTATAGACTTTAACCAGCTGCGAGCAGATCACCGCAATCTGGCTGACAAACAGCATGCAGCTGAAGCATAACTGGAATAACTACAACCAGCCACCTGGGAAAACACTGCTGCGTTACAGGCACTCCTTGGTTGCATAGCTACACTGAAGGAACGAATTGAGGATGCGCAGAGCAGATTGCGCGGCAATAACATACGAATTGTAGGTTTTCCTGAAGGGACAGAAGGCCACGATACTGTGAAGAATGTAGAGGGCTGACTGCGTGAATTGATGCCCCAAGAAGGGCTGTCTGCCCAGTTTGTGGTCGAGAGGCCACACTGCATACTGGCACGAAAACCGCCGCCGGGAGCTGCCCCCAGAACCTTCCTGTTCCACCTTCTCCGTTATAGGGATACTAAATGAAGCGTCAAAAAACAAGGTTGGTGGAGGGTCTAAGGGGAAAATTATTTAAAGACCAAAGGACAGACAACCCCCTTATTCACAGTATAACAATACAAAAGGACTGTCAATGGTCTGTACAACTAATGGGCGCAAAGAAAAATGTGACAGACTCTGTGTCTACCTATAAAGTGTGTACAACAAAAGGAAATGAATCCCATCAGCCCACCCATATGGCAGAGCTTCATCATCTGGGATAGAACCAAAGATGGTTCGGTTAAGGAGCCACACACCTGTTGGAATTATGTGCTTCTCCAAACCGAAGGAACCACCAGTGATGGATCGTACCAAAGGTCAAATCAGTTTGGAATGGTGTGGGATGTTAAATTGCAGTGAGAAAAAAGTGTGCAAAAAGAATCAAAAAGTGAGATGTAAAATTGGCTGCCATGATTTAAGGAAAACTTTATTAGGGAAAATCATGGTGTCAAGATTAAAATGAGTGTGAGACAGTTTGACAAAATAACTGTCTATTAAGGATGGTATTTGGTCAATATGTTTCAGCTATTTTAGGAAAGTGTACCCGGCTTTCGTCAGGACCTCTTGAACACTACTGCAATTAAGCTTGACCTAAGCTTGGTGAGAAAAGCAAAAATTAACACAAATTAATGATACAAAACATCCTACCTTACATTGGATTTTCCAGACGGGGGATGTCTGTTTCATAAGGTATTTAGGATTCTTTCCTAAAAAGGAAGATACACAACAAGGGACAACAAATAGGTAGAACACAGACACACATTTCTATTATTTTTGCGCCATATGTTTCTTTATGCCAATAGGTCATTCTCCAAAACGATAGAGATAGGTTTTTTATTTATTTTTACTCACCTAAAAATGCTTGGGAGAAAGCCTCACCTCTTCCTGGCAACTGCTCAGAGTTGGAGGCCCCGCTCTAATTCGTGAAATAGAATAGTGGGTATCTGGTTAGATCACATCCATACTAATGATTCACTGGCACAAAGTGCTAAAAACCTAGGCATTGTTTCTGAGTACATGACAGACAGCAACTGCAAGGGCTGCCGTGAGAGTGAGACATAGTTAGTAACAAATCTCTGATTCTAACAATATATCAATGTAAGAGCAGTGAAAAAAGCTCTTCAAGGCTGGCTGATAGCTATCCTAGTTCATTTAGTAAAAATAATACATAAGGAGCTCATCAAACTCCGCTTTGTAATTGTAATCCAACAGCCTATATGCTGATATCCATAGCGCTCTCCTAAGAATAAAAATAGAGAAACGCTTCGCTGTGTAAAGCTGGAAAATGAGCGCTCTCCAAAGTATGAAGTAGGAAACCGCTTGCCTTTTAGAGAGCTGCATGAGCTTGGCTGGCGTCGCTTCCTCACCTGTCCGTTGGTGCCCCTGGACTGATCCTGAGCTGAGGGGGAGGTACCGACTGGATCGGGGAGGAAGTTAATATATGTTACATGGGCCAATGGGGATTCTCCATAGCTGTAGGACCAGAGTGGAAACTGTATTATCAGCCAATAGAATTGTTTTTACTTGACTGGAACAGGAAGGAAGTTAATAAGTGTTACATGGGCCAATGAGGATGCTCCATAGCTGTAGGACCAGAGTGGAAACTGCAGTATCAGCCAATGGAATCATTTTTACTAAAACAGGAAATGGAAACTGCATTATCAGCCAATGGAATCGTTTTTACTTGCCTGGAACAGGGAGGAAGTTGATATGTGTTACATGGGCCAATGAGGATGCTCCATAGCTGTAGGACCAGAGTGGAAACTGCAGTATCAGCCAATGGAATCGTTTTTACTAGAACAGGAAGTGGCCACGGTGCTTGGACCAGCCCACACACAGGGTAGCTGTAGGACCGTAGTGGAAACTGCAGTATTAGCCAATTGTAAAATATTTATAAGTAGTTTCGTAGGAAGACCTGCACACACTAAAAGAGATCACCCATGTTGGTGGGTACAAACCCAAGTCCTCTATTAAGAACTTGTTCCTCAAGGTCACTGAGGGTCCAAGAGCTAATATTCACTATGAGACTCTCCCCTCTGTGCTGGGTCCTGCTTTTTGTTGTTGTTGCTGCAGATGGCCCTTCCTGCTTCGGGTGTAGGGAAAGGATGGTTCGTCTTCTCAATGAACCTGGGGCTGGCCTCTCCTTCTGCCTCTGCTCCGTCCACGGCCCTGTCCTGAAACAGCCTGGTCATTAAACCATTGTGGTGGAGGCTGAAAATTGGGCATTGGTTGTGGGAATTGTGGCTGATGATATCTCCAAGCAGCCGGAGGCCATCAGGGACCTTGTAGGTAAATATTACCTCCTTGTCTGGCCCCCCTACGATTGGGCCTATTGAAACGACCTCTTCCCTGCCCCGTTGATGTGCTACTACGCGGTGAGTCTGAGTCACTGGAGTGTGGGTCTGAGGAAGATGTGGAATAATTAGACCCATGCCGTTTCCCCTTCTTGTTGTAATCTGGAGGGTTATAGGTGTCACTTGTGTATGGGTAAATTTTCTCTAACTAAAATTTGGCCAGATCTTTATGAAATTTTTCAATTGTGGAAAAAAGTATAGACTCTTTGTACTCCTTGTTCGCTTTGGTAGTTTCATTAGAATTTTTCTTAAAGAAAGTATTGGTTAAAGTGGTCTTGATCTTCCCCTCTAGGGTTTGAATTTCTATCAAGATGGCATATGCCAGGGGTTGAAGAGGAACTGGGGGGGGGTACGGATACTTTTTTGACAGACTGGGCATTCCTGGCAATATTTCTTTATGTGCGCATAGATACCTGGCCAACAGAAGAACCTGAGAAGACTCTGAGTGGTTTTTAGTGCCCTCCAATGACCAGCTAGTAAGTGGCAGTTAGTGAAGAACAGTATCTGTTCTCAGAATTCATGAGGGACCAGCAGTTGGGGGTTCTCATTGGGTCCAGCCACCCTATACAGGAGACCGTTGGATTTCTGAAAACAGCAATAGGTGGTCTTTGCTCTGGATGGGGTCAAGAGGGCTACCTGCCAGGCATGGGACAGAGTAGCATTGTTGCTTTGTGCCCAATGAAAGTCCTTGACTATTCACCAGCGTTCTGTGGAACAGAAGGACTGTAGAGGCTATAGTCCGGGGAGTAGCGGGTCTCCTTGGCTTTTCTGTACCTTACCTAAAGAAAATGACAAGAAGTTTGGATTGTCCGTACCCAGGATCAATTCCTCTGGTAGAGAAGGAAGAATGCCCACTGTAACCATGGAGAGGGGGCGACCAGGGCACTTCAGGGGTACGTGAGCCATGGGGTAGGAGTGAACATCCCATGTACACAACTTATAAGGACTTGTTTACCAAGGAGTACCTGTCTGAGTCTGACTAGCTTGCTTCGGATCACCGACTGACGACACCCTGAATCAAGGAGAGAGGTCACAAGAGACCCGTTGATGCTTAAACTTATATAGAAGCCGGCTCCCATCTCTTTGAGTTGAGGTGGTCATGGGGAACATATCTGACGTCCATCGGTTCATCTTGTCTTCTCTTTGGACAGGCTCGGACTATGTGGCCCTAATCTCCACAGTCAAAACACTGGGGTCCACGATCTGAGGGCAATTCAGGTTTCGGGTCTTGTACCTTCTCGGGCTCTTTAATGGGTCTAAGGGGTTTCCAGGGGGTAGGAGGCATTCGGTGAGTCTGTTCCTGTTCCCAGGGCGCGGTGCAAGGTTGAGCATGAGCGAAGGAGGTCGCCATCTCTACCACCTGCTCTGTCGTGATGAAGAATCGGAATAACCCACTAACTAGGGTCTCGGCGGCGGGGGAACCGCCCAAGTCTTCCATACCTTTCATACTTAGAAACAGGAGACACAGGAGCCTTCGTCTGCAGGAGGAACCCAGATTTATTCAATAGCCTGGGATAGGGAACAATGTCCCAAGATAGACAGAGACAAGACAGAGGAGACTGCTGCTTTACTCCACAGCTTACAAGCCTTTTATTCTTTTTCATTCCAGTCTTTTGGCTGTTAGTTTATTGTTCAATCAGGGCAGTGTTTGCAGTTGATAACCAGATCCACACGACGTTTGTAGATGGTGGCCTAGTCAAGGCTTGGTACAAAAATCATTGTTCACTTGGCTTGATCAAGGCTCAGTCTTTCAGGTCCTTGTTCAATCACCTTGATCAAAGCCTGGTCTTTCAAGTCATTGTTTAATCACCTTGATCAAGGCCCAGCAGTCAGACCATTGTCCAGATAACCTGATCACGGTGTCAAGGATGTTTACCAGGCTGGGAGCAGGAGATGGAAAACAAATCATTTACTCAGGGTGTGAGTGGCTTTCAGTTGGACTGCAAAGAACATTCTGTTCTGAAGCGTTATGAGGCAGTCCGCCTGCAGCTCTGCAGTGATGTTGGAGAGGGCACCAGCTGTTACTGTGATGGTGGCTTCAAGGACCCTCGTCAGTCCTGGTACAGCCCGACTGTTGGCCATGGGGCCCCAGAAAGGAAGGAAACCTTTAAAGAAGTCCCCGGTTTCCTGGCCTGCTGTATCCTCGGCTGATATGACGCCCCTCCTACGTGAGCGGCACAGAGCGCCCTTCATTGACAGGTGGTAACCTCCATGGGTGGAATACGTTGGTGGAAGGAGGAAGGACAGATAGCAGGTACCAGACCAGTTACGGGGGAGCCAAGTGTAGGCGGCAGTGCCACAGATGAAATAGGTGTTGGGGATGCCACCAGCTTCGGAAGAGATGTAGAGTTTAAAGTTTTTGTGATATCACACGTACTGATACCAACTTTTTTAGTCCCTAGGCCATGAATGCAGACACGTCCTTGCACATTTATGACATTCACAGTGTCTCCTTCATCAGGCAGTATCCTTCTTGTGCGGAATCTGGAAAATGCTTGTCGATTAGTTGAGTTGAATACTACCATCTCACAGAGTTCATCTGGTGATAGTAGCATTGTGGATGAGCTGGTCGGGCAAAAAAGAGCCTTGGCATGGCTGGATCTGTTCCGCCAGAAGTCATCCGGAAATGTTCCAAGGGCAGAATTGGCAGTACCATTGACAGTGTAGGCCTCCTGCATCAACATCCACCATGCAAGACAAGACCCAGAGATGGAAAAGGGGTAGGGAATGAATGGGACAGGGTGTATCATGGAATGTGGCATCAGTCTACACACCCAGCAGTTGGAAGTGTTCATGATCAGCTGGTGATGATGCAACATTTGGATGAAGGTATTGTTGAAGAATTCTGCACGGCGGGTTAACTCGTGGGCTGGTAGCGTGTAATACTGGTGTTCTGCAGGAGTAGGGGTAGGAGTTAGAAAAGTAACAGGATGGTAGATTAGTAACAGCCAACCAAGGATAGACAGGATGAGGGAGACAAACAGCGTCACCACGTGACCATGAAGCATTTACTATGTCGAAGGCTGACATCTTGTTTCTGGATTCGGGTGTTTTGGACGGCAGCCATTGTGCTAAGCCAGGGACCTCTAGTGGCTGTCTGTGATTGGTGGTTGCTTCACTGGGCGCAGGTGCCAAGGACCCTTATGGCTTACCTTAGTCTGACACACCAGCCCTACTCTCAGCTGGGGAAGAGCACAGCCTTACAGCCTATGGGTACTTGGTGAAGTCAAGGGCAAGCCTTCCCTCGGGGATGCAAGTTGTATCTGCCGGTAGTAGGGACAGTATGATCGGGAAACAATTGTTCTTGGTGTTGAGCAGAGTTAAGGGAGGGTTCCACCCTTCATTTCAGTTTGCTGTCACTCTCTGCTTCTGTAGATGTAGAATTCAGTCTGGCATCGCTGAATGGGACAAACGTCGGAACTGTTTCTGTTTCTGAGTCTCCTAGTCCTTCCCTCACCCACTGATCATAGGGATCATAGGGGAGGGGCAGAGGCACACGCCTGCAGTGCAACGAATGCACCAAATTCTTTGGACCTTCTTCTTTCATGGCAGTGCGGGTGGCTAGTCACACCTGACAGGGTTGTGTCCAGTGGGGCTCGAGGCTCTTAGTCCGTTGAAAATTCCGGATCAGGACCCAGTCACCGGGTTGTCTAACGTGGCCTGGGCCCTCGCTTTTGTCAGGTGTGGCCTCATGCGCCTGGTGATAAAGAGTATGAAAGGTATTAGTCATGCTGTACAGCTAATCAGTTAATACTGGGTATTGAACATCAGACAGTTTCTTAGGCCACGGGACACCTCATACATTGGCAGGTCTCCCGAACACAATTTCATAGAGAAATAGCCCTATCCTGGTGTGGGCCGTTGTTCTTGTGGACAGTAGGGCTTAGGGCAAAGCACAAAGCATCAACCCAAGTGACACCTGTCTCGGCTACTATTTTGTCCATTTTAGTTTTTAGGATGTCATTGTACACCTCCACTAAAACTGCTGACTGGGGGGGGTTAGCTGCATGAAATTTTTGTTTTATACCCAATGCTGTACAGACATATTCCATAATTTGGGCTGTAAAGTGTGTACCATTGTCACTCCAGACCAAGCGGGGCAAACCGAATCGTGGTAGGTACTCTTTTAACAGTACTTTGGTGGTAGTGATAGCGGTGCAGTCTTTGATGGGGTAGGCCTCCACCCATCAGCTGAATGTACAGACCACCACTAGGACATATTTCAAATTGTTACATCGGTCCATCTGGATGTAATCCATTTGGAGGACTTCAAAAGGGAAGGTAGGAGGAGAGAATCCTCCCATAAGAAGTAACTGTGCCTTTTCCTGGGTTATACATTAGGCAAATCATGCATGTTTTAACCAGTTTGTCAGCATATGCTGGTATCTTAGAGTTGTTCCATGTAGGTTCCAACAGTTTACATATCCATTTTGCACTGATGCGAGCAGGACCATGGGCCATCGTAACTACTGGTAGCACGTGACTGTCAGGTAACATCCATTGTCTTTCCATAGTCATACGGACCCAACAACCATCAATTCTCTCCTTTGCTAATAGCTCCTTCCACTCCCTTAGTTCCTCAGGAGTAGTATGGGACTGAATATCAATCACACTCTGTACTGTGTTTTCAACCATGCCCTCGTCTGCCACCCATCTAGCGGGCCCTCCTACATACATTCCTTCCCTTTTTCTAAGAGCTGTTTGTCTGGCCGTCTGGTCAGTCAGGGCATTGCCTTTCCCAACATTATCTGGCACTTTCTTGTGGGCCTTACATTTTATAATGGCCAACTTTCTGGGGAGTGTCAGGGAGTCTAACAGTCAGTGAATTAGGGGGCCATGTTGAATTTTGGTCCCATGGGAAGTAAGGAAATTATTTTCTTTCCACAACCTCCCGAAGTTGTGGGCCACCCCGAAGGAATTGGCTGTCAGTATAAATATTTACCGTCATCCCTTTGCTCAACTCACAAGCTCTAGTAAGGGCCACTAATTTTGCTGCTTGAGCAGAGCACTGTGGAATCTGAGCTGTTTCTGCTGCTTGCCCTAATGTCGTGAGGGCGTAGGCGGCTGAGGTGTTACCATTTGACCCTCTGAGACATGATCCGTCCACATACAGTGTACCTTCTGGTTCTGCTATCGGGGTATCCTGTAATTCAACCCGTTCCTTCGTCTCTTCCTCTGTCCTTAATATGCAGTCATGTGGGTCTAAGCGTGCATCCTGAGTCTCCAGTAGGAGTAATGTGGCAGGGTTTAGTACAGTGCATCTTTTGATGTTCATGTGGTTGGCAAAGAGTGTAAGCCATATCCTGTGAGTCGTGCGCTAGTGAGGTACTGTGTCTTGGTGTTATTAAGGAGGGTATCTACAGAATGGGGGACCATCAGAGTCAGGGGGAGTTCATGACAATCCCCGCACTCTGATGGACCATGAGGGCGGCCGCAGCGGTCGCCCATAGGCATCCTGGGAGAGCCCTTGCAACAGGATCTAAGGTGGCTGAAAAATAGGCACATGGACGATGGTGACCTCCGAACATCTGGGTCAAGACAGCGCATGCACAGCCGTCTGTCTCATGTACAAAAAGAAATAATTGTTTGTTATAATCAGGAGTACAGAGGACTGGAGCAGTACACAGAGCCTTTTTTTAAATCTTGAAAGGCCTGCGCATGCTCTCTAGTCCAAGGAAAGGAACTGTCTGATATGTCTTTAGTGGTGAGGGCAAGAAGAGGTTTGTCCATGGCCGAAAAATTGGAAATACGCTGTCTACAGTATGAGGTTAGGCCTAAGAAGGCTCGCACCTGCTTTTGTGTTTGTGGGGCCCGTCATAGCATTCATAATGGCTACACGATCAGCGATTAGCTGCCTTCCCTCCTTCAAGAGGAGATTACCTAAAAAGGTCACCTTCTCTTGACAAACTGAAGCTTTTTCAAAGAGACTTTGTAATTATGGAGGGCAAGGTGGCGTAACAAACAGAGAGTAGCTTCTTTACATGCTGGAGCAGAATTTGCAGCAATGAGGAGGTCATCTACATATTTTAATAGTGTTGAATTAGCAGGGAGTTCCAAGGAATCTAGTTGACTTTTTAGGGCTTGACTATAGATACTGGGGCTCTCGGTGAAACTTTGAGGGGCACGGCAGAATCTAAAGCTCCACCCACCAAGGGAGAAACCCAAAAAATGTCTGCTCTCAGGATGTAGAGGAATGCTGAAAAAAGCATTCTTTAGGTCTATGACAGAAAAGTGCGTGGCGTCAGAAGGGACCGTCATTAAGAGGGCTGTAATGTCGGGGACAACAGGATATTGGGAGATTGTTATTTTGTTAAGGGCTCTCAGGTCAATCACAAATCTGTATATTTTAGGGGAGAGAGCATCTCCATTGGTCTTTTTAAGAATGGGAATAATGGGACTGTTACAGATATTGGCAAGTGTTTCCTCCACTACTCCCATGTCCATTGATTCAGATATTATTCTTAAAAGGGCCATTTCTCCTTCAGTGGGCAGTCGATACTGCCGGAGGCAGGGGAGAAGTGCACCTGGCTGGATGCATACCACATTAGGGGATATGTTGAGACACCCTACATCAGTGTCTGAGGATGCCCAGAGGGAGGAAGGTAAGGACTGCAATTCTGGTGGTGTGGGACCGGACAGGTACATATAGGAAGCTGTGGTGGGAGAAATTGTTAGGGATACACCTTGGGGACTACATGATATGGTCGCATACAGAGGTTTCATTAAATCCATGCCTAACAAGTTTTCACTGCAAACTGTAGTAAGGACCAAGGGAGCGTCAACATGTGCAGGGCCAATATCGAGAGGAAGGGGTTCAGAGACAGGGCTCGTCACAGGTGTTCCAGCAAAACCCACGGAGACATTCATATTGCCAGAAAGGGGTGCCTCCGGAATTGACAGATGTGCAATAGAAGACCTGGTGGACCCAGTATCCAAAAGGAAATTCTGATTGTTCCCCACAACTGACATTTGAACATACGGGCCCCTTTGATCCACTGGAATTTGCACTCTGGTAATACCCCTTTCCTGGCTGTCCTATGCTTGGTAGGACCCTGTCTGATCAACTTCATCATAATCATCATTGTAATAAGTGCGTGTTGCTTTGCCCCCATCAAACCTATTGGCCCGGCGCTGCCGGATGGGGGCGTCATCCCTGGGCCTACGTCGGGCCATGGTCCCTAGTCGGCCTCCCCTCCCTGGGAGCGCGAGGCCGAGTCTTCCCTGTTCGGATGTTTTCAGCTAACACAGGACACTCATCTATCCAATGGCCATACCTCTTACAATAAGCACACTGATCTGTTTGGAGCGCTCCCGTATGTTGAGGGCTAGAGGGGGTAGACTGGCGAACCCTCGGAGGGAGTTGGGGTTGAGGTCTGAAATTCCTGCGGGCATCGGGACCTCGGGGAGGGTAAACCTGCTGCAGAAGGGCCTTAGTCTTAAGATCCCTAACCTTCTTACTTTCCTTGTCTCTATCCTCATTCTCCCTTTTCTCGTGATATTGTGCCATAGACAAGATACCAGTCATACATTGGGCAGACCACATACTTTCTACTTTTTTAAGCCTGGCGGAGATCTCAGGAAGCAAGTTGCTGACAAACTTATCGACAAACACTGGGCCAGAACCTGGGGTCTGGGAATCCAAACCACTATGTCCCTTGTATTCTGTCTCAAAACGGGTAAAGAAGTCAGCCACATTCTCATCTTTTTGCTGCCTACAGGTGTTTATTTTATCACAGTTAATGACAGTTTCCGGCAAAAGTGTTTTCATAACGGCATTATTTTACCGGGCAAAGTCAGGATTGCAGCTTCTGGTTTAGTCCTTCCTACCCTTGCTTCTTCCATAGCCTCTATGTCAGCCCATTTACCTCCCTACGCCACTTCATGGTCAGTTTGTCAAATTTTGTCCCAAATTTCAGTGGGGACTACTGTACCAAAAAGTAAATCTATATCCTCAAGAACGAGAGTACCTGCAGAGATAATCTGACCTAATTCTCTGTAAAAGGCAGCAGGATTCTTCCGGGGATCTGGTAATTGTCCTTTTAACTGAATTACTTCTGACCCTTTCCAAGGAACATGAACCCAAAGCCTGCACCAGTGTGCCTCAACAGCCCCTCGGCCATTATTTTGGGCATCGATAAGTGCGTTAACAAAGACAGGGGCCGCCTACCTCATTGGCATAGCTGTTTCTAGAGGGGTGTTGGGAAAAGTGGTTATATCACGGTAAGCCATTAAAGCACACATAGCGCCAAACATCCCCTCTCCCTGAACATCGCCTCTTTTTATTTGTGACCTAAGGACCATTAATCCGGTGGGTATCTGCATAAGCACATTCTCAAATCTTTGCATGACCAGGGTACACATGTATTCAGCCCAGGGGGTCTGTTGTATAATCGTCCACTGGGAAAAGGTGGACCATATTTCTTTAAAGGCATACATATTTCCGTTATTTATCCAACATTCACACTGTTGCCTCTGTAGGTCATTTTCTCGAAGGGACGAAAAGCTGACTGCAGAGCGCAGAGAGGCCAGCTGGGGGGAATTTAACAATTTATATAAATCGTGCTCAACTGTAGACCACGGGGAAGTAGGAAAAGGGCGTGTAGGGGTAAAGCCGCAGGTGTTGGGCGGATGCAGACTTGTTGTCATTCCCGCAGCAAGGACAGGGTTAGCGGGCGTGGTCTGTGTCATAGGAAGAATCGGGAGGGTTGGTGTGACAGGGAGAACAGTCAGAAGGGCAGTGGGGGCAGGAGTGGGCTGTTGCAGCGGGACATGCTGTATGTGAGGCGTCAGGGCAGGGTACATTGGGGCATATGCAGGAGGGCTCTCTAGCATGGTATCAAGCAAGGAATCACCTTCTTCTCCCCCTTCCATATGGCCCTTTCCTTTCTCCTCACGAGCTGGATAACATTTTTGTACCCGGGCCCCATGCTCCCTATTGGCTATTTCAATTGATTTTGTCATTTGATTTTGTAAATTTTCCCAGTGTGGTCGCCATTGACATATGTTCCTATTTTTTTCTTGAGCCTTCTGCTTTCTAGCTGTCTGCTCTATCTCTTTCCTCCTAAATCGGACAGATTCAAACATAGACGAGTGCGTTTTCTTTTCATTAATTGTTCCTCCAAGTTGGAGCGAACTTGTGAATTAAAGGTGCCATAAAGTGGCTACTGTAATTCCGCATTACTTTGTTTCGTATATTTTACCCAGAATGAGGAAAACATTATGGCAGAAGGGCCATGTTTAACATACTGGAGGAAGTGGACAGGCCGCCTCCAGCTGGGAGTCCTGCGTACACATACAACAACATAATCTCTTGAACTTACTACTGACTGGCATGCTTAAAAAACCGGTAACAAACACCAGCGAGTTTTTTAAAAATCACCTCGCTTGCTTGGCTTTTGAAAAAGTCAATAACAACAGAATCATACAGAACAGACACCAGCGGGTTTTTAAAAACTCACCTCGCTTGCTTGGCTTTGGCAAAAGTCAATAACAGTTTGACTTTTGCGAAAGTCAATAACAGAATCATACAGACTTGGTGGGTGATCAGTCCACCCTTACCTTACAGGGGTAGTTCTCTTCTGCAGATGTAGGGCTGTGTCCTGCTCCAGAAATTATTTCCTAGGGGACTCCAGCAAGAACGCGATCAAGTGGCCCAGACCGGGTGGGGAGGAACAGCGGGCGAGTCGTTCGGCCTACCGGATTGCAAGAATCCCTCGGGTAGGGTACCTCCGTCGGAGTCTCTCTGTGCACTCCCTCACATCCACCAGGCCTGACCTTCGTGCTCATGGAGTTCCTGTTCAGGCACCATTTGAAGAACCGGAATAACTCACTTACTTTGTCTCGGCGGTGGGGGAACCGCCCAAGTCTTCTATACCTTCGATACTTAGTAAAAGGAGACACAGGAGCCTTCGTCTGAAGGAGGAACCCAGATTTATTCAATAGCCCGGGCTAGTCAGAGACAAGACAGAGGAGGCTGCTGCTTTACTCCACAGCTTACAAACCTTTTATACTTTTTCATTCCAGTCTTTTGGCTGTTAGTTCATTGTTCAATCAGGGCAGTGTTTGCAGTTGATAACCAGATCCAGACGACGTTTGTAGATGGTGACCTGGTCAAGGTTTCGTACACAAATCATTGTTCACTTGGCTTGATCAAGGCTCAGTCTTTCAGGTCATTGTTCAATCACCTTGATCAAAGCCCGGTCTTTCAAGTCATTGTTTGATCACCCTGATCAAGACCCAGCAGTCAGATCATTATCCAGATAACCTGATCACAGTGTCAAAGATGTTTAACAGGCTGGGAGCAGGAGATGGAAAACAAATAATTTACTCAGGGTGTGAGTGTCTCGTGGCTTTCAGTTGAACTGCAAAGAACAGGGGGGTTGGGTGTGCGACAGTTCCTGGGCAGAAATGCAGGCTGCAAGATAGCTGTTGTCATGTTGGTTAGTTTTTCCTCAGGCGTCAGCAGAACGACCAGGTGAGTCGTGTGGAAGTGTTTGACATGAGATGGCAATGAAAAAGCAATGGAGTCCCGGTACAAATGATGCCGATCAGAAGAACACTTTTCCTCAGTGAGGTTGGTGTGTTGTTTTAGCCAGTGCTGATTGGGGTAGGGCAAGGCCTCTAAAAACTACTCTAAGTAGATGGCGTTCATTATTTCTTACTTAGTGCTATCTGCTGGTTTAAGCCACTTATCAGCCGCAAGTATTAATTTAAATAACAGTGTCTTGGGTTGTCTCTGGGGGAACCCTTCTCCTTGCAAAACCGGAACCTATATGCCTCTGAGTCCATCCCCAGATGGTCCAGGATGATGGCCATCTCTTTGTTTGTGACCTGATATGCTGCCTGGGCTTCACTGGAAAACAGGGGGGGGCAAGGTAGAAAGGCCACTTCCCTATGGGCCAACTGGATGCCCTGGCTGCTCTCTCAAAATTCAGCAGAAAGGCGTCCGGATCCTTTCCTGACATGTACCTTTACAGAGAGACATTTTGTGCTGCCGCAAATCCCTTGGTGAGCTTATGTGCTGCAGCTGTCTGTGGCAGTTCCTCGGTCCCCCTTAATAGTGTGTCCAGCTGGGACTTCATTAGGTCCTTAGATATATCTTGTCCGCTTGTGCCGAGTTCATTTAGCATTCTACCGCCCATTCTAACTTATTTTGTCCATCAACCAAATGTTGTATCAAAGCTTCCATTTTTGGCTCCTAATGGATGTTATACTGCTCGCATTCTCCACCACTTGTTGCACTGGGCAGGAAACATGTGACAATAGGCTACGCAGTAAACTCTTGGTGTATTTAGTTCTTGGGGAATGACTCGCAAAAGAACACAAAACAATTTGTTGAAACGTGATGTCGTCTCTAGGGGGATCAGTTCCCCTCCAACCTTGACGTCCTCTGGCTTCAACTTCCCTCAGGGACTCGGATCGAATATGGGAAAAGAAGAGAAAAAAATGCACTTCTACTAGTGCCAGATCTTGGTGTAATATGTGGGAAAGGGAGTGGGGGAGTATTCACCCGACTGTCTCAGACTGGTGTAGGAGGGAAAAAAACATCACAGAAGGCAAGCAGGTGAGGGGTGCACTGGGGGCTCTTTAGGTTGCAGGCTAGGTATGCCATGGGGACTCACAAGCCTCCCCAGCTCTCTCTTGCAGCATCTCTACCCTTTTCGGTTACCAGGAGGCGTGCTCGTACCTGCTCAAGCCACGTTCCTCCAGGAATGTGGTGAGGCACTGCGTGGGGTCTTTGGCCTCTTGGCTTTGTTGCGTCTGGTTCGTCCGGGCCACTCTGGTTTCTCCTTCCCTCTCTCTGTGCTCGGCTCCTCGTCTCCGTCTCGGTGGTCTCGCTTCCGTCTTCTGCCTCCTTCCGGGTATCACCACACTCTTAATAGTTCCTGGCAGCCTTATCGGGGTCTGACATTGCATGTTCCCACTCCCAGTCGTCCTGCATACGAGTGTTAAATGGGCCAGTTCAACGTGTCATGATACTCGTCTTGTTCTTTCTCGTAGTAGTCCATGACCGGGGGCTGCAAGGCAAAGAGAGGCGTGGTCCGGTGAGGCGTGGCCTGATACAGCTGCTTTGAGAGGAGGGAAGCTGGAACCCGACAAAGTGCTTGCTGCTTCTCGAATGAGGAAAAGATTAAAATTCAACTCCTGGCAATTGATAAGAATGACTGACTGCACCCGCCTATGTCCATTCACATGGTACTTCAGGTATTGACCACCGTTAGAGACATGGCAATTTAAAATAAGCCATTTACATTTTGATGGTCAAATAATGAAAGTTAACATCATTGTGCTAAACATTTTGTTGGATTTAGGATTTCTCTGGAAATTGCATGCTCAGAGACCCGAAAAAGTACTCATAACATGGTAAAAATGTAAGCCCCTTTTCCAGTGAAGCTTGGAGTTTGGGAAGGGTCAAAAGTCATACTCCTGACCACACCACAAGATTTCCACATAGTTGTTAGTGAACAGAATCTCTTGGTGGACTCACTGGTAAGCAGATGTGCAGCACGCCATTTGAGGGTGATCAATTCAATATGATCATGGAATGCCTTCTCAAGAATCTTCCATTGTTAAACCTTTGGAGAGTGCAATACCCCATTGGTATAACACATTCTGTGTCAGATGTCAACTGTTTTTAGAAGGTCACAAATGGGCAGTCAGCCCATTTGCGACCGCTAAAAAGGGTTGTAGCATGAACCAAACCTATTTCGCAAGTTGATAACCTGTTACAGACTCACAAAATAGGTTTTGCAAGTAGCTATTATGGAAAGCCGTGCCTAGGCCATCCCTTCATAATAGCATGTTGATGGTGGATGGAAGATTGTTTTGCAACCACAAACAGAGTCACAAAACAATTGCGTTTACCACCAATTTCAAACTGGTGGTAAGCTAGTCACAAACAGGAAGGGGTTCCCAAGGGACCCCTTCTCTTTTGTGTTTGGCAGTGAGAATATTTTTAAGACCAAGCTATGGTCCTAAGGCCCAATGCCTGCTCCTAACATCTGAAAAATGACACGTTTTATTTTTACTTTTTAAATGCATTCCATTTTACTTTAAGGAAAATGTGTTGCATTAAAAAAAAACGGCTTTATTGAAAAAGCAGTCACAGGCATGGTGGTCTGCTGACCCCGGCAGGCCACCATTTCTGTGAGTGCCTGCCATTCCCAATGGGTTGCAAAATGAGACCTTCCTCATGAATAGTATTGAGGCAGGTCCTTTGCGACCAATTTGGGAATCGCAAACACTATTTCAGACACTGGTGTACATCAGTGTTTACTACTCGCAATCAGCAGATTGCGAGTCACAAAACACTGAGGGTCATACATATGGCCTTTTTGTGTAAAAAATCCCATAACATGTATAAACAAGACTAGAACGTATTATCTAACATCACTAGTCCTCAAGTTGTTCTCAATATTGGATGATGTGAGAAAACCTCTCAGAGAAGCCTAGGGTAGATTACATATGCACTATGCTATGCTATGCTAAGGGATTTATAAAGCCCATGGTGACCCGTAGGCAACCCATCATTTGTTGAGAGAGAGCTGTTCCACTAAATGCAGACGTGGCACCAGGAGGGTGAGATCTTAAAACGTCAGTTATTAAGTTGTTTTTGAAAGCACAACTCATTGCCCCTATATCGGATGGCCAAGGGGAGGGAATTCCAAAGTTTGGCCGCATTTAGGCAAAAAGACCGTCCTCCACTTCTGGCTCTTCTGATGCAGGCAACGGTGGCGAGATGGGAATTGGTGGATCTAAAAAAAAGCTGGGCAGTATAGGGGGGCACGCACATTTAGGGCTCTCTATGCAATGCACAGAGCTTTAAACTCAGTTCTTTGGGCAACTGGAAGCTAGTGAAGATCCACCAGACGTAGCAGCATGCATACAGTCGCATTGTGCACGACTTGTAATTTATGGATGACTACAATGGGGGCCCCTAGGTAGAGCGAGTTGCAGTAGTTTAGGAATGCTATCTCCTCAGCTATCACCAGCCCCACCCAATGATCAATTTGAAGGACTACTATTGTATTGTATTGTAATTGCATTTATGTAGTGATTCATGCCACTGAATCACACTAGGGTTATGGACAGAACATTACCATGGGACAGTGCATGCTAGCAAGAATGCTGAATTGCAGCAATGTCTATGTGGGAAGTATGTTGGTGTTGTGTGTGAATGATCGGAGTGGTGCTCTTATTTTGTCTGAGTTCAGAGTGCCTATCCATGAAACACACACATGCACCTTTGGCCAGATTTCACCCTCACGCATCTTATCTGCCCTTTCTCTGGCACAATGGCTAGGGCAATCAGGCGGTTCCTCAAGGGCTGTTCTGACCGATCAGTTTGAGGACCGTTTTTTTTGTGCATGTTTGTATTGTTGATATCTCTGGCAATGCCACAAACCTTGCCTGCTGTAAGCAACAATGTATTCAGTCTCTCATACCTGGCAAAACACCTCTACACCTGCCGTGATCTGCAAACGTGGAACACTTTTTTAGCTATCTAACTCTCTTATGCGGGACATTTTTATTTTCGTACCAGGGCCTATTTTCTGTCCTACCTTGACAATACCCAGTGACAACATTTTGAGGCGCAAATAAAGACTATTGGAGAAGCCAGTGTTAATTTATTGCTGGCATTTGGGAAATACACATAGTTTGACATTAAAACACAACCGTGTGTTTTACATTAATTGAACTAGTAGAACACAGTTAAAAAGCCACACAAAGATGAGGTAAAAGAAAGAGAAAGCATTACTGTTATAAACTTAAAATTACCCTAGACAGCCCCTTTAGATTAAACTTTAAAACTGTCACCATCTGATTTTTTTTGCATGACTTGGTAGTGATTATAATGCAGAAACCGCTGTAGTGTGAAGCATTATGTGCAGATTGGAAGTCTGTTTCTATAAATGAAGAAATCCTGTCGTCAAAACTCTGCGGCTGTAATGAATGCTTCCAAAAACGAGTTCAGGCTGCACACTTTACGTCGGATATTGGAACATGACATTTCTTTAACATTCATGTGTGAATCGAAAAATAAACTTTATTAATAAAAGAAAACTCGGCATATTTGTTGAGAACACAAACATGTTGATCTCAGGCAGAGTGGGTGTCTTTTCTTTTAGTTCAAGATTTTTTAATTGAAAATTTTACAGATATAAGGGAACTATTCCAGGAAAAATCCCGGAGGAAGGCATGCTCGTGGCTCCCACAACCCCCTCCCTCCAGGCTCCAGGGGATAACACGTTTATTGGGACAAAGGGCTGGCAGCAACCCCCTGAAACTCTAATGGTTAATTTGATAGCCCACCCTGCTGGCAAAAAGCTTTTGTTAAGATGCCAGGTACAACCAGGCGCTGCTCCAGACACACAACACTGGTAGCTTTGTTGACCAGGTCATACAGATGTCCTGGCCTGAACCCTCACCTCTGGTATATTAACCTTTAACCCCGGAAAATGAAATCAGTCAGAGTCTCAGTGGCAGCTTTAGCATTTCCTTTCAGTGCCTGGCAATCTATCAAAATTCAGCCACCGCTGTGAAGCCATCAGCCCCGCGCAAAAACACAAGCGCATGGCCCGCCACAGACCCCTGTATCTGGCCCTCACTCATCCTCCGCTGAACTTCACATGACCTTTCCACGCCGGCTGAGGGGTCTTGGAGAAACGCAGCCAGAACTAACATTTATAGTGAACGTTCTCAACTGAACTTATTTTACAACTCAAGCATACAACATAAGAATTAATTTGCAATAACGCATCTCTACGTACTAAATGTAAAAAAAGAATACAAAATAGCTGCCTATTACACCATTAATTCTTAAATTTTTGTACTTCCTGTATCTTTTCTGTACAGAAAACGACGAACTGTGTTATTTTTAAGCGAGTTTATTACTGCTGGAAGTTTCGTTTTATCTTGATTTACTGTATTTCCCCATTGTATCCCAAGTGCCACACCTAGCAAGAAGTGTTAATGGAGAAATTAACAGTCAATCAAATAAATATGGGGAACGCAAATATACTTGCAGCAGGACTGCCATTCCAGGGCAGGATATTTTTAGCTTTTCGCATCACTCACAAGAGGTGCACTAACCTTACAGGCTAACTTACTATTTATAGTAGCTTTATACTGAAAGAACCCTAATCAAAAGGTTTATTAGTAGAGCAGATTGGGAGCTGTACCATTGATTTACAACAGCTGTTTTATTCAATACTGAGATTATTTCCATTTGCAAAAACAGTGGCGGCCATTAATATGCAGCCAGGGTGAGGTGGGCGCACAAACACTACCCATGCACACTCTCTTTCACACACATATGCACACCCAGCACATGCACACGCACACACCCATTCAAAGTATGCATGCACAAACATTCAAACAGGCACTCCTAACATTACAAAAAAACGTACCATGTGTATCTCAGGTGGCGGGAGGGAAGTTTTGGTGGTTCCAGGATGATTGGGACTGCTGCCTTCTTTCACTGGCTGATGTTTAGCCAATGAGGGGAGGTGGCAATCCCTTACTCGTCAAAAAGTGGTATGTGGTCAGTGAGATGACTGACCCCACCCCACTCTATGACAAGGGTCACTGATAGACTGATGGCCTTTATACTGCAGGGCTTAAAACAGAAGCACACAGGTTCAAGTCTATTAGTGAGGCTCACAGAAGACTTTGTCAGGCTGAGGAGGCCTTAGTCTCATATATCGAATCAAGCTCCAATAACAGCAAAGAAATATTCAGCATCATCAAAAAATTCTCCAACTCCTCAGCTGTAACAAACAACATTACCCTCTCACATGAATTTTGCAACAACCTTGCAAACTTCTTCCAAGACAAGATAGTTAACATCTACATCTACAGAAACTTCAAACCCCAGCCCAACACCACGACTTCTCCAAGCAACACAACAACTCTGCTACCACCACAGACATCCAACTAACCAAATAGAGCCTGCTCACCCCACAGGACACCACCTCCATCATGAACTTGTTCTACTCAGGGAAACCATCCAACCCATGCCCTAAAACATCTTCAACCTAGGCAAAGCCAGAATCAGCCACTTACTCACCACCTTGTTCAACACCTCAATTGCCATGACCAACTTCCCTGAGGGCTGTAAACACGCAGAAGTCAACGCCCTACTAAGGAATCCATTGGCAGACCAAAGGAAAATGAACAACTACCAACTATCTCCCTGCTCTCGGCCAAAGTATTAGAAAAAGCCATCAACCAACAACACTCCTCACATCTGGAATGGCACCTCCTACTTGACTCCTCCTAATATGGATTCTGCAACAACCAGAGCACTGAGTCAAGCCTCATCACCGCTACTTACAACATCAGTGCCCTTAATGACCAATCGTCCCAGATCTCCCAGCAGCCTTTGATACAGTCTCCCACTACACACTCATCATAAGGCTGAACAACATAGGCATCTAAAGAGCTGCTCTCAGATGGATCGCTTCTTTCCTCACCGGGAGAATGCAAATACCCTGTCATCCTCCCTTCACCCCTAAAAGCAAGACAATCATCTGTGGAGTTCCCGAAGGATCCTCGCTCAGCCCCACCCTCTTCAACACTTATATGACACCTCTGATCAGCATCGCCAAAACCCACAGACTCAACATCATAACCTATGCCAATGACACACAACTCATTCTTTCTCTCTCCGAAGACACCTCCTACACAAGACCAACTTCCACAACTGGGTGACAGATGTCGTCAACTAGATGAAGAACAACTATCTGTAGCTTATCACGGACAAGACAAAGGTATTGATTTTTGGAAACAAACGCTTCCTATGGGACACATCCTTGTGGCTCTCAGAACTCAGACCTACTCCTACCCCCATTGACCATGCTAGGAACATAGGCATCATTCTTGACAACAAGCTAAACATGACAACACAGGTCAACTGTTTCTCCTCCTCTTGCTTCTTCATTCTCAACATGCTCTGTAAGATATTTCAATGGCTACTCTAAAGCTCAAGAACCACCATCACCCAGGTCCTCATCTCCAACTGACTGCACTATGGCATTGCTCTCTTCACAAGGATTGTGGCTCACCTCCTCTGATGACTACAGAGCATACAGACAGCCACAGCCATTCTTGATCTCCCTAGACAAACCCACATCACACCCTACCTCAGAGAACTCCGCAGGCACCCTGTAGAGAAAAGATGACAGTTTAAGCTCCTGACCTATAGATCCAAGGCCCTGCATAACTGCAGACCCACTTATTTCAACCAACCCCTGAACCTCCATCAGCCCACTCAACACCTCCTCTCTAAATCCTTTCTCTAACCCACAGCCCTCACATTTGACGTAGCAGATGAAGAGGGCTCCTACTGAGCAGCAAAGACAAGGAATGAGCTACCCTTTATCTATGGACTCCCTATCTCTTTCAGAGTTCCGAAAGTCCCTGAAGACCTGGCTATTCAACTAATCAACTGGACCAGTGCCTGGATACCCTCATGGATGACAAGAAATCTACTGATTGATTGATTAAGAAAGTCATGCCCACTGGGCTGTGGAAACTTTAGCCCAGCAAATTTCTGTTCCGACAGTCAGGCTCATGCACATTTAGTACATGTACAGCACCTAACTGAATGACACGAACATGAAGAGTGTCTATCAGTCTGTCAGACTGACCTTTGCTCAGCCTGACAGACACTCTTCCTGCATCTGAAAAAGATGGAGTCTTAATGACAGTCTGCTGCTGGGCAAAAATAATATAATCAAACTTGAGATGCACTAGAGAAAATATTTGTGATACCATCATCATCATCACCATCATCATTTTCTTTATTTCGGAATCTAAACAATCCTTAAAAGAATACTTCAAATGAAAATTGAAATAAAAAATCAATATACAATAGCAGCAAACATAGAAATGTAAGTCAAATGCAAAAGCATGAGAACATATCCAATTTGTCGTAGAGATCAAAATAAATGCAAGAGCATAAAACAATAGATTCAGCACAAACAATCAGTCACCCAGACCAGATCTAATTAAAATATTAATAAGGCCCTATTCCAATTGACACAGAGGTCAATTAGGTTTCTTCCATCCTTTGTTTAATCCCAATGGCCTCCTTCAAAAAACCCACAATAGAAAAACATAACAAAAATCATTGAGTGGGATGCTGTGTTTGTTCTAGGGACCAAGTACCCTAAGTCCCACACGCCTGTTGCAGCAGGCAAACAGCTGGGAAGGGCTGAGGCAGAGTGAAGCTGTTCCTGTGTTCATAGTATGTTACTTCATCCCGTGACACGAGACGCTGTGTTTGTACTGGGGGTTATTGAATCTAAAGCCCACAAGCCCATTGCACTATGCAATGAGCTGGGAAAGACTGCGAATGGAGTGAAACTGTTCCAGTGCTATAGACCAACACTACATCACACACCACAGGACATTCACTGGACTGTGCAATCCTGCCCTTTCCCTATCACACAACACAGCACAGTTAGGTGGCTTGCTGCACTTCACTGTGCTGCGTGATTTCTTGATGAAGGTGCCACTTACTTCCCACTGAACAAGACAGAACAACTCCCAAGAGTATATTAGGACATGTCTTAAAAAAGTAGCGGGGTGTTGTAATTCAGATAAGAAAAGGTAATTGTAAGAATCCATTCACTCCATGTAAGTAGTGTTCAAAAGAGAAAACAAAATAAAATACATCAGGCTGGGAAGACAAGGCAGCATATGAGGGCGGGGGGGGGGGAAAGGCAGAGAAAGAAAGAGATGCGGGATAGGGATTACTGTTGCGTCTTACATATATGCACAGAATCATTCTGCTGTACACAATAGGACATTTATTCGCATTTCAAACAACAACAAAAATCAGTGCTCAACAGTAGCTTGAGCTTAATGGAGGAGAGATGATGTGACACCTGCCAATTAGAAGCATGCTAGGGTAGGGAATCTAGTCTACTTTTAGGTCCAGCAGTGGGTTATACTAGCCAGCACACTTATGGACAGATGTTAGGAAAGATATAAGGAAATGGAAAAGGGAGTCAATTGGATAAGGGAGAGAGCACTTGTCAAAAATTGAAATGAGAAAATAAAGCATAAAGCAGTGTAAGGGAGCATGTGCTAAGTGACTCTAAACTTGCCATAAGAAAACAGCATAACACAATTTCACTGTGTTTGATCACCAAGTCATACAAGCCAAAAAATTAAAGGAAAATCTATGAGGAGGGCCTGATTCACAAAGGTAATTTACACTTTTGACTACAATTAAACTTTGAAGTAAGTTTACTACATTCAGTATTCACAAACTCCAAGTGTAAACTTTCTACAAAAGCGAAAGTTACATGTCACCACCCCCAGATTGATGCAATTGGCTTACTCTTGTGTGATTCAGTGTTGACACTCACTAAACTCCTCACTGGCCCTCCTGAACCCTTCTTACTCTTCCATAATCCCGTCCAGGGTCGGACTGGGGCAAAAAATAGGCCGGAGCATCTTAATAAATATGGCCCCAATAGCTAACCAAACAGCTAAAGAAGTGGCACACATTTGCAAATCAGTCGATTTAGAACTGCTAAAGACACGTATTGTGCAAGGTATGTGAGACTGCATGAATTTGTGTTTGCTTCAGGCAATGATTGTGGTAATATCAGGGAACTCTACAATAAAAGCCACCCCTCCTTGCATAAAACAGGCCCACAAACTGCTGAAAAATTGGCCCACACATTGATCTATGAGATCAGCCTATCAGGCATTGCCTGATTGCCATTCCATCCATCCAGGATCCTTCCAGGTAACCCCAAAAAATTGCCCTTTTTACCTGCTCTTCATCTGGCCACACAGGCCCCCCTCCTTAATATCTCCTCCCTTCCTTCACAGCACGCCCTCATTCAGACAACCAGTCCTGATGATGATCCGAAATGCTCCGGATCGAAACGCCGTCGACCTAACAGCCTGACCAATAGGCGCACCTCTTCTTCGTGGCTCTAGATTCAAATTTAATCAACTGTGCCCACTGTGATATCACAATGTCACATGCGCCGTTAAGCCACTCACTGTAAATAGTTTGCACCTTATGCACAGTGCGCCAACAACGCTGTTCTTCTTTCACTTGCGTCGCCATCTGCACTTTTTATTCACGTTTGTTGCACTAAGTTCCATGTGGTTGTCATTACATTCTATGCAGTGCTGTTCTTAACTGTATATATCCAACCTTGAAACTAATGTTACCACATAAAGATGAATAATTACCTTTTGACTAAGAAATGAGTAATCTCCTTCTTGTCCACCCAAGTAATGCTATGTGCATGCTATTTATAATTGTCTATTGACTTTCACCTTTCAGGACATTGTGTTCTAGTTGCATCTTACCTACCCAGTCCTGACTTGGTCTATGGGTTATACTCCTGTCTTGTTTATAAGATTGTGAGCAGCCGCTGGGCTGCGAGAGTCTGTACCCTTCGGGTACTTACACTTTTTGACCATATTTATTAAGGTCCTATCGTGGTGTCAATACATAGGACACATACGATGTCGAAGGAGTCCCTCTCTCACAGAGGAATATATTAACTCTCTTATAGTCGGACCCTCTCTTATTACCCATGCCCCCCCTTCTGTTGCGTCTACCACCCCCACCTCAACTTCCAAAACCCTTCTTGAGAAACTAGAAAAATTTAAAAAGAAACAAATCCGAACGGACCTTCATGCCCGTATGCTCACAGATTATCTTAGATCAGGTACCATTCCAGTGGGGTTACAAATATGCAAAACCCCTACAATTTTTACAACTGACCCTTTGTTCCGGACTAAATTTAGCCATCTGGCTACAACCTGCTCCAGACACGGTATGGTCCTTGGCATAGACACAGCCATCGAATATAGGCGCTTGGAACTCCTGGAAGTAGCAGAACTTGAAAAACAAATTTTGGAAGATTCATCTCTCTCTGATGCGAAAAAGTCTTTTAGAAAAAAATCAACACCACAATTGGTACCTTTAACACCTTTGAACTCAACAAAAAAAACAACAAAATCCAAAAAGACATCAAGAATTACAAGGTGGAAAATACCTACCCTTACTTGGACGAAGCATTTTACAACACCCAATACATTCCACCTAGAACACGTAATTGGGGCCGCTTCAGAAATAACCAGCGGATCACATTTTCGGGTTCGTCCAATACCTCAGTTGAAGACTCGGATTCGGACAACCGCCCAGGTACCTCTGCATCCAACAACAGACCTCCTCCTCTAAATCCGGCTGTTTTTTTAGGGAGAGGCCGTGGACGCGGACAACCACCCCCTCAGAATCGTCCCAACAGAAATCGCCAATATCAACCGCAACTCCCGGGAGAACGACAAACACGCAACCGGTTCTACCAATGGGGACAACAACAATAGAAGATGAAGATCCAATAGGGACCACTGATTTACAAATACCAATCTTTAATCTATCGGATCATGTGTTCAGCAGTGATGAGATCAATATTTTATCACGAGGACTAACATTCGTACCCACTGAACGCACAGATTTCCTGGACCTTCAATCCAGCCTTCTGAAATTCTTCAGACGGATACGATTAAGACACTACTTTGCAGATAAAATGGAATCTGCACCTCCAAATCTATCGCCCTTCAGACCGCCATCTACCTTCAACCCTCCCTCACACGCCATGCCACCTGAAATCTTGGCCTTTGAACGACTAGTACTCAAAGACGTGATGGACCTCAAAAACCAACCGCAATTTATTCCCTATAACCTCCCGCTGACTGAGAAACTAGCCCTGAAAACGTTGAAGGATAACAACGATATCATTATAAAACCGGCTGACAAGGGCGGAGGTATAGTCATCATGAGCACAACCAAATACGATCTAGAAATTAAAAGACAACTTGCAAACCAAGAACACTACCGACCTCTTCCAAAAGACCCCCTCGAAGACATCCGGAGCAAAATACTATCAGTTACCATGGATGCCAAAGACAAAGACATCATCACCAAAAAGGAATTTGATTTCCTCAATAATGCCAACCCTCGCACCCCAGTACTCTATGTCTTGCCCAAAATACATAAAGACAGTCTAAATCCACCGGGCAGACCTATTGTTTCTGCGTGCGGCTCAATCCTGGAACCACTTGGAAAATATATAGACTCCATCATCAAATCTTTTGTCCCTGAAACTGACACCTACATCAGAGACTCGATGGACCTCATTAATACCATCGAGGATCTACCCTTTGACACCAACTCACAAGTGATGGCAGGATTAGACATCGAATCCCTTTGCACCAACATCCCCACGATGAAGGTTTACAGGTTATCCATACCTTACTCATTTCAAGACCACAACCCACACGTATCCCCACAGAATTTATCATGGATCTTCTGCGAATAGCATTGAAAAACAACTACTTCCTCTACCAAGATACATTTTTTCTACAAATAAAAGGAGTTTCAATGGGCGCTTGTTTCGCCCCAAATTTTGCCATTCTTTTTGTCCATCACCTGGAAAAGACACTGATTCTGACGCCCATTAATCCATTATTTGACAACATCAATCTGTGGCGCAGATATATAGACGACGTTTTATTACTGTGGACCGGTTCGGCTGACACACTACGGCCCTTCATTGACTGGCTTAACCATTGCCAAGAACACCTCAAATTCACCAGTGACTGCAAACAAAATGATCTGCCTTTTCTAGACGTGACTATCCATGCGGAAGAAGGACTTCTGGGCACCACCCTTTACCGAAAACCGACCGAAAAAAACCCTCTTTTGCTTTATTCTAGCTACCACCCACGCGGATTACGTAACGGCCTACCATATGGACAATTCCTCTGAATCCGCCGAAATTGCAAATGGAAAAAAGACTATTTCAGGGAAGCAGATATCCTCACCAAAAAACGTATACATCGCGGATACCCCAAATGGTTGGTCACCAGAGCAAAGAAAAGAGTGTGGTACTGCCACAGAGAGCACCTCCTCACTATCCAACCCAAGAAACCAATGTCAAGGATCCCTTTTGTTTCAAAATTCAGCCCTCACAGCAACAAAATAAACAAAATTATCAGAAAGAATTGGCCTCTTTTGCGCTCACATGTACAATTCAAAGATGAACCCCTTTTTTCATATCAACGTGGCAATAATCTAGCCAACCATCTGGTACACGCTATCAGGTGGCCACAAACTAAACGTGAATTGAACACTATTACAGCGTCCTGGGGCCTTGACCCTATTGTAGGGCACTACAAGTGCCAGAATTGTAGCGTTTGCAGTCTCACCACTAACACCAAAGAATTTGTTGCCAATGGCCGTTCATACAAATTGAAAAAACATACGAACTGTAGATCACAAAATGTAATCTATGCCATTAAATGTCCGTGCAACTTGATCTACATCGGACAGACAACGCAAATGATCAAACAACATATCATTCAGCACAAGAGCCGCATCAATTGCAAAACCATGTCAGCCCCATTGGTATCACATTACCTACAGCACGACCATCTTGATACGGACATGCAATGGCAAGTGATTGAAAAACCTACTTTGCCCATTCGAGGAGGAGATATCAGAACCCTCCTCAACAAGGCAGAATGCAAATGGATGACGATCTGTGATTCCATCAACAAAGGACTAAACTATTGATGAATGGAATGGCACTGTCACAACTTGAACTTGCCCCAATTTCAACCCTGATCCATCATAGAGCGGCGCTTTCTGCCCTACCCTTGGCTTTCTGAATCTAACACCTTCCTAGCCACCGGCCCCTGAACCTGGTCCTTTTACTATCTCCACCATTCATAGAGTTCTGCTTTCTCACCTACCATTGGCCTCCTGACCCTAATTACTTAGCCAATGGTCCCTGTATTCGGTCCATTATGGATCCTTTTTTCCCTCCTGTTCACCCCTGTTCTAAACAGTTCATGCAAATCTCTGACTGAATAGACACCATCAAAGCCATGATTTAATGGTATGTTTGCATTATTAAATTGTGCTTACGTTATACATGAATTAAAAATGTTTCTCTCCTTAGGGTGTCTAATAATTATAATTTGCAACTGTTTAGCACCACCTCACTATTTAATAAGCGCCAAATGTTTTTAATCCTTATGCACTTTGACTTAATGAACTGCAATTATTCCCCTTTTTCTACCACTTCTTGACTTGTCTTTTCGAAATCACTATATCGCCTTCCCATGGCGACGACGCTCCAGGTCCCAATACGCGAGCGCAACCACGTTGCCGGCCTTCAACAGGGACGCGTAACCACAGCGACCAACCTCGCTTCCTCCTCCTTACTGACTGTCCTATCCCTGCTGCCGACACCAACACACTGCTGCTGATGTAATTCCCCGCCCACAGCCCTTGGTCCGGTCCCCGCCCAAACGTGGAAGTGTATTATCATTCCCCGATCGGCCCGGCTCACAACTGCTTTTTCCCGTGACCGCCAAGACGCGCTGATTCAATCAGGTAATCATTGGCACCGACCTTACCACTCTCCCCTTGACCTATTCACACATGGGTACTAATATTCATCCTGCACTTACTCTCCAGTGCATACGCAGCACGGCTGATCCCTACGGCCGGCAAGAACGCTGAGTTCCCCAGCAAGTGAAAACTAAGCACGGCTGATCCCTACGGCCGGTTAGAGCGCTGAGATCTCCAGCCAGGTACGTGACTATCAGTCTCTACCCACTGTGGCGCTAATCTCCTATGCCAAACCGAGTTTTTGTCTACGCCTCCAATCTGCTCAGCCAACCTTGCCCTTTCTTCCTCTCTCCCCAGCTCTCCCCAGCAGTCCAGACTCTATTCATACTGAGACTCCCCAAGCTGCCTTAAGTCATCCCCCTATTGTGGTTTACAAGGTTTCCATTCATCCAGAATCCTTCCAGGTAACCCCAAAAAATCACCCTTTTTACCTGCTCTTCATCTGGGCACACAGGCCCCCCTCCTTAATATCTCCTCCCTTCCTTCACAGCACGCCTTCATTCAGA
Source organism: Lissotriton vulgaris (assembly GCF_964263255.1). Taxonomy (NCBI): domain Eukaryota; kingdom Metazoa; phylum Chordata; class Amphibia; order Caudata; family Salamandridae; genus Lissotriton; species Lissotriton vulgaris. Next base: position 179,484,006 of record NC_141700.1, read on the forward strand.
CAACCAGTCCTGATGATGATCCGAAATGCTCCGGATCGAAACGCCGTCGACCTAACAGCCTGACCAATAGGCGCACCTCTTCTTCGTGGCTCTAGATTCAAATTTAATCAACTGTGCCCACTGTTATATCACAATGTCACATGCGCCGGTAAGCCACTCACTGTAAATAGTTTGCACCTTATGCACAGTGCGCCAACAACGCTGTTCTTCTTTCACTTGCGTCGCCACCTGTACTTTTTATTCACATTTGTTGCACCAAGTTCCATGTGGTTGTCATTACATTCTATGCAGTGCTGTTCTTAACTGTATATATCCGACCTTGAAACTAATGTTACCACATAAAGATGAATAATTACCTTTTGACTAAGAAATGAGTAATCTCCTTCTTGTCCACCCAAGTAATGCTATGTGCATGCTATTTATAATTGTCTATTGACTTTCACCTTTCAGGACATTGTGTTCTAGTTGCATCTTGCCTACCCAGTCCTGACTTGGTCTATGGGTTATACTCCTGTCTTCTTTATAAAACTATAGGCAAGTACGGCACTGATCCCATCCCCTTCTGTAATAATGCCGCCCCTTTCCTACTCACTCCCTCCAGTCCCTTGCACATTACTTACTAAAAACTTATACTTAAGTGTGAGGAGACTCTGCAGTCGGGCAGGTAACTCAGCAGCAATAAGTATAGGTCAAGGAGAGGTGTAAAACTCCGCACGTTGTATGTGCAATGCAATTTTAGTATGTTTTGAAGTACTAAAAACAGACTACAAAGTGCCACTGGAGAATCACACCCAGAATCTCTAATAAACAATAAATATATTAACGATATTCCCTTACAACCATTGGGTATATTAACAGGGTGCAAGGCTCCACATACAGAATCAAATAATAAACATTACCTGTCACAAGTGGAAGTGGAATATCTGTTTGCCTAAGTCTGGGACAATCTACAGCATGATGAAGGAAACCAGGTTTTACCTCAAACTGCTGTGGCTGATGAATGCATTTTAATCATTAGTCTCTCGTGTGAGACTACAGTCATCATTTCTATCTGCCATTCTTCAAATGTCAGTGATGTGGGAAAAGATAGAACACATTTTAACAAACAACCTATGAGGTGCCCAGCTACCTTCTTTTACATGTACATAACTCTTGAATTTCTGACATGCCATGTAGGAGGGCTAAGGAGGCACTGGACATGGTGTTCAAGACACAGTAGTTCTTTAGAAATTCCCTTACTTTTTTTTATTACCCACTTAGCGATGTAGTACACATAATGAGTATAATGTCACAATCTGGTAGCTGACATCTCCAGTTTAAGAAGTGTGGACTCAGACCTATGTTGTGCAGGTACAGAGGTGAGCAAAGCCAGATCTAGAATACTTTAATTCTTTTGGGTGGGCCTCTCTTAGGTCTCAATCATCCAGTGGCATTACTTCTGACCAATCTTCCTCATACAATCAGATCTGTAGCCTGTCCTGCCACACAATTCACAGCACTGCTGTCAATCACAGATTTCGGAACCATAAAGAGCAGAACTCACCAACGATACTGTCCCCCAGTTTTCAGGTAAAATCGGGTTGTAAAATTCTGCATGTTAAGAGCGCAAGGGAGTATTTGCCTTTTCAGACAGTGTAAAAATTGAAAGTACTTCCATCATTGATCATCTGACATTTGGCATTCTTCTTCAGAGATTCACATATTTTGATGAGTCTGCCTTTCAGCAGTGGACCAATTGATGCAATCCTTTTTGACTTTCAGATAGGTCATTAAAATGTATGGTCTCCTGTAAGGAGACATGAGCTGTACCACAGAAGTGCATTCAGATGCTTCCAGGGATTGAGTTATAGAGTGTGCCAAATTAGAAACATCACATACAGCCTTATGTTGTCTGTCTAGTCTCCTGCAGGGGGTTATTTTTCCTGTACAGGACTCCTAAACTAGGGGCAGAAGTTATGACTTTGCAACTGTTCCTTTTATAAAAACACTCATTCTGGCTCCCCAGCATTGAGATATTAGGATAGACTGCTGAAACGGGGAGCTACAACCATTTTGACAGAGTGCAACCTCCCCCCTGAGGAGAGTTGCAGTGGATTCAATTTGGCACACTGCTGAGCTCTTGGCTCTGATGGCAGGTACTTTATCATGTATGACAATAGACAATCATGTATTGAACAGTATGTGCAGATATTTCATATTTTCTGTGATACATTTGGATGGATAGTGTTGTGAAAACCTAAATCCTGCCTCCATGACATTCAAATATTCCTATGTAGTTCAGTGTTGAAAATCAGGTTTATAAATATGGATGTGATTTTAGAGTAGCTTGAAGCTTCCTGTTCCATTAAATATGCTTGCTAATTTTCATGGCTCAAGTAGGCCCAGAAGACAGAAATCTTGTGGTTGTGCATGTCAGCATTTCCTAGATGTTCAACCTCACTGTCAAATGCTTAAGCTCCATTGACTTGAACTGAGAGAAAGCATATAGATACTAGTCTAATATTCTATATATTTAAGTTCTGTGTTCCAACTGACCATTTTCTAACAAGAGCCAGTTCGGTTAAAATGAAAATTGTGTTTGATTTTTTGCAGCACTTCCTGCTATTTTGCAATAAATGCAAGTTCTGAAGCTTTCTGAAGTGTTGTGTTTTATTTTTAGCACTGTGTAATTGACCTCTCAATGGTATATTTAAACATCAATCGGGCTTTGTGCTTGAAACTTATAATTTAGCATCCTGAGAAGAAGGGGAACTCACCCATCAGAGGCATCAAGGGGCAACCATCCTTGAAATAAATTGAAAGAGTTAGCAACGTGTCAATTGCATACAATAAGATATGGCTTTCGACTGCTTCTGTCTGTATATCCAGGATTTCCTAGGAAGGTCTAAAGGCTGCTCTCAGAGGCTCTAAAACCATGATGAATAAGAAAGGTGATAATGGGCAGTCCTGGTCTGTGCCCTCCTGAGGAACCAAAATCTGAATTGGGCCTAGTGAAACACATAAAATGGGTTAGAAATTAGCGTGATGTAACTATTAGACTAATGTAGGTGTTCAAGTATTAATAAGCTCACATATGTAATATGATTGGAATTAACGTACACATTATTTAGCTTTTCGTGTTCTCCAAAGCAATATAGTTCGATCCGACGGGCGCCATCTTGGGGCCTAGTCTGCTTGTAGTATTAGTAGAAACCTACCATTACACTTAGTAAGAGCCGTTCTCCTGAGAAATAGTCTGACAAATGTAACAAGCTGCTGCTTCTGCAGGTCAGACCTGTCAAGGTTGTAGGTGTGGGTAGGCTGGATAAGCACATTCCAGGAGGCGCTGTGCGGACTCTCCTAGAGCTAGCAGAAGGGAGTCACCCTCCTCGACCATGCTATAACGAGCTGAGCTAAAACTAAGGATGCTTTGTGTGCCATATATGGTCTTTCCTTTGCACCAACCTGTACCAACTTGTATTTTTCCTTCTGAGGTAACCGTTTTGAAATGTAACAGTATATATGTGATCTGTTGATAATGTGCCAGCAGTCTTCTCGGCGGACCTCGAGGGGTTAGGTCTGGCAGAGTTTGTTTGTATAATAAACGATTGGACCTTCTGCACTGCCAACTGACTGATTATTGGTAAATGGTATTAGGGCTATTCGTAAGTATAGCTCTATTGGGTTGTAATACATTTTCGGTACTTCAGATGGCGACTCCGCCGGGACTCCGCGTTGGGTTCGTCTCTCTGTAATAAGAAAGGAACGGGACATTGGAAAGGGTGTTCTTGATCGGGGGGAGGATCGACCAAAAAGTTTGGGGGTTTCTCAGCTCTCCCGATCGAGAGAGCCCCAGCTGCTAGTGACCCCACGCCGGAGTCCTACGGGTATAACCCGGGAACAGACCACGTTGGTCTACAGGAGTTGGCAGTGGAGAACGCGCAATCAAACCTGAGTGCACCAGGTGAGTGATTTGTTTTGTCTTGGGTTGGATATCCTTTGGATTTGAATTTGGTATTCGGTGGTTTCAGGCCACGGAGAACTCAGAAGGGGGTCTGACGGGGCAGTATTGAGACTGCACGGGCAGACGCTCCTGTCTTGGAATATTCTGGAGAGTAATAGAGATTGGAACCAGACGCCTTGGTGTAACTTGCGAAGTGTACACCAGGCCGGACTGCTCTTGGAAAGGCTGACAGCTGAGATTGGGTAGCCCTCAGACGGATGTGGAGCGGCGCTTGAAAAAGCGGGCTCAGCCAGAATAGTCCGGGAGGTGAACCATGAAGGTTGCCGGATGGTCCATAGGTCGGTCTGTGGTTTGAAAAAAACCTGTGTGGCTATCTCTAGACAGTCTAAGGACAAGACTGTTTGATTCTGATGCTTGATTTTGGGTCTTTTCGTTTTGGAAATATTGGAAAGTGTTCTCCATAGGTGGGAGTCAACGGGCTCCACCTTCTGTCTGATATAAGTTTGTTTGTCTTTTTATGTCGATGTAAAGGTTGTGGTCGATCTATCTGTGTATAATTGAATTTGATTATAAACATGGGCTTGTGTGTGAGAGCGTTGTAAACTAACCTTTTCCTTATCAGCTAGAAGTAGTTAGATTATAGAGGAGGGGCAATGCCGTGTTTTAGTAAGTTATGCTTTGGCAGTATTTGCCGGAGAGGTATGAGACTTGACGAAAGCCAACCAGCCCCTCCAGAGAGAAGTCCCAGTCATGATATGTAAGGTAAACATGGGATTGGCCCACTCCTATTTAATACTATATGGAATAAGTACACCAAAGATAATGTAGAACTACAGTGGCTGCTGGCAGGATCTTTTGATGAGAAAAAGATCCAGTATTTGCAAGACCGTCTGTTTGCTAAACGCAGCAGACAGGCCCTGTTCAATATTCTCAATAAATGGCAGAAGGAGGCAAAGCAGAGATGTATCAGGGCAGAGAAATTAATAAAGATAAAGCAAGGACAAGCTGTGACTCAGAAAGCCATTGCTCATGATAAAAATCAGACCGAGCAAAATATTGAATGTTTAGATAGACAGTTCAGGTTACAGGTAGACAAGAGTTATGTGACTCGAAATGAAGTGGAAGATGAGATAGAGGATTTATTGAATATACGGCCTCCGCCACCGTATGCGCCTCAGCGCATATACCCCGCTGTGCCTCTTCATCACGCTACTGCCTCTTTAGCCTCCACCCCGGAGGCAGGCATGTCTCTCACCCTCCTAGGTACTACTTGTTCCACCACTACCTCATTGAGAGACACGGCTACCCCTATCCCTGACACACGGCAACCCCTGGGAACTTCCCGTATAGTTCTGGCAACCCCGAGTCCCATATGGACATCTCAATCAGCTGGTGCGACCCCTGAGGAGAGGGAGCATACTCCATTGGGGGATCCAGGTGGAATGAACGCTAGGCGACTTTACGAGAGCCTCTTTGGGCTATAGTGAGAAGGAGGCTGTAGCAGAATAGGCAGTCAAATGGATGCGGAAGGATGTATATACAGTGACCGATTTATGGAGTACCATAAGGGACCTCGAACTGGTTATGCAGCAACATGCTTTGCATCAAATGTCTCGTTACCTTATTGACGCATGGGAACAATGCTTTCAGGATGGATTAGCCCCTCAAATATTGTATGACATCTTGGACCGAGCTCATAAGTTTGATCTGAGTCCGGTGGAAGTGTACAAAAACGTAGAAACCTTGGTGAAATACCGGGGTAGAATGTTCGTGAAATGTCCCAACTGGGATTTTCAACATCCCATGAGGGAAGTGCATCCTATTTTCCATCCTGAAGTGCCTGAAGCACGTGATGATAACAACCAAGTTACAAGAGCCCGAGTAGATGCACGGTTTCAGGAGCAATGGGTATATACACCATGGAAACGAAGCGAGGTCCTTGCTTTAAAATCACAACTGCCTGACCCTCGTAAGAACCCCACCGCCTATTATAAAGAACTAACTGAAGCGGCGGCATCGGCTGTAATGACCGTAGCAGATGTCGAACTGTTTTTCGGGTTGCTGGTTCCTGTAGCCATATGGCGACAGGTTTATGACACTGATCACGCAGCGGAACTAAGGGGAACTTGGAATCAGTTGAAAGACTGGGACCGAGACCGCAAACCTGGGGACAAGCCCACAGATGAAATCACTACCCTCCCCGCAAAAATAATTGCTTACATGCACACACTGATTCCCCCACGTAAAGTTGATTGGGATAAATTGACCGCTTGTAAACAGAAAAAAGACGAAAGTGTTTCCGATTTCTTCACTCAGTTTGAGGGTACTTTCATCGATGTTAGCGGGCAGGACCTAGCCACGGAAGGCGGGGTCCAGTTGTTTGTAAACCGTTTTGTGACCAACTTGATACCTGAAATCTCTGCTCGGCTGCAAGCCCCTGAGAGTACCTGGACTACCTCCACTCCCTCCGTGACATTAAGTATGGCCCAATACTATGAGCATAGGGAAAATGAGAGCAAGGATAAAGTGGAGAAGAAGGCAAAGGATCTTAAGACCTGAGTATTGCTGCAGCAAGTCATTCGAGGACAAGGAGGAGGGAGAGGAGTCCGAGGGCCAGTATCTCGAGGGGTGGGGACAGGACGGAGTGCAGGCACGGCCCTGCCGTTAGGGATAAATCAGTGTGCTTATTGTAAACAGGAAGGACATTGGAGAGCTCAGTGTCCGTTACTGCTTGCCCAGAACAGAGCTGTCCGGGGACGGGTACGTGGGCGAGGCGGCCCAGACCGGAGCCTTATGCGTAGGGAAGAAGTTGCTCAAGGCAAGCCTGAACTGAACCACTTTGATAGCCCTCAAGACAGGCAGTACTATAATGAGGATTACGTATTTGGAGAACAGGATGGGTATGATCATCCATAGGACAGCCAGGGACAGAGTAGGGGCCAAGTGTCGATCCCGGTCAATCAACAAGGACCTTATGTGAAAGGGGAATTGATGGGGACTTCTGAGAATTTTCTGATTGACACAGGAGCAATGAATTGTTCTGTTGCTCGATCATTGGTCCCAGGGGCGGCTCTGTCCGGGCAAAATAATGTATCAGTGGGATTTTCAGGAGTTCCGGTGGTAAGCCCCATCTCTAAATCCCTCCCATTCACTATTGGTCCTGCAACTATTGATTCTCCCTTTCTGTTGACCTCACATTGTGGTGAGAATTTGTTAGGTTTAGATATGTTGAAGAAGTTGAACGTGAAAATCCATTGTTCCACCGATGGTGTTTACTTAACGATACAGCCCCACACTGATAATATGAAACAGTGCTTTGCCAAAAATGTACCTCTTCCCCCTGAGTTTGATGCCATCCCTACTACATTATGGGCAACAGGGGATGCGGATGTTGGTAAATTAGACATCCCTCCCGTCCATATCACGCTGAAACCTGGTGCGAAATTACCACTTATACCCCAGTACAAAATTTCGCCGGCTGGCGAACGAGCCTTTCTCTCAATTACGAATAAACAACAGGAGAGATAGGGTTCAAAGGACACTCCTCTACCCCAGTTTAGATATAACCAACAACATAGGAGTGGCTGAAAATTCAAACAGGTGACTAGAGTGGAGTGATACGTGGAAAAATAAACAAAGATTTTTTGTATTACCCTCACTCACCCGTCTATTGGGTGACATGCTCCATCATTGGGTATTTTTTCACCAGGCGGGTAAAGGACCTACCTGGTGTGCTGCGACACCTGCAATTGCAGTGGAGCTGGGTGAAGATAAAAACAGTGCAAGAATGTGATCGTGATAAAAATTAAAAGGTGCGGACATTGATCAAAACCAGACTTTAATAAAGATCAATATGAGCGCCAGGTTAAATGTTTTTGAAAGGACAGTCTTGACTTTGAGTTTGAGTCAAATTGCCCTATTCATTAGGTCAAATGGTCGACATGTTTCTGCTCATTAAGGCCAATTTGGCCGAGCTTTTTTCAGGACCAAAAACAATACAAACACTGGGCGGTGTGCGCACTCTAAGGCGTACACTAACCTCAGTGCTCCTTTAAACTATAGAAAACTCACGGTTCTTAATACCGGTTCACCCTCAGGTTTTACAATCTGTGGAGAAAGGGAGAAAAAAAAAACACATCCAGACAGACATTTTATCGAGCGTACTGTGTGTAAATTCTTTCAAACCAATATATAAACGTGCACTCCACTTTACAAACCCTCATGGGTGTACAACTGTTAGTTCCATGCACAGGTAAGTAAGCAATTATGATCAAAATTAGTAGAAAATAATGATGATCAATTGTGAGGGGATATAAGGTAGGCTCATTATGCTATTATGATCGCCCCTCCATAAAGCCCAGAAATACTTGGACAACGTAGCGTCTTACAATTTATTAAGTCACCACTAACATTTTCAAAATCAACACGACTTTTGTCAGGGCCATGTGCAAGGTTTTTTTCAAGGAAAGAACGGCGTGTCAGTACCCAGTCGGGTACTTTAAAGTAACCAAAACACCCAACAATGTGGACTCATTAGCGCTAGCAAAACAAAGGAATCTCGTTAATGTATTTACGTGAAACCAGTATCTGTCTCACTTCATGGGCAAAGTGGCGGGGGTTACTTCACATCGGAGAAACCTGTGGGCAAAGGAGAGACCGTCAAGATACAGGCCGGCAGCCACAGTCCAAGAGGGGGGGTGGGTGTCGGCGTGATGTTCGATCAGGACAGATATTACTCACTTCAACTCCGATGGCTCCCAGCGTTGTAACCTACAAGGTTCACGTCCACCGTCCGGATGTTAACCAATGCGTGTTCCCGTAAGGGAGATATGGAATCACGTGGGTCACGTGTCTATAGCAACAAATCCCGTCTCACGTCTCTTTTACGTTAGAGTGCGCTTGTAGTTGGTGTTAGATTCTTAAAGGGACAGTTACGAATAAGTAGAGACGTAACTTTATCAGTCTTAAATGGATGTACAATTGACAAAGATGTAATTGGAACGTATGCTGTGCCTAACATTAAGACCAAAGTGAGGGGTATTAGAACGAGGGATTTTGAACCTTTCGCAGACCCAATAAGCCCACCTCGATAAGCGTTCCCAAGCAGGATTAAGTTATCAGACAAGTCTGTTACTCAGTATTTGTTATAACTAAGTCCATGACTATGGTAGTGGAACAGATTGAGGGTGTCAATTCATCGGTGCATTACTGTTCCCCATGGGATGTTATCATTTAAGCCTCGTAAGTGGGTAGACAGACGATACACCCACTGCTGTTCTTTTTCAAACAGTGATTCGTGTAGTCGTGTGCCAGTGTGTATCTGCTCTACACTGTCCACCTAATATCATTAGGATTATGATTTGCTTCGATGAAATGTGTGGTAAGTTTTGTGGTATTCTTCTTACATCTTATATTACTGCGATGCTCGCAGATCCTCAACTTTATGCGCCGTGTTGTCATTCCTATGTAGCGTGAACCACAAGGGCAAGTTATTATTTAAACTACGTTACAGGAATTGCAGTTTGTATGTTGGCGCAGGTGCCAAATTTTGCCTGGTTCCAGGGTCAGAGTTTTTGTTGGGGACGTGAGATGACAGACACTACATCCGCCACAGGGATGGTGTCCTAGTACAGTGGGAAGTCCCCACGCATTGAGTATGGTGCTTTGCATCTGTCCTGACGCTGTTGTTGGTCGGGTGAGTACCAACGAGTCTCTTAGACTTCTCGCTCTCCGGTAGGAGAAGAGAGGTTTTTTCCAGTTGTGCTTGTTGCTAGTGAGGATAGTCCAGTGTCTGTTTATACACCTACTTACGGTGTTAAAGGAACACTGAGGTTAGGGTACGCCTTAGAGTGCGCACACCCCCCTGTGTTTGTATTGTTTTTGGTCCTGAAGAAAGCTCAGCCAAATTGGCCTTAATGAGCAGAAACATGTCGACCATTTGACCTAATGAATAGGACAATTTGACTCAAACTCAAAGTCAAGACTGTCCTTTCAAAAACTTTTAACCTGGCGCTCATATTGATCTTTATTAAAGTCTGGTTTTGATCAATGTCCGCACCTTTTAATTTTTATCACGATCACATTCTTGCACTGTTTTTATCTTCACCCATCTCCACTGCAATTGCAGGTGTCGCAGCACACCAGGTAGGTCCTTTACCCGCCTGGTGAAAAAATACCCAATGATGAAGCATGTCACCCAATTAACGGGTGAGTGAGGGTAATACAAAAAATCTTTGTTTATTTCTCCACGTATCACTCCACTCTAGTCACCTGTTTGAATTTATAGCCACTCCTATGTTGTTGGTTATATTTATACTTTCTCTCAATTATTCACAATTTAATTGATAAAGGGGTGGTTAGGGAAACAGCTGCTAATATTTGTAACAGTTCTATTCCCCCGATTTTGAAGAAATGCCCTGATTCTGGATCCCCTGGGAATGTTCGTTTTGTGAAAGACCTGCGGGAGGTTAATAAGATTGTAGTACCACAGTACCCCATAGTGACTGATATCACCACTATACTAACAATGATCCCACCAACTGCCCAATATTTTTCAGTCATTGATCTGAAGAATGCCTTCTTCAGCATTCCGATTCATCCAGACAGCCGGCAGATCTTCGGGCTCTCGTTATCTGGCCGAAGCTTTAGGTTCTGTCGTGCACCTCAAGGCTATACTGAAAGTCCGAGCATCTGTAGTCAGGCCCTTAAGGCCCTGTTAGACAATTTAGTGTTACCCTCAGGCAATGTGCTCTTGCAATATGTGGATGACCTGTTGATAGCGTCCGACACTGAGGAGGGTTGTAAGGATGCCACTGTTAAATTATTGCACCATCTGGCAGCGAAAGGCAATAAGGTGTCCCTGTCTAAGTTTCAATACTGTCGACAGGAGGTGACCTACTTAGGTAATCTACTGTCGAAGGAGGGTAGGCGCTTGACTCCTGAACGAATTTCTACTATTTCTAACATGTCTGTCCCTTGCACCCAACATGAAGTTCATGCTTTTCTTGGCATCACTTCCTACTGTCGCCAATGGATACCTAATTTTTCTCTCCTTGCTAAACCTTTGTTACATTTAACCACTAAAGATGTGCATGAACCTCTTCCTTGAACTGATGAATGTCAGCATTATTTTGATTCTTTGAAATCTGCTCTTTGTTCTGCACCCGTCTTGGGTACTCCTGAATACCGTAAACCCTTTGTACTGTACATACATGAGGTCGACGGTTGCTCGCTTTCAGTGTTAACGCAAGGATTTGGTGGTAAGCAAAGGCCTTGCGCTTACTTCTCGGTCAAATTGGATAATGTTGCCAGAGCACTTCCTAGCTGTCTGAGGCCCACTGCAGCTGTTGCGGTGGCCATCCGACAGTCGGAGGGGCTTGTTCTAAATTCTAGCCTAACAGTGATGGTGCCACATGCTGTAGATGCATTGTTAAATAAAACCAAAACACAGCATCTTACAAGCGCTCGCCTCACTGGTTATGAATTGACACTATTTGCTCCACATATTACGATTATGCGATGTGCCACGTTAAACCCTGCCACATTGCTACCTCTCCCTTCAAGTGAAACTACAAATGATGTACATGATTGTGTATATTACGAACTGAGGAAGAAACGAAGGGGAGGATTGACCTCACTGACAATCCTCTATCTGACCCCCAAGGGGAATTATATGTGGACGGGTCTTGTTTCAAGTTTGCACAACAACAGCTGCATACGCAATCACCACACTGAAAACGGTAGTTGAGACTTCTCGAGTTCCCTATCGATCAGCCCAAGCTGCTGAACTGGTGGCATTATTACGAGCCTGCGAATTAAGTGAGGGCTCGAGGTTAACATCTATACAGACAGCCAATACGCCTTCGGCAGGGCCCATCGCTTTGGGCGGCTGTGGAGGGAGCGGGGCTTCCTCACCTCTCATGGTCAGAAAATACAGAATGGCCCCTTGGTGTTACGATTACTTGCTGCCCTAACCTTACCCAAGAAACTAGCCATAATAAAATGCAGTGCCCATAAGGCGGTGGTAAACGAAGTAGGGGAGGGAAATGCCTTTGCTGACCAGGTGACTAAACAGACGGCTCAGTCCACATTATCGACTATGTTCGTAACCTCTTCTGCAAGATGGGTGGAAGAATCTGATCTGTTCAATAATATCATAGAGAGTGTGAAAGAAATACAGAAGGAAGCCACTCGAGTTGAATTGGTGCGATGGGAGTAGGAAGTGGGAAGGTTGGACGAAAATAACTGTTGGGTTGATTTGACGGAAAAACAAAGATGACTGTTACCCAATGCTTTGGTTCAAGCCGTCGTAACTATGGCCCACAGTCCAGCTCATATTGGAGCTAAAGGTATTTGTGCTTTGTTGGACCCAGTATGGAATAATCCCAGCATTCAAAGGACGGCTGTCCATTTGGTCCAATATTGTATGGTCTGTTTACAACACAATCCGGGAAAGGGAGAGAGCGTTTTGAGTCGGAATTTTGCACCTCCTGTTTTACCGTTTGAAGTACTCCAGATGGATTACATTCATATGGAGCACGTCAACAACTTAAAATATGTTCTGGTGGTGGTTTGTGCCTTTAGTAAATGGGTTGAGGCTTACCCAACTAAGGAGAACACTGCTTTGGCTAGAGCAAAAGCTCTTATCAAAGATTTTATCCCTAGATACGGGCTGCCCCATTTGATTTGGTCAGATAACGGGGCCATTTCCATGGGGCTCTTGTTAGACATATCTGTGACGGACTACAGATACGACAGAAGTTTCATGCAGCTCGACACCCTCAGTCGGCAGGATTAGTGGAAAAGTATAATGGGATTCTGAAACTAAAAATGGCTATGATTCAGGAAAGTACTGGTTTGAAGTGGGCCGATACCTTGGCCCTGGCCCTCATGTCATTACGAGTTATCCCTCATTTACGTTCTGGTCTCTCTCCCTACGAAGTAATTTTTGGGCGACCTGCCAATGTATGGGGAGTGCCCAGACCACGGTCCTTTACTGATGTTGAATATCCTATGTTAATTGATTATCTGTATACTTTGACTAAATACCTCCGTTCTATTCATCAGCAGGTAGCATCTGTATTGCAGCCCCTGCCAGAGGGTCCTGGACATCGATTGGAAACTGGCCAATGGGTACTGGCTAAGAAGTACGAACTAGATACCAGCCTGGCTCCGAGGTGGTCTAAGCCATATCAAATCCTTCTTGTCACGCGGACGGATGTAAAGGTGGAGGGGAAGAAACACTGGATCCACGTTTCTCATCTCAAATGGTTGCCACTCCCGCTCCCTTATGATCAGCAGCATCCAGATGGAATTTTGACCCAGGAAACTGAGAGAGCCACTGCATTTGTTCCTTTTTCCGACACCTGTGAAATAGAGCAAAGGCAAGTAGAAGGAGTGAAGGGATCGGGCGGAACTGTCCCAAGTGAATCCGCAGTTGCCCTTCATCCTGTCACCGATATCCCAGTAAGCAGGGGCTCTGATGAAGGAAACGTACCTTCGGTGCTGTTCTCTGATCAGGAGGTTCCGGGTCATGTACGTTACAACCTGCGGCCAAGAAAACATCGCGGTACCTCAGATGCCACGGTTAGGAGATAAGGAAAGACTTGAATAAGTAGGGTTTGCTAGATTTCAAGTCTGAGGTACTGAGTGAGACACTGGACTGAACTAGTTGAGAGCTGGAACTTTGGTCTTGCGCTCTGTTCAGAAAGAAAGACTGTCACGTGTAAACGGCTAGGTTGTACATTGGATTTCCTTGACGACAACGTTTTGCTTTCTTGAGATGAACGATAGGAGTCTTCCTGTGACCATAGTACCCCATAGTGACTGATATCACCACTATACTAACAATGATCCCACCAACTGCCCAATATTTTTCAGTCATTGATCTGAAGAATGCCTTCTTCAGCATTCCGATTCATCCAGACAGCCGGCAGATCTTCGGGCTCTCGTTATCTGGCCGAAGCTTTAGGTTCTGTCGTGCACCTCAAGGCTATACTGAAAGTCCGAGCATCTGTAGTCAGGCCCTTATGGCCCTGTAAGACGATTTAGTGTTACCCTCAGGCAATGTGCTCTTGCAATATGTGGATGACCTGTTGATAGTGTCCGACACTGAGGAGGGTTGTAAGGATGCCACTGTTAAATTATTGCACCATCTGGCAGCGAAAGGCAATAAGGTGTCCCTGTCTAAGTTTCAATACTGTCGACAGGAGGTGACCTACTTAGGTAATCTACTGTCGAAGGAGGGTAGGCGCTTGACTCCTGAACGAATTTCTACTATTTCTAACATGTCTGTCCCTTGCACCCAACATGAAGTTCATGCTTTTCTTGGCATCACTTCCTACTGTCACCAATGGATACCTAATTTTTCTCTCCTTGCTAAACCTTTGTTACATTTAACCACTAAAGATGTGCATGAACCTCTTCCTTGAACTGATGAATGTCAGCATTATTTTGATTCTTTGAAATCTGCTCTTTGTTCTGCACCCGTCTTGGGTACTCCTGAATACCGTAAACCCTTTGTACTGTACATGCATGAGGTCGACGGTTGCTCGCTTTCAGTGTTAACGCAAGGATTTGGAGGTAAGCAAAGGCCTTGCGCTTACTTCTCGGTCAAATTGGATAATGTTGCCAGAGCACTTCCTAGCTGTCTGAGGGCCACTGCAGCTGTTGCGGTGGCCATCTGACAGTCGGAGGGGCTTGTTCTAAATTCTAGCCTAACAGTGATGGTGCCACATGCTGTAGATGCATTGTTAAATAAAACCAAAACACAGCATCTTACAAGCGCTCGCCTCACTGGTTATGAATTGACACTATTTGCTCCACATATTACGATTATGCGATGTGCCACGTTAAACCCTGCCCCATTGCTACCTCTCCCTTCAAGTGAAACTACAAATGATGTACATGATTGTGTATATTACGAACTGAGGAAGAAACGAAGGGGAGGATTGACCTCACTGACAATCCTCTATCTGACCCCCAAGGGGAATTATATGTGGACGAGTCTTGTTTCAAGTTTGCACAACAACAGCTGCATACGCAATCACCACACTGAAAACGGTAGTTGAGACTTCTCGAGTTCCCTATCGATCAGCCCAAGCTGCTGAACTGGTGGCATTATTACGAGCCTGCGAATTAAGTGAGGGCTCGAGGTTAACATCTATACAGACAGCCAATACGCCTTCGGCAGGGCCCATCGCTTTGGGTGGCTGTGGAGGGAGCGGGGCTTCCTCACCTCTCATGGTCAGAAAATACAGAATGGCCCCTTGGTGTTACGATTACTTGCTGCCCTAACCTTACCCAAGAAACTAGCCATAATAAAATGCAGTGCCCATAAGGCGGTGGTAAACGAAGTAGGGGAGGGAAATGCCTTTGCTGACCAGGTGGCTAAACAGATGGCTCAGTCCACATTATCAACTATGTTCGTAACCTCTTCTGCAAGATGGGTGGAAGAATCTGATCTGTTCAATAACATCATAGAGAGTGTGAAAGAAATACAGAAGGAAGCCACTCGAGTTGAATTGGTGCGATGGGAGTAGGAAGTGGGAAGGTTGGACGAAAATAACTGTTGGGTTGATTTGACGGAAAAACAAAGATGACTGTTACCCAATGCTTTGGTTCAAGCCGTCGTAACTATGGCCCACGGTCCAGCTCATATTGGAGCTAAAGGTATTTGTGCTTTGTTGGACCCAGTATGGAATAATCCCAGCATTCAAAGGACGGCTGTCCATTTGGTCCAATATTGTATGGTCTGTTTACAACACAATCCGGGAAAGGGAGAGAGCGTTTTGAGTCGGAATTTTGCACCTCCTGTTTTACCGTTTGAAGTACTCCAGATGGATTACATCCATATGGAGCGCGTCAACAACTTAAAATATGTTCTGGTAGTGGTTTGTGCCTTTAGTAAATGGGTTGAGGCTTACCCAACTAAGGAGAACACTGCTTTGGCTAGAGCAAAAGCTCTTATCAAAGATTTTATCCCTAGATACGGGCTGCCCCGTTTGATTTGGTCAGATAACGGGGGCCATTTCCATGGGGCTCTTGTTAGACATATCTGTGACGGACTACAGATACGACAGAAGTTTCATGCAGCTCGACACCCTCAGTCGGCAGGATTAGTGGAAAAGTATAATGGGATTCTGAAACTAAAAATGGCTATGATTCAGGAAAGTACTGGTTTGAAGTGTGCCGATACCTTGGCCCTGGCCCTCATGTCATTACGAGTTATCCCTCATTTACGTTCTGGTCTCTCTCCCTACGAAGTAATTTTTGGGCGACCTGCCAATGTATGGGGAGTGCCCAGACCACGGTTCTTTACTGATGTTGAATATCCTATGTTAATTGATTATCTGTATACTTTGACTAAATACCTCCGTTCTATTCATCAGCAGGTAGCATCTGTACTGCAGCCCCTGCCAGAGGGTCCTGGACATCGATTGGAAACTGGCCAATGGGTACTGGCTAAGAAGTACGAACTAGATACCAGCCTGGCTCCGAGGTGGTCTAAGCCATATCAAATCCTTCTTGTCACGCGGACGGATGTAAAGGTGGAGGGGAAGAAACACTGGATCCACGTTTCTCATCTCAAATGGTTGCCACTCCCGCTCCCTTATGATCAGCAGCATCCAGATGGAATTTTGACCCAGGAAACTGAGAGAGCCACTGCATTTGTTCCTTTTTCCGACGCCTGTGAAATAGAGCAAAGGCAAGTAGAAGGAGTGAAGGGATCGGGCGGAACTGTCCCAAGTGAATCCGCAGTTGCCCTTCATCCTGTCACCGATATCCCAGTAAGCAGGGGCTCTGATGAAGGAAACGTACCTTCGGTGCTGTTCTCTGATCAGGAGGTTCCGGGTCATGTACGTTACAACCTGCGGCCAAGAAAACATCGCGGTACCTCAGATGCCACGGTTAGGAGATAAGGAAAGACTTGAATAAGTAGGGTTTGCTAGATTTCAAGTCTGAGGTACTGAGTGAGACACTGGACTGAACTAGTTGAGAGCTGGAACTTTGGTCTTGCGCTCTGTTCAGAAAGAAAGACTGTCACGTGTAAACGGCTAGGTTGTACATTGGATTTCCTTGACGACAACGTTTTGCTTTCTTGAGATGAACGATAGGAGTCTTTCTGTGAGACTCTAGACGGACACAGGGAGAAGAACACCTCTGGCAGGACGGACTGCTGTGCCCGAGTTTAGCTTTGGACTTTTAGTTAGGAATGTACCCTTTTGGTCGCATTGTACCTGAAGAAGAACGTCCTTTTGCACCACGATATTTGCCATTTTATGAACCAATGTTTTCCGCCTAGACCATGCATGTAAAATTAGATTTTGTGTTAGTGATAACAGTGATATTAGCCATTTTTATGAGTATATTCGTATATTTGGAATATAGATATCCAATGCAAGCCATGATGCTCTCTACCATTGCCCCGCCTGAGCACTTGATGTTCACTTTAGCACCGCATAAGGAGAGACACCGCCAGACTTATGATAAGAATGTATTCGTAGAAATGCTCCACCAAACCCATAGTCCTAGTAATATGACCGATTGTTGGGTTTGTGGATTCTTTCCCTCAGTTATGCATAAACACGACTTATTCCTCTCTCTGCCCTTATCATACTTAGGTAGCTGTGAAGCATGGTTCCAAATGTTCTCCGCCATGTACAACCATTATCTGGAAAATCCCAAAAAGTACTCAGAAAAGGATTATGATATGATTCTAGCTTACATTGAAACACGCCAGGGATTCGATCCAGCGGGAAATGGGGGAGAGGGATCCCTGGACCCAGATGCTTGTATGAATTTGTATACTACTATTGAAAACAGTACTTGGTTGAAAGATGAACTTTATGATTTTGCTAATTTTAGTCATTCTCAGTATTTCCAGCAGTTTGTCACCAGGATCGTTACAAGTGAACACATTATGCCCATCCCTATCTTGAATACCTCCTCTGACTTTTGTGTGCAGGGAATTGGGCATGTGCAAGTTGGGAATAGTGTTTGTAATTACACATATAGAATGAACATTTTTAGCAGTCCTCCACTGTTGACACCCCCGAATGTGTATTTTGTATGCAGGGAAAATGCTTACACCTGGTTACCACGGGGATGGGCTGTGCAATGTTACCTGTCTTTCCTATACCCTCCCGTATACATAGCACCATCAGATTATCACAAAACTCATCAACTTCATAACACAAAAATAGTTTCCAATAGACAGCAAAGGCTGCTCGGAATGACTGAGGTTAATCAGACTGATACTTCCTTGCAACAGTTTACGGATTTTACAAAGGGATTGGTCCCTTTTTGGGGGCCGATATTTAATAGTAGGGAAATAAGACGATTGTCCAGGATAGTGGAGAATGTCATAAATATCACTACTGAGATTATGACAAATATTACAGTAGAGCTTCAGGCTACGAGGCTCGTTTCTCTTCAGAACCGGATGGTTCTTAACGTTATCTTGGCTGATCGGGGAGGAGAATGTCGGGAGATCGGCAGCTCCTGCTGTGTTTACATTCCAGATTCCGCCCCCACGGTTCACTTTGCTATTCAGAAATTGCATCGCATTGCGGCAGAACTGCACACTGAAAATGGATCCTGGTCACTCTCTAGTTGGTTTTGGGGGCTTCTGTCTACTTGGAGTTGGAAATTATTGATG
Organism: Lissotriton vulgaris; assembly: GCF_964263255.1. Taxonomy (NCBI): domain Eukaryota; kingdom Metazoa; phylum Chordata; class Amphibia; order Caudata; family Salamandridae; genus Lissotriton; species Lissotriton vulgaris. The sequence continues at coordinate 179,502,608 of NC_141700.1, forward strand.
ATAGTTGCTGGAGCCGCAGGTATCCTCTTCACTTGCTGCCTTTGTATGCAATGTGGTCCAGCCTGTTGCTCCTATTGTGCCACCAAATTGACAGCCATGCTTGTCCCCTCTCCTACCCTTTCTAAGCCTCAGATGCTCCAACAGGAGATTCGTGAGTTAATGGCCATTGATGAGGAAGTTTTCCAAGATTAATATTTCTCTTTGTTAGCTACATCACGCTCAAAGGAGGGTTTGAGGACCCAAAATCTGAATTGGGCCTAGTGAGAGACATAAAATGGTTTAGAAATTAGCGCGATGTACCTATTAGACTAATGTAGGTGTTCGAGTATTAATAAGCTCACATATGTAATATCATTGGGATTTGAAGGCCTTTCCAGTTACCAAAGAAAGCACTGTTTGATCATATTGGTAATTAAAGGTTTGCCATAGAACCCCGTAAACTGCACGGGGATGATTCCTGGACAACTTGCCTAGGACAAAACGTATCTTTGAATGATGTGTGAGTGTAGAAATCACCATCTTAAATCATTACAGCAGCACCTTTTTCTAGGCACTTAACATGTCAGTTAATTAGTGTTATGGGTGGGTAACTGGAGAGAGCGGCTGATCCTGGCCATGTTTTGGAAGTAGTGTAATAGTGGTCTTCTTAAATATTGGGCAAGATGATCCAATGTCTAAAGCTTCCTTGAAAACTAAACTTAAAAAGAGAGCCTTTGTTGACACTGCCCCTTCATGGTTTAATAAGCGCCCCGTGAGTGCGACAGTGAGGCTTGATGATCAACAAATGTCTGTTCTCTGGATAATTACAAGCCAGATTCTGAAGTGTATAGACCAACAAAAAAGATGCAAATTCTTCAGTAATTTCTATCAGGCATGTAACCAGTTGTGCCTGTTAAATGCAGAGTGCAGGTGTTGCAGTTGTGGTTTCCTGCTGTTTTCGTTACATATCTATGAGTCTTTCCACCTTCTCTCCCTGTTCATAACTTCTCCACTTAAATTTGGATGGAGCATATTCATCTTTGAGTGTGTAAAGTGAGTTCAAGTATAGAGCCTGATTTCATGAATGATGGTCTTTGCTTTGCCAGTCATTGTGGCAGAGGGCATTATGTTTACCATCCTGATGGACAGAAGACTGCTATATTTAGACATCACTGCAGCCCTGCAGTGATCTCTATACCATGGTGGAGCCACCATAATGACGGTTCCTCAGAAGGTATGCAATGATTGCTGGACAGACACTGTCTGTTTTGACAGTCTTCTGCCAAACCTTTTGCTTTTGCTTTTGAAAACCAAACTCCCAAAGTGGGAGTTTGTTTTTAGTAAACAAATAACTAATTGACCTACACCCAAGGAGTTTCTCACTGTTTATGGGGGTCATTGATGGTGACAGGCAGAATAAAAAATACATTTGCCCGCTAGTTCCAATTAGGGTGGGTGTTGTCATGCCCTAACTACAATGGCAACTATTCATTTGACAGAACAGTTAGGGGCAGTTGAATGGAAAGCTAACCATCTGCTGATTAGAAACAGGGTGGGTGGGTTTGGCAGATAGGGGACCCTGTCACTTTTGTGATGGACTACCAAAAGAATATCATCATATTCATATACTCTGAAATCCGTGTGCCTGGTCAGCCAATAGCAAACCTTCTTTTTGAGCTGCACATATGGTTCTATACCAGGACCCGAGAACACAAGAACTATGGTTAAGATAGCAACAAAAGGCTCAGGCGGGCCTAGGAATGAGAAGAGGAAGACTCTGAAGCACATTGGTCCACATAAGTGCCCCTCCTTAGATCTTAGCTGATGATCCACATATTCCTTGGGACTGGCTTTGCATTTGCTAATGGGATGTGATTTAAAACTATCCCCATGCTTAGATTGATGCTTCCTTTTTCAGCAGGGATCCATTTCACTAAGTTGCTTAGTATCCAAATTAGAATTGCCTGCTAAAGCAGACATGGTGTGTGACTGTTGCGTGTCGTAGTCAACCAATAAACTTGAAAGGCTAACTGGTTGACCCACCGAGCTAGCAAGATCTGTAGGCGATGGACTCGCTAGTTGACCCACCAAGAAATTCAGAGGGCAGCCAGAGGCAACACCAAGGTCCCTAAACAAACATAACATTTCCTAATATTATTGTTGCACATTTTTATGTTTGTTTTCCTAATATTTTGGTTTATGATATTTTTTAAATTGTTGTTTAGGTGGTGTTTTATTTGCTGTTTTGTCTTGTTGGTATATTTTCCTTTCCATATTTTTGTGGTCAATATTGTAGGTTTTATTATATCTTTTACGTTTAATAGTTATGCCCTCAATATTATTTCTTTCTTCTGTTCAGAGAATAGAAAGTTTATATTACTGTTTCCGATAATTTTACAATTATATTTTTGTATCCCAATAATTTTTTAGTTGATATTCTTGTCCTCAAAGAGACTAGAGAATCAAGGAAATTAAAGATAGGCTTTTATATAGGGCTTGCTGGGTCCCATGTGCATTATTGTATATATTGCTGGGAATCACACCTATCCACTAAGCGAGGGTCTCATTAGTTCAGTTTAGTGGTTACAATTTCTAAACTTATGGCTAAGGAAACTGAGACATATTTCTTCAAGACAGATTACCTGAAAGTGGCAAATAGTCTTTACACATGAAGCTATGCTGGAGTAAGTGATCTTCTAAACCAGAACATAAATATTGTTTCTTTTATTCTGCAATAAACATAACAGTTGCACTCTCCCAAACTATATATTCACCAGAAGAACTGGTTCATCTACACACATATAAGCAATTGTGTAGTCATATCTCACCTGTGGCTTTGTGTGCTAAAAACACCCAAGTAAAGGGCAAACATTTGTTTCCTTTATTTAAAATCAAAGCATCCTGTAGGTATAGAATTGAATGCCCCTCTGTAGAGAAGAGGTGCAAAGAATCTATTTTATTTTCTAGCAAAAACCTTATTTTGCCTCTGGAGTTCTACCAATACATAGAACAAAACTATTTTGTGTGCCTTTTTTGTTTTTTATACTACACCTGTCTGGAGCCATAGGGTTGTTGCCTTCCCCCAACTTATCAAAGAGTTGGTCCTGACTCTGAGCAAACACTACTAGGAAAGCCACAAAAGCCAAAATTAAATTTCATGTACACACAGTGAATGATGATAATATTATACATAAAGAGCTTAAAAGAAATACATTTAAGTATTTCTTTTTACTTCAGAGTGACCAGTTTATATAAGGATCACTTAATAGCATATCATAAGCAGCAATCCTCAATTATGGTTCTTGGTATTCGGGTGGGTGTGATTTCCCTTATTCAGAAGTGTAATACTTAACCTAAAATGGTGAATACTTATCTAATGTTCTGGCTCTGTATGTATGAACAGTTCCACCATGACCCATGTGCACAAATTCAGTGTCAGAACACATACATTTGTTATCGCAACATAAGAAAGTAATTTGTGGATTTTTGCTCTTCACTTGAAATTTTGCTTGCATAAATTATGAGTTTAACAGAACACTTATGGTGCCTGTTTACTATGTAAGGAAAGATGCTGATCTTCAGGTAGTCCCAAAGAAAACTTCCTAATGTGATTTTTTAAATTTTGATGGAGATATTTAAATGAGCTTTAAATGGCTAAAACAAGTCTTGTGGGTAGGCTTACATTTTTTGTGTAGTGCAACATTCACCACAGGTGTTTATGGGCTTATATGAATAAGTATTCATTACTTGGTAGAAATATGTTTTGAGCAATTTCCTGAAAATGCTCAGGGTTGATTGACAGTTGAGAGTGAGAGGAAGAGTGTTCCAGACTTTGGGTGATATAACTTAAAGGCTCAGGGGCAGATTTATGTCGGACTTGCGCCACGTTTACGCCGCCGTTGCGTCATGCAACGGCGCGGATATGTGCTGCATCCCTGCGACCTATTTACAACGTGATGCATCTAGGCAGATGCGTCACGTTGTTCATTCATTCATTCAAAAACTTTATTAGATCATTAGTTAATAATCATAAAAGTACATACATACATAAGTAATAAAACATGAGGATACAGCAGATTTAAGGATAATCACATATCAAAGAGCATGTTATTCCTCAAGCATATCGCCTTTAAAATGAATACAGCAGTAAAAAAACAGATGTCCTGCGAATCAAGTCCAAATAAAAGCCCCATGGCCGATACAATAGTGGATACATTATATTTTTTAAAAAGCGGTTTCAAATATATTTTTCGAAGGTGAAGATAAAGAGGGCATAACAATAAAAAGTGCTCTGTGCTTTGCTTTGTGGTCCCGTCACATGGACAGGGGGCAGTAGTATAGGTCTTCATAACAGGATACGCGACAAGCAAATGAACAATCCCCATCCGTAATCTTGTCAATACATATTGGTGGGATCGGATAGTCACCGTTTTAAGGTATCCTGAGAATCCCATTTCTACCTTTTTGTATCTGTCGTAAAAAACATGTGTGGAGAACTGAGCAGTAGCTACATTACGCTTCACCATACTAACCCTCAAAAATTCATGTTTATGCTCAGTCTTCGGGATATCTAAAGCACAAAAAAGGTTATCACGCACAGTAAGATTAAAAACATCTTTAAATGCTCGAATAATATAGTTAAGCCAGGGGATACGGGAACATTTATCCATGTGGAGACAGTCTAAAATAATCTTTCTTGTGAAACCCGTCTGTTCCTTAATCCATATAGATCTCCATACTAACAGGGGTCTTAATCTGATCAAGTCAGATAGATGTTCCAGGCCAACCTCCTGATGGATCAATTTTGTTGAAGCAGAAGATGGTAAACACGAGTTTTTTGACAAATTTGTTTTCCTCCACCAGGAGCATATTGTTATTACAATGGCCCCACACTCCTGAGACATAAAGGGCCAGAGCAACACATTTATGGCGGTATAGGTACAGCATGTCAGGTATCCGTCTAGAGCCTAACTTGGATGCAAACTTAAACATGCCAAAAGAACACTTGGCCATATTAGCTCTTACATTAATCATTTCTGGTGCCCACATCCCCCCACTGTTAAAAGTGATACCCAAATAACAGAATTTGTCAACCACTTGTATAGTTTGGTCCATAACTGTAAAGGGCCTTAAGTTTTTGATTTTCTTCCCGCAGGGCATTATAAAAGTTTTTGAATTATTGATTTTTAATTTTCTCCCATTAATAAAATCTGCAAATTTATTCATAAGTTTTTGCAGCCCAGGAGGAGTTTGTGAGAGCAGAACCGCGTCATCCGCATAAAGCAATATTGGGATGGAAAGGCCGTCAGCGGTCGGTGCATCTGCATTGACGGTCCGTAGTTCCGACTCAATTGTATTAATAAAAAGGGAGAAAAGAAGAGGTGCAAGGACACATCCCTGCCTAATTCCAGAGCCTACCTTAATACTAGGTGTACACTCCCCCGATTGCCCGTAACGTATCTTAGCCGTCAAATTCCTGTATAGTTGGGCCAAGAAATAAATAATATCCTGTGGAGCGCCCATATCCAATAAGGTTGGCCACAGAAGGCCATGGTCAACCAGGTCGAAGGCGTTGGTCAAGTCAGCAAAGCAAAGAAACAACGAGCCTTGTTTAGCCCGTGTATATTTGCCTATAATGAGGTCCAAATTTATGCACTGTTCTATAGTGCCTAACCCCTTACGGAATCCAAACTAGGAGTCCGCAAGGACCCCTTTACCTTCAACCCATTCCTCCAGACGACTCAGTAATACCCTACTCATAATTTTTAGGGAAGCAGTGAGGAGAGAAATCGGGCGATAGTTTTTTGCCTCACCCCTCGCCCCTTTTTTGTAAACTGGGATAATGATTGATTCCCCCCAGGTCTGTGGGGCCGCAGTCATTGCAGCTGCATTAAAAACCTTGGTTAACAATGGGCTCCAGATGGAAACCTCGGCTTTATATAGATCAACAGGTACCCCATCAGGGCCCAGTGCCTTTCCCCCCTTACTGACCCGGATGGCAGCATCCACCTCGGAGACTGTGATATTAAGAGGTAGGGGGGTAGTAGCTACAGTCTCCCTATCACCCCCTACAACTAGTCCTTCAGGGTTAAAAATACTAGAAAAATGAGCCACCCATTGTTCCTCAGTCACCTGAGCAGACATTACCAGGGCTTCTTCATTTTGAAGAAAGGGACTGTTGACAGTGGACCAAAAAAGCTTGGCATCCTTAAGATCCACTGCCTTAGTCAGGTTGTTCCAGGCCTCTTCCCTTAGTTCCTGTTTCCTGTCCTTCAGATGAATTGAGTATTCCCTTCTCAGGGCCCTAACTGCTTCCTTATCCCTGGGTTTACACTTAAGAGCGGCTTTAAGTCTTTGTAAGGATTTTGTACATTCCCTGTTAAACCATCCCCCAATGTTCCTAGGGCCTTTCGGTTTTATACCAGTTAAGATTTGTGCAATGTTTTTATTAATAATATCAAAACTAGCTAAAATATCAGCATTATCCTTTTCGGGTTCAAGACAGCATTCCACCTCATCTATACAGGCTGACACTATGGTACATAGTAAACGTTCCTCGTTTTGCCTACCCCATTTAATTCTAGGGCCATTGGATCTATGTGGAACTACATCTGTCACTACACCATGCAACGCCTTTTCCTTATCCCCCCACAAAGAGAGATACATTGTTAAACAGTTGTGGTCACTAAGGGCTGGGTCGACTATTACAAGTGAGGAACACAAAGCCATAATACTGGAGGAGGCGATAAGGTAATCGATAACCGTGGCACAGTTCCTACCAATAAAGGTCGGTACCGAATTTCCCTCACTGTCTACGCCAGGTAACATGATGCATAAATCCATTTTAAGCATAAGAGTGTTTAGAGATTCCCCATAAGCCGAATGTAAAAAATGGGTCTGATCTTCCCCCACCTCACCCCCATACCCACACACCCTTTTGCCAACGAAGGGGCACATGTGAATGTTGAAATCTCCACCCCACAAAATATCAAAGGACACACCACTGCAACTGAATAGCCTTTCCACCTCCGCTTCAAGTTCATCAACCATAACTGTTTTAGAGTGGTTAAAGACATTGTTATAATGATTTATTACTAGAACATTTCGCCCATTCCTATGTTGTAACCACAACAACTGAGAGTGCAGACCAACAGTCCGGTGGATTTTCACTTGAACCGGTAACCTCACAGAGAGCAGTATCACCATCCCGCCACTGGCTCTCCCCATGTTGGATGGCTGTGCATGGCAGTTATAGGCAGCATACCCATCAAGATAGACATCTTCGGCCACCCAAGTCTCCTGGAGACACAAGATGTCAAATTGGGTTATAAATTCTAACCATCCTAGACGATCTATCTTATTATTCCACCCTGCAATATTCCAGCTCGCCATCTTATAGCCCCGTTCTGTTAAACTAACAGCCTCAATAGATAGTGGGGGCGTATGAATGTGAGTTACTTCCCCAGGCACGGGGTCTTCAGATAGTCGAGTGGGTGTTATACTTCCATTGGCCGGGGTAGGAGAGTCTGGGTTACATTGAGGCTGACCAATATTACGTATATCACAACCAGAGTTACAAGTAACATTATACCCATTGGGTGAGTTAACTTCAATTGGGCCTTTTACCCCCGTGCATACGCCCATGTCTCTCCCTGTGTCTCCACAGAATCCCTCACCCCCCTCCCCTGTGGCTTGATGGCATCAGTCACAGTCTTCCAGGCCACTAAACACGTCAAACCTGTTGGTGGTCTCTAGGGGCGTAAAAGGTTTGAGATGATCCATTCTCCTGTGTGTTAGGGAATTGTACCTTGGGGCTACAATATTCCACCCATATGGGTCTACTGCTATAGATGAATGATTGTCATTAAATATAGGGCCGTTATTGTAGACAGGTGGACGGTATGGGTTTGAGAACATTTGCCTCAATAATGGCGGGGGAGGGGCTCGCTGAGATTGATAATTGGGTGGGAACACCACTGAACGAGGTTAAAAATATGTAAGAGGGCGGGGAGTAATAGATTTACAACCGTGATCAGAGGACCAGTTAAGTATAAAATGAACGGCATTCTGGTCTCTAAAATTTATGACCACTATGTCTCCCTCAATATCTTTAGGTCTTCCTCCCAACCAGGGGAGACGGCGAACACGAACAATTTCTCCATTGATATTATTTGCAATGGGTCTATATAGGCTTAACCAATGCGATATTTTGTTTTTCAACTGGGCAAAGCCCTCCCGTTTGTTCTTCTCCAACTCAGGTATCCCAGTAAGAACTACCACAAAGGGTACAGCTTCTGGTGGAAGTTCTGTAAGGGGGCCCTTGTTATAGTTACCTCGAGCAGATCGCTCGTTTCCCCTTTCTCTCTTATTATTCCCTAGGACTTGACCAGGATTATTCGTCGGTCCATTAATCGTTACAGCCGGGGGCAAAGTGGATTTACTCTTAGATATAACAGAGTTACCCCCTGATGTACTTTCACTCACAGTATGTAAGGATTGGGGCAAGATGGTGGTCTGGACAGGGGTAGGTATAGTAGTTATAGCTGGAATACCTGATGAGGTAGGTAAAGTTGGAATTTGTATAGTGGGATTAGGCAATACTTTATTAATCGCTATCTTGATTCCCAGTTCATGTTCTATCTTCCCAAGTCTATCATCTAATTTATTAAGTCTATCTACGATAGCCAGAGTATAGGCCCTTATTATAGACTCTATGCTATCGATCAAGGCGCCATTTGGAGGTTCCTGTAACGTCACCGCAGCAGAAGGGCTGTCAGGGGTAGAGATGACCGGATCTATTATGGGGATTACACATGGATGTGTAGGTGATATAACTATCCTTCCTTTATCTGTTACTTTTACCCGTCCTCCCCTAGTGCTGTCGTCATTTTTAATGCCAAAATCCGCATGATTAATTTTCCTCTTTGGAAGGTCAGATTTTTTACGCCTTTTTGGCGGAGGAGGGCCATACATTTTAACTGGCGTGACTTTCTTTGCCCTACTTTTTACTGCTTTAGTTTGCTTAGGAATAGGGGTTATTTGTGCCTTGGTTATAACTATAGATTTAGTTGTACTTGGATGAGTAGCATTGGTTGTCGATGTACTGGTAGCGCCTAAGGGTTCAATTTCGCTCATAGATGTTCCCTCTCTAAATATTAGAGGAACGCTGTCCTGCGAGGGGGTGCAGACATTCTCAGTAAGGGTTCCTTCCCCCGTAGAACTAATTAACACTGGTGAAACCGGGAATGGTCTATTCTTTAGGCTTTTAACCGAGCGCCGATGCTCAGCCCGAAGTTCTTCAAGGGTAGGGGTAGTTGGAGTATCCATGAGAGATTTCTTAAAATAATTATCTAATTTCCCATTAATCAGACTCACAGGTTTCTCGGGGCCAACCAGCTCCGGAGTTAATATTTCAATGGACATAATGGTTGTAGATATAATATACCCCCCAGGCACTTACACAATAGTCCTAGGCAGTTCAATAGTCGACCAGGGATTCTGGCCCAGTCCAGTCTCTTCGGGGCTCTGAGGGCCTGCCCTTTGCCCGGGCTTAGCCCCGGGCGCTCCCGCGCGCTCCCGCGCAGCAGGGCGCTGCAATTCTTATAAGGCGATTCCTCCAGTTAGATGAAGGGGCGGGACGATGAGGGAGAGCAGCCCAGGTGTAACGGGCGCGGGGTTTCCCTTGGACTCCTGGGAATCTGAGTCCACACCCCGTCGCTCGCAGCCCTCTGTCCCAGTCCACAGCCACAAAAATGCTTCTGCCCAAGTGCCAGGGCGACGCGGGACCCGCGAAGCGGGTTCCGCTAGCAGCTACAAGGAAATCCGCTGTTTCTGGAAAAACGGCTGTTGGGGTCAAGCAGCAATCCGACCCAGTCACAGGCAAAGTAGGTATGTGTCCCGCGTTCGTGAGCCAAGCGGGGCACTTTATCTCGATCCAAGGAGGCGGAAGGCGGGTCGATGAGGGAGAGCAGCCCAGGTGTAACGGGCGCGGGGTTTCCCTTGGACTCCTGGGAAACTGAGTCCACACCCCGTCGCTCGCAGCCCTCTGTCCCAGTCCACAGCCACAAAAATGCTTCTGCCCAAGTCCCAGGGCGACGCGGGACCCGCGAAGCGGGTTCCGCTAGCAGCTACAAGGAAATCCGCTGTTTTTGGAAAAACGGCTGTTGGGGTCAAGCAGCAATCCGACCCAGTCACAGGCAAAGTAGGTATGTGTCCCTACGGCGCGGATATGTGCTGCATCCCTGCGACCTATTTACAACGTGATGCATCTAGGCAGATGCGTCACGTTGTAAAGCCCTGCCCCACATGAAACCTGCGTCAGGTTTCATGCGGGCGTTCTGTCGCAGGGTGGGCGTTCCCTCGTAGGAAAGCCCCGTAAAACTGACGCAGTGAAATCTACAAGATTTCACTGAGTCAGTTTTACGACGCTGCTTTGTCAAATCCTTACGCCTGCTTGAAGCAGGCGTAAGGAGTGACGCACCACGTTATGTATGGGTGGCCTCTGTACACTGCAGGAGTTGCGTCGCACTTGCGACGCTACTCCAGCAATGCGCCGCCCGTACACCACAAGTTGCGTCACGCATCTGCCCTTCCTTGCACCATGGTGCGCCGCATTGTAAATGTGGCGCATCTGTGGTGCCGCAAGGAGGGAATTGCGTGACGCATCAGTTCTGGCGCATCCCTGCTGATTTGCAGAGATGCGCCAGAACTCATAAATCTGCCCCACGGTCTCCAAATGTTGACAAACGAACATTGAGCAGCTGGAGAAAAAATAGATCGATTGTGCAGATGAATTTTGTGGGAAAATGGAGTATTATGTGGTGTGGGTGTTAGTCCTCACCTTGTAATACTATCACGATACCACAAAGATGGTTCTTGGATTCACACGAATAAATCCTTATCTCAGTCCTGGTAGTGTGGTAAAGAGCAGTCAGGCTTTACTTGAAGAACGTGTTAAGAATTTTAGAATACCAACATGAACGATAAGTAATTGACACGACTCAAGAGAAATCTGGCACCAATTTATTAAAATAGAGTGTATTTGTATCTTAATTTAAAGATGAAAGCAAATGGAATAGCATACATGTAACCAGAGTTGTCTATTTTTGAAGCAATAGAAAATCAGTGGAAAATATTACAGTGACAATTTAGCATTGCATTCAATGGGAAAACCCACTAGTGACAATCAGTTACTTGCAGGTAGAGTTGAGTTGTACCCTTGCAGGGTTAAGGTGATGTGGGTCACAGGACCAAGCCACGACATTCAGTTCAATTTCACCTGGCCCGTGGAGTCTGGGTGTAGAATTGCCAAGGCTGTCCCTGGTGTTGAATGGGAGAAGTGGGGGAAAGCTGTTTTTACTCCTTTACATTGGGCTCCTGAAAATCAGATGCAAAAGCACAACAGCAGGGTTATTGCTGATGTTAGTCGCAGGTATTGTGGAATGCCTTCTTGATGCAGCATTGAGTTAAGGGATTGGTTACCAGACTAGTGACCAACAAGCCTTGGCAGTGGTAAGCTCAGATGGGATCATCTTTGACGCCTGGAGGCCCAGGGAAAGATGGTAGCGACTTGAAACGTCATTGAAGGCCAGACTACAGTTCACACAATGCATTAGTCCATTTGGATTTGGCCAATATCTTGGACGGCTCAATGGCAAGTGATTCTTGAGGTCCTGAGCATCATTTTACCTGCAGTTTGCAGGGGACGTTTCACTAGTCTAAGGGAGCCTGAGTTTGTTTCTGGCTCTCTTAGGGGTCCCGCAGTCTGTGGGAAGCGGCCTAGCCTAGGATGAGCCTCGTTCATACAGTTCCAATACGTGTTGCCAGAGGTTCAGAGTATCCTTCTCTTTGTGCAAGTTCCTGTTATCAATCACATGGGTCCCTTCTGTGTCATCTTTGATGCAAGTTGGATCAGAACTAAGGTTCTGGTGTCAGGGTTGTTCTTTAAATCTTAGTTTTAGGGGAGTTGGGGGTGTGGGAGAAAGTAGCCATTGCATCGCTAGTCCCTGCAGCCAATCAGCCCCTGAGGTGACCACATCTGTGGGTGGGTGTCATCTTTTCTACCCAGGACCCTCTACTATGCCCACACTTTTGATGTAAGGCACCCTGCCTCCTGGGCTTTAAGAGGCCTCCATAGGGGTGACTGGCATATATCAGAGATAGTGCATTGACTTTGCTGCACATGGTGAGGGCTAAGTTGAGTTTGAGGAGTTTGCACTGCCCCTGCAGTCTGGAATCGCAGGTCTGCTGTCAGTAGTTTACTTAGATCAGTTAGGGTAACACAAACAGTGCTGCAAGCACTGGAGAGTGGAGACCCCTTTACCACCCATGCCCTGGGTATCACTGGTTCCATAAGCTAGGGACTTATAAGAGAGGAAAAGTCCTAGTCACTTGGGATTGCCAATTTACACATAACAGTTTTCAGGAGAGAACACTGGCACTGAAGCCTGGAGCCTGGTTAGCAGGCTCCAATGGACTGTCAGAGTCGAAAACCAGCATCTAGTACTCCATATGGGGAAAGTGGGGGGAAAGCTGTTTTCATAGACTGTGTTTCAAACCAAATAAAACTCTCGAATGCTATTATAAATAGATTTGTGAAAAATCATCACTGCCCAGAATGTGAGAAATTGATTTATTTTATTAAGGTCCTGTAATACCTTTCCTGAATGCACTAAATGCATATAGTTTGTATGGGTGAAGAAAAGACAAAGAAGTACATGTGTTTGACTATCCAAGCACTGATTCTTTTTTTAAACTTTTTCAAAGGGGAGCATAAATAGTTCATCAGTGAAAGGGTAAAAATCCCCTGAAGAAATTTGGTTAAAAAGTTAAATGTTAAGAGTTGTGTTGAACTGTGATTAAAATGACCCACGAGACTCCATTTTGTGTTGCCATGCTCTCGGCAACCTGATGAATTGCTTTTCACATCTTGCTGAAGCTTGCTCAACCTCCCCCGCTCGTTGTGGTCGAGCCGATTCCGAGAAGCTGCCTGTGTGCCTCACCCCCCCCAGTTGTGTCAGAGACTTAGCCACATCCTGTCCGTTGTTGGTAACTCAGCCTGTCACGACCAACTCCTGTGCCCTGTGACCACACAATTGAGCAAGGAAGCACAAGGCTGTGTACATTGTGCAATCAGAGACAGATGTCCCCTGGCCATGATTGCACCACAAGACTGACGAAGAACTTGTCAGTTGAGGAACTTATCAAAATGTTGAACTATGTATTGTGTAAATGGGCGTGGCTAGTACTATAAGTATGTGTGCGCTGCGGATTGAAGCAGCAGTCTCCGTAGAATTGTCTTTGTACCATTCTGGGACCCTGTCCTTAGCTCAAGCTAATAAATAACTTACTTCCTTCCAGGGCTGGTTGTCCTGGTCTCTTTGGTAATGTATGATTTAAGCAAGAAGAACCCGTAGATTCTAGGTGTCCCCTGCACCGCTGGCTTTGACTCTCCTAGTGGGGGAGGGGTCTCCAAAAAGTCAGTTCTACAATTTGGCACCCAACGTAGGGCGTCTTCGGTGGTCGTCATCGAGCCTGGTGGTAGTGAGGGGTCCGCGATCGAATTCCAAGGGCTGAAAATTGTCTTTGTGGGCCCGAGGTCTCCGATTGCGTGATGCCTCCCTCCAGTGGGCTACCCAACGGCGGCCCGACTGATGCCCCAGTTAAGGTTCCCAGTTTTTGGAGATTGAGAACTTTGTGACATTTGCCGTGTGATGGAAGATTAACGGTCAGGTAAGAGTGGGAGTGGCCCACTTCTTTGGTGAATTGTATTGTGGTTTTGGGTATTGTTCGACTTTTGCAAAAGCCGAAGCCAGAGGGTAAGCACAGTTATATGCTGTAAATATTAGATTTTACCCTTTGATGTTTGGAACCAAGATACATGTCTAGAGATGCCTGGATTTAGTACGTTTCGGAAATGGTGTTGTTGTTATTGTAGACAGGACTCCGCATTGGAGGAATCTTGTCTGATTCCCCTTTGGGGACCCCTAATCATGAAGTCTATGCTAAACATGGTGTTGGCCCGATTATGTTTTCCTCACTTTGGCACAAATATACAAAGGGTAGTGCTGAATTACAATGGCCAATGTACAGTAGTTTTGAACCTCCTGTATTAGATAATTTAGAGGAAAGCTAGACCTGCGATGTTTGATTCCTTTAGGGTTTGGCGCAAGGAGTCCAAACAGAAAGAAATCTAACTCAAAAAGAACAAAGCTAAAATAATGCGTATGAGTGTGATTCAGAAAGCCCAGAATCATGATAATCAGAGAATAGAAGAGATTTTAGTAATACAGGATAGATTAAATCGAATGCGTGTAGATGGATGTTACATTACAAAGAAGGTCCCTGAAAAGGCCCGGGACAAGGAGGATGACCCTCTCATGACCTTCATGTTGAGCACAAATACCATTTCTGTTGGGTTTTCTGGCACCCATTATTTAGCCCCGTTTCATAACCACTGGAACTAACAATAGGACCCTACACAGTAGATTCCCCTTTGGTTTTGACTTCCACATGTGGCAAAAAATGTTGGGGTTTAGATTTATTAAAAGGATTACATGCAACCATATTCTGCTCTCCTGATGGGGTTTACATCACTATGGGTCCCCCTACCACACACCCAGTATATTTAGCCTCCTCAGATCCCATTCCACAGGAACTTCAGGATGTCCCTCCTGCTCTTTGGGCCCAAGGTGATACTGATGTTGGACTTTTGTCCATACCCCTCTTTTCTGTTACCCTGAAGGAAAATGCTCGCCCTCCCCGACTTCCACAATACAAAATACCCGAAGAAGGGGAAAGGGCATTGCTCCAGATCATTTCTGAACTTGATGACAAGGGCGTGGTTGAAGAGACAAGGAAATGTGCGCGAGATAAACAAAATAGTAGTACCCCAGTTTCCCGTGGTCCCAGATATCAACACTCTATTGACTATGGTTCCCCCGTCTGCATGTTTCTTCTCTGTCATTGACTTAAAAAACGCCTTCTTTAGTATTCCCGTTGATTAACAGAGTAAGGACCTTTTTGGATTCTCATTGGCAGGACGGAGTTTCCAGTTATGTAGAGCTCCACAAGGATATACAGAGAGCCTTTCAATTTATAGTCAGGCCCTCAAGGGCCAACTTGATTCCCTGTCCCTACCTCAAGGTACAGCCCTAGTCCAGGACGTTGATGATTTGCTTATAGCAGCAGACACCGAGGCATTATGTAAAGAAGCTACAATGAAATTGCTCCTGCATCTGGCACAGTTCAATCACAAAGTTTCCATCTCCAAACTCCAATATTGTCGACATGAGGTGACCTACTTAGGTCATCTCCTGTCGAAGGAGGGACGCCACATTACCCCTGAACGAATACAAATAATCAGTAAGATGCCCCCACCAAAAACGCAGAAAGAGGTACGTGCTTTTATTGGTATCACCTCCTACTGCCGCCAGTGGATACCCAATGTTTCTTTACTCATTAAACCTTTATTGAGCCTCACACTTAAAGATGTTCCCCACCCACTCCCTTGGACAAATGAATGCCAGCATGCATTTGAAGAACTGAAAACAGCCTTGTGTTTGGCCCCCGGTGTTAGGCACCCCTAGTTATCAGAAACCCTTCACTCTTTTTTTCACGAGCATTATCGTTGTGCATTGTCAGTGCTAAGACAGTGCAGTGGCGACAAACAATGCCCCAGCGCATATTTTTCTGCAGTTCTAGATCCCGTGGCCCGTGCACTACCCAGTTGCTTGAGAGCAGCAGCTGCAGCTGCCATAACCATTCGCCAATCTGCTGACCTGGTCCTTGATACTGCACTTATAGTTATGGTTCCTCACGCAGTTGACACTTTATTAAATAGGACAAAAACTCAACATCTTACTAGTGCACGTTTGTCCGGATATGAATTGACTCTCTTAGCCAGTCATATCACCATCCGCCGCTGCACTACGGTCAATCCAGCCACATTGTTACCCTTTGTTGATGGTGACAGTAGTTCTGATCCACATGATTGTTTCCTCCGGACGGAGGAAGAGACTAAAGGCCGTGTGGATTTGACTGACACATCCCTCACTGACTCTGATGGTACCCTGTATGTGAATCATTCTTGCTTCAAACTTCCTGATGGTAGCACAACTGCTGCCTATGCTATCACCATGTTACAGACAGAAGTGGAAAGTGAGAGAATACCTTACCAATCAGCACAGGCTGCGGAGTTAGTAGCACTGATAAAAGCGCGTGAATTGAGTACGGGGATGGCCGTCAACATCTACACTGACAGCCAGAACGCCTTTGGCGTGGCCCATAATTTTGGGCGACTATGGGCTGAGAGGGGATTTTTTACTTCTCACGGTACTAAGATACAGCATGGTCATCTGGTCAGCGGGCTGTTAGAAGAATTGACTCTTCCTTCAAAGAAAGATGTGGTCAAATGTAGCACCCACAAGAAAGTAACTGAAGACATAGGAAGGGGTAATGCATTTGCTGACCAGACTGCAAAGGTAACAGATAAAGATGTCTCTGCCCATATGTATGTAGCTGGTCCCTCAAACTGGGTACCGGAGAAAGGGATGCACAAGGATACTATTGAGAATGTGAAGGAAATACAGGCAGAGGTGACTAGAGAGGAAAAGGTTCTCTGGGAAGAGCAAACAGGCCTATTAAATGAGAATGGCTGTTGGACGGATTTGCCTGAACAACAGCGATGGTTGTTACCCGATGCCTATGTTTTGCCAGTGGTCACTATGACTCATGGCCCAGCTCACATTAGTGCAAAAGGTATTTGCAAATTGCTAGCTCCGGTACGGCAAAACAAACACATCCCAAAATATACTGAGAGGTTAGTCAGGAATTGCATGATTTGTTTGATGCATAACCCGGGAAAAGGCACACCAACACCTGCTGGGAATTTTGCACCCCCATCTTACCCCTTCGAAGTGCTCCAAATAGATTACATACAGATGGAAAGATGCAACAATCTCCGATATGTCCTGGTAGTTGTGTGTGCCTTTAGTAAGTGGATCGAAGCCTACCCCCTTAAGGACAACACTGCTATAAGAACTGCTGAAATACTGTTGAAGGAATTTTCTCCCAGATTTGGGATGCCCAGAATTATCTGGAGCAACAACGGAAGCCACTTTACAGGGGAAATAATGATGAAAGTGTGTGTACGGATAGGGATCAGACAGCAATTCCATGCCGCCAATCACCCCCAGTCAGCAGGTTTGGTTGAGTGCCACAATGGAACACTGAAATGTAAAATGGCAAAGATCCAGGCTGACACAGGACTGTCTTGGCCGGACGCCCTGCCCCTTGACCTCCTATCAACTAGAGCCACGGCACATTCTCGTACCGGTCTATCTCCGTACGAAATAGTGTTTGGTCGGCCAGGAAATATTTGGGGAGTACCCTGCCCAAAGGAGTACTCTAACATTGAATACCCATGGTTGATTGAATATTTACATGAATTGACCACTAACTTACGTCTCATTCATCGTCAGGTACAATATATCCTGCCACCCAAACCAGAGGGCCCTGGTCACACCATCCACCCAGGCGACTGGGTCTGCATCCGCAATTTCCGGAGAACAAAGAACTTGGAGCCGAGGTGGAAGCCGCCCCAGCAAGTGTTGCTGGCTACCAGGTCTACAGTGAAGGTGGCAGGAAGAAAAAACTAGGTTCACGGAGTGCACTGCAAGAAGGTGCCTCTACCACTACCATACGAACCGTGGGTCAAGGAAGGCCTGGGAGACGACGTATGTGAGAAAGTCCTGCGCTTTGTGCCCTTCAGTAATGCAAACATTGCTGGGCTTCATCCGAACGAGAGGATGAGGACATCCTGCAATCTGCTGTTACTCAGCATCTGAGGTTGCAGGACACACAACAGCCAGAGCCTTTGTTTCCTGATCAAACAACACCCAGGTCCACCTGGTACAACCTCCGACCCAGAAAAAAGGACTGAAGAGACAAAGGTCTCTGCCCCCTGCTTGACATGGTCCGACAAACCGCTGCAGGGCTGTGATACACCGGCGCATTTTGACCGGAGCCGGTACAGCGGACCGGAGCGTGCCATTAGGACTGCCGGAATCACTGACCGGTGAAGCAACCACCAATCACAGGCAGCAACTAGGGAAAGACCAAGTGAAGCAGACGATGAACAAAATGAACACTGAAAGCTTGAAGAGGAAAGAAATAAAGAAACAAGAGTACATAAAGCCAATACGTGGCCGGTACTCGATCTGTCTAATCGTAATAATGACTATTTCACTGGGACTGGCCTGCCTCGGATGGGTAATACACGCTGCCCTTGCAGCACCTGAGCCTCCTACCTCTATAGAATCGCCTCATCAACATGTGTCATTACCCACCCATGAGATGAACCGAAGGACAGGTTTCTTTAAAAACACTTTCATTTAAATGTTACACCAGCACCAGCTTGTAGTGAACACAACATACTGTTGGGTATGTGGGTTGCTGGCCCATACTGCAAGCACTGGGATGTCCCTGATTCCGGCTCCTTTTTCTCGAGCTGGTTCGGCCTACAGCTGGTACACTGTGTTCTTTGATGCCTTCTATCCAGGTGACACATCCACACGATCCTTGGGGAAGATCAGTAGCAGACAAGCATTCCGCCACATCATGGCTGCGGAGTGGCCAAGCATGGATAAAGATTCAGCAGAAAAGAATGAATATGAGAACAATCATGGGTCTTTTTATCCATCGAACATCTACAATGGTGGGGGAAAGAAAAGACTGCCACCTCTCAGGGACCTCCCTGTCTACCCACATCCCGGACAATACTGCATGAAGAGCAGTGGAACAGTATGGGCGGGAGAAAGTGACTGTGCCTACACACTTCAGCTCAATAGTTCGACTCGCCCAGCTCTGGTGTCTTCACTGAATACCTATTTTGTGTGTGGGAACAAGGCCTACACCTGGCTGCCCAAGTCTTGGTCAGGCACCTGTTACATTGCTTGGTTGCTCTTCCCCACCTACACAGCCGATGCAAAACACCACATCCAGAAGAGAGGTGTGGTTGATACTGAAGACACAGCCGGCCAAGAATTTGGTGACTTTGCGAAAGGGTTCCTCCCCTTTTGGGGCCCTATTGTCAACAGTCGCAATCTCTGACATCTCACCAGGGTGGTAGAGGCCACCATCAACACGACTGCCGGTGCCCTCAGTAACATCACGGCTGAACTTCAAGCAGACCACCTCATGACTTTACAGAACAGAATGGCGCTTGACCTAATACTGGTGGATCGTGGAGGAGTCTGCACATTGATCAAAACAAGTTGCTGCGTTTACATCCCTGATAATGCACCGACAGTTTATCAAGCAATCCAAAAGCTCCATAAGATTGCTTCCGACATCCACCAGGATGAGGCTTCATGGGTCCCTAACAGGCTGGTTTTGGAGCATTGTATCTCAGTGGGGATGGAAGATAATGATTTTCATTGCCATCATCGCAGCCGCATAGTTCTCCTGCTGCCTCTGTGTTCAATGTATGCCCGCACTGTGTGGGCTCTGTGCCACCTCTTTGGCACACAAACAAGTGAATTCACACCACCACAATGACATGATGATGTTTGAGAAAGAGGTCCAGGAGATGATGGACATTGACCTAGATGACGACTGATATTACCTCTGCATGGCAAAAGGAGGGACTGTTGAACTGTGATGCTCTCGGCAACCTGATGAAGAATTGCTTTTCACATATCTGCTGAAGCTTGCTCAACCCCCCCGCTCCTTGTGGTCGAGCCGATTCCGAGAAGCTGCCTGTGTGCCTCACCCCCCCAGTTGTGTCAGAGACTTAGCCACATCCTGTCCATTGTTGGTAACTCAGCCTGTCACGACCAACTCCTGTGCCCTTTGACCACACCATCTGGTCAAGGAAGCACGAGGCTGTGCCCCGTGACCACACCATCTGATCAAGGAAGCACGAGGCTGCACCCTGTGACCACACAATTGAGCAAGGAAGCACAAGGCTGTGTACATTGTGCAATCAGAGACAGATGTCCCCTGGCCACGATTGCACCACAAGACTGACGAAGAACTTGTCAGTTGAGGAACTTATCAAAATGTGGAACTATGTATTGTGCAAATGGGCGTGGCTAGTACTATAAGTATGTGTGCGCTGCGGATTGAAGCAGCAGTCTCTGTAGAATTGTCTTTGTACCATTCTGAGACCCTGTCCTTAGCTCGAGCTAGTAAATAACTTACTTCCCTCCTCGGCTGGTTGTCCTGGTCTCTTTGGTAATGTATGATTTAAGCAAGAAGAACCCGTAGATTCTAGGTGTCCCCTGCACCGCTGGCTTTGACTCTCCTAGTTGGGGGGCCTTCAAAACGCTGGTTCTACAGTTGAAAAACCTAAAAAAGCATGCAATCCCTATTAAAGGTGAGGTTTGCACTAAAAAGAACAACTGATGTCAATGGCACCCATCAATGCAAGCAGCAAATAAGTCCTATTTTTTCCATCTGTTGACAGAGGAAATGTTTTTGTATTTGCATACTGCTGTATGTTACAAGTCATGCTCCAGCTTTCTAAATACAGTTAATGTTTATGACCATATGTAAACCTAGTGGGAGAAATAGCAGCACACTTGATTAACCGTGTACACAGATGACCAAAGCAAAGAAATGTCATACTCAATTGCATCACTTGTAAAATATACATAACCGTTCATCACAGGTGAAATCACTGAAATTGCAAAAAATAGCTTAGTCCCAACGCACCCTTTTTTAAGAGCATTTACAATATTAATTAGCTGTGTAATTGTTCTGATGGTGTTTCTAGGATGAAAGTGTAATGCAACTACAAAAATAAATCTAGGGATATGTAATAATGTTGAGGATAAGCACAGCAGCCATTTATCTCAACATCAATTTGCTGACAGTAGTTCAGTACTCTTCCAAATACATTTTAACTTGTGCTGTAATTTACATTCTGAAGTATGATGTTATATGTAATGTCTGTAACTGAATGCTGCAGTAAGGTTCCAAACACTTAAAACTATTGTAATTTGCCAGTTATGGTGGGATACACAACCTTGAATCTCAACGAATGCACTTTTATATAACAACATTTTATATTAAAGATACTAAATATTCAACTACTAAAACTTGACAATAAAAGTTTGGTACAAAACCATGAATCCATATGACACCGTTGTTCTGGACCTCAGCCATAATGTCAGAGATGACATAACAATTGACAAAGTTTAACGTCTTAACCCACAACAAAATTACCATCTGGCGTGACCGTGACCTGCAGCATAAATGAACAATATATGTTTGTTACTTTATGTCAGGTAACATAATGAGCTTAAAGACTTTACCAGAAAAAGGCCTTTAAGTTGGTAAAACAAGGTGCCACTGGCATACAGATATGTTTCACTTGAAATGCTAGCTTTCTAAAACTGTAGTTTCAAAGAAGTCTAAGAGTTATCTTCTGATCTTTACATGGTTGAAGGAATGCATCACTCTTGGTTTCTGAATATTTTGTTTCCTGATTTTTGTATGCCTTCTGGGCTAAGTTACACTCCTCTGATGACCTGAATGAGGAGTGAAAGAAGTATTAGTAGTTTGCTTTGTTTACCCCAGGTTGACTTGGGTGCTATAAACAAATTCTAAAACTCTAGCACTTGAAGGGGAAAAGTGAATGGTTATGTCTTTTTCTCACCAAGGGAAAACAGAATTATACAAATTATACATAACAGAGGCCTTCACGTAGGTACATTTGAATGGATATTTCCTTTCTAATCATCCTTTTCCTAATCCAACTAATCTCCACTATAACGTGGACCTGTCATCTTCTGTTATCTAATTTCACAAAAATGTGCTCCTTTCTCAATTTGTCATATTTGAAAACATGTATTCACCCTTGTGTACATTCTCATCTTGATAATACCTCCTCAGTGTATGTTGGTTTGCCTACTTATGCCTCACTAACCTTCCAATCAATCCTCATCTATTCTTTTTATGCTCAATTCAGTCTTGTGTTTTGCAGTTCAAATCTTGATAATGCTGCTACATGGACACTGTTTACCATTTACTTATTCGTTCAATTTCCCATGTATTATTTTTAAATATGCTCATTCTTTGGTTGCTCTAGATTCATACGTTCTTTACAACTTCAAGATTACTTAGCTAGTCATTTAAAATCCTCCCTGCCCTCCCCGGGCTCTTTTAGATTCTGAAACTTTTCTCATTTTGTGCCAAAACCATAGAATATGCAAATCATATCCATATCATCATCTTTGATTTTGTTTAAAATTAACATATTTTCTTTAAGCCATTTAAGTCCTAGATTTCATATTGCTTAACTGCTTCCATTTTGTAAAAGGTAATTTGCTTATCTTGTATGAATTAATGTTAGGACCTTTTAAGATTGACACAGATTTGTTTAAAGAGAAAGAAAGAAAGAAAGAAAGAAAGAAAGAAAGAAAGAAAGAAAGAAAGAAAGAAAGAAAGAAAGAAAGAAAGAAAGAAAGAAAGAAAGAAAGAGAAAGAATGAAGACTACCACCCTGATGGACAGAGAACTGCCATATTTAGAGATTACTACCTGCCTCAACGTTCAAAGAAACAGTTGTCACAATGGTGTCCCTGAAGGTACTTAAAGTTAGGTCGAAGGCCATAGTTCTGTTTGGCAACCATCCACAAAACATTTTTTTCAAAAACAACCTTCCAAAGTGAGAATTTTTTCGAAAAACGAATAACTAATGACCTTCACAACCAAGGAGTTATTTGTCAGAAAAAAGGACAGCAGACTAATTAGGGCCAGCGGTGTGATGCCCTTACTCTGATGAGAAACACAAGGGGAGCCAGGCCCAAAGGGACAGGTGGGGAGGCTGGGCCTTAGTTTGAATAAACACAGCAAAAGTTGCCCCGCCACCTACATTTAGATCCACATTTATGGAAAGTTGAACACGCTAGCTGTCGTTATCAACTGGGTATTTTTATTTACACCAAAATATTTCAAAAGATTAAACGAAGTTTGTCAAAAACAGGACATCGTAAACAAACAAAGACACATTACATTGAAGATTTCAACCAAAGTCGTTATGCTTTTCTATACACAAATGTATTACGAGCTAAACAACATCATCAAGCACGGAATCAAAAACAATCTGAAACAAACAGAAAAATTGAACATATACAACATTAAATGATAAAATAGATTCTTATAAATAGAAAAAGTGAGTAAAGCATAAGAAAGTTTGAAAGAAGAGGGGAAAATTAGAAAAGGAGCAAAATGAATTTGTGAGTCTTTTACAACCAGCAAATGCTGGTGTGAAGAAATAAATCGTGGGTAATCCTCTCTAATTGGCCGACGCGTTTCGAATCCAGGTAGTTACTTCCCGGAATCTCATCAGGGCACAATTAGTCTGTCATTGTGAAATGAAAACGAATTCACAGAAAATTGCACATGAAGTCTGTAAGTGCAGGCTTAGAGTACTCAGTGAGCAGTCCAGGGAAGGGGGCCACCGTCAGCTGATTCTTTGCGTGAAGCTGGCGGCTGCCGTTGTGTAAAAGTGAGTTTCTTTAATGGGCTTCAATTGAATTGTGGCCGGTAACTATTACTTAAACAGAGTTGGTGCGTGGAAGTATCATGTTTTCTTTATTTATTCAAAATCGGCATGTGGTTCAAAAACATACTCGGCAACCGCTCCGTCCAGCCCAGTCCATGTCTACGGCGTTCTGCAATAGCCCTTACTCTGATGGGCAGCAATCGGCCAGCCTGACAGAGACGTTTTCCACCAAAGGAACCAACTGGGGCACTGCAGACTGAAAGGTGGCCGCTCACCCGACTCAAAATATGTCTGGCAGACAGGATTGTTTGTCACATTTGTGATAGAGTACCTTGTCTGCCAAACTCTCAATTGCACCTAAACATGGGATAACTACATTGTGTGGCCAGACTACTGACAATTACACCAAGGATATATTATTTCATTACAATATCAAGAGTATATGATCATATGGTATGAATGTTTGCTATTGTTCATGTCAGCATTCTGTTTTTCTCTTTGGCTGCAAATGGGATGTCCTGAAATAATTGGCGATTGTTGCAAACAAAACATTGTGGAAGTTTCTGGGATGAGTACAGCTTTCGTCAAGCAAAGGCAAGTGCATCATGTAAAATACTAGAAAATGGCATCTGCAAGATTTTAGAGGACAGGTATTCTAGAGACTGGACTTTTTTGTACTTTATAATGTCAGTCGTATGTGCTTCAGATTTTTACATTTATTGTAAATTTCGAAGGTTTCCTTACCTCTACTTTACTGTTCCAAAGAGTCTCTGGCTCTCTTCACTTCCTATAATAATGAAGTATTTGTTCGTGTTCCGTTGGGAATAAGAGCGCTATAAGAAATTTCTTTTGAGGACATTACCGTCCCCTGGCTACGACATCTACTAAATGCAGGCTAGGCCTTGCACAGTTCAAGAACCTAGATTATCCGAGCATTAGTAATGATGATACGCCACCTATTATTTATTTAAGCTGACATAGTTTTCCCCCTTACTAGTGGCATGCTCCCTTTTGGTTTCTCTGTTTTGGCCGTAATCGTATTTGTGTCTGGACGGAAAGTAAGAGTAGTGAGATTGAATGGCCTGGCCTTCAATATTTACTAGATTTTGTGTTATATAAAAAGCTCATTAGGGTATTGTTTTTTTTCTACATCAGTTCATTCAATTTTGATGTGTGGGATGGGGAGGCTTAGGGGCCGATTCCGATCTCGGACAGACTGGAGTCTGACCGACATCAGTCAGAAAAATCAAACAGTACGACCTCTTGTCGTCTGTTCCAGACCTGCAAGTAGGATCGGTCATAGTCCCATACTCAACAATGGGAGCATGCATTCCACACAGAATGCATGCTCACATCGTTAAGTGTAGAGGTGCAGTTCATCCCTGCACCCCGTGGCAGGCACCCCAAGGTGCCTGTCAAGATTGTGTTGCCTCGCACCCATGGAGGCCACCAAAGAGAGTTTCCCACTGCCTTTGTGTGTCCGAAACGCCAGCACAGAAAGGCAGTGGGAAACTGCCATCGTACTCCCTCAGCCTGAAAGAGCTGGTCAGGGGAGTACTGAAGGGTGTCCGGATGGCGGACTGGCTCTCCGAGCAGGGTTCCAAATGGCTGTTTATTAGGTTGCGTTCCTACTGTGAAATCAGACTCTCTCTTGGACTGGCTGGCAACAGTAGAAAAGATGAGTCACATGACCTTATGCACTGCAACAGTATCTGGGGTACTCTATCGTTTTGCTGTCCTTATGATTTGGTTCCTAACAGGAAAGGTAGGCTACAACTGGATTAGCTGACTTCAAGAGGTCACACGATTCTGTGTGATACAGCAGAATCTGGATTGCTCTGCCAATTTGGCAGGGTCTTGATTAGCTGTTAATGAGGTTAGGTTGCTAGTGGGAAAACAATGATACATAGTCCCATGTCACTGTATGCTATTCTGGTATAGGGGGTGGTATGTGGATCGGGCATAGTTTCCATTAGATAATTTGGATATGCAGAGGGAAATTTATTAACACTTTGTATTGAGTTCACACTCAAACCCTGATATACATTGAAAAGTTACTTAGAGTAACGAAAAGAAGTGCTATGTGCTATGTTGCACTACTTTGCATCTAGGGGGTATACCGTGAGTTGAACACATGCTTGCCATGCAACCACCTCTGGGTCATACATTCCCATGCAACCAACTTTGGGTTTTGAGGCAAAGCTCAATTTACAGAAAAATTTAGAAAGGAGTTTGTGCTTAGAGTGACGCAAAGTAATGCTGTGTGCTACCTTGCACTACTTTCCATCAAATGGGTATAACACAGAGGAGAACATGGGCATTCCCATGCAACCACACTTGGGGTTTGACGTAGGGCCTGATTTACTGAAAAATGTAGGCAGGAGTTTGTGCCAAACATTTAAGCTTCCTCGAGGCAGGCCTAAAGGTGAAGAAACGTTTTCTTTTTCAAAACTCCTCAAATATTGTGTGTGCCCTGCACTGTACATCATATATAAACATGGGAAAAATATTAAACTACGTTAATTCATAGTTTGGAACTGGAAGGGTACCATTTCAGTACAAAACCTATACTTTGCATCATGCACACACCCTTGCACTATGGTGCAGGGCTGTGTTCCTTGGAGCAAGGCAGCCAAAAGTACATCAGCACAGTGGGAGAGAAAAGCAGCACCATGTCTTAGTTGATGCTGCCCTGCTTTACTCTCTCCTTTTGCTGCAATGTTGCCCAGCAAAATAAAGTTGCGTAAAATGTTAGTACATTTTCCTCTTTGTTCCAGACAGGAAATGGTCATCCTTCTTGGAATGGCTGACAGCAAGGTAGTGATTACGTCACATGACCCTGTGGGCTTCTGTGGCATCTGGGGTGTGCCACTAGTCTAGCAGGGTCTTAAATGATTATTTCTGAGATATACATTCTGGCAGAAAATTACACTTTAGCTTGGATTGGCTGGCACCGGGAATGGCTAAGTCATGTGACAGTGGATAACATAGAGGAGTCTTCCGTGCTCTAATGGCCTCTCCCTGTACTTATTTGCTGGTTTTGATGTCAGGGCACTGTTGGCAAAATTGTCTTCACCTCGGATTAGTTGGTTTTGAGATAATAATTTGGTCACTTGTCTTTGCGTGCCACGAGTATGCCTACACAACCCTGATTGCCTTTTGGGTTTTGATGGAAAAATAGGTATATAGCTTGGTTTGATGATTCAAAATATCACAGCTAGACCATGGGTGCTACAGAGGTGTCCAAGGCAATCTACTGGTGAGACTAAGCTCACTTGAATACTGCCTCTATTAGGATTTGAACACCGAACCTGCTATTTCCTCTTGCAGTAATCATTGACGTATCCACCTAACTTGCTTTGGAGAGTCGAGTGACGTCATACCCAATGGCTTTATACACACAAAGTGTATGAGAGTAGCCACTAGAGACTGACTACCTGAGGACCCAGAGAGAAAAAAGCTCACACTGTCTCATCGGTCTGATTTCCTAGGCAGTGCCTTCTGCAGTGGATTCCTGGAACAGGTACCTAGGAAGGAAAGGTAGACTGCAGACGTGTTCCACACCGGCACCCTGGACTCACTAAATTTGCATGCAAGAACTGGATGATTCCACCTGTCGTCACTTTCTTAGGGAAGAGTAACTCCTTTTCCAGTATGTAAAATGAGTTTGGTGGCTCTGAGACGAGTGTAACAAAGAGGTGCTCATACTTCCACTGCAATCACTTTCCATGGTAACTTACTTGGACTTGTCCACCCTAGGCAAACCAACAAACACCCACAGTGGCCTGGAGATCTCACGACTCTCTTCCTGGTATAGCTGTTACATAATTGTGTGTAAGTTTCCTTCTTCACCTAACATGATGGTTCACGTATGATGTCTATCACCTTGTGAGAGTGGATAGTTGCCTAGAGCAGAGATGTGACATAGGTTTTTGTGGATGTATGATGATACATCGCAAACTCTTACATCGTGTGCCATAACATCGCAATTGTATAGCAATGCATGCGCAAAACCTTTACATCGCATACTGACACCCCGCTTGCTTTTACATAGCTATTTTTACCCGTCAGTTTTAGGGCTCAGGGCGGGGGGTTGTGGTAGTTTTTTTAAAGGGGGCAGGACATTAGTCCTCAGGGCGGGGAAGGGGTAGTTATAAGGGCAGCACAGGGTATGTTTTATGGCTCAGGGCACAGGGCTGAGGTCGGGCCATTTTTGGTAGGGGCCGGGTTTTTTTTCCTCAGGGCGAGATGAAGGGAAGGGATGGTTTTTAAGGGCAGGGCAGGTAAGGTTTTAGGCCTCAGGGTGGTGGGGTGAGGTAGGTAGTGGCATGCCAGGGCTTAGGGAAGCGAGGGGGGTCGGGTAGTAGTGATCTTTACCATGCATATCCCTTTACCAATCATGCAGTTACAGTGAAATTGCAAGGAAAAGGCGTGCGCGGTAATGGCATGTATGGTAAAGGAATGCATGGTTAAGACGCATTCATGATTGGGACCACGTTATAGAGGCATGCATGGTTCTGCCATGTGTGCCTCTGTCACATGACCATATGTAAAATTTGGAATGTGGACTAGTTTTGTCATGGTGGAGAGCGTTATAAGCAGTGGCGGCTCCTCTGCAAGGGTAGCGGAGCGTCATCCCACAGCTTCACAACAGTGCCAATTTTAGAAACATAAAATGATAATAACTTAGGGGCATATTATCAAGGGGGTTTATCTCCACTTTTTTGGCTTTAAAAGCCAAGAAAGCGAGATAAAATTATCTCCCTATTACCTAGCTGTCGCTAACACCAGTTAGCGACAGCTAGTAGGAGATAGAGACCATCTTGGGCCCCGCTTTGCATGTCAGTGAAATTTATCACTATTGACATGCAAAGTGGGCGTGCCAAGATGTTAGCGACTGGAAACAGTCGCTAACATCGCTATCTCCTATTACCAACTTTGAGAGATATTCGCGCTAAGCGCGAATATCTCCAAAACCTAACACCTGCCCCTGAGCAGTTCTTAGCAATGTTATCCAATGGTAGGTGGATAACATGGCTAAGAGCATTAGCTCGGTAATGCATGAATATCGCTGACTTTTCAGCGATATTCATGCATTTCGGCAGATTTTTATCGCTTAGGAGATAAACCTTGATAATAGCAAGCCTCCTAAGCGATAAAAATCGCCGCAGCTCGGCGATAAAAATATTGCCGCTAAGCCAACATAGCGATAATTATCGCTAGTTGTTGGTAATATGCCCCTTAGTTACTATCATTTTATGGTTTGTGTCCATCTGCATTGCGGGAGGGTGGGTGGGCGGTGCAAAGGAGAGGAGTGGTTTGCCTACTCTTAATTGTGCAATTACAATTTTTGATCGGCCCTCTCGAGCTGCCCAAAACAGCCATGTGCGCTTCCCTGTTCTCCATGCAGGCTGCAATACAGCCTGCATGAAGAACATGCCCACCCCTCCAGCCCATGGCTGAGCGCCTTGTCGCCACACTCAGACCAATCACAACGATGCATTGTAGCGTTGTGAATTACTTAGGGGTGGGAGCCTGGCTGCCTGCTTCCTGTTTCTGTCAGCGGCAGGGGAGCAGGAGCAGAGAAGACGCAGGACCTTGCCTCAAGGTAAGTTTAATATTTTTTTTATTCAACCACCTCCTTCCCTGCATAACACTGCCAGGGACACCCCTTGCGGCCCCCTCTCGCGACCCCTGCACCCGACCCCACCCACGAGCCATGCAGGCCACCCCTGGTTATGATTGCAAAAACAGGAAAGACATGGCGTAGCAGTTCGGGGTGGACTGTTCACATTAGGCACAGGGTCAAGACTGATTTGCATATGGCCATGTCTGAACTGGGGTGGTGTGGAGTGCAAAAAAGCGATGGATTTAGGCCCAGATCTCTGTACTGGGGTGAATGTATGACATTGTTCTGCATTCTGTCCATAAACTGTTGTTTTTGCATTTGTCACCCCGAGTGTGACGGGTATGCTGAGCCGTGAGTCCCGTGCTCTCCACACCACTGGAGTCAAGCTATCCTGGCTGATGACAGCTGATAGCCAGAAACCGGTCCTATGATGCTTGATTCCGGTCCAGGAAAGACATGGTTTAGCAGTTCGGGCTGTACTGTTCCCATGAGGCACAGGGTCAAGACTGATTTGTATATGGCCATGTCTGAACTGGGGTGGTGTGGAGTGCAAAAAAACGATGGATTTAGGCACTGATCTCTGTACTGGGGTGAATGTATGACATTGTTCTGCATTCTGTCCATCAACTGTTGTTTTTGCATTTGTCACCCCGAGTGGGACGGGTATGCTCAGACGTGAGTCCCGTGCTCTCCACACCACTGGAGTCAAGCTATCCTGGCTGATGACGGCTGATAGCCAGCAACCGGTCCTAGGATGCTTGATTCCGGTCCAGGAAAGACATGGCTTAGCAGTTCGGGCTGGACTGTTCCCATGAGGCACAGGGTCAAGACTGATTTGCATATGGCCAAGTCTTAACTGGGGTGGTGTGGAGTGCAAAAAAACAATGGATTTAGGCCCAGATCTCTGTACTGGGGTGAATGTATGACATTGTTCTGCATTCTGTCCGTCAACTGTTGTTTTTGCATTTGTCGCCGCTGGTTATGAGGCTTGAGTGAAGAAAAATAGATGTACCACAAAAACAATGTATTGCAGCTCCTCAAAAAAGGGGGGTACACAGTCATTTGATCTGGTACTCCTATTGGAGAGAGTTACATGAACACAAGATAATGTCTAATAAGTAGAAAGCTGCTTTTCCGAGGAAGGGTAGTTGTGTTTTTTCTCAATAAGGGCAGGTGGCCCTCTCTAGCCATCAATTAAAAATATTTTCCACCGATTTGAAAGGTTATAGGTAATCCTCGATTTTGGAACTGAATTAAGTTTTTTAGAGAAGCAATCTACTTTACCCAAATTGGCCTGCTAGATCCTTTTTTCCCCAGAATATCGAAAGCAATTGTGGCAAAGCTACAATATAATTTACTTCCACCTTGTTAAAAGCACGTTTTGTCACATCAGAAACATTTGAGTATGAGATCACACCTTTTGCATGGCAGTGCAGAAGGTGAGGTACCTAAGTTTGCCTGGTGGAATCTTGCAATTCTGTCCCCATGCTTTGATAAACACTTAAAGAAAATCTGATTTTCATGGTAACAGAACATTAAAGCACACCAAAATGTATACAAAACATTCAATAGCGGGTATAACAAAATCTAATAAATAATTCAGTCCTCTTCAGAAGATTTTTTCTTTAGCTTCAAATCTGTTTTTCATACAAGGGATCCAGAAGCGGCTGGGCAATTTCATAGAGCATACCCAAATGAGCCAACACTTTCTTTGTTCCTTCACACAGCCATCCTATTCAGTCTTAACCATGTGGGCTCGTCTGTGAACAAAGCTCTGTGCTACTGCTGTTTGTGGTTTTGTGACTATTAGGCACACAATGGTGCTCATATGTTCAAAGGCGGTCACAATCACCAATTCGGACTTGGAGAGGTTTGTTCCTCTCCAGCATGAAATCGCTGGGTGGTAGTGACAACACGCATAAAGTTAATAGATGAGGAGCAGGACTTGATGCCCTATTAGACCCATCAAAAGAACCTGATACTTACACCCCTTACCAGATTCTAGGCACACATTTGAAGTACTGCCAAATATACCAAATTCCCCTCTATTAAGAAGGTGGAAATTCTGTCTCTAGAGTTTTTAAGTGGAGACAGGTGTTCTCACAAATGTGACTGTGGACCCTTATTATATAAGGAAAGGGAGTTAAGTGCAACCCCCTTTCAGATTAAAAAGAAAGTGTTGCTATTTTTCTACCATGTTAAATATAACATTATTTATCGAAGTAGACAAAGCTTAGGGCAGATTTAACAAAGCTTTGCTCTTGATAAATGTCTTACTTTCCAGCACAAAGCTTGTATTTAGGCATGGGCGGAAAATCCGTTCCGCTCGCGGATTTTGCGGATTTTCGGGAAATCCGCAATCCGCGAGATTCGCGAATCTCCCGCAAAATCCGCAAATCCGCGAGCAGCGGATTTTGCTCGCACTGCTCGCACTGTTCGCGTGAGTTCGCGCCCCGCGAATAAGTGCAAAATTGCAGAAATACGATCTTAGCAAAACTGAAAGTAACTACTTACCAGGTTCAAAAGTTCAGGCTCATCATTAGTAGCCATTTCCTGTAGTGCTTCCTGAGGGGCCCCTCCAGAGTTCAGTTGCCAGTTGAAACTATTATGTGACCCTGCTCTGAACCTCAGAATAGTTACACATATGCCACAAAGGTCCTGAATTACAGCTAAGGGAGACAAGCAGGAGCCAGGCTGGAAGTTAAAATCCATTAATCAGCCCCTAATTCATTATTGTCAGTTGGGGCAGGGCAGGTGTTGTAACTAATTTTGCAACAATGAAAGCACTTAGCAAGTGCAAAAGATCACTAATCAGGGCGCACTAAGGAAGCAGGTGCCAGCTAAAAAAATATTCTGTGACACATTAATCAGCCCCAAACTAATTCAGGTCACTTGAGGCAGGGAAGGTGTGCTTTGCTTTGCCGAAAATAATGTACACTGGACAACCAGAGGGTGTGGTGATGAAACAGAGGGTGGCATGGGTGGGCCAGAGGGTGGCATGAGTAGTCAGAGAGTGGCAGTGGTGACAGAGAGTGGCAGTGATGAAGAAGAGTGTCCCAAACAGGCTGGACACGTAGAAACAACAAGTTCGCAAAACTTGCGACCCGACAGGTAAGTTTGCAAATTGCGAAATTGTAAAAACCCTCGCGAACTGGCAGAAACACGGGCGAACACAAAAAAAAAAAATCCGCAAATTCGCGGGAATTCGCGGATTTTGCGGATTGCGAATCCGCAAATCCGCAAAATTCGCGAACGCGAGATCCGCAAAATTCGCTCATGCTTACTTGTATTGTGCTGGAAAGTTGTCACAAGTAACACAGGTAACTGCCAGGAACATCACAACAGTGTGCACTACTTGTGGTAAGAGTAGAAGAGGGTTTATCACAGATGCCAATTGTGAGAAGTTAGCCTGGCATATGTTGTCCACTATTCTAGTGGGCACCTTGCAGCAGTATAAACGACCCTTATGATGGTGGTTGTAAAGTCAACCTTATAGACCAGCTATCCTAGTGGTAGCATGGACCAGCAGTCTTAGGCTAAAACTTCAGAGAGCATGTAAAGCAAGCTGTTTTACCAATTATAATCCCTTGAATACCAAATGAAAGGACACCACACAAGGTATATATCAAATATATATGTATTTATTAATAACATAACCCCTCTGCACTCTTTATGAGGTCAGAGTTCGAGATACATTACAAGTTATACTATAAGTTGCACAAATACAATTCTGCCCTGGGGGCCTCACAAACCATATACTAAGTAAGTGGTATAAGAGCCAATTCCGGAGTAGTGAATAGGCCTAGAGCCTAGAGAATCACAGGGGCTACACTGGACAACCAAGGGATTGGAAGTAGGTGGCCCACGGGAGACGCGTGCAGTGTCTAAAACACAGTCGCGAGTTACCATAGAGTTATAATGGGAACGTAAAAGTTACAAAGTAGTTAATTAAGGACGCTTCCGCATAAACTACGGTAAAACCATGTTAAACTAGGGCACTTCGAGAGTCAACACCCACGGGAGCACCGGAGTACTCGAGTTACCTCACCCAGGGAAGCTGGGTGCATAGGTGTCTTTTCGAGTCGGGTTTCGTCGCTGTTTCCTATGGAGAGCTGCAAAGAAGTGCTGCAGGCGACCAGGAGAAAAGTGTCCGGGTGGATCCAAGGGTGGATCGAAGATGTGAAGAACCTGACAGCAGAGGGGACAGAGTCTGGGTCACTAGCCAGTGACCAGGAAGGAACCAGGAAGGAACCAAACGATGTCAAGTGTTTCAGGTAAAGAAGGTGAAGCTTGTCTCTGTAACCACAAGGACCAGGAGGTGTCGATGACAACCAGGAGCTGGATTCAAGCTGTTCCATGAAGGATGTAGTTGACTGCGTTGTCGGAATCCAGATTGGGCCCAACAAGCCTTGGAAAACGCAATCCATGCAGGAAGGGAATATTGGCTTCAGTTCAGCCCAGCAAGGTCTTGGGAGCTTCTCCTTTGCAGGGAAGCTGGGGCGAGCCTGGAGCAACCAGGCCAGCAGTGCAGATTAAAAGAAAAGTCTTCAGGGGGCTAACTAGCCAATGGGCTAGCAATTGGGAAGACGCGTCGAGCTGAATTGCAAGAGCAGGCCCCACGCGGCACTCGTGGAGTGTGGAGGGCTAAGCTTTGGTGCAAATGGTGCTCGGTCTGGGGCTTCTCAAACCCCAATGCACAACTTCGAGGATATCTCAGAAGCTGCACTGTTATCAAAGAGCAGGTAGTCCAGGGTGTCTGGTCCCACGTCTCTTGTGCCCGCCACGGGTCTCAGCTTTGCTGTGGATGTGGATCGGAGTCGGAGAAGTCTGGAAGTCCTGTTCCTGAGTCGCTGAGCCTTCGGGTTCTGGCTGGAGCGTCGACAAAGCAAACCAGCAAGTTACTGGTGGTGCCTGTTTGCACAGGGTGGTCACTCCTTGACCACAAGGGAGATGTCTTCAGTCTTCTAGTCGGAATAGAACGTCGAAGGTCCAAGAGTTTCATTTCAGAGTTTCAGTCCAGGATAATCTAATGTCTCTAGACTCAGCTCCTATCTTTATACCAATTCTAGGGGCTGGATTACCTGCTAGGTCCATCCTATGGATGGACCCTGAGAAGGGGGTGGTTACAGCCCTCTCCCTTTGTCCAGTTTCATGCCAGAGCGGGGTTGGAGTGCCCCAGCAACTGGTTTGAACCGGGCTGTGCATGGAGCACCTTGTGTGCCCCAGGCAGTGTCTGGAAAAGCATCTTTCCATTGAACCCATCCTGCCTCAGTACACTACAGGCTGTCTGGGGAGGTGCTAGCACCTCCCTCGACAGAAAACCTATTGTCCAGGCCTCCCTTGCTGGAGTTTCATCCAGCTGCAGGAGGTCAGACTCGTGTCTGTGGTAGCAGCATAAATTTTGTGATGCTGAGGCTCTGTTTAACTTTAACAGGGTAAAGCAATAACTACATGTCTTCTCCCTCTAGAAGGGTGGAATGCTACCCCCACTGCCAGAACTGGCAGGGGGGTAGTATTCCAAAGTGTTTGACACCTTACACGACATGTTTTGATAAAGTCAAACCAAAGTTAGCATTAACCGCGAGTATTATAATGCAATTAAGAGTATATGGTATGGCTATATCTTAGAACAGCTATAAGGACATGGTTCCGAAATATTTATATTGAATTCAGATTTATGTTACATGCTATAGTTCTAAGATGGAAGATGAAATGGTGAGTGTTTGGTATATCTTTCCCAAATCAAGACAGCATCCATATCTCGTAGATTCAGAGCATTTACCCAACTCTAAGAGGAATATTATACACATTCTCGTAGCTAGTGTGAGAGAGTTCAGTTCAGAAGACTATATAGTAGAGGTTGTTGTCTTTATTCCGTCACCCACTCTCCACAACTGCAGAGAGAGATGCCAACATTCTAAGGCAGACTCTGGAGGATCCTACCAACGGGGAAGGGTGAAGGGGGGAAAGTGGAATGTACCATATTGATATGTAAACCCAAGAGGAAGATTACAACAGGTTGTTTATTCTCTTTAGATCTTGAGTACATGAGATAAATCTTTACTAGTTTCAAGAAAGGGTACCATGCAGTGGTGTGTGCCTTTCTCTATTCCACTATCCCCATGTTAACATCAGCGACTTTTTAATCTCCTCAGAGTACAAAGTGGGTGTGGGGCAACAGCATTGAAGACCAGACAACCCACAGTGAAGCCATACGTCTGACAGTAGTGCTTTGCTCTACATTGCACTACTTTGCAGCAAGGAGGCATTCAATGGCTTCTGCATGGGTATTTGCAATCAACCACTCATAGGTTTTGATGCAAATTCATATCTGCTAACAATGTCAGACAGTGCTTTGCATAGAAAATAACACCTCCTTGAGACAAACGATAAAAAATAGTTATTTTTATTTCTGTGATGATTTCCAACATTGAGTGTGTGCTGCACTGTACAGCACACACACAATATGGGAACATTGTAAAGCTAGACTAAGCATAGGATTTGTACTGGTGTGGTTCCTTACAGTACAAACCCTTTGCTAGATATAATGTACACACCCTTGCACTCAAGGAGCACAAGGCTCAAAGAGCACCTGCACAGGGTGAACTGCCAATGACCAATGTCCATGCATTCTGACTGTTAAGTTTAGGATTTTTCTCAAGCTAGTGTATCAGATCATGGCATGCAACTACTTTCTGAAGTAGATTTTTATTATAAAAAAGAACAAACAATATATTTTTACACTGCCTCTTTGAAAACAAACTTTACCAAAATTACTAATTGAATCATTTGTATCAATTTATCAATATCATAATATTTTCATACTTCAAGTAACTATTTCATTTCATTCCAGTTTATGTATGCTCATGCAGGAAATGAAACCGTATTCTGTGCCAAGGTGGGCAGTTATACTACCACTGTGCCACCTCATCTGGTGGCTGTATTGAGCGAATGTAAATTTAGCCAAACTAAGCTCATGTGGGCCACTAATAAAATTCAATTAAGCCTGATGTGCGATTCACTTAAACAATACCTATCATAATTCAAGGCTGAACAATTCATATTTACAGCCCAAGTAGGCAATAGTCCACCAAAAGCAAGGGTACTTGATTCTACTTCGAACCAGTTTTTTCATGTGTGTGTTCAACAATTGTTTCAATTGAAAATCATCTAATTGTCACTTGATCCTTATCTTCCTTTCAATTACTTCTGCATACAAAATAATCTGCGTAAAATACTTATTTACAGTATATTATAGAGGTTCTCAAACTGGGGGGAAGCAGGAAATACATACTAGCAAAGCAAAGATTAATTTTATTCCACATGCATGGCAATGTCAGTCTTCAAGGATGTTTGTTTTCCTGAAGGTGGTCAGTATCAGGTGTAAATCAGAGTGATTTAGTATTCATGATGAACTTCAGTCTGAAAACACCTGATTTCAAGTCAGATGGCCATCATTGGATGAGGACAGGTCTTTATCTGTTTTCAAATATTAGGTCATTCGTTTTGGTCAGGTTGAATGTAAGTAAAATGATTAACATAATTTTCTACATGACAGCAAGACTGGCCTTGAATTATTCAGTCATTTCAGTTAGGGTTGATTATTGTTGGTTTCTTGTTTGATCTTGATACCATTATAAGTGAGTGGGACTCCAAGAGGCTACATATAGAGATTGAAGATCATGAGGGAAAGGAATGCTCTTGTGGGCATTGTGTTGATAACTCAATCCCTTTAATATTTTAAAAATCTTACATAGGACGCAATCATAAATGATTCGCAAAGAGATGAAGCTGGTTAATAGATAGAGATTGGTATTGCGAGAGAGGGTGAATATGTCCTCTAGTTGAATGGTTCCTGTTTCAGTGTGGCATTATGACCTAAAGCAGTACTGGTTTTCATGAAAAAATGAATCAATGTTGATTTGATCATGCAGCTGGATGTAGAGGGATTTCTCATTTACCTTTCTGAGGAATGGCTGGCACTGAGTTGGTTGGTAAGTGGTGAGGTAAGTGGGATCTAGAGTTGCTTTGCTCAGGAGTGGTAGCATCCGCCCAGGATGATGCATCAGGGAAAAGGTGCCTTAAGTAAGAAAAACATTTATTGTTTCTAATAGAGGTGGTCACAAAAGAAGTTCACAATGGCTGAGAAAAACGTGTCTCCTTACCAAAAGTCGGCTTTTTGCACAGTTATTTAGATCTCTGTGCAGCTTAAATCACTCGGCATTGTCTACAAAGCCCTTCAAGGTGTTGGTCCTGACCACCTGAAGTGGCAATTTCAGTGATATGTCCCTAAAAGACCACTTTGTTCTCTTAGAGCAAAACTGGTGACAGTTCCTTCTATAAAAAAAAGCCAGTTGGGGTAGCAGAAGCTTTGTGGTTTGAGCAGCTAAGGCCTGGAACGGCCTCCCTTTCCATTTAAGAAGTATGGCAGATTTACTGGCATTCAGGAAGGGCTTTTTAATGTATAACCCAGGTTTATTTCTGTGCTTTATCTGGAGGATTGTAACTAGCGCCAGGACACCCTTGGGTAGCAGTAGCGCTTTACAAATGTTTTTAACATAACATAACATCTGGATTAAAAGTGTATGAAGGAGATCCATTTGAGCGCATTACAGAATGAGATCAGTCTTGTCGGTGAAGAAATGATTTGTAACTTTATTACACTTGTTGAAGTGCGATGTGGGGGTCAGAAAGCAAGTTGATGTGGTTTTTCTTTACTATGAAGAGGTCTCTACTATTGTTGGCTGCTTCTAAGATGGTTGAGTTGTTATATAATGCTTTGGCTGTGGCCATTTGGTGATTGAGAAAGGAGCAGAGGAACACAATTTTTCCTACGCCACTTTTTCCCCCTCTTTTATTTGTTGCTTGTGGATTGAGTACTTACTGTCAGGGAGTCATTGGGAGTACAGCAGAAGTAGCACAGTTTTTTTACCTTTGTCTCATTATTATTTTTCAAGGAAAAGCTTAGTGGGTCATGTACTGTATAGACATTGGTTGCAGGATGTGTCTTGATTTCTAGGATGATGACAGATTGTCATCCTGGTACCACCAAGTCATCACACATTTTTTCATGTTTTCCTAATTGCTTTTTCTGTAACCTTTTTGTTTTTTGACCAAAAACAGTGTTTATCAAGTGGCCGTCGTATGGAGTTCCCTTATGCTGATAAATACATAAACTGATACAGTTGGTATCTGATTTCCATAATGATGAATGCGTGTTCCTTGTGTTTGTCCAAATTTTTCTTAAGGCAGAAATTACAGGGCTATTGTGAGCAGATGATAATAAAAAGATAACAGCCTTTCACTGTTTTGCCGATGAACAGTTAAATCTAGCCTCCATGGAAGTAAACGTATAAACAATCTATTCTAGTGGATGATCTGGCAAGAATAGTCTTAGGTTCTCCCATCAAAAATGAATTTCACTAAGGCTTGAAGTATGTTATGTTATGTTATAAAGACTTTTATAACGTGCTCTATTACTAACAAGTATCCTGGCGCGGCAAGAGAAGTGGCGAGCAGGGTAAGATTGTCAAGATGGAGAAGATAGTTATAACATTTTGTTAAACAGATGGGTTTTCAGACCTTTCTTAAAGGCGGCAATGGACTGGGCCGCTCTGAGACACAGAGGGAGAGCATTATGAACTTATTTTGCACCAATTCCAGTTTTTGTACCTTCCCTATCAAGTGAATCAGT
Organism: Lissotriton vulgaris; assembly: GCF_964263255.1. NCBI lineage: Eukaryota > Metazoa > Chordata > Amphibia > Caudata > Salamandridae > Lissotriton > Lissotriton vulgaris. The sequence continues at coordinate 179,541,421 of NC_141700.1, forward strand.
TCTCTCAATATGTGGCAGGAGAAAGCTGCATTTAGCATTTACGGTTCTTCATGTAGTGGCAAAGGGAAGTCCTATGTGGGTAAAAAACCTAGGACATCAGCAAAGTAAATGACCAATTTCCCCGAGACCAGTAGTGTGAAGAAGGAACGAACATAAAAATATATGCAAATATATATTTAATAAGTAAAGTTAAAAATCATATAGACACATAAACTATATGACGGGATAAAAAACTAATTCATAAAAAACAGACACAAGTGTTATCAATTGACAAATATCCTATACATTGTATACTATACTGAAGGCAATACATTCACATTAATAAATGACATAGAACAATACTAGACATATAATCATAACAAAGAATCAAATTATTGGCTTAAAAAAATTCTAGACATCAAATCATAACAAAAACTCGACGCGCGTTTCGGCAGAAAACCGCCTTCTTCAGGAGTTTCTGCTGATAGTCTGAAAATACATATACAAAAGAGATATATATCAAGTCATGGTCTTATTTTCAAGTGACTGACATCAATATTTAACAGTATTTGAGAAAGATAAAAACAAGAGAAAATATATAAAACACAAGTTCATATAAATCTAACAAATTCGTCAATCTTCACAACTAGCCAGGTATCAGACATAAAATTTGGTCATTTCTTGTCATGTGATTGACAAATATATTGTGCAGTACTTGATCTAACACAGATGGCATAGTTCTATATGAAAGATATATAGCGCATTATATTAAGCTGTGTAGACATAACCTTTGTAACAGGAGGATATACACAATAGGTTATCATTTACTCTAAAACACAGAACCTGGGATAAATATCTCCTATGATATAAACAAGCACTTACATTGATATATTTTATAGATGCTGTTGATGTTTTCATATATATGTGTCGTCAGGGCCACTTGGTAAAGGCTAATACCTGATTAAAAAATATTAACATCAAAAAGGAAATGAGTGGAAATGGCAAAAAGCAAATGAAGTAATGAGTCACTTTTGAACACATGGAGCCGCCTGGATGGTAAGTCTAAGGCATTATTCAGATTTCTATAGGAAGCTCGAGTAAACTAACGATAAACATACGAAATTTGTAAGGAGGGAGGTTGTAATACACATTCGTCTCGGTCTATCTAGTGTGGGATAACCACCTTGTGAATACCGATGTATCTATGCTACCGATATATGTTACACAGGATGTGTCAAATGACAATAGAAAACTATGAGATAGTTGCGAGGTTAGATCTACACATTATTTAGATCTGTGAGTTATTATTGAGGCTGCTAACGCAAAACTCCCACAAAAAGCTGGAAAATGAAAACTGTATTATGTTTTAAACATATACCTGAGATAATCACTTATATCTTCTTAGTTTCAAACACAATGTTTATAAAAAACCATCCGGAGGAGGAGGCCGGGGTAGTATGGCAATCACTAGATCAGCTTAATAGAAAGGTGCTGCAATAATAAAAAACGAAATAAATGGGTAGAAAATGTTTATAAGCATAACTACATGATCTAATATGAAAGTAGGCTTCTATCAATTAACATGTTTCCTGGGAGAAAACCGTAGTTAACTAGCCAATATATAAATACGGAAAGAAATACCTATAGAGTTCTGATGTAGGTATATGAATTCATATATGGGATATGGACATCCGCAATTTGTCACACGGTTCGTGGCTGTAGATTAAAAAGAGAAACTAAAATGGATATCGAGCATTAGCCAGATTTCTAAAGAGTTTCTAGTCGCTTACAGTCATTATATTAACCCCAAACTAGGGCGACTAATGACAAGCATAATGGCTTGCATACGGAATGTGGCAAACACGTACCTTGTATATTAGCGGAGATACACGAAACATATTTCTTAGTCTGTATTCTGTTCAGTGATATCCGACACTATATAACTGCGGAAAATAAAAATAACAGAGGAGATGCTAGCTATTTTACCAACAGCTAGTATGGACTCAACTAGCATATTGCTTGTCTAATGGCAGCCGAAGTCTACGGGTTATCGCTGGTTCTTACCTCGCAACAAAAAGAATCTTGTGGACAGCAAGATGGTGCTGCTCCAAATGGACGGGATGCCACGCCAAAAAGTTACCTCCAAATGGGAAAGTAAATGCTGCAAAAATGGGCTAGCATTTAAAGCCCCGAAATTGGCGCGAAAAATGCGAGTTCGAGCGAGAGAGTGGTAGACAGTGGGAAAGGACTAATGACGATATATCGTCAGGTCGTCCTGTTCCAAAATGGCACTCGATGTTTCAGAAAACGCAAAAAGGGTGAAAAATGATATCGATAGCGAGAGAGTGGTAGACAGTGGGAAAGGACTATTGACGATATATCGTCAGGTCGGCCTGTTCCAAAATGGCGCTCGATGTTTCAGAAAGCACAAAAAGGGTGAAAAATGATATTGAATAAAGGCGAATGTAATAGAATCGTTATGAAAGGGGTTAAAATTCTATTATAAGATGGCAATTGTCAATGTGATCAAAGCTCCAAACAAGGCTCTACTCTATTGTATCCATCAGATCGAGGAGGAGATGTTTACTAGCAGATGAAAACTTTAGGTAACCCGAAGGATGTATGGGTCAGCAACTCTAAAAAGGCAAAGCAAAACCCTATATGAGCAAACAAATATTTTTGAATAAAGATGAAAATTAATAATTCTGTTCAATAGTCCAGCGCTAGGCCCGTAGGCACAAGGACATATTTGAATTAAGATACGCACAAAATTGTAAGAGAAGTGTGTAAGTGGCAAAGGGAAGTACCATCCAGGGCCGGACAGGGAAACCAAAAACAGCCCTGGCAAAATGCTCAAGCCAGCCCTGCTCCCTCTCTTTTCATCCAACCAACCTTTCTCCCTTTTTCTCTCCTGTCTGCCTTCTCTCTCTCTGATCACCTTCTGTCTAACCTCCTGTGGTGTTCTGCACCTTCTGGTCTACTTCTACACCTCCCTTCCCCTCCCTCTTTTTCACTTGCTCTTTTGCCTCACTGTGACTGTTGCAATGAACCTGGGGGAGCTGGGGAAAGCGACATAAGCACCAGGAGCGGACATACGTTTTCAAAAGTAGCCTCCAAGGGCTCCTGCCCACCGTGAAATGGCGGTGGAATTAAAGGCCTGCCTCTTCCTGATTTAATACAGTTTTTGTATATGCCGATTTCCCCAGTGTTACCTTCCTCATTTGTACTTGTCGGAACTCGTTTAGGCCACTTCTTTTTCTATTGAATGCACTCTAAAATGGATATTGTGGTCCCTATTAATGTTTATCTTCTTGTTTTTATGTCTCTCTTTTTTTCCTTTCTTAGTAATGGAGCTGTTCACTAATTTCAAAGAGTAGTTCTGCCCAAGTTTTTACTTATGGACAGATATTTCACTTACTCACTCACTCACTGACTCATTCAACCTTCCACAGTTTAAAATAAACAGTTAAATACATATTTTTTTTACTGTAGAGGTGATCGATGGTTGCTGTGTTGAAATGTATTCTCATATTGTGCTCACTTCTTACCTTAATCATAACATGCTACACCAAGCAAGAATGATTTTTAACAAGCACTGGCACTTCGAATTCTGCACTATTGCAGACAGCATCTTTATACCAATAATCATAACTGCCGGATGCTAGCATTTTTATTTCTTGAAAAAACTGCCCCTTTAAAGAACACTCTATTTTTTTCTGAAATTGAGCGTGAAAATTCTAAGTAATGGTGCGACATGATCACACTCACTTTTCGTAGTTAATCCTTCACCAGGGCCAGGCGCTTTTCCCGTTCAGTGACTCATTTGATTGTCATCTACGACGCGCACGAAACAAAAAAGAACAAAACAAGGAGGCCCCGAGCTGTGTCTGGTAAGGATGACAGGCAGTCACCGCGCTGAGCTCTGTGCAGGAATAACTGAGTTAGAGAAAAGCTGCTGGCGCTGTAATAAAGCGTTTAATGGACACACAGCATCTACTGCCTTCCTTGGGGTAACACTAAATCCCTTTTTATTGTAGTTTGCACAGATGTTAGTGAGTTATCCATTTCTATAATCATACTAGAAGTTGGCACATCCATCTTAAACAAGAAGGCCAGCACACATTGTTTTAGAGAGTCCTTTTTCTAATAAACTTGTGTCACTTTCAGGTCAGTTTTACCAATACAAATAAAATTCAAACAAATAAAAAGTATATTGTCTCATGATGAAATTTATGCAATTATGTCCCTCAGGTCACTTTAAATTTATAGGTGTTAGGCCATGTGTGCTATACAACCAGTTTTTATTTTATTTCTTGCTGTGCTCTCTGCTAGAGTTGCACAATATTTGCAGTGGTACATCGGCATGGAATATCATGTGCGCTTATCCTTGGCCCTCGTTAATTATAGTCAATTGCGTTTTCATAACATGCATTGGCAACCCTTCATCATTTTGATTCATACATATACTAAAGTCTTCACATTTAATAATCATCTTTTAATTTCAGACAATTTAAATGTGCTCATAGTAGCTTTATGTACCCAGTATGCCCCTTTGTTGGGCCGCAGAGATTGATTAATTGCAAATCAGATGTGACAATTAGTTAAAATGGGTATATTTCACTGAAGTTTGCATTTCTCTTGGAATTTCGGTCTCAAACAAACAGGAGTGCTAGTGCAAAGTTTCTTTAACCACAAAATCTCATGTAAATAAAGAAAGTGAAGAATACATTTCTCCGTTTCGCAAACAAAACAAAACAAGCATTTGCAATGCAATAGGTCTCGCATTAATTAGGTTTGAGCTATTGGCATTGCTAAATATTGCTGCACCAATTGCAACAAAATTCTATAAATTGTAGGTAAAAAAAATGTGTATTTATTTTTGTAGCAATGATGGCATGCTGCGCTTTAGATGAATATGTTTAAAAGTAAAGTGCGCTATACTGCGATTGCTACAATAGTTAATTGTGGAAGCGTTAACAATTGATGTGTGCACTGATGGCTGGTGGTGTGTGTGCCTGTAGAAAATGTGCACTGATGGCTGGTGGTGTGTGTGCCTGGTGGAAGTGTGCACTGATGGCTAGTGGTGTGTATGCCTACTGAAAGCGTGCCCTGACGGCTGTTGGTGTGTGTGAGCCTGGTGAACTCGTGCACTGATGGCTGGTGGTGTGTGTGAGCATGGTGAAGCATGCACTGATGGCTGGTGGTGTGTGTGTGCCTGGTGAAAGCGTGCACTGACGTCTGGTGGTGTGTGCCTGGTGGAAGTGTGCACTGATGGCTAGTGGTGTGTATGCCTGCTGATAGCGTGCACTGACGGCTGTTGGTGTGTGTGCGCCTGGTGGAAGCGTGCACTGACAGCTGGTGGTGTTTGTGCCCGGTGAAAGCATGCACTGACGGCTGGTGGTGTTTGTGCCCTATGAAAGTGTGCACTAATGGCTGGTGGTGTCTGTGCCTGGTAAAAAAGTGCACTGACGGTGTGGTTGTGTGTTTGGTTGTGTGTGTGTGGTTGTATGTGTGGTTGTATTTGTGGTTGTGTGTGTGGTTGTGTGTGTGGTTGTGGTTGTGTGTGTGGTTAGTTGTGTGTGTGTGGTTGTGTGTGTGTGTGTGCGGTTGTATGTGTGGTTGTGTGTGTACTGTATTGAATGGCAGCTCTACATGTAGACATCCTATTTAATAACGGCTTTCAATATTTCCCCGAATTAAAACAAGAAAGCATTTCGTACAAGTGAAAGACCATGTTAAAAAAGTATTACCGATAAATAATGTCTTGATCTAATTTTGTTCTTTAAATGCTGGCAACTTGTTTCTGCGTGTGCCAATGCTTGCTTATGTTTTTTTTGTTATTGGGGGGCATAAATAATAGGAGGTTAAGCTTGGAAAATAGTACCTGTGTAACAGTTAGTGAGATAGCAGACGGTCTGGGGCATGTAGGCGTTACCTCTAACCAACCCGTGACATAAGACAAGCCGCCGTGAGGTGCAAAAAACTGAAAAGTATCACAGCAACCACAAGCTGGGGACCACGGGTCAGATGGGAGTGCGTTTTCATTCTGGCTTGTGGGTAATATTAGCGCTTTACAAACTGCGCCAATGTGCATTCTGCGTAGTTTGTGTCATCGCTTTACCATACTGAGGCATTAGGAATACCCACCTAAGGGTGGCGCTTTAGATACAGTGCCTGTGCCGGACCTATTGGCTATGCTGGTGGTCTGCAAGGGGTGTGACGGTGTTTCTGGTACTCTCTGACTTCCAGCATGTGAGGGTAGTGAGAGGATGTTAGTGGTGCGAGACTGCTTATGGTAGTGCAGGACTGTTAGTTTGGGAGGCGTGTGAGAGTGGTGTCTGTGAAGGGTGTGTGAGAGTGTTTGAGTGAGTGTGAGACTGTTAGTCTATGAAGGGTGTGCGAGTGTTGTACGTAGTGTGAAGGTGTGAGAGTGCTGTTAGTGGGACATTGCTCCTCTATGAGGAGTGTGCAAGTGCTGTTGGTAGTGTAAGTCTCCTAGTTTGTGAGGGATATGGCTGTTGGAAATATTGTGGAACTGCTTGTGCGGAAGAGTAGGTAGGGGGATAAGAGAGTGGTGAAAGTAGCCTGGGGCTACTACTTTACACTGATTTACACTCACCACCAAGCAAACCGGCCGTCACCATCCAACTGCTGAGGGTGTGCATGTTTATTTTGGACATTACTGGTCCGAAATCAATACCTAGGTCATTGCTAGAAGTACACAGCTGAAAGTACATTTTAGTACCGAAACTGCCTAGACGGAAAGCATGTTAAAAAAAAGCCACACTATAATCACACACTTCTCCATCTAGTGCCTAGACTCTAGGCGCTAGCATACTAATGCCAGCGTGTCCTGGCCCTCTCTCCTTCTCACCTCACTCACGAGCGGGCACAGTGAAAAGAGAGCAGCATACACTACCCCCATACGTCACAGGCCAGACACGCACTCTTTCACCCACAGCACGCCCGTTGAGGAGCGTGCAGTCGGGGCACCAGGGCACTCTAGCGCCTCGCCAGGGGTGTACAGTGCTGCATAACTACAGTATGACATGCCTCAATGCGCTACTGTAACCTCACTGGCTCTCTGAGCCCTGGACTGACAGAGTTTACATGCCTCACTCAGTATCAAACTTACTTCATAAACCATGCGTTCATTTTCGAACAGAAACACCATCTCTGTTCAAGTTATCTGTTGTACAGAGCTAGAATTTCCACATCAGGCAGGTCAAGCTTTATTAAACAAATATGAATACAAATACATTCAAATCAAAGATGTTCCATTTTTTTCGACCTGGGAGGGATGAAAGATTGATTTATCCCAGACATGACTGAGCAAGAGAGGTAGAAATCTCTGCAGCAGGCGCATTGACCTCTTGAACTTCCAGAGGTCTCTTGCTAGCAACAGCCACCAAACCCTCCCTCTGAGCACAGCCCTTGGTTGGTTTCTCCCTGGTATCTCGTGATAGGCCCTCCGTGGCGCGTGCCACAGGGTCTGAGATGGCACAGCGCCGCCTGGTACTTTAAGGCGCCTTTGAGGTGACACAGCGAGGCGCTGTCTGGTATTCTAAAGCGCCTCGGAGATGACAGCGCCGCCTGGGATTCTGAGGCGCTGTCTGGTATTCTAACGCGCCTCGGAGGTGACACAGCGCCGCCTGGGATCCTGAAGGCAGTATTCTTCCAGTGAGCCCGGCGGGGGCCCTGTCTGGGGCCCCGGGGGCGGCCCCCGGACACGGCCTGTGTTTAAGGCTCATTACTGTCTATAGACGGCGCTAATGACGGTGATTGTGGAAAGAAGGAGCCGAAAACCCGAGCTTCCGAAATCTGGAAAAGAAAACAAGGAGCAGAATGTAATACATCCGGGTACCAGAGGCGGGGAGGCGGCTGGAGCGTTTCCGGGTCAGCAGAGGCGGCTGCTACAGGCAAGGGGTGCGCTGGGGACGCGGCGTCCACTTCCACTCGGTTTCGGCGCATGGCTGTTGGGTGCCGTTTGAATTATGCAACCCAGGCCAGGCGATGCGGGGGAGATACGGGGAGTCACGACAAAAGAGCCAGGTGAGTGGGTGGTGGCTGCGTGCATGTGCATGTGCGCGTGTGTGTGTGTTAAGCATGAGCGGATTTTGCGGATTGGCAATCCGCGAATTTGCGGATTTGCGAACTCGCAATCCGCAAAATCCGCGAATTCCCGCGAATTTGCGGATTTTTTTTTTTTTTGTGTTCGCCCGTGTTTCTGCCAGTTCGCGAGGGTTTTTACAATTTCGCAATTTGCGAACTTACCTGTCGGGTCGCAAGTTTTGCGAACTTGTTGTTTCTACGTGTCCAACCTGTTTGGGACACTCTTCTTCATCACTGCCACTCTCTGTCACCACTGCCACTCTCTGACTACTCATGCCACCCTCTGGCCCACCCATGCCACCCTCTGTTTCATCACCACACCCTCTGGTTGTCCAGTGTACATTATTTTCGGCAAAGCAAAGCACACCTTCCCTGCCTCAAGTGACCTGAATTAATTTGGGGCTGATTAATGTGTCACAGAATATTTTTTTAGCTGGCACCTGCTTCCTTAGTGCGCCCTGATTAGTGATCTTTTGCACTTGCTAAGTGCTTTCATTGTTGCAAAATTAGTTACAACACCTGCCCTGCCCCAACTGACAATAATGAATTAGGGGCTGATTAATGGATTTTAACTTCCAGCCTGGCTCCTGCTTGTCTCCCTTAGCTGTAATTCATGACCTTTGTGGCATATGTGTAACTATTCTGAGGTTCAGAGCAGGGTCACATAATAGTTTCAACTGGCAACTGAACTCTGGAGGGGCCCCTCAGGAAGCACTACAGGAAATGGCTACTAATGATGTGCCTGAACTTTTGAACCTGGTAAGTAGTTACTTTCAGTTTTGCTTAGATCATATTTCTGCAATTTCGCACTTATTCGCGGGGCGCGAACTCACGCGAACAGTGCGAGCAGTGCGAGCAAAATCCGCTGCTCGCGGATTTGCGGATTTTGCAGGAAATTCGCAAATCTCGCGGATTGCGGATTTCCCGAAAATCCGCAAAATCCGCGAGCGGAACGGATTTTCCGCCCATGCCTAGTGTGTGTGTGTGTGTATATATATATATATATATATATATATATATATATATATATATATATATATGCAGTGTGTGTCTGTGTGCGCATGCGTGAGTGAGGCTGTGAATCTGAGTCATGGGATCTGCACGGCGCCGTGCGCGCCCTCGAGGGTAAATCGGAGACAGCAGACGCTCGTGCATGTACACTGTCTCACATTCCCCCGAACACGCCAACAAAAGGTCCTTTGCTACGCTCGACCTAAAAATACACCCAGGCCTAGACCCAAGTGTGATTACAGCCAATATGGCCCCTGGCAGAGACTACAAAAACGGGAAACAACCATCTCAACGCATGCGTTGACATTGCGTGCATTTACAACGCACGCAACGTTACGACGCGTGCGTTGTGTACGCACGCCATTACGTGGCATAGGCTTTCAGAACGCATGCGTTTCCAATGCATGTGATGGACGTGCGCCGAGACGGGTTACGGGGGCGTCGAGATAGGCTCCGGTGGTCACAGACGACAGGAAGACAACGCTGGAACAACAACAAAGAGACAGGTAAGGAGGACGATCATATTGGGTTTAGCGCTAGTTGCAGTATAGGACTGTTTTGGGCTTGGGGATTAGGCTTAGGGCTACTAGTCGAATAGTTGCTGTTTTGGGGGTGCGTTAGGGCTTCTAGGGTTACTAGGTATATAGGTGCTGTTTTGTGGTTACGTTAGGGCTTCTAGGGCTACTATGTATATAGGTGCTGTTTTGGGGTTGCGTTAGGGCTTCTAGGGCTACTAGTTATATAGGTGCTGTTTTTGAGTTGTGTTAGGGCTTAGGGCTAGCTGCAGTATAGGTCATGTTTTGGCCGTTGGGGATTATGGCTTAGGGATGAGGTCATAGTATACGCTTGCTTCACTGTTTAGGGCTTAGGGTTCAGGGAAGTGTTATATGAGGTCGTAGTGTACGCTTGCTTCACTGTTTAGGGCTTAGGGTTTAGGGAAGTGTTAGCGATATTTTAGGTAACTGTTTGCTGTTTAACGGATTAGGGCTTAGGGTCGGGTGAAGGGGATTGCGCATATGGGTAAAAATAGCTATGTAAAAGCATTCAGGGTGTCGGTATGCGATGTAAAGGTTTTGCCCATGCATTGCTATACAAATGCGATGTTATGGTATGCGTTGTGATTGCTCGCGATCTAAGGGGACATGCGATGTAAGAATTGCGATGTTATGGCACACGATGTAAGTGTTTGCGATGTATCATCATACATCCGCTAATACAGGCAGTGCTACAGAATTGTTGAAAACATTCCAAAGGGATCCGTGTCTGACTACATGATGAAAAAGAGGCAATGTTCTTCCTGAACCAGGAAGTGACACAGATTGAGTATAGAATAATGAATCCACAGAGTCTTGCTCACTATAATGCTTTTCAATGGGTCCTTTCTTCCTCTGCTCACACAGCTCCTCTTCTGTTCACCTCTACTGATGCTTCCTGCAGAATGTGAGTTGCAGTACATGTGACACCTTCCTGGCTCGAGACTTAAATGCTGGCATTTTGATCTGGAACTGAATGTCAATTAGCTTCCACACTAGTGTGCAACATTGTCTATTGTACATACATCAGCAAATAAGTGGATATCATGTATTTCACTAGTTTTGGTACCACTGCTCAACTCCCCGCTCAAGTCCAGTGGAGTCTGGTTGAGAACATACCTAAGGCAGTGGCTGTGTGCCCGAGCACTGCGGTAGAGTTAGGAAGCCTATACTGTGTGATTCTCATTTGTTCAACAAACAGATATGTGCTATGGCTCTGTGGAAGAGAGGATTTGCAGTGGCTCATTTTCAATGACTCCCTCACTACTGCTTAGTCATCAGCTGTCATGGAGCTGGTGGAGAACACATTTTTATCACTTCTAAGCTTTACTCACACAGGCAATCCTGTATTTACAATGTAAAATATAGCAGGACATACAGTAATATTGTTTTTTGCTGAACTAAACACCAGCATATTCAGTCTTCGTCTGCTGATAGAGTAGTGTCAGTCAGTTTTTCCTATGAAATACATAAAAAGCATTTCTGAGTCTCACTGAAATTCGACAAAACCTTGTAAGACAAAGCAAGCAATCTCCCACCATACTTACAGTGGAAGATTAACATTAACCACAGTGTGGAGGCCAATGACAAAATAAACTAAATATGCAGCCCAGATAATGTATCATAACACTAGTGTAGTCTGTGGTTTTTCTCTGGCACACACGATTAAATGGATTTGTTTGGATCCACATCTTTTTGGAGATTTGAGGAGCATTACTGGAGTGGCCGCCCTTTGTAGTAAAACAGCAAGCACTGACTGTAAATCCTAGCTTTATCAAGGAACAAATGATTCTTTGTACTGCTCTCTTTCTGAATATTGTTCATTCTTCTTTTCCAGTAACATGTCAGTTGAGTTTGATTCAGTATCAGACTTTGCCACTTTACACATTACTATACCGTTGCTTAGGGTGTCAGATTTTTACCGACCATCAAATGCATACACGCTTCTTGCTAAAAGCATCTGCTGTGGCGCTGGCATTTTAGCTGAAGTACAACAAGTATATGTATCTACCTAGGCTTCTTGTCAGTTGTGTTGGTGTGAAACAAGACTTAAGACTTGCCTTAGGAAATGAAACGCACACCATATATATTCTTGGTTGAATCATCCTGATCTGACTTGTTGAGATTGAGGGTTGGTGCACATTTTTCACTAGATGAGGTGCAAAATGGCAACTTGATGGGGTAGACTGCCTGGTGAAACTCCTTTATGATTCTGCTGGATGTGGACATCACAGAAATTGGCTGTATGTAACCAGTCTCTAGAGAAGCAGTTTAACAATTGTGTGCCATCTATTCTTCCATCCGCAGACTGATGAGTTCCACATTATTCAAAGAATATTCAAACTATGTTGGTAAATTCAATGGCTAATCTGGGCATAGCTGATATTTAGGAGTTATGTTTTACAATAAATGATCAAAAATCACTACAGAGTAACTGTTCCTGTGAACAAGCGCTGGCTTATTCAGCAGGGGGAGTGTGAAAAGAAGGAAGGAAGTTGATAGTAATCTTTCTTAATAAATGAATTTAGGTTTGGATGGAAGGGAAAGGGGAATTCCTAAAATTTGAAGAGTTGCCCTCACACACCTGTTACAGTGTCATGCTTCATTATAGGGCGTTTAGCTCCTCGTGGGGGAGGCTATGCAGTCCACCAAGGGCCCGCAGGAGGGCTCTTTAGTAGAGATCTTTTCTATTTACTGTTCGGTATGATTACAAGCAGGAAAAAGAACTCGAGTACCCTTACTCCAACAAATATATGGGGATGCCTCAACTGCATAAGCAAACGTCTCAGTAGGTTACATTCACCTTCTGCTTAATGGCATTCGTATCTGCCCTCAGCTGCTTGCTGCCGAATATTGTTGGGGTTGGACATACACATAGGAGTGGTCTTAAACTAATGGGTTCAGACGCGCCATGACCACTCACCTGATTTAGGTCAAAATACCAGTGTGTATTGTTTATTTCTTTCAAACCCCTGTATAATGTTTATCTTTGCACTTTAACTTCTTTTCGGTCATGATGAAACGCCATAGGAACCAACAGGGTGTGAAACATGTCGACCCCATAATTTTTTATCACCACCCACCTCTTTTGAAAAAACAAACCAACCCTCCTCACTGGAGTTCTTTTTCCTGCTCTTAATCATACCGAACGGACCCAAGAATAAATACTACCAAGGGCACCCTTAAGTTATTTTTAATTCACTTGCGCACTCCCCACATACCATCACTCACCACTGCGGTGTTCCTCTCAAAAGATCTCTGCTACAGAGCCCTCTCACTGGGCCTGTGGGGGACTGCATCACCCCCTCACGAGGAGCTAATCCACCTATGATGAAGCATGACACCGTAACGGGTGTGTGAGGGCAACTCTTCAAATTTGAGGAATTCCCATTTCCCTTCCATCCAACCTTATATTAATTTATTAAGAAAGATCACTATCAACTTCCTTCCTTTTTCTCAGACTCTCCTCTGCTGAATAGGCTAGCGCTTGTTCACAGGAACAGTTACTCTCTAGTGATTTTGACGTACTGCCTTGGGAGCACGGGTACTGGACCTCTTTTTCTTAAGCTCCCCGTCCCTCTCTTTGTGTACTAGGGAGATACAACAAATGATACCATGTGAAGGTATGTAAAAGAATTATGCGAATCCTCACCCCATTTTCAGATTTGTCTCTACATTGACACTCTTTATTCTTCCCTGAGATAGAGCCAAAAAATGCTGATGTAGAAATATTGTTCAAGTTACTCTCTGCTGAGGTAAAACCTGGAAATTTGGTTGCATGTATGTTTGGCTATGAGCTAAAAACCTTTTCCAAGAGTTTTTTACTCAGGGGGATTAGACAAATAGACAACATTTCCTTACACAGGCGGAAGCATTGCTGTAGTAGCTCTATTCAGGGAGGAACATTTGACTGCGTGCTCAACTGACCAGAAGCAGAAATAGTACAAAAGTTTCTTATTGACACGCTAAGGTATGATAAACCCAGTGCTGTAACTTTCAGAGAATTTATCACCCTTCCTGACTTATGCTTCACCTGACTGGGTCCACCAAGCTTTGCCAAGATACAGCACATTGGGCTGTGAATTGTGGTTTCAATGGAGTATTGTAAGAAGTTAGAATTTGGGTGGTACTGGTCCACGAGAGGGAAGGGTAACCGAAGGATTGGTTAGGGAAAAAAAGCGAACAAATGAATGTTAGGTCAGATACAATTGTGATTGTCGAGCAAGACTGAGAGGAAACTTTGTGATCTTATAAGTGGAAGCTACGGCTTTGGGGTGGACATGAGTTCCAATGTGATTGTCATGAGGACAATCTGGGTGCAGTGATCTCTTTAGGAGGTGGGGAAAGGCATATAAATTACTACTTAGTAGTATGATGTCAGGGGAGATTTATAGTAGGTAAGGTTAAAAAACAAATATGTTATGTTACTACATTTAACCTCACCTTACAAACAAAGAAGTGCTTTATCTTACAAGAACAGTGTGCAAAGAATTCCCTACATCTGGTGCAATGCATATTACAGAACCCAGGCAGGTGGAGAGAATACACTGCAGTAGTCCTATGTTTTTGCAAAGGCTTATGAATTTGTTTAATCTATGAACTTTAAAAGGCCATATTATTCAAATAAGAATATAAATAGCATTATTGTGTTTCTGCTCCTTGGTACAGTGCTACTCCTAAGTCACATATGGCTTTTAAATCAATAGCTGGCATACAGTAGTTCTACTTTTACAGCTAGGCAGGCTCCTTTGTTCCTTCCATTTAAGGCAGGTGATTATTCAGCTGCTAAATTTAAGTCCCACACGTCTCCATGCACATTTTATTTTTTTCTCGCCTGTAAAATTAAGGGCTTTATATGTGTTTAGAGGAGAGACGTGAAAGAATAAAATGAATAAGCATGCAAATCATTAGATCAGAGATAGATGCCACCTATTCCAGTGCTGAAACCGGAGAGAAAAGTGCCAGCCTCTAATTGACATAATTGATCTATTTTTTTCTCTTTTTGCTGCAGTAATTTTTTATGTGTTCAATTGTTGCTGTTGTTATCGAGGATGTGATTTTGTGTGCTTCCTAGTAATGACTAAATATGAGAACTGAAGGTATTATGCGCCATTCAAAAAAGTATAGTATCTATTTCTGCATCGCCAGGTGCAGTCTCATGGGAAATGTTCTCTTTTTTTGGCAGACACGCAGGGCTTTGCATTATCTGTCATTTTCATTAGACTTAGGAAGCAGCACTGCAAAACATCCTAGATTCTAGTATATACTTAATGTGGGATGTCCGTGAATAGCAACATTTACCGTTTGGGTTCATATTTTCTTTTCTTTTTAAGATTAAAAAATATATTTTATTGATATTATAACACAGATGATACATTTTAATAGGATCATTTTTTCTAAACGGCATGGATTGACTCAAGAAAGATATAGAACTGATGAAACTACAGAAGCTCGGAGGAGTCCCTGGATGTTAACCATCACTAAAAGAGAACCCATATCACCTTCATGTTTCTTCGCGATCCGTGAGGTCAATGGAACCACTACGGAAAGAGCTTGGATTTTGTTCCTGTTTCTGTTTTTCCTATTTGTGTACAAAACAGCTTTTAAAAGAGCTAAATATGAATACTTTGGAAATGTCAATGATGAACACTTATTACGCGGATGGTGATTACAATCTTTAATAAGTAGGGGCCCGATTCACAAAAGTAATCTGAGACAAAATCCGAACCTTACGACTTTTGGTATTCACAAATGGCATTTAGGAGTAGTAAAGTTAGGATTACTAACTTTACTAACTCCTAAATGCCCTTTAATCCTAACTTTACGCCTTTCTGTATTCACAAAGGGCATTTAGGTGGAGTAAAGTTAGGAATCCTAACTTTTTCTACTCCTAAATGCCATTTATGAATACCGAAAGTCATAAAGTTAGATTTAAAGGGCATTTAGGAGTAGTAAAGTTAGTAATCCTAACTTTACGCCTTTCTGTATTCACAAAGGACATTTAGGTGGATAAAGTTAGGATTACTAACTTTACTACTCCTAAATGCCCTTAAATCCTAACTTTACGACCTGCAGTATTCACAAAGGGCATTTAGGAGTAGTAAAGTTAGGAATCCTAACTTTACTACTCCTAAATGCCATTTATGAATACCGAAAGTTGTAAAGTTAGAATTAAAGAGCATTTAGGAGTAGTAAAGGTAGGAATCCTAATTTTACTACTCCTAAATGCCCTTTGTGAATACTGTAAATCGTAAAGTTTAGATTAAAGGGCCGCTGAGTGCTGTAATGCTTGTGTTTCAGACTACGGTTTTCTTTTCTTTTTAAGATTTAGAAAAATATTTTATTGATATTATAACACAGATGATGCATTTTAATAGGATAATTTTTTCTAAACGGCATGGATTGACTCAAGAAAGATATAGAACTGATGAAACTACACAAGCTCGGAGGAGTCCCTGGATGTTAACCATCACTAAAAGAAAACCCATATCACGTTCATGCTTCTTCGCGATCCGTGAGGTCAATCGAACCACTACGGAAAGAGCTTACATTTTGTTCCTGTTTCTGTTTTTCCTATTTGTGTACAAAACAGCTTTTGGAAATGTCCATGATGAACACTTATTACGCGGATGGTGATTACAATCTTTATTAAGTGAGGGCCCGATTCACAAAAGTAATCTGAGACAAAATCCGAACCTTGCGACTTTTGGTATTCACAAATGGCATTTAGGAGTAGTAAAGTTAGGATTACTAACTTTACTAACTCCTAAATGCCCTTTAATCCTAACTTTACGCCTTTCTGTATTCACAAAGGGCATTTAGGTGGAGTAAAGTTAGGAATCCTAACTTTACTACTCCTAAATGCCATTTATGAATACCGAAAGTCGTAAAGTTAGAATTAAAGGGCATTTAGGGGTAGTAAAGTTAGTAATCCTAACTTTACGCCTTTCTGTATTCACAAAGGACATTTAAGTGGAGTAAAGTTATGATTACTAAATTTACTACTCCTAAATGCCCTTAAACCCTAACTTTATGACCTTCAGTATTCACAAAGGGCATTTAGGAGTAATAAAGTTAGGAATCCTAACTTTACTACTCCTAAATGCCATTTATGAATACCGAAAGTCGTAAAGTTAGAATTAAAGAGCATTTAGGAGTAGTAAAGTTAGGAATCCTTATTTTACTACTTCTAAATGCCCTTTGTGAATTCTGTAAGTCGTAAAGTTTAGATTAAAGGGCCGCTGAGTGCTGTAATGCTTGTGTTTCAGACTACGGTTTTCTTTTCTTTTTAAGATTTAGAAAAATATTTTATTGATATTATAACACAGATGATACATTTTAACACCTTAGCAGCTATGGAACGTCCAGCTCCAGTGCTGAACGTTCCATTGCGCAGGTGCAGTTGGAACGTCCAACGGCCGACGGCAGCACTCCCGAGGTAGTGGTGCCGTCGGCCGTTGGACTGGGCGCAGCACTTATGAGGTTAATAGGATCATGTTTTCTAAACGGCATGGATTGACTCAAGAAAGAAATAGAACTGATGAAACTACACAAGCTCGGAGGAGTCCCTGGATGTTCACCATCACTAAAAGAGAACCCATATCACGTTCATGCTTCTTCGCGATCAGTGAGGTCAATGGAACCACTACGGAAAGAGCTTGGATTTTGTTCCTGTTTCTTTTTTTCCTATTTGTGTACAAAACAGCTTTTGGAAATGTCAATTATGAACACTTATTACACAGATGGTGATTACAATCTTTAATAAGTAAGGGCCCGATTCACAAAAGTAATCTGAGACAAAATCCGAACCTTACGACTTTTGGTATTCACAAATGGCATTTAGGAGTAGTAAAGTTAGGATTACTAACTTTACTAACTCCTAAATGCCCTTTAATCCTAACTTTACGCCTTTCTGTATTCACAAAGGGCATTTAGGTGGAGTAAAGTTAGGAATCCTAACTTTACTACCCCTAAATGCCATTTATGAATACCGAAAGTCGTAAAGTTAGAATTAAAGGGCATTTAGGGGTAGTAAAGTTAGTAATCCTAACTTTACACCTTTCTGTATTCACAAAGGACATTTAGGTGGAGTAAAGTTAGGATTACTAACTTTACTATTCCTAAATGCCCTTAAATCCTAACTTTACGACCGTCAGTATTCACAAAGGGCATTTAGGAGTAGTAAAGTTAGGAATCCTAACTTTACTACTCCTAAATGCCATTTATGAATACCGAAAGTCGTAAAGTTAGAATTAAAGAGCATTTAGGGGTAGTAAAGTTAGTAATCCTAACTTTACGCCTTTCTGTATTCACAAAGGACATTTAGGTGGAGTAAAGTTAGGATTACTACCTTTACTACTCCTAAATGCCCTTAAATCCTAACTTTATGACCTTCAGTATTCACAAAGGGCATATAGGAGTAGTAAAGTTAGGAATCCTAATTTTACTACTTCTAAATGCCCTTTGTGAATACTGTAAGTCGTAAAGTTTAGATAAAAGGGCCGCTGAGTGCTGTAATGCTTGTGTTTCGGACTACGATTTTCTTTTCTTTTTAGATTTAGAAAAATATTTTATTGATATTATAACACAGATGATACATTTTAATAGGATCATTTTTTCTAAACGGCATGGATTGACTCAAGAAAGATATAGACCTGATGAAACTACACAAGCTCGGAGGAGTCCCTGGATGTTAACCATCACTAAATGAGAACCCGTATCACGTTCATGCTTCTACGCGATCCGTGAGGTCAATGGAACCACTACGGAAAGAGCTTGGATTGTGTACCTGTTTCTCTTTTTCCTATTTGTGTACAAAACAGCTTTTAGAAGTGCTAAATATTAATACTTTGGAAATGTCAATGATGAACACTTACTACGGCGGATGGTGATTACAATCTTTAATAAGTAAGGCCCCGATTCACAAAAGTAATCTGAGACAAAATCCGAACCTTACGACGTTTGGTATTCACAAATGGTATTTAGGAGTAGTAAAGTTAGGATTACTAACTTTTCTACTCCTAAATGACCTTTAATCCTAACTTTACACCTTTCTGTATTCACAAAGGGCATTTAAGTGGAGTAAAGTTAGGAATCCTAACTTTACTACTCCTAAATGCCCTTAAATCCTAACTTTACGATCTTCAGTATTCACAAAAGGCATTTAGGAGCAGTAAAGTTAGGATTACTAACTTTTCTACTCCTAAATGCCCTTTAATCCTAACTTTACACCTTTCTATATTCACAAAGGGCATTTAGGTGGAGTAAAGTTAGGAATCCTAACTTTACTACTCCTAAATGCCCCTAAATCCTAACTTTACGATCTTCAGTATTCACAAACGGCATTTATGAGTAGTAAAGTTAATAATCCTAACTTTACTACTCCTAAATGCCATTTATGAATACCGAAAGGTGTAAAGTTAGAATTAAAGGGCATTTAGGAGTAGTTCAGTTAGGAATCCTAACTTTACTACTCCTAAATGCCATTTGTGAATACCAAATGTCTTAAAGTTAGGATTAAAGAGCATTTAGGAGTAGTAAAGTTAGGAATCCTAATTTTACTACTCCTAAATGCCCTTTGTGAATACTGTAAGTCGTAAAGTTTAGATTAAAGGGCCGTTGAGTGCTGTAATGCTTGTGTTTCGGACTACGGTTGTATATATATTTATATATAACATTACAAAACGTGTTTTCTCCATGCAATTTTGCATATTAAACTTTAGACACAGCTACAACCCGAACTGCTGAACAGAATTACACCAAATTTGGCAAAAAGGCAGCCCTTGGTTCAGAAAGAGCCCTTTGTTTGTTAAATGGTGTAAATCCATTAAGTAGTTTTTGAAATAATAATGGAAAAAGAAATATATATATCTGGGCGGAGCCTAACCACACATCTCATCATGAGATCTGATTGGCTGTCAGCACTTCATCCAAGAAGTGTTGGCAGCAATCTTGGGACCAATATGTTAGATAGCACCTTATTAAAAAGCATTGCAGTTAATAGAAGGTTTTAAGACTTTAGTTACATTATAAATCATTTGTTGATGGTACCATACTCATTTTAGGAATTGTGGTGTGTTCTAAGGTGATTTTACCATGTGAAAAAGCCTTCTGCTGGGATATCATGAATCTGGTTTGAGAGAAAACTATTTTCTCATGCATTTACCACAGAGGTTTGGAAGGTGATCTATAAGCGAAACTGAGAGCATATTTTCTGTAAATTCACATTATCTTTCTCAGTCATGTGAGAATGAAGTCTGACATTTTCAGTAAAACATGTACATCCAACAAGGGCAGAGACTGTCAGCTGATTCCTTTGTGTTCTACTGCAGCTTCCCAGGGTGTTCTAAACAACAACTAGAGCGCTAACAGTCCTACTTATGACAAACAAATTACACACCTGTGTTGTCTTGATTGGAATAAAGTGGTAACACTTAAAACATTTAATTCGCAAAGGATCAACATGAGTGGGTTCATTTTGCCATAGAAAGTATGATTAGTGCTGCAGAAAGAAAAATTTGAGCACATTTTGACTTCTCAATCCTCTTCTATTTCATAAAAAACAGACATGCAGACTGACACATGCACTTTGAATACCAGCAGCAGACCTCCCTGGTGAGCAGTAGCTTTACTACAGTGATCTAATGAGCAACTAGAGTGCTAACATTCAGAATTAATGGCAAATGTGTGACACATATGAATGCCTTCTTGATGGAAGCAAAGTAAAAAACTGAAAGTATTTCCTACTGAGGAGACAGCAGTAAATGAGGAAATTAGGAAACTTTATAACAAATAAATCTCCCAAGTTGGCCACCAGAGACAAAAGAGCAAAATGTAGCCCAAATATCATCCAGATGTAGCCCACGTATAGCTCAATGACAGAACATCCCAGAGTGTTCTTAAGAACAACTAGAGCCCTTACTGTCTTACTTGTGACAAAAGTATGGTACACCTGAAGCCATCTTGATTGGAATAAACTGGTAACACCTAAAACATTTAATTTAAAAAGGAACACAATGAGGGGATTCATTTTGCCTCAGAAATTATGATTAGTCTGAAGAAAGAAAAAAGAGGGCACATTTTGTGTGACTTTTCAAATTCTCTTCTATTTCATTAAAAAATTATGACATGCAGACTGATCATGCACTTTTAATACCAGCACCAGACTTCTGTGGTAAGCAGTAGCTTTACTACAGTGACCTAATGAGCAACTAGAGTGCTAACATTCAGAATTTATGGCAAATGTGTGAAATATCTGAATACCTTCTTGACAGAATCAAAGTAGAAAACTGAAAGCATTTTCTACTGAGGAGACTGCAGTAAATGAGGAAATTAGGAAACTTCATAACAAATAAATCTTCCAAGATGGCCGCCAGAGACAAACGAGCCCAAATGTAGCACACATGAAGCCCAATGACAGAAGTGTGCAAAACACTTTTTATTTTTTGTGTTTTTGCAGTTTTATATAGTGCAGACTTGTCAGGTATTTGAGTGCTTTACATGAGCATTGGTTACATCACACAAGAGCAAATTCATTTTGGTTTTAGACATGGGGAGATTAAGTGATTTGACCAGAATCATAGAATGTCGAGCTGAAGCTTAAACTCCAACCTGGTTCCCCTGTTGCAAAGTCTGCAGCTCTTGAAGTAACACCACATCCTCTCCCCTAAGTGCAACATTTAATCAAGTGGTCAACTGGTTAAAAAAACATAAAGATAACAAATAATTTAAAAGTGCTTTGTCGCAATTTTAAAACTCAGAAAATATGTCCTCATTTTAGTTTTTTAGAGCATTAACCATAATTTTGATGCAAATAAGACCCTCTCATATATGTAATTTCTAAAGGAAATGCTCTAGATATTACAGTTTTGATTACATCAAGATGACGTCAGGCGTTCCACACTTTTGTAATAAATATAGAATGTTAGCAATCTAGTTGTTCATTAGGATACTGTTGAGACGCAGAGGCCAGGGGCAGGGACTCTGAAAATTGAAGGCAGGTAGGAGGGTGCAGAGGCAAAAATGTGACCACACCGGGCAGGCAGGAAGGGCAGTGGCAGCACAACAGACTATGGAGGGCAGTGGAAAGAGGGGCAGGGCAAACAAACCAATAATACAGAACTGGCAAGAGAGTCTGTGGCAATATAATAGACCATTGTGGGCAGAAGGAAGAGGCAGTGGTAGTACAATCATACATGCCAACAGACTCGATTCAGCCAGGAAACGTCCAATATTTTTAAGCCCAAATGGGCTTTATTTGATCTGTCTCCTGTCTACAATCTCCTCTTTTTCAATGTAACTCAAAGGGCAAAATCAAAACCCCAGTTTTTTCAAAATCTCCCTCTTACCAAGTTTAAAATGTTAGCAAGTATGGTACATTGGATCATGGAAGGCAGGAGGCATTGGGGTAGGGACATGGACTCGGATACCAGAGGACAGGAGGGACATGGAGAGGTGCACCAAACTGACCCTACAGGGCAGGCATCAGGGTTTGCAGCAGCACAATACACCACACATGGCATGCAGGATGGGAGTGCAGCACAACAATCCATAGAAAGCAATAGGGAGGGGACAGGACCATGCACATGGACAACAGAGAACAGAGGGGAAAGAGGCAATGGTAGCTAGCTGACCATAAAGGACAGACAGGAGAGAAAGCTGCAGCATAACAGACCATAAAGGGCAGGAGTGATGGATCAGGGGCATTACAATGGACCAGGCAAGCCAGGAGGTAAGGAATAGGAGTCTGCACATGTTGCAGAGGGCTGGGGGCAAGGGGGCAGGGAAGGAGCCGCAAAATGACCATGGAGGTCAGGCAGGATTAGCACTAGAAGCAAGACACACCATGGAGAGCAACAGTGAGACTATAATGGCATACACACAGACCATGGAGGGAAGGTGAGAGGGGCCGTGGCAGCACAAAAGACCATGCATGGCAAGCGGGAGGGTTAGTGGCAGCACAAAATGATGATGGGCAGGAGGGTGCAGGGGCATTGAGGTTCCGTGACAATTGTAAGTGGTGTTTTCGACTCGCCCGAACATGGTCGAGTCTGGTATCTATGAACCGCAAATGACGAGTTTAGTGGGTGTACGCATTTTCGCTGTACTAGCCTAAACCGTTCTTTTGTTTCGTGGGTTTCTTCATCTGAACCCACGGGTTCCATTTTAGATACGGCATCCATTTTGTTTCTTGCCCTCAAGTAGCCAGCGAACGGACGCTGTCCGCTTCGTGACCCTGGGATTCCCAACTCTTGCAGGAAGATACGTGTTCCTTTGAGGGTGTCTTTATGATGAGGGGGATGACACTGTAAGGCAGATGGCCCCGCTCGAGGCTCATCTTGCCGTGCTGGTCTATTGTCTCAGTTGTGCATTTCATTAGGCATGTCTCCTTTGATCCCTGCAATCGTGTTTCCTGATACCACCCCTTTTTACTCTCTTCGATCTGTTCGCTATCTTCGTCTTCCTCTGCACCTGTTTCTGTCTCTTCCTTGATTCGGTTACAGCCGAACAGAATGCACTAATGGTGGGAAGATGTACTTTTACAGTTGGGAACTGCCAAATGCTACTGTAATTATGTTCCGGGCCCTGAATACATGAAAGCGACCCCCTATGATATTCACTGTGGGAACTGAATTGTAACCTTTTTTTTGTCATGTTATCCTATGACGAAAAACTGCATAAAAAGAGCGATCCACAGATACAATTTGAAGCAGTCTCCTAGAACCTACACGTGTTGTACTTCTTGTGACTTCTGTGTTCCCTGCAGTAATAAACCTTGAATCTTTGACGCCGAAGGAAGTGTCCCGTGTCTCTGTCATTTGTACGCCGGAACAGGTAACCCACGAAGGTTTCAGGTGTTATCCCTGGCACCGCTGGGTCTTAGAATAACCCAGTCCTTCAGTTGGCTCCCAACGTGGGGCTGCATCAGTGGTACCGGTCCAAAGCCCGACGATCGTGAGTAACTTCGTGTGAAATCTCCGACGGAAGGTGCACCCCGCTTCATCGATCC
This sequence comes from Lissotriton vulgaris, assembly GCF_964263255.1. NCBI lineage: Eukaryota > Metazoa > Chordata > Amphibia > Caudata > Salamandridae > Lissotriton > Lissotriton vulgaris. Next base: position 179,565,064 of record NC_141700.1, read on the forward strand.
TGTTGTCGAAACAAGTGGCCCGACGACTTTTCCCGCGAAGATTCCCGCCTCCTGACGGCTGCGACGGACTGCTGCCCTGACTGTAGACCTGTTTTGGCGCCTGGCGTAGACCTTGGTACAGCGAGACGATTGACGGGCCTTCCTGGTGACGCCATTGATCTTTGAGTTAAGTATTCGTGGGTCGCTCCCAGAGTCCTTTGTTGTTGTGGGTGCTAAGTTGTTGCATGGTTCCATTGCATTTGTGGTTCTTGGTATTTTGTTCTTAGTTGAGCTATTTGACGTCTGCAGTCGCCAAAAACCGAGGGTTTTTGCACCTTTGCAGGGACATCGTAATCCTATAACCCTTGACGTTTGTGAAACTCGGTTAGTGTGCACGATGCCTGGCCGTAGTACTTTGTTCAGTTGCTTTAGAGGTTGTGGTACGGATTCCCGGCTGGAGGACTCGTGTCCGATACCTCCGGTTGGAAGTCCAACTTACGAATTATATAGTCGACATGGTTTGGGTCCGATCACATTCAATGAGTGTTGGGTTCGTTGCACCAAAAAAGACGGTGTCCTTAGTTGGCCACCTCATGGTAGTTTCGAGGCCCCGATTTTAGATAATCTTGAAGCTAAATTGTTTCAAAGAAAAGCAAGGCCGGCCATGTTTGATTCCTTTCGGTTATGGCGTAAAGAAGCCAAGCAGAAAGAAATCAAGCAGCTTAAACGTACTAAGAGAGAAGGTATCGTTACAACGATGAGAAACGCAGAGCAGTTTCAGCGAGACAAAGAAGAGAAGGAAAAGGAAGTTTTTGATAGATTACAGCGTATGACAGTGGATAAGTGTTATCCCGCTTTACCGACGGGTACGGATAAGAAGGGAGAGGAAGCAGTAGAGGACCCTTTATTGTCTTATCTATTGAAGTCGCCACCTCCGTATGCACAGGATACCACAGTTCCTGTGGTCCCTCCTGTTCCTCAACCTGCTCCGGTTCCTCAACCTGCTCCTGTTCCTCCACCTGTTCCTGTTCCTACTGCTCCTCCGTCTATACCTTCTCATACTCCTGTTCCCGCTACTTCTACTATTGTGGTTACACCTGCTGTTCCTTCTGTTTCCGACACTTCTCTTGTTACCCCGTTGCTTTACTCTTCTACCCCGTCTGCTCGACGTCGCGTTCCCTCTGTTGCTGCTAACTTTTTCACTTCTCTCGGACCGATTCTTGGGTCCGCTGGTTCTGATGCTCCCTAAAGACGAAGTCAGCTCCCTGGTGGTAGGGAACGTGATACGCTATATAACATGGCGACGAATTGGATTAGATATCCCCTTAGGAATCCTCCACGTGTGGTGGTTGATACGTTTTCTCAATTCAATGAGCCGACACAAAGATTCGTGTTTGAAGAAATGTGCAAACTCTTACGTGATCAGTTATCAGTTGATGCGGCTGATGATGTGTTGGCTGCTCTAACTGACCTTCAGCTTCACTTTGCAAGCGGAATAATGGTGGGTAGCAATGTTCGACGTGCTGTCGAGCAGTTGCTATCTTTTCGTCCTGCTATAATGCCTTGAGCATTGTTTACGGATGAAACTGAGGGACTGGCAGCAGTGCCTGGTCAGTATCCCATGCGAGAAGTTCCACCAGTGTATATGCCAGGTAACCCTGGTGCTAATCCTCCAGTCCTGTCATTCTTTCAGAGGGTTTGGATACACCTCCCATGGAAGCGATCAGAAGTTTTGCAGGTGAAGCAATCTTTGCCTGACCCTCGCAAGAATCCTGCAGGGTACTATAAAGAGTTGTCTCAGCTAGTGGATGCGACGGTGATGAATCTTGCCGACATTGATATGTTGTTTGGTAATGTCGTACCGCAACCGGTATGGGCGAAAATACGTCACGAAGATCATGCAGCTGAATTAGGTGGTGATTGGGCTGCACTTACAGCCGCAGACGGTTTGCAGGTTGGTGGGGCTAAGCCTGAACAGTTAATTACGGCTTTGCCTCAGAGAATAATCACCCTTATGAAAACGCTTATGCCAGCTATGAAAGTTAACTGGGACAAACTATCCGCTTGTAAGCAAAAGAAGGACGAGAGTGTGTCCGATTTCTTCACGAGGTTTGAGGAGGCATTCATCGATCACAGTGGTCAAGATATGGGCACTGAGGAAGGTCAGAGATTGTTTGTGGACAAATTTGTGACAAATTTGTTGCCTGATCTAGGCAATAAGTTGAAGAATTCTGAGAGCTCTGATCCCCACCCTCTTCAACGTCTACATGAGCCCCCTCGCGGCCATCGCACGCCAACACAACCTCAACATAATCTCCTACGCCGACGACACCCAGCTGATCCTCTCCCTGACCAACGACCCCGCCGCCGCCAGAGCCAACCTGCACGAAGGGATGAAAGAGGTAGCCGAGTGGATGACGACCAGCCGCCTGAAACTGAACTCGGACAAGACGGAGGTCCTCATCCTGGGCTCCTCACCCTCCGCCTGGGACGACTCCTGGTGGCCTCCCGCCCTGGGCACCGCACCCAAACCGACAGACCATGCACGCAACCTGGGCTTCATCCTGGACTCCTCCCTCTCCATGACCAGGCAAGTCAACAACGTCTCCTCGGCATGCTTCAACATCCTACGCATGCTACGGAAGATCTTCTGGTGGATCCCCACCGAGACCAGGAAGACCGTCACCCAGGCCCTCGTCACTAGCCGACTGGACTACGGCAACGCCCTCTACGCCGGTACCACCGCCAAGCTCCAGAAGAGACTCCAGCGGATCCAGAACGCCTCAGCCAGACTCATCCTCGACATCCCACGAACCAGCCACATCTCCGGACATCTGAGAGACCTTCACTGGCTCCCCGTCAACAAAAGAATCACCTTCCGCCTCCTCACCCACGCACACAAAGCCCTACACGACCAAGGCCCGAGCTACCTCAACAGCCGAATCAACTTCTACGCTCCCAAACGCCACCTCCGATCAGCCAACCACGCCCTCGCCGCCATCCCCCGCATCCGAAGAGCGACTACAGGAGGAAGGTCCTTCTCCTACCTGGCCGCCAAGACCTGGAACTCCCTCCCGACCGACCTGCACCTGACCCAAGACCACCTCTCCTTCAGGAAGAAGCTGAAGACCTGGCTGTTCGAGAAGTAGCGGCACCCCCCCACCCCCAGCGCCTTGAGACCCTACGGGTATGTAGCGCGCTCTATAAATGTCATTGATTGATTGATTGATTGAGAGTGCGTGGGCTGTTTCCACTTCTGCTCAGATATTGGCTATGGCCCAATATTATGAGAATAGAGAGAAAGAGGAAAATGATCGTGCGGACAAAAAGACGAAAGAGCTCAAAACGAAAGTATTGTTGCAACAAGCGTATCCTCCGCGTTCGAATCAGAATGATTTGCAGCAGCGGAACCGATCGCAGTCACAGTCAAATAGGTCACAATCGCGGAATGACTCTTCGCAGCGATCTATGCTCGGGTACAATCAGTGTGCCTATTGTAGGGGTGAGGGTCATTTGAAATTTGATTGTCCGGTTTTGCGTGATCGAAATAGTGGTAATTCATCTAGAGGAGGTCGTAGTGGTCCTCAACAGGCTTCACGAGGTAGAGGTCGTGGTGTTAATCAGAACCAAAATGAGCGTTCTAATAATTCCTCTGATTCTAACAATTGTTTTGATCAGCGAGGATCATCATCAGGCAGATCCGCACAGTACAATGTGGACGATTATTACGTCGATCAGGGTACTGACAACGGTAATTACTAGGACAGCCATAGACAAGGAGAGGGAGTAGTGTCAGTTCCGGTTGATCAGAGAGGGCCTTACGTCGCAGTTGCCACCTCTGGCGTAGTTGAGCCTTTTCTGTTGGACACTGGTGCAGCGAAAAGTTCCATCATGCATTCGAAACTCCCTGGCGCACCTTTGTCTGGCTTAACAAATGTTTCCGTTGGATTCTCCGGCGCCCCTGTTAGCAATCCGGTTTCTCGTCCTTTGCCCCTTACAATTGGGCCACGTGAGCTGAAAGCTCCTTTGATTTTGACTACTGGTTGTGGTGAAAATCTTTTGGGCTTGGATTTGCTGAAACGGCTATATGCGACTTTGTATTGTTCTCCTGCGGGAGTGAAGCTTACTTTGGGTGAGAGAGTTATCTCTCCTATGTACTTGTCTCTCGATAAGCTTCCACCGGAATTGAGTTCTCTTCCTGCATCTTTGTGGGCAACAGGCCCTAATGACGTGGGCCTGCTTGACATCTCCCCTTATGTTGTTCATTTGAAATCCAATGTGCGTTTACCACGTATTCCCCAGTATCGTATCTCCCTTGATGGTGAGCGAGCGTTGTTAGCGATCATCTACGATTTGATCGAAAAAGATGTTATCGAGGAGACTCGGGGAAACGTGTGTAATAGCCCTGTGCTGCCCATTTTGAAACGCACTGATCCGTCTAAGCCTCCTGTTTATCGTTTTGTTATCGATTTACGGGAGGTGAATAAGATTGTGATTCCTCAGTTCCCTGTGGTGCCTGACATCACGGCTCTACTGACTCTGATTCCAGCATCTGCGTCCTGGTTCTCAGTGATCGATCTGAAGAATGCTTTCTTTAGCATTCCGATTGCTGAGGAGAGTAGGGACCTTTTCGGTTTTTCTCTAGGTGGCCGCAGCTTTAGGTTCAAACGTGCTCCTCAGGGCTACTGTGAGAGTCCATCGATATACAGCCAAGCCTTGAAGAGCCAACTTGATGCCTTTGTATTGCCGGCTGGTGCGGCCTTGATTCAATATGTCGATGACTTATTGGTGGCTGCGGACACTCAGGACATTTGCAAAATTGCTACGGTGTCTCTGTTGCAGCATCTCTGTGACTTTAAGCATGGGCGAATTTTGCGAATCTCGCGTTCGCGAATTTTGCGGATTTGCGAACTCGCAATCCGCAAAATCCGCTAATTCTCGCGAATTTGCGGATTTTTTTTTGTGTTTGCGCGGGTTTCTGCCAGTCCGCGAGGGTTTTGTACACTTTCGCAAATTGCGAACTTACCTGTCGGGTCGCAAGTTTCGCGAACTTGTTGTTTCTACGTGTCCAGCCTGTTTGGGACACTCTTCTTCATCACTGCCACTCTCTGTCACCACTGCCACTCTCTGACTACTCATGCCACCCTCTGGCCCACCCATGCCACCCTCTGTTTCATCACAGCACCCTCTGGTTGTCCAGTCAGTGTACATTATTGTGGCAACGTAAGCACACCTTCCCTGCCTCAAGTGACCTGAATTAATTTGGGGCTGATTAATGTGTCACAGAATATTTTTTTAGCTGGCACCTGCTTCCTTAGTGCTTCCTGATTAGTGATCTTTTGCACTTGCTAAGTGCTTTCATTGTTGCAAAATTAGTTACAACACCTGCCCTGCCCCAACTGACAATAATGAATTAGGGGCTGATTAATGGATTTGAACTTCCAGCCTGGCTCCTGCTTGTCTCCCTTAGCTGTAATTCAGGACCTTTGTGGCATATGTGCAACTATTCTGAGGTTCAGAGCAGGGTCACATAATAGTTGCAACTGGCAACTGAACTCTGGAGGGGCCCCTCAGGAAGCACTACAGGAAATGGCTACTAATGATGAGCCTGAACTTTTGAACCTGGTAAGTAGTTTCAGTTTTGCTAAGATCGTATTTCTGCAATTTTGCACTTATTCGCGGGGCGCGAAGTTGTACTGGGAAGCCGCGAACTCACGCGAACAGTGCGAGCAGTGCGAGCAAAATCCGCTGCTCGCGGATTTACGGATTTTGCGGGAGATTCGCAAATCTCGCGGATTGCGAATTTACCGAAAATCCGCAAAATCCGCGAGCGAAACGGATTTTCCGCCCATGCTTATGTGACTTACATCACAAGGTGTCACCTTCTAAACTGCAATATTGTTGCCAAGAAGTAACCTATCTAGGTCACTTATTGTCAAAGGAGGAAAGAAGGTTGACCCCAGAGAGAATTGCAGCGATTGCTCGAATGACTGTGCCAACAACTCAGAGAGATGTGCGTGCCTTTTTAGGTATCACGTCATACTGCAGGCAATTGATTCAATATTTTTCATTGCTAGCGAAACCATTGGTGGCTCTTACGTGCAAGGATGTTCCAACTCCTTTGCCATGGACGGAAGAGTGTCAGAAAAGTTTTTCTGAACTACGTGATGCGCTGTGTTCGGCCCCTGTGTTAGGTACTCCTGACTACAGTAAGCCGTTTACACTATACGTTCACGAGAGGGAAGGTTGTGCGTTGAGTGTTTTGACGCAACAATTCGGTGGTAAGCAGCGTCCATGTGCATATTTTTCCTCGACCTTGGACCCGGTAGCTAGAGCATTGCCGAGTTGTTTGAGAGCAACAGCGGCAGCTGCGGTGTCCATCCGACAATCTGCAGGATTGGTCATGGATAATATGCTTACGGTGATGGTTCCGCATGCAGTTGACACTCTCTTGAATCGCACGAAAACTCAACATCTGACGAGTGCAAGGTTGTCTGGTTATGAGTTGACGCTTTTGGCAAGTCACATTCAAATAAAGCGCTGCAATGTCCTAAACCCGGCGACTTTGTTGCCAACTAATATGGAATCAGATGAGGTAGCTGCACACGACTGCTACTTACGTACTGAGGAGGAAACAAAAGGTCGTGTGGACCTAAAAAACACTCCTTTGGAAGACCCTGATGGTACCTTGCATGTGGATGGTTCGTGTTTTAAGTTGCTGAATGGTGATGTGACGACTGCGTATGCTGTGGTAACGTTGAGTACGGTTGTGGAGACTGCAAGATTAAATCAGAATTCTGCACAGGCGGCAGAGCTGATTGCTTTGACTAGAGCGTGTATTTTGTCAAAAGGGAAACGGGTGAATGTGTTTACAGACAGCCAGTATGCGTTTGGTGTTGCGCATAGTTTTGGACGATTGTGGAGAGAGAGAGGTTTTATGACATCGCATGGTACGAAGATCCAGCATGGACAGCTTGTGAATGATCTTTTGGATGCACATACATTGCCCAAGCAGGTGGCGATTATTAAATGTAGTGCGCACCGTAAGGTGACGGATGATGTTGGTCGTGGTAATGCATTTGCTGATGAGATTGCTAAGGAGACTGCAAGGAATCTTACAACTAGGATGCATGTGACGAGTTCGGTAAGGTGGCCTGCAGAAGCTGGTATTTGTGAAGACACTATTGAGAGTGTGAAAGCGAATCAGAACGAGGCCACCGAGACTGAAAAGACCAAGTGGAAAGAGAGTACGGGAAAGCTGGATGCGAATGGCTGTTGGATTGATTTGTCTGAGAATAAGAGGTGGATGTTGCCGGATGCATATGTGCTAGCTGTTGTGACGATGGCACACGGCTTGTCACATATTAGTGCGAAAGGTATTTGTAAGTTGTTGTCCCCTGTATGGAAGAATGATGGTATCGCTAAGTGTGCTGAGAGATTGGTCAAGAATTGTATGATATGCATGATGTACAATCCGGGTAAGGGAACTCCTACACCCCCTGGCCATTTTGCTCCCCCTTCATGTCCCTTTGAGGAGATCCAGTTAGACTTCATCCATATGGAGCGATGCAATAACCTAAAATACGTTTTAGTTGTGGTTTGCGCATTCTCCCGATGGATCGAAGCCTACCCTCTTAAAGACAATACTGCCCTCTCCACAGCGAAAGTCCTACTGAAGGAGTACTTTCCTCGGTATGGAATGCCACCGATTGTATGGTCTGATAACGGAAGTGAGTTTGTTGGGAGCGTGATGAAGAGTGTGTGTAAGGGCCTTGGAATTACACAAAAATTCCATAGCGCCAATCATCCCCAGTCAGCAGGTTTGGTTGAGGGGTACAATGGCACTCTCAAATTAAAACTCGCGAAGATTCAGGCCACGACTGGTCTTTCGTGGCCTGACGCTTTGCCCTTAGCTCTTCTGTCAACTAGGGCGACTGTGCACTCTCGAGTAGGGCTTAGCCCATATGAGATTGTGTTTGGTCGTCCTGCCAATGTTTGGGGGGTCCCTAGACCCAGTGTGTTTTCTGATCCTGAGTACCCAATGTTGATTGATTATCTTCATGATCTGACTGCTAAACTGAGGTTGATTCACCAACAGGTCTTTGAAGCACTACCGACGCAGACGGAGGGTCCAGGCCACCAGCTCCAGCCCGGAGACTGGGTGGTTACGAGGAATTTTGGCCGAAAATGAAATCTTGAGCCAAGGTTCATCGGACCCTACCAGGTGCTCCTTGCCACGAGGACTGCTGTTCGTTTGGAGGGTCGCAAGCACTGGGTGCACGCCACCCACACCAAGAAGGTACCTATACCTTTGCCAGCGGACTCGTGGGTGAGGAAGGGCATCGCTTCGTCTGAAGCTGAGGTTGTACCTAACTTTGTCCTATTCAGCGACGCTCAGCCTGTTGGAGATACCTCAGTGCAGCCGGACGATACTGTTGAACATTTGTCATCGGAGGACTCAAGATCTGAACAATTGTCTGGTCGACAGTATTTTGTTTCATCACCTGATCAACTGTTTGAAGATCAGACTCGTCCTGGGAGAAGCAGATATTTTCTTCGTTCCAACACTAGAGACTAATAAAAAATATTTTTGCTTTCTCCCCTGACATTCACGTTACCCCATTATCACTCTTCACTTTGAACATTTTTGAATAACTGCAATTTTCGTGAATTCTGAGTTTTTTTCTGCATATGTGTTTGTTTTCACAGCTAGGAGATTTTGTATATATTGTTTAAATAAAGTACCCTACATCCGGGTGGACCGTAGGGCCGTGCGGGTACTTCCTTCTGGTTAGTAGGTCCTGACACTAGGTCGGAGACCGTCGGTTCCTAGGAACTCCTGGGGATTGACTATTGCTACACAGAACGAAGTGCGTCAAGAACGTTGCGGACGGTTTTAGAGGATGGCTTTCTCGAAGCTGTCGGAATTGGAAAAAGCTCAAGCCCAAAGATTCGAACTGCATAGAATTGCACGTACTAAATGCTTCATGTTTCAGGTGTTCCTTCTATTCTTAACTGTTTCTTCGTTATTGGTGGGTGGGGTGTATTACATGATACAGTCATTGTTGCCTTTGCCTCACCTACCCCTTCTTCTGAACCTAAACCTACCTCCACTGTTTCTCCTCATTCTTTCCACATTCTACCCCAACACGAACAGGTTAGACGTGCGGAATTTATGAACAATTCCTTCGTTCAGCTCCTTCATCAGCATCAGTTGGTGATGAACACTACCAATTGTTGGGTGTGTGGGTTAATGCCACATACCACCGATAAGGGAATTCCGTACTTGGTCCTTCCTTACAGTTCCCAGGGTTCAGCTCGAGCATTCCAAACATGTTTCGTAGCGCACTAGATTCCTACCCCAATCGAGAGCCACGTTCTCCACACTTTGGTCCCGGTCCGTACCATAAGTCTTTGGCAATAGCGATTGCTGATTTAGATAGGGATATCTATGATTCATCGCTTATCCCAGAGGAAGAGGTGCGAGCCTACAGGGATCTGAGTGAGGCCGAGTATAGCGTGCTAGTAGGTGATAGACAGCTCAAAAGTTCATCTCCAATATGGATCGTACCCCACCTTGGTAATTTCTGTTTGAAAGGTCGTGGCCGAAGCCTGAGAGCTCACCTTGGGGAGAGTGCTTGCACTGAAACGTATGTTTTGCCAATGGTCTCTTCCCCTGTTCTCCTGACCGCCAAGGGTACGTACTTTGTTTGTTACGACCGTGCATATACATGGTTGCCCCTTGACTTCTCGGGCACCTGTTATATTGCAAATTTGTTGCCACCAACTTTTACGGTTGCCTCAGATTATCACAAGACCAGAGTTGTGAGAGGTGTGATTAGCAAAGAGGACACTGCCGGTCAAGAAGCAGGAGACTTCTTTAAGGGTTTCTTGCCGTTTTGGGGACCTATGATCAATAGTAGGAACCTGAGACAGTTGACTCGAGTGGTGGAATCAACCGCTAATATCACTGCGAGTGCCCTTGGCAACATCACAGCAGAGCTTCAGGCAGACAGGCTTATGACGTTACAAAATCGTATGATTTTAGACGTTGTCTTAGCAGATAGAGGTGGAGTATGTAAGTTGATCCATTCGAGCTGTTGTATTTTCATTCCTGATAACGCTCCAACTGTCTATCAAGCCATCTCGAAGTTGCATAAGATCTCTGAGTCCATACACGTGGACGTAGGGGATTAGACGCTACTAGGGTGGTTTTGGGGCCTGATGTCGACGTGGGGTTGGAAGATTCTGATGATTATTGGGGTTGTTGTAGCATTTCTGTTCACGTGTTGTCTTTGTGTGCAGTGTGGCCCTGCCTTATGTGGCCTCTGTGCTACGACGTGTATAATGCGGCTGCCTGTTACCAAGGAAGCACTAATGGATAGAATAATGTTGCAGCAACATCTGGATGGTCTGATGAATATCGAGATCGATTCTGACTTCGACTAGTGCTTGCCTACATGAGGGCAAAAGGAGCGTCTGAGGTTCCGTGACAATTGTAAGTGGTGTTTTCGACTCGCCCGAACATGTTCGAGTCTGGTATCTATGAACCGCAAATGACGAGTTTAGTGGGTGTACGCATTTTCGCTGTACTAGCCTAAACCGTTCTTTTGTTTCGTGGGTTTCTTCATCTGAACCCACGGGTTCCATTTTAGATACGGCATCCATTTTGTTTCTTGCCCTCAAGTAGCCAGCGAACGGACGCTGTCCGCTTCGTGACCCTGGGATTCCCAACTCTTGCAGGAAGATACGTGTTCCTTTGAGGGTGTCTTTATGATGAGGGGGATGACACTGTAAGGCAGATGGCCCCGCTCGAAGCTCATCTTGCCGTGCTGGTCTATTGTCTCAGTTGTGCATTTCATTAGGCACGTTTTCTTTGATCCCTGCAATCGTGTTTCCTGATACCACCCCTTTTTACTCTCTTCGATCTGTTCGCTATCTTCGTCTTCCTCTGCACCTGTTTCTGTCTCTTCCTTGATTCGTTTACAGCCGAACGGAATGCACTAATGGTGGGAAGATGTACTTTTACAGTTGGGAACTGCCAAATGCTACTGTAATTATGTTCCGGGCCCTGAATACATGAAAGCGACCCCCTATAATATTTACTGTGGGAACTGAATTGTAACCTTTTGTTTGTCATGTTATCCTATGACGAAAAACTGCATAAAAAGAGTGATCCACAGATACAATTTGAAGCAGTCTCCTAGAACCTACATGTGTTGTACTTCTTGTGACTTCTGTGTTCCCTGCAGTATTAAACCTCGAATCTTTGACGCCGAAGGAAGTGTCCCGTGTCTCTGTCATTTGTACGCCGGAACAGGTAACCCACGAAGGTTTCAGGTGGTATCCCTGGCACCGCTGGGTCTTAGAATAACCCAGTCCTTCAGCATGCACAAAGGACCATGGAGGGTAGAAAGGAGGGTCAGGACCTGGGCACAGACAAGAGAGTTTAGGGGAAGGGGCCTCACAACAGACCACGCGGTGCAGGTAGGAGGAGCAGTTGCAGCACAACAGATGAGGGAGGGCAGAAGGGTGTGGCAGTTAAATGGATCATGAAGGACAGGAGGAAGGGGATGGGGCACGGCATGTGGACAGGCAGGGTGGAGGTGGCAGGGACAGGTTACAGTCATCTGACAATGCTAGGCAGGTAGGAGGGAGTGGCAGCTCAACAGAACACTCCGTGTAGATAAGAGTGGCAGGTCCATGGAACATGGTGGGCAAAAAGGAGGGAGCAGGGGCATGCACACAGACATCGGAGGGCAGGGGGAAGCAGAATAGGGGCAGAAAGCTAAGCACAGAGGCTAAGCAGGAGGCCAATGATGGGGCATAGAATTGGGCAATGGAGGGCAGGAGGAGTGGACTGGTACATCATGCTAAATGGATGGCTGTGGCAGCACATCAGACCATGCATGGCAGAAGGGAGGAAGCTAGTCCACGGATTCATACAACAGAGGATAGGGAGGAGGTCGATGGGGCAGCAAGCTAACTGTTCAGAGAAGGCGGGAAGGTCAGTGGCAGAACAACGGCCACACAGGGCTAATAAGGGAGCAGGGACATGTACTTGGACAATGTACGGCTAGGAGGAGGGAAGGCAGGAGCAGGAACCTTGGGTGGGGGCAGCACAATGCCAGGCCCTGCTTCCAACCCCTCAACATCCATATATGATATGCATCTTACTTAACATTAAAAAAAATAGAAATTTTCTGAAAAAACAAAGATTACAGAAACGGTATACTTAGACTCAGATTTCACTCATATACAACCAGTGAAATTCAGCAGTTATAGTTACCTGAGCTAACTATAACTTACGTCCCCACAGTGTACTGCTAATGCCCTCAGACATTACATCATTCATGACATGGTCAGTTACATCACTCAAGACATCACTCATGACATCTCAAATGAGCTGTGAATGGAATGGAACTATAATCGCTAGAACTTTATTTAGGGATAGTGTATGTATATTAACCACTTTTTTTTCTTTTCTTTCGTGTAAGAACCATTATAATATGCAACATGCCAGATAGCCTTTCACTTTAAAGTAATGTGTAGTCCATTGTTTATATTGATGTTTGCAATCCTAAGTATGTTTATTATGAATAAGTCACGTTGACGAACAAACAGGTATGGCGGTCACGGGGCAAGATATGCTGAAATGACATTGTGTACATATTAACACTTGTTTTCTTTTCTTTATTGTATCAATTCCTGAATTTTCACATCGTGACCAGACCAATATGGCCGCCAGCTTTTTGGACTAAAGTAATATGTAGTTGTTTGTTAGTGTTGGCAACTTTAGGCATTTGTACATTTCAATACGGATTCTACAGTAACGTCTTGTATCGTTATCAAGGTTCGGACGATCCGAAACACATGGATCAAGTCCTTTGCAGATTAAATACTTCCAAACTACAATCTGAGTGCTGATTCCTTCCTTGTAGGAGTGAGAGGAGATTAGATACATATATATAAAATTCACTGAAAATGACACAAGTTTCAGGAACATTATAGTTAGAAATTAGCATTTAAAAAACATCAGAAATTCACTGGAAAAAAAACAGGTTTCATGGACGTCATAGTTAGTTGGACATTTCACTCGTACAAAACAAGAGAAATTCGGCCAATATAGTTAGTTGTGCTTATGAATTCAGCACTCACTTTCTTTGCAACACTGAAATTACTCCAGTTATTAGTCGTATACTTAAGGAATGGCGTAGTCACTAACACAAGTGGAGGTACAATATTTTGTACACACTGCATGCATACCCCTAACCAGCTACAAACTATTGATACACTCTTCTAAATACCCAGTTAGTACCTATGCAGTGTAGGAATCCTCCTGTCTGTAGCATGCAGTTCTCCAATCACCCATCCAGCACTTGCTACTTATCCTATTACTCCACCAATACCTAAGCACTTATACATTCACTATAATACTGTAATTATTATAGTTACTAGTCATGAACTTATGGAATGGCCTAGCTACTATCACATGTACAGCTATAATATTTTGTGCACTATCCCAGCATACCTTTAACTAGCTACATACTATTGATACACTCTTCTAAATACCCAGTTAGTACTTGTGCAGTGTAGGAATCGTCCAGCCTGTCCCATGCACATCTTTATCACTCATCTACCAGTATCTACTTGTCCTATCACTCCACCAATGCGTAAGCACTCATAAATTAAGTGTTCACTCTGTTTGCAGCACTGTCATCATTCCAGTTACTAGTTGTATTCTTATAAAATGACCTAGGCACCAACACAAGTACTCATAAAATATTCTGTGCATAATCCCTACAAATCTCTAAGCAGATACATACTATTGGTCTACTCCATTAAATACTGAAGTAGTACCCATGCAGCATAGGATACCTCCTGTCAGTGTCATGATCGCCCATCCAGCACTATGTTCTTATTGTATCAGTCTGCCAATACCTAAGCACTTATGGGGCAGATTTACAAGCACCCTGCGCCACCTGTATGCCATTTTTGTGACGTAGTGATGGCGCCAGGAACTCCTTCATATTTACAAGGAGAGGAAAAGCCGCCCTGCATGGTTTTTCCTCTCCTTGTGAATACGACCCCTTCCTACACAGAACTTTGCGTTGAAGGGGCGTTCCATAGGTGTTGCTGTGGGTGTTCCCACGCAATACCCATAGAACAAGACACATCTCCAGATTTATGAGAAATTGTAAATCTGGAGATGTGTGTGAATGATGCGCCATCCTAGAGTTGGTGTAGCAAGGCACAACAAGGATAATTGTTTTTTATTTCTCCTCATTTTTTCTCTTTCAATACATGCGGCATTCCACAGCATACATTGAAAGAGGAAAATGCATTTACTGATTGTTTTTGTGCAGGAAGGTGTCACTTCCTGCACAAGAACAATCTCCGCATGACACAGACATCCTTGCACCATGGTGCAAGGGTGCCTGTGTAACCGCATGCCTGCAGTTTGTGCAGCAGTGCAGAGGAAAGCACTGAGTTGCAACATATTCATTTACATATGTCACATCCCTGTGCTTCGGAAGTGCAACAGTGCAGTGCAGCTAAAGAGCTTGCAGTGTCACGCTGCATTACTTCCTCATAAATCTACAACTATAAATTCACCATACACTACTAATACATTCTTTTAGTAAATCATGCTGTATACATATATTCAACCAAACCTTCACACATTACCTTGCAATTATAGTCCTTTATTTAACCAGATAAGGTAGTTCTGATAAGAACTTCTTTTTTCTTTTGTATTTTTTTGTATTTATTTTTTTACAATTTTGTATTTTTGGGTGTTTTTTCAAAAAATGAACAATAAAAGAATGAATAAAACAGGAAACTTTTGGAATTACTTATCATTCCAAAAAAAACCCAAAAATTAACAATGATGGCACAAACTGCCTCCACCGACTGCTCACCGATGCGTAACAGTTTCTTACACTTCATGCAGTGTGGCTCGAGAAAGGCGAATTCTGGCCTAATGTCCACTGCAGGTGTTACTGAGGATGTTCCAGACGTACTTGCAACAGCATGTGAGGGGTTCAAAGCAGCTCACCCCATTTCCTCCTGAGCAAAATTGAGAGGATTTGTGGTCAGGAGATGCTTTTACAAGTAGTAAGTGCCACAAGAGTATTCATTTTCACTGCCTCTTGACAGGACAAGGTCGCAAATTTTGCACGTCACCTTTCTCGCATTTACTTTCTTCTCTCCAGGTGGAGAAGTGAAGAATTTCCACACAACAGATTCCGGCCTCTGATTGTGGTGCCTCCAGCAAGAATTCTTCTTCAGAAGATACTTCCTACTGCTGCTGCTGCTGTCCAGATGCCATTTTGTTTGATATTTTCAGTGATGTCATTTGATATGTCATCAGTGATGTCATCAGTGATGTCCCTGACCATGTCATGAATGATGTAATATGTGACATCATCAGCAGTGCATTGCGGGTTAACTATAACATCCCTGAAACCTATGTTTTTTTCTGTGAATATATATATGTGAGTGTGTGTGTGTGTGCTCGCGCGTGTGTGTGTTTCACCAGTAGGTAGTTACAGTTAGGACCATGTTTCCCTGGGAAAGAGTTTATTGAATTGCCTATAGCTCTGTTGCCATTTGACAAATCTTCACAAACTTTTCCTAAAAAGTGCCCCAGTGATTCTTGTTGTGTATGGAAAGATTCAGGGCAATCGGTCAATTGGGGACAGAAAAAAGGGGGGCAAAAATGTGCATTTCCCATGTTAATTTAATAGGAATTTTAGACACGACTAGAGCCCGAACCACTGAAAGGAACTGCACCAAATTTGGCTGAAAGGTAACCGTTGGTCCTGAAAGCGACTGTTTTGTAAATTGGTGTAAATCTGTTTTGTAGTTTGGGGGATATTAAAGAAAAAAGAACATTGGACATCTAGGGAAATGAAGGGTCCGCAAGTCCAAGCAGCCCCTTCCATTAATTTAAACAAAGCCCCGGGAAGGTGGTGGTCCCCAGGGCTCTATGAGCCTTAGAAGGGGGGCCCCCTGAGCCCCCCTCCTTTAAAAAGAGAAATGCACTTAGGACATGGCCGGCCGAGGGGCTCTATTCAAAACAAGTGCGGAAACCCACACTTTTTATTTTGTTTTATTTTTGCCATGGATTTATGGCTCTGTTGTGTTTCTGCTGGAGTTTGTTTTTTAAATATATCCTTTTTGCCCTGGCGGGGTCCCTCTGGGATTCTATGCGTAGAGCTAAGGGGTCAGGGTATTCCTACCCTGCCCCCTTCTTTTAAAAACAACATTTTTCACCTGTCAACACTTCCTGCCTGAAGTGTTGGCAGCCAATTAGATTTCAGCACGGGGACTGTCGGATTATCAGAGGATCAGTGTTCCTATATATGCAAATTGGATTTCTTTCAATAAGGCAAAAAATACAGAACAGATTTACACCAAATAACAAAAAGGTTTCTTTCTGGACTAAATTTGGTGTAATTCAGTCTAGCAGTTAGAGCCATAGCTGTGTCTAAAATCTCTATGGAAAGTAACACAGTAAATACCCTATTTTTTACCCCCCTTTTTCTCGAGCCTTGCTTGACAGATTGCACAGAAATATCCATGCACAATTAGATTCACTGGGGCACTTTTTCAGGAGAATTTTGTGATGATTCGTCAAAAGGCAGCAAAGATATAGGCAAGCCATAAAATGCTTTCCCCATGGAAACATGGTCTTAACTGTTACTACCTACTGGCAACTGCCAGTAGGCACTATATATGTACTGTGTTCATATATATGTATAATTTGGAGAATGGCATGAACATGAGACCCTCCTGAACCTCAAGTGCCTGAAAAGGCAGAGGAAGAAAGCAGAGACTCTCCCCTTAACATGATTACCCTCACGACTTTAAGTCAAGAGGTTGACAGGTATACCTTTTACATTCAAATGATACCTTCCCTCAGGCGGGCCCTAGGTACAACCCTTCATAGTTTATTAAATTACACTGTGCACACATTCCTGAGATAGGCACATTACCATACAACCTTAAATCCACGTGTTCAACATTAGTGTGAGACAAACCACCTCTAAGTTGAACACCACTACATTCTACATTATTCAACAGTGTAAAATGCCCTAAAAAATTCTGAGAAGTCTGGAAATGAACATCCACACCACATAAACATCCTCTTAATGTAGAATTTGTCTATAGCACTGTATTAAAACTAGTTAATATGGGCAGGTGCAACAGAAGCTTTGGCCTTTCTCACAGATATTTTGTAATACGCTTTAGCTTTAAGCCTCATCTTACTTCCAAACATGCATTATCCTGTTTTGTGTGGGGTAATACTTTAACCCCAACTTTAGCAATTTCTAAACAGAGCATCAAATAAACTTTCAACAAGCACAATCACATTTGCCTCCAGGGTGTATGCTATTTCTATGCTATTGGTCCATACATGTACACTCACTAGCAGTCATTTATGGCAAAGTAACACAACGCAGTGCAGCAACCTTGCTGCGCTGCATTACGGGGGAAGGGCAGGAATGCATGCTTTTTAAAAGAATACAGCCCATTCATGCCTTTGTCCCTGTGCTGGCGCCATTTTGGCTGCCTAGTACCAAGGAAGTCACCCTTGCCACATGGAGCAAGGGTGCCTTGTTGCATTCAGGATTGTTTTTGTGAAGGAAGGAGCACCTACCGGCACAAAAACAATCATGAGAGGCATATTCCTCTTTCTATGTGTGCTGCTGAATGCAGAACAGATAGAAAGAGGAAGTAACAAGGAGAAATAAAGATATTTCTCCTCGTTATGCCTCCCCTAAGAATGCGTATCTTTTTGGCACATTCACATGTCTACCACTTTTTGGAAATGTGGGAATGCATCAAAAACCATGGGAGTTGCATGGATCACCCACACAATTCCATGGAATGCCTACCAGAGCAACTAACGCAATGCAGTGATTTGCGCCACGTTGCATTACTCCAAATTTATGAAGCCACTCAGGACCACTCAGTGTGGCCTTGCATGGCTTTGTAAATGTTATTTTGGGCTTGTGTCGTGCTTGCACCATTTTGCATGCTGCAAGAGTGTTAAAAACTGAGTCTCTACTTGGCAATGGCCTGCACCCTGACCAAGTAAGGACCATCTCTCTATCAGGGTAAGAGTATTACACAGCAAAGATAACCCCTGCTCACCACCTTGGCTGCTTAGCACAAGTTGCCAGGCTTATCTCAGAGACAATGTGTAAAGCTTTTGTACCTACACGTACAGTAACAGTGAAAACATACAAAAGGACACCACACCAGTTTAGAAAAATAGCCACTTTTTATCTGAGTAGAACAAGACCAAAACGTCCAACATATACAAGTAAAGATATCACTCTTCAAAGGTAAAATAAGTTCAGCCCATAAAGCCCTATTGATGTGTTTCTCTTAGCACAAAGTACCCGGGATGCATCAAAAGCAAAACTAAAACAGACGCAGCGTAGGTGAGATGCCATAAAAGCAAAACAATGCATCAGTTCTTTATTCCCAGGGGAGGTGAGGCGTCTGTTCCTTACTGCCAGGGGAGTTGATGCATGAGTTCCTTGCTCCCAGGGGAGGTGATGCGTCGGTTCCTTACTGTGATGTGAGGTGATGCGTCGATTTCCAGACATTTGGCCTCGGTTCCTTACTGCTGGTCTTCGCCAATGAAGAATTTGCCGCCCAGGGTTGGTGCATCAAAGAGCCAGGCATGCTGTATCAATGGGGTGGCAGGGGAACAGGTGCTGCATCGATTTCACAGCCACATAGCAGATAGTGCTTCATTACATCAGCCGCACAGCAGGGCCAGCGTCATAGTCAGAGTGTGTACCATGGACGTTTGTGACACAGGGCTTGGAACTCAGATTGCGGTTGCCTTCCAGCTGCATGTCAGGCGCTGAGGGTTGATGCGTGAATTTTCTTCTTAGGTTACCATAATCTGTTTACAAGGGCCCAGGACCTGGTTTTGGCACTACTTGGCAAGTCAGGGCTCTCAGTAGAAGAGCCCAGGCACTGGTAGGTGAAGTCTTTGGCAGCCCTGAGGCTTCTTAACAGGAGGAAAGCATGCACAAGCCCTTGGGGAACCTTTGAAAGAAGGATGTAGAAAGCAGAGTCTAGTCCTTTCACTCCCAGGACAGAAGCAGCAGGCCAGCACAACAAAAACAGAGTGTCAATCCCTCCTACAGCATACAGCTCTTCTTCCTGGCAGAATGTCCTCTTAGTCCAGAATTGTTCCACAGTTATCGTGTCACAGCTCCAATACGTATACCCGTTACTGGCTTTGAAGTAGGGAATCTTCAAAGGAAAGTCTTTGTAGAGCACAAGACACTGCCTTTCCCTGACCTGTTTCCAGACACACTACATGGGGTGGAGACAGCTTTGTGTGAGGACAGGTACATCCCTATTCAGGTGTCAATGACAACACCTCCCAACACTCTAGCTCAGAACAACCCATCAGCCTGGTGATTAGCCATCAGGATATGCAGGGTACACCTTGGCTCCCTTTGTATGACTGTATAGAGTGAATGCACAGCCCCACTGTTACCCTCCCGCAGACGCAGATTTCACAGGAAGGCAGTGGCACAGAATAGTAAAGCAAGAAAATGGCCACTTCTAAAAGTGACATTTTCAAATATGCAATTTAAAAACCAACTTCACAAAAAGATGTTTTTGAAATTGTGAGATCAGAGACCCCCAAACTCCAACTCTCTATCTCTTTCCGAATAGAAGTGATACTTGTTAGAGCTTACAAGGTAGCTCCAATGATAAGATATGGGAGAGATAGGCCTTGCAATAGTGAAAAACGAAATTAGTAGTATTTCCCTATCAGGACATGTAAAAACACCAGTAATTACACTGCACTCTGTTCCTAGGGCTACCTTGGGCATACCTGAGGGGTGCCTTACATGAAAAGGTAAGATTGGGCCTGGCATATGGTTGCATATGTCAGGTCAACGTGGCCGTTCAGAACTGCACACACGGACATTGCAGTGGTAGGTCCGAGACATGGTTGCAGGGCTACCAATGTGGGTGGCACAATCAGTGCTGCAGGACCACTAGTAGCAATTGAATTACAGGCCCTGGGCACAATCAGTGCACTTTACTCAGGACTTACAAGTAAATCAAATGTGCCATCATGGATAAACCATTTACTAAATCAATTTAACAGGGAGCACATTCAATTTAGCATTGGTCAGCAGTTGTAAAGAGCTTAGAGTCCTAAAACCAGCAAAAACGAAATGCAGCCCACAGTAAAATAAAACAGAATCGAGAAGCAAAAAAGACAGGTGAAAAAACACGGCAAAGGTGCCAGGTGTACCAAAGCGATGCAACCGCCCTTTCATAAATATACCCCAAACTCTATACTGCCTGTAAAAAAGTGCAATATTATTTGTGGTGGGTATTGCTCACTTCAAGGAATAATGACAATTACTCATCAGGGTGAAAACCAAGTCACTGAATTGGCTGGAGCTCGGCATACTGGTAGCTATGGCATAGAGCAGACAGGCTTAACCTTTGACAATGTGTAAAGTATTTATGTAGTACGAAAACAGTTATACGGTCAAAACATCAGACATTAAAATCTCAAACCGAATTAGAAAAATAGAGTACATTTTATTGAAAAAAATGACAAAAATGGTTTAAGAAAAATAGCACCAAAGCACTAAGCACCATGTATACTCTATGGAAGCGGTAGACAGATACTTAGGTACAATTTCAGGCTGACCTCGATGGAGTTCGGGTCTGAAACACAAAGCAGGTTCGTCCCGGTCAAAGATTTCACCTTCTGACTTAGATACAGATTTATCAAAATGTAACCCAGCAAGACGCCTTGCTGTGCTGCATTGCATGACAGAGAGAGGGCAGGAATGCACCATACCTAACATTATATGGCACATATTTGTCCTCTCCATGTGCTCGTGTACTATGTGTTGCCTAGGCACCCCTGGGCCATGGTGCAAGGGTGCTTACATTACAGGCAGGGTTGTTTTTCTGCTAGAAAGGAAACCAATCCTCTGAGGCTATTTCTCTTTGATACCCCTCCCCTGGGATATCTCAGAATGCAGCAAAATCCATGGGTGGATGCGTGGGAACACCTACACTCCATCCATGGAACACCTCTCTGGGACAGAGTAATGTAAGGCAGCAACTTACGCTGCCTTGCATAACTTCAGATTTACCAAGCCACACAAGGTGGCCTTGAAAGACTTGGTATATATCATTCTAGGTTTGCTTTGCCCTGCGTCCTTTTGCCTGACGTAAGAGCAATGCAAAACGTTTGAAAAAGATGCCCCAAAGTCTTTTTTTATAGAGCTCACTATCGAGTGGATGACACCTGAAGCTGTATCTGAGGAAAGTGCTGCGAAATCGGACCCTGATGCATTCAGGAGACTTGAAAGTCCAAACATTTTCCAAGTCTTAATGTTTTTCAGATTTCTAGAGCAACTCCACTGGGTCAGTTTGAAGGCTCGCAGCCCCTAAGGGACAACACTCAGGGGGACACTGCTTACTCCAGAAGAGCCATCAGCAAGGTCCAGTCTAAGTTCCAGTGGATACTAATCAACTGGTCATTCAGTGAAAAGGCCTCTTGGTGCTTGTTATGTCCCTGTAGCTGCATAGGAGGTCATCCAATTGACCCTCGGGTCAATATCTTTGTCTTGGATGCAAGCTGGAGCAGGTCTGTCCTTCAAGGCACCTCCCAGGTTACAGAAAGTAAGGTCCTGTTCTCTTCTTATCTTAAACACATTGAGAAAGGGTTCTGAGGAGGGTGCCCTGGGATGCCACATTCATGGTTGCCACCATCTAGTAGCTGTAGGTAACTCATGGATCCTCCCTGGCTGGTGAGGTACAAATGGTTGCCTTCTACAGGTCTAACCTTACATTTACTTGTGAAAGGGGAGACCACTTTAAAAGTTAATTAATTTCCTGGGTCTACCCGACATCCTAACCAGACTTCCCGCTAGGTGAGGGTATACATCTTACCACACCTAGGCCATTGTTCTGCGCCTCGAGTAGTTTTCACACCTCATCAAAGACAGGTACTTATTGGGCAGCTGCTGGCAGGTGTATGCAAATTGAAGTCCCGATCTTCATGAAGGGAAAAGGTATGTTTCTGAAAGTAACCTTTCATTAATATTTAATAACAATCTGAGTTTAGCACAACATTAGATGCTTACTAAATATTAAAAAATAGTCTGTCAAAAGGTAAAGTCTAAAGTTAATAATACGTACATTTTCTAGAATTCAGCGGGAGCCCTGGCAGTGGTGCATAGTTACTGGAAGAAAATGCTTGGTTTAATTTTGCCTGTTTAAAAATAAGGCAGCCTACTTTGTTGCCTACCTTGTTGCCAACAAGGTGTATGTAGGGTGATTTATTAATATTTAAAAGGGGGATTCAGGCTTGTAAAATTGGATCTACAGTCAGGCTGTATAGGATAGAACGGAATCAATGTTTTCTCTTGCACTGTAGTGGATGGCACAATCAGTGGCTGCAGTCCACAAATTACATGTACCTTTTCTTGCCATAGGTGTACTATTGCACCATTTCTTCAGCCTTATAGGAAACTGTAATGTGCCAATTAGGGTTATACATTTTCAACACCTTTAAAGGAAGAGGAAATCAATTTTAGCACCTTTATATGCAGACAGTGCTGATTTGGCTTGCAAACTAAGGGCTTTAAAACATTTAGTGGAGAATTTTGCAAGTTTTATGATGGACTGGTATAGAGACTAATTTTACAAAGTCACAGGTTATGGTTATTGGCCCTAATAGTTAAGGAATGTGATTTCCCTCTTTTAAGGGAACTATTCTTGAAAAGGTGTATCAATTTCCCTATTTTGGAATTGTTTTTGGCTGTACTAACTCATGGTCTTGTAATCTTATTGCTAGGCGACATACGTTCAAACTTTAGTATCTAGATTAGAAGCCTTCACAATTCAAAATCTATTATTTTTCCTGAAGGAACAATACAAATGTGCAACTGTTTGTACATGTTCCCTTATGATGAAATCTCAAATCAGTCTTTGTTGCACTTTGTGTTCTTCTGTAGTTTCAATTGTAATTACACTTAAAGGTTTTTCATTCATCTTCTTAAAAGATATAATTTCAAGACATGTAGAACAGAACTTTGATTTTTCCAGATCTTATCAGAGCAGTTTGTCTGTTTTCAGTAGGATCTTTAAAAAAAAAAAAAAGATTTGCAATACAACATAGAAATTCAATGACTTTTTGACTGTTGATGATTGGCTTGTATAGATTTCTTCCTTTATGATTCTCTGGTTTTATCAGTGAAGTCATCAATGATATCATCAATTATATTATTTGAGAATGAGGTCAATTTACATATCATGAGTGATGTAGTATGTGAGGACATAGGCTGAGCATGGCAGGGGCACAAGTTATAGATGGCTCAGTAAACTATTACTGATGTGGTGTTTTTTGGTTTTCAAACATAATTGTTTCCCTTTCAAAACCTACCTTAACAAGTCACTTTACCCTTTGTGTTTTTTCTCTGAATATCTAGTTTTTTTTAACGTAATGGAAGATTGTGTGAGCATACCTAACTGCAACATCACTTTAATTTTTGTTTTATTCAGTGAATTTCTGTTCTTTTTGTATTATGTTCCGCAAACTTCATGAATGTACACAATCGTAAATCGGGGATCAGGCCCACAGCACAATCTGTGGCAGGCAGGCAGCCCCCCCACTGCACAAAGCTTTTGCTATGTGCAGCAGATGACTGACCCCAAAGTATAGCCTTTCCCTAGTCTCTGCAGCCAAACCCCTGTGGGTGCCTAGCCCTTGCTGCACAAGGTCTTCATCCATATGCAATGAGGGTTGGCTTTAGAGCTTGCCCTCTGCCAAGGTATTGTGCGCAACTCTGTCACAAAAGGTCAGACCCCTCATGATGCCCAATCCACATGGCATTTTTTGTATATTTTTATAGATACTGTAGAACTTCCACAGTACCAACCTAATAAACTTACCGTCATGGTACTACGATAGCGTGCAAGTTTCTCTGGTTAAGCTTGCATTGTACCTCAGTACTGCAGGGTGTAAACTTGAGCACCAGCACCATTTTCTTTTTATTTTTGGGCCCCCCTTATATGTTTTTATGTATTTCCAGCATATCAGAACCAGGTTTCTGAGTTCTATAATGGTGGCTGTAACATTTTCTCTGAGTTTTGTCATTGGGAGACCAGTACCAGTCCTGTGGTACTAAAAAGGCCAACCAGAGAAAAAGCTTGCTTGGCCAATCAAAGGACCCTATATTTTAAATATTTGGTACCACAGGACTTCCACTGGACCAAACGTATAGATATATCTAACTCTTTAAGCCCTTCAAGACAAATCCAAGCACATTTTGAGAAAACTGCTCAATGTATTTGCACCAAATAATGAAAAGCCTGGTTTCTGAGTAAAATTCTATCTTTCTGCCCAATTTGATATGATTCTGTTCCACCATTTATTTCTGCAATCTGCAAGACATGGGTTGGCAAATCCCTGCTACCCACAATCTTCTTCCTGTGTAAAATCAATTACGGACAACTCACTCCCTTGAGACACCCATGATCCATTAGGAGGACATGTATTTTGCCAAAGGTTACACTCATTAGCAGTACACAGTCAGTAAGACATTTGATCAAGATGTACTTCGCTAAATACCTTAAAGTATGATAAGAGTATAGCAAACTGTCACATTCTTCGGATGATGTCATCAATGATGTCATCGAACATGTAATGAATAATGCAATATGTGAGGTTGAAGTCAGTGTATGGCAGCTCCTCAAGTTATCTCGCTGCACTATAACTGGTAATTTTTAGTATTTTTTAGGTTTAAAATATCATGTTATTGCTGACATTTTCACCAAACTATAATGTCCCTTTAACCTTTGCGTTTATTCAGTGAATTTCTATGTTTTTTTTAAATGTAAGTTGAGGTTTTCTTTATCTATATATTTGTATACCTAACTATAATATCAAGTGAACCTTTCATTTTTTTCAAAGTATTTCTGCGGTTTTTTAACATACATACTTAACTACAACATTACTGTAAACTTTGTTTTTTTTCATTAAATTTCTAGACTTTTTTACATAATTTAATGTTTTGTTTTTCCCATACTACCAAATTACCTTTGGTTTCTTCAGTGAATTTCAGTTTTTTTAATGTAAAGTAATATTTTATTAGCATAGCTATAGTGTACTTCAAGATTCATACTGTTAATGTTTTTTTTTTAAAGTAAATGAAAGATCGATTTATCAACAAGGGATATGACAGGAATGTGATAACTCAGGTGGAGAAGAAGATCCAGCTGGTAACAAGGGAGTCCCTGTTAAGTAATCAGAAAACAAAGTGTAAACAAAATAAGTTGGCATTCATCACTAAATGCACCATGAAAAGTGACAAAATTGTTAACATTTTCCATAAACACTGGCAATTTTTTAAAAGATGTACCTGGTTTGCAAGAGGAGTCCTAGAGTGGTCCACAGAAGGGGGCATACCTTGACGAATTGGTTTCAGGACTGGAGGCTACCATTATGCATAATCAACCTTTTTTTTTCTAAAACCTTTATTGAACTTAATCCGTGCATACAGTAAAGAACATCATGGTATTGTTACAGACTTAAATAAACCCTTTCAGCACTCTTTCAAAAAAATAACAAGACCCATCATGGCGTGAGTTACCAGTACAGGCGTGTCCTTACACAATTATGAGGGATATCCTAGTGAGACATGCTCTTGCAGGTGTCTCAAGGGTAACTGGCATGTGCCTACCAGGAGGCTAGTTTAACTACCTTCTACAGATGTTGTTTGACCGTCTGGGGCAGACTCTGGGTCCGGTGGGGCGTTGGCGAGTGGGGACATTGCGGGGGCATCATTCTGTCTTAAATACGTCACCAGGGCTTTCCCATATGTCTACCGGGCAGCATCTAGGGGGCATAAGATACAAGTAAGCAGCTAATTGTGCTTGACATTGTGCCGCATCCTTCAACCATGCACATGTCGTGGGCGCTGGCTTCTAACCCCATTGCATCACCCCTCTGTGCTTAGCCAGCACCAGCAGTGATGCAATCAGTCTTTGTGCGCATCTGGAGTGTCCTTTACAAAGCAAAGAAGGCACCATTTAGGTGTCAGTGAAAAGGGGGCCTCAGTCATATCAGCGATTATTGCACCTACATCCTGCCAGTATCGCAACACCCTAGGCCATGCCCATGCCATATGGGCAAATGTAGCAGGACAAGCGGAGCAGCGCACACAAGCAGCATCGTCCATCAATCCAATTTTATGGAGTTATGCAGGTGTGCGGTATAGTCTGTGCAAGTATTTGAAATGAATCAGTCTGAGATGGTAGTTAGGGGATTAGCGTTCTGTCTGTCTGCAACAGTAGAGCCAGTACACCTCAAATATTTCCTGTCCTATATCGTCTTCCCAGGCCTCTCATGCTGAAGTGTCCAGCAACTTTGGTCTTAGAATAAAGGCGTGTTATGAGCTTACGCGGCTGCATGGATGTGTGTGAGTATTCAAGTGCAGTGTTGGTAGGGGGAGCTGGGAATGTGCTGTGCAGGTCTCTGCAGGTCGCTCTAAGCTGATAATATAATAATGTATAAGAGAAAGTTAATGGCCTTTCTTTCCTCTGTGCATCCCCAGGGTATAGGTCAGCTAATGTGCACACCCCTAGAGTATCTGTGCTGTGCGCAGCCCCTCTGTCCCGCAGGGGGGAAAGGCCAGGTTTTCCACCACCGATGGCGCATATAAGCCCTCTGCTCCGCTCCTCCTGCGGATGCAATCCCACGTTCATCGCACACATTCCTCTGTGTTGATTTCCCCCTTGGGTGCTGTATAGGGTTAAAAGAGCACAGTTCTCAGTGGCCACGAAGTCAGCTATTACCATCTGCCTGAAAATGGTAGGTTTGGTGTCCTGCATGCATGAGCCTAAAGCAATAGTTGTAACTAAAGACAGAAAACAATTATGCAATGTACCCCAAAATGCATCTCTCCCACCCCCAGGATGCTGCACTGTTGTAGACTTAGCTTCATGGTAGCCACTCTATAATTATAGTTACGGTAACCAGAGCATTAATACCTTTGCTCCAGTTTGACGAATCTCCACAAAGCTTTGCAAACCTATTCCTGTTTCAACATTAGCGGAGTATGCGAGTTTCACAAAGACTTGTCAAAGGTGTGTAAAGTAAAAAGGGGGGTCCAAAATGCCGTTTGGCACAAATGCATTTTCCACACACTTTGTACTCATGTGTATCACAAAAATAGATGGACGGATTTGACTGAAATTTTGCAGGTATATAGATTATGGTGTGAGCACTACAGGAAGCATGGTAAATATTTCTTCCTCTTAAAATGTATTTTAACATAATGATATCTGTTGTGGTGGTGATTTAGGGGGATTTCATGAATGTACTGCGGTACCTAGCGATGACAAGTCTCTATGTGTTTGGCTAATGGCTGCCTTTAGAAAAGTTAAAGGCAGCCATGTTTTTTAAGGTTATTTTCCCTCTCTTCTGGGATAGGGCCTTAGATATAAGTAAGAATTACATGTTATAGTTTTCAACTAACTAGTACTACTTAATTAAAGTGGCAATAGGTAGGGAAAAATGATATAAAGTTTCTATATATTTAAATACCATAGTACTACCAAGGAGGACCCACTGTAATTAAAAACATTAAAAAATATACAAATATATGTAAAACATATTTAATTCTTTATGAAAATGTATACGAGTGCCACCCAAATATACCAAGCTAGTACTGCACACCTTAAAAACAAATTATTAAAAAGGTCAATTTCTACTAAAAAAATATAATTCCTAGGTACTAGCATGGCTTCATAAACATTTAAAAAATATACAGAACTTTTACAAAGAGGTAATAGACAGGGAACAATAATTAAAAAAAAAACACTACTTACCTATAATTATGGCCCTAACACAGAACACAGATAAAGTGTATTAATACAATTGCCTGTCTTTTACATTTCAAAAGGCAGCCATTAGCCAGGTATATGGCGCAGTAAACCATGGTAAAGTTTACAACTATGGGCCAAATGTATTATTGTATTGCATTACCCTTGTTTCACTCATGGTCTCACATAGGCTACACAATACTTAAGTTACATTTATCAAGTAACATAAGGGCCCCATGTTTGGCCTTGCATTGCTTGGCAAAGCTAGAAAAATGCAAGGTAGCACAAATCATTGTCTAGCATTAGTCTGCCAGACGTATTTTACATTCCAGACAAATGTAATCTACATCCTTATGCCACTTCATTCTATGCCCCTCCACTCTATACCAGTCCACTCTACCTCATTCCAGTCTTTGCCACCTCACTCTATGTCACTACACCTGAAAGCTACACCACTGGGGCGGTAGGTCTACTATGTGAGTTGATTGCCAGTGATTGACCTGTCTGACGTGATATCCGCTGCTTGAGGCTATGCTTCCTAACATTTTGAATTGCTGCTAATAATTGTTTCGACTGCTGCTAGTGTGTTTTTTATCTTTTTAAAACTTATTTTAATTTATTGCTCTCTTCACGTGCACTCACAGCAATATCGCATTCTCCTCTCGCCCCGGTACGTCGCGGCAAGTGCCGATTGAACGGAGGGCGTTTCCCTGCATTTTCTCCCCTTACTCACTTCTGGGGTAGACAGGCACTTCCGGGGGGTAAGCGGGCTAGTCTTTCCCATCCACGCCTGTTCTGTGCCTAGGGCCATAACCCCTATGCTTTGCTGGGGTACTGCGGAGAAACATAGCGTGTTCCAAAGATGAGCTATGCAAATTAAGCACCTGGGGTGAAAAGCTTCAGGCAGAGCCAAAACAGTGTGAACATTGTAAGATGCAGCTGAGTTTTTCAAAGATCAAGGCACTTACACCTCTGCAAAACTTAGTAAACACCAGCCATAAAAACAACATCCCAGATCTTAAAGGAATGGTAATCAACGCAAGGTCATTAGTGAAGCACAATACCAATGTGGCTGAGGTAATGGGAACTCACAAGGTAGACCTGGCATTTATAACTTAAACCTGGGCAGACGATACATCAGATCCGGAGCTCGCTCTTGCCCTCCTGGCAGGATTTACTAATATTAGAGCAAGCAGAATGCTCAAGCGGGGGTGGACTAGCGATAATCTTCAGAGAGAGCTTGCGAGTGGTGGGATCCTTAGCAGGGAGCTCTGCGGACTGCGAAACTCTGTCTTTTCAGATCCCGCTTAGTAACAACTAAACTTCAAATGGCCTTCTTTTATATAGGCCTCCCAGGGCACGGACCGCCCTCCTGAACATCATCAGTCCCTTTCTGGAGTTCAGTCTTGGTGGATCAGACTTCACGGTACTCAGAGACTTCAACTATCATCTAGAGAAAAGTGAGGATACCAATACGGTTTCATTGGCTGATATGATGACTAGTTTTTCTTTGAACCAGAACGTTACGCAGTAGACACATGATGCCGGTCACACGTTAGATGGGATCTTTACCTCTAACCTCACTATTAAAATTATTGAGGTATTACCCGTAGTGTGGTCGGACCACAGATCAATAATGTTCTCAGTTAGTGCAGGCCTGCAACAGCACATGTCCTCGTGCATTCCCTTCTGGTTACCTACCAAGAATGGGGAAAAATCAGTATATCTGCTCTTCAAGAATTAGTCCTGACCTTTAAACCAGATCTCCGAACTGACACTAATAGAGCTGCGCACAGACTACCTTCCTGGGTCAAAGCAGCGGTCGATATTGTGGCCCCGAAAAAATAATTTTATTCCCAGGAGAATAAACCCCTCTGAGCCATGGTTTACAGAAAAGCTCAGATTGCAAAAACAGGAGCGTAGGAGGTCTGAAAGAAAGTGGAGAGCCTACTGCGATCAGGTCAGGAAAGCAGAGTATGCTCAATCATTACTAGTATACAAGCGATTGATCATGGAGGAAAAAAGTAATTACTTCACAACTAAAATTTGAGAGGCCGAAAACTCCAGCAAGGTACTTTTTTCCACAGTAAAAAATCTAGCCAACATCTCAGGAAAAGCCCCAGTGAAGAGTAGCCCCGAATTTTGCAGTACTTTGGGAAAATACTTTACTGATAAAGTTGCCTCAGTTTATGAAACTTTCAAGTCTATTACAACGCCCCCTCGATACTGGCAAAAATTGGGGCTGTTACTAGTAAAACCAATACAGGTTTTTTTCCCCCCCTTCTTTAGATCCGATCATCTAGGTGGAGAAAAATACTAAGTCAGGAGCCTCTTCAGATCCCTGTCCCCCTAAAGTCTACCATATGTGCCAGGAACTTGTTAGCGAACAACTACATTTATTATTCACTAAGATAATTCAATCAGGCATCTTCCCAGACACTTGGAAAACAGCCTCAGTACTGCTGCTGCTGAAGAAACCTAATCTGGACCCAAAGGAGCCTAGTAGCTATCGCCCAATTTCAAGGATTCCCTTTCCATCTAAGGTGTTAGAGAAGCTGCTTAATATCCAGCTCACAGAATTTATTACCAAAGAGAACTTTCTGGACCATGCACAATACGGCTTCAGGGAGGGTCACGGAACAGAGACGGAGCTGGTCACGGTCGCAGAGAAACTCAGGATAATCCTTGATGCAGGGGGGAAGGCCGCCTTGATCTTGTTAGATCTTTCGGTTGCCTTAGACACCGTTAATCATGAGATTTTAGCCAGTAGACTAGCAGAGATGGGGCTCAATGAATCCTCATTAATGCTTCTGTCGTCATACTTAGCAGACAGAACCTTCTCAGTGGAACTGGAAGACGCTGCTTCTAAGTCATTCAAATTGCCATGTGGTGTACCACAGGGATCCTCACTTAACCCCACCCTTTTTAATTTATATGTGGTGCCATTGACCTCTATTATCAGACAGTGTGGGTTTTCCACTGTCTTGTATGCTATGGCATACAGCTGGTGGTGTCGGTCTCAAATAATATGCAAGAGACCGTTGACTGTTTCAATTACTGCATGATGCAGGTGAATGAATGGATGCAGGCTAACTGCTTAAAGCTAAATGGTGAAAAAACAGAAGTTATGCTATTAGGACCCAAACCTTCCTTTTGGTCACCGAGATTGTTGCCTGATAGTCTGGGCAACTGTTCAACTCCAGTCTCTAAGGTTAAGAACCTGGGGTTTGTCTTTGACGATAAGCTTACATTTAAGGCTCAGATCAATAAGCTCACTTCTACCTTTTGGCTCATCATAAAAATGATTAGGAAAATTCGCCCTTTAATCCCTCACGAGGCACTGAAGACACTAGTCACAGCTCTGGCCCTTTCCAGACAGGACTATGGCAATGCCCTTTATGTAGGGATGCAATCGCTACTGCTACTGAAACTGCAGTGATTGCAGAATGCAGCAGCAAGATTGATACTTGACATCCCCAGACATGAACCGGTCACCCACAGACTGGAAGCCCTACTCTGACTCCCAGTGGCCAAAAGGATCATTTTAAAATCAGGATGTCTGGCCTTTAAAGCATTAAAGGGCATTGACCCACAGTTTTTGAGGACACATTTAAAATGGTATACACCAGGTAGGAGCCTAAAATCGGATCACTCTAAACTGCTACAAACACCCAATTTCAAGCAGGTTCGGTGGGGAGGAAGAAGTTTCCTAGTGAGAACAATTAAAATCTGGAACCTCATCCCGATCCCTATCATGAGCAGTACGTCACTCATGTCGTTTAGAAGAGCTTTGAAGACCTGGCTCTTCACAAATGGTCATGTCCCATAATTCGCATTAAAATAATCCTGTCCTAAAGTCCCTAGCGCCAAGACGCCCCCGGTCATTCGTGCGCTGTATAAATTATAAAACCAAATCAGATTATAAATTATAAATCACTAAACACCATTTCACTCTACGCTACTCCACTCTATGCTACTCTACTCTATGGTATTCAACTGTATGCTACTCCACTCTATGTGACTCCATTGTATGCCACTCCAGTGTATGTTACTCCTCTCTACACTACTCCACTTTGTACCACTCCACTCTCTGCAACTCCCCTCTATGCTATTCCACTCTTTACCACTCCACTCTATGCCACTTCACTGTACGGCACACCACTGTATGACACTACCCTCTATCCCACTCCAATATGAGCTATTACACTGTACACAACTCCACTCTACCCCACTCCACTCTAGGTTATTATACCACTTCACGGAACTCCACTCTATGGCACTCCAGTCTACACCACTCCACTGTACTCTATTCACAATAAGCAACTATGCTGCATATCACTCCACAGTATGTTATTCCACTCCACCCCACTCCACCCTATGCCACTCCACTGTATGCAATTCCACTGAATGCCACTCCACAGTAAGCTACCACACTCTAAGTCACTCCACTATGTGCCACTCCACTTTATGCCACTCCACTGTACACAAATATGCAGTACACCCATCTACTTTATAATATTTCCCTATATGGAATTGCAATCTTCGACATTCCAATCTTTCTGTACGCCAATACGCTCTATGCTATTCAACGCTACACCACTCCACTGTATGCCATTCCACTATGCTCTATTCCGTTGCATGCCAGTTCACACTACACCACTCCACTCTACGACACTCTACTGTAGGCCACTCCACTGCACACTATTCTACTGTACACCACTCCACTCTGCGCCACTCCACATTATAACATGCCACTGTATGCCATGCCACTTTATGCAATTCCACTGTACGCAATTCCACTCAATGCCACTCCACTCCATTCTATTCCACTGTATGCAACTCCATTTCACAACACCCTGCTGTATGCCACTCCAGTCTACACTACGCCACTCATTGTTATTCCACTTTATGCCACTTCACTGCATGTCGCTCCATTGTACACCACACTGCTATATGTTATTCCACTGTGAACTTGTCAGTTCTATGCCATTCTATTCAATGCTATTCAACTGTATGCCACTCCACTCTACTGTACTCCACTCTACGGCACTCCACTGTATGCTATATCACTCTACCCCACTCCAGTGTACACCACTCCACTACACTGTGCGCCACTATGCTAGCATTTGACTATTCGCTACTCCACTCTATGACACTGTACATCATGTTACTCAATGCTATTCCACTGAAGGCCACTCCACTGTATGCTACTCCACTCTACTCCACTAAACTGTACCCTATTACACTGTATACCATTCAGCTGTATGCCACTCCACTATACTCCACTACACTGTACGCCATCCTACTGCATGCAACTCTGCTCCACACCACTCCACTGTGTGCCACTCCACTCTATGCAACTCCCCTCTATGCTATTCCACTCTTTACCACTCCACTCTATGCCACTTCACTGTACGGCACTCCACTGTATGACACTACCATCTATCCCACTCCAATATGAGCTATTACACTGTACACAACTCCACTCTACCCTACTCCACTCTAGGTTATTCTACCACTTCACGGAACTCCACTCTATGGCACTCCAGTCTACACCACTCCACTGTACTCTATTCACAATAAGCAACTATGCTGCATATCACTCCACAGTATGTTATTCTACTCCACCCCATTCCACCCTATGCCACTCCACTGTACGCAATCCCACTCCACGGTAAGCTACCACACTCTACGTCACTCCACTGTATGCCACTCCACTTGATGCCACTCCACTGTACACAAATATGCTGTACGCATATCTACTTTATAATATTCCCCTATATGGAATTGCAACCTTCGACATTCCAATCTTTCTGTACGCCAATCCGCTCTATGCTATTCAACGCTACACCACTCCACTGTATGCTATTCCACTATGCTGTATTCCGTTGCATGCCAGTCCACACTACACTCCACTCTACGACACTCTACTGTATGCCACTCCACTGCACACTATTCTACTGTACACCACTCCACTCTGCGCACTCCACATTATTCCATGCCACTGTATGCCATGCCACTTTATGCAATTCCACTGTACGCCACTCCACTCAATGCCACTCCACTCCATTCTATTCCACTGTATGCAACTCCATTTCACAACACCCTGCTGTATGCCACTCCAGTCTACACTACGCCACTCATTGTTATTCCACTTTATGCCACTTCACTGCATGTCGCTCCATTATACACCACACTGCTATACGTTATCCCACTGTGAACTTGTCAGTTCTATGCCATTCTATTCCATGGTATTCAATTGTATGCCACTCCACTCTACCATACTCTACTCTATGGCATTCCACTGTATGCTATATCACTCTACCCCACTCCAGTGTACGCCACTCCACTACACTGTGCGCCACTATGCTAGCATTTGACTATATGCTACTCCACTCTATGACACTGTACATCAGGTCACTCAATGCTATTCCACTGAAGGCCACTCCACTGTATGCTACTGCACTCTACTCCACTAAACTGTACCCTATTACACTGTATACCATTCAACTGTATTCCACTCCACTATAACCCACTACACTGTACGCCATCCCACTGCATGCAACTCTGCTCCACACCACTCCACTGTGTGCCACTCCACTCCACTCTATTCAACTCAACTCCACTCTAACCTATTCTACTCTACACGACTCCACTGTGTAACACGCCACTCTACACTACTCCACTGTATGAGAGCCCACTCTCTCCCACAACACTCCACACTATTCCACTATATGTCACTCCATGATAATCTACTCCACTGTATGCCACTCCACTGTACACCACTCTATACTACTCTGCTCTATACTATTCCACTTAACACCTTCCCACTATATGCCACTTCACTTTACACTACTCCACTGTATGGCTCTTCTCTATGCTGCTCCATATTATGCAACTCCACCCTACACTGCTCCACTCTATGCTATATTATAAGAAACAGGGGTCCTAAGGAGTTGCAATTTAACAAGAGATAACAATATAGACCAAAATCAGTACTATATTTTTTGACGCCCAGCCGTGCGAGGAGTAGTTTATTTTGGAATAACACAGAATTTCAATCACCTGGAGAGGGTCAAATATGAACATCAAGATAGGGTACAATCCTGTACCTATCCCAAGAAGGTAGAAAAACCAAAAGAATCAAGAAAGGTAGAAGGAAGGAAAGAGGTTTTGCAGGCAAGAAAAAAGTTCTTTGGAGCCAAAGAGTGGCTTGCGATTTCAATAAACAATTCCGCAAAACACACTCAACAGTGTCAACAATTGAATATATACACTAAGTTACATGTTACACTGTTTTAAAGCGTCAATGTTTCGATCCCTAAAGGCTCTTAGTGAAACGGGATCATCATCAGGACAATTTTAAGATCACTGCCTGTTTACAATGCGAACGCCTGTAAAGAAAAGGGGGAAAAATTGGAAAAACAAGGTGAGGCATCCGCCTGAAATGATAAGATTTAAAACCATTCAACAGGGTCCATGTGAAAGTTTTAAGGCCATTCTCTGTTATAACTCACGGAAAAATGAAGTGAAGGTGAATTGTGATATTCATATAGTGTTTTTTAACATCAGTGAAAAAATCAGTGAAAAAACGGCGCAGTGACTTGGTGATAAGTTTGTCATTCATTTGTAGTTTTGTTCTATGGTGCTGTACCGGTGTGGGTAGTGACATCTTGGTTACGCGCAATTTGTGGTGCGTGTGATGGTGGTAATTCCGTGATTCCGATAAGATCAACTAATAGCAGCAGGATTGGGTTCAGATGGAGTGTGGTGGTGGTGAAAGTTGGTGAGGGACAAGAGTGGGCTTGGGACTGTCTGTGGACAGTCAGCGGGCCGTTAATTGCTGGGGTTCAGGACAATTACCTTCACGGGTCCTGGGTCAAGGTCGTGATGGCATGATTGTTCCTCGTTGGGGAAGGTGTTGAGTTCAATTCTCTTTCCGGCTCTTGGAGCTGATTGCTGTATGGTAAAAGATTATTACCATTAGCAGGACACTTATAGGGCTAGGGCGCCGGGATCGACGGGTGAGAGTTGAAGCTTACCTGGCTACAATTTGAGCAGCCGTGGGTGGGAAGTAGAACGCAAGGGTTTCTTCCCGTTTTGTGGAGTAGGTTGCCTCCTTTGTTTGGTCCGCAGGCTCAATGCTGAATAACAAAAATTAAAGTTAAGGCCGGCCCTTCCATGTTGGGCGGAAATGGAGTCCGAGCTAAGTAGGGGAGTTAGCTTACCTGACTTCTCAATGGAAGCGGCGGTGGGTGGGAAGGAGGAACACAATGGTCTTCTCCCCCTTCGGTGGCAGCGCAAATCCGCTGTGCAGGGATGCCTCGTGGGTTTGTCATTTTAAGGCCGGAAGGACTAAAGATAAAGGAAGGACTAAGTATGACTTCCTGGTACTTAGCGGCCATATTGGAGTGGTGAAGTTGGATTGGCCGCTGTGCAACTGGAGTGTGTTGTGGTGGCCATGTTGTGGTGGGCGTGGATAGTGATTAATTTGGGGTGGCTTATAGTGCAGTTTTGTGCTCATAACCGTGGGGAGTGAAGGCCACTCTATGCTATGTCACTCTACCCCACTCTATTGCACACCCCTCAATTGTATGCCATTACACTGCATGCCACTCCACTGTACGCTACTCTACTGTACGATTCCACTCTGTGGCACTACACTACACTCTGCTCCGTTCGATGCTACTCCACTGTATGCCACTCAACTCTAATCTATGCTGTTCCGTTGCAAGGCACTCCACTTTACGCTAGTCCGCTAGTCCACAGTACCCCATTCCTCTGTATGCTATTCCACTCTACCCCTCTATATTGTACACCAATCCAGTCTATGCAATTCCAGTGTATGCCACTACAATGTATGCCCTTCCACTCTATATAATTCCACTGTACCCTACTACACTGTACACCACTCTAGTGTACACTACTCCCCTATACATTATTCCACTGTATGACACTCCACTCTATGACACTCCACTGTTGGATACTCTAATGTATGCCACTCCAGTCTGCACCCCTCAAATCTATAGTGTTCCATTCTATGCTATTCCACTTTACTCCACTCCACTATACTCAATTCCAATATATACCAGTCATTTCTACACCACTCCATTCTACATTATTCCATGTATGCTACTACATTGAATGCTTTTCCACTCTGCAGCACTCCATTGTATGCTATTCCACTCTACTGCACTCCCTTATACGCCACTACACTCTAGACCACTCCACATTGCACTACTGCACTGACACTTGCCTGCATGTGTCTCCAGTCTATGCTATGCTACACTATTCTAATACACTGTACACCCCTACACTCTATACCACTCAAATCTACACTATTCCACTGTACACCACTCCAATCTATGCCACTCAATTATATCCTGTTCCATTGTATGCTACTCCAGTCTATGCCATTCCACTCTGTGACACTCTACTGTATGCCACACCAGTATACCCCGTTCCAGTCTTTGCTACTCCACTATACACTATGTAATGTATGCCAGTCCACTCTACACCACTCCACTCTACTCTATCCCACAGTACACAACAATGCCATTTGCCACTCCACTGTATGCTATTCCACTCTACTACAATCCACTGTACCCCACTCCAATCTCCGTCACTCCACTGTACAATATTCCACTGATTGTAACTACACTCACTACTGTACTATATGCTATTGAACTATACTATATTCCATTGTACACCACTCCACTCTACAATACTCCACTGAACGCCACTCCACTCTGCACTGCTTCTCTGTATGCCACCCCACTTTGCGCTACTCCCCTCTACCTAATTCCACTCTATGCCACTCCGTTGAAAACTCCATTCTATGCTTTTGTATGGCTTATACTTTCCCAAGTAAAACTCTGCATTTGTTGGTCAACATAACTATCAGAACTGTGCAAGACTAATTCCATACATACCGCCCAGATATGTTGGCCTAAGTCCTGCTAGCTCATAGTGCACCATCTGTACCCCTAACCTGGTGGGGAAGAAAATAGATGGGCAACCCCAGTGCATGACAACCCTGACTCCCCGAGGAAATCATGGTAACGGATCTAGAACCCTTTCTCTTAGTTACTTATGCATGCCAAAAGAGATACCCAAGAAATACACAGTAAAGCATTTCAATATTTATTGAAGCATTGTGATTCTTGAGTAAAATACTTAGACTGCAATAATGAGTAGAAGGAAGCAGAATAATGTGATTAGCATTACTAGAATGACGAAAAAGAATAAACAGTTCAACCATTTTGCTGATTGCAAAAAATATATGCTTGCATACAAGTACTGTAATATATGGTACTCCTACCTAATGCATCCTAACCTATCAAGTCAAGGGTGAGTGAATCTACCCAAATACCTTTAGGGTAATCTTACCCCACATAACCAGTGGGTAAGTGTCATCAAGCGACCTGTCCTGCTGGATAGCTGGGCAGCATTCCTCGCATGAGGTAACTTTAACAAGCTGGGCTGGAATTCCGGCATGGGTCGGCCTCTCAGTGCAAGAAAAATGCTCCTCTGACTAAACAAGGATCGATGTTGCATAATATAGCATTACCCAGTCAGGCCACTATTTTTTATTCTATTGTGATAGCTCAGTCGGCGAGCGGCCTACACGAATAACAACATTTTGCACGATGAAGCAAACTGAGTTTGTAGAATATTATACTGTATGCACATGCAAATAAATGTGTGAGAAATGCATTTAGGGAGAGAAGGCAACTTAAGAACGTAAGCATGTAAAAGGGCATTTCTAGCCAGGCCTAATGTAATCACATGACAACGCTACTCCACTGTATGACACTCCACTTTATCCCACCACACTCTACACTTTTCCACTATATGCCACTTTTGTGGTACACAACTCCATTGTATGCCACTCCCCTGTACACTACTCTACTGTGTAGCAATCTGCTCTATACTGCTCCACTGTATGGAACTCCATCCCACAATGCTCCACGCTATGCTATACCATTCTACAGCGCTCTAATGTAAACCACATCTACAATATTCCTTTACACTGTATGTACACTGCACTGTATGCTACTCCACTCTATGCTATTCTACTCTATGGTACTGCTATGTACACCTCTCCAATCTATGCTAAGCCACTGCATGCCACTCCAATCTACACCACTCCACCCTGCCTTATTCCGTTGTATAGCACAAACCTGAATGCTAGTCTACTGTAGCTCATTCCTCTGAATGCTTTTGCACTTTATCCCACTCCAAAATCTACAATATTCCTATCTATGTACTTCCACTCTACCCTGCTACACTGTACATCACTCCACTCTACGGGACGTCACTCTATTCAATTACACTTTACACCACTCTATGCCACTCCATGGTTCACTACTCTACTGTATGCCAGTCCACTCTATGCCACTCTAGTCTAAGATACTCTGTTGTATGATACTACACTCTCTGACACTCCACTCTATGCTGTTCTACAGTGCACAGCTATACTTTGTGCCTCTCCACTATTTGCTATTCCACTCTACCCCACTCCACTGTCACCTAATCCACTCTACGCCACTCCACTGTATGATATTCCACTGTATGCTACTACAATCTATGCCACTTCACTGTACGCCACTCCACTCTACACCACTCCACTGTACGATATTCCACTCTATTCCCGTCCAGTGTATCCCACTCCACTCTATGCCCCTCCATGCTGCGCTATTCTACTGTACGCCAATCCACTCTATCCTTCTTCACTTCATGCTATTACACTGAATGCAACTCATTTACACCACTCCGCTCTACAACTCTCTGCTGTATGCCACTCCAGTCTATGTCACTCCACTCTTCACTACTCCCTTATACGCTACTCTACTGTATGCCAGCCCACTCTATGACACTCCATGTTATTCCACAGTACGCACCTATACCATATCATACATGCCAAAATCTTAGAAGAAGAAAGTGGGAGCTTTAAAACAAATAATGTGAGAATGTATTCCCACATTGACTTCTATGAAGCAGAGACAATTTCAGGCGGAAGACAGCTGAAATAAATCAATTTTTTGCTTGGCAAATCAGAAATTTCCTGCCTGAATCAGGTATTTTGGCATGCATGTCATATGCAACGCCACTGTATGCTAATCCACTTTGCCACACTCTTCTGTACCCTACTCCAGTCCACGAGACTCCAATGTATGCCACTCCACTCTATGACACTCCACAATACGCTTTTCCACAGCATGCAGCTATACTGTATACCACTCCACTCCATTCTATTCCCTCTACCCCACTCCACTGTTCCCTACTACACTCTTTGCCAATCCACTGTATGATTTTCCACTATATGCTACAACAGTCTATGCTATTTCACTGTACGCCACTCCACTCTAACTTTTTCCACTGTATTCTACTCCCATGTACACCATCGCACTATATGACACTCAGCTGTATGCCACTCCAGTCTATTTCACTCCACTCTTCGTTACTACTCTATACACTATTCTACTGTATGCCAGTCCACTCTACAGCACTCCAGTTTATGACACTCCAATCAATGACACTTCACTTTACACCATTGCACTCTATGCTGTCCACAGTTGGCAACGATACTCTACTCCATGTTATGCTATTCCACTTCACACCACTCCACTGTACGAAACTCCATAGTACACCACTTCACTCTATACCA
This sequence comes from Lissotriton vulgaris, assembly GCF_964263255.1. NCBI lineage: Eukaryota > Metazoa > Chordata > Amphibia > Caudata > Salamandridae > Lissotriton > Lissotriton vulgaris. The sequence goes on from NC_141700.1 coordinate 179,605,622, forward strand.
CTCCACTCTGCGATATTCCACTGTACATCATTACACTCTATGCCACTCCAATCTATGCTATTCCACTGTATGCTACTGCACTCTAAGACACTTCACTGTATGCCACTCTAGTCTACGCCACTCCACTCTATGCTATTCCACTCTATTCCACATCACTGTATACCACTTGACTATACACTGTTCCACTCTATGCAAGTCAATTTTGAGCCAGTCCATTCTACACTATTCCAATGTACGCCACTCCACTCTATGCTATTCCAATATATGCTACTCCAGTCTATGGCACTCCACTCTTCACTACTCCACTACACGCTATTCTATTATATGCCAGTCTACTCCATGACACTGCACTTTATGCCACTCCACTCTATGCTATTCCACAGTACGTAACTATACTATTTGCTACTCCACTGTATGCTATAACACTCTACCCCACTCCACTACAGTCAGTGACACTCCACTCTATACCACTCCACTGTACACAATTCCACTCTCCACCTCTCCACTCAATGCCTCCCCATTGTATACTATTCCATACTATGCCACTACACTCTACACCACTTCACTTCACTCTATTCCACTGTACATCATTCCACTCTATGCCACTTGAATCTGCACAATTCCACTGTATATTACTCCACTCTATAGGACTCCACTGTATGACACTGCTGCATGACACTCCAGTCTACGCCACTCATCTCTCTACACTACTCTACTGTAAGCTATTTCACTTTACGCCACTCCACTGTATGCCACTCCACTATGCACTATTCTACTAATGCCAGTCAATTCTATGCCACTCCATACCACACTATTCCATTGTATCCCACGCCATTGTACACTTCTCCACTCTACGGCACTCCACTGATTGCAATTCCACTATCCTTCACTCCACTATATGCAACCCCACTCTACACCACTCCACTCAACTCTACACTATTACACTGTACACCGCTGCAGTCTATGGCACTCCACTCTATGCTTGTCCACTGCATGCTACTCCATCTACTCTACATCATTTTAATGTATGCTATTCCACTGTACACAGCTATACTATATGACACTCCACTGAATGCTATTTCACACTACCCACTCCCATCAAAACCACTCTACTGTACAATATTCCACTGTATGCCAATCCATTGTAGCTATTACTGTGTATGGCACTCCAATCCACACTACGCGGCTCTACACTATTCCACTCTTTGGCACTCCACTGCATACTAATACACTGTGTGCCACTCCATTGTATGCCACTACACTCTACACCACTTTAATTCCGCTTTACATCACACCACTCTAGGCTACTACTCTCTGCACCACTGCACTGGCACTTGACTGCACGGGGCTCCACTCTATGGTATGCCACTCTACACAATTCCACTGTATGCCACTCCACTGTACACCACTCCATGTTATTCCACAGTATGTCACTCTACTGTACACCGCGCCACTATATCCCACTCTACTGTACACCATTCTACTGTACGGAACAACACCCTATGCAACTCCATTGTCTTCTAATGCACTCAATGCCACTCCACTGTACACAACTCCACTCTATGCTAATCCACTGAATGCCATTCTACTGTATGCTTCTCCACCATACGATATTACAGTCTACCACACCCCACTGTAGAACACTCCACTGTACGCTCCTCCACTGTATGACTCTCCTCTTAATGCAACAACACTCTACGCTATTCCACAGTATGCTACTCCACTGTACGCTACTCCACTCTCTGCCGCTCCACTGTACGCCACTCCCTTCTGTACCATTGCACTCTGTGCTATTCCACTTTATGTCTCTACACTTTATGCCACTCTACTGTGTACTATTCCACTGTACACCAGTCTACTCTACTGTTATTGTTATTGTTATTGTTAATGAGATTTTATAACGCGCCTAATCACCTGCAGGCCTCTAAGCGCCAGGAAAGATGGTAGTAAACAATAACTTAGCAAGATGGAAGCTGGATTATACTGTGCTCATACTTTTTCTGAACAGGAATGTTTTTAGGCTCTTCCTGAATCGTAGTAGATTCCCTTCCCGACGCAGTGCCTCCGGCAACCTGTTCCATAGCTGAGGGACTAGCACTGAGAAGGCTCTCCCTCCCTTGGTCACTAGCCTGTAGCGAGGACTGACCAGTAATTGGGAGTCTGAGGATCGAAGTGTTCTCATAGGGCAATAAAGTTGCAGACGATCTTTGATGTAAGTTGGGGCTTTGCCATAGATTGCCCTATGGGCCGTGCATAGGTTCTTAAATTCCACTCTTTCTTTAATGGGGAGCCAGTGCAAACTTTGTAGTAGGGGAGTGGCTTTAGATCTCCTTGGTAATCTGAAGATCAACCGGGCAGCGTCATTCATTATGACCTGAAGTCTACTGGTCAGAGTTTTCGGTAAGCCAAGATAAAGGGCATTACCATAATCAATTCTGGAGATGATGGTGGCCGCTACTATTGATCGCATCATGGATTGTGAGAGGACAGGAGTTAACTTCCGCAGTTGCCTAATGATGTTTGTGCAACTTCCCACAACCACAGAGATCTGAGGGGCCATTGACAGATCATCTTTCAGTTTGATCCCCAGGCTCTTTACAGATGAACTTGGTTTTGGAGCCGGGCCCAACTCTGTGGGCCAATAGAGATCACACCAAGGTGAGGCAGTGGATGGAATCACTAGTACCTCAGTCTTGTCAGGGTTGATTTTTAGCAGGTTATCCGTCATCCATTGCACTGTGAACCGCAAGATGTTCTGAGCTTGAAGTTGTGCGGCCGTGGTGTCATCGACACTTAGCAGCAGCTGCGTGTCGTCCGCGTAGTTATAGACTTTACAGCCCATCGTGGCCAGAGAAGCAATCAATGGTTGCAGGTAGAGATTAAAAAGAAGCGGGGACAGGGCGGACCCCTGTGGCACCCCGCACTCTAAAATCCCCATCTCAGATGTTTCGTCCCCCAGTTGTATCTTTTGGGTCCTTCCTGTAAGGAATGATTGCAACCATTGAAAGGCCTGGCCCTTAATCCCAAAGTCCTTCAGTCTATCCAAAAGCAAGGCATGGCTGACAGTATCGAACGCCGCTGATAAGTCCAGCAAAATCAGGGCGCTCGGTTTCTTGCAGTCAGCCATGCCTCTTAGTTCATCCAACACCGATAGCATCACCAACTCGGTGCTGTGATGAGCACGGAAACCTGCCTGTCGCTCGTGGAGTAGATGATGAGTTTCCAGATAGAGGGACAGGGACTTTAATATATGCTGCTCAAGAACTTTTGAAAGGAAGGGCAACTGGGAAATAGGTCTGTAATTCTTTAACACCGCAGGATCTGATCCAGACTTTTTCAATAGAGGTCTTACACGCGCCTCCTTGAGCTCAGCCGGTAAGTACCCTGTATCTAAAGATCTATTGAGGAGGAAGATGATACGTTCCTCCAGCAAGGGGCGCGCAACACGGAAGATCTCAGGTGGGCACGGATCAGCTGGGGAGCCAGATTTGATTTTACTCATCAGCTGTTCTAGGATCAATACATCCATCTCTGGAAATATTTCAAGGGAGCAGCCGGTCACGATCTCAGATGCTGATGTTATAGCAGTCCCCAATCCCACCCCAATCTTTATCTCCTGGATGATGATCTTCACCTTCTCTAAAAAGTAGGCCTGAAAGGTGTTGCAGTCAATAGGAGCCCTAGAGTTATCTGTTTTTTTGCTCAACTCTGCCAATATTTTAAAGGTCTCTTTCTGAATATTCGCTGCCTTACTTAGGCGGGACTCGAAGTGGTCCGCTTTGGCTTGGGTCATAAGGTTTTTATATTGTTGAAGGGAAGCTTTATAGCGTTTCCTGTCAGTATCCTGTTTGGTTTTCCTCCATACTCTTTCCAGAGCTCTAAGCTTTCTTTTTGTTTCCCTTAAGGCTGGCGTAAACCAAGGAGCCCCTTTACCAGATCGCATTATTTGCTGTAATCTCACTGGCGCTATTTGATCAATTGCCCGGGTCATGCTCCTGGTTAGATCAGAGTATTCACGGTCCAGGCTGCGTTCCAGATCAGCGGCCTGGGATGTTACCGGGAGCGCCTTAGTCAGGGATGCTAGATCAACCTCGGCCCATTTCCGTGTTTTCCTGATACCAGGCGGACAGCTGGTGATACAGCCTTTAATGCGGGCCTCACAGGATATCAGGTGGTGGTCAGACCAGATGCAAGGGGCTACGTCTTTAAGGGTTAAACTGGCATCTGTGGTCCAAACGAGGTCAAGAGTGTGACCTTTTTCGTGTCTGGGAACATCCACAATTTGTTTAAAACCCACCGCAGACATTAAAGTGTCCAGCTGGCGCGTGGGTAGGTCCCAGTTGGGTTTATGCCAATGTAAATTAAAATCTCCAGTTACCAGGATTTTCATATATCTGGAACATAAGTCGGATATAATAGGGCAGAATAGATCATTGAAGAGTGGAGTTGAATTGGGCGGACGGTAGACTGACAAGATCACCCAGCACACATCGTGCACAGTGACCTTTACCCCAAGCACATCAGTCAGGTCAATTGTCTCAGATAGTAACTTTTCAACTAACAGGGTCTTCCTATAGAAGATAGCTACCCCGCCTCCCCGTGCGCCACCTGGGCGGTTGTGCCACATCACATCATATCCGCTTGGGAGAGCGGCGATGATATCCAGCATTGAATTCTCACCCGTCCAGGTCTCTGAAAGAGTCAGGATATCGATGTCATTATCCTGAAGCATGCTGTAGATCTCCAGGTGATGGCAATGGAGCGAGCGAGTGTTAAGGCTAACTATCTTTAATGTAGGATACAGAACCGGCGGGGGCGTAGCCTTATCGGGATGTAGTATAGCGTGTTTCTTAAGCGTCAGCAGGACCGCCTGATCTGCAAGCTGCTCACCTTTATTCAGGGTGTATAGTTCCTCCCTGGAGTAGAGACGCCGTTGGCCAGGAGTCCCCGCCCCCGGGCCTGTCCGAGCGCGGACGGGCGCAGACGGGCTGGACTCTGGCGTGACTCCGGCTGTGCTCCGGCGAGCCCGTCGCGCGTGCCCGCTGTGCTTCTGCATGGCTGTGTTATATACCGGTCTAGCGTCCTTGTGACGACTAGACCGCTCCAATCCCCAGCCCCCACTCAAGATGTCCGCTGCTCTGGTGATACACTATAGCCCCGGAGGGGAAAGGGATTCGCTCCAAAACGCGGTGTTTCAACAATTAAGTGCAGGTATGCGGCAATGAGCAGAACATTTTAAAACAATGACACAAATGGATAATGTGCACAAAGAAATTGTCAGCGAGCAAATAAAAACGAGTAAGCTGCTATTTCTATTTTTAAAAGCTATAATGCTCCTAGTGAGCACGCTGCGCTCCACAAACTAGCAGAGCCTCACAGAGTTGCTAAAATCGTCACAACGTCACTACTCTGTTCCACTGTATCCAACTCCACCCTGTGCTGCTCCATGCTATGTCACTCTACCCCACTCTTATGTACACCACTCCAATATATGCCATTCCAATGTATGCTACTCCACTCTTTGTTTTTCCACTCTATGGCACTGTACAGTACGCCACTCCAATCTATGCTATTCCACTGTATGCAACTCTATTCTACACCACTCCAGTTTACACTACTCCATTGTATGGCATTCCACTATGTGCTAGTCCACTGTTCCCCATTCCTCTTTATGCTTTTCCACTCTATCCCACTCAACGGTAAGCCAATCTAGTCTAGAACACTCCGCTGTATGTCACTCCACTGTATGTTACTCAACTCTATGCTATTCCACTGTACGCTACTCCACTGTATGCCACCCACTCAATGCTTTTCCACTATATGCCACTACGCCACTCGACTCTATGTTAGTCCACTATATGGTACTACATTACACGTCACTCCACTGTATTCTATTCCATTGGATGCCATCCCACTCTACGCTACTCCACTCTACACTATTTCACTGCATGCTACTCCTCTGTATGCTGTTCCACTCAACTGCCCTGTATAACATTAGACAGCACAACCCTGCATTCCACTTCACTGTACCACACTGTACCATGCACTAGTCTAACCTGCCTCGCTCCAATGCACAACACTGCACTCCACTCTATGGCACACCACTGTGCTGCAATCCCCCACACTCTAGACTACCCTACTTCACTCCACTGTACAATACTTTACTCCTCTCTATGCTACACCATACACTCCACTCCACTACATTGCACTGTACTATACTAAGTGCCACTCCACTATATATGTCACTTTAATCCACTCTACACTACACCACTCCACTTGACTCCACTGTACGGCAGCTTCACCCACTCTGTCACTCCGCGACATTCTAATGTACAACACTCTAGTCTGCAACACTCTACTCCACTCTATGCCATTGTACAAAATTCTACTCAGCTCTATGCCACTCATGACATCATCCAGTGAATGTGTGTTTCTATAAAATGTAAATATGTTTTATATATATATATGCCAAAATGTATTGAAAAAGGAATGGGTGTATAAGAGTCAGGATGAATGATTAGGTAGGTGTGTGACTCACTGTATAACTGAGGGATTAATTATGTCTTACTTAATGCATGTATTAGCGACTGATACAGACATTCACACAGTTTAGGTTGTCAGTTGGTGTGTAAGTAGTTGCATAGGTTGGTTAGCAACTAAATGAGGATCTATATGGGCTATTGATTGGTTGTCTGAGTATCTGTATGGGTGCGTGAGTGTGTGGGTGGGGGGTGTGACTCTGTGCATAGATGTGTAAGTGGATAATTCACTGGGTATATGTATTCAAGTCTGTATCTGTCAAGGGCCATATAGCTGGGAGAGTGTGTGTATGGGTGTGTTGGTGAGTAAATGGATGCCTCAGTGGTACATGTGTGAGTAACTGCATATGTGAAAGGCAGTATATGTGAGTGTTGGACTGTATAAATGACTATATGTGAGAGGGACTGATTGTGAGAGTACCTGTATGGATCAGTGTGTGCTTATATTAGTTATTGTATTAAAGTGTACGTATGTGTTAGTATATGTTTAAATGAGTGAGGTGGTATGTGTATAACTGTACAGGTGAGTAAATTAAAGTGTGATTAATTATTTCCATTTCTGACTAGGTGTGTGAATAACTCTATGAATGAGAGGCAGTGTCTGAGTGTCTGTATAGATATGTGACTGGATCTGATAATGCTACATTGATGGCTATATATATATATATGTCCACAAGGTTGCCCTTCAAGGATTCGCCGCTCGAGTAGAAGTTACGGCACTCAAACCACAGGCGGAGAAGTAACAGCATGCCCCCAAGCCTTTGTTTGCTATGCCATATGCGTTTCGAGCTGAGTTATAGCTCTTGTTCACTGGCTGGTGAATGACGAGAACAGATGAGTTAAGAACCATTAATTCATTCAATTTAATGTCCCACCCCAGTAGGCGTTTCTACAGGGCATTCTGGATAAGGTAGTCCGTTGTAATGCCAAGTGACATGGAAAAGGTTCTAAGATGCAAGTGCGCTGTCCCGGCAAACATCCTTTTCAATTTCAAACCTTGGTTAGGTAAAGGCAACAGGAGCATCACCATAAACTTCCCCAGTATACGATGTAGTTCAGGCCCTCTGCTTTCCTGAAGACGGTGCGGTTGCAGCGGGTCCGAGGTGCCCATACCTATGGGCGTCTTCAGGAAAGCAGAGGGCCTGAACTACAACGTATACTGGGGGAAGTTTATGGTGATGCTCCTGTTGCCTTTACCTAACCAGGTTTGAAATTGAAAAGGATGTTTGCCGGGACAGCGCACTTGCATCTTAGAACCTTTTCCATGTCACTTGGCATTACAACGGACTACCTTATCCAGAATGCCCTGTAGAAACGCCCACTGGGGCGGGACATTAAGTTGAATAAATTAATGGTTCTTAGCTCATCTGTTCTCGTCATTCAACCAGCCAGTGAAAAGAGCTATTACTCAGCTCGAAACGCGTATGGCATAGCAAACAAAGGCTTAGGGGCATGCTGTTACTTCTGGGCCTGTGGTTTGAGTGCGGTAACTTCTGCTCTAGCGGCGAATCCTTGAAGGGCAACCTTGTGGACATAAAATTATGCGGCCCTGACTGGTCGCGGATTTGCCCCACCGCGGTTGCAGCGGGTCCGAGGTGCTCGTACCTATGGGCGTCTTCAGGAAAGCAGAGGGCCTGAACTACAGCGTATACTGGGGAAGTTTATGGTGATGCTCCTGTTGCCTTTACCTAACCAGGTTTGAAATTGAAAAGGATGTTTGCCGGGACAGCGCACTTGCATCTTAGAACCTTTTCCATGTCACTTGGCATTACAACGGACTACCTCATCCAGAATGCCCTGTAGAAACGCCCACTGGGGCGGGACATTAAATTGAATAAATTAAGGGTTCTTAACTCATCTGTTCTCGTCATTCAACTAGCCAGTGAACAAGAGCTATTACTCAGCTCGAAACGCGTATGGCATAGCAAACAAAGGCTTGGGGGCATGCTGTTACTTCTCCGCCTGTGGTTTGAGTGCAGTAACTTCTGCTCGAGCGGCGAATCCTTGAAGGGTAACCTTGTGGACATAAAATTATGCGGCCCTGCCTGGTCGCAGATTTGCCCCACCGCGGTTGCAGCGGGTCCGAGGTGCTCGTACCTATGGGCGTCTTCAGGAAAGCAGAGGGCCTGAACTACAGCTTATACTGGCAAAGTTTATGGTGATGCTCCTGTTGCCTTTACCTAATCAGGTTTGAAATTGAAAAGGATGTTTGCCGGGACAGTGCACTTGCAGCTTAGAACCTTTTCCATGTCACTTGGCATTACAACGGACTACCTTATCCAGAATGCCCTGCAGAAACGCCCACTGGGGCGGGACATTAAATTGAATAAATGAATGGTTCTTAACTCATCTGTTCTCGTCATTCAACCAGCCAGTGAACAAGAGCTATTACTCAGCTTGAAACGCGTATGGCATAGCAAACAAAGGCTTGGGGGCATGCTGTTACTTCTCCGCCTGTGGTTTGAGTGTGGTAACTTCTGCTCCAGCGGCGAATCCTTGAAGGGCAACCTTGTGGACATAAAATTATGCGGCCCTGCCTGGTCACGGATTTGCCCCACCACGGTTGCAGCGGGTCCGAGGTGCTCGTACCTATGGGCGTCTTCAGGAAAGCAGAGGGCCTGAACTACAGCGTATACTGGGGAAGCTTATGGTGATGCTCCTGTTGCCTTTACCTAATCAGGTTTGAAATTGAAAAGGATGTTTGCCGGGACAGGACAATTGCATCTTAGTACCTTTTCCAAGTCACTTGGCAATACAACAGACTACCTTATCCAGAATGCCCTGTAGAAACGCCCACTGGGGCGGGACATTAAATTGAATAAATTAATGGTTCTTAACTCATCTGTTCTCGTCATTCAACCAGCCAGTGAACAAGAGCTATTACTCAGCTCGAAACGCGTATGGCATAGCAAACAAAGGCTTGGGGGCATGCTGTTACTTCTCCGCCTGTGGTTTGAGTGCGGTAACTTCTGCTCGAGCGGCGAATCCTTGAAGGGCAACCTTGTGGACATAAAATTATGCGGCCCTGCCTGGTCGCGGATTTGCCCCACCGCTGTTGCAGCGGGTCCGAGGTGCTCGTACCTATGGGCGTCTTCAGGAAAGCAGAGGGCCTGAACTACAGCGTATACTGGGGAAGTTTATGGTGATGCTCCTGTTGCCTTTACCTAACCAGGTTTGAAATTGAAAAGGATGTTTGCCGGGACAGCGCACTTGCATCTTAGAACCTTTTCCATGTCACTTGGCATTACAACAGACTACCTTATCCAGAATGCCCTGTAGAAACGCCCACTGGGGCGGGACATTAAATTGGATAAATTAATGGTTCTTAACTCATCTGTTCTCGTCATTCAACCAGCCAGTGAACAAGGGCTATTACTCAGCTCGAAACGCGTATGGCATAGCAAACAAAGGCTTGGGGGCATGCTGTTACTTCTCCGCCTGTGGTTTGAGTGCGGTAACTTCTGCTCGAGCGGCGAATCCTTGAAGGGCAACCTTATGGACATAATATATATATATATATATATATATATATATATATATATATATATATATATATATATATATATATATAGATATATATATATATATATATATATATATATATATATATATATATATATATATATATATATATATATATATATATATATAACCTACTGGCGGTCGCCAGTAGGTAGTTATAGTTAGGACCTAGTTTCCATAGGAAATCCTCAACATTCTATTTGGATTAACTTTGACCCTGGTGGATGAATCTTTGCGAATTTCTCAAAGAAGATGGCTCGGTCCGCTGCGCTCCTTCCCTGAAAGTTTGGGGGGGATTCGTCAAGTGGGGGCTGAGATAAAAAGGGGGTCCCAAAACGTGTTTTCTCCATGTTATTTTCCATAGGACATTTAGACACGGCTACAGCTCGAACGGGTGAATGGATTTATAAGAAATTTGGCAAAACGGTAGAGTTTGGCTCGCAGATTACGCTTTTTTTGGAATGGTGTAAATCCGTTCAGTAGTTGCTGAGAAAATTAAAGTTGAAGTCAATTATATATCTATACGCGAGCACGGGTGCGCGCACTCAAGCGGCTGCGCGTGAGCGGAATTTTTTTTGCTGCGTGACGTCTGTTAACGTTCGATTCGAAGGAAATCAGGAAGTGTTGACCGCCATTTTGTCACTGCGAGTAAATATATTGTTCATTTCAAAGCGGTGGAACATGGAAAGGGGAGAAGGTAGAGATTGTCTTGCTGCGTAGGTTTTCTCAGGGTGTGCAGTAAGGCCCTTAAACGCGAAAATATATATATATATTTTTTTTTTAAAGTTGCGGGGTGCGCGCACCAGGTCGCGCACACCTATTTACAAGAGTGTGAAAATGGAGATAAATCAGAAGTTTGAGTGCTTAGATATAAGGTGGCTCTGAAAAGAGCTCTTGTGTTAATTGAGTTTTTTCTGCATTTATAAGTAAGTACAGATGCAGAGCCTGATGTTGCAGAGGAAGATTCTGTTTCCCTCATCCGTGAAATGAACACCATCTCTCCTATAGATGCCTTGCATGTGGTAACGCATGTTGTTGTGGTAAATAGAACCCATGCTATAATCTCTGAGGAAAGCAGAAACAGATTTATTTACATGTCTCCTTGCTTTCTCAATTTGTGCACAATGTTGATTGGACCAATTCCATTTCTGTCTTTGGCATATATTGGAATATACCAAGGCAGTTCAAGGAAAAAGTGTCATAAATTGTCGAAAGGTGTCTTTTAGAAGCATTTCCAGACCTACCCCAGTCAATGTGCCTAGATCGTTCCCACCACAGTGCACAATTATAAGGTCTGGTTCTGGGAGATGCATAAAAGTTTTCACCAATGGTATTAATTGGTGACATCTCAATCCTCTTTGGCCAATCCACGTTATCTGCACATTTGGTAAATCAAGGTTGGAAATTCGTCTGTTTGCTGCATATTTTCCACTCCAGTGAATATAGCTGTGTCCTAAAAGCCAAACCCTCATTCTGGAAGTGGAATGGTAGTCAGAAGCTGAGAGTCAGGATAAAAAAATGGATGAGGCTTGGTGTGGTTGAAAAAATAAAAATGATTGGTTGATTCTAATACCTCAAGATTGAAGACTACGTTGCATGTTAATGTTATGTAAAACCAAAAGTACTATTTGGTGTGAAAAAAATGACATGTAACAGAGCTGTGGATAGGCAGGTGTTTCTGGAGGGAAAACAGTGTTCTTAGTTTGCTGTAGAACGTTGAGATATGAACTTTTGACCTGTGCCTTCAGCCAGGTGCAGAATGAGGTGTTACCATGGAAACAACCAGAGATGGCAGTAGGTGATGGGTGACTTTTATGTGACATTGAAAATATTGTGAGGGACAACCAACTGAAATGTAAATTTGATTTCAAAATTTTGCGGGAAGAAATATAATTGGCTGAAGAGACATATATGAGTCTGTATTGACTGGATATCTGTGCCATTGAATTTTGGTTGCAGTGATACAAGCATTATTGAGAGTTCCGTCAAACGAATATCTGTTTTGCGACTGTCACTGTTCTACATCGTACAAAGCATTGGTAAAAGTAAGTCTGTAACTGCTTGTTTTGTCATGTACCGTAAAATGTGGTTTAGTCACAAACATTGATTGATTTTCCTCATAGTCTGAAACTAAACTCATTTTTGGCTGTCATAATGTCTTGTATTTCTAAAACTATTTTTCCATTTCGTTTCATCACTCTTTATCGACATTATTTGTTTAAAAATTATTCGTTTTACATTTTGGATAATAAATTTCAATAAGGTAAATGGTGTTCAGTCATATTGTTATGTAATGTTTTACTGTTAGTTTTTTAAAATCACTGTGAGTCAGACGAAACTGGAACAAAACTTTTTTTGGGGGGGACAAATTAAAAAAAAATTGATAGGCGAACTTGAAGGTTTAATTAGTTGGCAGAGTAAAGGTGCAGGGGCTTTTAGGAGGGGTAAAATAATTGCAAGGCCTACTTAACATTCAAATGGATGTTTATAGAGATGTGAAACGTTGAGGAGCGTCGGTGTGTGTAGCTAGAATATATATGTTATCTTGGGCTGGTACTATTTAGGAGGGACAAGGGCACCCAAGGCGCAATAAGCTAAGGACCATGGGTAGGTACTATATTGTAAAGAACAAGGGTCCTTAGAGCAAACAACAGATGAAGAGAAAAAATAAATATATACCAAATGGAAATATATTGTTAGGGGAAATGTCCAGCCGGACAGTTTCATTTCCCTGATATAAAGGTAATTATAAACCAATAGAACACTGAGTGTGATAGAAGCGGGACACCGGCCGGTGTCTGGCTAACACACTAAGAAGACATACAACATACAAATTAGCAGGCAATAACAGGACATCTGAGTAGAATAAAACATAAACCAGACAATCTAAAATATACACATATGCAAGAGAAAAGTATAAAACAATTTATGCATTTAGTGTAATTTTGTCGACGACGTTTCGAACCATACTTAATAAAGGTTCATCCTCAGGACAGAGGGTAATTGCCTTGAAGTTACACATTCGCAAATATATCACTAATAGGAATATACATTTGCCATAACATGAGAAAAGAGGGGAGACATAAAAAGATAAGGACATGTCATTAGAACATTGCCAGGGCTGCGTTCATAAATTGCATGACTCATACCATGCCAAGGTGCAGCCGGCTAAGGGGTGTGGTCCATGCTAAGTGCAGGCAGTGGAAAATAACACGAGGAGTAAGACTGGTGGTGCCGGGTATCTATGGTCCATGGCAGTGACTATGGCTAGTGCATGACAAAGTGCAATGAATACGCACGTGTGAAGTGAAGCGGCAGCGAACTAGCATGCCAATAAATGCAGTGAACTGTGACAGTCCGTCTGGCGAAAGGAATACCAGACGTCAACACTACCAATGGTAGATCAGCATTTTACCACTTGTACCAACGCAATGCCTATTTCAGTAGATTCAGCTAACCCAATGCCATTACCCATTTTTAACCTTACACCTCAACCACTTTCTAATACTGAATTGTCATTACTAACCAAGGGCCTCTCATTTGTCCCGACGGTACGTCCCAACTATCTGGATGTCCAGACAGAGTTACTAAGGTTTTTTAGGAAATTGAGATTACATGCTTTCTTCCTACTCCATCCTAGACCAGTACTCATGCCCAATACTCCATTTCGTCCTCCTTCAACTTTCTCACCAGTAGGCAGCATGGTGCCTCCTGAGATATTGACCTTTGAGAAATTGGTCCTACAGGATCTGTCCACAAATGTATATTCCTATTAGTGATATATTTGCGAATGTGTAACTTCAAGGCAATTACCCTCTGTCCTGAGGATGAACCTTTATTAAGTATGGTTCGAAACGTCGTCGACAAAATTACACTAAATGCATAAATTGTTTTATACTTTTCTCTTGCATATGTGTATATTTTAGATTGTCTGGTTTATGTTTTATTCTACTCAGATGTCCTGTTATTGCCTGCTAATTTGTATGTTGTATGTCTTCTTAGTGTGTTAGCCAGACACCGGCCGGTGTCCCGCTTCTATCACACTCAGTGTTCTATTGGTTTATAATTACCTTTATATCAGGGAAATAAAACTGTCCGGCTGGACATTTCCCCTAACAATATATTTCCATTTGGTATATATTTATTTTTTCTCTTCATCTGTTGTTTGCTCTAAGGACCCTTGTTCTTTACAATCTTGGGCTGGTACAGCAGACGGGAGGGGCGTGTGGGCCTGAAGTCCTGTGAATTTAATGGGGGTTGAGCGCCTTTTCTTCAAATTTTTTCAAGTGTAAATTATAGTTTTGTATATATTTTTGGTGAACAGTGAAATATGGAGTATAAAATATGTTTAATATAGAGAGTAATTATTTGTGTGATTTTGAAGCGTTTACATATAATGAGAGAAGTTGTTTATGAAGTGAAAAAATGGTATTAGCAGAGAGACAGATAATGCAGATAGAGAGAGAAATGGTAAATTACATGTGATACCGTCGTCAAAAAATGCTAATGGTTAATGAATTCGTAAACTTTCTGTCAGACGACAAAATTACAGTGCGGTTTGTGGCCGCGGCCTGTATTGATGGGGGTAGGGTGAGAGGGGCAGGTGGTTGAGTGAAATAAAATGAAAAGTTGGTACATTACATGTGATACCGTCTTGAAAAAGTGGTAATGCTTAATGAATTCCTAAAGTTTCTGTCAGACGACAAAATTACAGTGTGGTTTGTGGCCGTGGCATACACTGGTGGGGGTGGGGTAAGAGGGGGGGGCAAAGTGGTAATGATTAAGGTATTCATAAACTTTCTGTCAGACGACAAAATTATAGTGCGGTTTGTGGCCGCGGCTTGTATTGGTGGGGGTAGGGTGAGAGGGCAGGTGGTCGAGTAAAATAAAATGAAAAGTTGGTACATTACATGTGATACCGTCTTCAAAAAGTGGCAATGCTTAATTAATTCCTAAACTTTCTGACAGACGAGAAAATTACACTGTGGTTTGTGGCCGTGGCCTGCACTGGTGAGGGTGGGGTGAGAGGGGGAGGTGGTCGAGTAAAGTAAAATGAAAAGTTCTGACCATGAGGTTGTACACAGGTTTGTGCAGTACATGTATTCATACATTGAGGTAGCAAACCGAGTATAAAAATATCTCTCTCACTCCTGCTGTTTGAGTGCATTTTAATCTCCCTTCTGTTTTCCATCTCCGTTGCTCTGTGTTATCTTATTGTGTGTGTGTCTGTCTGTGTCTGCCTTCAGTCCGGGCTGAGGAAGTTTGCTGTGGAGGCACACACAGATAGTCCCATCAAAGTAGTTGGAATGTTTTCAAAAAAATATTTATATAATTGAGATGCTTTTTTGAAGCGCTAGTGAATGTCTTCTTTCACCATTACCGCTCGGTTGCTTCCATAGAGCAGAGGGTATGACGTATTTCACTACTTAGTGCCTCTGCATCTGCACTCTGTTCTCTGGTGGCTGGCGGAGAAGTGTTTGTTATTGTGGAGATGAAAGGGTGATAAGGAGTGAAATACAACATAGCGTCTGGTCAGTAGAAGCGTGGGAGCAGTGATTAACTCTGAGTCTAGCGGAACTGCGGCGGTGCTTGGTAACAGTAATAAATTATTTTTTTACAGAGGTACAACTGTTTGCATGGTGCGTGACCCACTAAGAAAGGGTTGACGGGCCGTCATAGGTCCGCGGGTTCTAGTATGAGTAAGTCAGGTTGACAAAAGAAAACATTAAGTTAGTACAGTTGAGATTACGTGGAACACATGAATATTCTTTTAGTATACAATTATTTCAGTTGAGATTATGGATTAAAAGAAAGAACGTGTATATTTGAAATCTTTATTCAGAAATTCACTGTTTTCAAGGCAAGTCTCTTATCTAATACGAGTACAGACATTGCAAGAAACAAAGTATTCGGTATAGTCACTAGTACATAGAATACAAACGGTATAGTTGATGCAAAATGAATATGGTTTAGCAAAATTAATTGTACACTGTTATGAGGAAGTACATTATATTTTAATAAATGTAAGAAGGTCTCTGGCCTTTCAGTTTAAGAACGATACATGAAAATGCTAGAGGTTAGACATCATCTCATTAACAATCAGCTCTGTGCATGCAAAGCACTATCAAGTTTGTGTTATGCTGTTGTGTGAGGAAAAAAAAAGGCGCCAAAAGGGAGAAGTTGGGTGAAGGTGCATGTATTTAATCTATTGTATTGTTCGCAAATCAGTGTTGAGAAGAACTACTGTATTGACATATCTTTTGAAGGTTGCAGTATTGCATTTGAAATACAGCACGAAAAGCAATGGAAATATTAGTGAAAGAACATATTTTTCTCTTATGTATTAAAAAATATTTTAGTTTATAGAAAATTAAAGGAGCAGAGGTGTGTGAGGCGGAAATAAGCAGTTCAAAGGCGAAATGGCGTTTACAGTTATAAAAAACTCATGCTATATTTACACATTAATCAGGGCACATGTAGCATATATTAGCGAGTTCTGCTTCGAGTACGTTTGAAATAACATAAGATAAGATATGCAATAGAATTGTTGAGATTAGAGTTTAATAAAAAATAAAGTTCGAAATCGAGTAGCTGAAGAAAAAAAATGTAGTCCACATAAAAGACAAAAATTTAACCAGCAGGAAATCATAATGTCCACTGTTAGTAAAGCCAATAGGTCTGTTAATGTAAAAAAATATCCAAGAAAACGTGAAAAAGATAGGGAGGCAAAACGAAATGTGGACGTCAATGGCTTGCATAAGAGTCATCCTACAATTGTGTAGGCGAAGTAGGCAGCAACTGCTTCTAAAAGGAAGTCACTGTTATCATCCAAAAACATGTCAGCCATCCAATTGAAAAGAGGAAAGCAGCATTCATGGTCTTCTATTACCGGAGCCTCTATTACCATCAGAGGACAGCTCAGTGGGTTTTCAATGTAGCTGTCTGACAGGAAATCTTGCGCCGCTGCGAATATATTCCAATGACCCAGAACTCCTTGTATCGCGGCAAAGGCCATAATCCCTCCGTTGCAACAAAGCTCTTCATGATCAATTAACGGATTCATGAGATGATTGTAATTCACTTCAGGAGGTACCAAGTTGTAGAGACATAAGTCCAGGGCCCACATGAATTCACAGCTCAGGCAATGAAATACAGGCTGCACACAGGTGAAATAGGAATATCAAAATGATAATCGATATGATGCATGCAAAGTCGAGAGTGCTAAGATGCCATAGTAGTCAAGCATCCTCTGGCGAAATAGTTCTAAGTGTTCCGGCTCGTTTGCGAAGACAGGAGGGACATCCATTTTGAAATAAACAAGATGGGAACAGCAAAGTCGCAGCACTGGCAGTTCAACAGGAAGTCAAGAGAAATAGGTCGCCGACTATGGAGTGAAGAGTAGCAGAATGACTTGATATAATTTCTGGCAGAGTAGTCACTAAACCATTGCTTAGTAGTTATAAAAAAAATAGCCTGTCCTGAAGTGGAGGATGCGTTAAAAATTAAGGGAGTCACCTCAGCAAATTGTAAAGGAAGGTCACTATTTTATAAGGAATGCTCTTCTCTGTGAATATTAGCTAAGTGAAAGATATGTGTGCGAACAGATGCTACGGTAACTTGTTTTTGTGACAATAAGACTGTTGTTCATGTCTTGTGATTCAAGGCCGGATTCGCTGCCAGATGGAAACATCAAGGCTCACATGCGGGAGTAGATAAACTAAATTCTTAAAGGGAAGCAAATGCAGAGTGATTTTTACCGCGTAAGCTTTGTCGTTTAAAAAGTCATAGTAATTTTCATTATATGTAAAAAAAAAATATCACTGATGAAGAATGAAGAAAAAGTCGTCATAATAGCAGGCACTGGTGTATCTTTGAAAAGATATGCAACATTACAGGGATTCTAGTTAAATAAGTTATGTGATTGAAAGCGCCTGCATGTGGACGACTAATTACATGTTTGAGTACAGTCATTTGTATAAACATTTAGGGGCAGATTAACATGCTCCGTGCAGCAGTTTTGCTTCACTTGTCACATGTTAAAAGTGATGCTAAAGTGGCGTAAGGGGATTGTAAATCTGCCCAACATTTTTCTCCCGTCTCAAAGGCATTTGTAAGTGAAAGGGAGCGACTTAGTTTTATGACTGTAGGAGGTACTGAGCCGGTGGTATCCATTTATGTGAAGAAATGTATAGAATTTAAAGAGTGAAAAAACGGGAAAGGTACACTAATTAATTTGTGCATTAGTCATGTTGCAGTTGTGGCTTCGGATTCTAAAAAGGGAAAAGTGTTTAGGCGTTTAATGTGCAGCTTTGAAAAAAAACGTGTGTATGGTTTGAAAATGAAATGTAAAGGTTTAAAGCAGGGGTTTCCAAAGCGGTCCTGGAGGGCTAGATGCATGGCAGATTAAAAAAATTACTACATCTTTTTCAATGGGGTTATCTAAAAAATATGTTTCTTTGTCTACTGTGCAGTTTTTCTGCATGTTGCCTATTCTTTGATTTTTACTGTTGCTGTGTCTTATATATTTTCCAGGGGTGGCTCTAGGTTCATGGCGGCCCTGGGCAGGGAGCGTAGGTAGGGGGCCCGTAAGAGGGGGTCCGGGCGGGGCGGAGCACGGAGCCCAGTGAAGAGGGGGGGGGGTCAGGGTGTTTGGAAGTGGAACAGAGCCAGAGGCTGCCAAATACCTGGCATGGGCAGCCACGCAAATATGTATCCATACTCAGAGGATTATTATATTAAGGATATATATTGGTGTGGTGGCCCCTGGGGTTTGGTGGCCCTGTGCAGGTGTACAGCTTGCATATGCCTAAGGCCGGCCCTGCATTTTCTGTGTATGCACTTGTTCTCCATCACATGGGCTTTTAATTATGAAGGCCTTGTGCCGCTGGTGCATCACTTTTAACATGGGAAAAAGTGACGTATCTGTGGCGCAACGCTTTCATAAATGAGACGTTTTGTATCTTATTCTAATGATAGAGAATCTTGGGGAATTTATCTGTTATGCTTGTTTTTTGCTACAATGGCTCTATGTTGTGTAAGAAATAAGTCTGTAATATGTTAATTAAATTTTATTATTTTCTTTTTTATAGTGTTTGGTGCTGAACAGCAACAACCTGCCTTCGGATTCACACAATTTCAGGAATTATATTCTTTTTTTCAGGTGAGTTGGTATTTTTGCATAGGCAATTTTTTTGGGTGCACATTAAAATAATAAAGAAGATTTTTTTAAATGTTTGTAAAATTTCAGTTTGTAACATGATCTTATCTTGTATTTTTCCCATGGTTGTATCTGCTTATACTAGATATGTATTTTGAGATATTTCTCCACTGACAGTTGAAATTATCTTTTAATGGGCTTGGTGCATGTGTTCTTTTTGATGGAGTTCAGATTTACGGATCATTCGAGTATAATTCTTTCCGGTTTCCATTAAATAATTCTTGTGAAGTGCTCATTATTTTTGAAATCTTGTTGTATTATGTTTGGCAGTCTTTCTCCTTTATTTACAGAGGGGTATTATGATATGGTTCTTGGTGTGATGGGCATCTTTCCTGCATATCTGTGATTATACTATGTATAGGCACTGTTTTACATATATTTGCAGAGCTTTATTATGATGTGGTTCTTCATAGTTAGCATGACATTTTGTATATGCTATCACATTTACATGGTGAGTATGCTGTTGAAACATAAAAGCAACTGTCTCTGTGGGAAGTAGTAATCTGTTAAGTGAATGTTATGGTTTGTATAACGTGAGCCTTCTCTTTAGAGTGAATATAGTTTGCATAGCACTTTGTACTGGTGAACTCAGAAAATGGATCTCTAAAAATTAATTCTAAAGTTTATCAATATTTCTGATATCTAGAAAATCTAAAAAGAAATTTTACAGTAAAATGTCTTTTTACAACAGTAATTATTTATTGCAAAAAAAGGATCAGTGTTAATGTTTAGGGTTATACTGCCAATTTCTTTTCAAAACAAGAGGAACGTGCTATCTTAAAATATATAGAGGTAATAAGTTAGAAATTATAAAAATATATGTCGTTTATAAATTAGTAAAGGTACTTTTAAGTTATATATTTATGAAAAAAGATATAATTTAGTCTCTATATTTTTTTAAAAGGATACAGAAGAATAAAGTGAATATAGACATGGAGAATTGCCCGCAAGACAAACAAATTCATTTCGATATTATTAAAGAAGTGATGGAGGAAATTTTAGAAGCGGTCTTTCAAGAGGAAATAGACAATCAAAATGATGATTTTATGGACATTTCTATAGACTCTGCTTATTTAGAGATGGTAGAAGGGGATGAGGACTTTGGATTTGAAGAAGTCCCTGATGATGTAATGCTGGAAGTTCTACTAAATTATGAACTTTTGAATGAATAAAAATATTTTTGATAGTAAAGCATTCTTGAAGACAGTTTTCTTCTCCTATTCATCGTTGATCTGCTTTATGAGAGTGATAAGACATGTTCTCATGAAGTGTAAAAGAGATTGTAGTAAAAAAGATTAAAAGATCTACGATGACCGATAGTTCTTGAAAAAAGTGTACTGTTTGTATGCTTCAAAAAATTAGAATTAAAAAATACGTCTATAATGTTAAAACAGCTATGGACTGTGATAAATTTAGAACCAGCATTCACTACAGGATTTCCTACTCTGTTCAGAGACTTTCAGTTATTCTCTTTATTCTACTTAGAAAATGAATCTGTGGTTTTAATTTGTACGTTATATGCTAGTAGTCAACTATAATATTTGTTATGTTTGTGTTTTACAGATTGACATTTTTATCAAAATATTAAATTAAGATGCCGACCAGAAGTGAAAAAAGAAAGCTCTATAAAAGGACTTACAATTTGAAGAAGAAAGGAATTCAAGAATTATCAAAAGAACAAAGGACGGATAAAAAGAAGAGTGCTCCTGGTAAGAAAACCAAAACCTTGTTGAAAAGAATATGTCAAAGGTAAAATGTTACTATTAACGTCCAAAAGGAAAAAGATTTACCAGTATCGAGAAGGAGACATGGAACCAAAGATAAAAATGTTTCTGGAATCAGCAGAGAGGAAAATCTATACAGTAAAACGCGGACGAATCAATTTACCCAAATCAGGAAGCGTATGTTTTATAACAAAGTAGTTTCAAATTTATTAAAAAAGGTGAAAGTTTGTAAAAGAAGATCTGCTTTTTTTAAGAAGAAACCACATATAGAGGGTATTGTTCAGCGCGCATTTGAGACAAAAAGAAAATTATTTATTTTAGTACTTAATAGAATAAATACACTAAATAAGGCAATACGAGTTTTAAAAGCTAAAAGTAAATGGAAGAGACATAAATAGGAGTAATTTTTGTAAAGTGTTTTCTGGGAAGTGGGTGCATACTTCAACTTCTGAACCATTTTTTAATGAAGAGAGTTACTTTCAAAGTAACGATTTGTTGCATGCAGTTGACACCAGTGGTCGAGCATATGAGGTGAAGGATGGTTGTGTAATTGAGAAAGAGAAAATTGCAGTTAGAAATGCAGAAGAGGTGATGGCTGGAGAAGCTTTAGAGGGACGTCCTAATGTTCATGTTTACAGTTGGAATTGTAGTAGCATTTGTAGTGTACGACAGGATTCAATTGATTTCTTTCGCAATTTCGTACGTAAGTACACTAAAGAAAGTCTTTAAAAAAAAATTGTAATGTTGCAAGAATTAGATCATTGCAGAGTGCGAGAAAAAATAGGTCTGCAAGGTCATTCTCTGGCTTGTCTTTCTAAAAAAAATATGCCAGAGTGTGTTTCATAACTTCAGGATGTTAGCAGTGCATCATACTAAAATGAGAAAATTAGTGAGAAAGTTGTATTATGCAAAAAGTCCAGCACTTAAACAATTAAATAGTGCTCTTTTGCATGGATGTGAATTAGATGTTAAGAAGATTTGTGCAGAAATTGAGGTAAGTTATTTTGGTCCAGAGGAAGATAATGCAGAAACTGATATATTTATAGAAGGAAATGTGTTAGAAAATGTTGGAAATGTTAATATTGAACATTTTGAACAGGAAATAATAAAGTTTAAGGTAATTGCAGGTGAGAAACCAAATTTTTCTTGTGTCTGTTGTCGACGCATTCATTACAAAAGTCAAACTAGGTTAGTTGATTCATATTTAAAAAGTGAAGATGAAAGTAATAGTCAATGGAAAGATTTTGCAACTTATTTGTTGGTGGAAAACTATTTTGATTTGGGTTTTGAGCAACGTATTTGTAAATATTGTTATAATAAATTAAATGAAAATAAAATGCCTACTAGAGGTGTTCATAATAATCTAGAGTTGATAAATATTCCATCAGAATTGATGGATTTAAATACTTATGAGACTATTCTGATTCAATGTGTACATCCTTTTCAGGCTATTGTTCGTTTGGAGCCTAAGACTGGCAAATTAAATCCTACAGATTTAAGCGGCGTGGTCTGCACTCGCCTCCTGCCCTGTGTCCCTGTCTTTGTTTTTTGTCTATTTAATTTGTAAAGTTTGCTGTTTGCTGTTGAAATTGTATTTTTTCCCCCCTTTGTTTTTCCTGGTTTGCCTCCTCTCTGCCGCCCCCGTCTCATCCCTCCCCGCTCCCCGCTTCCCGCCACCACCGCTAACCCCGCCCCTTTTCTTTCTGTACCCTCCCCGCTCCCGCCTCCCAGCTGCTCCGCCCCCGCGCACTTGGCCATATATGGTGACCGTGCGACGCAGGTGAGTGTGACCTAGCTCTAGGACACCCCCGCGCCGCACGGCCACCAGCTGCTGCGTGTGCCTTCCTGCCTTGTGCCTCGCTGCCCCGGCTCTGCCGCGTGACCACGCCCCCTGCCTCCGAGCGGCGTGGTCTGCACTCGCCTCCTGCCCTGTGCCCCTGTCTTTGTTTTTTGTCTATTTAATTTGTAAAGTTTGCTGTTTGCTGTTGAAATTGTATTTTTCCCCCCTTTGTTTTTCCTGGTTTGCCTCCTCTCTGCCGCCCCCGTCTCATCCCTCCCCGCTCCCCGCTTCCCGCCACCACCGCTAACCCCCCCTTTTCTTTCTGTACCCTCCCCGCTCCCGCCTCCCAGCTGCTCCGCCCCCCCGCGCACTTGGCCATATATGGCGACCGTGCGACGCAGGTGAGTGTGACCTAGCTCTAGGACACCCCGCGCCGCACGGCCACCAGCTGCTGCGTGTGCCTTCCCGCCTTGTGCCTCGCTGCCCCGGCTCCGCCGCGTGACCACGCCCCCTGCCTCCGAGCGGCGTGGTCTGCACTCGCCTCCTGCCCTGTGTCCCTGTCTTTGTTTTTTGTCTATTTAATTTGTAAAGTTTGCTGTTTGCTGTTGAAATTGTATTTTTCCCCCCTTTGTTTTTCTTGGTTTGCCTCCTCTCTGCCGCCCCCGTCTCATCCCTCCCCGCTCCCCGCTTCCCGCCACCACCGCTAACCCCGCCCCTTTTCTTTCTGTACCCTCCCCGCTCCCGCCTCCCAGCTGCTCCGCCCCCCTGCGCACTTGGCCATATATGGCGACCGTGCGAACGCTCAGCGGTCACGCGCAGCGGGCGCGCCGATTGTGCGCCGAAGGCGCGCCAAAGGTAAGCCCGTCTACGCCCGTCCGCGCCTGGACCGCGCCCAGTGCCAGGACCCCTGGCCCACGAGGACCCCGACCATCCCGCCTGACGTACACAGCCGCCACCCTCATCGCACTCAACACCGGCCGAATCCCAGGATGCTACCAAGCCACCCCGAGACGCACCCACGGACCCTTCAGCTGCCACGCCTGCAAGTTCACCTGCATCCGGACCTGCCCGCCACCAGCACCTGCCAAGCCGAACACCAGCAGCAACCACCTCAAGTGCATCCTGCTCAACACCCGCTCCGTCCACAGACACGCCATCGAACTCTGGAACCTCCTAGACACCACAGCCCCTGACGTTGCCTTCCTCACGGAGACCTGGATGAACGCCTCTTCAGCACCCGACATCGCCATCGCCATCCCAGAGGGCTACAAGATCACCCGGAGGGACCGCACCGCCAACCAGGTGGGAGGAGGCATCGCCATCATCCACAGGAACACCATCCGTATCACGACCAGCACCGACAACACCCTAACCACCGCCGAACACCTGCATTTCCATATCCACACCGACCCGAAGACCACCCTCAGAGGCACCCTGATCTACCGACCCCCGGGACCACGCACTCAATTCAGCGAGGACATCGCCGACTTCGTCAGCCCGCATGCCCTCCCCTCCGCTGACTACATCCTCCTGGGGGACCTCAACTTCCACCTGGAGAACAACAACGACCGCAACACCCTGCTCGCCAACCTCGCCAACCTTGGACTCAAGCAACTGGTGAGCACCTCCACCCACCTCGCCGGACACACACTCGACGCCATCTTCTCATCCAGCAAAGACATCGCCTTCAGCTACGCCACAGAACTCCACTGGACGGACCACAGCTGTGTCCACTTCACCTTCGAAAGAACGACGATCCACCACCACCAGCAACAGGTTGCCCGCAGAAGCTGGAACAAGATCACAGCCGACCAGCTCGCCACCTCCTTGAGCCAGCACCCTCCTGCCAGCTCAGCGAACCCCAGCCAGGCAGCCGACAACCTCACGAAGTGGATCAGCAACTGCGCAGACGAACTCGCCCCTATGAGAACCCCGCCCAGCAGACCCGGCAGCAAGAAAGCCCCATGGTTTACCGACGAACTCAAGACTTCCAAGAAGAACTGCCGAGCCCTCGAGAATGCCTGGAGAAAGGAACCCACACCGGACAACAGGACCACCCTCAAGCTCGCCACCCGGAAACACCACCAACTGATCCGCACCGCCAAGAAAACGGCTTTCAAGAACCGACTGGACAACAACGCACACAACTGCAAGGAACTCTTCAACATCATGAAAGAGCTCTCCAACCCCAATGCCGGAAACAACGACATCACCCCATCGCAAGACCTCTGCAACTCCCTCGCCTCCTACTTCCACACCAAGATCGCGGACATACACAACAGCTTCAGCACCCAACCGACCCACGCCACGACCACAGCAACGCCGCCCACCACCACCCTCCGAACCTGGACTCCGATCAGCACCGAAGACACCGTCCGCATGATGAACTCCGTCCACTCCGGATCTCCGACCGACCCCTGCCCTCACCACGTCTTCAACAAAGCCGACGCTGTCATCGCACCCCACCTGCGGGACATTGTCAACACCTCCTTCGACACCGCCACCTTCTCCGAGAGCTGGAAGCACGCCAAACTCAGCGCTCTACTCAAGAAACCTACGGCAGACCCCACCGAACTCAAGAATTACCGCCCCATCTCACTACTCCCGTTTCCAGCCAAAGTCATCGAGAAGACCGTCAACAAACAGCTGGCCGCCTTCCTCGAGACGAACGGATCCCTCGACCCCTCTCAGTCCGGCTTCCGTGCCAACCACAGCACCGAGACCGCCCTCATCGCCGCCACCGACGACATCCGAGCCCTGATGGACAACGGAGAAACAGCGGCCCTCATCCTCCTAGACCTCTCCGCGGCGTTCGACACGGTCTGCCACCGCACCCTAGTGCAGCGCCTCAGCAACGTCGGAATCCAGGAGAAGGCACTGGAATGGATCGTCTCCTTCCTCAATGGAAGAACACAGAGAGTCCGCCTACCACCGTACAAGTCAGAGGCCACCGAAGTCATCTGCGGCGTCCCTCAAGGATCCTCGCTGAGCCCTACCCTCTTCAACGTCTACATGAGCCCCCTCGCGGCCATCGCACGCCAACACAACCTCAACATAATTTCCTACGCCGACGACACCCAGCTGACCCTCTCCCTGACCAACGACCCCGCCGCCGCCAGAGCCAACCTGCACGAAGGGATGAAAGAGGTAGCCGAGTGGATGACAACCAGCCGCCTGAAACTGAACTCAGACAAGATGGAGGTCCTCATCCTGGGCTCCTCGCCCTTCGCCTGGGACGACTCCTGGTGGCCCCCCGCCCTGGGCACCGCACCCAAACCGACGGACCACGCACGCAACCTGGGCTTCATCCTGGACTCCTCCCTCTCCATGACCAGGCAAGTCAACGCCGTCTCCTCGTCGTGCTTCAACATCCTGCGCATGCTTCGGAAGATCTTCTGGTGGATCCCCACGGAGACCAGGAAGACCGTCACCCAGGCCCTCGTCACCAGCCGACTGGACTACGGCAACACACTCTACGCCGGAACCACCGCCAAGCTCCAGAAAAGACTCCAGCGGATCCAGAACACCTCAGCCAGACTCATCCTCGACATCCCACGGAACAGCCACATCTCCGGACACCTGAGAGACCTGCACTGGCTCCCCATCAAGAAAAGAATCACCTTCCGGCTCCTCACCCATGCACACAAAGCCCTACACGATCAAGGCCCAAGCTACCTCAACAACCAAATCAACTTCTACGCTCCCAAACGCCACCTCCGATCTGCCAGCCACGCCTCGCCGCCGTCCCACGCATCCGAAGAACGACGACAGGAGGAAGGTCCTTCTCCTACCTGGCCGCCAAGACCTGGAACTCCCTCCCAGCCAACCTGCGCCTGACCCAAGACCACCTCTCCTTCAGGAAGAAGCTCAAGACCTGGCTGTTCGAGCAGTAATGGCACCCCCCCCCCCTAAGCGCCTTGAGACCCTACGGGTAGGTAGTGCGCTCTATAAATGTCTTTGATTGATTGATTGATTGATTGATTGATTGATTGATTGATTGATTGATTAAAGGGTAGAGTTGTATATTTGCCACTTGATTTAAAAAAAAATATGGAAACAATTGGTGTTGAAAATGTAGAAGAGGAACCTCTAGTTATTCTAGTTAATGGTGTACCTACAAAGAGTAAGAAAATCTGGCAAGATTTAGTGGATGTTAGAAAAGTCAAAAAGGCAACGTTGTATTTAGTCCAAAACAATAAGTACTATAAAGATGTATACTTAGAAGAAGAAGATGTAAGTGAAGAAGAGGACAATGATTTGTCTATTGGACAAATTGAAAAAGTTGACGTATCCAGAAGTGAAGAAATTTATGAACATTACTGTGTTCATCCACTGCATTCCAAAGAAGCAATAGGGAATGCTATTGAATTATTTCAGATGAAAAAAGCGAAAGGCAATCCTATTAGTGTGTGGGAAGAAAGTTTGGAAGGTCGTTGTTTTCCACAGTTATTCCCTACAGGTGAAGGTACACGATATGATGATCGACCTATGCAGATTCCTGCATCTGAATACCGGACAACAAGATTATATGCAGAAGAGCCGAGGTTTCGCCAATACATTCCATATTTGTTTCATCTTCTGTTTGAGAGTAACTTATCTGGTCTGTCTTATGCAGTAAACCATATCTTAAAAAGTGGAGTTCATCTGCAAAATATTTCAGCAAAGGAATTTATGGATAAAGTGCAACAGAAAGATAGTGTTTTGGATTCACACCTAATTAATTTAATGGCTTGTCAGCGTGGTACTAATGAGTATTGGTACCGTCGTCATGGAGATTTGAAGTGCATGCTTAGAAACTTAGGAGCACCAACATGGTTTTTAACTCTAAGCCGTGCAGAGTATGCTTGGGAAGATTTACTTGAATTTCTTCGGGAGGCGAATGCAAACATAGAAAATATAAACTACAAGACACCTGGAGAACTGTGTTCGTTAGATCCAGTTAATGTTTGCAGATATTTTAATCATAGATTTGAAGCTATGATGTCTTTTATTACAAACAAGAAAAATCCGCCTCTTGGTGAAGTACTGGATTTCTTTTGGAGAAAAGAATATCAAGCAAGAGGTGCTCCTCATATTCATATGCTGTTATGGATCAAGGATGCTCCTAAATTTGGAACAGACTCGGATGAGACTGTACTGTCTTTTATTGAACAGTATGCCACTTGTGACATACCTAATAGTACAACTGATAACGACTTAAGAGGAAAAGTGTTACGTTTTCAAAGTCATCGTTGTGGAAAATATTGTCGGCGAAAATTGAAATCAAAGAGTAAATTCTACACCAAATGTCGTTTTGGATTTGCACGACCGGTACTTTCAAAAGGAAGAGTCAACAATTTGATGTCATGTTTGCGACATAATATCAGAAGAAGGTCACCTAAAAATACGTACAATTTAAGAAGAGGTGAAGAATCCAAATATATAAATGACTATTACCCAGTCATTTTGTCCATGTGGAATGCTAACATGGACATACAATATGTTGCAGACAACTCTATTTCTGTGGCTCGAAATGTAACGTCTTACATCACGAAATCTGAAAAGACGGAACTGAAGGAGATGTGGGAAGACATTTCTCATGAAAAGAGCCTAAGCAAGAAATTGTATACGTACAGTTTGAAGATGTTGTCTCATCGAGAAATTGGAGCATATGAATGTTGTGATCGGTTATCGTCAGCAAGTCTTTATGCAAAATCAAGGACTATTCTCAGGGTGAGTTTGGGTCTTGCAGAAACACGAAACAGTGTTCTGAAACCTGTCCAAGAATATGAATATTTAGCCCAGAAAGAACCAAATAGTACAGACATTCTGAAAATAAATATGTTGGATACATACTATCCAAATAGAAGTACTCTGCTTGAAAACATTTGTCTGTATGAAATACTTCAACACTACACTTTTTAAAGGAATGTTACTGTCAGAGTCCACTTTCTTACCAACTTTTCCTCTCGAAGACTTGCACAGGAACAGAAGATGCTAGCTTTCCGACTCCCTCTTCCAACCAATCAGAATCAGAATATATCTTGACTCTAACTGATTAGATAGAGGGAAGGGGAAAATTGGATAAAATAACGAAATAAATAAAACAGAGAAGAGACTGGTCCTGATCCTCTGGAGTTCCGTGGAATCTTCAATCAGCTTGCAAATCAGCTTCTCAAAGAACCCTAGTAATACTAAACACATACAAGATAATAAATCACTGTACCTGAGCTACTCTGGTCTTCCTATTACTGTTTCTAAGAACACCTACCCAGGAATCAGTAACGACCTGCCGCTCTTCTATACTGAAGTGTAGCTTGGTGAATGATCTGCCTAATCTGGATTTTCAGATGACAGCTCTTCCTCCTACTTCTGCAAATGACATTAGGGTTATTACTTTCTGCTCACTGCTCTGTGTTTGCTCTATATAATGCTGCTTGTTTTCCCCACCTACCAGTGTTGTCTAAAATGTTGTCCTTATATTGTTTTCTTCTTGTACAGAGACCTTCTCCTGAATAGATGAATTAACTTCATTCAACTCTCCAGGTAAGTTTCCTATTCTTCTGCTTGTAAATTCTTTCACAGTACTCAAACAACCTCTCTAACACTGTCCCTATTCTTTTCTAGATAACGTGAAGTCTTTTGTCTTGCACTGGTTAAAAGGACGAAATTCAGCACTGGTGAGTTTGATTCACTCAGTTAATGTTCATTAATCTTTCCATGCATTGATAAAGTTGAAATACAATATTTACACAGTCTCATGAACTTGCACTGAATACAGGAAACATTCCACTTAGCTCTATGTTTCTCCGCTACTTTGAATGAGTCTCTCTCCTTCAGCTTCCGTGAATAAATGACAGGAATTCTCTGCTTGGAAAGATTCTTCTCTGACACGCTGTTCAAAAGGCTCCGGTTTCTTTTCTGAAAACACGAACTCTGCTTGAACACTCTGTAAACTCTGGACTGCGTGAACCCAAGGTCAAGGCAATGAATGTTGAAAAAACTCTTCACTGGCTGAAATCGTTTCTTAGCTTATTTTCCGAAGACACACTCTAACGCGACCACTGTGACTGGATTCCTCGGTGAAGTGCGCAGTTCCAAAGGAACGCGCGCTGCACCTGGACTCTCGATCTCTAGCTGGGAAGGCTAGACTGCTAACCTAGCATTCCGCGCATTCCACAGCTCGGACCAAGTGAAGTCTCGGCTGGCGCGCCATTTTCTTGTCTTTAAGCACATTGAATCTGCATTAGGCTTGCTGAAAGGAGGGATCCTGACAGTACCCCCCACCAAAGAGGGTCCTCCCGGTCTAGGTTTGGTAGGATTTCTTTGGTGAAAGAGGCACACCAACCTAGGAGCATGAACATCCGACTCCAACTCCCAAGACCTTTCCTCTGGCCCATAGCCTTTCCAGTCCACTAGGTAGTACAGTCTTCCTCTTACTCGTTTTGAATCCACAATTTCCTTGACCTCAAATTCTAATCCAGTTTCTAACTGAATGGGAGGTGGAATTCCTTCTTTCCGCAACCCCTCAACTGATTTCTTTAATAAGGAGACATGGAAAACTGGATGAATTTTTAGTTTTGTGGGCAAAGTTAGTTTAAAGGTTACTGGATTGATCTGTTCTGCAATAGGATATGGTCCTATGAATCTAGGCTGAAACTTTCTACTGCCTTTTAATCGAAGATTCTTAGTATTTAACCAAACCTCATCACCTACTTTTAAATCTGGGGTATCTCTTCTCTTTTTGTCAGCATACTTCTTGTACCTGCTTTTTGCCTGCTCTAAATTCTTGGATGCCTCTTCATGTATCTGCTGTAAGTGAGTTACTAAATCCTGAACTGCCGGGACAGAGATGTGAACATCTTGCACTGTGGAATTCGGGTGTTTGCCATAATTCAAATAGAATGGTGAATAACCCGTGGACACATTCTTTGCGTTATTATAGGCAAATTCTGCAGTCCATAAATAGTCCAACCATTCCCCACCCTGCTTCAACGTGAATAACCGTAAATACTGCTCCACTTCCTGGTTCACTCGTTCTGTTTGTCCATCAGTCTCTGGGTGGAAACTGGTGGAAAAACGTGTCTCAACCCCAAGTCTCTTCATAAAGGCCTTCCAGAAATGAGACACAAATTGCGTTCCTCGGTCCGATATCATGACCTTAGGAATTCCATGTAATCTCACCACCTGAGCAGTAAATTGAGCTGCTAACTGCCTAGCAGTTGGAGTTCCTTTCAATGCTACAAAATGTGCCATTTTGGTGTATGTATCCACTACCACTAAGATGGTGTTAAACCCTTGACAAGTGGGAAGATCAGTTATCAAATCTAGAGTGACTGTGTGCCAGGGGGAAGGAGGGTTAGGCAAAGGTTGTAATAAACCCTTAGGTGCTTGCCGTTCTGATTTTCCCTGCGCACAAATCTCACATGTCTTTACATATTGCTCAATGTCCTTATTCATGTGTGGCCACCAATACATTCTTTTAACTAAGTCCACAGTCTTCAATTCTCCCTTGTGACCTGCCAACAGATGATCATGGCATTCATTCATCGCTTGTCTCTGTAGTGTAGAAGTGGGTAAGTATAAGGCTTCAGTCTGATAAGGTAAACCATCAATGACTTCTCTCCCATCTCCTTGCTGCACCCACTCCAGCATTTTCTCAGGCGACATGACCTGGAGAATTTGTTCCTTAACACTCAAAGAATCTACTGCGCCGATGATTTTTGAATTGGGAATGATTGCTTGTGTCTTAATTTCCTCTTTTCCTTCTCCTGTACCCATTCGGGACAAGGCGTCCGCCTTTCCATTCTGAGCTCCAGGTCTGTAGGTAATGACAAAGTCGTAGTCGGCGAAATACAATGACCAGCGAAGTTGCCGAGGCGTCAAGGTCCTGGCTGATTTTAAAAATTTCAAATTACGATGGTCGGTGTAAACTGTAACTACATGATGAGCTCCCATTAAGTAGTGTCTCCACTCCTTGAAGGCGTCTTTTATTGCTAATAGTTCCTTCTCGGTTATTGTATAGTTGATTTCTGCTGGAGTCAATTTCCATGAACGATAGGCCACGGGGTGTAGTTGACCAGTTTCCTTGTTCCTTTGAGAAAGTACACCTCCTACAGCCAGATCGGAAGCGTCCGTTTCAACATAGAAGGGCTCAGATGGGTCTGCATGAAGAAGGATCGGAGCTGAAGTAAATTCATCCTTTAAGGCCTTGAACGCTAATTCTGCTTCCTCTGACCATTCAAATTGTACCCCTTTCCTCAACAGCCTAGTGAGAGGAAGGATTCGGCGGGAGAACTCACTAATGAACCGACGATAGAATTTTGCAAAACCAATGAATGCTTGTACTTCTTTTACACTGGTTGGGGACTTCCATTCCAACACTGCCTGAATTTTCCGCTTGTCCATGTGAATTCCCGACTGCGAAATTACAAAACCCAGGAACTCAACTTCTGTGACATTGAAAGCACATTTTTCCAGCTTGACAAATAACCTGTTTTCTCTCAACTTTTGTAGAATCTTTTGTACTTGGTTCCGATGTTCTTGTACATCGACAGAGTAAATCAAGATATCGTCAATATAAACTATTGCACATTGATCTATGTATTCACTGAGAACATCGTTGATGAAATGCTGAAAGGCAGCAGGGGCGTTGCACAACCCATAGGGCATCACCTGATACTCGAACAGTCCAAAACGGGTTCTAAACGCCGTTTTCCATTCATCCCCAGCCCTTACTCGGATGAGATGGTATGCCCCTCTTAGATCCAACTTCGTGAATATTCGTGCCCCCTTCACCTGGTCTAACAAGACGGAAATGAGAGGAAGTGGATATCTATTCTTCTTGGTTATTCGGTTGATTGCGCGATAGTCTATGCAAGTCCTCAACTCGCCTTCTTCCTTCTTCGGCACGAAGAATAGAGGCGAGGAGACTGGGGATTGAGAAGGACGAATGAATCCATTTGCTAAATACTTGTTGAGGTACTCTTTTAAATGAGCATGCTCCTTCTCAGTCAGAGCATAAACCCGACTGCACAGCATATTTGCCCCTGGTTCAAGGTCTATTTTACAATCATAGACACGATGCGGTGGTAACTGTTCCGCTTCCTGCTCATCAAACACATCTTTAAAATCTTGATATTCCGGGGGTATCGTCTGGGTATTGATTACGCACACCGTTGCATCAGCTGAACATAAGGCTTGGGCCGGATTCTCCTGATGGTTTTCTATTTGGTTTCCGAAACAGTTGTTCCTACAGTAATCTGAAGTCATTTCTATGGTTCTGGCAGCCCAATCTATCGTTGGATTATGCTCAGTGAGCCAAGGAAGCCCAAGAATCAACTGAAACTGAGGGGCGTCGATCAAATTAAAATGAATGTCTTCTTGATGGCCATCCTCTCGAATTAACTGCACCAATTCCGTGTGACTTACTATAGGGCCAGAAGACAAATTCGTCCCATCAATGGCTCTGACTGATTCACTCTTGTCTTTGGCTATGGCTCTCAATCCAATCTTACTTGCGAATTTCAGATCACAAAAGTTTCCAGTTGCCCCTGAATCCACCATAACTGTTATGCCTTCTCGCACTTCTTGACGGAATTTGATGGTCGTTGATAATATGAGATGTGGAGAAGACGACTGTAGGGTGTTAGCCAATTGGTGTTCTTGTGGAGTTGGTTCTTGACTCGCATCCACCTGTACAACTCCTTCTACAGGTGGTGCAGCTAGTTTTCCTTCGGCTTATAAGATCCTTTGGGTTTCTTTGGACAATTCCTCACAAAATGTCCGCTTGAGCCGCAATACATGCATAAATTGCTGGCTCGTCTTTTCTCCTTTTCTTCCTTAGTAAGCGGTCCCCTTATTGTTCCGATTTGCATGGGTTCTGAGCTGTTACCTCCTTCTGTACCTTTTCCTGGTTCAAACCTTGCTCTATCAAAACGGGGTACTGTGCTTCGAAACTCACGTCGTCTTTCTCCCTTCCGTTCCCCTTGACGGAAATCCAATTCCAATACTAGGTCTATTAGGGCAGATATCTCTGTGGGTCGATTAGGTATTTGTGCCAGCCCATCTTTTAATTCATCTCGTAGGCCACGATAGAATATTGCAGTTCTTTTACTTTCGGGCCAATCAGTCTCCATAATTAACTTGTTAAATTGGGCCAAATACGCTACTAAGTCTCTATTGCCCTGTTTCAAATCCAACAACTCATTGTCCACTGCCTGCGAGATTCTTCTTCGGTCAAATATTCGCAAAAATTCTTTTTTAAACTCGTCATAATTCTGCAGAAGAGGGTCATCTCTTGATACCAAAGGCATAGACCATGCGGCCGCATCCCCACTCAAATATGATAAGATAAATGCCACTTTAGATTGTGCGTCAGGGAAGATAGAAGGGCGACACATAAAGTGCAAGGAACATTGTGTGATGAACACCTGTGCTTTCTGGGGATCCCCATTAAATCTCTCTGGTGCCGCTAGGGGTATGACTGGGGACAAGGAATGTATGACCTGTGTGGTTGATTTGCTAGTTTCCCCTGTAGATGTTATGGGAGTCTCCCTATTTCTTAAAAGTGATGGCCCAACTTGCTGCGCTAACTCTGCGGTTTCTTTTCTGGAATTAATCACCTCTTGTCTCAACCTTTGGTTTTCTTCTTTTACCGCTACTAACTCCTTTTGTATACTATCTAAAACCGCCCCCAATGTCTGCAAATTAATTCCCTCAACCATTCTGTTCGGGTGCAAGTTTACAACGTGGGCACTTCACTCTGTCAGAGTCCACTTTCTTACCAACTTTTCCTCTCGAAGACTTGCACAGGAACAGAAGATGCTAGCTTTCCGACTCCCTCTTCCAACCAATCAGAATCAGAATATATCTTGACTCTAACTGATTAGATAGAGGGAAGGGGAAAATTGGATAAAATAACGAAATAAATAAAACAGAAAAGAGACTGGTCCTGATCCTCTGGAGTTCCGTGGAATCTTCAATCAGCTTGCAAATCAGCTTCTCAAAGAACCCTAGGAATACTAAACACATACAAGATAATAAATCACTGTACTGGAGCTACTCTGGTCTTCCTATTACTGTTTCTAAGAACACCTACCCAGGAATCAGTAACGACCTGCCGCTCTTCTATACTGAAGTGTAGCTTGGTGAATGATCTGCCTAATCTGGATTTTCAGATGACAGCTCTTCCTCCTACTTCTGCAAATGACATTAGGGTTATTACTTTCTGCTCACTGCTCTGTGTTTGCTCTATATAATGCTGCTTGTTTTCCCCACCTACCAGTGTTGTCTAAAATGTTGTCCTTATATTGTTTTCTTCTTGTACAGAGACCTTCTCCTGAATAGATGAATTAACTTCATTCAACTCTCCAGGTAAGTTTCCTATTCTTCTGCTTGTAAATTCTTTCACAGTACTCAAACAACCTCTCTAACACTGTCCCTATTCTTTTCTAGATAACGTGAAGTCTTTTGTCTTGCACTGGTTAAAAGGACGAAATTCAGCACTGGTGAGTTTGATTCACTCAGTTAATGTTCATTAATCTTTCCATGCATTGATAAAGTTGAAATACAATATTTACACAGTCTCATGAACTTGCACTGAATACAGGAAACATTCCACTTAGCTCTATGTTTCTCCGCTACTTTGAATGAGTCTCTCTCCTTCAGCTTCCGTGAATAAATGACAGGAATTCTCTGCTTGGAAAGATTCTTCTCTGACACGCTGTTCAAAAGGCTCCGGTTTCTTTTCTGAAAACACGAACTCTGCTTGAACACTCTGTAAACTCTGGACTGCGTGAACCCAAGGTCAAGGCAATGAATGTCGAAAAAACTCTTCACTGGCTGAAATCATTTCTTAGCTTAATTTCCGAAGACACACTCTAACGCGACCACTGTGACTGGATTCCTCGGTGAAGTGCGCAGTTCCAAAGGAACGCGCGCTGCACCTGGACTCTCGATCTCGTGCTGGGAAGGCTAGACTGCTAACCTAGCATTCCGCGCATTCCACAGCTCGGACCAAGTGAAGTCTCGGCTGGCGCGCCATTTTCTTGTCTTTAAGCACATTGAATCTGCATTAGGCTTGCTGAAAGGAGGGATCCTGACAGTTACAGAGAATATTGATAAAGGTGTACATGCTGTAATTGGACATGAAGGATGTCTGGTGAAACAAAGAAAAGGACACTTGATGAATCATAGGAAACTGAGTTGCGATACACCTGACAAAAGAGAATTTTACTATTTTGCTCTTTTGCAACTCTTTAAACCATGGCGTAGAGAAGAGGAACTACTTGGGGACTTTGATAGTTATGAAGATTCATTCAACGCATCTAAAAGTAGTATCGAATGTCCTGTATTTAGTAATTATCTCCAAATGTTGAATGATGAAATAGAGCAAGAAGCGACAATTGCAGCGGAGATTGCTAGAGATAGTTCACAAGGTAGTCAAAGTTCGGCTTCATTAATTCACGATCCACTGGGACAACCAATTATCCAAAATGAAGCAGCCACCGCCATGGATGAGGTGGAAAGAGCAATGCAGCAAGGTCAAGAGGAAGTAATCAACTTAGAAGAATTAAAGAAGCAATTTAATCTTGAGCAAAGACAGATATATGATGAAGTGACAGAGCACATTGAGCATGGCTTTCGTCATGAGAGAAAAGATTGCTCATGTATGTCATTTGAACCTATTCGACTATATGTAAGCGGAGAAGCTGGAACTGGTACAAGTTTCCTAATTAAAGGAATTACTACATATCTACAGCAAAGAACTCAGTCAACACTGTCGTGTGTTGTTACTGCTCCAACTGGATTGGCAGCACATAATATTAAAGGTATTACTTTACATCCTTTACTGATGCTGCCAGTTAAACATGAAAATAAATTACAATATCACAAGCTATCTGGAGAAGCTTGTTTTGAAGTTTCTTTTTTTTAATTTTTTTTTATTTTTATTGACATTTTACAACATTTTTCCCCCCCACCCCGCGCCAGACAAAAAAAAAATTCATCATTTCTCATTACTCATTTACAGATGGTACATCATACAATAATAACATTTCTTTCAAAATATGATATAGAATAACAGAATCAACAAAGAAATCCTGATTTAAGACTACCAAATAAAACATTAAGTATTTAAAGTAGAAGAGAAAGAAGAGAAGACTTAACATTCCCTTCATCAGGACCTGCTACCTTGCATTGCCCCCTTATACATTTAACATCCTGTCTTTCCAATCGGCAATCGGCTTCCATATCTGTAACCCAAGTGCTCTCCCTTTTTTCCCCTTTCTAGCGTAAATAGCCCTCTCAAGGTTGTGCATGTACAATAGCTTAGCCAGCCACTGCTGAAAAGAGCGAGCCAGTTTATCTTTCCATACAGACGCTATGCAAAGGCGTAGTACGGCCATTGCCACAAATATGAAACCACCTGCAGTATGCTGTTGTGTATTAGGGTCCTCGAGGCCTAGAGTAATTACATCGGGTGTCAATTTCACTTTAAAGGCCAGTGATTTATCGCAAAACATTTCAATACTATTTATGAGTGGTAAGAGGATTGGGGACCCTGCGAACATATGGATTATGTCCGCCTCTGAACTGTTGCATCGCGGGCACCTCACCCCCTGTGTTCCTCCCCACTGAGCGATCTTAGCTGGGGTATAGTAAAGTCTAAACAGGGTTTTGTAATGTTGTGCTTGTAGTGATGCCAGACATAATACCTCATGCCCCAAGGTTAGTGATTTTGTAAATATCCCTTCTGAAATTCCTAGTGCCTCCATCCATTTAGTCTCATATTTCCCTAGGTCGTCCCCTCTATGTTCTATCAATGCTGCGTACATCCGTTTAATTGTACATGGCCGCTCTACTTCGATCATCTGTAATATTGAGTTCTCCTTGAATCCTGCCTGACCGCCCCGTTTATTACCTAAAAAACTTCTGTAAGTACTTGAAAAAAGTCCTATTACTGACCCCAAATTCCTGTTGAAGCTCTGTAAATTGCCGTACCCCTGATTCCCCCATTAAGTCTCCCATGTTTTTAATACCTTGTCTAACCCATTCTTTAAAGATTACATCCGAGAAGATATCCGAGGGTAATGTTGGGTCCCCTACTAATCTTGTATATCCATGAAGTCTACCCAGACCAAAGCTCTTCTTAAATGCCTTCCAGATCTTATTGGCGGCTTCCAATGTCTTAAACCTAGTTCGCTTGTAATAGCTTGGCTCCGTATATCTCAGGAAAGCATTACTAGTTTCCTCTCCCAAAATTAAGCCATACACTTCTAAAGACCCTGTATGTAATTCCTCCTCTCCTTCGATCCCTCCCAGTAAACAGGTCATTTGTTGCAAAGCCGCTGCCCAATAGTACATCCTGAGGTCTGGTAGAGTCCATCCTCCCTTATCATAAGGTAGTGACATGTATTTCAGTGCCCTCCTTGTCTTCCCTTGTGCCCATACGAAACGATTTACCATAGTTTCTAATTTCTTAAACCATATCAAATTAAAGAATAACGGGATTGTTCTAAACAAGTATAGCACTTTGGGTAGCAAGTTCATTTTCACATAATTAACCCTTCCAACAAGTGTCATGTGCAGATTGTGTATCCTATCCAGGTCTTTTTTCGTTTTGGTAAGAATTGGAGTGATATTAATTTCCACCAATTTTCCTAGATCTGCTGTAATAATAATACCCAAATATTTACCTTCGTTAACCACCCGTGTATCTGTGCAGTCTGTGTGTGTGTTTTTAATAATTTGTGTCTTATTTTTGTTCAATGCATATCCCGCTATTCGCCCAAACAGCTCTGCCTCTGATTCTATTTCCCTTATCGCGTTCATTGGGTTGGGTGTTATAACCGCTATGTCGTCTGCATATGCAAGAACCTTTATATCTCCCCTCTTAGTAAGTAGTGGTTCGATTCTTACGTTTTGTTCTAATTTATATATGAGAGGGTCTATATACATTGCAAACAATAATGGTGAACAGGGGCACCCCTGTCTTGTGCCCCTGGTAATATTGAAGGGTTCCGTGCGACCTGTATTTATCCTGACACATGCTGTTGGATTTGAGTAGAGTGCTTGTATTACTTTAATACATTTTTCACCCACTCCCCCTCTTCTCAAAACAGCCCATAAGTACTCCCATGCCACCCTATCGAATGCTTTCTCAGCATTGAGTAGCAAAGTGTCCATCGGGTTCCCTTCCCCTTCCTGAATATCGAACAATGTTATCATTTTCCTTACATGTGTTGTGGTGTCTCTGTGAGGTATGAACCCGTGTTGATTGACACTCACCAGTTGAGTGATTACCCTTGCAAATCTAGCTGCCTGTATTTTTGAGAATATTTTGGTATCTGCATTAATTAATGTAATGGGTCGATATGATCCAGGTTCTGTCGGGTCCTTCCCTTTTTTTAGTAAGATTACAATGTCTGCTCCCGCCCAACTGCCTGGGATTGCCTGCCCTTGCTGAATTCCTTTGAAAGTTCTCACTAATTCGTTGAATATTGAGTGTAAGAATATTTTATAAAATTCTCCTGGAATCTGATCAGGTCCAGCTGCTTTCCCATTTGGTAATCCCAGTATAGCATCATTTATCTCCTCATTGCTTATGTCATTATCCAGATATTCTCTATCCTCTTCGCTAAGTACTTTACCCGGGATGTTCTCTAGATACTGCTCTATTTCACCCCTATCCCGGACTAACTCCTCCTTGTATAACCTGCTATAATATACCCTAAATACCTCAGCAATTCCCTTATCATCGGTGATTATCTGGCCTGTTGCGTCTTTAATTTCCTTGATTTCGCTTTTAGCTACTCTTTGTCTTGTTCGTGCAGCTAGCGTGCGTCCTATTCTTTCACTGAATTCGTAACTCCTCTCTCTCTGAGTGTCATACAGTCTGGCGGCCTTGATCGCCACCTCTTCCAGAGCTACTGCCCTAGCTGCTGCTACTTCTAATAGTCGTTCAGTAAGTCCCCGCTGTTCTATGGTAGCTAGCTCAAGACGTGCTTCTGCCAAACTCAGGGCATTGTTCAACCGATCTCTTTCTATTTTATCCCTCCTCTGTTTAGCAATGGAATAACTGAGCGTCTCTCCTCTAATACAGGCCTTAAATGTGTCCCAAGCATTCCCAATGTTGGTACTTCCTCTATTAATATCCCAGAATTGTTTAATCCATGCATGCATGTGTGTGACATAATTATCGTCTTTCAACAAACCCCTTTCAAACGTCCATGATCCCACCACCTTCTTAAACCCTATTCATTCTATTGTTAGTTTTAGGGGGTTGTGATCTGACAATATGCGCGGTAATCTCTCAATTGTTGCGTTATTTAATAATACCCGGGATATAAAAAAATAATCTAACCTAACGCATTTGTGATGGGGTGCTGAATAAAATGTATAACCAGGATCTGACTGTTTCTTGACCCCCCCATACATCATACATTCCGTTGTTTCTTGCTAAACTCTGTATTGCCCTACAGACTCTTTTCTTTCTTCCCTTATATTGCCCTGTTGTATCTATATTTAACCCCTTGGCCCCGTCAATATTAAAGTCTCCTGCCAAGATTATCCGTGGAGCCCAAGATGGCAATTTAGTATCCAAGAAGAGGAACAACTCTGGGTCATCCTCAGTTGATCCGTAAACAGAGCCTATAGTAACCCACTCCTCACCTATAAAACACTCAATCAGAGCACATCTCCCCCACTCATCCTCAAACCTCTTCCTTGTTTTAATGTCTGTGTGTTTGGTTAGTACAGCTACTCCTCTAATTCTCGCCCCTTGTTTTGAATGTGCTAGTACCCTTAATCCCAGTTGTTCCAGTAAAAATAACCTGTTTCCCTCTACATGTGTCTCTTGTAAGCAGATAAAATCAGCCCCAGTGTTCTTTAACAGACGCTGTCTTTTTAATCTATCATTCAACCCACACACGTTCATAGTAATAATTTTAATACTCCCAACTCATGGAGGGTTGTGTAATCTTTCCCTACGACCTCTTAATCCCATTGTATTTTCTTTACAAATGTTATAATCGATATGCACTTTTGCTTGTTTCAACTCTTCCCTCCTTATTTGGTATGCGTTTACTCCTTCTACTCCTTCTACCTGTGCTACCTCAACTTGCTGTGCTGCTTGAACTTGCTGTACTATTTGTATCATCTGTGTTACATATTTTGTCTTCCCTTGTTTCGTCGCTGTTTCTCCCTTGTTGGCGCTCCCCTTCCCCCTCCCCTCCCCCCTCCCCTGTCCACAGGCAACTAGGTCAATCCTGACTTATGTATGACTGGTTCCCGATCCCCTTGAGTGGAGTCGCCCTCCCCTCTCAACCTATAGTACTAGATGTGCTTGCAGAAATAGAAAGAAAAAAGAAAAAGAGGAACAAAGAGAAATCCCCCTCTGTGCCCCACCTAATCCCCTCCAAGAATTCATTACTTAGTCCAAAACAATATCCCACATATGGCTGATTCTTGCTGAGTTTATACAAAATAATACAAAGTGATCTAACCCTTCACCTCTTAGATTCTAACCCTAATCAATACAATGCAACTCAGACCATGTACAGATCCATATCATCTACGTTTTTTTTTGGTTTT
The DNA here is from genome assembly GCF_964263255.1 of Lissotriton vulgaris. Lineage (NCBI taxonomy): Eukaryota > Metazoa > Chordata > Amphibia > Caudata > Salamandridae > Lissotriton > Lissotriton vulgaris. Next base: position 179,646,977 of record NC_141700.1, read on the forward strand.
TTTTAATATTGCTTATCTTCTTCTTTTCTCCTTTAACTCAGACAGGAAACTCTGTGCTTTAATCTCTGAGAAGAACATTCTCGTATGGCCCTCTATTATTACTTTCAACCTCGCGGGGTACAGGAGGTATGCCTCACATCCGGCTTTCTGAAATGGATCTATTAATTGTCGCAATCTCCATCTCCTCTCCACTGTGGCATGACAAAAGTCCCGACGAGCGAAGAATGAGTTCCCTTTGAAAGCCCGGCGATCTTGTGGTCTTGCACTATCCATAATGGTTTGTCTTGCCAGAAAGTTCCCTATGTATACCAACATAGCTCTTGGTCTCTCACTCTGATTGGCTCCATAGGACTTCTTGATTGTCAGCGGAAATCTGTGTGCCCGTTGTACCTCAACGTCCCAATTCCAAGTGTTGAGCTCTGCAAATTTTTCTTTTAACAGTGTAACTACATAGGCCCTGGGGTTCTGCTCCTCTACCCCCTCCGGAATCCCTAGAAGTCTTATGTTGTTCCTCCTCTGTCTATTTTCCGCATCCTCTGCTTTCCATTGTAAATCCTCATTGAATTTCTCCTGTGCTGTCTTAAACTCTTTCCACTGTGAGACCTCATCCTCCAATTGGATGGTTCTCTCTTCCACTTCTGTCATTCTACCTGCCATCTCCGCATATAACTTGTTCACTTTACACAATGACCCCTCGATTTTCTTACTTGTCCGTTTTGCTCTTTTAGCTTCTGCCCTCACCTCTTCCTGCATTTGCCTAAGGGTGGCGTAAAGTATCTCCATAGTGGGGCCCTGTCCTTGAAATTGGGATTGAGAGCCCGAACCTGAGGGTCTATTATGCCTTGACCTTGCTCCCCCTTCCTCCTGGTACATCCTTGAGGTAGCTGAGTAGTCCCACATCAGATTATTCGGTCTCTCAGTAAGTCTGGTACTACACCTTCTTTGCGTTCTCCTGATATTCTGTTGCTTCCTTCTTCCAACTGTCTGCTTCTGAACACTATCATCCGTGGAAGACTGAGTATGCCCTGTCTGACCTGTCTGACCTGTCTGACCTGTCTCTGACTCAGTATCCGTCTCGGATCCCTGATCTGAGGAAGATACCTCCGATTCTTCTATGTTTCCATCTACATCAGTTATTTCGGAGTCGAGTAGCTCCCCCTTCTTTTTATATGCTTCCGTTACCTTACCTATTTCAACTGTTTCCTCATTCAATGAGAAGAAGATGTCGTCTCCTGGAGTCACTGGTAGTAGACACAGTATTGTATCTGATGCATTCTCTATCAATGCTGGTGTCTTATCCCTCCCTTCAAGCCTCCTCTGCTCATCTACTTTGTCTTCTTCTTGAGGAGTGATGTTATTAGGGGTGTCTGCTGAATTAGTTGCAGCTGTTACTTCTGAGATTTGATTAAGCCCTGGGGTAATGACGGAATTGTTTGTCAGGGGTGCATTATTAATGTTAGTAAGAGCGTTTTCTCCTGGAGTGCCAGATCCTGCTCCACTGTTATTCTGCTCATTATACTCAGTCATGTTGCCGTCAAACTCCTTCGCCCTGTTTAAATCCCCTGCATTCTTGCCTTGGTTTGAGACTGTGTTCACCAATGCTTTTACTGGGATTCCCCCTTTCAAACCTGCATTTCCCCCTTCCACACTTGTCTTCACAAAATCAGGCAAATCCTTACCGGATTCAGTCTCCGTCTGGATGCTTGGCCCACTTAACAGGGCCTCTGTATCTGGCTCTGTAACGGCTTCCGCCCTGCAATCGACTATGCTGGTCCCGGCTTCCCTCAGCACTTGCGCTGACCCGACTTGTTCTGACTCTGCCACCTCCTTCTCTGTCTCTCCGGGAGCAATGTCTAGTGGTGATGGCGATGGCGTCTTGTTACCCACTGCATCAGCTGGGGTTGGGGTCCTGCTTCTGTCTGTAGATGTCTCCCTGCCAAAGGATTCGACCAAGGTAGGCTGCCTCAGAGTCCCCCTTCCTGCTCTGGGTGTTGATTCCTTTGCCGCCGTCTCTCTCCCCGCCGCCTCTGCTCTGTGTGCTTTTTTTGTTTTGAAGTTTCTAGAGTCCTTAAAAAAATGAAACTTCTTATTATTGATGAGGTAAGCATGGTATCCAATGTAATGCTGTCTTTTGTGCATTTAAGAATGCAAAAGATACTTAAGACAGAGTATGATGTGTTATTTGGAGGTAAACATGTCATAGTTTTTGGAGATCTATTGCAGCTAACTCCTGTGAAAGGACAACCTGTATTTGAAACTGTTACACATGAGGAGACTTGAAAGTGCCTGGGCAGTATTGGAAATGTTAATATATGGTCACATTTCAAATATACTGAACTGATTCAAAATATGCAACAGGCAAAGGATACTAAATATGGAAATATTCTTCATATTTATAAGGATTGGAAAACTAACTGAAGATGCGAAAGACACTCTACGAACATGATTACTTTCCAAGCTGTTTCCTAATGAAGATAATGTACCTGAGAAAATATATAGTAAAGAGATAGCAGATAAGTCAGTGATATGCTTGATGCCAACTCTCAAAGAATGTTCAGTTTTTAATGAGAAAATGTTGAATTTAGAAAATCAAGAAATTAAGAAACTGGAAGCTAAAGATAGAATAGAGCATGAAGGTAGTACTATTGTTTTGTCTGAAAAGTTGAAGTTAAAATTGGATTCTCTTCAAAAAACTATATCTAAAACTGCTGGTTTAGAGAAAAATCTGTATGTATGTTGAAATTGTCAGATAATTTTAAGGAGAAATTTACATGTAGAAAGAGGATTGGTAAATGGAGCAATGGGTAATGTTGTTGGTTTTGTCAATTACACAAATAGAGATGAGATTGAAGTTTTAAGAAAAAAATTTGATGGAATTGAGGAAGTTCAACAAATTAGTCGCTGTTCAACTCGTTTTTTGCTTGTGAAAGACTTATATGTCCGTCGGATGCAATTTCCAATTTGTTTGGCATATGCAGTGACTATTCACAAATCTCAAGGTTTAAGTGTAGATTGTGCTTTGGTAAATATTGGAAGCACTGTATTCAAAGAGGGTATGGCGTATGTTGCTTTATCGCGAGTTAGAACTTTATGTGGACTTCATCAAATTGATTATGATGAGACAAAGATTAGTGCAGATTTAAATTGTGTGAAGGAGTATAATAGGTTAAGAAGAGAATATGCTCCAAGTTTACCTGAATATCCTTTAATTGAAAGGCGTATGGTTGGTCAGAAAAGGAGAAATGTGCTGAAGTAGTCAAGAAACAACGAAAAAAAGATGTAGCTGTTGTTGGTAGGCGTCAGAAAACGGTTAGTATTGAAGAGATTGTTGGATTTAAGTTTGAAAACAGGTCTGGTGTCAACTGCTATGCAAATGTAGTAGTTAATGTTTTTTTCTAAAAAATGTTAAGGAACAGATTGTAGAAAATCAGGAGCAAACATTTTTCTATTCATTAAATTCTGTATTTGAAAAATGTAGTAGTGGTGATAGTGAAGTAGCAAGTGTTTCAGAACTAAGGAATGTTTTAGACATATGTGCAGGAGTAAATCAATTTTCTCAGAATATTCAGCAAGATTGTCAGGAATTTATTAAGTATATGTTTACAGTTTTGGAAGATGAAGGTGTAGATATTGATAGTCTTTTTGGCCTTTCTTATAAATGGGAACATAAGTGCGATAATTGCTCATTTTCAAGTATTACTGATATACACAGTGAAAGATTTATATATTTAACATTACCAGACTGTAAAGAAGTGTCTTTTAATAAACTATCAACTTTAATTAAAAATGCTGTGGCTTCTCAAGTATCTATTTCTAGAAGAACATTTGTAACTGTAGCTATTATTTTTCATGAAGGGCCTTCAACATCATCAGGACATTATACAGCTTATTTGAAGTGTGCAAGCGGCTGGACGTTTTGCAATGATAGTCAATTGACTTTTTAGAAACGTTTGCCTTTTGCCTTCACTAACTCCTATCTGCTATTTTTGGAACCCAAATTTCAGTAGAATCACTTGCTGTAGAAAGATTAATACTGTAAAGATATGAAACTGTGTTGTTTACAAATATCATGTGACTGAGGGTGTACAAATCTAGAAATGAAATCTGTGTTTGGCATAGTGATAACATCAGGTACGAGTTTACTTAATGTTTGATGGTATAGAACATGTTACAAATTTTAACTGTAAAGATTCAGAAAAGAATAGATAAGACCAAGATTAAGAAATTTCAGAAAAAAACTACTTAACTCATAGTATTTGGCCACGTGGAAAAATATGAGAGAACAAAATGAGTACTTTAGATAATTTTTTTAGAACATATATGGATGCAAGTTTTTTGGAGAGGTATTTAAAAGATAATGAGTTAACTTATACAATTTGGCCACGCGAAAGGTATGAGAGAAGAAAATGTGTACTTAAGATAGATTTTTATAGAAGATACTTGCACGGGGCTTTGTTGAGATATATTTAAAAATAGGTCGAATAGTTTAATTAGTTTGTAACTGTGGAAGATGTAGTGTGCTTACTGAAGAAATTGCGAATTTGAGAAAAACATTTAAGACATGCTTTTTTCAGGTATTTATATTATGTATGGAGATTTTGTATGGGTTTTTTAAACACAATCATTTTGATTGTGTTTTTTTTCCCCCGCTGTTATATGATGATAAATATTGAAATCACTGTTTATAGTGAAAATCAATGTATTCTGAGGACAGCAAAAATAAACCATTTAATATGTTGTTTAAGTTATTTTGTTACATTGAATTTAGAAATATGTATTATAACAGATTTTTTTACTGTCTTCCACAGATATTACATTTATAAGGTAAGTACAACTAATAACATCCAAGAGTTTTCTCTGCCTCTCTCTTATTGACTCCTACTTTTTTTTCTTTTATGAAATGTATATTATAATCTTATTTTTACTTCTTTTCCACAGATACTACGTTTTTAAAAGAAATTTACTTGACTTTTTTACTATTTTTAGGTAAGTATAAAAAATAAAGAAACTTATACATCTCTGTGTCATTTCTTTGTCTATCCTGGTTATAGCAATGTCATGTTTAATATAAGCACTTTCGCATAGGATTGGGTGCATTAAAAGTGATTTAATGAAATGAGCGACATTTCACTGAGTGAGTTCAGCAACACTGATATATGAAAACATTGGTGGTACATGATATTAAATGTTACATGGTGTTCTTTCCAGGACTTTAAGTCCTTTGCTGCAGTGGCAATTCTGCCTCAGCGTTAGGGGGCGGGGGGCGGAGTGGTACTCGTATGCTCATGATGGAGCCACTCCTTCACGAGCCACGGTTGAGATGTGTTCATGGTAGAGTCGTTCTGTCATGGCTCTGCTTAGTCAATAGAACGTGTCATGGAGGCGCAATATCAGTGCTGCGCAAGCACAGCGGCAAGGCCATGACAAAACCAGTCCGTCATGAGGACAGCTCAGGCAATGCTCGTGACGGAGCGGCTCTGTCATGAGCATTGAAGGACTTAACAGGTGTTAAAAAAAACTGGGAGGTCTCTTCAAAGAGAGTGTTGGTTGTAATTTAGAGGGCACTTTAAAACACATTGGGGCAGATTTATATTGACCTTGCGTCTCTTTGCGCCATAATTTCGTCACTTTATTTAATACAATGACAGTGCAAATAATGTACCATATTTACAACGTTATGGATCTAGGAGATATGTCACATTCTAAAGCCCTGCACCATAAGGAAGTGCTCCTCTGAAGGAATGCGTCTTGAAAGTGGCTGACTGTAATCCAAGAGATTTCACTCAGTGACTTTCAGGCCCATGCTGTTTCAAAACTGTGCATGTGCTTGAAGCAGGCGTAGGTATTGACGCAGCATTGTGAATATAGTGCACTGGTGAGCCTTGCTGGAGCTGCATCACACTTGCGACACAACTCTAGCAATGTATTACTTTTTCGGCACAGATGTGTTACACATCTATGCTGTTTTTGTACCATGGTGCGCCACATTATAAATGTGGCACACCATGGGTGACGGAGCAGTAGCATACTGTGGTGCACATTAACTGGTGCATATCTGGGTATGAACCAGTTAACATAAATCTGCCCCATAGGTTACAAATCTGCGTTTTGTAGAGTGTTCGGCCTTTGTAGTGTTATGTTTTTTCTGTTATTCTATGTAGATATGTAATATTGCAAGTTTTTTGTCACGAAAAAGAAGCCATGAGTATTGGCTTTGCGAATGATTGCAAGATTTTTAAAATTAAAAAGCAACAACGATGGCATTGTTTAATATAGTATTGTATAATGTATTTCATTTAGTATGTGGTAATGAGACCGACACAGAACTCCAATGGATGGGAGGGGCTGTTCCTCTGCTCCTGGAGCACTGCGAGGCCGCTGCAGCAGTGGAAGTGAGGCCTCTCAGAGGGGAGCAGCGCAGCTCCTTTTGATGGCCACAATTACAGATAACAGGGTAGAGATGTCTGTGGAATTTATGAATGGTTAGTCACTCTAGAGTGTGCGCGGCGCCCCTGACACCTCATTACGGCACACAGGGGAACCGCGTTGCACAGTTTGAGAATCAAAGACTTAGGAGATAAACCTTCATAATAGCAAGGCCTCTAAGCGATAAAAATCGCCGGTGCTCGGCGTTAAAAATATCGCCGCTATCGGTGGAATTTTCCACGGTGTTAGTGCTTTAACATCAATGGGAACACATATGTGATAGTAAATCCTGTAACAGCCTTGGTATTTCACATTATCGCGTGAAAACAAAAGTTGTTTTCACACAGTAATGTGTGCCTTGTAATTCGGGGACGGGGTGGATTTAGTTTTATTTACTACACTGTTATGTTAACGATGTCGAATGTTTGATTAGACGAGGCTTTAACAGTTTTGCGATAAACTTTTTCTCGCAACGCCTCTTTTTGTGATAGGGTGTTTTGCCCTCCAACCACATTTTGAATGTGCTATGACCTACGCCCACTTTGCATGTCATTAAGTTACTGTGTGCAACATATGCAAAGTGGTCTTACGGCAGGCGATGTAGAATATTTTCAAGGATAGGTAAAACATTACCGCCGCTTTTATCGGCAGAAAACTGCAGATATAGTGGCGATAACGGCGTTGATAATATGCTTTATGAATTGCAATCGAATCTAATGTTAGATGTAAAGACAAGTAACGTAGGTTTCGTTGCAATTCATAGATCATATTATGAAGGCTATTATCGTCGTTTTATCTGCAGTGTCCTGTGGATGAAATCGACGATAATGTATTACGTCTCCTTCATAATATTCCGAAGTATCGTCACTTTTTTGCATAATTGTCCTGAAAAAAAGCGTCGATACTTCAGCTTGTGAATAGAGCTCTTTTTGGTACAATGAGTTAGTTCTGAAAAGAACTTTTTTTTTTTAAAACAAGTGTTATGTTGTTTTTGATTATTTAAACTTGCACCGACATTTTCAACTGTGACACAGTATCAAAATGAAATGAAAAAATGTATCTTTTCTCTGAGCATTCATGACTCTCAATTTTTAGTTTAATAAGATTGAGGCTCTGCTCTCCGTACAGAAGAATTTCTCCACAGTCGTTGCATTTCATGTGCACCTTCGCTAAATATGGTCTTAAGTCCATCTCTGCACTCGATGGAGATACAGGTCGTCGATCAGAAGATGTGCTGGCAACCTCTGATGGTAATAGCGTGGCCAGGGCTCTTGTCGATGCCTTTGCAAAATGCACAGGGTGAACTTGTTTGACATGCCGCACCATGGTATGTATGGAAAAGGAATATTTTTTTGTCGGATTTCCTCTTGAGAGAACCGAGTTACATATCGTGCAGGTTACTTTTGGCGCATTCACTTTCTTTTGATCTTCAGGATAAGTGAAAAATTGCCAGATGAAAGATTCTTTTTTTCTTCTTAAAGGTAATCGATCATTTTGTTCAGATTCGGAAGATGATTGCGATACGGCAGCCATTTCAGCAAAGTCTTCCGAATGATGTAGGACGTGGTTCTCTCTTGAGAGTAGAAAAGATAGTGAGGGAAGTGGGTGGAGTGCTCCGTGTAAATTCCAGAATAGAAACTACTAAGAACCAATTGGAAGTGTTGTTTTCAAGTCACATGACTTCACATGCGCGTCTCAGGACATGTACGCGGTAACAGTATCTAGTCACGTACGTTATTTTGAAGTAGCGGTCTAATTCAGCGAAGTTTCAAAACGTGAAAAGGAGTAAATCCAAACACATCCGGATTTTGGATATCTTCTGAGCTGGATTCAAGCATACAACTGTTAAAGTATGAAACGTTTTATATTTCTAAAAAAATACCAAGGTGTGTACATCCGGTAACGCACGAAAGTTTAAAAAGACATTCGGCTCCATTTAATGAAAAGTTTCATAACAATAAAAAAGAAGCCTAGGTACAGTCTCTTTGACGTACTATAAGTTCTTTGAGGGGTCTATGAAGAAATTCAATGAGTTTAAATTGCAAAGTTTCCCCGAAATATATGGGAGGGTGCGCGCACTTGGTCGCGCACGAAAGTTTGGAAAGGCGATGTCCATTTGTTGACAACTGGTGCAGAGAGTGCGCGCACCGGGTCGCGCACAAAAGTTTAGAAAGGCTATTTCTATTTACAGACAAATTTCAATACGTTGAAAATAAGGCAAGGTAGAGACTTTCTAATTCAGTACCGCTTTACAAGGAGTCTCTATACAACCTGAACAGTCAAGAAAACGGTTTGTTTCCGAAAAAAATATTGCCAGAACTTTATTGACAAAAGTATAGGTTGCATTCCCGATATAGTTCTGAATTAGCATTTTAAAAACCTATGAAATTCACTGAAAAAACCATAGGTTTTACACACGTTATAGTTAGGAAGTAGCATTTAAAAAACCTATGAAATTCACTGAAAAAACCATAGGTTTTACACACGTTATAGTTAGGAAGTAGCATTTACAAAACCTATGAAATTCACTGAAAAAACCATAGGTTTGACACATGTTATAGTTAGCTGGACATTTCACTCATATAAAACCAATGAAATTCCCCCGTTATAGTTACTTCAGCTAACTATAACTCGCGCGCCCGCAATGCACTGCTGATGATGTTACATATTACATCACTCATCACATGGTCAGTGACATCACTTTTGACATCACTGATAACATCTAATATGTCACATATGTTGTCTGCAGCATATAGGAATAGTATGTCACGATTCAGGCATGTATGCAATATGTAAAAACTCTTAATGTACCATATTAACACTTAGACACTGAGACACTCTTGGTAATAATAAAGGAACAATAACCTATATAGATAAAATGTTTCAGTGATATAGCTACTCATCAACACATTCAGCCACTAAAATAGAAACTGATAGACAGATATGTATATATTTAAATGTTACTCAGTAACCCATGTACTCATTAAGATATATTTAATCAGTCAGTTATAGAATCTATTTTTCACCCAAAAAGCAACCGGTTATACACTTATATAGTACATTTTTGTTCAACCGACTTTCAGATCTACATATATAAAATATATGTAATTTTCAAAACTAACCCATTTAATAGATGATGTTATGAGTGATGTGATGTGTGACATCATCAGCAGTGCATTGCGGGCGCGCGAGTTATACCATGTCCCCTCAGCCGCACAATAGCTGAATGTTGGGAGATATGGCAACCAACTATATATAAAGAAGGCAAGTCACCCATCAATAATAATGCACACAATGCCAATTATAACGCTGATGTGCTGCACAGACCTCACTATGCAAAGCACAAACCTCTCCATGTGGAGATATACTATTGATACTTGTAGTGTAGTGCACAGTGGACGCAACCATGTTACCTCAGGCAGTGGGGAAGATCTTGGTCATGTTGCTGTGTTGTCCCCCACTGGAAGCGGAAGCGGAGTGGGCTGGTTCAACGTACGCTATTCCAGCATAGGAGTATGAATAAATAGGCCAGGCCCTGGGTGGGGTTCACTTGTGGGAAGACAAACGAGTCTGCAGAGCGGCGACCCTCACCCTGGCACATGGCTGCCGCCATGCCCGCGGGCCTCTTCCACACAGATTCCCTGCGAACCCAACAGCAAAGCACCAGAGACTTATGTTTGTACCGACTACTGCCTTCGATCTACACTGCAAACAGCAGGGTTCACAATTTGAACTCAGCCTTGATTTATTAATTGCACAGCGAATTGTACTCTATGTCCTCGGATTTTGTCAAGAAGACGTGACAAAAGGCATTCCTAGATGTCTATGCTAATTGCCTTCGATCTACACTGCCGGCAGCAGGGCTCACAATTCAGATGCAGTGGCAATTGCAGATGATGCAGTCCAGTTCGCAAGACATGTTGCTCCCAGTGCGGCCAGTCGGGACCACGCATCATTGCAGGATACGCACACGCTCTGTGCTTCTGGTGCTTCTAACTCACTGCACCATAAGTCATCTCCACGTGGCCTTATCAAGGCAAGACATTGCTGCCAGTGCAGCCCGCCGGGACCACGTATCATCGCAGGGTGCACACACGCCGAGTACTCCAGGTGCCACTAACTGTGCAGCTCAACTCAATGCCACGTGGCTGTGCGCCCATCCTGACTGCTACCTGCGCCCTACACTGGGGTTACACGGTTAACAATTCAAGGTTAGTAGCAACGCAAATTGTGTAAGAGACTATAATGGGTTAAGAAGACCAAAAGCTCCCAATCTGTGCAGCTCAAGTCAACATCACCTGCCTGTGGGCCTTTGCTGACTGCTGGCTCCGGCCTACACTGTGTAAGACCGGCAACACGTGGTGCCAACTAACCCTGTTCAACACAAGTCGATACCACGTGTGTAACTGGTTCCTGAGTCCTGAATGGCAGCGACCCCAACTTCGTGGCAGCGACCGCAGAACCAGACTCCCTTCAATCAGTGAAGGATATTTGCATATGCAAGGCCAGCGACATGTGGTGCCACTGAACCTGTACTACGCAGACCGGTGGGGCCACCAACATATGCACATGGCTATGTGCCCTTGCTCACTGCTACCTTTGACCTACACTATAGAATTCCGGCGACACATGGTACCACTAACCGTCTTCAACACAAGCCAATCCCACATGTGTAACTGTGTCCTGAGTCCTCAATGGCAGTGACCCCAAATCCTCGAGACAACCACAGCAGCAGGCTCTCTTTTATCAGTGAGGCATATTTCCATATGCAACAGCGGAGACATGTGGTGCCACTAACCCTCTTCAACACAAGCCGATCCCACATGAGTAACTGTGTCCTGACTCCTGAATGGCAGTGACCCCAAGTCCGTGGCAGCGACCACAGCACCAGACTCCCTTTGATCAGTGAGGCATATTTCCATATGCAACGGCCGCAACACGTGGTGCCCCTAACTCTCTTTAACACAAACCGATCCCACATGTGTAACTGTGTCCTGAATGACAGTGACCCCAAGTCTGTGGCACCGACCCCAGCACCAAGCTCCCTTTGATCAGTGAGGTATATTTTGATATGCAAGGCCGGCGACACGTACTCCCACTAAACCTCTTTAACACAAGTCGATCCCACATGTGTAACTGTGTCCTGAGTCCTGAATGGCAGCGACCCCAACTTTGTGGCAGTGACCACAGCACCTCACTCCCTTCAATTAATGAGGAGTATTTACAGATTGAAGTCTGCCAACTAGTATTGCCACTGAACCTGAACTTCGCAGGGCGGTGGGGCCACCAAACTATGCACATGGCTGTGGGCCCTTCCTCATCACTACCTCTGGCCTAAACTACGGTCGGCAGGCCTCACAATTCAGATACAGTCCTGATTCCACATGACGCAGTCCAGTAGGCAAGACACATTGCTCCCAGTGCACATCAAGCATCATCACAGGCTCATACAGTCTCAATGCTTCTGGTACCACTAACGCTATTTAACACAAACCAATCCCACATGTGTAACTGTGTCCTGAGTCCTGAACAGCAGTGACCCCAACTTTGTGGCAGCAACCACAGCACCAGACTCCCTTCAGTCTTATTTGTTGTTCTTTTCTTTAAATCATTTTTTTATATTTATATAAATCTATACATGACTAAGATTCTTCTTTGTCCAACCGCACAGGGACACTTCTGGGCTCAAGAAGGTTGTTGAGGGTATGTTGGTAATGTGGGAAGAGGGTACGTTACCTGCTAATGTGGGGAGAGGAAGCATCAAAGGGGTATCACTCACAGATAGAACAACTGATATGTTTTCACAAATGCCTCGGACAGATGCCAGGTGACGTACTGAATCACAAAATAGTTTTTCAATACTTATGTAGTGTGAGTTATCAACAGTTGGGACCCAGGCTCGCAGAGGGACAGCTGCGGCCCGCCCACTCAACTCCCAGATGCAGTACTATGAGCCATCAGCGTCATTGTGTCTATCCCTGCCCTGTTCCGTTGTAAGCCACGCTACACCACTCCGATTAGGTTCCAACGTTGGCCCCACATAGCTACTTGTCGCAGGCGTACTCGCTGTTGGTGTGCAGGTTAGTGGTCTAGTTCTCAACATCTCACGGCCACTCCCTGAGGGCAGGTTTGCACATACACCACACCCATCCGGCACATGCAGCACAGGCCATGTGAGCAGCAAATATAATAGATCGACAATGACACATCCTTTATTGCCGGTGCTGTCTAGCTGACAAACGCTCCAGGGGCCTCAACCATAAAGCGTCCATGAAAAGTTGCACAGAAGTTAGCCGTACCCTCAGCTGTTTGGCCGTCAGCGGCCTACCATCATTTTGGTGTGGCCTCAATGTATGCATAGGGTTAGTGCCACCCCAAACTCATGTGGCTATCAGGAGCCAACCATCACATAGCACGAACTTGAGTTCCACAGGCTTAGCGGCACCAAACCCTGAGGTGGTCTCCGCCATTGATGACTCAGGACTCAGTGACATGTGTCAGATCGGCTGGGACGCGGAGAAGCTGAAGTGGTCTTCGCCATTCAGGACTCGGCGACATCTGTCAGATCCGTGAAGAAGCTGATGTGGTCTCAAACATTCAGGAATTAGCAACATCTGTAAGATCCGCGCAGAATCTGATGTGGTCTCCGCCATTTATGACTCAGGACTCAGCAACACCTCTGAGATCGCCGGGGTTTTGACTGGCACGTGGAGTCCACCCACTGCTGCACACTCTGCTGGCAGCAGGTAATTAGTTGCTCATGGATGCGCAGGGGCGACAGTCTCTCTCTCTCTCTCTCTCTCTCTCTCTCTCTCTCTCTCTCTCTCTCTCTTTCTCTCTCTGTCTCTCTCTAACTTCCCTCTCTTCTCTCTCTCTCTCTCTCTCTCTCTCTCTCTCTCTCTCTCTCTCACTCTTCATTCCTTTCCTTCTATCTCTCTCTCCCTTCTCCCTTTATCACTCTCTTTCTTTCCTTCCCTATTTTTTTCTTTCTGGCTTGTTTTTCTGTCTCTGTTACTCTCTCTCAGTCATTTGATATGCACGTTACACACATCCTTAAATATAGTTTATTGTTTATATATGTTTATAAAAAAATAAAGTTTGACCCAAAAAAATTATTAACCTTTTTGTTTTTTTTCTTAACTGCTGTGTGACTCTTTCTTGTTCTTATTATTGTCTTTTGGTGGTATCCACCATGGTGGTAAATTTTGAAGCACTTATCGTGGGAATACTGGTGATCTCTGCAGTTTGCACCATCTTCTGAATACTGTGTTAGATTTATCTCAACTTTAGTAACATTAAAGTGCTGATAATGAAATGCAGCGTAGCCATGCCCATGCAAAAAGACATGAGGTGCACCTTTGCGATTTATTCTAAATAGTAAAATCCTGTTTTGAATTGCACTGAGGTAGTGCCTGCACTTACAGTGTACACACAAAATAAATGAAGAAATCTCATTGTATTTATATTGATTAGGAATAGTGCGTCAGGTGCTGGATCTTGACCGGATACACTGCCCAATTTGTATATTGTTCTGCACACGACTATCTGCAGCATGAAAGGAAACACAGCCAAAAACCACACCAGAACACCCACAGGTGCCATAGAGTCAAGAAACATGATACAGGGATACCCATGAGGGGCACAAGACTCATTGCAACAACCACAGGACCACCAACACCCCCCAAACCTGCTTCTGAGCAAGTGTGTCCGTGTGGTCATTGTGTTACCATGATAGGCACGGGCCCTGCAACATCACAGTGTGCTCTCTTCAGCAGACGTTACCATGTCACCTCAGCTTTGGCAGTGACCCTGGACATGTAGCTACGCATGCATCCTCCTGCAAGCACAACACATGTGTGCTGGTCCAGCGTACACAGGTCAGTGCAGGGGTGTGCCTATATGGCAAGAAAACGGGGTGTCTCGGACATGTCCGTATGCAGGAAGTGCGGTAAGTGTGTCTCTGTGTTCTGGTGTGGCCTGCCACAAGGGCCGCAGCAGACGTGTTGTAAAGTGGCATACACCACCACCAAACGGCACTCTAATGGTGTAGTTTGAATACCGCAGGACATGCCGGAATAGGCATTAAAATGCTGTGCTCTAGGAGAGCATGGAATACAACAGTGCACCGTACAAAAGTGTGGGGGCTTGTGGGAGGGAGGAGCAGCTGTTTGGCAACATAGCACACAGTGAACCCACCCATGTGCCACGTGCTAGGCATCTCATCCATGATGACGACCGTCGCCGACATCCCACAACACCCACAACCGTACTTTGTACACATCCTGTATGAATGCACTGTGGTTTTCCCTTCAATGCTCGTTCAGTGGTGTGATGTTGCCAGGTTGTGTGACTTATGCTCAATGTTAGTGTGGTTAATTTTGGCCATTATTTGTCTATACTTGTGCTGTACTTGATTGTACATGTGTGCCATTGTGCCCATCTCCCCGTCCTCCCTGCTTATTCCTCTTCCTGATGCTGTTGTTTCTATAATTTTGTACCACCACACATAAATACATGTAACGAACAAATCAGAATACTTCCTTGACTCTTTTACATTTCAAAACTTCTCTCTATTAGTTTCTTTTTAATTTTCCATATAAAGTTTTTTTCATATTCAACGATACATCGAAGTCAGCAGTGCAACGTATTCTATATCCACACTTTAAAGAACATTCTACAACACGTACAGGTTAAAAGTTCATACATTTTTTAAAACCTAATGATATTTTTTTGCAACATTTTCTTGAACATTTAATGGCACGTGCAGGTTAAAAGTTCAAGATTGTTTTAATTTCGAACTGTGCCTTCCAAATGCAAGTAGCAGGTGTGGTTAAGTTGAGCAAATGTTATCCTATACTATGTGCTCCACGTTCAAACTGCTTTTTCTTAACCAATTACAAAGATGCTTTTCCACAAAACGAATGTGCACCCTACTTTTAAAAAACAATGCTTTTCATCTCCCAATCAGGTATCTTTTTGAGTGTGAAAAAAAACTAGTTCCCCATCTTTAAACATATTTCTTATTCTATGAAGCAACTGCATGAGCTACAGATCTCTTTCCATACCTTCCAGCCATACCTTCAAAATGCTAGTGTGGATGGTGGGACATAGCTATGTTATCTGGGGCAAGAGGTATGCAGAACAGAGATGTATTGACTTAAACTTAGATTTACAAAATGTGGATATTAAATGGTTTGCACAGAGAGGATTTAAGTAGCACCAATTGTTGCCTTTGGGTAAAACTTGTTTGCATCTCCAACACCCTGACCTCATGATTGTGCACTGTGGTGGAAACGTCCTAGGCACATTGACTGGGGTAGGTTTGGAAATGCTTATGAAGGACACCTTTGGACAATTGATGTTACTTTTGCCTCAAACTGTCTTTGTATATTCCAATATATTCCAAAGATAGAAGTGGAAATGGTCCAAACAGTTTTGTCCTCAGATTGAAAAATCTCGGAAGAAAGTCAACAAAGCTGTGTCTGCATACCTCAGAGACCACAGAATGGGGTCCATCTACAACAACAACATATGTTTTGATATGGCAGATATCTACAGAAGTGATTGAGTACACTTCACAGATCAGGGAAAACGAGTTTTCCTGAATAACCTGAAGCTGTGCATCCGCACTTATATGTAGCTCCGACTAATGAGCCACCCAATAACTTACAACTTAGGCCCGCTATTTTGGGGCCAGATAACGGCAACTCTTGGACCCTCGCCAAAGTGTATTCTTCACAAAGCTGTGGCGCAGTGGCCAGAATATAAAACTTTGTAGCACAGAGCTCTCGCTTTGATCCCCGGGTCTAGTCACTCATAGGGGTGAGTAGTTTCCGCTTTACAAATACCGTATTGATTTACCTTTGCACTTCCTATACAAGACCACCTAAGCACCATTCAAACCGTTCGAACTTAAAACAATCTTGAACATTTAACCTGCACGTGCCGTTAAATGTTTGAGAAAATGTTGCAAAAAATATTGTTAGGTTTAAAAAAAGTTGATGAACTTTTAACCTCCACGTGTTGTAGAATGTTCTAGAAAGTGTGTGTTTTCTCCATGTTAATTTTCATAGGAAACTTTAGACAAGTCTACAGGTGGAACGGGTGAACCCCAAATTTGGCAGGGAGAAGGGTTTTGGTCTAAAAAACACGCTTTTGTTTATTTGGTGTAAATCTGTTCTGTAGTTTTTGAGAAATATCGAAATTTACAGATATTGATATTTGGGAATCCTGTCATCTGATTGGCTGAGGCGTTACGAGCTTGCTGCTTATTGGCTGGGAGCGCTGCGAGTGGTTGCAACTAGGAAGTGTTGGCCGCCAGTCTGTAATTCCGTTGAAGCGAGTAAGGGGAAAAAAGGGCAAAAAAAGTTGAAAAGGAGAGTAGGAGCACTGTAACCTCTGTGGGGGAGTGCAAAGCGAAGTAGTCACTGTTACAGGTCTGAAAGTGCGGTGTTGCTCAGAGTGACATGGTGCTGATGTAATATGGTGCTACACTCGGGTATGAAAACGAGAGCCTAAACTGCGAGATCATTGCTGTAAAGTGATGTGGTCTGGTCTTTGTAGCATTCGTGTGCAAGTAGTGTTCGTAGGTGTTTATACCATACAGGGAGTGGGGAGCGAACTACTGACCGCTATTGTGCGTTTATTCTATACCGGAGGCGGGAAGCAAAGTACTCACGCCTACTGGGGTGAAGTTATGGGGATGAAACCGAGGTGATTGCTGTAAAGGTATGGTCTCTGTGCGCTGTGGTAAACGTGTGCAAGTAGTGTTAGAAGGCGTTTATACCATACAGGGAGTGGGAAGATGAACTACTGACCGCTACTGTGTGTTGATAGTATACCGGAAGCTGGAAACGAAATATTCACACCTACCAGTGTGATGACTTGGGGATGAAACCAAGGTAATTGCAATAAAAGGATGGGATCTGGACGCTGTAGTATACGTGTGCAAGTAGTGTTAGTAGGCGTTTATACCATACAGGGAGTGGGAAGCGAACTACTGACCGGTACAGTGCGTTTATACTATACCGGAAGTGGGAAGCGACGAACGCCTACCGGTGTGATCAACCCGAGCTGATTGGTGTAAATTGATGGGCAGCCTAGGGGAACGCCACCTTCCAGGGTATTGTTTATTAATTGTTCGGGGGGTTCGAGGCCAACTGACGTCCGGGGATCGCCACACTCTGGCCTTTACTTAAATATGCAGGGTGCGCTTCGGCAGTCCTTGAAGCCTCGGTGGTCCTAGGCAGTACTTTATTGGTTCTGTAATCACATGGGCAGTACTCATAGTGTTATAAAGTGATACGCTCATAGAACTCTTGCAGTTGCAGAATTACTTCATTTGTGTAATAGTCAGTTAGATTATGTTTGGTAGGTGCACTGTAATATTACAAAGGTTTGCCATCATAATCTCCTATAAACAGATGATTTTCACAATAAACTATAGACAAGTGTTGTCAGAAAAAGAAGACCTATACACTCAGTTATTTATTTGAAAAAAAGTAACCTTTATTGAAACACAAATAAATAGAAACGTAAGTTTAATAGTACAAACAGTATAATATAAAAAGTGTGGGTTGGACTGCAGTGGATGCAACGTAGAAAACCTGCAAGACAAAAATGAAACATAAGTATGTGTGCTATGTGGAAGAGGTAAAGAAAGGTAGTCCGAATGAAAGGACGATAGTGAGAATGAGAGGGAGTAGGAGTGGGTGGAAGGGAGAAGGGGAGGGAGAGACAAAAGAAGAGAGGGAGGAGGAGATAGAGCATCGGCCTACTGCACCCAGCCCTTAGTGTTTACCCTCCCGTCACCCGTTTGTCTAGGACGCTTGGGTCCGCGAGAAAGAGAGTGGTCCAGCAAGTCCTTAAAATTAAACATATGTGGCCAGAGATTAGGTGTCATATTATCAAGGAACTACGATAATATTATCGCCACTTTAGATGCAGGAAACTGCTGCTTAAGCGGCGATAAGAGGCTTGATAATATGCCCTTGTGAATTCCCATAGAAGCCCAGGTTCTGGTGTGAACCTGGACTTCTATGTGAATTCACAAGGGCGTATTATCAAGCCCATTATCGCTGCTTTCGCAGTAGTTTCCTGCCGCTAAAGCGGCAAAAATGTTATCGCCATTCTTTGATAATATAGTCCTACATTATTAGCTACAGGAAAATCGCTTGCATGCACCTTAGCCACTTCCCCCACACTGTGCTCAATTGTAGGTCCTGCACACCAAGATTTCACTGCCCACCTGCCACCACCAGTGTGTCCCACGACGTGTTGGTGCAAGCTGTGAGAGCGGGGTACGTTTTTACGGTAGGAGAGCAGGTCTCCGGTCGGAGTTGGTGTCTTGATACCACGATGGAAAGTGTCTGAATGCCCAGGGCATCATCATGGGGTGTGCTCCTGCTCTGCCCATCTTGAGCCACTCAATTCAGTGTCTGAAAAGGTAGAAATAATTTAATGGTGGAAACATCTGGAGGTAAATGAAGGTTTATTTCAAGCTTGATAGAAAATAGGAGTTAAGTGCATCCTTCGTTTTTGAAGTTCGATCTACCAACTGTTAGTGGTAATCGTGGATCAAAGAGGAGTTGGAGTGCACCAGAATTCACAAGGTTAAATAATAATATGTTATAGGAAGGTTCACATAGAAAGAAACAGAGCGCATGGTAGAAGCATAATGTGCATGTGTAAGGCAGTGGCGGAAGGCTGTGAGCATGTACACTTAGTAACGAGCTCACTACAGTGCCCTAAAAGCCAAGGCCACGTGCCTGTAGGTCAGCACTGCCCGCTGGCTCAGGTCTACAGTATGGTCCAGCAGGTCCTTAAAATGAGACATAGATGTGACTGAATGAGGTCAGACATCACATCATTACGCATGTCAACATTGCTTATTCGCACATGCGCACTCAGGCTGATGCACCCCACCCCTCCCGCAGCACCGCGCTCAACAGGTGTCTGTAGGGCAGCTCTGCTTGCTGGCTCAGGCCTACAGCACAGTCCAGCAGGTCTTTAAAATAAGACAGAGATGAGACTGAATCAGGTCAGCGATCACATCATTACGCACAGCAACATCGCTTGTTCGCACCTGCGTAGCCAGGATGGCGCACCCCACCCCTCCCACCACACCATGCTCAATTTGAGGCCCTGTGCATCCAGGCCGCTCTGTTCACCTGCTGTCATTGTTGTGTGAGCAAACATTACGGGCAGCAGTGCTCACAATTCAGCTGGAGTGATGATTTCATGATGGTGTACACCTCATGGATCACTTTCGAAGACAACGGGCAGTAGAGCACACAATTTAGAGCCAGTGTTGATTGCCAGGATGGTGTACACCTCATGGATCCCTTTTTTATTGCGCATAGTGATATGCTAGGTGGATGCACCCATATCACCTGAGGCAGTGTGGAAGAAGAGGGACATGTGGCGTTGTGGTTATCCTATTTATACGTACGCAAAGTGTGCTGGACTTGCGTACACCAGGCCAGCGTAGGGGTGTGAATAATTATTCCGGGGACCTGGGTATTGTTCAGTTCCTGCCTGGCCAGGAAGTGCACTTATGTGTGTTTCTTTTTGTAGTTTTGACCTCGCAGAGTGTGCAATTTACGTTAGTGTAGCATGTGCCGGGAGGGCAGCAACTATTGCTAATGAGATGGTTTTGAAAAGATTGAATGGCGAACATCACATGTCGTTGTCAAAGGTTGTGGATATGCGCAGACAAGCATGTCAATGGTGGCGGTATTATTGAAAGTGTTGCTATTGCGAAGCCTACAAAAGTGAATGTGCTCGGATGGAGGGAGGATCAGCAGTGAGGCTACGTCATACACAGTAATAACACTCATTAGAGTCAAGCAATGCATGTCAAATGTGAATCTGAAAGTCTCACATATAACACATTACTATATTGGTAAAGCCTGACAACAGAGCGTACAGCAAAAGAAATCTACACATTGCTGTTTACTGTTTGTCACTAGTCATTTAGGATATGCACTCTGCCCATGGCTCCTGATACTTCTTAGAGCCATGAATACCCAGGCCGAAAGGGAGCACAATAATGTGCACGCACACCAGGGGCATTGTGTAACACACATTTGTTTTTTGATGAAACGTTTGAGATGCATGGCAATCACACGTGGAAGGCTAATGTACAGACCATGAATATTGATGAAGATGATCGTTGCATGTTGTGTGTAGTATAAGATATGTGTATACAGGAAAACACTTTTCAAAAAAGCTTCCTAACCAGAAGAGGTGTCTCTCATCAAACGCCTTAGAGAGAATGAGTAAAATGGGTGAGGTGGTCCAACTGTTACAATGGGAAATGTTATGAAGCAATCAAATGTTTTTGTTTAAGGTCACATGGCAATCGCTGACCGAGCGCGCAAGGAGGCCTCACCCGACGTGATTTTGAAAAAATATATTTATCACAATATAATTTTATTACAGTTAGAAATATATAAATGTTTAACATATTTTAGATTATCGTTTGCTCTCTTATACTGTTTAAAGCTATTTAGATATACTTTTGAGACAAAAAAAAGTGAATGGCCTACCTGGCATGACACATACGCCTGTGACGTAACACAGGGCCTGGCAGCATATACTCGTCACATACGCAACACACAGCGGGCACGATCCCATACGTACATGACGTAAAGCATGGCTTCATACTGCGTACCCGTTGGATACCAAAGTAGCAGCTGATGTAACTTCATGCATATATGATGTTACGCAGTTTGCGGTGCCACAAAGTCGTCAGATACGAAATGCGCATCATTTAAGAGTTTATCAATATGGCAGATAGGCTTTGCGTGGTGATGGAGCTTGGTACACTACCAGTATGAGAGTGCAGTTTTCTCCCCCCCAAAAATATATGTACAGGAAGATATAAAATATTACATACTTTTTAAAGTAAAAAAAAAGAAGTGAAATAGAGTTCCAAAACATAAAAAATAAATATATATATATATATACGTTTTAGAAACATTAAAATATGAAATCAACATTTAAAAAACCTTAGAAATTCACAGAAAAAACCATAGGTTTCAGGTACGTGATAGTTAGGAATTAGCATTTTAAAAACCTTAGAAATTCACACAAAAAAACAGGTTTCAGGGACGTTATAGTTAGTTTAACATCTGACTCATATAAAACCAGAGAAATTTGCATGTTATAGTTAGTTGAGCTAACTATAACTCACGCGCCCGCAATGCACTGCTGATTATGTCACATATTACATCAGTGCGTGTATCAAGAGGGAGAGAGAGGACCAGATAGCTAGTCCAGATCCCCGGTTTATATGTCAATTAATCAAAAAGGGACTAGCTGGGATGGGGTTGGTATGATATTATATTATAATCATAATAGTGACTCAGTATTGTTTTGTCAAATGTTGATGGCACCTGCTGGGTGTCTTTTGAAAGCCCTCACCCACCAACCTAGTTGGTGGCATGCTTCATCATCGGGCCCACCCAGTGACACCTAGCGTGTCCCGGGTGTGCTGCGACGCCTGATTACAGCGGAGCAGGTATGTCGCTGTGTGTGCGGTGAAGGGTGTTAAGTAAGTGAGTTTAAAACGGCTTGGCGGGGGTCCCAGTACCCAGAGGGTAAGGACACTTTATTAAATGGGCCTCCGCCAGCGGTTAAAAATAAGGCTGTGGGACGTTAGAGGCGAGTTACGACCTCCTGCGTCCTTTGATATGTCAACATGTTTCAGCCAGTGCCTTATCAGTAATCTGGCTTTCTTCAGGACAGATAAAAGTGTGTGTGATTAAAATTAGGGGATGTGTAGTGCAGGCTATGTGTCTACACGCCCTAAAGTGTATCTAACTGTGAGAGGGGGGATTCCCTTCTCAAGATCACCTGTACAAATAACATAAAGGGACAGAGACAAAACATACAGTGGAGAAAAGAGTCACTTGGAGATATTTTATCATGGGTTATGACAGCCGGCTTAATAGCGATGGGGTGCAGGCTATTGGCGGCTCAAGTGTAATGGTACTGGTGGTACCAATATGGTGAAAGATCGCACTAGAACTTTGATGGTGAAGTGGTTTAAAAAAACGAAATAGTTCAACAGTGGTGAAGTAAGTGAAAAAATCAGGCGTAAGGGCTATGGCTTACGCTAGTTTTAGGTTGATATAGCTTCA
This sequence comes from Lissotriton vulgaris, assembly GCF_964263255.1. Taxonomy (NCBI): domain Eukaryota; kingdom Metazoa; phylum Chordata; class Amphibia; order Caudata; family Salamandridae; genus Lissotriton; species Lissotriton vulgaris. Next base: position 179,669,548 of record NC_141700.1, read on the forward strand.
AGGTTATTGAAGTGGCAAGGGGTTGACCCTATATGGTAAACAAAGGTAGGACCACTGGGGTTAGGAGACCTGTTGGGAAAAAAAAAAGGGGGGAGAGTGGTAGCGCTTACCCAACGTAGAGGTGGTAGATCAGCATACTCACAGGATTTCTGGTCAGCGCCGGTGTGGGACCTGTTGTGCCGCCTTCGCAGAACCGGTAAGTAATGGCTGGTTCTGCCGGTTTATATACTGAGGCTGATTGGCTAAGTGAGGGCACCTGGAGGTGGAAGGAATGGTGTGCCGGTTGCCTAGCGCTGCCGCGCGTTGTAGTGGCTCATGTTCGCGCATGCGCGAAGGGATTGACTAATCGGGCGCATGCGCGGTGGGGTAGTATTGCCGCGCATGCGTCTGGAGGGAGCGTTGTGCTAGGCGCCGGGTTTGAGCGCAGAACTACTGTAATCTGTACCCGTGCTGGCTCTGGGCATGCGGCCGTGGGATGGGGCATGCGTGGTGCCAGATTATCATATTAGAGGGCAAGATGACCCTTTCTGATATTACGGATGAGTGGATTAGTGAAATTGGGAAAATATTAAAATTAAAACGGCTTGTCATGAAGGCTGATGATATTTTGGGAGCGCAGTTAAGATGACAAGCGGGGGCAACAGGACCCAGTATTCAAGGATAAGACGACCCAATATAAAAAGGGGCTCTAGGGGTTACTCAGTTAGCAGGTAATCACACGTTAGACAGAGAGTTCCAGGGGATGGCATCGTTCAGGCCGTGTGTAGCTGTGGAAAGACGGTATATCCATCTTTGTTCTTTATTGAGCAGTTTTTTATCATTATTGATGGGGCTTTCAGGGATTTGCTCAATGACTGTCCAGGAGAAGTCATTGGGTGTGTGGCAGTGGGTGATGAAATGGTTAGTCAATTTACTGATGTTCTTTTTGCATCGCATCGTGCTGCGATGCTCGGTTATCCTGGTTCTGACTTTACGTGTGGTCATGCCCACATATCTGAGGCCACACGTACACGTAAGTAAGTAAATCACATTCCGTGAGTTACAATTGGTGTGGCTCCTTTGGGACCAGATTTTGTTAGGTTCAAGGTTCAAAGTTTTTGTGTGGGATGTGAGATGGCATACACTGCAGTCGTTGCAGGGGTAATGTCCTGTGATTTTGGGCATGCCCCAGGCATTGAGTATTGTATTTTTCGCTGGTTTTGGTGGTGGTTTTGGGCGGGTGCTGACTAGTTGGTCTCGCAGGTTATGGCACCTCTTGTAAGCAAACCTTGGTAACCCCCAGTTCCTCTGTCCTGAATTGATGATTCTCCAATGCTTCTTGATAATTTTTGCAACCTCATTGGAGGCAGTATTGTAAGTCGTGACACAAGTTGTAGGTGGTTCCTCATCTTCTTTGGTGATATCCTCCAGTAGTGCTTCCCGGTTTTGGTTTCTGGACGTTTTCTGAGTTTTCTTAATGATGGCCTTTGGGTAACCGCGGTTTTCTAGTTTTTTGGCTAGATCCGTAGATTGCGATTTGTAATCATTCACATTTGAGCAGTTTCTTCTGATCCGAAGGAACTGGCCAAACTGTAGGTTTTCTTTGAGAGGCCGAGGGTGGAAACTGGTGAAATGGAGCAATGAGTTCCTCGCTGTGGGTTTATAGTAGGTGGTGGTCACTAGTGTTCCATTCATGGCTGTTATTTGCAGGTCTAGGAAAGGGAGTTGGTGGCTACTGGCTGTGCTCGTGAAGTTCAAATATGGGTCTCTGCTGTTAAGCCAGTTTAAGAAGTTGTCCAGTTCATGCAGTGAACCTTGCGAGATGACCAGTACATCATCAATATACCTGTGCCATTTCAGGATATGATGTTTGAAAGGATTGGATTCCACGGCGATGTTGGTGCTTTCGAAGTGGTGTACATAAAGTCTAGCCACACTCGGCGCGAAAACACTGCCCATGGAAGTTCCATTAGTTTGCAGGTAGAAGGTGTCGTCGTACTCGAAATAGTTTTCTTTCAGAGCGAGGGCTGCACATGCCAGTACGAAGCTCCTCGGAGTGTGATAAGGCCAGGGTGATGCTTCCAGGATGTCATGTAATACCTGCAGGGTGGCATCTTGTGGAAGACTGGTGTACAGGCTTTCCACATCAAGCCCTACCAGTAATTGGGTGTTGGGGTCGAAGGTAATGTTGTTGATTACCTGCAATAGGTGTTTGGTATCCTTAATGTAGGAGGGGGTCTTTTGTACCAGGGGATTCAGGAAGAAATCACAGTATCTAGAGAGTGGCTCTAGTACGGAGTTGATGCCCGATACAATTGGTCTTCCAGGGGGTGGGATCACCCCTTTGTGTACTTTGGGTACTGTATAAAAGTACGGTATTCTGGTGTGATCTGGGCAAAGGTATTCGGCCTCCTGTTTAGAGATGTGTTCCTCGTCTGCTGCCCTTTTGACAAGGGTATGTACAGTCGTTCGCAGCCAATCTGTAGGGTCATGTTCTAGTCTGCAGTAATTCCTACTGTCGCTGAGTAGTCTGCGGCATTCTGTTTCGTAGTCGGCCTTGTCAAGGAGTACGATGCCTCCTCCTTTGTCTGCTGGTTTGATTATTAGCGTGGGGTTGTTTTGGAGGCGTTGTATGGTCTGTCTGTCCTCCCATGACAGGTTGTTGAAGTGTGTGGTTGGGTTGAGATTCTCAATGTCATGGTATACTGCCTGTTCAAATGTGGTGATCTCTGCCGGGATGGTGGAGGGTGGTGGGACGAAGGTGGATTTGACTCTGAGACCTGTGATGTTGGGGTTGTCATCAGTTTGTGTGGGGTCGGGGGTTGTTTTCTCAAAGAAAGACTTTAATTTCAGTTTTCTGAAGAATTGTGCTAATTCAGCATGTAGTTTGAATTTGTCAAGTCTGGTTGTTGGCACAAATGACAATCCCTTTTCCAGGACTGCCTGTTCCTTTGTGGATAATGGGGTGCTGGATAGATTGAACACCAGTGACGGTTGGGCAGTGGGGTTCGCTATTTGCTCGTTCCTGGTGTTGCTTCTTTCGTCTTCTGGCGTGTGTTGGAGCTCACTGGGTTTTCTTCTTCTGCCCAATGTACCTGTGTGTTGTTGTGCTGGGTTGTTCTTCTGCGACCTCGTGTCCTGTGGCCCCGTCCTAAAAAAGGAAAATTGGGGCCCTGGTTGCCTGCAAAGAGCGGCATAGGTCCTGGGGGGTACATATTGGGGAAACCAAAATAGGGATTCTGCATGTGGCTTAAGTTCAGTGGGAAACCATAGAATTGGTTTGGTTGTCCTCGTTGCCAGTGGTTAGGCCAACGTTGTCCTCTTCGTCCTCTTCCTCCCCGTTTTTGTGATCCACTGCTGGAATCACTAGAGACGGAGCTGTCATCACCTGAGGAGTTGGGTATATTAGTCTCCTTGGCAGGCGGGGTGTAGTTCACCTCCGAGTATGGGTATACTTTGGCATAGGAGAATTTTTTGAGATCTTTTTCAAATTTTTTGAATTTAGCCTGGGTCAGGTAGTCCTTGTACTCATTGATCTCCCTGTTCTGGTCATCTAGTTTTTTCTTAAATGATGTGATAGTGGCTTTGAAGTGTCTCTCTGTTTCTTCGATTTCAATGGATAGTGTGTCTGACAGGCGTTTGGCTGTCTTTAGGATGAGTATCATCCAGTCCCTGGTGCAGTGCCAGGCGATCTGGGCCCAGTCCTTCCTGAACATGGGGTCATCAAGGAAGATCCTGGGTGCGTTGGATACTAGAAGCCCTCTTGGAGCCAAATTAGTTCTGAGATATTGGGCCAGGATTGTCCCATGGAGGATAGTGTGTATCCTGTTGCGCTTTTTCTCTGTTAGGATCTCCCAATCAGTGGTCTGTGCGATGGTGCTAGAGATGTTAAAATCCGTTTGGAATGACGGGTCAGATAGTATATCTGCCAAGTCACTTTCAGAAAAGGTCAAGCCATGGTTTTCGGCCATGGTCGGGTATGCTCTCACAGCTGCGCACTGTCAATAAGTGCATGTATCAAGAGGGAGAGAGAGGACCAGATAGCTAGTCCAGATCCCCGGTTTATATGTCAATTAATCAAAAAGGGACTAGCTGGGATGGGGTTGGTATGATATTATATTATAATCATAATAGTGACTCAGTATTGTTTTGTCAAATGGTGGTGGCACCTGCTGGGTGTCTTTTGAAAGCCCTCACCCACCAACCTAGTTGGTGGCATGCTTCATCATCGGGCCCACCGAGTGACACCTAGCGTGTCCCGGGTGTGCTGCGACGCCTGATTACAGCGGAGCAGGTATGTCGCTGTGTGTGCGGTGAAGGGTGTTAAGTAAGTGAGTTTAAAACGGCTTGGCGGGGGTCCCAGTACCCAGAGGATAAGGACACTTTATTAAATGGGCCTCCGCCAGCGGTTAAAAATAAGGCTGTGGGACGTTAGAGGCGAGTTACGACCTCCTACGTCCTTTGATATGTCAACATGTTTCAGCCAGTGCCTTATCAGTAATCTGGCTTTCTTCAGGACAGATAAAAGTGTGTGTGATTAAAATTAGGGGATGTGTAGTGCAGGCTCTGTGTCTACACGCCCTAAAGTGTATCTAACTGTGAGAGGGGGGATTCCCTTCTCAAGATCACCTGTACAAGGACAGAGACAAAACATACAGTGGAGAAAAGAGTCACTTGGAGATATTTTATCATGGGTTATGACAGCCGGCTTAATAGCGATGGGGTGCAGGCTATTGATGGCTCAAGTGTAATGGTACTGGTGGTACCATTATGGTGAAAGATCGCATTAGAACTTCGATGGTGAAGTGGTTTAAAAAAACGAAATTGTTCAACAGTGGTGAAGTAAGTGAAAAAATAAGGCGTAAGGGCTATGGCTTACGCTAGTTTTAGGTTGATATAGCTTCAAGGTTATTGAAGTGGCAAGGGGTTGACCCTATATGGGAAACAAAGGCAGGACCACTGGGGTTAGGAGACCTGTTGGGGAAAAAAAAAAAAAGGGGGGGAGAGTGGTAGCGCTTACCCAACGTAGAGGTGGTAGATCAGCATACTTACAGGATTTCTGGTCAGCGCCGGCGTGGGACCTGTTGTGCCTCCTTTGCAGAACCGGTAAGTAATGGCTGGTTCTGCCGGTTTATATACTGAGGCTGATTGGCTAAGTGAGGGCACCTGGAGGTGGAAGGAATGGTGAAAAGACTCGGATTCTCGAGTCATGATCGCGCTCAGGTGTGCCGGTTGCCTAGCGCTGTCTCGCGTTGTAGTGGCTCATGTTCGCGCATGCGCGAAGGGATTGACTAATCGGGCGCATGCGCGGTGGGGTAGTATTGCCGCGCATGCGTCTGGAGGGAGCGTTGTGCTAGGCGCCGGGTTTGAGCGCAGAACTACTGTAATCTGTACCCGTGCTGGCTCTGGGCATGCGGCCGTGGGATGGGGCATGCGTGGTGCCAGATTATCATATTAGAGGGCAAGATGACCCTCTCTGATATTACGGATGAGTGAATTAGTGAAATTGGGAAAATATTAAAATTAAAACGGCTTGTCATGAAGGCTGATGATATTTTGGGAGCGCAGTTAAGATGACAAGCGGGGGCAACAGGACCCAGTATTCAAGGATAAGACGACCCAATATAACAAGCATTTACAATGCAATAGGTCTCGCATTAGGAATGTGTGAGCTATTAGTATTGTAAATGACATGTTTGTTTAATATGTGTTGGTTTTGCAAATATATAAATTAATAGTACTGTTATTTACCAAGCCAATACTTTAGAGTGTCCTAATGCGAGTTTTAATAGCTATGGTAATGCTTTTTGGTATCAATGAAGGAATAGTGCTGTTGTGGTGCTGAGTGATGATGTGGTTGTGCTGAGTGATATGTTGGTGTGTTATAGTGATGTGTTGGTGTCCTAGAGTGATGTCATTGTGTCTTAAAGTGATGTGGTGGTGGTGTAGAGTCATGTGGTTGTGTTCTAGTGTGATGTTGTTGTGTTTGAGAGTGATGTGGTGGTGTCCTTGAGTGATACCTCTACTACAGAACTGGAGTTACAGGACAGAAACTAGTAATGTAGTGTCGTAGTGATGTATTAATGTTCCTGAGTGATGTTGTGGTGGTGTTTGAGAGTGATGTTATGGTATCCTCTAGTGATGTGTTGGTATTTTTGAGTGATCTAGTAGTACTTGAGTGATGTGGTAGTGTCTGTGAGTGATGTGGTGGTGTTCCTTAGTGATGTGGTGGTGTTTATGAGTGATGTGGTGGTGTTCCTGAATGATGTGATGGTGTCCCTGAAAGGTGCCCCTGAGTGATGTGGTGGTGTTCTTGAGTGGTGCCCCTGAGTGATGTTGTTGTGTTCTTGAGTGATGTCGTTGTTGACTATAGTGATGTGGTAATGTCCTAGAGTGATGTAGTGGTGCTCCAGAGTGATATGTGGTGTCCCAGAGTTATGTGATGGTGTGCTTGAGTGATGTGATGGTGTCCATGAGTGATGTGATGGTGTCCACGAGTGATGTGGTGGTGTTCTAGAGACATATGGTGTTGTCCCAGAGAGATGTGGTAATGTCCTAGAGAAATGTGGTGGTGTCCTAGAATGATATAGTAACGTCGAAGAGTAATGTGGTGATGTCTCTGAGTGATGTGGTAATTGAGTGTTGTGGTGGTGCTCTTGAGTAATGTGCTGTTGTTCCTGAGTGATGTGGTGGTGTGTCCCCCCAAACAGGCACTATGGCTAAAACGCGAACAAATGCTATTAAATCGACTCGATTTAGATCTGTTAATGCCATCTGGTATTAAAATATGTACTTTAAATGTGATATTTCAGCGGTAATACAAAATGTGTACAGTTATAACAAAGCCCACAAATAAGTAATTTACCAAAAAGCAAATACAGCTGTGGATATTCCACAAACGCAAAACGACTGAAAAATGCACTGCATGCATGCCTTTATTGGCCATCACATCTGAACAAACAGGAGGAAGCAGACAAACAACACGCATTCACATAGAAACATGCTCATTAGGCCAACATGTTACAATGTGGGCCCCAAAAATGTACGACGCTGTGAGAATACGGTCCATCTTAACAATTACCGTGTCCCCTAAAAAAGATAGAAAAAGTGCGGTCTGCGCCTTACCTGCCCCCACTGGACTGGCTGCTCCCAAGGCACGTGTCTGGCAAACTGAAAGCGACCGCGGGCAGGCAAATGTTTTTATCAGGCGCAAGGAGATTAAGTGATTTGCCCCGAATCACATGACATTGAGGTCCCTGACGGGCCACCGCTCTAGCCGTTAGGCCACATCCTCTCCCTCTGTACCACAATTGCATGATACAGAGGCTGGCAATTGTAATTTTGGGGCCAGTATTCCTGTGGCTCTTGTACTGTACATCTCTGAATCGGGCTCCAAGTATGTTTGTGCACCCTAGGAACAGCTATAACCAGGTATCATTTAGTGGCAGGTCATTACACCACTTTAGTATTAACATCACAGAAAAAAATGAAGAAAACATGTATGTCACCCTGAAAAACAGTGAAAGGGTCCCATTTTTCGTGCTTAAAAGGCCCGGAGCCACTAACAAGAAACGCGCTTGGAATGTATTAGGAATTCTTATTATTGGCAGGCAAGCTATTCGCTAGATGAAGCCATCCCTAACTAGGCTGCACTTCCTTTGTTTTCAGACTGGACATCCTCGTCCTGTAATTCGGATTCAATGTTATCAGAAGATAAGTATTAAAATAAAAACGCTGCGCAGCTTTTGACATCTGACAATTGGAATCGCACAAGAACTGAGCAAACAGGAAACGGCCAGTGTTGTTTGGAGACTGCGGGGGAAATGGTTGGCGGGAGAGGTGAGGTGAGGAAGGAAGAGATAGCGGAAATAGGTAGGAGAGGTGAATTAGGCGCTATAATACTGGATGTGTGCTTAGATGCCTCGGCGGGCACCCCAGTTCTTGGCTGGTTGCTGTTGCCTTACAATGTTTTGTAATGATGCACACACACACACAGTAAAATAAATAAAAATAACTTATGTCGAGTTAGGGTTCTCCTTTCACGCCAGAATGTATTTGTTCGCCGTCCAACTCCCATCCTACGAGAACAGGGCTAAGGATAGGTTTTGAACAATGTCATGTGACAGAAAGGACACCCAATGGGAGAGCGAGTACGTTCTGTGACGTAAGGTGGACTTCCAGGAAATCCTTGTTGTGCTAGAGAGACGTTGAATGCGGCGTAGTGCGTCAGCTCTACATCCTGGAATTCTGGGCAAGTCGTTTAATCACCCGGTGCCTACCAAAAATGAATGCGTTCGTGTGTAATGCCGCCACCACCGCGGGGACGAGAGCAGCCTGAGACACCCGGTGAGTGGGGGAGAGGGGGGCTGTGTGCGCGCGTGATGAGCCTGTGAGTGGTGGTGGGGGGTGTGTGCGTGCGTGGCTGTGTGCGCGTGAGCCTGCCCTGTGAGTGAGTGGGGGGGGTGATGCGTGGCTGTGTGTGTGCGCGTGAAGGGGGAGGGGGGTGTGCGTGCGGGGGGGGCTGTACGTAGGTGTGTGTGCGCGCGTGTGTGTATGCGGCGGGGGTGGGTTCTCTGTATGGATGGGTGCGTGCATGGGCGCTTGTGTGTCTCTGTGCATGGCATACGTGTATTTGCCACTGTAAACGAAAAGCAGAAAATTATGACACGCACTTAAAAGGAAAGTCTACGTTTGCAGTTACTTTGAGAGAAAATCACACGAAAAGCACTCAAATTAAAGTCTGCCTCATTGTGTGCGATCGCAACAGAATAATAAAATAAAATAACACGACACGCGTTTTGAAAAGTCTGCCTTAGCAGTTACTGTGTGAAAGAAAAAAACCGACACGCACTTAAATTAAAGTCTGCCTTATTGTTTTACATACCAACGGAATAATGTACAAAATATCTTGCCAAAGCTTACTAAATAAATAACAGGAATTAATGCTGTCAAAAAATAAAGACACGCACTCTAAAAGTGAAAGCGCTCAAGCTTTCACACGAAAGCCAGAACACGTAGTTCGAAACCGAAAGCACTGAAGCTGTCTCCAGCAAGCTGCCAGCAGCTAGATACAAAAGCGCGTTCACACGGACGAATCTGAGACAGCGAAGCGCGTGGGCGATCGCTGACTTACATTCCCCCAGACACGCCAGCAAAAGATGTCTTCGCAGACAAGCATGCTTCGCATGCTTTTTAGGTCTGCTCGACCTAAAAAGGGGCTCTAGTGGTTACTCAGTTAGCAGGTAATCACACGTTAGACAGAGAGTTCCAGGGGATGGCATCGTTCAGGCCGTGTGTAGCTGTGGAAAGACGGTATATCCATCTTTGTTCTTTATTGAGCAGTTTTTTATCATTATTGATGGGGCTTTCAGGGATTTGCTCAATGGCTGTCCAGGAGAAGTCATTGGGTGTGTGGCAGTGGGTGATGAAATGGTTAGTCAATTTACTGATGTTCTTTTTGCATCGCATCGTGCTGCGATGCTCGGTTATCCTGGTTCTGACTTTACGTGTGGTCATGCCCACATATCTGAGGCCACACGTACACGTAAGTAAATCACATTCCGTGAGTTACAAATGGTGTGGCTCCTTTGGGACCAGATTTTGTTAGGTTCCAGGTTCAAAGTTTTTGTGTGGGATGTGAGATGGCATACACTGCAGTCGTTGCAGGGGTAATGTCCTGTGACTTTGGGCATGCCCCAGGCATTGAGTATTGTATTCTCCGCTGGTTTTGGTGGTGGTTTTGGGCGGGTGCTGACTAGTTGGTCTCGCAGGTTATGGCACCTCTTGTAAGCAAACCTTGGTAACTCCCAGTTCCTCTGTTCTGAATTGATGATTCTCCAATGCTTCTTGATAATTTTTGCAACCTCATTGGAGGCAGTATTGTAAGTCGTGACACAAGTTGTAGGTGGTTCCTCATCTTCTTTGGTGATATCCTCCAGTAGTGCTTCCCGGTTTTGGTTTCTGGCCCTTTTCTGAGTTTTCTTAATGATGGCCTTTGGGTAACCGCGGTTTTCTAGTTTTTTGGCTAGATCCGTAGATTGCGATTTGTAATCATTCACATTTGAGCAGTTTCTTCGGATCCGAAGGAACTGGCCAAACGGTAGGTTTTCTTTGAGAGGCCGAGGGTGGAAACTGGTGAAATGGAGCAATGAGTTCCTTGCTGTGGGTTTATAGTAGGTGGTGGTCACTAGTGTTCCATTCATGGCTGTTATTTACAGGTCTAGGAAAGGGAGTTGGTGGTTACTGGCTGTGCTCGTGAAGTTCAAATATGGGTCTCTGCTGTTAAGCCAGTTTAAGAAGTTGTCCAGTTCATGCTGTGAACCTTGCCAGATGACCAGTATATCATCAATATACCTGTGCCATTTCAGGATATGATGTTTGAAAGGATTGGATTCCACGGCGATGTTGGTGCTTTCGAAGTGGTGTACATAAAGTCCAGCCACACTCGGCGCGAAAACACTGCCCATGGAAGTTCCATTAGTTTGCAGGTAGAAGGTGCCGTCGTACTCGAAATAGTTTTCTTTCAGAGCGAGGGCTGCACATGCCAGTACGAAGCTCCTCGGAGTGTGATAAGGCCAGGGTGATGCTTCCAGGATGTCATGTAATACCTGCAGGGTGGCATCTTGTGGAAGACTAGTGTACAGGCTTTCCACATCAAGCCCTACCAGTAATTGCGTGTCGGGGTCGAAGGTAATGTTGTTGATTACCTGCAATAGGTGTTTGGTATCCTTAATGTAGGAGGGGGTCTTTTGTACCAGGGGATTCAGGAAGAAATCGGAGTATCTAGAGAGTGGCTCTAGTACGGATTTGATGCCCGATACAATTGGTCTTCCAGGGGGTGGGATCACCCCTTTGTGTACTTTGGGTACTGTATAAAAGTACAGTATTCTGGTGTGATCTGGGCAAAGGTATTCGGCCTCCTGTTTAGAGATGTGTTCCTCGTCTGCTGCCCTTTTGACAAGGGTATGTACAGTCATTCGCAGCCGATCTGTAGGGTCATGTTCTAGTCTGCAGTAATTCCTACTGTCGCTGAGTAGTCTGCGGCATTCTGTTTCGTAGTCGTCCTTGTCAAGGAGTACGATGCCTCCTCCTTTGTCTGCTGGTTTGATTATTAGCGTGGGGTTGTTTTGGAGGCGTTGTATGGTCTGTCTGTCCTCCCATGACAGGTTGTTGAAGTGTGTGGTTGGGTTGAGATTCTCAATGTCATGGTATACTGCCTGTTCAAATGTGGTGATCTCTGCCGGGATGGTGGAGGGTGGTGGGACGAAGGTGGATTTGACTCTGAGACCTGTGATGTTGGGGTTGTCATCAGTTTGTGTGGGGTCGGGGGTTGTTTTCTCAAAGAAAGACTTTAATTTCAGTTTTCTGAAGAATTGTGCTAATTCAGCATGTAGTTTGAATTTGTCAAGTCTGGTTGTTGGCACAAATGACAATCCCTTTTCCAGGACTGCCTGTTCCTTTGTGGATAATGGGGTGCTGGATAGATTGAACACCAGTGACGGTTGGGCAGTGGGGTTCGCTATTTGCTCGTTCCTGGTGTTGCTTCTTTCGTCTTCTGGCGTGAGTTGGAGCTCACTGGGTTTTCTTCTTCTGCCCAATGTACCTGTGTGTTGTTGTGCTGGGTTGTTCTTCTGCGACCTCGTGTCCTGTGGCCCCGTCCTAAAAAAGGAAAATTGGGGCCCTGGTTGCCTGCAAAGAGCGGCATAGGTCCTGGGGGGTACATATTGGGGAAACCAAAATAGGGATTCTGCATGTGGCTTAAGTTCGGTGGGAAACCATAGAATTGGTTTGGTTGTCCTCCTTGCCAGTGGTTAGGCCAACGTTGTCCTCTTCGTCCTCTTCCTCCCCGTTTTTGTGATCCACTGCTGGAATCACTAGAGACGGAGCTGTCATCACCTGAGGAGTTGGGTATATTAGTCTCCTTGGCAGGCGGGGTGTAGTTCTCCTCCGAGTATGGGTATACTTTGGCATAGGAGAATTTTTTGAGATCTTTTTCAAATTTTTTGAATTTAGCCTGGGTCAGGTAGTCCTTGTACTCATTGACCTCCCTGTTCTGGTCATCTAGTTTTTTCTTAAATGATGTGATAGTGGCTTTGAAGTGTCTCTCTGTTTCTTCGATTTCAATTGATAGTGTGTCTGACAGGCGTTTGGCTGTCTTTAGGATGAGTATCATCCAGTCCCTGGTGCAGTGCCAGGCGAACTGGGCCCAGTCCTTCCTGAACATGTGGTCATCAAGGAAGATCCTGGGTGCGTTGGACACTAGAAGCCCTCTTGGAGCCGAATTAGTTCTGAGATATTGAGCCAGGATTGTCCCATGGAGGATAATGCGTATCCTGTTGCGCTTTTTCTCTGTTAGGGTCTCCCAATCAGTGGTCTGTGCGATGGTGCTAGAGATGTTAAAATCCGTTTGGAATGACGGGTCAGATAGTATATCTGCCAAGTCACTTTCAGAAAAGGTCAAGCCATGGTTTTCGGCCATGGTCGGGTATGCTCTCACAGCTGCGCGCTGTCAATAAGTGCGTGTATCAAGAGGGAGAGAGAGGACCAGATAGCTAGTCCAGATCCCCGGTTTATATGTCAATTAATCAAAAAGGGACTAGCTGGGATGGGGTTGGTATGATATTATATTATAATCATAATAGTGACTCAGTATTGTTTAGTCAAATGGTGATGGCACCTGCTGGGTGTCTTTTGAAAGCCCTCACCCACCAACCTAGTTGGTGGCATGCTTCATCATCAGGCCCACCCAGTGACACCTAGCGTGTCCCGGGTGTGCTGCGAAGCACTACTGGAGGATATCACCAAAGAAGATGAGGAACCACCTACAACTTGTGTCACGACTTACAATACTGCCTCCAATGAGGTTGCAAAAATTATCAAGAAGCATTGGAGAATCATCAATACAGGACAGAGGAACTGGGAGTTACCAAGGTTTGCTTACAAGAGGTGCCATAACCTGCAAGACCTGCAAACTAAACAGGTGATGGACCGAATGTGGATCAATGTCACACATTCACCCCAGTCCAAAGATCTGGGCCCAAATCCATTGTTTTTTTGCACTCCACACCACCCCGGGTTAGACAATGGCGATATGCAAATCAGCTCTGACCCTGTGCCCCATGGGAACAGTCCAGTCCGAACTACAAAAGCCATGTCCTTCCCAGAACGGAATCAAGCATCCGAGGATCGGACCGGTTTCGAGGTAACACCTCTCATCAGCCCGGCTAGCTTGACTCCAGTGGTGTGGAGTGCCTGGGACCCACGTCTGGGCATCCCCAGCGCACTTATGGCGGAATATGCAAACTAAACAGGTGATGGACCGAATGTGGATCAATGTCACACATTCACCCCAGTCCAAAGATCTGGGCCCAAATCCATCGTTTTTTTGCACTCCACACCACCCCGGGTTAGACAATGGCGATATGCAAATCAGCTCTGACCCTGTGCCCCATGGGAACAGTCCAGTCCGAACTACAAAAGCCATGTCCTTCCCAGAACGGAATCAAGCATCCGAGGACCGGACCGGTTTCGAGGTAACACCTCTCATCAGCCCGGCTAGACTGACTCCAGTGGTGTGGAGTGCCTGGGACCCACGTCTGGGCATCCCCAGTGCACTTATGGCGGAATATGCAAACTAAACAGGTGATGGACCGAATATGGATCAATGTCACACATTCACCCCAGTCCAAAGATCTGGGCCCAAATCCATCGTTTTTTTGCACTCCACACCACCCCGGGTTAGACAATGGCGATATGCAAATCAGCTCTGACCCTGTGCCCCATGGGAACAGTCCAGTCCGAACTACAAAAGCCATGTCCTTCCCAGAACGGAATCAAGCATCCGAGGACCGGTGATGTCATCAGTGATGTCACTGACCATGTCATGAATGATGTAATATGTGACATGATCAGCAGTGGATTGCGGGTGCGCGATAAATAGTTAGTGCAACTAACTATATATGCGAATTTCAATGGTTTTGTGTGAGTAAAATAAGGTTTTGTAAATGCTAATTCCTAACTATATATGGTCTATAACCTATGTTTTTTTCAGTGAATTTTCAAGGTTTTGTAAATGCTAATTCCTAACTATATATGGTCTACAACCTATGGTTTTTTCAGTGAATATATATATATATATATATATATATATATATATATATATATATATATATATATATATATATATATATATATATATATATAACATTTCTATGGCAAAATGAAACCCCTCATTTTGTTCCTTTTCAAATTAAATGTATTAAGTGTTACCACTTTATTCCAATCAAGATGACTTCAGGTGTGCCATACTTTTGTCATAAGTAAGACTGTTAGCGTTCTAGTTGTTCTTTAGAACACTCTGGGACATTCTGTCATTGGGCTACATCTGGATGATATTTGGGCTACATTTGGGCTCTTTTGTCTCTGGTGGCCATCTTGGGAGACTGCATATCAGATTTTTTTTAATGAAATATAAGAGGATTTGAGAAGTCACTCAAAATGTGCCCTAATTTTTCTTTCTTCAGCACTAATCATAATTTCTATGGCAAAATGAACCCCCTCATTTTGTTCCTTTGCAAATTAAATGTTTTAAGTGTTAACACTTTATTCCAATCAAGATGACTTCAGGTGTGCCATGCTTGTGTCATAAGTAAGACTGTTAGCGCTCTAGTTGTTCTTTAGAACACTCTGGGACATTCTGTCACTGGGCTATAGTTGGGCTACATCTGGCTGATATTTGGGCTACATTTGTTTTTTTTGTCTCTGGTGGCCATCTTTGGGCTACATTGGGCTACATTGGGCTACATTTGGGCTCTAATATATATATAGCCCAATGTAGCCCAATATATATTTTTCAAAGTTAGTTTTCGTAAAAACCACTGGAGCATATATCTTGAGACATAGCAAAGGCACATCGGGCTACCAGTCCCTACAATTTTGCCAAGTTTTGTGGAAATCCATTCAGCCGTTCGAGCTAAAAGTGAGTCCAACCGCCCTATGGAAAACTCAATGTTAAAAACACGTTTTGGGACCCCCGTTTTTTCTCAGCCCCTGCCAGCCCCCCCAAACTTTCAGGGGACGCTCAGGAACAACATGTGCCAATTTCCTGAAAATGTCAGCCAATTCCATCCATCAACGCCAAAGTTATTCAACATAGAATTTTCAGAGATCCCTATTCAAAAAAATCCTAACTATATATATATTCAATGAAAAAACCATAGGTTATAGTCCATATATGGTTAGGAATTAGCATTTACAAAACCTTATTTTACTCGCATAAAACCATTGAAATTCCATATATAGTTAGATGCGCTAACTATATATCGCGCACCCGCAATCCACTGCTGATGATGTCACATATTACATCATTCATGACATGGTCAGTGACATCACTGATGACATCACTGATCACAACATCCAGTGACTGTATGTTTCTGTAAAGTTAAAATATGTCTTACATATTGAAGAATGAGTGGATGTGTAAGTGTCTGGATGAAGGATTTAGTAGGTGCATGACTGACTGTATGAGTGAGTGATTAAATGTGTCTCACTGAGTGCATGGGTTAGTGACTAAACTGTCTTAATTTGTGCATCATTATGTCTGTTGTTCTGTAAACTGCTGCATGTGTTGATCAGTAGCTATATGAGTAACTATATGGGTTATTCATTGGTTGCCCAAGTATTTGTATGAGTGTGTGTGTGGGTGGCTGGGAGGTGTATGACTCTGTGCATAGATGTGTGAGCAGTGGATTCACTAGATGTATGGGTTCAAAAGTGCATGTGGAAACAGCTGTATGGGTGGTTGACTGTGTGCATGAGTCTATTGGTGAGTGAATGGATATCTCAGTGCTACATGTCAAAGTAAGTACATATGTAAAACACAGTACATGTGAGAGTTGACATATATAAATAACTGTGCATGAGAGCCAGTGAATGTGTGAGTGGCTGTATGGATCATTGTGAACTTGTATCAGGGATTGTATAAGAGAGTAAATGTGTGTTAGTATATGTTTGAATAAGTAAGGTGTGTATAACTGTATAGTTGAGGAAATGGAGGTGTGATTGATCCTTTGGATGACTGACTAGGTGTGTGGGTAACTCTATGGATGTGTGACAGTCTGTGAGTGCCTGTTTACACTGAGTGTATCTAAGGTTATATTAGAGTCTGAAGATGTATTATCACATAAATGATATCATCAGTGATGTAATCAGTAATGTCAAATGAGATGTCATCAGTGATGTCATCAGTGATGTCATTTGAGATGTCATCAGTGATGTCATCAGTAATGTCAAATGAGATGTCATCAGTGATGTTTTCAGTGATGTCATTTGAGATGTTATCAGTGATTTTATCAGTGATGTCATTTGAGATGTCATCAGTGATGTCATCAGTGATGTCACTGACCATGTCATGAATGATGTAATATGTGACATCATCAGCAGTGGATTGCGGGTGCGCGATATATAGTTAGCGCATCTAACTATATATGGAATTTCAATGGTTTTATGCGAGTAAAATAAGGTTTTGTAAATGCTAATTCCTAACTATATATGGACTATAACCTATGGTTTTTTCATTGAATTTCAATGGTTTTTTGAAAGCTAATATTTCTATCTGTAAAATGTATTCTTCTTTAAATCATAAAATATATTGTACATGTTTTTTATACATTTAAAAAAAAAAAAATTTGTTCCGCTCCTAGTCCGCGAACTGGTCAGCTTCCCGTTAGCTGAATTCAAAGCCGCAACTTGGTGCGCGAGCCGGTAATCGTTCCTTAAGCGTAACTGTTACGTTATCATGACGTTTTGCGTTGTCGCGTAATACGTTATCCGACGCGCCAAGTTAGCGGACCCGGAAGCGGATTGGATAGCGGCGCAAAGCGCGAAACGTAAAGACAGCAGGTCATGTGACTCGATAATAACACTTTTCATTAGTTCATTTCACTTTTGGTTTCCTAATGATGTAATACTAGGTCATGTGATCTAAAATTAACACTTTTCATTGGTTTAGAACTTTGGCTTTTCCCAAATGATGAAAACCCCTCCTTCTTTCCTCACTCTGACTTTCATCTTGGTGAGAGAAAGACCATTTTACATTCCAGAGAAATGGCTTCAGTTATTGCTTCTGGTAGTGTTCCTCCACCACCACCTCCACCTCCTCATGGAAAAAAAGGACCACCTACTCAACCAATCTTTCCAGAAGAGGAAGATCAGGAAGAGGAGGAAGAACCTGAATATTTGCCAGAGGAGCCCAGGAGGTACAACAGGAAGGAAAATTTCATATGGCAATTTTTTAAAATTCCACCAGGACAAAAGAAAGTGAACGCCAGATATGTCTTCTGCCGTATCTGTGATGATCGCCTTTCGAGAGGGATGGACAAAAAATATAGTTTTGGGAATTTCACTATGCACAGGCACATGAGCAGGTGGCACCCAAATAACTATAGTGCTGCTCAGCTTCGGGACGAACAACAAAATTCCCCAGCAATAGCCAGAAGATCGGTCGTGCCAGAAGTTTCGGGACCAGAAGCAAGGGAGTTGATCCCGAATATTCAAATGGACATGGGGGAAGTGAAACAAATGTGCGTGTGGTGCAATCAAATATTATGCTACCGCGAAAGTAGCATAACTCTCATAATGAGAGCAATCAAAAATCATGCATGTCCAAAACGCCCCAAAAAATAAATTCATCTTTTTTTTGTTGCTCCTGTTGAGCCCTCTTCGATGAATCATTTTTGTTTCCCCCCTCCCCCCCCAAAAAGTAAAAAAAAATACAAAATGTTCAGAAAAAAACAAAAAAATATAAAAAATGTTCCGAAAAGTAATAAAAAAAATTTAAAACAACAAAAAGAAAAAAAAAGTTCTTTTCAGAACTACCTCCCCATTCTTAAAAAAAATTGGTAGAATTCTTTGAACTCTGCCAAGCTCTATTTCTATTAGTTCGCTCCCAGTTCGCACTCCGGTACGCGAACTTTGAGCGCACCAAAAAAATTTTTTTTTAAAAAAGGAACAGTAAGTATAAGGAAAGAAAACAGACAGCTATGTTACAAAAAAGACAGCTATAGGGAGTAAAGAAAAGATACTGTGACCCGCAATTCACTTCTGATCATGTCATATATTACATTATTTTTGACATGGTCAGTGACATCATCAGCAGTGGATTGCGAGTAACAGTTTTTTTTGTTTACGTCCTATAGCTGTCTTTTTTGTAACATAACTGTCTGTTTCCTATCCTTAAACTTACTGTTCCTTTTTTTAACGAGATAACAGATATGCCCACTTATTACATCATTCATAACATAGTCAGTGACATCATCAGCAGTGGAATGCAGGTTAAAAAAGTAGAAAACATTTACCTTATAATTCTTGTTAAACAGTCCGGAGCGGCCGCCATCTTATCTCTCGGTAGGAGAAGAAGAGGTGAAAAACGAAGGGGAAATTTAATGAAATGGGGCAAAGTATACCCCAGTTGACCCCCTAGGAATGTTGTTGGGATTTTTAAAGGGTCCCCTGGGGAAAATAAAAAAATATATATTTTTCACGATAGAACCGCTTCCCAAACACCGAACTGGGCCGCAAACTGCACGAGAATACGCCATTTTGTGCTTCGTTTTAATTAAATTACTAGGAATAAGGAGGTGCGGGAGACGTATCCTAATCCCTTATATTTTCTGAGAGTGGCTGAGGAGTCTCATATATGTTGATACATGTGTTCCAGCGGCTGTGCGTGAGCTTTTTTTTTATTTTTGCTGCGTGACGTCTGTTAACGTTCGATTCGAAGGAAATCAGGAAGTGTTGACCACCAATTTCTCAGTGCGATAAAATATTTTGAGGCATATTATCAAGCCTGTGCGCTAAAATTATCGCCGATAAAGCGGCGACAATGGGCTTGATAATATGCTCTGTGGAATTCCAATCGAAGCCCATTTTAGATGTCTTCACATCTAGCATGTGCTTCGATTGGAAATCCATAGAGCATATTATCAAGCCCATTATCGCCGCTTTATCGGTCGTTTTCGGCCGATAAAGCGGCGATAATTGAAGCGCACAGGCTTGATAAAATACCACATTGTTATAAATGAATCCTTATTGAGACACAATGTCTGCGCCAACTTGCCTTTTTTACAATGCCACAATTTTGTCGTGCACGGCAGCCATTTTACATGCCAGGCTGGTCTCAGCCTATCACCTAGCCCTGCGAATGTAGGGAAATATTATCAAACCTGTACACTAAAATTATCGTCGCATTATCGGCCGAAAACGGCTGATAAAGCGGCGATAATGGGCTTCATAATATGCTCTGTGGAAATCCAATCGAAGCCCATGTTGGATAACATGGCTAAAAACTACTCAGCACCATTGTTTGGAGATTATTAACATGGCTATGTAACTCCCATAATCAAAATTTAAATTTGTCAAGCACACTTGTGTTACTGCATGCCAGAATGCTACACCGAATATGCAATTACAATTTCGCAAAGTAACAAAATCTATTTCTATATCACTACAGACAAAGCCACAATTTAAAAACACAGCTTTCTTCATCATTTTCTCCTTAGCGATAAAAAGCGGTAGCAATGCATGAATATCACGCTGAAAAGTCAGCGATATTCATGCATTATCCTGCAAATGCTCTTAGCCATGTTATCCACCTCCCATTGGATAACATGGCTAAGAACTGCTCGCAAATGCGAAAAAAAACGGCCGCAATGCATGAATAACGCTGAAAAGTCAACGATATTCATGCATTATTCAGCAAATGCTCTTAGCCATGTTATCCACCTCCCATTGGATAACATGACTAAGAACTGCACAGAGCCCCATGAGGAACGCTTTCCATTTAAAAGAGAAAAAATATCATCATAGAAAAGAATCGTTTTTAAACACAGCATATAAATCAATTGTATACCTGCATTCAAGAGGAAATGACTGAAAATGTCCTTGAGACACACGAAAGCGTTTTCTGGAATGCCCTAGCACCATTTTTCCGACATTATTAACATGGCTATGTAACTCCCATAATCAAAATCTAAATTTGCCAAGCGCAGGTGAGAGCGTATTTACAAGACACTTGCCCCATGAGGAATGCTTTCCATTTAAAAATGAAAAAATAACATCAAAGACACTCAAATGCCTTATAAATATGACCCAAAACAACCT
Organism: Lissotriton vulgaris; assembly: GCF_964263255.1. Classification (NCBI taxonomy): domain Eukaryota; kingdom Metazoa; phylum Chordata; class Amphibia; order Caudata; family Salamandridae; genus Lissotriton; species Lissotriton vulgaris. The sequence continues at coordinate 179,689,684 of NC_141700.1, forward strand.
ATGAAGCTCTAACAGTACATATCCAGAAATGTAATTGATTTCAAAATGGTTTTTAAAAACAACATATCTGTTTCAGCTTACATAAAAGACCATGGAATGCGCTTCATATACAACAATACCTTGAGTTACTACATGCCAGAATCCTACACCGAATATGCAAATACAATTTCTCAAAGTAACAAAATCTATTTCTATATCACTACAGACAAAGCCACAGTTTTAAAACACAGCTTTCTTCATCATTTTCTCCTTAAATCATTCTATTCTATATCTAAAATAAATAAATCTTTTCTCACCTTAGCAAATATATTTTAAAAACAGTCTCAGAAATACACCAAATTGTCTTCAGCAGAAGAAAAAGGATGCACTCCAGAGGCTGCAGCTATTGAAAGCACAGAAATACAGATATTCATTTCACATATCTCTCATATTAGCCAATCATAACTCTTCCCTCACTTTTTTCAAATCAAAACCCTTCCCCCCTCTGCCTTCTCTGCCTTTTTTCCATAGCAACGACCTCCTGGAAGACCTCTCATGTTTGCAAATTCACACAACAATGTTTCAATTGAACTCTGAACTCTCAGTGCACCTGCGTATCCAGTGCAATCTTTCATTAAAAGTTTCTTCCTTGACCATTGAAATTACATGTTTCAAGAACACATCCATGCACCCTAACTTTCTGTTTTCAGAAATGGAAATGCACCAATCACTGCTAATGAATCATTAGCATTGGAAATCCACAGTTTTTTTTCTTTACAAACTCCTACTGTTTCAACTGCCCTTTCATTACCACACTTCATCTGACTGCAGCACAACCTTCTCCCACCATGTTTAACGTCTGGATTGTTGGACATAGTTACATCCACTGGGCTCAAAGGTATGCTGACAACAGAAATTTACACAACCTCAATTTACAAGATGTGGAAATTAAATGGTTGGGCCAAAGAGGATTAAAATGTCACCAATTGATACCATTGGTGAAAACCTTTATGCATTTGCCAAAACCTGACCTGTTAATAGTGCATTGTGGAGGTAATGATTTGGGCACTTTAACAGGAGTAGGTCTGGAAATGCTTTTAAAGGACACCTTTGAGCAATTAATGGCACTTTTTCCTCAAACTGCCTTGGTATATTCCAATATATGCCAAAGACAGAAATGGAGGTGGTCCAACCAATTTGGTCCACAAATTGAGAAAGCGAGGAAGCATGTAAACAAATCTGTTTCAGCTTTCATGAGAGACCATGGAATGGGCTCCCTGTACAATAATAACTTGCGTTACTACATGCAAGATATCTACAGAGGAGATGGAGTTCACTTCTCAGATGAGGGCAACAGAATTTTCATTCTAAATTTAAGACTGTGCATTGGTACCTACTTATAAGTACCTAAATGGAACATAAACCCAAAAGCTCTTCTCAGAGCTACCCTTCATCTGATCACTCACAATTAATACTTTTCTCTAACTTATTTCTGTAATTTTCAACAAACTACGCTCAAAGAGCGCTACCCGGTACGCGAACTGGAAGCTAACCGCCCAAAATTATTTTAAAAATGTTTTTTCTCCGCACATATGGTCCTCCTCAGCCACCCTCAGAAAACCTGGGGGGTCAAAATACTTGTACCGTGTCCCCTTCTACCCTTTCTGAACATTATTTAACCTCCATTTTATATGTTAATTCGACCGAAACACAAAATGGTGGACTCCCGTTACGCTTCTAGTTCGCGGACTAAACTGCTTCCCGGGAAGCGGCCCAAAGAAAAGGTGGGAAAGTAATTCAAAGAAAAAGGACTGGAGACACTCTCACCAAATATAGATTAACTCATACTACATAACAATCCCTTTCATTTTCACAAATTTGATTGAAATTCCATTTAGCCATTAAGCCTGTAGACCTCTCTAAATACCTTGAGGTAAATTACTTCACAAAACACATCTGAAGTGTTGGAATTGACAACCAATAAAAATCTTACTTTCATTTTCTACTTTTATTACCTGATATTTGATTGGTTATATACCTGAATATATATAAAGGAAGAGAAGAAAACACAGCCATTTTGACTGCTACTTCTTGTTGTACATCACATTTCAATACTTACCTAAGACTTCAACTTGTTTCTGAAGGTAAGTTGTTATTTTTAAAAATGAAGTATATTGTGCACTATAACTTGATATGGTAGACTTTTTCTGATACATATACACTATCCCTCTGTAGTAGTTATGGATTTAGATAGACTTCTCTGTTATAGTTAGGAATGGAGTTAGGCTTCTCTTCGTTAAATTACATACACTTTTTTATAGTCATATTTCCACTCTGATACTATACACTGCCAAAAGAAAAATTCACTGATAAAAACTACCTATCTAAAATTAATCCCAACAGTGCCCAATCTCTACTAATATATATTTTTTTATTCAAAATTTCAGGCAAAATGGAAGGCGAACAACAAGTTACATTTTCAATTGAACTGAAGGAGAGCAGCCAAGACAAAATTGATGACTTTATGGATGACAGTAGAGACCACGAACTTCTACAATGTGTTGAAGCAGTGGACAACCTGCTTCAAAATGAAAAAAAATTACACCCTATAATAAATTATGACATTTCTGACAATGAAATGTTAGAAAATTTAATAAAGTATGAAACACAATCATAATAAAAAATAAAAAAAAAATAAAGAAAACAAAAAAAACCCAACAAAAACAACAAATAATTAACATACAGTATTAGAAAAGTCTATCATTCTTTTATCCTTATAGTACGCTGCCCAGAGCGCTTCCCGGTTCGCGTACTAGGAGCTCACCACGCATAAAGAATTTTTTTTTTTTTTTTTTTTTTGCCCTGCAGAAACCTTTTACAACCTCCACATAAAACCTAGGGGGTCAGGGAGGATCTACTATGCCCCCTTATCGAAATTTCCACCTTTGTTTTGGCCTCCTCTTATCTCTCGATCCTACCGAGAGACAAGATGGTGGCCGCACCGGACTGTTTAGAATGTTGACAGACACCGGAGAGCCAATCAGCTTCGCTTCGCATAGTTCCGATAAGCGAAAAGTACGCGAACCGGATCGCTGCCCGGAGCGCTGTTACAGATATATATCTTGATAATTCAAGAAGGTTGCCCCTATGAAAGAACCCACACGCAAATATACTTCTTCCTTTTATTCTCGGACTCCATCTGCCAGTAAACTGCAGCGTGCTCCCAACTTCATACAACAGTCTTATTGCACCAACACCAGACGCGTTTCGAGAACTCCTGTTCCCTTTCTCAGTGGTTTGTATGCTGCATTCTCGAGTTCGTTCTGTTCCTTTTCACTTATATTTAAATTAGGTCCTGCCTTGTAGGCGTGGCTTTCCTGGCCTCTTGGGACCTGTAGTGCAGGAAATTACGACCTTCATTAGGTTGATGGAACTCTTTCAATAATTGCACAATGTTTATTCCAAGTGGATTGAAGCGGTGGCACGTCTCAGCCATTTACCATGCTTTGTGACAGAGTCCCGGAAATTTGCATCCATTTCACACTCACTCACCACGGAGCAGTGCTGGTCCGCTCAGGCGGCGGGGTTCTTTCGCGGCTGAGCAGGGCCGCTAAACACAATTCAAGAAGGTTGCCCCTATGAAAGAACCCACACGCAAATATACTTCTTCCTTTTATTCTCGGACTCCATCTGCCAGTAAACTGCAGCGTGCTCCCAACTTCATACAACAGTCTTATTGCACCAACACCAGACGCGTTTCGAGAACTCCTGTTCCCTTTCTCAGTGGTTTGTATGCTGCATTCTCAAGTTCGTTCTGTTCCTTTTCACTTATATTTAAATTAGGTCCTGCCTTGTAGGCGTGGCTTTCCTGGCCTCTTGGGACCTGTAGTGCAGGAAATTACGACCTTCATTAGGTTGATGGAACTCTTTCAATAATTGCACAATGTTTATTCCAAGTGGATTGAAGCGGTGGCACGTCTCAGCCATTTACCATGCTTTGTGACAGAGTCCCGGAAATTTGCATCCATTTCACACTCACTCACCACGGAGCAGTGCTGGTCCGCTCAGGCGGCGGGGTTCTTTCGCGGCTGAGCAGGGCCGCTAAACACAATTCAAGAAGGTTGCCCCTATGAAAGAACCCACACGCAAATATACTTCTTCCTTTTATTCTCGGACTCCATCTGCCAGTAAACTGCAGCGTGCTCCCAACTTCATACAACAGTCTTATTGCACCAACACCAGACGCGTTTCGAGAACTCCTGTTCCCTTTCTCAGTGGTTTGTATGCTGCATTCTCGAGTTCGTTCTGTTCCTTTTCACTTATATTTAAATTAGGTCCTGCCTTGTAGGCGTGGCTTTCCTGGCCTCTTGGGACCTGTAGTGCAGGAAATTACGACCTTCATTAGGTTGATGGAACTCTTTCAATAATTGCACAATGTTTATTCCAAGTGGATTGAAGCGGTGGCAACTCTCAGCCATTTACCATGCTTTGTGACAGAGTCCCGGAAATTTGCATCCATTTCACACTCACTCACCACGGAGCAGTGCTGGTCCGCTCAGGCGGCGGGGTTCTTTCGCGGCTGAGCAGGGCCGCTAAACACAATTCAAGAAGGTTGCCCCTATGAAAGAACCCACACGCAAATATACTTCTTCCTTTTATTCTCGGACTCCATCTGCCAGTAAACTGCAGCGTGCTCCCAACTTCATACAACAGTCTTATTGCACCAACACCAGACGCGTTTCGGGAACTCCTGTTCCCTTTCTCAGTGGTTTGTATGCTGCATTCTCGAGTTCGTTCTGTTCCTTTTCACTTATATTTAAATTAGGTCCTGCCTTGTAGGCGTGGCTTTCCTGGCCTCTTGGGACCTGTAGTGCAGGAAATTACGACCTTCATTAGGTTGATGGAACTCTTTCAATAATTGCACAATGTTTATTCCAAGTGGATTGAAGCGGTGGCACGTCTCAGCCATTTACCATGCTTTGTGACAGAGTCCCGGAAATTTGCATCCATTTCACACTCACTCACCACGGAGCAGTGCTGGTCCGCTCAGGCGGCGGGGTTCTTTCGCGGCTGAGCAGGGCCGCTAAACACAATTCAAGAAGGTTGCCCCTATGAAAGAACCCACACGCAAATATACTTCTTCCTTTTATTCTCGGACTCCATCTGCCAGTAAACTGCAGCGTGCTCCCAACTTCATACAACAGTCTTATTGCACCAACACCAGACGCGTTTCGAGAACTCCTGTTCCCTTTCTCAGTGGTTTGTATGCTGCATTCTCGAGTTCGTTCTGTTCCTTTTCACTTATATTTAAATTAGGTCCTGCCTTGTAGGCGTGGCTTTCCTGGCCTCTTGGGACCTGTAGTGCAGGAAATTACGACCTTCATTAGGTTGATGGAACTCTTTCAATAATTGCACAATGTTTATTCCAAGTGGATTGAAGCGGTGGCACGTCTCAGCCATTTACCATGCTTTGTGACAGAGTACCGGAAATTTGCATCCATTTCACACTCACTCACCACGGAGCAGTGCTGGTCCGCTCAGGCGGCGGGGTTCTTTCGCGGCTGAGCAGGGCCGCTAAACACAATTCAAGAAGGTTGCCCCTATGAAAGAACCCACACGCAAATATACTTCTTCCTTTTATTCTCGGACTCCATCTGCCAGTAAACTGCAGCGTGCTCCCAACTTCATACAACAGTCTTATTGCACCAACACCAGACGCGTTTCGAGAACTCCTGTTCCCTTTCTCAGTGGTTTGTATGCTGCATTCTCGAGTTCGTTCTGTTCCTTTTCACTTATATTTAAATTAGGTCCTGCCTTGTAGGCGTGGCTTTCCTGGCCTCTTGGGACCTGTAGTGCAGGAAATTACGACCTTCATTAGGTTGATGGAACTCTTTCAATAATTGCACAATGTTTATTCCAAGTGGATTGAAGCGGTGGCACGTCTCAGCCATTTACCATGCTTTGTGACAGAGTCCCGGAAATTTGCATCCATTTCACACTCACTCACCACGGAGCAGTGCTGGTCCGCTCAGGCGGCGGGGTTCTTTCGCGGCTGAGCAGGGCCGCTAAACACAATTCAAGAAGGTTGCCCCTATGAAAGAACCCACACGCAAATATACTTCTTCCTTTTATTCTCGGACTCCATCTGCCAGTAAACTGCAGCGTGCTCCCAACTTCATACAACAGTCTTATTGCACCAACACCAGACGCGTTTCGAGAACTCCTGTTCCCTTTCTCAGTGGTTTGTATGCTGCATTCTCGAGTTCGTTCTGTTCCTTTTCACTTATATTTAAATTAGGTCCTGCCTTGTAGGCGTGGCTTTCCTGGCCTCTTGGGACCTGTAGTGCAGGAAATTACGACCTTCATTAGGTTGATGGAACTCTTTCAATAATTGCACAATGTTTATTCCAAGTGGATTGAAGCGGTGGCACGTCTCAGCCATTTACCATGCTTTGTGACAGAGTCCCGGAAATTTGCATCCATTTCACACTCACTCACCACGGAGCAGTGCTGGTCCGCTCAGGCGGCGGGGTTCTTTCGCGGCTGAGCAGGGCCGCTAAACACAATTCAAGAAGGTTGCCCCTATGAAAGAACCCACACGCAAATATACTTCTTCCTTTTATTCTCGGACTCCATCTGCCAGTAAACTGCAGCGTGCTCCCAACTTCATACAACAGTCTTATTGCACCAACACCAGACGCGTTTCGAGAACTCCTGTTCCCTTTCTCAGTGGTTTGTATGCTGCATTCTCGAGTTCGTTCTGTTCCTTTTCACTTATATTTAAATTAGGTCCTGCCTTGTAGGCGTGGCTTTCCTGGCCTCTTGGGACCTGTAGTGCAGGAAATTACGACCTTCATTAGGTTGATGGAACTCTTTCAATAATTGCACAATGTTTATTCCAAGTGGATTGAAGCGGTGGCACGTCTCAGCCATTTACCATGCTTTGTGACAGAGTCCCGGAAATTTGCATCCATTTCACACTCACTCACCACGGAGCAGTGCTGGTCCGCTCAGGCGGCGGGGTTCTTTCGCGGCTGAGCAGGGCCGCTAAACACAATTCAAGAAGGTTGCCCCTATGAAAGAACCCACACGCAAATATACTTCTTCCTTTTATTCTCGGACTCCATCTGCCAGTAAACTGCAGCGTGCTCCCAACTTCATACAACAGTCTTATTGCACCAACACCAGACGCGTTTCGAGAACTCCTGTTCCCTTTCTCAGTGGTTTGTATGCTGCATTCTCGAGTTCGTTCTGTTCCTTTTCACTTATATTTAAATTAGGTCCTGCCTTGTAGGCGTGGCTTTCCTGGCCTCTTGGGACCTGTAGTGCAGGAAATTACGACCTTCATTAGGTTGATGGAACTCTTTCAATAATTGCACAATGTTTATTCCAAGTGGATTGAAGCGGTGGCACGTCTCAGCCATTTACCATGCTTTGTGACAGAGTCCCGGAAATTTGCATCCATTTCACACTCACTCACCACGGAGCAGTGCTGGTCCGCTCAGGCGGCGGGGTTCTTTCGCGGCTGAGCAGGGCCGCTAAACACAATTCAAGAAGGTTGCCCCTATGAAAGAACCCACACGCAAATATACTTCTTCCTTTTATTCTCGGACTCCATCTGCCAGTAAACTGCAGCGTGCTCCCAACTTCATACAACAGTCTTATTGCACCAACACCAGACGCGTTTCGAGAACTCCTGTTCCCTTTCTCAGTGGTTTGTATGCTGCATTCTCGAGTTCGTTCTGTTCCTTTTCACTTATATTTAAATTAGGTCCTGCCTTGTAGGCGTGGCTTTCCTGGCCTCTTGGGACCTGTAGTGCAGGAAATTACGACCTTCATTAGGTTGATGGAACTCTTTCAATAATTGCACAATGTTTATTCCAAGTGGATTGAAGCGGTGGCACGTCTCAGCCATTTACCATGCTTTGTGACAGAGTCCCGGAAATTTGCATCCATTTCACACTCACTCACCACGGAGCAGTGCTGGTCCGCTCAGGCGGCGGGGTTCTTTCGCGGCTGAGCAGGGCCGCTAAACACAATTCAAGAAGGTTGCCCCTATGAAAGAACCCACACGCAAATATACTTCTTCCTTTTATTCTCGGACTCCATCTGCCAGTAAACTGCAGCGTGCTCCCAACTTCATACAACAGTCTTATTGCACCAACACCAGACGCGTTTCGAGAACTCCTGTTCCCTTTCTCAGTGGTTTGTATGCTGCATTCTCGAGTTCGTTCTGTTCCTTTTCACTTATATTTAAATTAGGTCCTGCCTTGTAGGCGTGGCTTTCCTGGCCTCTTGGGACCTGTAGTGCAGGAAATTACGACCTTCATTAGGTTGATGGAACTCTTTCAATAATTGCACAATGTTTATTCCAAGTGGATTGAAGCGGTGGCACGTCTCAGCCATTTACCATGCTTTGTGACAGAGTCCCGGAAATTTGCATCCATTTCACACTCACTCACCACGGAGCAGTGCTGGTCCGCTCAGGCGGCGGGGTTCTTTCGCGGCTGAGCAGGGCCGCTAAACACAATTCAAGAAGGTTGCCCCTATGAAAGAACCCACACGCAAATATACTTCTTCCTTTTATTCTCGGACTCCATCTGCCAGTAAACTGCAGCGTGCTCCCAACTTCATACAACAGTCTTATTGCACCAACACCAGACGCGTTTCGAGAACTCCTGTTCCCTTTCTCAGTGGTTTGTATGCTGCATTCTCGAGTTCGTTCTGTTCCTTTTCACTTATATTTAAATTATGAAGTTGGGAGCACGCTGCAGTTTACTGGCAGATGGAGTCCGAGAGTAAAAGGAAGAAGTATATTTGCGTGTGGGTTCTTTCATAGGGGCAACCTTCTTGAATTGTGTTTAGCGGCCCTGCTCAGCCGCGAAAGAACCCCGCCGCCTGAGCGGACCAGCACTGCTCCGTGGTGAGTGAGTGTGAAATGGATGCAAATTTCCGGGACTCTGTCACAAAGCATGGTAGATGGCTGAGACGTGCCACCGCTTCAATCCACTTGGAATAAACATTGTGCAATTATTGAAAGAGTTCCATCAACCTAATGAAGGTCGTAATTTCCTGCACTACAGGTCCCAAGAGGCCAGGAAAGCCACGCCTACAAGGCAGGACCTAATTTAAATATAAGTGAAAAGGAACAGAACGAACTCGAGAATGCAGCATACAAACCACTGAGAAAGGGAACAGGAGTTCTCGAAACGCGTCTGGTGTTGGTGCAATAAGACTGTTGTATGAAGTTGGGAGCACGCTGCAGTTTACTGGCAGATGGAGTCCGAGAATAAAAGGAAGAAGTATATTTGCGTGTGGGTTCTTTCATAGGGGCAACCTTCTTGAATTGTGTTTAGCGGCCCTGCTCAGCCGCGAAAGAACCCCGCCGCCTGAGCGGACCAGCACTGCTCCGTGGTGAGTGAGTGTGAAATGGATGCTAATTTCCGGGACTCTGTCACAAAGCATGGTAAATGGCTGAGACGTGCCACCGCTTCAATCCACTTGGAATAAACATTGTGCAATTATTGAAAGAGTTCCATCAACCTAATGAAGGTCGTAATTTCCTGCACTACAGGTCCCAAGAGGCCAGGAAAGCCACGCCTACAAGGCAGGACCTAATTTAAATATAAGTGAAAAGGAACAGAACGAACTCGAGAATGCAGCATACAAACCACTGAGAAAGGGAACAGGAGTTCTCGAAACGCGTCTGGTGTTGGTGCAATAAGACTGTTGTATGAAGTTGGGAGCACGCTGCAGTTTACTGGCAGATGGAGTCCGAGAATAAAAGGAAGAAGTATATTTGCGTGTGGGTTCTTTCATAGGGGCAACCTTCTTGAATTGTGTTTAGCGGCCCTGCTCAGCCGCGAAAGAACCCCGCCGCCTGAGCGGACCAGCACTGCTCCGTGGTGAGTGAGTGTGAAATGGATGCAAATTTCCGGGACTCTGTCACAAAGCATGGTAAATGGCTGAGACGTGCCACCGCTTCAATCCACTTGGAATAAACATTGTGCAATTATTGAAAGAGTTCCATCAACCTAATGAAGGTCGTAATTTCCTGCACTACAGGTCCCAAGAGGCCAGGAAAGCCACGCCTACAAGGCAGGACCTAATTTAAATATAAGTGAAAAGGAACAGAACGAACTCGAGAATGCAGCATACAAACCACTGAGAAAGGGAACAGGAGTTCTCGAAACGCGTCTGGTGTTGGTGCAATAAGACTGTTGTATGAAGTTGGGAGCACGCTGCAGTTTACTGGCAGATGGAGTCCGAGAATAAAAGGAAGAAGTATATTTGCGTGTGGGTTCTTTCATAGGGGCAACCTTCTTGAATTATATATATCTTGATTTAAACGTTAATTTCTCAAAATCCACTGAAGCACATATATTGAGACCTAGCAAAGGCACATCGGGCTAACAGTCCCTACAATTTTGCCAAGTTTCGTGGAAATCCATTCAGCCATTCGAGCTAAAAGTGAGTGAGGAATCGGCTGAAATTTTCAGGAAAATGGCACATTTTGTTTCTGAGCAGCCCCTGAAAATTTGGGGGGGTTTCGTCAAGGGGGGGCCGGGAAAAAAGGGGGGTCCCAAAACACGTTTTTCCCATGTTAATTTCCATAGGGCCTTTGGCCTCACTTTTAGCTCGAACGGCTGAATGGATTTGCACGAAACTTGGCAAAATTGTAGGGACTGTTAGCCCGATGTGCCTTTGCTAGGTCTCAATATATGTGCTCCAGTGGATTTTGAGAAATTAACGTTCAAAAAACTATATATATATATGTAACAGCGCTCCGGGCTGCGCTCCGGTCCGCTTACTTTTCGCGAAACGGAACTTTGCGATGCGAAGCTGATTGGCTCCCCGGTGTCTGTCAACATTCTAAACAGTCCGGAGTGGCCGCCATCTTATCTCTCGGTAGGATCGAGAGAGAAGAAGAGGTGAAAAACGAAGGGGGAATTTAATGAAAGGGGGCAAGGTATACCCCTCTTGACCCCCTAGGAATGTTGTTGGGGTTATTAAAGGGTCCCGTGGGGAAAATAAAAAAATATATATTTTTCACGGTGGAAGCGCTTCACGGGCCGCAAACTGGTAGCGAAACGGGAATTCGCCATTTTGTGCTTCGTTTTAATTAAATTACTAGGTATAAGGGGGTGCGGGAGACATATCCTAATCCCTTATGTTTTCTGAGGGTGGCTGAGGAGGCTCATATATGTTGATACATGTCTTCCAGCGGCTGTGCGTGAGCTTTTTTTTTTTTTGCTGCGTGACGTCTGTTAACGTTCGATTCGATGGAAATCAGGAAGTGTTGACCGCCAATTTGTCAGTGCGATAAAATATTTTGTTATAAATGAATCCTTATTGATAAACATTGTCTGCGCCATCTTGCCTTTTTTCCAATGCCACAATTTTGTCGTGCACGGCAGCCATTTTAGATGCCAGGCCGGTCCCAGGCTATCACCTAGCCCTGCGGATGTAGTTTATGGCCCCAGCTGTAGAGAATCCAGACATGCCAACCCTCCCGATTCAGGCGTGAGACTACTGATTGTGCTAGTCTCCCGCCTCCCAATTTCTGCAAGCAAAAACCCGGGGGCATATTACCAACAACTAGCGATAATTTTTGTCTCTAACTTGTTTAGAGACAAAAATTATCGCCGCACATCGGCGATTTTTATCGCAGATAAACCTTGCTATTAGCAAGGTTTATCGCAAATGCGATAAAAAACGGCCGCAATGCATGAATATCGCTGAAAAGTCAGCGATATTCATGCATTATCGAGCAAATGCTCTTAGCCATGTTATCCACCTCCCATTGGATAACATGGCTAAGAACTGCTCAGGGCAGGTGTTAGCTTTTTGAGATATTCGGTCTTAGCGCGAATATCTCCAAAAGTTGGTAATAGGAGATAGCGATGTTAAGGACTGTTTCCAGTCGCTAACATCTTGGCACGCCCACTTTGCATGTCATTAGTGATAAATATCACTGACATGCAAAGCGGGGCCCAAGATGGTCGCTATCTCCTTTTAGCTGTCACTAACTGGTGTTAGCGACAGCTTGGTAATAGGGAGATAATTTTATCTCCGCTTTCTTGGCTTTTAAAGCCAAAAAAGCGGAGATAAACCCCCTTGATAATATGCCCCACGATTCCTCGGGGGTTTCAGCTGACAAGGCTTGGTATTGTGTTACGTGGTAATTCTTCCAGGAAACGTCAGAGGGTCGATGCAGGGGTTCTAGAAGGGGTGATAAACCATTTTAGCCTCATGAAGAGCTTGATACAATAATGACCCAAGTTAAATCTGGATCTCCGGATGACCTTATTCCTGTTAAAATCCTAACCCCCCTTCGTACCCTGATAGCTCCCTACATTCAGGATATCATCAACCAGTCTCTTAAAGAGGGAAAAGTACCAACTGAATGGAAAAGAGCAGTGGTGAACCCAATCCGCAAGAATGCGGCCCTCCCATGGACGGAGCTTTCCAACCTCCGTCCTATCTCCCTTCTACCTTACTACAGCAAGATGGCCAAGAAACATGTCAACACACACCTGTCCAACTACATCGAGGCAGCGGGCGGCCTAGACCACTCACAATCTGGTTTTAGGCCCAACCATAGCACCGAATCAGCCCTTCTGTCAGTGACAGATAACATCAGAATGTCACTTGACAGAGGGAGCTCAGTGATTTTGGTGCTATTGGATTTGTCCGCTGCCTTCGACACGGTGTCGCACGAAGTTCTTCTCGGCCGTCTGAAGGGAGCTGGAGTGGAAGGGACCGCCCTTGCGTGGCTGGAAAGCTTCCTCGAAGACAGACAACAAGGTGTCAAATTAGGCTCCTATAAATCTGTCTGCAGGAAGCTCACCAAGGGGGTGCCACAGGGCTCATGTTTAAGCCCCACGTTATTCAACGTATATGTGGCCCCCCTGGCAGAGATTATTAGATCTCATGGGTTCTCACCAATCTCTTACGCTGACGACACTCAGCTGCTTTTCCCCTTTCAAACCATTACACCCGCAGTCATGCAATCTTTCCAAGACGGTATGAGAGCGGTGGCAGGTTGGATGGCCCAGAACTTCCTCCAATGCAACGTGACCAAAACTGAGGTCATGTTGTTTGGAGGGGCCACCCTGCTCTGGTCCCCGGAATGGTGGCCACCTGAGCTTGGACCTGTCCCAGCGCCTAAACAAACCATCAAAAACCTGGGGGTACGCCTAGACCAAACTCTGATTATGAAAGATCACGTCAGTCAGGTTGCGGGAACGTGTTTCCGTACAATTGGTCTTCTACGGCGTATCTTCCCTCTTCTACCAAACATCCATAGGAAGACGCTGGTTCAGGCACTAGTCCTTGGACGGGTGGACTATTGTAATAGTCTACTCATTTCCGCCAACCAGGAACAACTTCGCAGACTGCAGGTGGTACAGAACACCGCGGCAAGACTTATCCTGAATGCTCCCCCCCGTACTCCTTCCCGCCCCCTCCTTTCCCACCTTCACTGGCTCCCAGTGCAACAGCGGGTTCAGTTTAAACTCTGCTGCATCATGCATAAATGTATCTACGGGTCTGGTCCCAAATATTTGAAGGATATCTTCCTCCCCTACTCTCCTGGACGCACTCTACGCTCCAGCAACACTATGTTGCTATATGTACCTAAAGTAAACAGAGTAAGACAGGGTGGCCGTGCCCCCTCCCTTAAAGGTCCAATGCTGTGGAACTCCCTCCCCCCCCAGCTAAGACAAACTCCTAACCTTCTCAATTTCAGGAAGAAACTGAAAACTTACCTATTCACACAGGATTAATTTAGCCTCCCCTCTGCCTTTTCCGATCTATAGTTTCTTTTGTTCAACTCACTCAGAAGCCACGCGCGGAGATACCCCTTCGGGGCTGATTCACGCGCGATACAAAACTATAAATAAATAAATAAATAAATAAATATATATTACCTACTTATATATATATATAGTATATATAGTTAGGATTTTTTGTCTATGGGACTTTTGAAAATTCTATGTCTAATAACTTTGGCGTTTGTGGACGGAATCGGCTGAAATTTTCAGGAAAATGGCACATTTTGTTTCTGAGGGGCCGAGAAAAAAGGGGGGTCCCAAAACACGTTTTTCCCATGTTAATTTCCATAGGGCCTTTGGCCTCACTTTTAGCTCGAACGGCTGAATGGATTTGCACGAAACTTGGCAAAATTGTAGGGACTGTTAGCCCGATGTGCCTTTGCTAGGTCTCAATATATGTGCTCCAGTGGATTTTGAGAAATTAACGTTCAAAACACTATATATATATATGTAACAGCGCTCCGGGCTGCGCTCCGGTCCGCTTACTTTTCGCGACACGGAACTTTGCGATGCGAAGCTGATTGGCTCCCCGGTGTCTGTCAACATTCTAAACAGTCCGGAGTGGCCGCCATCTTATCTCTCGGTAGGATCGAGAGAGAAGAAGAGGTGAAAAACGAAGGGGGAATTTAATGAAAGGGGGCAAGGTATACCCCTCTTGACCCCCTAGGAATGTTGTTGGGGTTATTAAAGGGTCCCGTGGGGAAAATAAAAAAATATATATTTTTCACGGTAGAAGCGCTTCACGGGCCGCGAACTGGGCCGCAAACTGGTAGCGAAACGGGAATTCGCCATTTTGTGCTTCGTTTTAATTAAATTACTAGGTATAAGGGGGTGCGGGAGACATATCCTAATCCCTTATGTTTTCTGAGGGTGGCTGAGGAGGCTCATATATGTTGATACATGTCTTCCAGCGGCTGTGCGTGAGCTTTTTTTTTTTTTGCTGCGTGACGTCTGTTAACGTTCGATTCGATGGAAATCAGGAAGTGTTGACCGCCAATTTGTCAGTGCGATAAAATATTTTGTTATAAATGAATCCTTATTGATAAACATTGTCTGCGCCATCTTGCCTTTTTTCCAATGCCACAATTTTGTCGTGCACAGCAGCCATTTTAGATGCCAGGCCGGTCCCAGGCTATCACCTAGCCCTGCGGATGTAGTTTATGGCCCCAGCTGTAGAGAATCCAGACATGCCAACCCTCCCGATTCAGGCGTGAGACTACTGATTTCAGTGCTAGTCTCCCGCCTCCCTATTTCTGCAAGCAAAAACCCGGGGGCATATTACCAACAACTAGCGATAATTTTTGTCTCTAACTTGTTTAGAGACAAAAATTATCGCCGCACATCGGCGATTTTTATCGCAGATAAACCTTGCTATTAGCAAGGTTTATCGCAAATGCGATAAAAAACGGCCGCAATGCATGAATATCGCTGAAAAGTCAGCGATATTCATGCATTATCGAGCAAATGCTCTTAGCCATGTTATCCACCTCCCATTGGATAACATGGCTAAGAACTGCTCAGGGCAGGTGTTAGCTTTTTGAGATATTCGGTCTTAGCGCGAATATCTCCAAAAGTTGGTAATAGGAGATAGCGATGTTAAGGACTGTTTCCAGTCGCTAACATCTTGGCACGCCCACTTTGCATGTCATTAGTGATAAATATCACTGACATGCAAAGCGGGGCCCAAGATGGTCGCTATCTCCTTTTAGCTGTCACTAACTGGTGTTAGCGACAGCTTGGTAATAGGGAGATAATTTTATCTCCGCTTTCTTGGCTTTTAAAGCCAAAAAAGCGGAGATAAACCCCCTTGATAATATGCCCCACGATTCCTCGGGGGTTTCAGCTGACAAGGCTTGGTATTGTGTTACGTGGTAATTCTTCCAGGAAACCTCAGAGGGTCGATGCAGGGGTTCTAGAAGGGGTGATAAACCATTTTAGCCTCATGAACAAGCGCATGTTCTTTTAAAGATCTGTGACGTACTCGGGGCGGCGGTGTGTGTCTGTCCTCTTTCAGGAGCGGGCGGGGGGGGGGCACTGCCAGCAACTTGCCAGGCCAGGCAGTGTTCAACACTTGCATCACCCTTTCTCTGCCTGCTATTGCGCTCCATGCTTCGGAAAGGTAAGAAAAAGAACGTGCATTTGAGTTTGAAATGTCCGATCCTGTAGCAGTACACTTGCAAAGCCCACACATGACAATAACCCGATTCAAGGCTCCATTCACCCGATTTTTTAAAAATATATAGCACTCCAACAAAGTAGGAATATAAAACTTTATTAACTTTTAAATATAACGAACGGAACAAAAACTGTAACAAACATTTAAACATTTTTGACAAAAAAAAGCAACAATGGTCAGAAGCTGTCTTTTGTGCGAATAGTCCCAAGGCAGCACAACGTGCTGAGTTCTGGACGGCACCCAGGTGATGTCACCTGGGTGCCGCACTGGTTTTTGGGATCCTACAATGCAGCTCAGAAAAACAGCAGGGGGCGTCCCGGGTGGTGCGGGGGCAGGCCTCGTCAGTAGCGGTCTGTTGTGCGAATAGTCCCAAGGCAGCAGAACGCGCTGAGATGTGGATGGCACCCAGGTGATGTCCAGTAAACTGCCGCACTGGTTTTGGTATCCTACAATGCTGCTCCGAACATTGGCGTGGGGCGGCCCGGGGGGGGGCGTGGGGGAGGCGGCGTGAACGGGCCTCCCCAGGTGGCGGCCATCCAGCTGAGTTGCGCCCGCTCTTGCGGCTACAGCGTCTCGCTCACCATGTAGTTGAGTTGCTCCCACTCTTGCAGTGCAGCGATAGGCGGCTGCCACAGGACTCTTAAAATGGCGGCCGGCTCTTCGGTTTTGGGCCTGGTCCACTAAAATGGCCCTGGAACACCTTGGAACTCGGACGCTTGCCTGCTAGGGCTTGGGCTCCATTCTCGAAAGCGTCCCCTCAGCCGTGAAGATTCTACAAAAGTCTTGGGGGCCCTCGACTCCTGCAGGCTTCCGGTGAGGAGCGGCTGCCATGATTGCTCGCGGAATGACCACGACGGAGCTACGAGATGGTAGTGCTCTCATGCTGACGCCAGCTTTAGTCTGAAACATCCAGAAACACTGTAGACTACCAATTCGATCAGTTCCGGTAGCGCCCCAACATGACCCGGTAGAGAAGAACTTGCCCTCCCCTCTTTGACTGATGGTTCTTGTTGCCTGTCCCCTCTGTTGTCATTTAACAGAACTTTTTGGACTGCTGAAAGGGGTTGTGTTCCGAACGCTGGTTGGTGGAGACATTTTGACTATATTCTTGACCTACGTTGTCGCGTAATGCGTTATATGACACGCCGCGTTAGCGCACCCGGAAGTGATCCGGGGCGCGGCGCGCAGCGCGTAACGTAAGCATAACAGGTCATGTGACTTGTTAATAAAACTTTTCATTGGTTCATTTTACTTTTGTTATTTTAATGATGAAAAGCTTGGTCATATGACCTAAGCACTGCTTTTCTAAACATTTTTTGATTTTTTTGTATTTTTGCACAGTTTTATATATTTTTTTTGTTTTTGATGGAGGGGAAACAACAAAAAACAGGCATTGAAAAAGGCTCAAACTCAGAACTCTGAACTATGGCACCCAACATCCAGGACTTGCCATCCGGATCTTGGCGCCTTGTGCTGCTTCCGCCTATTCACACATCGGTCCACTACTGACTTCATCTCATAAACCAACGTAATGTAAATAGTTATTTAATAAAATGTTTTACCCTGTTACTTTGCTGGTGTGTTGTCTATATTTTTAATATTTGCATAGGGTTTGTCGTTATTTTGGGCGGGGTGGGTGACGGAGCCGAGCTGTCTTGCAGCCCTCATGGTGTGGAGCTCAGTTCATCTCACTATTTTCGTAGTTCTCATGAAGGGTTGTTCCTAATGTTTCTATTTTAGCGAGGTCAAAAAGAGATCCAATTAGTGGCCTACTGATTTTGCTCGATTACTTTTATTTTTTTACACGATTTTTCACTATCTGCAAAGACTAAACAGAGTATTGCGACTTTGTGCTTGTTTGTAAATAGAGAATGAACCAAAGAGAATCAATTGTAAAACAGTAAATGCTTGGATAACAATCAATCAAATGGAGAGACAAGCAGGCACGACGGATTACAACGGGGGTAAAGGCCTGCGTTAACTACTCTTCACTATCTGCAAAGAGAGAGTACTACTAAGAGAAAACAGGGGAGGGGGGCAGCGTTCAAAGCACATCAGCGTGCATAAACACGAAAAAGTTTTTACCTATCACGTACTTGACATTTTACAGCTTTTGATATTTGCTATTAAAAAACCAATGAAATTCACTGAAAAAACCATAGGTTATAGGCCATATATAGTTAGGAATTTGCATTTACAAAACCTTGAAAATTCACTGAAAAAACCATTGGTTATAGACCATATATAGTTAGGGATTAGCCTTTTCAAAACCTTATTTTACTCACACAAAACCATTGAAATTTCATATATAGTTAGTTCCACTAACTATATATAGCGCACCCGCAATCCACTGCTGATGATGTCACATATTACATCATTCATGACATGGTTAGTGACATCACTGATGACATCACTGATGACATCTCAAATGACATCACTGATGACATCTCAAATGACATCACTGATGACATCTCAAATGACATCACTGATAAAATCACTGATAACATCTCATTTGACATGACTGATCACATCACTGATGATATCATTCATGTGATAATACCATGAACCTCTTCAGACTCTAATATAACCTTAGATACAATCAGTGTAAACAGACAGTCACAGACTGTCACTCATCCATGGAGTTACTCACACACCTAGTCAGTTATGCAAAAAATCAATCACACCTCCATTTTCTCAACTATACAGTTATACACCCCTTACTTATTCAAACATATACTAACACATATTTACTTTACTCTCTTATACAATCCCTGATACATGTTCACAATGATCCATACAGCCACTCACACATTCACTGGCTCTTATGCACAGTTATTTATATATGTCAACTCTCACATGTACTGTGTTTTACATATGTACTTACTTTGACATGTAGCACTGAGATATCCATTCACTCACTAATACACTCATGCACAGTCAACCTCCCATACAGCTGTTTCCACATGCACTTTTGAACCCATACATATAGTGAATCAACTACTCACACATCTATGTACAGAGTCACACACCTCCCAGCCACCCATACACACACACTCAGTTTCCCATACAAATACTTGGACAACCAATGAATAACCCATACAGTTACTCATATAGCTACTGATCAACATATGCAGCAGTTTGTAGAACAACAGATATAATGATGCACAAATTAAAACAGTTTAGTCACTAACCCATGCACTCAGTGAGACACATTTAATCACTCACTCATACAGTCAGTCATGCACCTACTAAATCCTTCATCCAGACACTTATACATCCACTCATTCTTCAATATGTAAGACATATTTTAACTTTACAGAAACATACAGTCACTGGATGTTGTCATCAGTGATGTCATCAGTGATGTCATTTGAGATGTCATCAGTGATGTCATCAGTGATGTCACTAACCATGTCATGAATGATGTAATATGTGACATCATCAGCAGTGGATTGCGGGTGCGCGATATATAGTTAGTGGAACTAACTATATATGAAATTTCAATGGTTTTGTGTGAGTAAAATAAGGTTTTGAAAAGGCTAATCCCTAACTATATATGGTCTATAACCAATGGTTTTTTCAGTGAATATATATATATATATATATATATATATATATATATATATATATATATATATATATATATATGTATATATATATATATATATATATTACCTACTGGCGATAGCCAGTAGGTATATATAGTTAGGATTTTTTTCCTATGGGACTTTTGAAAATTCTATGTCTAATAACTTTGGCGTTTGTGGACGGAATCGGCACATTTTGTTTCTGAGCAGCTCCTGAAAATTTGGGGGGGTTCGTCAAGGGGGGGCGGAGAAAAAAGGGGGGTCCCAAAACGCGTTTTTCCCATGTTAATTTCCATAGGGCGGTTGGACTCACTTTTAGCCCGAACGGCTGAATGGATTTCCACGAAACTTGGCAAAATTGTAGGGACTGTTAGCCCGATGTGCCTTTGCTAGGTCTCAATATATGTGCTTCAGTGGATTTTGAGAAATTAACGTTTAAATCAAGATATATATCTGTAACAGCGCTCCGGGCAGCTATCCGGTTAGCGAACCTTTCGCGTATCGGAACTTTGCAAAGCGAAGCTGATTGGCTCTCCGGTGTCTGTCAACATTCTAAACAGTCCGGTGCGGCCGCCATCTTGTCTCTCGGTAGGATCGAGAGACAAGAGGAGGACAAAACAAAGGGGGAAATGAAGGAAAGGGGGCAAGGTAGACCCCTCCTGACCCCCTAGGATTGATGAGGGGGATATTATAGAGCCACGCCGGGCCCAAAAAAAAAAAAAAAAAAAATCCGATTTTTTCGCCGTAGAGACGCGTCTTGGTAAGCGAACCGGGCAGCTAACTGGGCAGCTAACCGGGAAGCTAACCGGCAGTGTAACGGGAGTCTGAGGAGTAGCTGATTGGCTGTCAACATTGTAAACAGTCCGGAGCGGCCGCCATCTTGTCTCTCGGTAGGATCAAGAGACAAGAGGAGACCAAAACAAAGGGGGAAATGAAGGAAAGAGGGCAAGGTAGACCCCTTCTGACCCCATAGGATTGATGAGGGGGATATTATAAAACCACGCGGGGCCCAAAAAAAAAAAAATCCTGAGGAGTAGCTGATTGGCTGTCAACATTGTAAACAGTCCAGAGCGGCCGCCATCTTGTCTCTCGGTAGGATCGAGAGACAAGAGGTGGAAAAAAAAAGGTGTAAATGAATGAAAGGGGTAAGGCAGACCCCTCCTGAACCCCTAGGATTGATGAGGGGGCTATTAAAGTTCCCTGCGGGGCAAAAGAAAAAAAAATTGCGATTTTTCGCGGTAAAGGTGCTTCCTTGTACGTTAACCGGGCAGCTAACCGGCAGCGTAACGGGAGTCCGACATATTGTGTTTTTTGAACGTTTGTGATATGTGCACGTGTGGATTTTGTCTAATTAAGGTTAAAAAAATATATATATATCTTTAAGCGTGTTCTGGCGCGCTTACGTTTTGGGTTTGGTTTGCGCTGCAGAGACGATACGTCACGGTTATGCGATGCATCATGAGGCGTCTCACGGGCTACGTGATACGTCACTTAATAAAGAATATATTTTACAGCTATAGATATTAGCTTTTAAAAAACCAATGAAATTCACAGAAAAAACCATAGGTTATAGACCATATATAGTTAGGAATTTGCATTTACAAAACCTTGAAAATTCACTGAAAAAACCATAGGTTATAGACCATATATAGTTAGGGATTAGCATTTAAAAAACCTTATTTTATTTGCACAAAACCATTGAAATTCCATATATAGTTAGTTGCACTAACTATATATCGCGGACCCGCAATCCACTGCTAATGATGTCACATATTACATCATTCATGACATGGTCAGTGACATCACTGATGACATCACTGATGACATCTCAAATGACATCACTGATGACATCACTGATGACATCTCAAATGACATCACTGATGACATCACTGACATCTAATTTGACATTACTGATTACATCACTGATGATATCATTTATGTGATAATACATCTTCAGACTCTAATATAACCTTAGATACACTCAGTGTAAACAGGCACTCACAGACTGTCACACATCCATGGAGTTACTCACACACCTAGTCAGTCATGCAAAGAATCAATCACATCTCCATTTCCTCAACTATACAGTTATACACACCTTACTTATTCAAACATATAGTAACACATATTTACTCTCTTATACAATCCCTGATACAAGTTCACAATGATTCATACAGCCACTCACACATTCACTGGCTCTTATGTTCAGTTATTTATATATGTCAACTCTCACATGGAGTGTGTTTTACATATGTACTTACTTTGACATGTAGCACTGAGATATCCATTCACTCACCAATATACTCATGCACACAGTCAACTGTCCATACAGCTGTTTCTACATGCACTTTTGAACCCATACACCTAGGGAATCAACTGCTCACACATCTATGCACAGAGTTATACACCTCCCAGCCACCCACACACATACTCAGTCTCCCATACAAATACTTGGGCAACCATTCAATAACCCATATAGTTACTGATATAGCTACTGATTTAAACATGCAGCAGTTTACAGAACAACATAAATAATGATTACCAAATTAAGACACTTTAATCACTAACCCATACACTCAGTGAGACACATTTAATCATTCTCTCATACAGTCAGTCATGCACCTACTAAATCCTTCATCCAGACACTTATACATCCACTCATTCTTCAATATGTAAGACATATTTTAACTTTACAGAAACATACAGTCACTGGGTGTTGTCATCAGTGATGTCATCAGTGATGTCATCAGTGATGTCATTTGAGATGTCATCAGTGATGTCATCAGTGATGTCACTGACCATGTCATGAATGATGTAATATGTGACATCATTAGCAGTGGATTGCGGGTCCGCGATATATAGTTAGTGCAACTAACTATATATGGAATTTCAATGGTTTTGTGCAAATAAAATAAGGTTTTTTAAATGCTAATCCCTAACTATATATGGTCTATAACCTATGGTTTTTTCAGTGAATATATATATATATATATATATATATATATATATATATATATATATTCAACACACTCCAGGTATAAATTTCTTTTGGAAAAAACCAGAGTCGGAGTCCAAGTTCAGAACGGTGTTGTCAGAGTTTAATTGACAGACCAGAAACACCCAACGCGTTTCGAGATCAGCCGATCTCTTGCTCACGGGTGGAGCTTTGTTGGTACCATCGTTCATTTAAAGAAACATGCAGTAATTTTTGTCATGTGACATAGAAGACTTTGTGTAAACAAATGTGGGCCACAAAATCAAAAAAACAATTCAAGTGAATAGCAAATTAATTTACAACAGTGGAGCAATATTGTAATAAATTAAAGTTCCAATGCATGGCAATTAAATTAATGCAGCAAAACATTTGGCCAACCAATTTTGATGAATAGCCATTGGCCAAAATTATAAATCTCCACCAGGAGGTTCCCTTGGCAGATTAAGCTGTTTGTATCACAGCCTGAAATTGTATAACCAGTCTATTAAGTGATTATGCAGCCCCAGTGGGCATATGCTGCACAGTTCTGATATCGCCAATCGTAGTGACTTGTCCAATCACGCCCCAGTGGGCAAAATTCACAATTGCATCCACATTCCTGCAAGGAAAGAAAAAAAGGCCCATTGCTACATGTAACACGTAATTTCCATATAGATCACTATTAAAATCAAGATTCAAATGTTACATCAAACTTAAGTTACCCAAAGCAGCAGCGTTCTCAAACCCAATTACATAACTCAACACTCAGGTTTGGAGGTGAATGGCTAGTTCCTCCCCCAAATTGTGCCCTATGGGTTGCATTGTGTTATACATGATGATGTACTTGGATTCTAATTTCCTCAACTCCAACCATCTGTTACCACCCCTCACATTGCTGTCAACGCTGTCAAGAACACAGAATTTCATTAAGTTAGGATTTCTGTTGTGTTCTTCAGCAAAATGCCTGGCCACAGGATATTGCTGGTTGACATTCCTAATAGCTCTTTGATGCTCCAGAATTCTGAGCTTAGCCTGCTTGGTGGTACATCCTATATAAAATCTGTTGCAGGGGCATTGTAATGCATAAATAGCATATTCTGTAGTGCAACTAAGGTGTTTGGTGATCCTGTGTGGGCCCCGGTCTGTAGACAATTGTATAGTCTTACAGTTGTTACTGTACTTGCAGGCTTTGCACCTACGACAAGGATAAAACCCTTGAGCACTGTCAGTTCTCAGATTTTCTTTTAGTAACGTAGGGCTAAGGACATCCTTCAAAGATCTGGATTTTTTAAAAGTCAAAGAAGGAACGTCATGTATTACTTCCTGTATGTCCTTGTCCAGTTGGAGTGTATCCCAATACTTGGATAGGCTTTTGCGTAATTTCCAAGATTGGCTGTTGTACGTGGTGATGAAACGGATTTTTTCATCCTGTGCATGTTGTTTAGGGATTAGGAGCTCATCCCTATCCATATTGTTAACCTTGGCTAGGGCCTGTTGAATTATTTTATGGCTGTATCCCCTTTCTCCGAACCGCTTTACCATTACCTTGCTTTCAAGGGAAAAATTCTCAGCAGAACTACAGTTCCTCTTGGCCCTGATCAATTCCCCCATAGGTATGCTCCGAATTAAACTGGGAGGGTGACAACTGCCTGCATGGAGGAGACTATTCCCTGCGGTACTCTTTTGAAACAAGGAACTAGTTAACTTTCCTTCAACGATTTTGAGACTAATATCTAGAAATTCTAGACTGTCTGTGGAAAAAGGTAGGGCTAGGACCTTTCTCAAGATTTGCCCGGCGCTAACCGCCCTTGTACCATTCAAATTACCAAGCAATGAGGCAGGCGCCGGAGACCAGAAGGCAGGAAAACAGAAGTTTATTCCGACGGAGCAGAACACATCAGATCAGACAACAAGGTATTGTCTCGAGGTGCTCTAACAGCCTCTCGGAGGCCTGGCCTCTTATACACTGGTTTATGGCATGTGACCTTTCTTTATTACAATCAGAACATTGTGACATAGAGAAAAAGACATCCCCGCAATCCTCGTGTCAATCCCACCCCCATATATCCCCACAATAGAGGTCCTCAACCTGCTGATAAGAGGAGGGGGTCATCACGCAGCTGAGTGTTCCGTCGAGTCTTAGGGTGTGTGCGCCTGATCATATCACAGGGGGTGGGGAGGCCTGGATCAATAGAGGGCCCTTTGAAGGAGAGCGACCTCGTACAATAAGGGGCAGTAAATGATATCTGCCGGCTTAGGCGATGGCCTCAGACCTGTGTGGACAGCTGGACACGGGGGAAGGGGTCATCAAAGGAGTGGTATTCATGCCGCGTGGACAATCGAGCTGAGGGAAGGTTTATCAACAGAGGGGCATTCATGGGAGGAGAGGAGGTGTTGGTCAGGCGCTGGCGTGACTCCCAAGGACAGGGTCATGCAGAAGGGTCATGCTCATGAGGGGGAGGGAGGGGGAGCCAGGGTGCGCGGAGAATACTTGCTGGGTCAGAGGGGCGCGCTGGCGATTGATCGTGGACAGGGAGACCATGATATCTAAAATGGCTGCCGTGCACGTAGTACATAGGTGACAAGCTGGCGCAGATGATGTTCAGATCGCAAACTAAAATTCCACAGTCCTCCCTTTTAACATGTCTCGCCAACTTGTCAGTTTGGATTTATCCCCATAAGGCCACGTATTTCTACTTCATAGAGGGGGCTCATGTGCTCATTTCGGAAGTCCAAAGTCTTTGGGCACATACAGTTAGAAACAAGGCCGCACAAAGGTGGCAGACATTGGATACCTAAGCAACACCCACATAATATCACAACAGGTATCAGCACGAAGGAAAACAACGTCCAACCCCAATTCTTCAAAGTGTCCCAAAACCAGCTCCCGAGCGACCATCCTTCTTGTTCTTGGTGAACCTCCGAGGAAAGTCTGTGGAGGTGCTCAATGGCTTTGTAGACTGAAGGCGAGTTATCTGGCACGTAGGTGCAGCAGCTAGATCCGATGATGCGGCATGCTCCTCCTCGGTCGGCTAGGACCACATCCAGGACAAGACGATTTTGGAGGGTCACAAGGCGGACCGCCTGAAGCTCCGCCGTGTTGTTGGCGAGGATGCCGGCCGTGATGTTGATCGTTGTTTCCACTGCCTGGGTCAGGTGTCGGATAGCACGGCTGTTTGCCATTGGGCCCCACAGGGGAACAAGTCCCTTTGCTGCATCAAGGAACTGTGCTCCGGTGGAGTCGGCTTGTCCAATGTCGTCTGCACGCCTCTGCCGGTGGTGGTTGGCAGGGGCTACATACGTGGGTGGAAGAACGAAGGCAATGTAACAGGCGCCTTTCCAACCTCTCGGGAGCCAGGTGTAAGCTTTGGTGCCACACACAAAGTACATATTCGGAGAAGCAACAAAGGAAGGGGGGTCAGCTGAGTCCAATGTTCTGGTGATTCGGCAGGCGCTGTGACCCACCAGCTGCGTTCCATGGCCTTCGAGACACACGAGACCTGTGACATTGATAACAGACAGGGCCACAGTCAGGGTGTCGGTAGTTTGTTTTTGCAGATGAGAGAAGGCAGTTCTGGCTGGATTGTGGAGCACCTGTACTTCGACTCGTTCTTTGGCTGGAATGTCTTTGAGGAAGGTGGCGCCTGCGAGCGCAGGACACAGGGCAGTAGGGGCCTTTCCAGTTCTGTTCAGCCAGAACCCAGAGTAGAAGTGTGACACTGTCCGGCTGGAGGTGGCGTTGTCCTTGTGGCTCTCTTGCATGAGGATCAACCAGGCGAGGCAGGAGCCGTGAACTGAGAAAGGAGAAGGGATGAAGGGGATGGAGTGTCCTGTGGCATGCGGGAGCAACCCGCAGATCCAGCAGCTCGTAGCATTTGCAGCAAGGTTGTGTTGGTGCAACAGTTGCACGAAGGAATTGTTCCAGAATTCCCTGCGCCTTTCTCGGAGCTGAGGCGACAGAGAGATTAGGTGATGCTCTCTCAGGGGTGTTGGTTGTGCAGTAGGTAGCAATGCCTCATGAGCCGGCGTGCTTTCCTCCAGAATCCAGAAGGAGGTCATGAGGAGGAGGCAGAAGAGGAAGACAATGAAGAGTGCGATTGTCTTTGACTTGTGCAAGTTGTTAGTCTTTGGATTTCTATACTGGGTATTTCCTGTTGCTTCCATCATCTTCTTATCTGGCGCTTCCATCATCTTCTTATCTGGCGCTTCCATCACCTTCAAGGGGCTCGGTAGTGGGCAGAACCACAGACTTCGTTTAGCTTCTCTCCCGGTAACCCTTGATTGTGTTTAGGTCACCGTTCTGAGATTTAACTTAGTCCGTGGCCTACTTAGCCGAAACTCCCTCCTTTCGACGCAGGAAATACCCTTCTCTGGATGGCACAGTGGGATCAGAGAATTTTGCAAGTTCGAGTGCCTCAGTATCGGGATAACAGTCCAATATCGGTTGGTCTTTGCTCAGGAGCTCTTCTTGGGCGCTGACGTTTTCTGTCGTGGCCAGGTTTGCAGAGACCTTCCGGCAATGATGCGCGTGCAGCCAGTGCTTCTTCCCCTCCACTCGGAGCGCCGTTCGGGTGGTAATCAGCACTTGTCAGGGGCCCGTCCACCGCGGTTCCAGACTCTTGGTCCGCTGGAAATTTCGTATCAACACGAAATCTCCCGGTTGGATGTCATGGCCGGGGCCCCTGGAAGCATCGGGGATGGCCTGCTGCACCTGTTGATGAATGACAGACAATGTTTTAGTTAACTTGCACAAATAATCAGATAGTAGGACGTCTGGGACGTCATGAATGGAGGTCGGTTTGGGAGCAGTCCAGAGATTCATCGGTCGCCCAAACACGACCTCGTAGGGGGTCAAATGGTGTTTGGTGGGAGTGGAGCGCATCGATAACAAGGCCAGTGGGAAGGCATCCGGCCAGTTAAGTCCAGTGGTGGCCACTATTTTCGACAATTTCAGCTTCAGTGTGGCATTATGGCGTTCCACTAGACCGGCGGATTGGGGGTGGAAGACCGCATGAAACCTTTGCTTCACCCCCAACCCCTTTAGGATTAGTTGGATAACCTCAGCTATGAAGTGGGGGCCATTGTCGCTCCATAAAATTCGACAAAGGCCATAGCGAGGGAAGAATTCCTTCAGTAGTACTTTGGCAGTAGTCATGGCAGTGTTGTCACGGGTTGGATAGGCCTCTACCCATTTGCTGAAGGCACACACGATGACTAGTACATACTTCAGGCTTTGGCATCTCTCTAGTTGGATGTAGTCCATCTGAAGGACCTCAAAGGGGTGATTGGGGGTCCCAAACCCTCCCCGGGGTACTACAGTTCCTTTCCCGGGGTTGTGTTGCAGACAGATAAGGCACTGCTGAACTAGGCGTCTGGCTGAGTCAGGGATTTTGTCGTTGTGCCAGACTTTGGAAATGAGTTCGATCATAGGTGCAGATCCTATGTGTGCGGGGGAGTGTGCCATCGTCAGTATGGGGGTCAGATATGAGTCGGGCAGCAACCACTTGTTTGCATCCTTCGTTCGCCAGCAGCCCTCTTCATCCTTCAAACCCACCCTTGCCCACTTGGTCAGCTCGTGAGGGGTGCTGGCCGACTGTATGTCTCTGATCATTACCCTTGTGTCACTCCATGTTTCTGCTTGTGACCTGGTCACATACATGCGTGTCACCGTCCTATTCTCAGCAGTGGTTCGTGCAGTAACGTCGGCTAATGCATTCCCTTGTCCGACTAAGTCTGTCATGTGTGCCTGACATTTGATCACCGCTAATCGTTTGGGGAGGAGAACTGCTTCAATCAGAGCGGAAACTAGATCTCCGTGGAGGATTGGGGAGCCGTGGGACGTCAGGAATCCCCTCTCCCTCCACAGGAGTCCAAAATGATGGACCACTCCGAAGGCATACTGGCTGTCCGTATATACGTTCGCGGTGGTCCCTGCGGCTATGATGCATGCTCGGGTGAGGGCTATCAGCTCTGCTGCCTGGGCAGATCGCTGTGTGATGCAGGCTGTCTCAACTACTGTTCGGGCTGTCGTTACTGCATAGGCGGCTGAAGTGGTGCCATCTGGGAGTTTGATGCATGAGCCGTCTACCCATAGCTCTCCATCGGGGTCAGTAAAAGCAGTGTCTCGGAGGTCAACCCTACTCCTAGTTTGTTCGCCCGTGAGGGTCACACAGTCGTGGATGGGAGGAATGTCGGGGTCATTTTCAGGCAGGGGTAACAATGTGGCGGGATTCAAAGTCGTGCATCTCTTTAGTGTGATGTGGGGTGCAAGCAGAGTCAACTCGTACCCTGTCAGTCGTGCGCTAGTCAGGTGTTGGGTCTTTGTCTGGTTCAAGAGGGTGTCGACTGCATGGGGTACTAGCACTGTGAGGGAGTTGGAAAGTACGATTCCCTCGCTCTGACGGATAGAGACAGCAGCGGCAGCTACCGCTCGAAGGCAGGCAGGTAAGGCCCTGGCAACAGGATCAAGAGTGGCGGAGAAGTAGGCACAAGGGCGCTGCTTAGGACCAATTGATTGAGTTAGGACAGACAATGCACACCCCTCCCTTTCGTGGGTGAAGAGGGAGAAGGGTTTGGAGTAATCCGGGGTTCCGAGGACGGGTGCTGAGCAGAGTGCATCCCGTAATTCCTTAAAGGAGGCTTGACACTCAGTGGTCCAAGGAAGCGGGGAGGGGACATCTTTGGTCAGCAGGGCAAGTAATGGCTTCACAATGAGGCTGTAATTAGGCAACCACTGTCTGCAAAAAGAGGTTAGGCCAACCAAAGAGCGGACCTGCTTTTGTGTTTTTGGGATGGGGGTGTCTAGGATGGTTTGGATTCGGTCGGGTGTAAGTTTCCTCCCTTCTTTGGACAGAAGATGGCCTAGGTAAGTCACTTGTGGCTGGCAGAACTGTAACTTCTTTTTGGAGACTATATGGCCATTTTCTGCAAGAAAGTGGAGGAGTTGGACAGTGGCTGTCGTGGCAAGTGGGGTGGTGTCGGCCGCCAAAAGGATATCGTCAACATATTGGATCAACACCACTCCATCTGGTAGCTGGAAGGCATCCAGCTGCCTTTTGAGGGCCTGGCTGTAAATGCTGGGACTTTCAGTGTACCCCTGGGGGGCTCTACAAAATCGGTACGAGCGGGATTTTAAAGTGAAGCCGAAGAGATAACGGCTGTCTGGATGGATGGGGATAGAGAAAAACGCATTCTTAAGGTCGATAACAGTGAAGATGGTGGCAGTGGACGGGATGAGGGTCAAAATGGTGGTGATATCGGAGACTACAGGATATTGGGGTACAACCACTTTGTTGATCTCTCGTAAGTCGATGATGAAGCGGTACGCTTTCTCATCTCCTTCACCTTGCTTCTTAACAATAGGTAGGATTGGGCTGTTGCAGACGTTGCTAACCACCTCTTCAACCACTCCTGCATCTACCAGAGACTGAATGATCGCTACCAGTGCCTTCTCACCCTCTGGCGATATCCGATATTGCGGGAGTTTCGGGAGCATAGCGTCCTGTCGTACAGTTATGTGAATAGGATCAATCATCATTCGCCCCACATCAGAGTCATTCTTGGCCCATAGGTACGGAGGCAGGGTGTCAAGCAAGGACATGTCAGCGTCAGTTATGGAGCACATGTGTCGTGGGGGACGGGATCTGGGCAGGTCTGGGTTGTCGTACAGGATGACTCGTATTCCATCTGGGGAACACCTAATGGTAGCTCGAAAATGTTTCAGTAAGTCAATGCCCATAATGGCGTCAGGGGAGTTGGAGGAAAGCAGGAATGTCGCGTCAGTGGTGTTGTTTTCTAGGTCAAAGGTAATAGGTACGGACAGGGGGTTAGTGGAGGGCGTTCCATCGAAACCTATCGACGTTATGTGTGAGCCAGACAAGGGTGCCCTTGGAATCAGTCGTTTTGATAACACACTACGTGTCGCCCCAGTGTCTACCAAGAATGGAGACTCTGTACCCAGGACCTTAGCGGTGACATAAGGACCTTGCTGGTCAACACAGAGCTTGACTGGATCCCTCCCTTGCCCCTGGCAGTCCTATGCAAAGTCGGGGGTATTTTCACCTTCGGACAGCTGATATTGGTTTTGTCGGGGACGGTCAAATGTGTTCAGTCTCCCTGATCTGTCATTGTTGGTGTCGTTGGTGTGCCCTCGTCCTTGTACTCTATTTCTCGGCCCTCCTGCCACATCCCTGGAGTCCCTATTTCTATTCATCTCTAGTAGAACCGGACACTGGGATTTCCAATGGCCGAACCCTTTGCAGAAGGCGCATTGGTCATTGCTAATGTCTCTTCGTCCAGTGTGGGGTGTTGGGGTGTGATCTTTAGAAGGTAGATCTCTGGGGGTGGTTGATTGGTAGTTCCCCCTTTGGTGTTGCCGTCCTACCGCTATACCCTGTATCTGGGCTATCATTACCCTTTCCTTTAAATCTTTCTTCTTTTTCTCGGATGCCCTATCATTCTCATTCTTTTGGTGTTCGTAATACTGAGCCATCTGAAGGATAGCTGCGGGTTTGGAGGCCCCCCAACTACTCTCACTCGTCTGCAGTTTTTGGGAGACTTCTTGTGTTAGGCCCTTTACATAATTTTGTACAAACAGGTGCTGTCCGGTTGCGTTGGTCATGTCTTGGCCACTGTAGTCGGAGAACACTGTCTCGAATCGGGAGAAGTATTCTGACACATCTTCCTGGGGTTTCTGTCGACAGGCCGTGACTATCGACCAGTCTACCTTTCTTTCCGGGACCAGGGTTTTTAACTTCTGAACTAGTTTGTCTGGGAGTTCCAGTATGTCCTTCACTGGTTTCCTTCCTGGCTCTCGCTGTCTATCTAGTTTACCGAGTTGGTCCCAGGTATGTCCAAACAGGTCCGTGTGGTCAGCCTTCCGGATTTGCTTCCACACGTCAGCTGGCAGGCATAACCCAAAGAACAAGTCAATATCCGCTAAAGTCATTATGGTCGAACCCAAGGCTGTGCCTAATTCGGTATAAAATGCCGTCGGGTTCTTTCTTAAATCGGGCAGGGTTTGCTTAAAGGTTAGGTATCTTGTCGGTCCCATGGTTGGTAAACCCAATTGTACACAACCCTCCCTTTTGCATTTTCATTATTGATATCATCGCTCGTTCCCTGGCCCCGTGGCGGGATCCAGTAAGGGGCCGCTTCTCTGATAGGCATCATAGTATTGGCTACTTCTACCGAGGTTGTTTCAGGGACCGTAATCTTGGCTTCTGGTTTCTGTTCCGTGAGGTGACGGAAGACCTCAAGCATTTGCATGAAGAGCTCCGTCGCCTCACGTTCAGTCCCATCTCCAACATCAATCTTCCTATACAGCGTTGTTAGTTTAGCGGGACCCTTACTTTGATACCTATCTTCATATGCGTTCAGGGTGTAGTAGCTGAACCGCAAGATGAAATGCCGTCTGTGGCTGTCGGCATGTGATTTATATACGCTCATTGTATAATCTTCGCTCTCCCTTCGTTCTACTAATGCCTTTGCTATTTTGTCGATCCCATCCCGTTCATCTTTGCTCAACCTGTTTAGTCTGGCTGGTGATTGTTTGCTAGCCTCGGGATCGTCTGATGAAGTTGTTAATGTGGCTGGTGCGGAGGCCGTGAGGGCCGGTGCACTAGCGCCAAGGTCGTTCTCGTTTACACTTAGGGCCCGCGGGTGTTGCTGGCAGGGGGCATACGGAGGGGGCATGTAGATGATTGGGGGACCTAGTAGTAACTCATCGTTCGCCTGCTGTTTGGAGGGTAATTCAGGGTAGAGCGTAGAGGGGGTCCTAACAGGACATTGGCCTGTTGACCCTGATTCTTGGTTTTGTGTAGCTTCCTTTCTTTCGTTTATTTCCTCTTCTAGTTGCTTTGCTGCCAGGTGGGCTGCCTTTCCTAATTCTTTCCCTATTTTTGCTTCTTCTCTTTTCTTTCGTTGTTCCGTTTCTTTGCGCCACATGCCGATACTGTCGAGCATAGTGGGCGTGGTCTTATTCTTCTGGAGCGCTATTTCTAATGTTTTTATTTTATTTTCATTAAAGGAACCTATCAGTGGCCACTGACTTTCAGGGTTCTTTTTCGTATATTTACGCCATAGTTTAGTGTAAGCTATAGCGACTAGTCCATACTTAGTGAACATGTCCTTATTAGGGGTGCCCTCCAGTGGAGCTGGATGGTTCATCTCTAATAAGCGGTCCGGGCTAAACAGGCTACCAACCAGTGGGGAGAAGATAGGCATGACGGATTACAACGGGGACAAAAGTCTGCACTACCTATCTTATCACGGCGGGCAAAGACTAGACAGAATATTTCTATTCTCCGTTGTTTGCCGGCGGTGAATACCTCAAACGAACCAATACCGAATAATCGGTCAACCAAAACAATTCAGTGGGGAGAATAAGTGGGCACAAAAAGTTATCGTTACCCACTCTTTCTCTACCTGCAAAGAGAGACCTTGTTCTTCCCTGTTTGCAGACAAAGAATCTCCAGACAATAATCCACGAACGACAGTTCGGGAAACAGTGGGGGAGGAAGATAGGCACGACGGATTACAACGGGGACAAAAGTCTGCGTTACCTATCCTTCACTGTTTGCAAAGAGAGAGCCTGTTGTTTTCTCCGTTTGCAGACAGCGAATCTCCAGAGGTTTTCAACAAAGCGTAATACTAGTATTATCCAAACAAAACAATCTTTTCTCAGTTCGTCGTGTTTACACGACCTTACCCAGACCGCATGGACGGTTTCCTGTCCTCTGGATCCAGCGCCCGATCGTCCTCTCTCCTTCGTGATGCCCGTGGCACTCCTGATGGTTCCCAGTCAGGACCGTAGATCACTCGAGAGAGGTCTGTTCAGAACTAGTGAAGGTCGGATGATCGGCTGTCAGACGAGGGTCTATCGGACACGAGCTCTTCCCGATCGTTGCAGTCGTTCACTCTGTCGTCGGGACCTCTCCCACTGGATCCACGTGTCGCTGATGGGCCCCACGCTTTGGGACGCCAATTGTGGAAAAAGGTAGGGCTAGGACCTTTCTCAAGATTTGCCCGGCGCTAACCGCCCTTGTACCATTCAAATTACCAAGCAATGAGGCAGGCGCCGGAGACCAGAAGGCAGGAAAACAGAAGTTTATTCCGACGGAGCAGAACACATCAGATCAGACAACAAGGTATCGTCTCGAGGTGCTCTAACAGCCTCTCGGAGGCCTGGCCTCTTATACACTGGTTTATGGCATGTGACCTTTCTTTATTACAATCAGAACATTGTGACATAGAGAAAAAGACATCCCCGCAATCCTCGTGTCAATCCCACCCCCATATATCCCCACAATAGAGGTCCTCAACCTGCTGATAAGAGGAGGGGGTCATCACGCAGCTGAGTGTTCCGTCGAGTCTTAGGGTGTGTGCGCCTGATCATATCACAGGGGGTGGGGAGGCCTGGATCAATAGAGGGTCCTTTGAAGGAGAGCGACCTCGTACAATAAGGGGCAGTAAATGATATCTGCCGGCTTAGGCGATGGCCTCAGACCTGTGTGGACAGCTGGACACGGGGGAAGGGGTCATCAAAGGAGTGGTATTCATGCCGCGTGGACAATCGAGCTGAGGGAAGGTTTATCAACAGAGGGGCATTCATGGGAGGAGAGGAGGTGTTGGTCAGGCGCTGGCGTGACTCCCAAGGACAGGGTCATGCAGAAGGGTCATGCTCATGAGGGGGAGGGAGGGGGAGCCAGGGTGCGCGGAGAATACTTGCTGGGTCAGAGGGGCGCGCTGGCGATTGATCGTGGACAGGGAGACCATGATATCTAAAATGGCTGCCGTGCACGTAGTACATAGGTGACAAGCTGGCGCAGATGATGTTCAGATCGCAAACTAAAATTCCACATGTCTTTGCTGGTAACACTGGTAAATTTGAGGTTCATGGAGTTTTGGTTCAGGATAGACTCAAATTCCTGTAGTTGGTCATGGGAGCCGCTCCAAACACAGAAGATGTCGTTGATATAACGTTTCCAGAGGGTGACGTGGGCACTGAAGTGGGAGATCTTATTCACCACCAGCTCCTCCCACCAGCCCAGATAAAGACATGCTAGGCTGGGGGCAAAGCAAGTGCCCATCGCCACCCCCCGGATCTGTTTATACAAAAGTTTGTCGAAGATGAAAAAATTGTTAGTTAGACATTCCCACATCATGTCAAGGAGCATGTTAGTGTGTGACAAGTGAGAGACAGATCTATCTTTCAGATAATATTTACATGCCTCCACCTCCAGGTCTTGTGGGATACTTGTATACAAGCTGGCAACATCAAAGCTTACCAGCCAGTATTCTGGGCTCCATGTCACGTCCTTAATGATTTTTAGGAAATCAGATGAGTCCCTCACATATGAGGGTAGGTTAGTTACATAGGGCTGTAAGAAGTGGTCTATGTATCTAGAAGTGTTTTCATACAAACTCCCTATCGATGAAACAATAGGTCTGCCCGGTGGTGTCTGAAGACTTTTATGGAGTTTGGGCAATAAATACAGTGCGGATAGTTTGGGATATTTGACATAGAGATAATTAAACTCATCGTCCTCAATCAAACCCCTAGCTTTCCAATCTCTCAGTTTGTCTCCATATGCACATTTTGCCACATTATACTCTTCCTTAGTTGCTTTGACATAGTTATTGACATCAGACAATTGTATGAGACCTTCCTCTAGATACATATCAAGTGGCCAGACCACCACATTCCCACCCTTGTCACTATTCCTAATGACCACATCTGACCAACCCTCCATCTCCTTTAAAGCCAGAAACTGTAGTTTACTAAGATTCCAATTTACTTTGGGCTTCATTCTGTCCATATTTCTCATCTCAAGTATCATGCCTTGTTCAAAGCTATCAATATAGCTATTAGTAATTTGTGGCACAAAAATAGATTTGGGTTTGAACCCACTCTTACTGCCCATTTCGACTGAGAGCTCAGTGTCAACTAAGTTGAATAATGCATCATCGCACACATTGTCACAACCAGCTAATATTTGCACAGATTGCAAAAGTTCAGCATCATTCACACTTAGTGCACTGGGTTTATCAACATTTAAGTTTTTTCTCAGCCGAGGTTTAGTCGCAAACCATTTTTTTAACTTGAGTTTGAGGGTGAAGCAAAACAAGTCAATACGGGCATTAGTAAAGTTAAATGTGGATGTTGGACAGAATGAAAGCCCCTTGGATAAAACTTCAAGTTGTGTAGGAGTCAAAGTACGTTTAGAAAGATTTACCACTGTTCTGGGATTTACTTCTTCGCTGCTTTGCCTCTGGTTAGGACGCCCACCGGACTTTGTGCTGCCTCTGATGATTTTTTGCCGCGACCGTATCCGCCTCTGCCGCCTTTTCCACGCCCTTTTGATGGGGTACCTGCTTGGCGACCCTGTGCCATTAGGGCTACTTCCTTTAAAATTAGATCTTTTGCCGGGATTACTTCGACCGGCTCAGAGATATCGCTCTCAACTGATTCATTATCCTCATCCAAGTTTGCGGGCTCCCCCTGGATTGTTTCCGATGGGTTATGCACTTTTTTCTTCGTTGACGGCGTTGGTTCTGCTTTATTTTTCTTAGCAGCATCTCTAATGACGTCGTATCTTTTAGCAAAGGTCAGGATTTGGCCTTTAATATAATCGATTTCATCACGGTGAAACTTCCGCTGCTTTTTTTCTTTTATTTCTTCCTCGATTTTTTCTAGGCGTTTATTCATTTTATCCATTTCAGTGGTAAATTCACTTTCTGTATATTTGGCCTTCAGTTTCACAATTAAGGCTTCCCCTTCTGTGTTCAGCGTTGCGCACTCTTTCTCTGCGTTCTTGATTAGCATTTTCAACATGTTGAGTGAACAGTTATGGTTATTGTCCATCCATTCACTAATCAGTTCAGGGTCGGGGTTCTGGAATGTAGGAATAACAAAAATCCTTAAACCTCGCGGTATCCTATTACATTCAAGATATTTGGTGAGGGCAGCCGCCTCCCACCACCGCGACTGTTCACGTTTAAGGTTTTTCCACAATGCATCCCAAAGTGTCTTAAGTTCATCAATTTGCTTACCAGGGGGTCTCGTTTCTTCTCCACCACTGGCCTCTGTGGGTGTAAAGAGCTTTGCTGCTGCCTCCAATCTCCTATTGTTTCTGTATTCCGTCATATTTCCTGACACAGCCAACCAGCCGGTATATGGCCGTGTACACCGTTACTCTCCGTATTGCTCTGATGTAGAACTAGACTGCAGTCCCAAACAAGGGCGGGAAATCACGCTGAAAAGTTAGCACCACCAATGTTCCAGCGTGTTTATCCAAAGCTGGAAACACTGTTGTCAATTTGCAGGGCTCAGACACACTTATTTGTTGAGTCCGTTCGGTAGAATGAATGATTCCAATAGCTGGAAACGCTGATACAATGTTGCACTTTAACAAACAATTACAAGCCTGTTCGTTCAGACACGGCTTGCTTACAGTTCGTTCCTGAGTACCAGATACAATGTTGCAAACTTACGCGGCTTGCTTCAATTCAAAGCCGATTGTTGCAGCGGTTCCTCAATGGCGGTTTGTTTGTACCGGATACAATGTTGCAAACTTTCACGGCTTTCTGTAGTTCAAAGCCGATTGAAGCGGCGGTTTCCAAACAATTCCAAGCCTCGTTCTAACGATTCTTTCCGAGGTTTGGATACAGTGTTACACACTTACGCGGCTTGCTTTTCAGTTCATTCCTGGATACCGGATACAATGTTGCAGCTTTTCACGGCTTTCTGTAGTTCAAGGCCGATTGTTGCAGCGATTCCCCAATAGCGGTGTAGTTCAGTCAGGCGGGCAGGAGCAATTACTTTTGATTCAACACACAAAGGATTGGCGTGCTCGAGCACGTGTGTTGAATATGAATATATATATATATATATATATATCCACTCAAAGTTCAACAAATGATGGCACTCCACTCAGAAAATCCTTAAACAGCATTTATTTTAGGCTGTGAAGACCTACGCGTTTCGAATGTGTCGTTCTTGATCACGGTAGTAGTTTAAACAATAAGTCCCTTTTCACTTTTTCCATATATACAAATTTCACTCTATGCATTCTGGGCATTGTAGTTAAATTACATAATTCAACTTTAAAGCAACATTTCCTAACTGTTTTGTTAAAGCATATGGAAATGACAAAGATTTACATAAATCGTAACAGGTTTACTATTTGTTGATCTGTTAAGGGCACTCAGCCCTAGAAACACGGAATAGCCATCCCTTCTGCCAATTACAGTAGTTGTATATACAAAAAAGTGAATGAAATTCGCGAACCAACACTGTAAAACTTAATAAAAGCACATAGGATGTATTCTCCACCGCTAAGCCACACACACCTGGACATTTTTCTCACTAATATACAATATGTTGAACTGAACACTGTATGCATGACATCAAAAGGGTACTTAGTCCGATCAATAAATAGTAAACCTGTTACGATTTATGTACGACACGTTCAAAACGCGTAGGTCTTCACAGCCTAAAATAAATGCTGTTTAAGGATTTCCTGAGTGGAGTGCCATAATATGTTGAACTTTGAGTGAATAAATTACGGGATCCTGCCTTGGTCCCGTTGTTTGGCACCAGCTCCTTTGTGCTCCCCCTGCGACGAGGCAAGTTGTGAGTATATATATATACACGTTAATGCCCATGATTAAACAATAAAGGATTGAAGTCCCTTTTCACTTTTGCCATATATACAAATTTCACTCTATGCATTCTGGGCATTGTAGTTAAATTACATAATTCAACTTTAAAGCAACATTTCCTAACTGTTTTGTTAAAGCATATGGAAATGACAAAGATTTACATAAATCGTAACAGGTTTACTATTTGTTGATCTGTTAAGGGCACTCAGCCCTAGAAACACGGAATAGCCATCCCTTCTGCCAATTACAGTAGTTGTATATACAAAAAAGTGAATGAAATTCGCGAACCAACACTGTAAAACTTAATAAAAGCACATAGGATGTATTCTCCACCGCTAAGCCACACACACCTGGACATTTTTCTCACTAATATACAATATGTTGAACTGAACACTGTATGCATGACATCAAAAGGGTACTTAGTCCGATCAATAAATAGTAAACCTGTTACGATTTATGTACGACACGTTCAAAACGCGTAGGTCTTCACAGCCTAAAATAAATGCTGTTTAAGGATTTCCTGAGTGGAGTGCCATAATATGTTGAACTTTGAGTGAATAAATTACGGGATCCTGCCTTGGTCCCGTTGTTTGGCACCAGCTCCTTTGTGCTCCCCCTGCGACGAGGCAAGTTGTGAGTATATATATATACACGTTAATGCCCATGATTAAACAATAAAGGATTGAAGTCACCACGAACCTCGAGTGCCGCCTCAAGTCTTCTTCTTCTGTGGCAGACTTCCTTGGGAACATATGGCGTGCTTAGCTATGCGACCTTCAGCGTGGCTGCGCGCTGGGATGGCACCCCCCGCAAGTGTTAAGGGGGTCGCATCTTGGAAGACCCTCTGACTGCTTAGCACGAAATCTGGACCGGGTGTAGCTGCGGATGCGCAGTCCATACCTGAATGGGACCACACCCTTACTTTAATGGTGTTCTCCGCCCCGCGACGGATGGAAGTGCAAGGCAGGGGGAGAGGACTGTGAATGACTACAGGAAATGCCCAGAATAATTGCTGCAATCCCTGCCTGACTACACAGCCTTTCGGTCACTCACCTGACAAGATGCACCGATGAATGGGGTCGCTGCCAGCTTGAGATGGACGCTGCATGCTGGGAAATGTTGTTCACCTGTGGAAACAGAGACGATTCCAGGCCGTGTTTTTGAGGCAGCCCACACTACTTCAGGCGGTGGGAAGGACACATTTTTTTTAAAAACGGGACTGCAAGCAACAGTGGCGAATTACTAACCAGGGGGGCATTTTGAAAAAGGAAAGCAAGCCCCCGAAACGCGTTAATGCCCATGGTTTAACAATAAAGGATTGAAGTCACCACGAACCTCGAGTGCCGCCTCAAGTCTTCTTCTTCTGTGGCAGACTTCCTTGGGAATATATATATATATATACCATTGAAATTCGCATATATAGTTATTTGCACTAACTATATATCGCGCACCCGCATTCCACTGCTGATGATGTCACATATTACATCATTCATGACATGGTCAGTGACATCACTGATGACATCACTGATGACATCTCAAATGACATCACTGATGAAATCACTGATGACAACACCCAGTGACTGCATGTTTCTGTAAAGTTAAATTATGTCTTACATATTGAAGAATGAGTGGATATATAAGTGTCTGGATGAAGGATTTAGTAGGTGCATGACTGACTGTATGAGAGAATGAATAAATGTGTCTAACTGAGTGCATGGGTTAGTGACTAAACTGTCTTAATTTGTGCATCATTATGTCTGTTGTTCTGTAAACTGCTGCATGTGTTGATCAGTAGCTATATGAGTAACTATATGGGTTATTGATTGGCTGCCCAAGTATTTGTATGGGAGACTGAGTGTGTGTGTGGGTGGCTGGGAGTGTGTGGCTCTGTGCATAGATGTGTGAGTAGTTGATTCACTATATGTATGGGTTCAAAAGTGCATGTGGAAACAGCTGTATGGGCGGTTGACTGTCTGCATGAGTGTATTGGTGAGTGAATGGATTTCTCAGTGCTACATGTCAAAGTAAGTACATATGTAAAACACAGTACATGTGAGAGTTGACATATATAAATAACTGTGCATAAGAGCCAGTGAATGTGTGAGTGGCTGTATGGATCATTGTGAACATGTATCAGGGATTGTATAAGAGAGTAAATATGTGTTAGTATATGTTTGAAT
Source organism: Lissotriton vulgaris (assembly GCF_964263255.1). Taxonomy (NCBI): domain Eukaryota; kingdom Metazoa; phylum Chordata; class Amphibia; order Caudata; family Salamandridae; genus Lissotriton; species Lissotriton vulgaris. The sequence continues at coordinate 179,730,078 of NC_141700.1, forward strand.
AAGTAAGGTGTGAATAACTGTATAGTTGAGAAAATGGAGGTGTGATTGATTCTTTGCATGACTGACTAGGTGAGTGAGTAACTCCATGGATAAGGGACAGTCTGTGAGTGTCTGTATTACTGATTGTATCTAAGGTTATATTAGAGTCTGAAGATGTTCATTGTATTATCACATAAATGATATCATCAGTGATGTAATCAGTAATGTCAAATGAGATGTCATCAGTGATGTCATCAGTGATATCATTTGAGATGTCATCAGTGATGTCATCAGTGATGTCATCAGTGATGTCATCAGTGATGTCACTGACCATGTCATGAATGATGTAATATGTGACATCATCAGCAGTGGATTGCGGGTGCGCGATATATATATATATATGCGAATTTCAATGGTTTTGTGCGAGTAAAATAAGGTTTTGTAAATGCTAATCCCTAACTATATATGGTCTATAACCTATGGTTTTTTCAGTGAATATATTACCTACTGGCGGTCGCCAGTAGGTAGTTATAGTTAGGATTTTTTTCAATGTTAAATCTGAAAATTCTATTTGGAATAACTTTGGCGCCGGTTGACGAATCTGCCTGAAAATTTCCTCAAAATGGCCTCGCGGCGTTCCGGTCCTTCCCTGAAAGTTTGGGGGGGATTCGTCAAGCGGGGGCTGAGATAAAAGGGGGGTCCCAAAACGCGTTTTCCCCATGTTAATTTCCATAGGGCGGTCGATTTCACTTTTAGCCCGAACGGCTGAATGGATTTCCACCAAACTTGGCAAAATTGTAGGGACTGGTAGCCCGATGTGCCTTTGCTATGTCTCAAGATATGTGCTCCAGTGGATTTTGAGTAATTAAGGTTCAAAAAAATATATATATCTATAGCAGCGCTCCGGTAAGCGCACCGGTACGCGCACCGGGCGCGTCACGCGACTTGCGCGGAGAAAGCTGATTGGCTCTGGGGGGTCTGTAAACATTCTAAACAGTCCGGAGCGGCCGCCATCTTGTGTCTCGGTAGGATCGAGACACAAGAGGTGGCCAAAACAAAGGGGGAAATGACCATAAGGGGGCAGAGTAGACCCCCCTTGACCCCCTAGGTTTGATGTGGGGGCCATAAAAGGGCCCCACGGGGCAAAAAAAAAATAAAAAAAATTTTTGATTTTCGCGGGGTGAGCGCCCGGTACGCGCACCGGTAAGCGTACCGGGGAGTGTACCATGGGGAAAAAGAATGACAGTTTTAAAAGTAGCTGATTAGAAAAAAAAATGTTTAGTTGTTTTTTTTATATATACACATACATATATATAAATGCATATGCACATATATATATGCATATATGTCTATATGTGTGCGTGTAGAGAGAGGTAGAGAGGTAGAGGTGTAGAGGTAGAGAGGTAGAGAGGTAGAGAGTAGAGAGTGAGTAATAGAGAGTAGAGAGTGAGTAGTAGAGAGTAGTAGAGAGCAGTAGAGAGAGTAGCAGAGTGAGTAGTAGAGAGTAGTAGAGTGAATAGTAGAGTGAGTAGTAGAGAGTAGTAGAGAGTGAGTAGTAGAGACTGAGTAGTAGAGAGTAGTAGAGAGTAAGTAGTAGAGTGAGTAGTAGAGAGCAGTAGAGAGTGAGTAGTAGAGAGTGGGAGAGAGTAAGTAGTAGAGAGTAGTGGAGAATATTCCAAAGTTTGGCACAGCACCACTTTCACAATGAGTCCAATCAAATCATATCACTTAGAGTACTTATTGAAGCGCTGAATCTTGGTGTATATTCAAATGCTTTTATTTTCCTTAAGTTTATGTACCACAGCCAGCCGAAACGTTTCGTTCTGTACAACAGAACTTCTTCAGGGCGTTCTTATTTCCTTCAAGTTATGTCGGTATCCCGTTGTCATATAACTAGATATTTCTTCCAAATGTTAGACGAGACATAAGTATATTCTTATTAAAAGTGACTAGGTATCAATTTTACCCACACAATTCGGGCAGACTTGAGTAATTTATAGCATCCTCAAAGTCAGTCTTTCAAAAATTCCAAAGTATAGGACATGATAATCCAAATCCAAATGTTTCTCAAGAAAAGTCATTTACAATCGTTCGGAATATCGGTGTTTGGGCAGATATGATCCAGGGACCCCCAGTATGCAAGGGGAATTAGTCCCCCCTCTGCAAAGGCGCCAGTGGCCTGCATTGCAGAGAGGTGTAACAAGGGTGTGGCCTCATTACACTTCTCTGCAATGCAGCTCCCTTGCGCATACTGGAGGCTCCTGGTGGACTAGTTGACCCCAGGGACCCCCAGCATGCAAGGGGAATTAGTTCCCCCTCTGCAAACGCGGCAGTGGGCTGCGTTGCAGAGAGGTGTAACAAGGGGCATAGTCTCATTACACCTCTGCAATGCAGCCCCAGGCGCATACTGGAGGTTCCAGGTGGGCTAATTGGCCCCCAGGGGCCCCCAGTATGCAAGGGGAATTAGTTTCCCCTCTTCAAACATGCACGGGGGCTGCGTTGCAGAGAGGTGTAAAAAGGGTTGTGGCTTCATTACACCTCTCTGCAATGCAGTCCCCTGGCGCATACTGGAGATTCCTGGTGGGCTTTCAGGTCTTATATAGTTAGGAATTAGCATTAAAAAAACCTTTGAAATTCACTGAAAAAACCACAGGTTTCACACCAGTTATAGTTAGGAATTAGCATTTAAAAAACCTTTGAAATTCACTGAAAAAACCATAGGTTTCACACCAGTTATAGTTAGGAATTAGCATTTAAAAAACCTATTAAATTCACTGACAAAACCAGTTATAGTTAGCTGGAAATTTTACTGATATAAAACCAATGAAATTCCACGTTATAGTTAGTTGGACTCACTATAACTTGCGCGTGCAATGCACTGCTGATGACGTCACATATTACATCACTCATGACATGGTCAGTGACATCACTCATGACATCACTGATGACACCATCCTTGTGACATAGTGACAGACCTCCTTTCACTGTAATGTAACCCTTGAAACACATATTCAAAAATAGAAACTGAAATTTAAAAAAAAATGGAGATACCCATATCAGTTACAACAAGCAATTCAGTAATTCCACCATCTATATGCACATCCAGTCATTCACCAACAGTTCTATATAGTCACTCATACATATACTCACTCATCATATGAAGTGATACACCTATACATCCTGTTACACACCGACAGTCATCCAAAAGTTACTCACACACATACTCACACGTGCAAATAAACTATTGAACATCCATTTATTTGAATATAGAGTTATACACACACTTCCACCTTACTTGTATTGAAAATTACACATATTTATTCTCTTAAACAATCACTTATAGAAACACATACTTATTTAAACAGGAACTCTTACAATCTCTTACTCTCACATATACTCACTTATATACATCAATATTCACATATACTAGATTAAAACATATGTAGTTACTGATAAAGACACTAGTGAGACAGTCATTCACTCACTAACAAACACATATACACACTCATCCATCCATACAGTCCTGCACATATGCTGTCTTCAAAACACATACAAACAGCGAGTCAGTCACTCATGCATCTATGTGCTAAGTAATACCCCCACCAAACCATATAGACACTCATACTGATACTAAGAGAAACATCTAATAACCCATACACATACGCATGTAGCTACTTACCAACACATGTAGCCACTTATACACAAAGTGAAACAATAATATATATATTTAAATATTTAAACATTACTCACTAATATTTATTTTTCAGAAAGACACATATTCACTGGATGGTGTCATCAGTGATGTCATGAGTGATGTCACTGACCATGTCATGAGTGATGTAATATGTGACGTCATCAGCAGTGCATTGCACGCGCAAGTTATAGTGAGTCCAACTAACTATAACGTGGAATTTCATTGGTTTTATATCAGTAAAATTTCCAGCTAACTATAACTGGTTTTGTCAGTGAATTTAATAGGTTTTTTAAATGCTAATTCCTAACTATAACTGGTGTGAAACCTATGGTTTTTTCAGTGAATATATATATATGTATATATATATGTGGACCTGATTCACTATGGTAAAGGTAAACTTACTTTTTTGTATAATAGAACTATTTACAACAGTAAACCTATTTTACGAGTCAGTAATAGGTTACCGACTCTCAAAAAATGGTTTGTACATACCACAACCCATTTTAGCGGTAGCAAACGTGTTGATTTCTCATTTACGACTGCTAAAAAGGGTCGTACATCTGGCCCTTTGTGATCTATTTGAAAACCCTATTTTTTTAGGTGCCAACGAAAAATTTAACAATGTATTTTTTTTGTAACCTGGAGCACAGTAAACCAGGTATTAAACACAGCTTCATTCAGGGTACAAACATAACCATGCCCCCAATTTTAAAAAGTAGTCATGCCTTTCTGGAACGTCAATTGAAAAGCTCATTTATTTTACAGCATTATGTACAGCATGTTCATCTTGAAGTCTAGGCACAGAGCAGCAGGTTCTACTATAGGAATGTTCATTGTGAATAACACATTTTATGCTTGCTGACGCAACCATTGTGACCTTTAAATCATATGTTAAAAGCCGAGCAAGGCCCACAAAGCTATTCGTTCTTCCAAAACCGATAATTGGGTCATTCTAAAACACCTGTCCTTCAAAGTGCTACGAAAGAGCAAAACTGTAGTTTCAAGCACTGAAGAAAAGCAAGCTAACATTACTCAAACTTGGAGTAACTTGTTGGTAAGCAGGATTGGAAAATCATATAATGAGGTTTTAGAGAACTGTGTTTAAACCAACACTTGTAAATTCTGGTAGACTCCCTCCCCAGGGACAGACTTTAATGTTAATGTAAAAGATGCTAAAGATCAGAGACCTCTTCAGAGAGTAAAGATCCAACCTTATATCTTGCTAGGTTTACATTTCCAGCGTGTGTCTTATAAAATTGCTTGCTTTCTGCTTCTTAAAAATAATGTAAAACTTGTGGGCATGTCTCTTGTTTAGTTGAAAGACTGTAGGAGAAACTAAAAAAAATTAAGTGAAAAGAAATACAAATACTATTCCAAGATGTTATCAACGTACACTAAAAATATTGAATATGCAGATTGCCTTATTAAGAGATGGGTGATTGCTGCTTCTGTAATCGGTTTAATTACACTGAAACCCTTCAAAAGACAAATCAGCTAGTTTACAGATAAAAACAAATCTGTAAAAATGAGTTCAACAGATCTGTAACATATTTCACTTTTCAAACTATTTACAAAAAAAATCAAACGTGGATCAAAATACTTATACATTTATAGTCACAACCAAAGTACCCATAGATGTCTGGTCCCCAGATACTATATCATTCCTTGAAAGTTTTGAAAGAACAGCAAACTATCAGAATCATTTGTGTTTAAAGAGGATACATCGCATGCAGATTCAACAGGGTGAACTGTAATGTTTCTGGGCTCTTAGATGCAACAAAAGTGGTTGACATTTGCGAAGTTGCTACTACATGTGAAGATTTTTATCGAATAATTATTTTCAGATTTCGGCTGCTTACTGTGAAGATCAGAAAGACAGGGCGACCAGGGTTATTGATTCACATTACCACAGGCATGTATTGGTGTAATCCATTTAGGCCCTCTATGAGGTCTGTGGCGTTTCCTAATTCAGCCTGAAATAGTGTTCGGACTGAATCAGGAAGTACAAGGGCTTGGGGAATACTACATTCCCAGTCACTGGCACCAGACATTTCCCAACTTAAAAGTCACAAAATGGGGCAATACTGTGAGAATTGTGTGTGTTATTCTCAAATCCTACAGTAATTTCCAATTCCTCATGGGTTCCTATTTATCGAACTTGTGTTCCCATAGTATTCCTGACTCCTGAAATTCCTGATTCCCAGGGATCGTTCATTTTGATAACCGGAATGTTGATGTTGTTCGCTTTGGACTTGCAATGGATACTTTAGTCTCAATTCTCATGTGGTGTAATGTCTGACCTCTCTTCCATCTTGGGCTCAGCATCAACACACCATTTCTTTGGTGAACACTGTATTCACCTAATGCAATGAATACATAAATAAATGTATTTAATTATTTGTAGTTCCATCCTGAGCATCAGGTTCAGGACCAGTTTAGAAGCATGTTATGTTTGTAGCATCCATCTTCTAGTTAACTGTAACAATATTAAATCAGTCGATCGTAGAAAATGAATGGTATTTGCGCTAATTTACCCTTAAGTCACACAGTTATTAAATCCCAAGAGATGACTGGTTGTTAGAGAAACTTTGGTAAGACCCACATGTGTGCACAACTTCTAATTATGCTATTCTCAAACTTTCTAATGCTTTTACCTCTGTCATACTGAAGAATAGGTCAACCCTTGTATTGCAGTCTAAAACTTCAGTCGACATAGCTGCAATAAAATAAGCACTTTAGCTCTCTACAGCAAGGCGCTTCTATAGAGGTAGTTCCCCTTTCATATCGCAATAATTATTAAAATATTCAGGGCCATATTCACATGGAGCTATCGCCAAACTAACAGCACTTTATTGCAGCCAAAGTCGTTATAAATTTACCCCACCATTCACAAGCAGGAGCTAACAGCCCACAGCACCAGTTTTCCTGCGATAGCAGCTGCATAAATCATCGCCACAGAGGACCCCTGCAACTATCGCTAATGAGATTCAGAGTAGGCGTTCCCATCGAAAAACATGCAACAACATCACACCTCAACATTCACAACAACCAGCCAGATCGGCGATAAGAACACAAAACACATGATAAGGTGCATTAGCAGCAGGAAATTTACGCCTACTCTGATCTGGTGTAAAGTCAGATGGCAGCCTGCACCACAATAGGGAGCCCAGCACAGGGCGTCATCGGAAGGGCAACAGATGCCATGGAGCAACTGATTATGCAGGTCTGGCACCCAAGAGGTCCACAACACCGACCGCCACCACTCCCAGGTCCTCCCCGGGCGCCCCCGGCAAAGACATGCCACATCAGCTACACCTAAGCATGTACCAAATAATCCACCTGATGTCGCACAATCACAACTGGTGACAAGCATGTGTCGGCACAGATATGACCATCACACATTCACTATCATAGAAAACAATGATACTTTATTGAAACTTCACAGAAATCAAATGAAGACACATGGCGGCTCCCCTCAACACAATCCGTAGGTCACAGCCTGCAAGACAAAAAAAATGACAAGAAGGTGTGCCCTGCACACATCAAAGGACAGAGAGAGACCGAAGGAGAGAGAGAGAAGAGAGAGCGAAGGAGAGAGAGAGAAGAAGAGAGGTGACGAGAGAGAGGAAGAGAGAGAGAGAGAGAAGAAGAAGAGAGGGGGAGAGAGAGAGAGAGAGAGAGAGACAAAAGAAGAAAGGGGGAGAGAGGGAGAAAGAGAAGAAGAGGGGGAGAGAGAGAGAGAGAAGAAGAGAGGGGGAGAGAGAAAGAAAGAAGAAGAGAGGGAGAGAGAGAGAGAGATGACCCTGCGCACCCAGGCCACACAGCTCACCTGCTGCCACCGGTGTGTCTCCAACCACTTAGCGGTACGTATTGCAGCACACCAGGTCCCACATCTGAGACAGAGCCGTCATCTGAAACAGAGTCCAGAGACATAACTGGCACTGTACACACACTTGCACACGACAACATCACCCAGTCACCCATGCACACCCAGGCAGAGGCATTCCAGCCCCTCCCGCCACCCATCAGAGCATACCTGCCCCTGGGCACCCAGGCAGAGGCATCCCAGCCACTCCCGCCGCCCATCGGAGCATGCCCGCTCATGCACACCCGGCCCACACTACTCACCTTCCGCCATCGGCATGTAGACTGCAGGTCCCACCACGTGCCGCTGCAAGCCACAAGCCCGAGGCCTGCAGACATGGCACTCTCCACACCATGCATCCACGCTGCACTGGCCACCAGGAACCACGTCTGGTGCTGAGACTATGTTACACCATGGCATGGTATGAACCAGGGCACCCGGCAACATCACAGCCTGCACAGCCGTTCAGCCCAATGGGTGTCACTAACTTTGTGACCCCGGAGGTGAGCTACATGACTGTAGGCCCGCGCAGGACGCTGGCACGGCCTACACTGCAGTCAAGCAAGACACACAAATTCTGAGCAGTCCAGACCGCCGGGACGGGCCATCAACACAGGCTGCACACCCTCTCAGAAGCTCAAGGTGCCAATAACTCGGTGCACCGTAAGTCACCGTCTCGTGGCGGGGTGCCTTTGCCGGGCACAATGCAGCATCTGCCACAAACCCTGTCCAACCCTAGTCAGCGTCCCGTGGCGGGGTGCCTGTGCAGGCCGCAATGCAGCGACTGCCACAAACCCTGTTCAACCCCAGTCATCTTCCTTTGGCGGGGTACCTGTGCAGGCCACAATGCAGTGACTGCCACAGACCCTGTTCAAACCCAGTCAGCGCCACGTGGTGATAGGCCTGTGCCGGCATCAAGACCTCGGGTCCGTCATCCAGTCACCACCAGCAGAAGGGTATGTGATGTTGTCGGCCCCTTATATTTGCGGGGTCACATGGCCTGTGACGCCAGTGCCGGGTGGGTGTGGTGTGCGTGCAAACCTTCCCTCATGGATTGGCTGTGACATGCTGACAACTAGACCAGTGAGCTGCACACCACCAGCGAGTACGCCTGCGACGGGTAGCAATGAGGCCCCCCTGGGAGCGTGAGCGGAGTGGTCTGTCCTGCCATACACCAAAACATAGCAGGGCTTGCAAAAATAACTTGTGGGCACTGGTCGTGGTCCAGTCCATGTCCGGACAAGAAAGTGGCTGCTGCATGTGTCCCTGTTGTGGTGTCCACAGGATCCGTGATACAAATTGCTATGTTGCACCCTCTGACTGCCATCCCACAGGATGTGCATCATTGACGCAAGGGAAATCAATGTCCCTACATTCATCCACACATACATACATGAATGAGAAAAGACATGACACAGAAGTGCGTCACTGGATGTTTATTGCACATCCAGTGCTTTTCTGCAGCTGGAGCAGTACAGGGCACTGCTGAATACACCACACTATATGGGCCTGTGGAGGGCCAGCCAGAGTCCATCCATGGAAGACCAGTACTGCAGAAGAGGAGGGGTGCAGTCCGCAGTCTTGTCGCCTTGTCATTGGTCATCAAACAGGATGTGGTGGTCCATGTCGCTGTCCAAGGTGAGTGTATCTGAGTGAATCGGGGCTCAGTTTAAGGTATTGGGGCCATGTGCGGGACCAACCATGAACAGGCCAGGTGGCGGAAATGAATGCTACTAAGCCCTTCTGATCCCAAGCCCATCCACGTCCTCGTCCCCGGATATGTGTCCACAGGTTCCGTGACACAAATTGCTATGTTGCACCCTCTGACTGCCATCCCACAGAATGTGTATCATTGATACAAGGGAAATCACTGTCCCTACATTCATCCACATATACTTACATGAATGAGGAAAGACATGACACAGCAGTGCGTCACTGGATGTTTATTGCACATTCAGTGCTTTTCTGCAGCTGGAGCGGTACAGGGCACTGCCGAATACACCACAGTATATGGGTCCGTGGAGGGCCAGCCAGAGTCCATCCGTGGAAGACAAGTACTGCAGAAGAGGAGGGGTGCAGTCCGCAGTCTGGTTGCCTTGCCATTGGTCATCAAATAGGTGAGTGCATCTGAGTCAATCGGGGGTCAGTGTAAGGTAATGGGGCCATGAGCGGGACCAACCATGAACAGGCCAGGTGGTAGAAATGAATGCTACTAAGCCCTTCTTATTACAAGCTCAAGCACGTCCTCGTCCCCGGATATGTGCCCTGCCCCACATGGGGGTGTTGCTGTACTGGCTGCAGCACTGTATGGCGCTGACACCTCAGGTGCCGGAGGTTGTCTGTCTACCACACTGTGTGGCACTAACACCTCAGGTGCCGGAGGTGGTCTGTCGCCGCACAGGGAGGCACTGACACCTCAGGTGCTGGAGTGGTTAGGCCTCCCACACAGGGAGGCACTGATACCTCAGGTGCTGGAGTGGTTAGGCCTGCCGCATAGGGAGGTACTGACACCTCGGGTGCCAGAGTGGTTAGGCCTGCCACACAAGGAGGCACTGACACCTCAAGTGCCGGAGTGGTTAGGTCCTGCTGCCCAAGGAGGCATGGCCACACCAATGTGCGGAGTTGTTGATGTTGTGGGTGCAGCAGCATTCAACATCACCACGCCTTGTTGCAGCAATGCCATGATGAGGATCTGTAGTGCATGCTGGATCCCAGCTACATTCCGGTGATGTTCATAGGTGGCTGCAATCCTTTCCGCCTCCATCCGCACCATGTCCTCCATGAGCCTCTGCATCTGTGGCAGCTCACGGCTGATATCGCTAGAGCCACTCTGAGCGGACGGGTGGTCTTCTCTCCACATCATGACTACAGCTATGTCAGTCAGGGCTCGTTGGAGACCATTTAGGATGGCGTCAAGTTTGATTGTCATGTTGCCGAAGCCCAACCACACCTGCTCTGCGGTCTCACTCTGGCACTGCAGAACACAGAGTTGGAAGGCTTGGGGGGGTGCCAGGGCTGTGGGTGCCTCCTGCTGGGTGCTTTGGGTAGTGGGTGGTGTCTCCTCGATGCAGCGGGCCTGCCCTGATCCTGGAAGTGAGTTGCGGATGAAGTCCATGATGTCTTGGATGGCTTGGGTGTCAATGCTTGTGCTGTCCTCCTCATCATCAGTGAAGAGTGGCTGGAACTGCTCTGCAGGAGGGGTTGACGGTGCGCCTGCTATGTGAAGGGGAGATGGTGTATTACGATATGTCCACATGTATGTAGCTCCATGGTACATGCTGACATTCAGACAGCATGGCATTGTGCTTTGTGACAGTCTGTAGATCTGGGCAACGACCCAGAGTCATTGTGGGTGTGCACTGTGCTCTGCTTGATTGTGCATGTGTGCCATTGTGTCCATCTCCACCCATCTCCCCAGTACCTGGTGGTCACTCACCCTGTTGTAGTTGTGTTGTGTCCTGTCGAGCAGTGTTCGATCCCCCGACACCGACCACAGTCTCCACACTGATGACTGTTGACACCAGCTCCTCCATGTCATCCAGCTCGAGCTGTGTCACTAGGCCCCCACCTCCAGTCTGCGTTGCTGCCTTCCAGTTGCCAGAGAGTTTCTCCTTGGTCTGCCCCTTGATGTCATTCCATCGTCTCTTGATCTCGTCCATTGTCCTCTTGTGCTCCCCAATGGCATTCACCTTGTCCACGATGTCCCGCATATTCCGTTTTTGGTGCCCAATGACACGTTGTAGGTGATGAACAGTTGGTGATGGTGTTCCATCACCTCTGTAACTATGATCCTGTTTGCCTGCGGACTGAACTTTGTCTTTCTCTTCTTCTTGTCCTTGCCCAGCCCTGTCCCTAAGTGCTTGTGGGGTGCTTGTGGGGTTGCGCTCATCATCTGCGCCTGCTCCGGCTGCCTCCATGGTGCTTGGGTGTTGGTCAGTTTGTGTTCGGATGTTTTTTCTACTTTTATGGTGATTTTTCCAGCCTGCCAGGTGTGTGTTGCAGGCCTGGCGCTGCTTATTGCTGGTTTCCTCATCGCACTTGGGCCCATTGCAGGTTTTTTGGTGTTGTGGTTTGTGTTTTTGTCTCCATCGAGGTGGTTGTATCGCAAACATTGTCCACCGTTTCGGCACACTATCACATGGTACAGCTGTGTTGTGAATTCCACGTTGACACAGGGTTATTTTCCCATGATGGGCTGCGATGTTGAAAGTTGCGTTACACTACTCTTGCGGTAGTTATCACACGTTCTTGTGAATATACCAATCAATCAGTCATTTGTCATTTGTAAAGCGCACTACATACCCGGGAGGGTCTCAAGGCACTGGGGGGGCTCTACTGATCGAACAGCCAGGTCTTGAGCATCCTCCTGAAGGTCAGCAGGTGTTGGGTCTGTCGTAGGCTCAGTGGGAGGGTGTTCCATGTGTTGGCGGCGAGGTGGGAGAAGGATCTCCAGCCGGTTGTTGTTTTTCGGATGCGCAGGACAGTGGCTAGTGAGAGGTCGGCGGAGCATAGCTCGCGGTTGGGGATGTAGAAGGAGAGCTGTCTGTTGAGGTAGGCTGGGCCGGTCTTGTGGAGTGCCTTTTATGCATGGATTAGGAGCTTAAAGGATATCCTCTTGCTGACGGGGAGCCAGTGCAGGTCCCTCAGGTAGGGGGTGATGTGGCCGTGGCGTGGTACATTGAGGATCAGTCGTGCCGAGGTGTTTTGGAGGCGTTGTAGTTGTTTGATGAGCTTGGTTGGAGCTCCGAGTAGAGAGCATTTCCGTAGTCGAATCTGCTGCTGACGAGGGCCTGGGTGACTTTCTTTCTTGTGTCTGTCGAGATCCATCTGTAAATCTTGCGGAGCATGCGGAGGGTGTTGAAGCAGGAGGAGGAGACGGCGTTGACCTGCTTGGTCATTGAGAGCGTTGAGTCCAGGATGATTCCCAGGTTGCGTGCATGGGTGTCGGGACTGCTCCCAGTGCCATCGGCCACCAGGAGTCGTCCCAGGATGAAGGGTTGGTGCCGAGGCTGAGGACCTCTATCTTGTCCAAGTTCAGATTCAGACAGCTGGTCTTCATCCAGTCAATGACGGTCTTCATTCCTTCGTGGAGGTTGGCTTTGGCGGTGAAGGGGTCTTTGGTGAGGGAGAGGATCAGTTGAGTGTCGTCGGAGTAGGAGATTATGTTGAAGTCATGCAGTTGGGCCACATGTGCAAGCGGGAACATGTAAATGTTGAACAGTGTCAGGCTGTGGGAGGATCCTTGTTGTACGTCGCAGAAGATTTTGGAGGCTTTGGACCGGAATGGGGGAGGCAGACGCTCTGGAATCTGCTAGAGAGGAAGGAGGTGGTCCATTCCAGAGCCTTGTCTCGGATCCCTGCGGCATGGAGGCGTGCACGTAGTGTGCGGTGGCAGACAGTGTTGAAGGCGGCGGAGAAGTCTAGAAGGAGGAGTGCTGAGGTCTCGCCTTTGTCAAGCAGGGTCCTGATGTCGTCGGTGGCGGCGATGAGGGCAGTCTCGGTGCTGTGGTTGCTGTGGAACCTTGACTTGGAATGGTCCAGGATTTTGTTTTCTTCGAGGTATCGGGTTAGCTGTTTGTTGACGATTTTCTCGATGACCTTGGCGTGGGAGTAGAGAGATGGGCCGGAGGTTCTTGAGGTCTCTTGGGTCTGCCTTGGGTTTTTTCAGTAGGGCATTGATCTTGGCGTGTTTCCGGCTCTCTGGGAAGGTCGCGGTCTCGAGGAAGAGATTGATGACGTTGCGCAGGTGGGGTGCGATGGAGCTGCTTGCTTTGTTGAAGACGTGGTGCGGGAAGGGATCTGACGGGGAGCCGAACTGGATTGTGCTCATGGTCTTGATGGTGTCATCGATACTCACGCTGGCCCAGGTTAGCAGGGGGTCGTGGTCGATGGTGTGTTGTGTTGCTGTCTGTTGGGGCTATCTGGGTGTTGAAGCTGTTGTGGATGTCTACTATCCTTCGGTGGAGGAAGGTGGCGAGGGAGTCGCACAGCGCTTGCGACAGCGGGATGTCATTGGTGTTGAAGAGTTCCTTTACGATGTTGAAGAGCTCCATGCTATTGTGTGCATTGTTGTCGAAGTGGTCTTTGAACAAGGTTCTCTTGGCAGCCCTGATGAGTTGGTGGTGGTTGCGGATGGCGTCCTTGTGTTCTGCACAGTTATCCGGAGTTTTTTTCCTGTGCCATTTCTTCTCTAGTTTCCGGCAGGCTTGCTTGGAGGCAAGGTGTTCTGAGGTGAACCAGCTGGCCTTCTTGCTGGTGTCTCTGTGGGGGCGGTTTCTTCAGTGGGGTGAGGGTGTTGGCGCAGTCCTCGGTCAAGCGTTTGAGGCTGTGGGTAGCGTTGTCGGTGTTGGAGAGTTCGGTGGGTGGGCTGAGGGCGAGGTTTGCATGTAGTTGGTCTTCGGTGATTTTGCTCCAGCAGCGGCGGGGGATCTGTTGGGTGTGGTGGGTTTCTGGAAGGTGAAATGGATGCTGCGGTGGTCGGTCCAGAGGAGTTCGGTGGTGTGGCTATTTTTGATAGATGGATTCTCTAGCTGCCATCTGTGATCTTACTCATACATCAGTACTCCAAATTCTCCTAAAATATGGCGGTCAGAGGAAATATCTCTAGGTCAAGTTTAGCTGTCAGAAATAATGAGAAAATGAAAGGCCCATGTGCATCAATCAAGTCTGGGTTCCATAAGACTTGTTAAATAAAAACACACATATGGATATACTGGATACAGAATTTCAGGCTGTATAATATCCGCCACAACTTTAACTCAGCTCTACTAAGATGAGCCAAACACCCAAGAAAAAAACAATACTATCACATGATATACGCTCATCCAGACCACTTGCAAATGCAATGCTAGCTAGCATTGTGAATTCTGCCATCCACTGCCTTAAAGGGGAAGTGCAACTAAACATGTTCTTTTGGGCATTAAATGGCCCACAATACAAAATATCAAAATTCACCTGTATATTTTAGTTACTCAGTCACTTTTTTCCAACTTAAACAGCTGAAACCTTACAGTTGATAGTTGCCAAATGTCTTCTTTGATTCTATTCCCTGACACATTTTAAGAATAACAGTGGCATGTGGCACTCTCGTTTTAAGTGGCTATCTTGGCATTACTGTTATATTGAATTAGACCCTGAGACATGGAATGTCTGACATATTATCGACAGACAGAATATCTACATACCAAAATATCGGCACAAAAATATCGACAGGAAAAATATCAGAGTTATATCTTCATAAAGGTAAGTACAAAAATATGGGGGAAAAAATATCGTAGTACAAAAATATCGAAATTAAATATATTGTTTTTTTTAATGTATTAATAATAATGTAAAAATTATTTAAAAATACATATAATTTTACTATTATTACATTAAAACATTAAAACATATTTAAAAGTTAATAACTAATACATATACATTTAAAATAAATTAAAAAGTGTACATCTAAATTAATATATATACTTACTACACATATTGCAACAGTAGTAAAAGCGTTGGATAGCGTAGGGGTTTACATTACTATTCCCACTACAGAGGGTGCAACAGTAGGGAAAGCGTTGGATAGCGTAGGGGTAAAAATTACTATTCCTACTCCATAGGGTGCAACAGTAGGGAAAAGGTTGGATAGCGTTGGGGTAAAAATTACTATTCCCACTCAAGAGGGTGCAACAGTAGGGAAAGCGTTGGATTGCGTAGGGGTAAAAATTACTATTCCCACTCCAGAGGGTGCAACTGTAGGGAAAGCGTTGGATAGCGTAGGGGTAAACATTACTATTCCTACTCCAGAGGGTGCAACAGTAGGGAAAAGGTTGGATAGCATAGGTGGTAAAAATTACTATTCCCACTCCAGAGGGTGCAACAGTAGGGAAAGCGTTGGATAGCGTAGGGATAAAAATTACTATTCCCACTCCAGAGGGTGCAACAGTAGGGAAAGCATTGGATAGCGTAGGGGTTTAAATTACTATTCCCACTCCAGAGGGTGCAACAGTAGGGAAAGCGTTGGATAGCGTATGGGTAAAAATTACTATTCCCACACCAGAGGGTGCAACAGTAGGGAAAGCGTTGGATAGCGTAGGAATAAAAATTACTAATTTATTTAATTAAATAACTAATAATATTTAATTACTAATTAATTATTAATTACCAATTTAAAAAAAATACATATATTAGCACATTAACTCTAATTATTGTACTTAACTAATTAATATTAATTACCAATTAATTATTAATTACTAATAACAAATAATTCTATTTATTTGCACATAAACTCTAATGAATGTAATTAACTAATTAATATAAATTAATTACTAATTAATTATTAATTAACAATAACAAAAATAAATTATATTAGCACATTAACTCTAATTAATTTAATTAACTAATTATTATTAATTAATTACCAATTAATTATTATTTAAATATATTATAAAATATTTAATAATTAATTAATTAATATTAAATTACTTCCCACCCTATTCCCCTATAAACCCACAACACGCTCTGATACTAAAACGCAAAATGTAAATAAAATTACTAATTTTCAAACATACATTTAATAACATATTTAACAAACATATAAACAACATAATAAAATACAAAACACTAAACATAATTTCGATATTATTAAATTTCGATATTAGTAACATACATACCATAAAAACAATATTCTGTCTGTCGATATTCTGGACATCGATATTCAATACCATCGAAATTAAAACATCGATATTATTGTATATCGATATTTAAATTTCGATATTTTGTCTCCCTACCGCTACCAATACCACATTATTCCTGTGACATCTTCACAGATTACCAGGCTACTCTATTCCTTGAATGCCTTCTGAGAATGAACTACTGATATGAATGATATTTTGTTTATTAAAATAAGATTGTTTGAGTTTAACACAAAACATTATAAACTTCATGAAAGGTGTGTCATTTAAGCTAAACCTTTTTTTAAATCTCTAGAAACTTCACACTAGATGTACATACATTTTGAGTTTTGGGGTTTGTGAAAAAATGTAAGATAAAAATCAAATCTCCTCATAATACCTCTAAGTTTGGACAGCATGGCTTTAGATGTTTATGCAGAAGAGCACTATGACCTGGATTTACTAAACTTTCATGCAACGCAATAGAGTAAGACACCTTACTGTGCTGTGCTGCATTGCATCGAAGGGAGAGAGCAGAAATGCAGCCTTTCTACTAAGATATGCTGCATTTTTGCTCTGTTATTCTATTGGTACAGTTCAGGCATCCTAGCACCAACACAGTCACTCTGAAGCCATAGTGCAAGAATGCTTGCGTCACAGGCAGGATTGTATTTGTGCACAGAGGAATACCTTTCTCCACAAAATAATCCTTAGAAGCAAATTCCTGTTTCCATGTGTGTTGCATAGTTTAGCACATATGGAAAGAGAAAGTAACGAGTATAATTTAAAATATTTCTTTTCGCTACAGCTCGATTGGGTAGGCGCATAATTCCTGAATAAGATTCCTGCCTTTAGTAACTCTGGCTTTGTGCCAAAATACAAAGGTGGATACATGGAACAGGCCAAGCTCCCTCAAAGTAATGCCTACCTGGTGCTGGGCAAGGCAGCACAGCACAAATTCGCGAGAAAAACAGCTTAATAATTATGGTGCCCAATCAATAATTGAGTTTAGGTCAATTTGAAAGTTAAAGGGTTTTATTACAAAAACTAAAAATAAGCAGTACAGAGTCAATGCCAGGAAGGCTCTCAGATGCAAAGTTGTACAAAGAATGTGAATTCTGAAATTATGCAAGTTCCAACAAGAAAAAAAATCTGAAAGAATTTGTGCACCATCCCTAGTAGAATAGGAACGTCTTCTGACTCACCCCAAAATCAAGGGGTTCCTTTACACAAGTGTTGCATAGAATATTAGCACTACTGCAAACCCATGGTGTGAGCACAAATATAATTTCTTTAGCTAATCAGAACACAAGAATAATAAACGTCATTACCTTAACAAATAAGCACAGTCCCAACACTTTGAATAATTATTCAACAGCTCCTATACTATTGTCACCTATTGTCACCTGGAGATGTTCGAACCATTATATAGCAATTAACAACAAGACTTTCTCTCAGTGAGTAGGTCCAGTGAAAAAACTAAAAACCCACACCCTTTTTGCAATTTGACATTCGCACCATAGAAAGTTTATTGTGAGTAGAACAATAGAGCAATGACCATAAACTAATATGGCCTCAGTTGGAATGTGTGCTGCGGAGCTTGTGGGAAGAAGATGTGTATGGGAGAAAGCAGGAGTGAGTGACAGAGATGAAACCCATCTTGTCTAAAAGGGTGTTTTACATTTAAATGTAGCAGAAGTAAACCACATTAACAAACACAATTCGAAACATCATAGCAAATTTGTTTCAATTGCAATTATGTTAATCATTATATGTAAAATCATATCAACACTATTAATGCACAAAATATAAACCCGAAAATCCTCTTCACACAAATGAATCCTTGTGTGGCTTAGTAAATCTCAACTAGCCTTTACTTTCACGGTTGCACAACAAATATGGCAGCACCATGATGCAAAACATTAGTAAATCTGGGCTTATATATGCAAGTGTTTCCTGAGAAACAAAATTGTCATTGTCACCTAGTGAGCAGGATCTTATCCCATCTACCTTTTAATACTAAGCTGTGAAAAAGATTAGGCCGCCTTCTAACTGACTTATAATGAAGCTCGTCATATATGCGGAAATATTTACAAGTGTCTGTATGATGTGCTGTTCTCAACTAGTATTTTTCTTTGAATTCTGAGTGTGTAGTTCTGTTTCACTGCTTTGTCAGACAGCTACAGAAGCCCCTATATATTCAGTCATTAACCCAGAAACTACTTGGCATACTACAGCAGATTCAAACATAGTTGTAGTCACATTTATATTGCTCTCTATCCGTAACACAGGCACTGAGGTGTTTGTTTATAGCCACTTACATAGATATTTAGAGAGTAATAGAGATACTAAAATAGACATTCACATACCGGCATGTTTACCTAAAAGTCTCATGGGACTGCTACAGGTGCACTCCGACAATTTCTCAGATATGTTGTCAAGTACTGACATAACCTTCTCATTCATCTAGAAAATATTCTTTCAAACACAAATGATGCTTGGCAGTGCAGGTCCTGTGTGTGCACTTTCACTGGCAGCTTGATTTGCCATGTAAAAACTGATTGTCAAGTCTTAAATCCAAGTTTCAGTATGCAGAAGTAACATCTGAGAGATGACGTAGGTGTGCTATAACTTTATAAATAAATAAACTAAATGTTGGTTTGTGCTTAAAAGATGAGAGATGTCCTTTTCAGTTAACTTACAAAATAGCGATGTTAAAAATATAGAAGTAAAAAATATCAATGCAAAAATATCGACTCCCTATATTTAAACAGGCAAGTACAAAATATAGAGAAAAACGCTATTGATATAAAAAATACAGCTGTACAAAATATCGAATTTTATATATACATATTAAATATGTTAAACAATAAAATTACTATAAATATCTTTAATAAAACAAAATAAAAATAAACAAAAACTATAAATATTAAAGTACATTTAATATAAATGTAAAAAAATATAATACATAAACTTCATTATAAAAAGTTAAACACACATACATATTAACTCATATATATTTGCTTTAAAACAATTAATAAACTATTAATTTTAATTTATTTCATAATTTTAAAATGATGTAAAATGTACCAATACATATATGTATGTAACAATAACATACAATCTAATTAAAAAATATTCTATTATAAATTAAAACATTAAACTATTTAAAAATCTTCAAACTTAAATGTCACACTCCAGTGAGTACAACAGTAGGGAAAGAGTTGGATAGTGGAGGGGTAGAAATTACTATTGCCACTCCAGTGAGTGAAACAGTAGGAAAAGTGTTGGATAGCGGGGGGGGGGGGATTAATATTCCAACCCTATTGAGTGCAACAGTAGGAAAAGTGTTGAATAGCGGAGGGGTAAAAATTATCATTCCCACACCAGTGAGTGCAACAGTAGGGAAAATGTTGGATAGCGGAGGGGTAAAAATTACTATTCCCACTCTAGTGAGTGAAACAGTAGGTAAAGTGTTGGACAGCGGAGAGGTAAAAAATACTATTCCCACTCCTGTCAGTGCAACAGTAGGGAAAGTGTTGGATAGTGGAGGGGTCAAAATTACTATTCCCACTCCAGTGAGTGGTACACTAGAAGAAGTGTTGGATAGTGGTGGGATAAAATTTACTTTTCCCACTCCAATAATTGTAAAAGTAGGGAAAGTGTTGGATGGTGGAGGGGTGTTAATGACTATTCCCACTCCCGTGAGTGCAACAGTAGGGAAAGTGTTGGATTACAGAGGAGTAACAATTAATATTCTCACTCCAGTCAGTTCAAAATTAAAAACAAACAAAATGTTAATAATAAAAATATTTAAAAAACAAAATACATTAAAAATATATATAAACATGTTAACAATTCAAATACAAATATATGTAATATTACATTTCTATAAAAAACATATCATAATGTTAAATACATGTAACAAATACCATCAAATATTATATTAAATAAAATCAAAAATAAATTCGAAACAAATAAATATTTTTAATTAAAAATTATTTATGCACAAAACATTATTTATTACATACATTTACTTTTTTATTTCCTACCCTATAATAATTGATGACCCACATCTAAATTTTAAAAAAAGGTACTTCTTTAACTCACATAATTAATTACCAATTAAAGAAATATTATTAACTAAAACACTAATTAAATCTCATAAAATGTATATAAGTACCCACACTTTACACCTATAATCCCCACAACCCACAGCTAAAATAAAGTAAGTAACATTCATTTACTCCCCATACTGTACCCCTAAAACATTAAAACCCACACATAAAAAATATAAACCAATATCCTAATTAAATATAAATAAATTAATAAATATTAATGATCAACTCATTTTTTATTAATTAAACAAAAATTACTTCCCACCCCTTACCTCTATAAACCGCACAACCCACACCTAAAATGAAGTACACAAATTCCGTATTTAATTTACAATTAATGAATGAATATTAATTAACAACTATTTATTAATTAATTAAACATAAATTAATTCCCACCCTTTACCCCATAAACCCAACAACTCACACCTATATAAAATCAGATAATTACCATAATTAATTAGATACTGTAAATTAACAACTAATTATTAATTAATTAAACATAAGTTACTTCCCAACTTTTACTCCTATAAACCCCACAACCTGCACCTAAAATTAATTACACAATTTCTCTTATTCATTTTCTATCAATTAATTAGTATTAATTAAGAACTAATTATTAATTAATTAAATAAATATAAATGACTTCCCACCATTTACCCCATAAACCCCACAACCCGCACCTAAAATGTAATTAACACAATTTCCATAATTAATTATCAATTATTAATTGTTACTAATCAACAACCAATTCATAATTAATTACAAATAAATTACTTCCCACAATTAACGTTATAAAATCTAAATTAAATAAATAAAAAATAATCAATAATTTATTATAATCAAAATACTTCCTACCCTATTCCCCTATAAACCCACAACCCCCTACGGAACTAAAAAATGCAACATTTAATTAAAATACAATTCATAACTAATAAAAATGTAAAATATATATTAAAAAGCTAAAACAAGGGCAAGATGGCGGCGGTGTGCTAGACCGCTGTACTGTGCATCCTGACCAGTACTCACTACAATGATGATGAATGCAGAACAGAATCAACACCGGCAGTCGTGATTTCACAGGCTTAACAAAACGGAACATGATGCTGCACAGCTGTCCCTGAATATAGTGATATTCGAAATCAGATGAGAATGGTGATCGGAAATACATCGACCCTTAAGCCCACAGCCACGAGTGAGAGGAGAGTGGTAAAAGATCAGCTGTCACTCTTCACATCCCTGATCGGCGCTACGGTTATACGGCTCCTTGGGGGCTTAAGAGCAAACGAGTTTTTTTTGATTTGTACACAAACAGCGGAGTTCACGGCTGAAAGTGAAAGGGTGTACCTGGAACCAGAACCAGAAGACGATATGGCTCCTAAGAATGCAGCAGCATTAGCGGCCGCCGCAAAGACTAGAGCAGCCAAACAAGCAGTACGAGACCGGGAGCTCGCATTGAAGCGAGGGGGTCACGTAAGTGTTGCCAGCACCGGCGATGCAGGAGTGCCTAACACGGAGACGCTACCTACCCCCAAATCGCTGAAACAGCCTGGCCCCTCGGTGGTTGATTTGCTTCGCAGAGCTCCGGGGACAACTCCAGCAAAAACACCCGCGAAAACGCCCTCAGCCAGCGGGGAGAAGAGACACTCGGCAGTACTGACAGTTGTACCAGCAGAACCAAAAACCAGGGGTGGATTGCCTGAGCCTGAGCTGCATCGAGAGACTGGAGGCAATATTGAGGCAGAGGCTCCCTCTGGCATTACAACTCCCATTGCTCCGGCGATAATAGATCTAAATACAGAGGCCTGCAGCGTTATGCCTGAGGTAAGCGAACATATCGGATTACCCGAGGAGGAGACTCAGCTCCAAGGTACGACCTCCCCATTGTCTATTGTAAATATCCAGGCCCTCTCTGAGACTTCGATATTAGAGCCTGCGGAATTACCTAGTACAGAGAGTAACTTGATAAACACCCCTGGTACCCCAGATGGCCAGGCAGGCGCGGTGGCGCTGATACATGGCTCTGGCAGAGACAGTCTAATTACCACCGAGGCTATTCCTGAGATTATTGAGAGAAATAAGATGCACGAACATAGTGGTGTAGAGACAATGGGGGCAGCAGCAGAGTCAGCAGAGACAGCAGAGACAGATAAAGATCCAACTGACTTTTTTTCATTTTCAGAGGAAGCTGGGTGGTCAGGAGAAACAGAGGAGGATATGGAGGAGGATGCTGAATTTGACTTTACCACAGAGAGCGACCAAAACTTGAAACTTAATGACCCCAGGGGTGGCAGGAAAACAGTTTTAAAAAAGAAAAAAAGCCGTCATGGGGCTGCAGAGCTGGTCTGGGATTACTCTCCTTCAACTCAGTCTGTTACTCCTATGCACCCACCTCCCTCCTCCCGCCCAGCGATATTAGATCATGCAACCCAACCGGACGCCACGCTAACTTCTGTCATGGACACTGTATTACAGGCCATCGCCTCGCATCGCGAAGAAACGTCTAAAGATGGTCGTAAGGCGCAGGCAGCACTTCACAAGGTGCAAGGGGTGGTACGCAAGTTAACAAGAACTGTTAGCTCTTTTAATGATCGAATGACCGAAGTGGAAGCCCGCATTGTGTCAAACGAAGCAGAGGCCACTGCGACCCAAGAACGAGTTGATTTCCATGAGGCAGAACTAGCAGACGTAAGGTGGAAGCTGGAAGACTGCGAAAATCGTCTACGCAGAAATAATCTGCGCGTTTTAGGTATTCCAGAAAAAAGTGAGGGAGAGGATGTCCGCGCATATATAATACAACTCTTTCGAGATACTCTGCCTGAATTGTCCAGCTGGAATTGGGACATGGAAGTCCAACGTGCACATAGAGTCCCATTGACCTTGAAAACTCCAGTAAAACCGGGGGGTTACCCCCGAGCGATATTGGTATATTTTGGGAACTTTCTCCTAAGACAAGCTATCTCGGAGAAAGCCAGACCTGAAGCGCGACGCAGTAAAGACTCGATCTCCTACTTTGTCCGACCGGACTTTTGTCACATAACTGTAGAGAGGAGATGGCGCCTGCGACAAATGATTAAACCATTCCTAGAGAAGAAGGCACAGGCTTATCTTAATAACCCAGCTAGATTGAAAGTAATTTTCGGAGGCCAAACTAGATTCTTCACTTCTGAGATTAAGGCAAAAGAATATCTAGATACCCTAAAATAAGTGTGTATACCTAGATAGTCTGAATTAACTTTATTATCAGGAAGGGAGGCGGCATGACTGTATTCGTATAGATCTGGTTTTTTCTCTGTTCTTAGTGATGATTGAAAAGGTAGTTGCTTTGAAAATTAAGTTTGGTGACATGATATGATATGATACGATATGATTCTATATGATGGGATAGGATAGAGCAATTAAGATGATCTATCTTCTCGTCCATTTCCCCTATCCTGTCTTCTTATCGGTGACTCTTGGGGTTGCTATGGTTTTGTTTCTCTTTACCCAATTTTTTCTTTTCCTTTTTTTTTTTTTTTTTTTCTGTTCTCTCTTTCTTATTTTGTATATTCACTGTGTACTGGTCAGGTAGCACTAGTCCATCACCACAGACTCTTACAGAGTCTCATTGCCCGTTTTTGGGGTGTAATGGGGGAGGGGTATGTGGGGGGGAGCTCCCCACTAGGGAGGGTGGGGGTGGGGGTGGGTCGGCAAAAACACAAAAAGAGCAAGTCAAAATATACAATTAATTTAATCAATGGATCAACAAACAAGGTAGCAAAGGAGGCTCAACCAGTTGTAAGGCAATGTGAAACATTAAGAATGTGTGCATACTTATTTAATCATCTAACACTATGTAGTACTATATTTTGTCTGAATATCCAATGTGTATTATGGGGAAATTAAAACTATGCTGCTGGAATGTGGCGGGCCTTAATGATAGGGGTAAGAGGGCACAATTATACCAAATAATTCGTCAAGGTTCATATGATCTCCTCTGCCTACAGGAGACCCATATCCCAGTGGGGGATAAAGAATTGTTAAGAATTTCTGGATATAACATTCTCGACTTGACAACACAAACATCTAAGACACGTGGAGTTGTTATTCTAGCAAAAACATTTTTGGGCAAACCTAGGCGAAAATCGGCAGACCCCCACGGTAGGTGGGTCATAGTACAGCTTAATCTAGGCATCACTATATGCTCGGTCTATGGGTCGAACCTGGACGACCCACAGATATTTTATGACCTAGAATTGGAGTTGGCCTCTTGGTCAGGATCATTGGTTATCTGTGGAGATTTTAATATAGCACTAGGGTATACACAGAGTAGGCAAATACAGCCGGCATATAATGGACGTAAGCCCAAAGTGTATGGGGCTGTAAGGCAACTTATGGATAGCCATAATTTAATTGACATCTGGACCTTGAAAAACAATCAGGATCCTGGCTATACATACTTTTCCTACCCCCATAACAAGTACGTCCGGATCGACTACATAATGGCATCCATAGATATTGCCTTAAACTCTGTAATGACTAAATCCCCAAAAACTATATCAGACCATAATGCCCTTATAATTACTTTTGACATCCCCAATTACAAGAGGCCATACTCTCAATGGTCATTTGATCGTAAGCTCCTAGTAAACAAAGAATATATAACATATATAAAGCTCTGGGCACAAGAATTTTTTGATTTTAATCAGTATAGTGCCCCCAGGCTGGTGGTCTGGGATTGCTTTAAAGCTGCCCTAAGGGGGGAAACTATCGCCTTTGTTGCTAAACGAAAAAAGGATCAGGATAAACTGAACGAACAACTGAATTCAGAGCTAATAAAACTAGAGCAACAGCATGCTAGTCAGATCCACCGAGGAGATGAATGTCAGAGCACTCTATGTAAAATTTTAGTCCTAAAAGCAGAAATTAATAGCGGTTTGTCCCAAAGAGCAGCGGAAATTTTTCAGGCAAATCAGAATAAAGCATATGAAAATGGGGAAAATGTCGGGAAACATCTCGCTCTTCGAACACGCCAGAAACAAACACAGAATGCTATACAATCCATTGAATATGAGGGGCACAAACACACGTCCTCAGAAGGCATTGCAGGGGCTTTCCAAAGCTACTATCAGAAGCTATATCAAAATGAAGATCAACTTTCAACATCCGATACCAAAATTTTTTTAAATAACTGGCTTTTGGAGACAAACCTGGGCAAGACTATTGATGATTTGACTAGGGATGATCTGGATAAAGAGATTTCAACTACTGAGGTGGAATTAGCACTGTCAGAACTTGCTACTGGAAAGGCTGCAGGCCCAGATAAAATCCCTATTGATCTTTATAAAGTGCTTGGAAAGCAGATCATACCTTATTTATTAGATTTGTTTCTTGGCGTGCAATGGCATGGTAATCCACCTGATTCCTGGAAACACACAAATATAGCCATTTTCCCTAAAAAAGGTAAGCCTCCTGAGTTACCTTCCTCATATCGACCCATCTCACTTATTAATTCTGATTCGAAGCTTTATGCCAAGATCTTTGCCAACCGGCTCAGCGGGGTTATCGAACATCTGGTCTCCCCGTGGCAGCATGGTTTCATCCCCGGTAAGGGCACTACAGATCACACCCGTAGAGCCATCTCCCTTTTTGACACCATGGGAGTTTCGGGGGGCCAGATGTCGATGATCCTGCTGGATGCCGAGAAGGCCTTTGATCGGGTCTCTTGGCTGTTCCTATGGGAAGTTCTGGAGTTAAATAACTTCGGACCAACTCTTGTAAAATCCATCAAAGCATTGTATATTGACCCTAAGGCTAAGCTCACCGTGGGGGGCTGTGAATCGGAGGTTATTAATATCCAGAGAGGCACGAGGCAGGGGTGCCCGTGCTCCCCAATCTTATTTGCTCTTTATATCAACCCACTTATTTTGAAATTGCTCATCTCTCCCGTAATTGAGCCTGTGAAAGTTGGTAGTTTCTATACCAAAGTACTGGCATATGCCGATGACGTGGCGGTATTAACACCTAACCCCACAGAGGCAATCCAGGAGATTGAATTAATTACCCGATCCTTCGGTTCATATTCAGGGTATTCTCTGAATAGAGACAAGACAATGGTCATGTGTACTGAAAATACATCTTTTGAAAGCCCATATAGAGTTAATAATGCAGTATATCTAGGTGTATCCATCTCTCCCAAAGTAAATGAAATTAATCAACTTAATTACGACCCACTCATTAAGAAAATCAAAAAAGATCTTAATAGAGTTAACAATCTTCATTTGTCAATTATCGGCAGAGGGAACTACCTCAAAATGAGTATTTTCCCGAAAATATTGTATTTTTTCCGGGCAATCCCATTTTTGGTTGAGAATGGTATTATTAATACTCTTGATTCCTGCATGTCGAAATTTATGTGGAATTATGGGAAAGTCAGGAGGGCCTTGCCAAAGCTAACACTACCACAGCAAAGAGGAGGGCTAGCTATACCAAATCTGACATTTTACTTATGGGCAACTCTCCTTCAACAAATGACCCCTCTTTTTGACACTAAACCAACCGTAAGCATTATTCCAGGCCATACTATACCCTCAATATATGAATTGGTATTAGGGGACAAAGCCAGAGGACTGCTCTTAAAACAAGTTGAACCCTCATATTTTAAAAAGATTAAATTTAAGATCATTATTGATGCATGGAAAATCTGGAAACACACTAGTAAACATCTGATAATACCAAAATATACAAAATACACTCCTCTCTGGCACAGTTCAATTATACCAATTCAACTTAATGACAGCATTTCCAGGAAATGGGAGAGCTTGGGGATCGTGAAAGTAGGGGATTTCCTTGGTCAAGATCTTACACCATCATTTGAGGAACTACGGGATAAATTTATGATCCCCTTTACTGACTATTTGAAATACATACAAGTTTATACGACCATCGCACAAGTTGTACCTAGAATAGAACTAAAAGGTATCCCATTTTTAGAATTAATAGTTAGGCGGACCACCAGGATAGGAAATATTTATGAACTACTGATGAATAACTACCCTGACGATCTAGAACGGGTTGAAAGTGGTTGGGCCACTAAATTAGACAATTCAAATACTGATGTTGACATGTCCTTGATGCTATCCTCTAAACTGTTTTTAGCTTCTAACCTAAAGGCCCAAATGTATAAAACAATATACGATCTTTATTATACCCCTGCAAAGTTGTTTACCTGGGGTAAAAGGCCAAACGATCAGTGTCCAAGATGTGCTCTTGGTCCAGCTAATCTTATACATATGCTTGCTGACTGCCCTAAGTTAGAAGTAATTAAAAAAAAGATCTCTGAATATTGGGCAGAAATTTTTGGGCATGAATTAAGGATATCGTCGACACTTTATGTTTTAGGTTATGATGACTCTCTTGGATACAGTAAGGAGGAAGTAATATCCGTTTTTCTGGGTACTGCTGTACTCCGAATCATCCTGGCAGCTCGCTGGAAAGAGGCTGACGCTCCCACTTTTCAAATGTGGTTAAGTAGACTTTTGGGAATATATAAACAGGAGATTTCCATCTATAAAACCAGGGGGAAAAAATCTAGAATTCTTGGGGCTCAGATATGGGCTCCTGTTTCAGCCTGGTATGAGAACAAAAGAAATTTGTAAGCTGCTAAAATGACTTGCTATGGGAACTCGGTATCTATCAGTATGTATGCTACAATTTTACACAGCCATGTTTCTAATTAATCATAGCTAAAACTATGTTTAAAAGTTTTGCAATGTGATTCTGTAACGCTGGATGCAATGTATGGTTTTTAAGTATTTATACCTTTTCTACCTATAATTTGTATGCTGTATATTTTTGAACCTGCTCAAATAAATATATATTAAAAAAAAAAAAAAAAGCTAAAACAATACTTATACAAAAAACATACATCACATACATTTAAAATATAAAGTAAAATACATAACACTATTTAAAAAATCAATATTTTAATCATCTATATTTTTGCAAACCATATTAATGACTTCTATATTTTTAAAAACAATATTTCTTACATTAAATTCAATATTCTTGACCACAATATTTTTGCTGTTGATCTTTCTGAATCACAATATTTCCAACTCGATATTTGTGTAAGTCGACATTTCCAACTCGATATTATGTCTCAGCACCGTTCTTTTCAGTTCACTAAGTTACTTGTGCACTTGCATGCCCCTATGC
This sequence comes from Lissotriton vulgaris, assembly GCF_964263255.1. Taxonomy (NCBI): domain Eukaryota; kingdom Metazoa; phylum Chordata; class Amphibia; order Caudata; family Salamandridae; genus Lissotriton; species Lissotriton vulgaris. Next base: position 179,758,581 of record NC_141700.1, read on the forward strand.
CAAGTACTGCATGGAGTATGTCATCTCTAAAGCAACTGACATACATGTTCAGAAAAACAGAAAGCCTCTTGTTCAGCTATTGAGACAGCTACAGAAGCACGTATAGATTCAGTCACTCACCAGAAACTACCAGGCATCAGACTCAACCTTCTAAACCATGTAGAGAAATAGTCCTTCAAACATGGGTGATGGCTACTAGTGCAGATCATGTCTGTGCAATATCACTGCAAGTTGCCCTTGGCATGCTATAGGTGTTTCTGAAGTGCTATACCCACATTTTAGTGCACATAATACACTGCAAAGATATGCTATACGTTTGTGATAAAGGATGTTGTTTTGTGCTTAAGAGATTGACAGAAGTCCTTTTGAGTTGAAAAAGTTACTTGGGCACTTGCAGGCCCCTATGTGAAGTACTACATAGAGTATGCACCCCTATAGTAACTGAGATACATGTTCACAAAAGCATAGACACTCTGCAACCTCTTTAGGCAGCTACAGAAGTACGTAAGCATCCAATTCCTGACAAGAAACTACTTATGCCTGCAGCAGACTCAAATGTATTTGCTGTCACACGCTCATAGCTCTCTATTTCTTTGCAGAGGCATGGAAGTATTTGTGCAGCCGCTTATATACAAGAAACATAGTCACATACCAGCACAGTTACTTAAAAATCTTATGTCACTCATACAGGTGTATTTCTACACTCACTTACATATGTAGGAAAGCACTGACACACCCTTCTGAACTATGTAGGGAAATAGTTCGCAAATCATGGGTTATTGCTACTAGTACAGACGCTGTAAGTGTATTCTTACTCCAAGCATCACTTGGCATGTTATAGGTCTTTCTCAAGTATCAACCCCATGTTTTTAGTGCATATAAGTCACTTTTAAGATATGCTCTAGGTGTGCAATAAAGGATGATATTTTGTGCTTAGAGATTGAAAGATGCCCTTTTGAATTAAATATGTTACTTTTGTACTTGCTGGTTTCTATGTCAAGTACTACGTAGAGTATACCATCCCTAAAACAATTGACAAATATATTCAGAAACGCATAGAGCCTATCTTTCAGTTACAGAGACAGCTACAGAAGTACTTATAGATTAAATCACTCACCAGTAACTATGTATGCATGCCGCAGACTCAAAGGTAGTTGCAATGACACATAGCTCTCTATTGCCTAACAAAGGTATTGGAGTATTTGTGTAGCCACTTACATACACCTTTAGATAGGCATAGAGGTATTATAGCAGGCAGTTAAAAAACGGCACATTTACTTAAACATCTCATGGCACTGATAGAGGTGTACTCCTTCACTCTCTGGGATATGTAGGCAATTATTGACACTACCTCCTCAGCCATGTACAGAAATAGTCCTTCAGACATGGGTGATGGCTACTACTGCAGACCCTGTCTATGCACTCTGACTGCAAGCTTCACTTGACATATAGGCATTTCTCAAGTGTCAAATCCACTCAAAAACAAACTCATGCACCCAGTTACTGACCAACTCAGAAACACATGACATCTACTCAATCAGTCAGAGACTCACTCAGACAGTGATGCTCCCACTCACACACCGAGTGAGACACTTCTGCAGGTTGTCCCATACCCACTCAGATACACACATCCAGTCACACACCCATTGAGACACTCATGCAATCAGTCACACACCCACTGGGGTATTGTCACACTCATTCACACACTCATTTGCAAAGGATACAGGTTCAAAATAGAATTACAAAATCCTTATAAATTCATTGAAAAAACTAAAGGTTACAGGGAAGTTAAAAGTTAGGAAATAGAATAAAAAGGCCCGTAGAAATTCACTGAAAACCCCGAAAGTTACAGGGACATTATATTTAGACTCACATTTCACTCATACAAACCCAGTGAATTTCAGCAGATATAGTTACCTGAGCTGACTATAACTCTTGCCCCTGCAATGTACTGCTTATGACCTCACATATTACATCACTCATGTCATGGTCAGTGATGTCACTGATGACATCACTGATGACATTTCAAATTACATCACTGATTACATCATCCAGTGATTGTGAGTGTTTTCTAAATGTTTATGATTGTTAACCATATACACTAAGGTACCACACAACTCAAATTAGTAGACTTTGTGTACTACTAATGAGTAACACCTTTTTTAACATAGTTTATGTGACCTGTCAGTGACTGTGTGTATCTGTATGTTTGTGGGAGTCTGAGTGACTGTACAGTTGTGTGAGTGGGTGTGTGAGTAGCTATATGGGTGTATACATATGTGTCTGAGTTGCTGTGAGGGTAACTTAGTGGCTGTGGGAGTGGCTGTATTGGTGAATGAGCAGGTGTGTCAGTCGTTTTATGAGTGGGTTCATGAGTGGCTGTATGAGTGGCTGTATGTGTGTGTCATTGACTGTATGGGTGAGTGAGTGGGTGTCTGAATGGCTGAGCTGTATGAGTAAGTGAATGGGTGTGTAAATGGTTGTATGGGTGAGTGAGTGGCTGTTTGAGTAAGTGTTTGATTAAGTGAGTTGGTGTGTGAGAGGTTGTATGGAATAGTAAGTGTCTGTGGGATTGGCTGTATGGGTGTGTAAGTGGCTGTGTGAGTGATTGTATGAATGTGTGAATGGGTATGTAAGTGGGAGTGTGGGTGTGTAAGTGAGTGTATAAGCAGTTGAATGGGTGAGTGAGTCCAACTTTTTTCTACTGTTGCACTAACAGGAGTTGGAATAGTACATTTTGCCCCCTCCCCGCAATCCAACACTTACCCCAATGTTGCATACAGTGGAGTGAGAATAATACATTTTACCCTTCCTGGGTCCAACCCTTTTCCTACTGATGCACAGACTGGAGTGAGAATAGTAAATACTAACCCTCCTGAGTCCAACAATTTCCTGACTGTTGCAGAAATTGGAGTTGTAATAGTATATGTATTATTCCTACACTTTTATAGTTTTGTTTATATTGTTTAGATTTAAATTATTATGATGTTTCAGTGTATTTAAAATTAAATTATTTTTATTAATGTTTGTAATATGTAATATACTTTTAGTAAAATGTCTGCGGACCTGACACCCCAATTAGAGTGCGACATTACATGGTTCAGTCTCAAGCTCCCATTTCTCTATGGGAGCTTGTGCTGCAGTCGAAAACTGGCTGCAGCACATGCTCCCATGGAGAAATGGGAGGGTCTGTTAATCCCTGCACCGCGTGGCAGGCACCGCATGTTGCCTGCCACATGGTGCAGGGATTATTAGGAGGACCATAGGTGCCGAATCATAATCCTGAAGGCAGAAACGCTGTCAATAGGGGGTTATGAAAGATTCCCGACTGGTCAACGGGCTCCTTGGGCCCACCAGAAGCCAGTCTGAATGACCGGCCAGTTGACACTCTGAACGCCTACATTATAATTGGGCCATAGATAAGTTACTTACCTGTAATCCTAGTTCTCTTCCAGGGGTGTACTCATCAAAAGTCACAAGCACTGAATTATCTCCGCCCATGTGAGGGAACCCGGAACATATAGCATAATACATATATGTGTATACAGTAGAAAAGGAGTACATAGTACGAAATAATTATACGCATATACATGTATAAATCAATAATATGCAGCCCTAAACATATCCAATTGGCTAAGAAAGCCAGAATAACATGCATTTCTCTAGTATGAGAATAACCCATAAACATATAATGTAAGAGAATGATATCTACAGTAATTGCATTCCTCAAAAAAAACCTTTTATTTTCATCAAAGAAAGCAGGTAATGACAGGCAATTAGCGTAAAGAAAGCTGCATGAATAAATAACAACCCTGTACAGAAAAGGAAGCTGGCACCTCGCCTTTAAGGCCTCAGAGAATCTGAGCACTTTGGCTTTAAGGCCTCCAGGAGAACCCTGCTCCCATCATTCACCACAGGTGACAGTTAGGTCAGATCTTTTGTACGGTATAAGAAACCTGTAGGAACCTGCATAAAAAATGCAAGAATAACCAGTAAACTGTTAATGCTCATCCGGGGAGGCGGAAGGGTGCTTATGACTTTGATGAGTATACCCCTGGAAGAGAACTAGGATTACAGGTAAGTAACTTATCCTTCTCTTCCAGGGGATACTCATCAATAGTCATAAGCACTGAATAGAATAGCAAGCCCATACTCACTTCCGAGCGGAGGACCAAAAAACTGAAAAACAACTTTACATATACATATTAAACAGTATTAGCAAACAAGTTTCTCAATGAGACTTGCCCAACCTGAGCATCTGCCTGCGTGTCCGTATCTAACTAGTAATGGCGAGTAAAGGTATGAACTGATTGCCATGTAGCTGCTTTACAAATTTCTGCCATGGGGACATTCCTCAGGAGAGCCATTGTAAAAGCTTTTCCCCTAGTTGAATGGGCCTTTGGCTTCCCTTGAAGAGATTTGTTGGCCAACAGGTATAACAGAAGAATACAAGAAACAATCCATCTAGAAATTGATCTTTTGGAAGCTGCAGAACCTGTGTTAACAGGACCATAGTTAATAAACATACATTCTGACTTCCTCAGTGTCGTTGTTCTGTCCGATTAACACTTAAGAACCCTCTTGAGATTTAGGGAATGGAGAGATCATTCTGGAGGATTAACAGGATTCGGAAAGAAAGTAGGTAAAGTGATAGTCTTGTTCATGTGAAAGTCCGAGACTACTTAAGGCAAAAAACCAGGATGTGTTCTGAGAACTACTCTGATAGAGTGGAATACAGTAAACGGTTCCTTACAGCAAAGAGCCTGGATCTTGCTCACCCTGCGAGTGGAAGTAATGGCCACCAGGAAAGCAAATTTCCACGTTAAATGCTGTAAGGAAGCTATATGAATCAGCTCAAAAGGAGCCCCCATCAACTTTTGTCAACACAATGTTAAGCTCCCATGGAGGAGAGGGAGATCTGACTGGTGGGTAAAACTTTCTCAAGCCTTCCAGAAAATCCTTTACCACCGGAATTCTAAAGGAAGAAGTTTGGTTGGGGGACTTCCTATAGGCCGTGATGGCTGCAAGGTGAACTTTAATAGAAGCGGACTGAAGACCAGATCTAGCCAAAGGCAGCAAATAAGGTAAAACAACCTGTTCCTGACCCCGGATGGGATCATGTCCATTGTTCACACACCATAGGAAGAATCTCTTCCACTTGAAGGCATATGACTTTCTAGTGGAAGGTCGTATCGCTTCTTTGAGAATATCCATACCGTCTGGATTCAATTGTAGGTGACCATATTGGATGACTTCAGAAGCCATGTTGTCAACCGGAGGGAGGACAGGTTGGGGTGGAATACTTTCCCTGCCTGCTTGGATAGAAGATCCGGGCGACATGGTAACCTCTTGTGTGGCACTTCCGATAGTTAAAGGAGGTCCGGAAACCGCCATTGGCGAGGCCACTCCGGGGCTATTAGAATCATCCTGGAGTTGGCCCTGTACAACTTGTTGATAATGGGATTGGTGGTAAAGTGTACAGTAAGTTCTGATACCATTCGATCAAAAGGGCATTCCCTTGAGATCCTTTCGGGGGAAACCTGGATGCGAAGACGAGGCTTTTTGCATTTACCATTCTTGAAAGATTCTGCGTGTGACATCGTTGTTGAGATCCCAATTGTTTGCTTCGACGAAGTCTCTGCTGAGGAAGTCTGCCTGAGAATTGAGGGATCCCGGTAGATGAATAGCTACTATTGACAAGTCTCTTGCCAGAAGCCAGTTCCATATGGTTTGAGCCTCTATGGAGACCGTTCATGATGGGGTACCTCCCTGTTTGTTCAAATAATACATTGTCGTTGTATTGTCCGTTTGAATTAGAATGGATCGAGACTTAAACGACGAAAAACAGGGACTTGAGCGCTAGATGTACCTCTCTCAACTCTAGCAGATTGATGTGGTAACTCTGTTCGTAGTCAGACCAAAGGCATTGTACTTGCAGAGAGCCCATATGAGCACCCCAACCCTGGAGAGAAGCGTCTGTGACTAGAATCTGGATTGGAGGGTCTCGGTGGAAAGGGACTCCCTTCATCAGGTGCGATCTCTTCATCCACCACCAGATGGAATCCTTGGCTGTATGATGGAGAATTATCTGATCCTCCCAGCACCCTGATACTTGTATCCATTGGTCCTCCAAACATTGCTGTAGTGGACGCATGTGCAATCCTGTTTTTGGTACTATAAAGATGTACGATGCCAATGATCCCAGTAGAGATGATACCTGACGAACTGACAACGTGTGAAGAAGAGTTAGGCATTTTCCTTGGATTGATAACAACCTCTCCTCCAAAGGACACAAGCTTACTTTTTCGGTGTCCAGGAAGGAACCCAGATAATGTATCTGTTGCGTTTGGTTTAGTGTGGGTTTCATGAAATTGAAGTGAAGGCCCAAGTTGTGTAGCAGTTGAAGGCAGCTCGAGAGATGATCCTGCAGCAGAGCTGGAGATGAGGTCTTCAGGAGCCAGTCATCCAAGTAAGGATATATGAATATGCTCTACTTGCGAAGGAAGGCACCCACCACAGCCATACACTTGGAGAATGTTCAGGTAGCTGACTTTAGCCTGAACAGAAGAACTGAATATTGGTAATGCTGGACAGACACTCGAAACCGTAGAAATTTGCGATGTTCCTTTGATATCGGTACGTGGAAGTATGCGTCTTGCAGATCGATGGAGCACATCCAATCTCCTTGGTGAAGCTGAGGGAAAATTTTATGGAGTGCTAACAATCAAAATTTCTCTCTGCGAATGAATCTGTTCAACAGTCTAAAATGGAAAACAACCGTTACAACGCAACTATTACAACGCACACCGTTACAACGCACACCATTACAACGCAGGATCCTTTACAATGCATGCCTTTCCAATGCATGATATTACATAGCAGATGCTATTACAACGCATGCCATTACAACGTAAGTATAGGTAAATATATCATTTTATTTAATCTTTTTTTTAATTTCAAAAATAATAAAAATAATTACAATTAATTAATTAAAGTAATTTTATATATATAGTTTGAGTTTTGGGGTACAGGGGTATTTTTAGGGTTCAGGGTTGGGTTTGGGTTTTGGGGTACAAGGGTATTTTTAGGGTTCAGGGCTGGTTTTTGGGTTTTGGGGTACAGGGGTATTTTTAGGTTTCAGGGCTGGGTTTGGGTTTGGGGGTACAGGAGTATTTTTAGGTTTCAGGGCTGGGTTTGGGTTTTGGGGTACAAGGGTATTTTTAGGTTTCAGGGCTGGGTTTGGGTTATGGGGTACAGGGGTATTTTTAGGTTCAGGGCTGGGTATGGGTTATGGGGTACAGGGGTATTTTTAGGTTTCAGGGTTGGGTTTGGGTTTTGGGGTACAGGGGTATTTTTAGGTTTCAGGTCTGGGTTTGGGTTTTGGGGTACAGGGGTATTTTTAGGTTTCAGGTCTGGGTTTGGGTTTTGGGGTACAGGGGTATTTTTAGGTTTCAGGGCTGGGTTTGGGTTATGGGGTACAGGAGTATTTTTAGGTTTCAGGGCTGGGTTTGGGTTTTGGGGTACAGGGGTATTTTTAGGTTTCAGGGTTGGGTTGGGGTTTTGGGGTACAGGGGTATTTTTAGGTTTCAGGGTTGGGTTTGGGTTATGGGGTACAGGAATATTTTTAGGTTTCAGGGCTCGGTTTGGGTTTTGGGGTACAGGGGTATTTTTAGGTTTCAGGGTTGGGTTTGGGTTTTGGGGTACAGGGGTATTTTTAGGGTTTAGTTTTAAAATAAATCATTTAAATTAATTACAAAAAAATAATTTTAATAATTTTATTATTTATTAATAATAGTTCTTTATTAATAATAGTTCTTTTAAAATTAAACTTAAAGTAATATATGTACAAAATATTTATTTAAAACTAATTAATTTTTTTAATTAATTACATTTTAATTAATTACATTTTTTTAAAAATAATATACTTACCTATACTTACGTTGTAATGGCATGCGTTGTAATAGCATCTGCTATGTAATGTCATGCGTTGTAAAGGCATTCGTTGTAAATACATCTGCGTTGTAAAAAATGCGTTGTAACGGTGTGCGTTGTAAAAGTTTGCGTTGTAACTTCATACATCCGTTTAAAATCCAATATAGGTCTGTATTCTGTGGTGGGGCCTCTTTTTTGTACAAGGAAGAAACAAGAGTAGAGACCTTGATTTCTTTGAGGAGCTGGAACTTTCGCTATAGCTCCTTTGCTTAATAAGGTGTTCACCTCCTTTTGTAACAATCTTTGGTCGTGGCGAGAAAAGCCTCTTGGAGGTATAGATGGAGGCTGGGTTTTGAACTTGAGGAGATATACATTTTGAACAATGTCGATGACCCATTTGTCTTTTGTTATACACTTCCACTCCTCCAGATGTAATGAAACACTTCCTCCTACCAGAGTGGACAACAGCTTTGGAGGAAGACCCATCTCATTGTTTCTGTGGCTGCTTTGGCGCTGCCGACTGCTGTTTGTTACTGCCTCTGCCCCTTCCCGGTCTGCGTTGTTGAAAATGGGACCTTTGTTGCATTTGACCTTGGTTCTGAGATGACCAGTTAGAGGTTTGGCCTCGCTGCTGAAAAGACCGCTTGTCAGAGGGGCGAAAGCGACGACGAAATTCCTTCTTTTTTTTCTAAGGCCTACCGCCTTAAGGGTATTTAACTCTGTCTTCTTTTTAGCCATTTCGTCATCTGCATGAGACTCACACAACGATGATCCATTAAAGGGCAAATTACCGGTCTTCCTCTGAGCATCAGGCTTGAGGCTCGTGAGGCGAAGCCACGCTGATCTTCATGAACAGATGCCATGGGCATATTCCATGAGCCGCTAAATCAGCAGAATCGGCCCCTGTACTTATAATCTGGTTAGCAACCAGGCCTCCTTCCTGCACAATCTCCAAGAAATACTTTTGATCTTCCTTGGTTAATTTATCTGCGAATCTTGTTACGGAGTCCCATAACGATCGGTTGTATCGGCCCAGCAGAGCGGCTGCACTAGCCATTCTCATCACGGATCCTGCCGTACTGCACATTCTCCGTACCAAGGAGTCCATGTTCTTGCTATCCTTCTCTGGCGGAGCAGATGACATAGAAGTAGCGGAATGTGCTTTCCTGGCAGCGGCGACTATAAGAAAATCCAGTGGAGGGTCAGTATGCAGAAATAAGGGATCCTGGTCTGGAGCCTTGTATTTCTTTGAAATCCTTGAGGGGCCCGAGCCCACTGTGGCAGGTGTCAAAAAAAGTCGTCATCCCAGGTTCTAGCAACCCTGGCACCAAAGGTAATAGAGGCTTCGCCGAAGGATCTATGGTGTAAAGTTTCAAATATAATGGATTAAGTAACCTGAGATACAGACATGGTTATGTTGAACTTGTTTGCACCTCTACATAACACCTCATTGAATGTCTCAATATCATCAACATGGGAGACCCTGGAAGGTGGAGTTGAGGAAATAGTAGGAGAATAGTCTTTATACGATGACCTTGTTGATGTTGTCGTTGTAGGAGACCTCTGTCTTCCCCTTGGCGTATGAGATCAGTTTGATCTGGAGCGCTCTTTTGAGCGTGAATGCCGCCTTAACGGTGATCTGGAACGTCTCGGGGACCTAGTAGCAGGAGGCCTTGAGCACTCCATGGTAAGAGGCCCCTCATTAGGTCTGGGTTGCATCTTCCAGTGTCTAATGTCCTCCTTCCATCTAGGAGACATGTTAATAGGAGGTGATTTGCGCACCGGAGAGCCCTCCGGTGTAACTTGAATGATATTTATACCCAGCAAAGAAGAAGTCTCCCTCCACGTCGAGCGCCGTGATCTAGGCGCTGGTCTTTCCAACTCTTCCGCTGGGATAACTTGTCTGTCCCTCGACGTTGAATGCCTCGACGTCGAACCAGAATGAGCCAACATCGACGACGACCGTGGAAGTGACACTCTGAACGAAGGAGATCTATGGGACGAAGCCCTAGACATTGGTACCCTCGACGTCGGCCGCTGTTGATCATGCGGTATCCTCGATGTCGACTCTGACCTCGACAAAGACCTCTGATGGGTCCGAGAGGTTGATCTAGAGCACCTCGACGCCGACCTTCAAACAGGTAGCGGAGATCTCGACGTTGACCTCCTTGACGTCGATGGTCGCTTCGACGTCAAATACGATTTATCATGCTTCAAACCCGAAGCATGCCTTGACGTCGCCTTATTTCTCGACGGCGATCCTGACGTCGATCTCACTTGCTTTTCAGGCCTCGACTTCTATCTACTTCTCGCCGGCGAACTGGTCTTCGACGTCGATCTCACTTGCGTGGACGTCGATCTTGCTTGAGTCGCAGGTCTCAACGTCGACTTAGTTTTCAACGGCGATCTTGTCTTTGACGTCAATCTTATTTTTTCAGCTGATCTCGACGTCGACTTACTTTTCGATGGCGATCTTGTCTTTGACGTCGATCTTACTTTTTCAGCTGGTCTCGACGTCGACGACACGCTATGACGTCTTTTCCTACTTCTAGCTTCAGGTGAAGCAGATCTTCGCATTTTCTCGGAGAGGAGGGCCCTCCAGATGAAAGACGACTCTCTGGGCCCCTTTTATGATGTTTTTCTCTCTCCTGCAAGCCAAGAAGTCTGATCTTTTCTCTTTCCTTCAAAGTTCTTCTTAAAAGTTGAAGACAGTGGTAACATGTCCCTGCGTTGTGAGAAGAAGGTAAACACACTACACTGACCGAATGAGGATTGGACTTAGACATCTTCTTCCCAGAGGAAGGGCATTTATAAAATAAAGGTGGCATATCTGACTAAAAAAGAATGACCAATTAGTCAGAAAAAGATTGAAAAATACCACCAGCAATAAGAAATAACGAATAAAGTTGTTAGAATAGAAATTCTGGCTCAAAAAAGCCAAAATCAGTTGAGCTCAAGCTCCAGATTCCTCTCAGAAAGAGCCGAAAAAAAGAACTGACCTAACTGTCACCTGTGGTGCATGATGGGAGCAGGGTTCTCCTGGAGGCCTTAAAGGCAAAGTGTTCAGATTCTCTGAGACCTTAAAGGCGAGGTGCCATCTTCCTTTTCTGTACAGGGATGTTATTTATTTATGGAGCCTTCTTTAGGCTAATTGCCTGTCATTACCTCTTTTCTTTGATGAAAATAAAAGTTTTTTTGTGGAATGCAATTACTGTACATGCCCTTCTCTTACATTATATGTTTATGGGTTATTTTCATACTAGAGAAATTAATGTTATTCTGGCTTTCTTTGCCTATTGGATAGGGTTGCATATTATTGGTTTATACATGTATATGTGTATAAGTATTTTGTACTATGTACTCCTTTTCTACTATATACACATATATATGTATTATGCTATATGTTCCGGGTTCCTGCACATGGGCGGAAATAATTCAGTGCTTATGACTATTGATAAGTATCCCCTGGAAGAGAACTATAGGTACCATACCATATCAGTCATCTTAAATGTAACCACTATGGTGTTATTGTACAGCTACTGTACCATTATTTGTCTATGAACTAAAAAGTACGGGCAAATATTTTCATCTCTGCCAGAGCATACTTTTCTGCTTTCTTTCAGTTCTTAGTAGAAGGTACGGAAGAATGAACCAAGCACATGTTTCCATGTATGGTAGTGTGTATGTCACATGACTTTTAGAGGGAGGTCCTATTTCCCTTGTGATTAGTTCTCCATAGGGAAACACACCTTAAAGCGGAAAGAAGCCACCTGTGCCAATGCAATTTTTCTATTTATTTTGCCTGCTTGAAAAACATTTTCCAGTGGAGAAAGCCATTCCCCAGTTCCACAGTAAATTCGGGATGATCCATTCCCCATCACTTCCTGCAAACTGAGTCAACCCAGCTTCTGGCTGGAGTAAATTTCTGGCCATTTCCAAGGTGGAAAGGAGATGGATAGGAATTTGGGAATGCCCACAAAAGTGCATGATTGTGTTTGTTCCCAAAGTTCCAAGCCAAAGCAAGAATCAGCAGTCAAATTATCTGAGTGAAAATAAGTAGATATTCAATGTTACTAAGGATCTCCACAATCTCATGGTAATGATAACTGCTGTAACCGACCTCAGCTAAATTTAAAGGTGACTCATACTAAGGGTTTAAGAGGTAGTGTCTGAGAGACCTGTGCTATGGGGAGATTTGAGTGCTGGGCTAATAAAGAAATAGGAGGACACTACTGAGCTCGGTAAATGAAACACTGCTAGGAGCACATAATGCTGCTGGGGTTCGGTAGTATTTTCAGGATCCAGAAGTTGTGTTCTCTGCAATCTTACCTAGGAAGTACAGTATGAAGCTGTTGTTATGGATTCCCAAATCAAGGCGTACCAATGCACAATTTCCAACCCTTGTTCCTCCATCTAGTTCCACACAACAAAAGAAAATTACCCAACAATGCAAAATAAAAAATAATTGGTGACGCAACCCTGCTGCGCATATTATGTCCCCTTCAACCTTTCAAAATACACCAATAATGTTGTTGAAGATGTAAAGTTCTTAGCAAAAAAAACTACAATGTCCAGAATATAATTTCCACAACTGGTCTGACCCATAGCCTGCCCCTCCTCCTTTTGAATTGTATCACAAAATAGCAGAAAGTTACCCCTTACATAAAATAAAAATGTAGTAATCCAAGTATTCCCAATTCCTCAAACTCTACATTAAATGTAAAGGATGTATCTGTATTGGCAGTAAAACATCAGGGACACATAGGGCTCGATATTGAGTCCACTAGTATCTTGAGCGATATTTATTTCTACAAATAACAAGTAGCTCAGATTGTATTGGGTGTAGTAACTATCACTGATACCAATTCTTGCACAAGAAATTGGGCATATCATGCAGTTTTGCACCAAAATCCTTTTCTCTGTATTTGCCCCCTGTAAACTTTGGTAGGTTTGACCTGGCATATTAGAACTTGAAGGGGCACTCATATTCAATTCCATATCAGTAGAAGGAATGGAAAATGTGGTCTTTCAGTATTCCCACTCTTCAGTATTATTATTCAACAAGGTTCAGCGAATGGAAGAAAAGGAAGACCTTGTTCTGTCTATTCGGTGATGTATAGTAGTGCATTGTTTGCTTCTCAAAAGCATCTCTTTGCACTGTAAATAAAATATGTTAACACTACAGTTAGTATTTAGCAAAAATATTCTGAATACTCTTTAAAGGTAAAAAAGTGAACAAATTATTTCAGCAAAAGAAAAGCCAGTTGTTTGCAGAGAAAATAATATTACACATTTGTTTTGTTTCCCTACACTGGTTATCCCATAAGCAATTGCACATGCATCCTTTAACATGAACAAAATGTCAGGATCAGGAATAGAAATACCAGTGCTAAGCAAACAAGAGTGAGGAAGACTAGCAGACCAGAACCTTCAGAATCATAAAGATATTGTCAGGCATCCAGAACCAGCAGGACAAGAGCTAAGGGGACCAGGGCAAGTAAGACCAATGGGACCACAACCAAGGTAAAAAGTAAGATCAAGTCATAGAGGTCCAGGAGTATCAGGACCTGACATACTATGACAAGGAGGACAGGATGAGGAGGGAAAATAGGACTAGGACAAGGAGGGCCAGGATGACATGAGCCACGATGAAAAAGCCTGCTAGCTAACAACAGGATGACCCGAAAAATGGGGATCAAGACTAAGTAGATAAATTAGTGCAGAATTAGCATGACAAGGAACAGTAGGACCGGGGCCAAGAGTATCATGTCAAGTTGGAGGAGAATCAAGCGCACTAGTCAGGGCAGGAGCAGGTGGATTAGGGCCATTATGACCAGGGACCAGATTGGGAGGATTAGGTGGACTAGAAGGATCAGAATAAGCAGCACCAGGAACAGGGCTAGCATGACCAGAGGGATCAGAACCAAGGGGAGCAAAACCTGAAGTACCAAGTGGAGCTTGAGGTCCTGAACAGGGGCATGTTGACCATACTGCAGAGGATCAAGGGGACTGGGACAACCAGTGCCACAAGTATTAGTGGGACCACACCAGGATCAAAATAAACAGACCCAGACCAAGAGGAACTGATAAGGAGGACCAGGACCCATGGAAGCAATACTAGTTGAAGTACAAAGAATGGAACCAGAGCAGGCAAAATCAGGATGACCCAAACCGGGAAGACTAGGATTGTCAGATCTGAGGGACCCAGAACAACAGTTTGAGGTGGAGAAGGGCCCAGCAAACAAGCAATATCAGTTTGAGGACCTGTAGTACTAGGAACAGGAGGCCCACACAGGGCTCATACTAGGAAGGGTCAGGAGCATGAGCAGGAAGATGAGTGTCAGAAAGGACTAGAACTAGGAGCACAAAATTCAGGAAAAAAGTATCAGGGTGGCCAGAACTAGTTAAACCAGGGCCAGGAGGAGGGTCAGTCAGCCAAAGCAACCCGGAAAAGGAGGACTTGGTATAGGACCAACCCCAAAAGGCAGAGAGGGGCCTGGAGGCAAAGAAAGTAGAACAGGAGCAGGACACCTGTGTGATTCTATGCTACATGTATTTGATTATCCCTTTTGTAAATGGTTCTTACTTATGCTTCTTATGCTGTCAATCCAATAAAAGCACCACCCTTTTTAGTCCACACCGAGAACTAGTAAGTATTTGCTGAACAATCAGAGCAATCAAACGGAATGAAATGCCAGGACTGTAAAACCCTGACCTCTGAGTGAAAGCTGGCACTGTCTGATGCTGGCACAATAGTCTGTGTGTGTGTATCTGGTGGAAGAGGGACTGAAACGTGTTAGAGTAGTCTAAAGGTGGATGGGTAAAAAGGAGTGTGGTCTGTGAAGAATGGCAGAAAAGGTTTGATGAACTCATATGATGTAAGTCAGAAAAAATTATTAATGGCTAATTAAGGTGGTCAGGGCTATAGAAATCTGCAAAGGGAAGCTCGGGATCATAGGAAGGCTCAGATGAGTGGAAAAGGTGGTGAAGTAGGCTCTAGATTAACCATCTCAGAAGGCCTAAAGTCTGAATCTGTGTAACAAAGGGCTCTGATTGCCAGCTGTGATAGTACTGGGAACTAAGGCCAGCAGTGATAGTTTAGGCACTAGACCAGTGGTGTGTGAAACTCTAGGGGCTAGATGAAAGGTGTGGAGATAAATATGTGGCAGAAGTGTTTGGACGACCAGCAATGAGACAATGAGTGTCAAGACCGGTGGATTAGTCTGTGACTGAGAGACCTTTGAGTTGACATTCTATATGTGTGTATGCGTAGTGGATATGTAGAAACTGTGTAGTAGTAAGTCTATGTGTGGTGAGAGTCTAATCACGTGGGTCAGTGGGATGCATACTGAATGACATTTTCGAGACTATATATTCTACTTCCTTAAACTGTGGTAGTGTGTTGACGACATACCTGTGGCTGGAGGGTAGAGACCCAGATATTGAACTGAGGGTAGATGTTAGCAAAAGTTTGCTGAGAGTTCTTCTTGAATGATGACAAAGGGTAGATGTTAGGAGTGTGTGGTGGGCAGATCAGAGGTTTCTCTTGTTAAATGTGATAAAGTTTCTAAGCAGGGATGCCCTTTTGTCTAGGCAGGTGTTGAGATCTCATGTTTCATTGTATCTTTGTTTAGGATACTCCTGCTTAGAACAGCACTGTTGCTACTGGTATGAGAGCCATGTCTTAGCGCAAAGACTTTGTCTAAGCCACAGCCAGGAAACTACCTTTAAACAATAATCTCCCTAAACTAGTTCTGAAACCTCAACAGTGGATCAACAATGCCTATCTGGAAATTGAGTATAGAATTGGAAATGTGAAACGACTGATCTGTAGGTTAAAAAAATTGACGTTACAAAACATCTCTTTTTACCTAGTGCCTTATTTCTTATGATATTTATAATAAAGTCAATTAATAAAATATCTCTGTGAGATTCTTTTCATCTGTGTCTTTGATGACAAAATATCTTCCTCTGATTTACTGGGAATATTCATTTACATTCCAATGGCACTCATTACAATTAATAATAGCCCCATTCCTTTGCTCATGGTTCTTTGATGGAATTCTGCCTATTGCATATTAATGGTTACATATTACACATGGTTGTATGTCAATACAACACGGTGTTTACACCGCACTACATTACAACGCTGATTTTACAACGCAAGTCGTTACCACGACTTGCGCTGTAGGGTGCTGATAAGATTTACTATTCCAACACCAGCCTACGAACAGTAGGGAAGGTGTTGGAATAGTAAATCTACTATTCCTTAGCCTAGAGCGCCCTCCAGCACAAGTCGTGTTAACGACTTTCGTTGTGAAACCAGCGTTGTAATGGTAGTGCGGTATAAACACTGCGTCGTAATGGATCTTCCCCACTTTACACTGTTCATCCGATTTAAAGTAAAGCCTTGCTGTAAGGGACAGGAAACACAAAACTGACCCCAACAGCTTTGGAGAAAACTCCCAATTTGTGAGGAGCATTCCTTTTTTGTCTTGCAAAAACAAAAACCTAATTTGAATGTTAGTTTTTGAGAAGTGAAAAATGATTAAATGTTTGCTGGTGATCTGGCCACCATATGTGATGGTATTGTCTATTACACTTTGCCTGCCTAGCCTAGCCAGGAACCACCATGACAGAGCCTGCCGATGTAGAGAGTTATCCACAGGGCTGGAGAACAACTCTAAATTAGGTGGGCATAAGTCCCTCAGAATGGCAGAGTTATTGCACCCCATCATCCTGGTAGAATTAACTCAGTCCCACAAGCTGTAAAACAGGCTCACAGTATTTCTTCCTTCCATCATGAGATTGTAATGAAGCCTCTAAATTGTTTCTATTGTGATAAGATCACACTGACTATCA
Source organism: Lissotriton vulgaris (assembly GCF_964263255.1). NCBI lineage: Eukaryota > Metazoa > Chordata > Amphibia > Caudata > Salamandridae > Lissotriton > Lissotriton vulgaris. Next base: position 179,775,375 of record NC_141700.1, read on the forward strand.
GATAGCACTATGTCATTTAGATACAACATTTCCAATTCTGTGGTTTGCTTTTACAAATCAATGTTTTCAGTTTAATTGAACTGAACCAGAATTAATTATTCCAGAATGCACTCATTTGCTGCAGAAAAAGTGGCGTTCATGCTTTATGGTTATACTGTATCTGGCCTTGGTATATTCCAATGGCTTTGTGAGTAAGAGTGAGTACATAGCTAGCTGTAGAAGAGCAAATATCTACAATTAGCCTTGCAAAGGTTATATCTATTTATCGTTTACCTCTGCAGGTAAACTTAAAGTAATAGGAGCATGTGTAGAGCTTGAGACAGCTCCATAAATGGTCTCCAAAATCACTGTGTCTTTGTCCATGATGCACTGGAGTGACATTCTGTGCCTTTATTGTCAAAATGACCTATAAGTAGAAGTGGGCGTAACATGCAACATTTGCTGTAGCATAAATACGTAGAATAACAGCAAAGTTATGTAGAATTACACCAGGAGTGTAACCAAGTATTTGGTGCAAAATGCACCCTTGCATCCAATTTGGATACATTTTGCACTAAGAAAATAGAACTCAATACAACAGAACAGGAACAGCAGAGGCAATGCTTGCTCAGTCTGATGTTCCTGCACCCCTATGGTAGGATTGTTCCCCAAAATATCTTGAGCAGGAGTAACTGTGTAATTTTCAGGAACTTTCCATTTCAAGGGTAAAGTAGAATTATCACAAGTATAATTAGAATTTTGCACAGGGTTGTAGGACACCATCCCTGTGATAACAGCCAATAACAAATGGTCACAATTTGGCATGTGCCTAATGAATAATAATTAGGCAGGTCTTATGGAACCCCCTGTGATTTGGTATTTTAAGAACCAAAGTAATAGCTCTTGAGACTATATGTAAAATATTATTCCATTCACAAACATTATGCGCGCAATTTGCGACCACATTTTACAAATGAAATATTAGTTTATGAGGTTCCTAACTTTCTTAAGGAAATGGATGACAATTGTAGTCACTCTTTGTTTACAGCTCTATCTGGTGGAAAGTACAAGTTGAAATCTGTATAAGAAATATTAACACAAAATGTAAGCTGTTTAGACACCAGCCGGGCAAATAGTGATTTTCCGCTGCAATTTGCACCACTACTAGCCAAACAGTGCATAATTCCTGCTATTAAGCCAACAGCAGGGTAACTATTGAATTTCTTTTCCTATTTGCCAGGCTGCCAGTGAAATAGCCTAAAATGTCTGCTATTTAACCAGCAGCCAGGAAACAAATTTATTTTGTTTGGTATTAGCATGGTGATGGCCAAATTATAACTAGTATCTGCCGGGTAATGACTAAAGTTTCTTTGTGTTTGCTTGACTGCTGGCCAAATAGTACATAACCTCTGCTAATTAGCCAGTGACCAGGGAAATAGTGAAGTGTCCTGGTTATTTGCATGGCTGGTGATCAAACAATGCCGAATCTCTACTATTTGGCCAGCAGCTAGCTAAATAGCGATGTTTTCTGCTGCTTGCACAGCTGGCAGCCAAACCGTACAGAATCTCTATTACTTTGCCGCTGGATGGGTAAATAGCACAGTTTCCCTGCAATTTTGAAGGCTAACGCACTAAAGTATACAAAACGTGATGGACAGAATGCTAGAATTATTCTCAGCCACTGCCAATTGGCCGGGACACATCCCAGTCCGTCCTACTTTTGTACACCATGCCCCCTCACTTTGAACCCAGCCATATGAAAATCAGTCTTGACCTGCTCCAACCGGAGTAGTCCAGTGGGACTGCCAGGGCAGGTCCTCCCGGAAGTTCAACACAGGCAGCCTATGTCCTGTTTCGCCACAGATAGGGCTCATCAGCCAGGTTTAACTTGGCAACAGTGACACAGTGTGCACAGGACATACGCCTGGTCAAACTAGTCCACCTAAGCTGACTATTTTCTACTACTTAGCAATTGACCAAGTAAATAGCAGAGAATATTCACTTTTTCCTTGCTGGCCTGCTAAATAGCTACTACTGGCTGGTGTCACTAGCAAGCTAAATTGAACAATCTGGTTAGAATGAAGGCTTAGCCCACTTTTGTGACCAACAATTGTCCTGTAGTAATAGTCATACCTTGCATCACCCACCAATCCTCCCCACAAAGACTTGGAGTCCAAATATGAGGCAGGCAAGCAGTTACATTCAGAAACAATCACAAAACTGAAGGGAATAACAGGTGGCAAGTGCTTGTGAAAAAAGGTATCATATGCAGAGACTGCCAGGGGCAGCCGGAGATGGCAAGGAGCCAGAAGGCATCCAAAACAAACACTGAGCAAATAATAGGGCACTGACTGTAAAGGAGTGTAGGTGAAACAGAAACAAAAGACAGTAATAGAGAACTTAAGACATCACAAAGATGTACAGGGATGGCTACAGGCTGGTGGGAGCAGAGGCAGACAGAGACCTGCTGAGGAAGAGCAGATACTCAAACAGGAACAAAGAGTCCAAGGCTGCCAAGTATGTGCATCATAATAAGCATGTATAGAACCATTCCTGTGGAAGTCTTCTAACACTTCCATAATATTCTTTAGTCACCCCACTTACTACTATCGTTGTCACCATGTACACCTAATCTACAGTGAAACTTCAGTCGTTATCTGTCAACAGGCTTACTAGTCCAGAATGTCAACTATGTAATCAGGAGCAGCATAAACGGTATGATGTCTTCACCAAATGGTACTAAATTTCTGTTATTTTGTAGGTCTTCTGTAAATAGTGAAGCTATTTGCAGGGCCACCAGCCAAATAGTACATCATATCTTCCATTTAGTCAGTGGCCAGCAAAATTGAGAATGGTATTTGCTATTTGTATTGCTGCAGCCAAACAGGACATTATATCTGCTTTCTACCTAATGGCTGTTTTAAGAGATGAGGGGGAATATTATCAAGCCTTGGCGATAAAATTATCGCCGCTTTATCAGTGGGAAACTGCCGATAAAGTGGCGATAATGGGCTTGATACTATGCTCTATGAAATTGCAATTGAAGCTCATGTTAAATGTGAAGGACATCTAACATGAGCTTCGATTGGAATTCCATTGAGCATATTATCAAGCCCATTATCGCCACTTTATCGGCAGTTTCCTGCCGATAAACCGGCGATAATTTTATCGCCCAGGCTTGATGATATGCCCCATGCTTCTTTGCTGTTTGCACGGCTTCCAGCCAAATATTACATGATCCCTGATATTTAGTAGGCAACCTGGTAAATAGTGAATTTTCTTTGATGCGTGCACTGGTTCTAAGCAAATAGTGCATGATATCTGCTATGGAGTCAGTGGCTGAATAAACCGTAAAGCTAATTTGCTGTTTACACAGCTGCCGGCCACAAACGGTCTGTTTCCATGAAGTAGGCCACCCTCTTACTCTTGTCTCGGGAAACCAAATCTCAATGTATTATTCTGGTGGGCTAGTGGCTGGTTCTCACTTGGGTTACATTTATAAAAAATCAAAAAAACTTAGAATGAGAGGGTTTCTGTTGCTGTTTTATATTATCCTTCAATATATATGCAAATGATAGTATAAATAATATTTAAAAAGTGCAGATGATGCAGTGCTTAAGTGTGTGCATAAATGCATAAATATATACAAAAGACACCATCAAATGTCTCTGGTTGTAGGAAAGTAGTTTCATGCGTATAATATTAACTAATAAAGCTTAGAAATAATCAGAGAATCAAAAAAGATAAATAAATTGACGTTTCAATCCCTTATGAGGTAAAGAGTCTCCTCAGGACCAAGTCATCTGGCTCAGTATCATAAACAATGGTATTTTGTGTGTTACAGACCACCAATTAAACACAAACGTTGAGTTCTCAAGCTTAGTCCCAATCTACTGTGTTGGTAATAGAATATACTCCTTCAAATGCACTTCGCACTTTACTCCAATAAGTCATTGTTATGTAACAGTTCTTGAGAATATTGTGGCCTGTTCAGTAAGCCACTCTCTAAAACAAACCAATCGGTCTGCTCCAATTTGTTGCTATTCTGTGCAGTGATGGTCACCATCCACCATCGATGCCTGACAACAGTGCCTTGTGCAGCCGGCTAACTCTGGCCCTTGTTCTCATGAGCATAGAGAGTTGTTATTGTGACACAACACATGCCAGTCACATTGCAAATGATCACTGCTATTTAGTCAGTTGCCGGGTAAACAGTGCATTCTCTTAGCTATTTGGACTGTCAACATCCAAATAGTACAAGAGCTCTGCTATCTATTTGGTGGCCGGGTAAATAATAATGGTACAAAAGGGGGTGGCGATGGACGAACTGGGGTGGCAGAGTGGGCTAAAGAACAGTGATGGATTAAACCCAGATCTTTTGACTGGGTGTAGTGTTTGATTGCTTCAGATGCTCCGTCCATCACCACCCCCTTTTGTACCGCTTTTGGCCGCCATAAGTGTGGCAGGGTATGCTCAGACGTGAGTCCCTTGCTCACTTTGCCACTGTATTCAAGCAAGCCGGGCTGAAGATGGCTGGAATGCCAGAAACCGGTCCTCGGAAGCTTGTTTCCGGTCCAGGGAAGACATGGCTTTGCAGTTCGGGCTGGACTGTTCCCATGAGGCACAGGGTCAGACTGATTTGCATATAGCCATGTCTGAACTGGGGTGGCAGAGTGTGCTAAAGAACGGTGATGGATTAAACCCAGATCCTTTGACTGGGTGTGAGTGTTTGATTGATTCAAATGCTCCGTCCATCACCACCCCCTTTTGTACCGGGTAAATAATGAAGCTTCTTTGCTGTCTGTGTGGCTGCCAGTCAAATAGTACATTTCATTGGTGGGCGGCTAAATATAGAATTTTCTTTGCAATTTGCACAGCCAGTGGCCAAATTATACACAATCCCTGCTTTTTAGTTAGCGACCAGGTAAACAGTGAAATGTCATTGCTATTTGCACAGCTATGGGCAAATAGTACATAACCTCTGCTATTTATTCAGAGGCCAGGAACATTATGATGTTTCTTAGCAATCTCTATGGTCACTGGTGGAATTGACAGTGATCTCTACTATTTTTGTTGCCATCTGGATAAATAGTGATGTCTCTATGTTGTTTTCAACGTCACTGGCCGCACAGTACATGAGTACATGATACTGCTCTCTATCCAGCAGCCCAAATAGTACATGATCTTTGCTGAGTAGTCAGCGGTTACGTAAATAGTAAAACTTCTTTGCTGTTTGAATGGTGCTGCACAAATAGTACATAATCTCTGCTATCTAGTCGGAGACTGGTTAAACAGTAAAGTTTATTTGTGTTTTGCATGGCTGCCAGCCAAATATTACATAATCGCTGCTATCTAGTCGATGGATGGGTGAATAGTTAACTTTCTTCACTGTTTGCACTGCCACCGGCTAACTAGTACAAAATCTCTGCTATTTAGTCAGCGGCCAGGTAAATAATAAAATGTGTCACCTATTTACATGGCTGTCTGTAAAATGGTGCATTTGGTTTGCTTTTTAGCCAGCAGACATGTAAATAGCAGCAGGAATTCACTATTTACCCGGCAGTCAGGTAAATAGCTGCTACCATAAAATACACAGCCAGATTTTGATTCACTGTTTGGGCTATCCTAGCAGTAATACAATAATATATTTGATTGTGAGGAATTAAGTTTCAGGAAGAAATCCAATTATCAAAATGTGGAAATCTGTAGATCCAATGTGTTTGAATTCGGAATGTTTACAGTTTTTATAATATTCAATTAATTACCACAAAGTAGTGTGCGATCGATGGTTTCCTACTGCCCACATACTGACTGAGATTGGCACTCCAGGATGCCACTATTCAAGTCAATTCAGTGTTTGCTTCATTGAACCTGACATTTCTCATGGCATGCTAAATGCACGTTCTAACTTCCTGTTCAGTGTAAAAACCTGACTGACCAAATCGAATCTGCAGGTTTTCTGAATGACAGGCATCAGCTGCCTCAATTAAGAAATGGACTACAATTTCCCATGCCACTTACGTGATGTGAAAAAGAGCAGCATGCAAGTGAAATTTGTATGATAAAAGAAGTACCCACTTCTTCCTCCTAATATGTCAGAAACCAGACCTTTATAGAGATTGTCAGTATTTGCCATGGCTTTATGTTAAAGGCTGACAATATCTATTGTTAGACCTGGCATCATTGGCATGAGTTTTCCCTGTATTTTTGCCTTTGCCTCCTGTTATTTCGTTGTGTGTTGGACCTCGTTATGCTGGTCTAGATGCCTTGGTCACTTTGCCACTGCTATTCAGTGCCAAAGTGCAAGTGCTCCCTTTGTAAATTGTTGTTATGGATTGGCGTTTCCATGATTGGAATATTTGGTTTACTATTAAGTCCCTAGTACAGTGCACCATGAGTGCTAAGGGCCTGTAAACCAAATGCTGCTTAGTTGGATAGCAGCACTGATTGTGCCACCTACACAGGCAGCCCAGCAAAACAAGGTCTCAAGCCTGCCATTGCGGTGCATGTGTGCAGTTTATCACTGCCACGTTGACCTGGCAAGTGCACCCACTTGCCAGGCCCTAACCTTCCCTTTTCTTACATGTGAGTCACCCCTAAGGTAGGCCCAAGCTACCCCTGTGGGCAGGGTGCAGTGTATGTGAAAGGTACGACATGCCCTTATGTGTGTGCATTTCCTGATAGTGAAATACTGCCAATTTCGTGTTTTACTATTGTAAAGATATCTGTCCACATAGGATAGAATGGGGAGTTTGCACATAACATCTTATGAGTATTACTGCCCATGGGAACAAGATAGGAAAATAGTTTGACTTCCTGAACTCAGAATGTTAAGATGCATCTTTTAGAGATGGTGATTTTTACTTTCTGGGTTTGAAAATACCACTTTTAGAAAGTAGGTATTTTCTTGCCTAATCATCCAGTGTGCCTCTGCTAGGTTGTGTATTGAGTGTCTGGCTTTGGAGTGGGAGGGGCTGGGGATGTACATTCTGTTCAGATAGCCACTTGTGGGGTTGAGGTGTATCCTGCCTTTCCAGGGTTAGTCAGGTCTGGCTGTATAGACTTGGACTGCATTTAGAGATGGGGAGAAGATTTCTTTCACACCTGAATAGCCCTGGTCTGCCAAGGACAATGCTGTCTCCACCTCTTGCCAGGAAGCTGCTCCAGTGAGGAAAGATCTGGTTTTTACTAAGCACAGACACTCTCTGCCTCCAGGGAACAAAGGATTTTGTTTTATAAAAACAGGGGCCCAGACCACTGTACGTTAGATCATTCTGGGAATCAAGAGAAACATTTGCCAAGGAGAAGAGCTGGAGAAACCTGGGGAGAAGTACTGCCCCTTTGCTGTGTGCTGTCTGGGGTTGGCCAGCAGTGGCTGTTTCTGCCATGGAAAGGAGAAAGGAGTTTACTGTGTGCTGTATCCCCTGCTTGAAGAAGATCTCCAAAGGCTTGAAAGAAGAGCTTGCCTCCTGTTTTGAATTCTCAGGGACACAAAGACTTCACCACCAGCTCCCCTGAACTTCCTTGCTGGGAGTTCTGATCTGCTAAGAGGTGCCTGATTCAGTTTTGGACCTCTGGAGGCGGTTTTCAACTGGGAGCTGGAAAAGTAACTCAACTTCGAGGAGTGTGACGCATCCATACCTGTTTGCGACACATCGCTGATGAAGCCAATGCAGCACCTGCTTGCTGCTCCAAAAATTGCTGCAAGCTGTAGCGAATGGACCGATCTATGAAGGGAGGGATCACTGCACCAATTCTGATGCAGGCCCTGCTGTGTGGCTGCAAGAACCAACGCATTTTGGGACTACAGCTGAAGAAGCCAACACAAGGGCCGTTCCCAATCCTCAAGCATCGCATCTAGGCACCACCCTGGCAAGAACACCAGGGTCGTACTAAGAAACCGACGCATCACCTCCCTGCACAGTAAGAAACCAATGCATCATCTCACCTTCAGTAAGAAACCGACGCATCACTGCCCCTGTGAGGCAGTAAGGCACCGACGCATCACCTACCGTAAAGTAAAGATCCAACGCTTTATTTTCCCTGGGCGTAAGGAACTGACGCATCACCTTCCCTGCCACAGTTTTTGTTTTGTGCATGACTCATACAAGGTACTTTGTGTGAAAAGTGTTGCATCTGCAATTTGCTTTGAACAGAACGGTTTCTTCCTTTTGAAAGCCATATTTTGATTACTGTATTGTTGATTTTTGTCATTTTGGTCTTGTTTGGTTTAGATAAAGATCACTTATTTTTCAAAACTGGTGTGGTGTCCATTTGTAGGGTTGTCACTGTATAATTGTCTGTGTTCACAAATGCATTACACGCTGCCTCTGAGATAAGCCGGTCTGCTCGTGACAAGCTACCATGAGGGTGAGCAGGGGTTATTTTAGAAGTGTTTCCCCCTTACCCTGACTAGGAAGAAAGGTCCCTACTTGGGCAAAGGTACCTACCTCTGCCAACTAGAGACCCCACTTCTAACATCTATGAAAGCACTTAATGTTGTTTGATTGCAAATAAGACCACTGTATTAAAAACATTGCAAATAAAAAATATAGGCCCTGATTTAGAAAGGACTTGTGTTGTACTTGCATCACTGAAGCTAACACAAGGCAACGCAAGTCCTTAAGAGATATTTGCGAGCCATGCAAGGGGTGATTTGCGTCACCTTGCCTGACTTTGTAAAGGAACCGAACACAACAAATCTGCTTGTGCTGTGTTGCACTAAATTACATAGTGGAAGGGGTTCGGTTGGTAGAACATGGGTGTTCTTGTGCATCCACCCATGGAATTTGATGCACTCCCAGATCAACTTAAATCAGTAAAGTTGGAGGTGTGCCAAAATGCCTTCTGCATCACACATAGAAAGAGGACATTGTATCATAGAATGTTTTTTGCGCAGGAAGGTGTCCCTTTTTTCATGCACAAAAACAATCCTGGCTGTAAGGCACCAACCCTTGCACCATGGCACAAGGGTTCTTCCTTGGTGCTAGGCAGCACACAGTACACCAGCTCAAGGTGGGAGCAGAAGTCACCATATCTTAGCAGATTTCTGCTCTCGCCGTTTCATGCAATGCAACGTAGCAAGTTACCTTGCTGCGTTGCATTGCGTGAAAATTTAGGAAATCTAGCCCAGAGTTTCTAGTTCATTTGTTAGACTGCATTTCATTAATATATGTGTCTATTTAAATGGGCTTTCTAAACTGCAAAATTAGAATCTGCAAATGAAAAAAATGAATAGGCCTCACTTCCAACAACACACCTCAGATCTCAGTGCTACAGTGCATAAGGTTTCATGACTGGGTCAGCATGAAAGTAAATTCAGCGTAGATTCCTTAGCACGCTACAACTACAATACAAAAAACCAGCAACATGTAACATATGTATCAATGGCGTTAGCCCAGGATTGGTCTTTTTGTCACATTGTGTGGGCTTGTGGAAATCATGCTATTTGACTGTGGTACAAAATCCGAATAAAGAGCATTTGATTGAGTGATTGACTGCAACTGTGATTATGTTTCCTTAAGAGACAAGTTCAATAGGTAAACCTAGACTATGTCTATTGAGACAAATAACACGACTGTTCATCATTGCTCCACACAACACAATGTATAACATCATACATCTATCGCTACTCATCACCCTACCTTTCCAATTGTCGATGTATTTTGCTTGCCTGGTTGATGTACATTTTATGAGCCCTGCTCAACTTTTTTTGCACACACAAGGGCATATTACCAACAACTAGCGATAATTATCGCCATGTTGGTTTAGCGGGGATATTTTTATCGCCAAGCTGCGGCGATTTTTATCGCTTAGGAACCTTGCTATTATCAAGGTTTATTTCCTAAGCGATAAAAATCGGACGAAATGCATGAATATCGCTGAAAAGTCAGCGATATTCATGCACTACCGAGCTAATGCTCTTAGCCATGTTATCCACCTCCCATTGGATAACATGGCTAAGAACTGCTCAGGGGCAGGTGTTAGCTTTTGGAGATATTCGCGCTTAGTGCGAATATCTCCAAAAGTTGGTAATAGGAGATAGCGATGCTAGCGACTGTTTCCAGTCGCTAACATCTTGGCACGCCCACTTTGCATGTCATTAGTGATAAATATCACTGACATGCAAAGCGGGGCCCAATATGGTCGCTATCTCCTAGTAACTGTCGCTAACTGGTGTTAGCGACAGCTAGGTAATAGGGAGATAATGTTATCTCCGCTTTCTTGGCTTTTAAAGCCAAAAAAGCGGAGATAAACCCCTTTGATAATATGCCCCCTGTTCTATATTTGTTGCAAAACATGCAAGAAAATATGGTAGTGACCCATGTATGCCACTAGCAAGGCGAGTCATTGGCGACTTAGTATGTGACGTATACACAGAAATGAACCTGGGTTTAATTAGCTTTTTTGCCTCCATCAAATTAATTCAGCTGTGTTGTGCCGTGTTTATTACACAACAGCAGGTGGTTTGTGTTTCACCAGAGTCAGGTCCTATGTAGTTGAGGTGTTTATAAGTAAATCCTCAGATGTTGTTGTTCTTCCTTTCCTTGCATTGAATTTATGCTTACTACTGACATTCGCGTGATTAGTGTTTGTTGCTTTGGTACCACACGATGTGGGTTTTCTTGGTGTTTGGTATGGGAAAAGTACATTTGGTAACATTTTGTTGTTACCCTTATTGTATTCAATGGCTGATAATGCTTTCAAATTGTTTGTGCCAGTAAGTGATATTTTCTTATTTGCTAGATAATGGAAATCACCTGCAAGTGTTGCCATGTTTATGGAAACTTTGCACCTGCTTTGTAAATTTCTGTACATCTGTTTGCTTTACACACAAGGGTGATCATACTAGTCGTTTAGTGTTCCATGATCGATTTGAAACGTTTTGTTTCTTGGCTTTAATTAAAGGAACTATTGATAAATACAAATATGAACATTTGTATGCCCATCTTGAAATTGCTACTGATTATGAGTAGAGCCCTAATTACACTCACTTCCTCAGATTCGACACTCCATTTGACCTCCTATGGTTTTAAAATGGGGCTCAAAAGTCGTCTGAACCCCTTGTACCTAATTGTTGTCCAAATGCCAAAATGGGAGCAAAAACTCAGCAACAAGAAAATGCAAACTTTAATTTTGTCATGTTAGTCAGTCAAACAATCTTTATTCGATTTAAATAAATTATAAACTCACACAATACAACATTAATCATAAAAACACATTTAAAAAAGAACTGGGATCTTCAGAATAAATATTAAGATAACATCACCCCAATATGTTCAATGCACTTTGGGTCAACCCATAGAGAATACATCAACACTTATTTAAGCAATTTTTTTTATTATTACAATTGCTTCTCTTATAAAATGTAAAACTGCACAGCAGACGACCATTGAGTCCAAAGAGAGTAGAAGCCTGCAACCTACTATATAAGAGCATGGTCGGAGAGACTTTAATATTGGAAGTAGATATTTAGTTCTTACTGACATGTACAAAGGACAAAAGAGAATAAAGTGCAAAATGCCCTGTGCTGTGGAAATATCACATGGGCATGGACATAGGGTATTGGACCACCTACATTGCTGAGGGAAAGCCACCAGAAAATGAACCAAGGACAGGCGCAATCTGGTCAAAATAAACTTATATTGAGGATTCATCAAACATATAAGGTAACAAGCATTTGCTATGCAGTAGGTCTTGCATTTGCGAGAGTTTGAGCTATTGGCATTGTAAATGACAGTGTCTTTTATTTATGTTTTGAAAACCTGCAAGCGGTGCTTAAACACACACTTTGTACTTATAATCGTTGCCTACAAGAAGTAAGGCTGCCAGTAAAAGAGGCATAGTTACTGACAGCCTTGCTTCTCGTAAGCAACAACTACAAGTACAAAGTGCGTGCTTAGGCATAGCTTGCAGGTTTTCAAAACATAAATAAAAGGCACTGCATCTACAATGCCAATAGTTCAAACTCTCGCAAATGCGAGACCTATTGCATTGCAAATGCTTGTGTTTTTTTAGTACTAGAGTTTAACACCGAGGGATCTGTGAGTATCGAAGTCTCATTAATAGCATAAAGCTGCAATCCTTGCGGAGGTGTATGGTGCTCGCTGTGGGTGTAGTGCTGTTGTAACATTTGCAGGCTTGGGTTCTGGGTGATCTGATTTAAATAAACAAGCACAGAGGAAAGAGGAAAGGGTGGTAGTGAGGAGCCGAGTAAAAGTCCAGGACATGTGAAGGAGCCTTTGAATGGTTGTCGGGGGTCAACCTTGGGACTGGCTTAGGACCTAGGGGTTTAGTACCGCAGCCACGGATCGTGTAATTCTGATCCAATCACTACAACTCCCTAACTTTCAATGCTCAGAGTAGTAGCTCTGTCACTTTAAGAGGGTGGACAGAAGCCAGCAGACTACTTTGGACCAAACTAACACAAACCCCCTTGGCTACAAACAAAAATCCTACACTTGGCATGAAGACACAACCGTCAGTCACTTTTCGTTGTTCTCTTTGCTCTGGCACAAGCCGCTACGCTATTTGTTACAAGTTACTCCAAATACTTAAGTAAAAATACACAAGGTATCAGAGCGCCTTACATGAGCACCAATTACATTACATGTACACATTCATTTTTAGGTACAGAGAGAATAAGTGATTAGCCCAGAATCACAGGATGCTTCAGCCTCCCGCCAGACTCGAACCTCGTTCCCCAGCTTCCCCCAGGTTCTGAGCCTTGGGCTCAGTAGAAGAACGCTGATATCGAGCAACGCCCAGACTACTCAAAAGGCGAGAGGACACAGAATGCTTCCACACTAGAAAACACTGGAGAGTTTGTGGTGAATGAATCATTTATGCACTCATTCACAGACTCACGGTTGGTTTCTAGAAACAAAACTGGGTTGTATAGATGGTCAAATAGTGGAGCTTATCACCCCCGGGAATCAGTTATGACCCTCGTAAGAAGATGCCAACACCGCTAGTTAGGTCTCTGAGAAAAAAACTTCCCCTTTCTCTCGTGTGCAGTGCACTGTGATGTCGCACACCAAGATCCTTAAACACTTCCAAATGAACGCGAGCAGAATCAAGTTTTAAATTATGAAAATAAATACGTATGTATTTGAATTTGAATTTAAAAACATTTATACAGCGCTCGTTTACCCAGCGGTTTCATGGCGCTAGTGGTGAACAGTGGACGGCAGCAGCTAAAGGGGTTTAAGTCGAGTAGGCTTGCATAAAAAGGAAGGTTTTAAGATCCTTCCGAAACTGGAGATAAGAAGGAGAGGTGCGCAGAGTAGCCGGGAGGGAGTTCCAAAAGGCGGGAGATGTGTCTTTGGTATGGACAACCCCAAGTCACTATTTCAAGCAATGTACACACAACGTATGCAACAGTGTGATGTTTCACAAGCTCTCTCCTAGACATACCACACATTTCCTGCCTCTGAGAACATACACTGGGAAAGGTTGGTAAATGCATACCTCAAGCAATGGCCGTGGAATGTCTGAGTTCATGTTTTGAAGGGGAGGGAGGGAAGTGAAAGCGCGCCATGCGTGCGCTATGTTGACGCGGGGACAGGAGATGTGCACGCGTACTGAGTGCACCTCTCCTATCTGCGCGTGCATATCTCCTGTCCACGCATGCCATCTCTTGTCTCCATTCGGCAGGGAAACCGGCGACTATAGGTCTTGCCAAGGCGAAGCAGCGCATGCGCTGCATTCGCTATATGAGACCTAAAAATGGGTGGGTTTGGTCACATTGCATGTCATTTTTCAATAGATCTAGTGCTGATGCCCCACATCGTTAGCTTAGTGTTATTCTCAAAGTTACCCAGTATTCAAAAATTGTTTGGGCTCTTTACTTTTTTATTTTTTATATATAGAAAATGGATGCTTCAAATTAATGACTGGTATATCAAAAGGAGTCGCAACGTGGAGCAAATGGCCTGCAAGCAATATCAACAAAGCAAGCAGTGCCTAGCACATGCCAGCTGTGTCCTGCAACATGTAGGATATGAATGCCGCAGACTCATGCCAAACTAGATTAGCAATCCATGGTAAAAACCACTGCAGCTACGTTGTTTTAATATTGCAAATAACTGCAAGATGTACGGCCTTTTCGAAAAGCAAATTGCATTAGTACTTGAGGCACGTCTAAGGGATCACTGACTAAATATCGAGGGACAAAATATAGACTACCCAAAATATAGATTCCAAAATATCGACAGACAAAATATCGAATTCCTATCTACAAACAGGTAAGTACCAAAATTTCGACCCCAAAATATCGTTTATATATATATATACATTATAAAAATATCGAATTTCTTAAAATTAATGTCAAATTAAAAAATATTAAAAATGAATAGCTAAAATATACTTAAAAATACTTAAATTACCTTAAAATTATTAAATAACTAATTTAACTTATAAAAAAAATACAATCATATCTGTTAAAACATATATATATATTAACATAATATTAATAAGAAAATACACAATATTATTACCGTAGGATAGCTGCGGTGTAAAAATTACTATTCCCGCTCCTGGAAGTGCAACAGTAGGGAAAGCGTTGGATAGCGTAGGGGTAAAAAATACTATTCCCACTCCAAAGAGTGCAACAGTAGGGAAAGCGTTGGATAGCGTAGGGGTAAAAATTACTATTCCCACTCCAAAGAGTGCAACAGTAGGGAAATCGCTGGATAGCGCAGGGGTAAAAATTACTATTCCCACTCCAGAAAGTGCAACAGGTGGGAAAGTGTTGGATAGCGTAGGGGTAAACATTTCTATTCCCACTCCAGAGAGTGCAACAGTAGGGAAAGCGATGGATAGCGTAGGAGTAAAAATTACTATTCCCACTCCAGAGAGTACAACAGTAGGGAAAGCGTTGGATAGCGTATCGGTAAAAATTACTATTCCCACTACAGAGAGTGCAACAGTAGGGAAAGCGTTGGATAACGCAGGGGTAAAAATTACTATTCCCACTCCAGAGAGTGCAACAGTGGGGAAAACGTTGGATAGCGTAGGGGTAAAAATTACTATTCCCACTCCAGAGAGTGCAACAGTAGGGAAAGCGTTGGATAGCGTAGGTGTAAAAATTACTATTCCCACTCCAGAGAGTGCAACAGTAGGGAAAGCGTTGGATAGCGCAGGGGTAAAAATTACTATTCCCACTCCAGAGAGTGCAACAGTAGGGAAAACGTTGGATAGCGTAGAGGTAAAAATTACTATTCCCACTCCAGAGAGTGCAACAGTAGGGAAAGCGTTGGATAACGTAGGGGTAAAAATTACTATTCCCACTCCAGAGAGTGCAACAGTAGGGAAAGCGTTGGATAGCGTAGGGGTAGAAATTACTATTCCCACTCCAGAGAGGGCAACAGTAGGGAAAATGCGGGATAGCGTAGAGGTGACAATTACTATTCCCACTCCAGAGAGTGCAACAGTAGGGAAAGCGTTGGATAGCGCAGGGGTAAAAATTACTATTCCCACTCCAGAGAGTGCAACAGTAGGGAAAGCGTTGGATAGAGTAGGGGTAAAATTTACTATTCCCACTCCAGAGAGTGCAACAGTAGGGAACGCGTTGGATAGCATAGAGGTAAAAATTACTATTCCCACAACAGAGAGTGCAACAGTAGGGAAAGCGTTGGATAGCGTAGGGGTAAAAATTACTATTCCCACTCCAGAGAGTGCAACAGTAGGGAAAGCGTTGGATAGCATAGGGGTAAAAATTACTATTCCCACTCCAGAGAGTGCAACAGTAGGGAAAGCGTTGGACAGCGTAGGGGTAAAATTTACTATTCCCACTCCAGAGAGTGCAACAGTAGGGAAAGCGTTGGATAGTGTAGGGGTAAAATTTCCTATTCCCACTCCAGAGAGTGTAACAGTAGGGAAAGCGTTGTATAGAGTATGGGTAAAAATTACTATTCCCACTCCAGAGAGGGCAACAGTAGGGAAAGCGTTGGATAGCGTAGGGGTAAAAATTACTATTCCTACTCCAGAGAGTGCAACAGTGGGGAAAGCGTTGGATAGCATAGGGGTAAATTTTACTATTCTCAGTCCAGTGAAAATAAATCAATATAATTCACATAATTATCAATTAATCAATTAATAAAAATTAATTATCAATTAAGAATTAATTCATTATCAATTAAAACGTAATTAACAATTTGTTCAAAATAAATACCAATAAATTAATTAACATATTTAATTAATTATAATTAAATTCCTTCCCACCCTATTCCCCTACAAACCCACAACCCGCTACAGAAAATAAATTAATATTATTCACATAATTTTCAATTAATCAATTAATAAAACATAATTATCAATTAAGAATTAATTAACGACCAATTAAAAATTGATTACCAATTTAATAAAAAAATACCAATTAATTAATTAACATATTTAACTAATTATAATTAAATTACTTCCCACCCTATTTCTCTATAAACCCACAACCCGCTAAGAAAATAAATTAATTTAATTCACATAATTATCACTTAATAAATTAATAAAAAATAATTTTCAATCAAGAATTAATTAATTACAAATTAAAAATTAACAATTTATTTTAAATAAATACCAATTAATTAAGTAACATATTCAATTCATTATAATTAAATTACTTCCCACCCTATTCCCCTATAAACTCACAACCCGCTACAGAATTAAATTACACAATAATTAAATAACATAAAATTAATTACTTAAAATAAATTACAAAAATATATACACTTTTCACACATATACCAACATAAAAAACACTTAAAAAAATTCTGATATTATTAAAAATTCGATATTTTTAATAAACTATATTATGCACTTCGATATTTTGACTGTCTATATTTTTAAAATCGATATTACATTACTTACCTTCAAAACGATATTTTTGATGTCTATATTCTGTCCATTCGATATTTTGTCCATTCTATATTTTGGACTCGATATTTTGGTTTGTCTATATTTTGGAATCGATATTTTGCCCATTTACCCTATTTATTATTGAGTCAAATGAGCCATGAGACAGACATTAAAACACACCAAAATTAGAAGCTTTTTTCCATACATGCCGATATTTTGAAACTAGAAAGAGGTTGATTTTGAAAATTAATCGGACGACCTAATTTCTTTATTGACCTGTATGGTAACGTGTAGATATTTTCTGTAGTCTTGTTAGCATAACCAAATGGTATGTTCTTCCCTTCATTCTACCCCTGCATTCATACCTCTTAGTGTAGGTTCCATATACAATGTAGATTCTTGATTCTGGAAATCATGAGAGGCAGTTATTAGGGGAAAACTGATGCAAGCTGTGCCTGGAGTTTCTTCTATGCTGGAATAAATCTAGTTTGATCCCTGCTACCGGGCATTTGTTTGGAACTTGTGTGCACTTTGAAACCAACTTCACAACATACTTTGCCAACATTTTCAACCTAGAAAGAGGGAAATGTTGAGAAAAAATGGGGTAACTTCATTTTCCCGATTGACATACACTGCCAACATTTTGAAACCAGAAAGCGGGAGATTTTGAGGAAACATTGAGGGACTTCATTTTCCTCATTGATGTCCATTGAAGCAAAGGCAATTTTAGGTGACAGACAGCTAAAATGAAGCTATCTTTGGTTTTAAAATAAATCGTGAGTCTCCCGCATGAATCGGGTCAGTTGGCATGTATGTGTTTCTCTCTGTTGTCGTGTATCACAGTCTCAAGTTAAGGTGCTTAGTGCTAAGAAAAAAAAAATACTTCTAAACATACATTTCCTCATTGGAAGTGCAATTAATTGTTATACATCCAATTTACATGAGCAAATAGGCCTCCAAAATGCATGCCAGTCAAACCCCACTGGACGAATAAACAAAGGACATAATAGAGCCTTATAGCCCGCCATAGCGGCTTATATCAGCTACTAAAGGCCCTCTCCAGCGTTGAAGGCCTGAGCCGAAGGTGAGGGCCTTTAACAAGGGAGAGGGGGGTACATTCACAAGGACTCAATTCCGATTTATCCCCACCCTAACGCAACAAATGTGGTGATCAAATTAACACCCCATTCACAAGCTGGTGCAAACTGCAGACATTGCCTGTATTCCCGCGATAACTGCCCCAAAATGTATCCCCACGGTGGACACCACCAACCAACCCTAATGAGATGCAGAGTAGACGTACCCGTGCAAAAACACATGAATAAACCACAACACCACTTTCACAACGAAATGCCAGATGTGCGATGCGGACCACAACCACGTCATAGGCCGCGGTAGCAGCAGGTATTTAACACCAGCCACCTGCAGGTGTAAAGCTGGTCGACTACCTGCAGGAGGCAACGGAGCCCCGTACACGGCCACACCCGAAGAACAAACAACACCATGGAGCTACTCATCATACTGCTCGGAGCCAAAACAGGACCACAACATCCACCACCAACAGGACCACCACCACCCCCAGGACCGGGGTCTGCCCCCCGGACCACCACAGAGGCAGCACAGAGTAAGACAGCGGACCTACCAAAAACGCACTAGTCTCACAGACATAACGCCCACGCAAGACATTGCCCACTACAGGCTCAAAAGGACAACCATCATCCACATCATGACCCACATCGCCCACAGGTTGACGGTCCCAAAACAGCGGACAACCAGCATCCCTCCGCAGACAAAGCTGCTGGCTGTGCTGCACCTGTTGGCCTCTGGTACCTTCCAACCAACAACTGCCAGAGTCAGAGGGGTCTCACAGCCAGACTTATCAAAGTTCATCACACCTGTCCTGGATGCCATTCTCAGCTTCATACCCTGGTACCTTCACTTCCCCCACACTGCGCAGGAACAGCAGGTGACCAAGCAAGGCTTCTATGCCATAGCCGGATTTCTGGCCGTGTTGGGGGCAATAGACTGCACACATGTCCCACTTGTGCCCCCTGATGATACAGCACACCACTACTGTAACAGGAAGCACACGCATTTCATCAATGTGCAGGCAATAGTGGATCACCAGGGACTCTTCCCCAATGTCGTCACAAACTACCCAGACAGTGTGCATGATTCCTTCTGACAGTCCATCATTAACCAGCGCTTCCAGGATGGCACATATGGAACTGGACTGCTCATTTGGTAAGTGTCAAATCTACACACCACACATCTCAAAGCCACCATCACACAACACACAATTGTGGGAATGCACACATGACCAAACCACATACAACCATGCCAAACAACATGCCTACCCACCAGACAAGACAACACTACTCCATGGTGAACCTGGCCTACCCCTGCACACAATACAGACATAACATGGCACCACAGCCACACAACAGCTCAACGTGTGTAGATGCAGAATGCAGCCATGTGCGTAGGATGGAAGTGACCCGTAAATGGCTATGTACACAACGGCAAGTGAGGCGTGGATGTGCAGGGAAGACATGGGGATGCAAACTATAGCCATGTCCATGCAGACCACAACTGCTGGTGACTGGAGAGTAGCGAACAGTGGACGCAACCATGTCACAGCAGGCCAGGGCTCAGATAGCGGAAATGTTGCTCGCCCTCCCGTGTGCATGAGCGTAGTGGGAGGGCCATGAGTATGCCAGGGCTGCACAGGGGTGTGGCCAAAAACCCTGTGGCGCAGAGCATGGTTCTCTCATGGAAAGGCCAACGTCACTGGCAGGGTGGCGTCTCGCAGTCCACCACAAGGCCGATGTCGTGAACTTGCACGGCCTGCAACCCTGTGTGCCTTCCGCACCCCAGGACGTTGATACCCAGACCAGGCCTGCCCGCACCAGTGCCCCAAGGCTGCCCCGCTCACCTACCGACACCGTCGTGTGTCAAAGAGGGCCCACCACAAGCCAGGGCAAGCTCCACGCCCCCGTCCCACAAGATCTGCAGCCTCCGCAGACCATCGCTGGCCCCCCACGACGCTGGCCCACATTACTCCTTTCTCATTGACATAATCCACTGTTGTCCCCTTCTTCACAGTGGACCCCACATGTGGAACTGTGTCCTGAGTCCTGAATGGCAGTGACCCCAAATCCGTGGCAGCGGCCACCGCACCAGACTCCCTTCGATCAGTGAGGCATAATTCCATAAGGCAGGTCGTCGACACGTGGTGCCACTAACCCTGTTCAATGCAAGCTGGAGACACGTGATGCCACTAACCCTGTGCGCTGTGAGTGACCGTCAGCCTCCGGCGGAACATCGTTGGTGTCTGAGCCTGTGGCCTGGTGGTTGTCATCAGCATAGGGCAGGCATGGACCTGGTGTCTGGCATGAGTCTGCGGCATTCATATCCTACATGTTGCAGGACACAGCTGGCATGTGCCTTCTGCATCGTGCCCTGGGGCCAATCTTCCACTGTCCACCGAGTCACTCCGCGACACGCTCCTTCAACTTCGACGAGAACCTGCTCTATACACGTGACACTACCCCAGCCTCCTGCAGGTCAGCGTCCCGTGGTGGTGGGCCTGTGTCAGCCGCTGTGCATCCGGGGTCACTTACCCTGTGCGACTCAAGTCATCCCCCCTTGCTGTCCTGCCATTGCTTGTCTGAGTGCCCAAGACTGTTGGAGTTGTTGCCAGCACCAGCTTCTCCCTGAGGGCTGGTTTACACTCACGCCACACACATCCAGCCCAGGCGTCACTGGATAAGTAAGCCTGCCATCACATCCTGCCGAACCAAGTATCAACTCTTTCCTCCATGCACTGTCACTGGTGATCAAGGATATGCACTCTGCCCTTGGATGATGACACCCCTCAGAGATCCGAACACACCCGCCCAGAGGCAGTACAATGCGGCCCACATACGCACCCGGGGCATCGTTGAACACACATTTGGTGTGTTGAAGTCACTTTTCAGGTGCCTGGACGGCACGGGTGGAAAGCTCCTTAACAGCCCGGAGATCGTATGCGAGATGATCATTGCATGTTGTGTCTTGCACAACATCTGTGTACGCACCAAGGCCCCATGGATCCCATTTCCAGAAGTCCCGGACGATGATGGGGACTATGGGGCAGGTGGCCCACATCCCTCTGCAGCTGCGGCAGGAATGGCCCGTAGGAAAACCATCATTGACAATTACTTCTCATGAGCACGTGGCATAGTGGCTGTCCCTGGCTATCCTGTGCCAGTACAAAATGTCTATTGACACCTCATGAGGAAGCTGTTGCATGCCTTTGATGTGTGAATAAAACATATTTGCAGTTTACAGGCTGTACTAGTACATTTTGATTTCACAGTTACCTGTGGGCCAGATGTGATTTGCCATGTGGTGCACGTTTGGGGCACCAGTTGTGGCCTGTGTTCTGTTGTGGAGGTGTTGCTGTTTGGACCAGGATGTTGTCAATGTCGAGGTGCACTCATACTTATGTGCGTATTCTGCATGGTTGGTGATTCGCTCCTGCAGCTCTGATTTGTCTGCCACTGGTTCCTTTCGGGCGGTGTACCTGTCAGTTCAGTGCTTCCATGGTGCTGAGATATTGCAGACTTGGGTGACCTGTGCTCTTTGTCGGATTATGACGCTTGAGCATGGTTTGTCCACAGATGTGTCGTTGATGTCAAGGGTTGTTCGTGCCGGCGGTTGTGTCCGAGTGTGACCTGCTTCATTCCGGTGTGGTCCACACTCAGTCACCTCAGTGTTGTGCCGTGTACATTGTCATGGTGATTGGACTACTGCCATGCTACTCGTCATGTGGTGTCTCTTGCATAGTCAGTGTGGCTGACATATTTGCCTGTTGCCTATTTTCGCACGTGTGCATGTGTTGGTTGTGTGCTTGTTGTTAAGTGTGGTCACCCTTTGTGCACATGGTGTGCGTGGAACTACTTGGTGTTTGTGTGTGTGCTGAGGTGTTCCTGTGAGATCAGTGACATGATCCTGAGTCATAGTTGATGTGCAATGTGCACTGCTTAGTTGTGCAAGTATGTCATTGGGCAAGTCTCTCCCTGGTCGGTGCGCGCATTGATGTGGTGTTGGGTCATGTTGGACAGTGTCCGGTTCCCCGAATCTTGTCTCTGTCTCCTGCATGGTGACTGTGGCCACCATCTTCTCCATGTCCTTCGGCTCCTGGTGTTTTGCTGGCCCCCCTTCTCCGGGGTGTGTTGCTGCTTCCGTGTTGGCAGCAAGTTTCTACTTGGTTTTGTCATTCACATCAGTCCAGGACCTCATGTGCTCTTCCATTGGCCTCCACTGCCATGCGACGGCATTCAGATGGTCCAAGGTGGTGTGCCATCTCTGCCTCTTTCTTGCCAATGACACGTTGGGGGTGACGTACAGTTAGTGGTGGTGTTCTGGCTCATCCGTAGAGGTACTCGGAATTTCCTGGCGACGGTGCCCCGTCTTCCTCTTCCTGTTCTCATTGGCCTTCCACGGGCCCGGTATTCCTGGGTGTTCCTCCGTGGGGATTGTGGGGTTAATGTTGTCCTATGCAGTGGGTCAGGGTGCATCTGTGGTACTCCACAGTTGATGTTGTTTTTTCAGTGGCAATTTCGGTCTGCTGTTGTTGTGATTTTTCACGCATTACGCGTGGGTATTGCTGGCCTCACGCTGGTTGTCACTGTTTTCTTATCGCGTTTGGGCACATCGCACGTTTTTCCGCATTGTGGTTTGTGTTTTTATCTCTGTCGCAGTGGTTGTATCGCAGACATTGGCCATCCTTTCGGCAGACTATCTCATGCTACCGCCTTGTTGTGTATTCCACATTGATGCAGGGTTATTTTCCCGCGTTCGGCTGCGATGTGTAAAGGTGCGTTCCCTTTTTGGTGATGTTTAGCACACATTCTTTTGAACATACCCCAGGGACTTTAATAGCCGGTATAGCCCAGCTACGAAGGGTTATAAGGTTATTAGAACATTCTGCCACTAGAGGGCAGAATGTTCTAAGAAATAAAACAAAGCCTTCAGGGACTGCGAGGGGATTGAAATCCCCTCAGGCTCCCTGAAGCCTTTGTTCACAGCCAGAGCTGTGAACAAAGAAACATTGGAATGTTGGAACTCCGGGCTTATACCAGCCATTATAAGCCTGGAGCACTCCATTGTTTTCAATGGAGCTACCAACATTCCAATGTTCTAATAATGGTAACATTCAAAATGAGGTAACTGAGCTAAGATGAAAGCCAGTAACACATGACAATTCTTCATGTTTATTCATCATACATATTCAACCCTTCAGCATGCTTGAAAACAATTCAAGACATACCTGGATTGTAGCTTGGGTAATGATGATACCTGATTACCCCACTGATATTTTTCAGAAATCTAACTACATCAAAGAATATTAGCGGACTACTATGACTAGTGTTGAATTTTTCAAAATGTCTATCCACAGTGTAAGTGCTATCTTTATTCCTGATGGTACATTGGTTTTCTAGAATTCTTCTCTTTAAGGCAAAAATGGTGCTTGCACATATTTTTTGTACATGGACATTCAAGGATATAGACAAGTCAGAAGTCCAGGTGATATATTGAAATCTTTGTTTCTTTCTCGTCTGATATTTTTTATGTCCATCCATTTGGAAGCTTTTTTTCTCTACTATGGCTGTGAATAGAAATGTAATTTAATTACTTTGTTTTCCTATGTTATGCGGGAGTGTGCTTCTATCTCATTTACAGGATCTGACTGTAGAATTCCCCTATGCTTCCTAGAACTATTTTTTTAAAGAATTTGCTTTAGTGTTGTAGGTGATAATTAATCTTACGGATTGTTCTTCCTCACCTTTTTGGGTCTTAAGATTACTGAATAGTAGATCTTCTCTCCTTACGTGGTCCACTTTCTTGACTACTGAGTTTAAAATGTTACTGATATTTTCATGATATGCAGTCTTACTTAATTTATTGATTTTTTTTTAAATGGAATAAGTGCTGGTATTGCATTTGCCCTGAATAATTCCCTTACGGGTAAGAGGGCGAAAGCTGTTGGTGTGAAGCAAGCTGTACCCTATCAATCAACCAATCAGGATGTATATAGTGCTGCTGATCTACTGATAGGGTATCCAGGTGCTTCCAGGTTCCTGGAGGCTCATTTGAATAGCTAGGGCTTAAAGGCACTTTGGAATTCCAGATGTGAGGTGATGTTCTGGAGCCGCGTGAGGAAGCTGTTGCATTTCTTTGTTGAGATGTCGGAGAAGGAGCACCCTTCACTTCTGCTCCATTACATGTGAGGAGTGTGGGCAAGTGATAGGGAGGCTTGTGGTAAATAAAATTACCGGACTATTTTTCCATACATTAAATATCAATAAGGATAGCTCAATCAAATGAGAGGC
Organism: Lissotriton vulgaris; assembly: GCF_964263255.1. Lineage (NCBI taxonomy): Eukaryota > Metazoa > Chordata > Amphibia > Caudata > Salamandridae > Lissotriton > Lissotriton vulgaris. The sequence continues at coordinate 179,799,584 of NC_141700.1, forward strand.
AGAGTCTGTGGTATCTGAGTCATACGGGCTTTAATTATGATCCTCGAGGAACAGGACATCATGTTCCATCACCACTAAGGTTCAGGAAGGGATATTCAACGCTTTATTAACATCACACATTATATATAGTAAAGCAGTATAATTGAAATGAATACAGTAGGCGTAACAAGTGAAAAGTAAAAGATAAGAACACATGTGCGTAACAGGAGGCGTGTAAGAAGGCGTACACATCGGCGTGCACTTGACATGTCAGAGAAACGTCACAAGAAGTGACATAAGTGGGTGGATACATAATGAATTCCTGCAGGGTCAGCAGAAACATTTGGCCTAGATGCGCGCGCAACTGAGTATGACGTGTAACTGGGGAGAACTGGGGGCTTTGACTTTAGCACTAGAAGAGGAGACTGGTGTCTGGGATGTCAGAACGACCTGTACCTATGGCATATCTGGTATCTCATGTTTGGAGGATGTAGTATCTGAAGTAAAAGGTCTCTCGGGCAGAGGCCGTTCAATACTGAATGCTAGTGCGTGCATACGTGTCTTGGTGCAATGCGCGGGGCCATGGGCCTACCATGGTAACGGGTTCAGTAAATCACTTGCAAGGAGGACAGGAAGGCCGGGCCCTTTGCTCTGCAACCGGGAATATGTTTACCTATTTCACTAGACCGGAATGTGTTTTCGAGGAGGCTGAGCTGATAACTGTAGGCAAAATACTGTCTTTGGCAGGAAAAGGCCAGGCTGAGCCGGGCACCGCGTCGCTGGGCAGGAAGTAAGGTAGAGGTCAGGGATGCATTCCTAAACTACAGCTTTCAGAGACAGAAGAGACTCAGAGCCTCAATTAAGGCCCTTTCTCGACGGAGCCAAGAAACATGGAGAAAACGTGTGTGAGATTCAAAAGTGTACCATGTAAAGACGTTGGCACCATATGCCTAGAAGCCTAATTAACGTGGTTTTCATGTAGGACTGGATAGCTGACATGTTAAGGTTGGACGCAAACGCATATGCGTCTCTGTGGCATGCACGGAAAAGAAGTTACACGACATACAAGGAACATGGGTGTATGGATAGGGTGCGAGTGGGGGACACATTGGCTACCTGAAAATTTCTATTACCTCAGGCTGAGCGTAATATTCTCAACGGTTGGTGGAAGTTCAGGGGGTAGTTAATTGTAGACAGGTCCTTGGTTATGTAGGGCCTTGTGTGCCTGGGTCAACAGCTTGAATTAGCATGGCTTCTGTTCGAGGATGCTGCAAATAAGTAAGAGGAACCCCTTGAAGCCAAAGGAATTGGGTACTATACATTGTGTCACAGAAAGGGTTTCCTTTGCACAGTTTTGTAACATATAGGAACCATAGGCTCTATGTACTACATTCAATCCAAGTCTCACTCATTCAGATAAACACATTGCATACACGGGAAGTGTTACCATATATCCCAGATAGATAATCTAAACAACGTTATTTCTGAAAAAGTACAAATCTATTTATTGATTAAAAACTCACAAGGTACACAATCTTAATAATGTAGATATAATCCATGGCTCTGTGATTCACCTAAAATCTAAGGTAAGTTCAAATATCACGGATGTTTTCTACACATTTAAAAACAACAGTCAAAGTACATATGATAGACAGAAGAGTACATATAATAAACAAAAACAATATGTCATTTAAGTAGCACACATCCGTGATTAAACAGTTTCTCAGGCTGAAACCCGGTACTTTTCTATTTAATAGGTACTCATTGGCCTCAGCCTCTTCACGGATTGTGTTGTTCTCAAAAGAGTGTCTATGAGTTTCAATGGATATCTTATAACACCAACTTTGTCAAGACAAGAATAATGACTCTCAATGTAAATAGATTTATACTGAATCTGTTAGGAACACCTCTCGTTAGCGAGGAAGGCCACTCAGGTTTCAAAATATATATGATTGTGAGTGTATGGGGCAGATGCTGCGTTCTTCCTAGTGAATTTCCAGATGAGAGGTGTATGATATATCTTTATTACACCCTTGGTAGATGAGATTGATATTGACGGTACTTGATCTAAACCGCGGGCATATTTGTCTCTGGCCTGGTTGATAGCGCAATTCTTCTCAATTTGAAACATGGTCACAGATTCGGATTCTCATTTCTTGATAACAAATTCCAAGTTCCCTTTTATAATTAGGGTTGTGTCAGCTGCACGCCACTGCATGGTATCGTCCTACCGATTTCATACACGGAAATCTATCTGGGATATATGGTCATACTTCCCGTGTATGCATGGTGTTTAGCTGAATGAGTGAGACTTGGATTGAATGAAGTACGTAGAGTCTATGGTTCCTATATGTTAAAAATCTGTCCAAAGGAAACCCTTTCTGTGACACAATTTTGTACGAGGAGCCAGTGGAGTTGCTTGAGGTGGGCTGGGGTTCATGGGGGGAGGTCGATGATGAGTTTGGCTGTGGTATTTTGTATGGTTTGAACTCTCAGTAGAAGATGTGCGGCAATTCCTACATTGAGAGCATTGCCTTAGTCCGGTCAACTGAAGATGAGGGCCTGTGTCATGGTGCATCTGGTGTGCAGGGGTAGCCACCTGAATATATTATGTGGCATGCGCAGCGTGAGGAATCAGGAAGTGGAGACAGCGTTGATCTGTGATTTCATGGTGAGCTTGTTATCAATGATGATTTTGAGGTTTCTGGTGTACCCTGCTATTTTCTTTCTAATGATGCCAGAGTTGAAGATCTTGCCATTGATTTCCAATCTCAGATCCAGAATCATCACTGTTTATCAATGGAAAATGTGAACTTTAAATCCATATAATTCCCATTTCATTTGGAAACGAATTATATGGCCTCCCTTCTGTCTCCTTCCAGAAAAATACATGGGAATGTAATGCAACCTTAGGGGAATATTTTTGGAATATCTTTCATTCTGTGTCTCTCAGACCACCTACCCCTACCCCTAACCCATGCAATGATTTGGAAAGGTGGGGGTGAAACAGATGCCCATAGCTCTTCTCTTGAGTTGTCTGCTGTAGGGAGTATTACCAAATAAGAAAATATTCTCTTTCAGAAAATATCCGATCATATGAATCAATATTCTGGTATGTTCCTTCTGGTGCAGAGGACATGCTCCTAAAATAATTTTTCATGCTAAAATGCTATTTTCATGGTGGATGCATGTTTATAGACTATTCATGCTTAAGTTAATCCCCAGGGGCTGCATTACACATGCGGCGCACTTTCCCTCATTGCATCGGGTACACCTTTAAAAAGGTGCACCTGGGGCAATGAAGGAAAATGCGCTGCATTATGGGGAATGCGCTGTCCCCACAAGGGCCTCCTAAATCTGGGCCCAGGACTCCAGTGGCAAACAACCTGATCCACTATGGTTGGGACCCAGGTCTGACATGGTGGGGAGCAAGAATCTTTGTTATAACTATCTCATATTTTGATATTTATGACTTTGAATTGCAAGAAAATGTTTCAGGGAGTCCTACTTTCAGAGAGATCAACACAAGGTCGAAAGGCTGGACCAGATAAAACTTGCAATGAAGACATTTTTAGCTATCAGCAACCTGGGCCACAACAAGATTCAGGCCAATATCCAGCACATAGAGTCTCATTTAGATTCTGTCATAATGGGAGCCTTGTTATAAATTAATGTTAGTCTGCTACTCTTGTGGTTTAGATGTCCTTATAGTCGAGAGATACTGATTTTGATCTGTGAAGCCTCTGCAGGTGCAGAGTCACTGATGGCAAACTTTCTGTTGCCTGGCCCCTTTATTTAGTTCATCTGGGGGACTGCCCTGCATAGGGTAGTCCTGCCAATGCAGATTTTAATGTTGGACTTAAGCTGGAAAATTTAAAAATGGCCCCAGGTGCAGAGAGAAAGCTCCATTCTCCAGTCTTTTTGGGGGGTTTTCAGAATCAAACCCCAGTTTTGTGGGTTTGTTCACGAAATAGTAAAAATGCTGAATGGGTCATAACAACATGAGAGCAAAGAGGCTTTTATTTTTGATAAACATCCTTCTGTCAATGCAGCAGAAGCACTTTCATCAAAGTGACCCTCGCCAGGTATATGGGGGATGTTAGAACTCGGGGTCTCTTGTTGGCAGAGGTAGGTACCTTTGTCCAAAAAGGACCCTTGCTTCTAGTCAGGGAAAGGGGCTACACTTCTGAAATAACCCCTGCTCACTCCCTTGGTAGCTTGGCACGGGCAGACAGGCTTATCTCAGAGGCAGTGTGTAAAGCATTTGTGAACACATACAGTAATACAGTGAAAACACTACAAATGGACACCACACCAGTTTAGAAAAATAAGTAATCTTTACTAGACTTAACAGACGACCAAATGACGAAAATCCACAATGCTGTAATCAAAAATAGACTTTAAAATGGTAGAAATAGCTTAGTTTATTGTAGATGGTAAATGCAACACTTTACTCTCAAAGTACCTTGGATGCGTCAAGCAATAAAAACAAAAGGGACTCAGGGAAGGTGATGAGTCGGTTCCTTGCTTTGGGGGCGGTGATTCGTCGGTTCCCAACTGCAGCGCAGGGAAGGTGATGCGTCGGTTCTTCACCGGAGAAGAGGTGATGCTTCAGTTTCTTACTGTGATCCGGTGCGATGAGACAAAATGGCGCCTCGATGTGATATACCGATCTGGTGCGATATGACAAAATGGCGTCTTGATGCGATGTGACAACGTTGGATGTGTTGCGTGCATACCCGACGGGCGTACGGCAAACTCAGAACTTCTGAGCCACGACAGGCCCTGAAACACGCTTCTCCGGGGATATGACGGCGACCTCTGCCGCGGCGACACGCTTTCCGGAGATGCAACACGCTTCGTCGATAATGCAACGGCAAACAACTTTAGCGGCGGCACGCTTCTTCAGCGATGTGACAGCAACTGCTGCGGCAGCGACATGCTTATCCTCGTTGCGTTGCGCTTCCATCTCCCAGCGACTTGCAATATTCACAGAGGACCCAAACAACAGTAGGCACCTCTCTGCAGGCAGAATTCCTCAGCAAGGGAATTCAGGGAAGCTGGTGGTGAAATCTTGTATCCCTCAGACTTTAGGCAGGAGGCAAGGACAGTTCAAGCCCTTGGAGATTCTTCTTCAAGATTGCAAACATACACACAAAGTTCCTTTTCTCCTTTCCTTGGCAATAAAGTAACCACTGCAGGCCAGCCCCAACAACACAGGGGCAGTCTCCTTGGTTCTCCTCCTTGGCAAAGGGTCATCTTAATTCCCAGAAGTGATCTAAAGTACTGGGGTCTAGGTCCCCCTTTTTATACACAAAAATCCTTTGTCTCTGAAGGCAGAGTGTGTCTGTGCCTAGTCTGAACCAGTTCTATGTGCATTCTGCCAGTGCACAACTTCTCCCTTTGTTAGTGTGGGCCAGGGTCATCAGACACACCACTGGTGGTGGAGCCAGCATTGTGGAAGGCAGGCACAGCCCTATTCAGGCCCAGGTGCTACTCCTCCCACCACTCCCAATGCAGATAGTTCTATTCATCCTTGTGCTGACTCACCCTGTCTCCTGGAGCTACCCCTGCCCCTGTCACTCAAAAACCAGACATGAAATACACAACCTAGCTGAGGCAGGCTTGGATGGTTAGGCAAGAAAATACCTACTTTCTAAAAGTGGTATTTTCAAACACAGAATGTTAAAACTAACTCCACTAAAATATGTATTTCATCATTCTGAGTTCAGGCATACTAAACTCGAATTTCTACATAGTTCCCTGAGTCAGTTAGGATTATGAGATGTTATAATCAAACTGCTCAATCTGGCCTATGGGAACAGGTTGCCTTGCAATTGTGAAAACGAAATTGGCTGTAATTTACTATCAGGACATGCCACACGCATTAGGGCATGTCCTATCTTTTACATACAATGCACCCTGCCCTTAGGCCTACCTTAAGGGTGACTGATATGTAGAAAAGTGATGTTTTAGGGACTGGCAAGTGGGTACACTTGCCAAGTTGACATGGCAGCCCCCGGCTGCACACATGTTCTGCAATGGCAGGCCTGAGTCACATTTTGCAAGCTGCTTCTGTGGGTGGCACAACCAGTGCTGCCAGCCCACCAGCAGCATTTGATTTACAGGCCCTGGGCACATATAGTGCACTCTACTAGTGACTGATAAGTAAATCAAATAAGCCAATCATGGAGTCACTAATCCATTACAATAATTTACAATATTGAAATTGAAATTGAAAAGCTTTTATAGAGCGCATGGCTATCAGAAGGACTCCCAGCGCTAGAGACAGAGTCATCACCGAACTAAGAACGGAAGTCATTGAAACAAAAAGGTTTTAAGGAGTTCCCGGAAGGACATATGGTTATTTTCCAGACGAATGTTAATGGGAAGCTGGTTCCAGCATTTTGCGGCAATATATGTGAACCGGTGACCCCCACTTCGAGCTGTGTTTATCCTGGGGGCAACTGCAAGAACCTTATTTTCCAAGCACAGAGATCTGTTGGGAAGATAAGGGGGAATGATGGATCGTAGGATCGGTGGGCCCGTAGCTGAGAGGGATCTATGGACCAGGCACATTGCCTTAAACTGAATACGTTCAGCCAATGGAAGCCAGTGGAGAGAGGCCATGAGCGGCCCCGCAGATTCCCGGCTATGGACCTGCATAAGGAGGCGTGCCGCACAGTTTTGGACGGTTTGTAGTCTTTTGATAGTTGAACTCGGAGCACCTAGGTACAGCACATTGGAATAGTCAAGTCTAGAAAGAATGAGGGCTTGAATCATCAGTCTCCTTGCTCTAAATGGTAGCAGAGGGATTGTTTTCCCGAGCATCTTCAGGATTCCATACCAGGTGCCTGCCACCTTTCGTGTAGGGAGCACTTTCACCTTTGCACTGAATAGTAGTGGCAAAGTGCCCAAAGCATCTAGACCAGAAAAACACATAGCAAAAATACAGGAGGCAACAGCAAAAAATGGAAGGGAGACCCAAGCCAATGGTGCCAGTTCAAATATGTGTCTCCTCCAGCTGAAATGTGGGGAGAACTACCCACCCCTTGGGAGTTCTCTTCACTAAGGTGGAAAAATCTGGACAGGCCCTCAGCATTTGCGTGTTCTGTACCAGGGTGATGTTCCACCATGAAGTCCATCCCTTGTAGGGAAATGGACTACCACAACAGCTTTGGATTCTCACCGTCATCTGCATCAACTATCTGAGGGACCTGTGGACTGTCTGAACCCGGAAGTGTGTCCCAAACAAGTACGGTCTCAACTTCTTCAGTGCACAGACAACAGCAAATGCCTCACGCTCAATTGCACTCCACCTCTGTTCCCGTGGAAGTAACCTCCAACTGAAGAAGGCTATAGGTTGGTCTAGGCCCTCCTCATTTATCTGTGAAAGAACACGCCCCACACCATCCTCTGAAGTGTCTGTCTGTACAATGAACTCTTTAGAAAGGTTGGACGCTAGAAGCACGGGCGCCGTGTACATGGCAGGCTTCAGGGCATCAAAAGATTTCTGACAGGTGTCAGTCCAGTTCACCTTCTTGGGCTGCTTCCTAGAAGTCAGCTCTGTCAAGGGTGCAACAATGCTGCCATACCCCTTGACAAACCTCCTGTAGTACCCAGTGAGCCCTAAAAAGGCTCTCACTTCTGTCTGGGTCTTCGGGGGTTCCAAAGCCAGGATGGTCTCAATCCTGGGCTGTAGAGGTGCCACCTGGAGGCTCATAACCTGGTGTCCCAAGTACACCACAGAACCCTGCCTGATCTGGCACTTACTCGCCTTGATCAGGAGGCTCGCTCTCTGCAGCGCCATCAACACTTCCCAGAGGTGGCGCAGATGTTCTTCCAAGCTGGCGCTGAACACTGCAATGTCATCCAGGTAGGCGGCACTGAAGTCTCCCAGTCCAGCCAACACCTTGTTGACCAACCTCTAAAAGGTGGCAGGAGAATTCTTCATCTCAAAGGACATAACCCGGAATTGGAAGTGCTCCACTGGGGTGGGGAATGGTGACCTCTCTTTTGCCCCATCAGTTAAGGAAATCTGCCAGTACCCAGACATTATATCAAACGTGCTGAGGTACCAGGCAGCTCCTAACCGATCAATGAGCTCATCAGCTCTGGGAATGGGGTGCGAGTAAGTCCTGGTGACTGAACTAGCTCTCGGTAGTCCACACAGAACTAGAGTTCTGGTGTGGCACCCAGTGAGGCAGCATTTGGGATCAAGACCACTGGGCTGGCCCAAGGACTATTAGAGGACTCATTCACCCATAATGCAAGCTCTTGGAGACCTCCTCCTTGATGCAAGTTCTCACCCTGTCAGTCACTCTGTAAGTTTTATGCTTAACAGGAGGACTGTCCCCAGTGTCTACATCATGAACACCACTCAGTGACACTTGGAATCAGGGAGAACAGATCAGAAAACGGTCACAACAACTGGCAATAGTCATTCTGCTGCTCAGGGGTCAGGGTGGAAGATAGGTTTACTCCATCCACTGACCCATCTTGCTCTGTTGCAGACAGGAGGTCAGGAAGAGGTTCAGTCTCATCCTCCATTCCATCATCTGTCACTAAGAGCATGCCCACGTCTGACCTCTTCAAGTGTGGCTTCAGGCAGATGACATGTAGGACCCCAAAGGGCTCCTTGGAGACCGCAAGTCCTCCAAGTAGGTGACATCACTCTTGCGCTCCACCACATCAAATGGTCCGGTCCACTTATCCAGGAGCATACAGGGCTCCACGGGGAACATGACCCACACTTTCTGACAAGGCTGAAGCTCAATCAGAGTGGCATTCTGATCGTACCACCGCTTCATCTCTTCCTAGCTGGCTTCCGGATACGCCTGGGTGAGTTGCCTGAAAGGTTTGGTTTGGTTTCTGAAGGCCAGCATGTAACTATAGACATCCTGGGGAGGTTTCCTGGGAGCTTTCTCCCAGCCTTCCTTTACCAAACTCAGAGGTTCTCTTACAGGGTGACCATAGAGCAGTTCAAAAGGGCTGGCTCTAAGGACTTCTGTAGCACCTCTCAGTAAGCAAAGAGAAGGCATGGCAAGAAGACATCCCACTTACACCTCATAGGTTCCTCAAGACCCATAATCATGCCTTTGAGGGTGCGGTTGAATCTCTCAACCGGCCCATTACCTTGGGGGTGGTAAGGAGTGGTGAACTTATAAGTTACCCCACACTCCTGCCACAGGGACTTTATTTGCTTGGAAATGAAGTTTGTACCACGATCTGTCACCACCTCTCTGGGGTACCCCACATGGGAGAAAATCCCCATCAACGCATGATCCACCACGGGGGACATCACTGACCGGAGAGGGATGGCTTCCATGTACCGGGTGGCATGGTCCACCAAGGCCAGGATGAACCTGTTGCCCATGGCTGTCTTGGGATCCAGAGGCCCCACAATGTCAATGCCCACGGTTTCAAAGGGGATGCTGACCACAGGGAATGGCTAGAGAGGAGCCTTGTGCCTCCTCCCACTCTTTCCACTTGCCTGGCAAGTCTGACAGGTCCTGCAATGAGTATCTGAACTCTTGCGCATTTGTATCCAATAAAAGTGGGTGACAAGCCTTTCAAAGGTCTTGTCCTGCCCCAAATGTACTGCTAATAGTAAAGGCACATCATGAGCCAGCCCCAGTAGGAAGGCTCTGAAGCGCTAGGGTACCACCAGCACATGGGCTGACCAGGCTCTGCAACCTTAGGCTCACTATACAGGAGACCATTCTCCCAGTAGATCCAATGTGATCCAGACTGATCACCTGCTGCCTGGTTTGCAGCCTGTTTCTGAAAACCCACAAGAGAAGGGCACTTTTACTGCTCCTCACAGAACTCTTCCCTGGAGGGTCCTCTTTCCTGCTGCCAATGGGTCAGCTCAGGTAGGCCCCCCAGTCCAGCTACCGGTAGGGAGACAAAATATCGAAATTTAAATGTCGATATACAATATCGATGTTTTAATTTCGATGGTATAGAATATCGATGTCCAGAATATCGACAGACAGAATATCGTTTTTATGGTATGTATGTTACTAATATCGAAATTTAATAATATCGAAATTATGTTTAGTGTTTTGTATTTTATTATGTTGTTTATATGTTTGTAAAATATGTTATTAAATGTTTGTTTGAAAATTAGTAATTTTGTTTACATTTTGCGTTTTAGTATCAGAGCGGGTTGTGGGTTTATAAGGGAATAGGGTGGGAAGTAATTTAATAATAATTAATTAATTAATAAATATTTTAAAATATTTATAAAAAATATTTAATTGGTAATTAATTAATAATAATTCGTTATTTAAATTAATTAGAGTTAATGTGCTAATATACATTTTTTTTGTTATTGTTAATTAATAATTAATTGGTAATTAATTAATATTAATTAGTTAATTACATTAATTAGAGTTAATGTGCAAATAAATAGAATTATCTGTTATTGGTAATTAATAATTAATTGGTAATTAATTAATATTAATTAGTTAATTACAATAATTAGAGTTAATGTGCTAATATGTGTAATTTGTTTTAATTGTTAATTAATAATTAATTAGTAATTAAATAATATTAATTATTTAATTAAATTAATTAGAGTTGATGTGCTAATATATTTAAATTTTTGTTATTGTTAAATAATAAATTGGTAAATCATAATTATTAAGTGATTAAATGATATGATTTATTTATGTGTAGTGGGTTGTGTGTTTATAGGGTAATAGGTTGTCATATAATAAAATGTAATTAATTACAGAGATTGTATTTATTTATTGGTATTTATTGTTAATTAATTGGTAATTAATATGTGTTAATTAGTTCAATTTAAATTAGATCAGTTTAATATGAATAATTGTTATTAATTGATTATTTGATATTTATATTAATTGTGTTTTTTTGTATGTGTACTGTGTTGTGTGTTAAAGGGGGAGTAGTGTGTGAATTAATTTTTACCCCCATGCTATCCAATGCTTTCCCTACTGTTGCACCCTCTGGAGTGGAAATAGTAATTTTTACCCCTACGCTATCCAAGGCTTTCCCTATTGTTGCACTCTATGGAGTGGGAATAGTAATTTTTAGAAAAACAACTATTAAAGGAGGGTCAAGGGGAATATATTTATAGACCGTCCAAACTCGAAGAACCCCTATTGGAACTATAAAGAACAAGAAGAGCTGGAGGGTCTGTGAAGAAAAATGCTAAGTCTACCAGGTCCTCAATGAGAGCTACACACTTGGATTGCACTGAACCAGACCCAAGTGGTCACTAGACACTAGGTGTACAGTAGATATCCTATCAGCCCACCCACTTGGCGGAGCCTCGTCATGTAGGACGTCTAGAACCAAGTTGGTGTATCCAAGCCTAGATGAATTGGCTAGACATCACACAATTATGGTTCACACGATGGAAGTGTCCACGCCACTGGCGGTGCTGGTACAGTGCAGTGCAAAGAAAAAAAGTGAGTGAGTGATGTTAAAATGACGGTCGAGGCAAAAGAAAATCCCTTTATTATTATTCACCTGGACGTCAGATTAAAAAGAGGTGCAAGACAGTGTGACAAAATCACTGTCTACTTTGCTGTGTGGTTAAATAGGCCAACATGTTTCTGCCATTAGGTGAAACTACACCGGCATTCTTCAGGGCCACTTGTATAAAATCTGCTACTGCAAAGATACACTCTAGTAGTAGTGCAAAGAAAGTGAAGATGACAGACCAAAAGTTAAGACTGTCAGACTATTAATGTGGTCAATTGGACCATCCTACCGTATCCTCTTGAACCGTTTGATGATAGAGGATGCAGTCCTGTAAACAAAAGAACAGAGAAACAAATACTATTTTGTGTTCTCTAGACATAACAGACTTTCAGGAGCAATTGACCCCAGAAAGGGCTATACTATCATAGCATGAAGACCAAACAAGACTTAGCAAGGCCAGTCCAGATTAGAACGGCCACTTAATTAATTACTGGTTGCACATAGGATAAACCACAGAAATTTCTGAATACAATTTGAAAAAATAAAGAGACTTACCCAGCAATGTGTGGGAGTCAAGCCTCACCTCACCCGGCAACGGCTCGGAGATTGAGGCCCCGCTCTATGCACAAACAAATATATGTAAACATGTAAACCGGAGCGACTGTAAAGATCTGGTAAGTATCCTTAGTCAATACTATGTATCAAAAGTTGTGCATACAAACAACTGGTTATGAGTTGCCCACAGTGATCACAGTCCCATGGAAAAGGAAAGGGGAAGGCATAGAGTCTAGTTTCAACTAGTGGAGATACTGACTAACAGGGCAAATACTGTGTTCATAGCACTATTCACCCATAGTGTCGATTAGCCTTGCGGAAACCCAAAGCATGCAAACAGCTGCCAGTTTGAAATGCAGTGTAGCACTTACAAAAATGGAAGGGATGGTTAAGCTGACTTTCTATTGCAGCCTATTCTTAAGGGAAAGTACAGCCTCTAGCTTCACTGGTAAAGCAAAGCAGCATCTGACGCCTCTAGCTTCACTGGTAGAGTAAAGCAGAATCTAATGTTAACCCTCCAAGCCAGTTTTATAATTACTGCATCGTCAAGTAAAACAGCTCAATTATCCCTCAGTATGTACCAGAGAAACAAAATTAGGCTAGTTTTAGCGGAACGCGACGTGACAACTCACCTCTCCGTCGGTACCTCTCGGCTAGATCCAAAGCCGAAGGGGAGGCAACGAGGAGAGGTGGGACGCGCATTATATACCCTCTCTGATTGGTGGGGGTAGCGTTAATGATGAACAGCTGCTCGGCTGATGCCGGTCTCGTGATGCGCGAATTCCAGTCACAACGCATGCGCGCCGGTAAGCCACACATTGTAGCGGTGTGGTCAAAAACCGGAGCATGCGCAGAGTGAAAGTATCAGGGTTGATTGTAAGGGCGCCTGCGGTTTGCGATGTGTGTTCGTTTCTTGCGCGTGCTCAGACCGCTGCAATCTAGCATAGGCTGAGACAGTGATGTTACAAAAACGGAGCACACCCGCGTTCATGTTGCACCCTCTGGAGTGGGAATAGTAATTTAAACTCCTACGCTATCCAACGCTTTTACTACTGTTGCAATATGTGTAGTAAGTATATATATTAATTTAGATGTACACTTTTTAATTTATTTTAAATGTATATGTATTAGTTATTATTTTTTACATATGTTTTAATGTTTTTATGCAATAATAGTAAGATTATATGTATTTGTAAATTATTTTTACATTATTATTATTACATTAAAAAACCCAATATATTTAATTTCGATATTTTTGTACTACGATATTTGTTTCCGATATTTTTGTACTTACCTTTATGAAGATATAACTCCGATATTTTTGCTGTCGATATTTTTGTGTCGATATTTTTGTATGTAGATATTCTGTCTGATAATATGTCAGACATTCCCAGCTACCTGCTCCCCTGTAGGTTTCAGGGCATCCCTCTCAAAGTCTGCCTTCTCCTGAACCATGGGAACTGTGGGGGCGGGTTTCTCACACCCTCGGCCTCTTCTCTTTAAGGCAGGCACCTGGGCCACTCTTTCAGGCTCCAGGTCCTCTTGAAGACCCTTACTGGCTGCCATGGACCGTGTGGTCGCATAAGCCCACTAAGGCAGACTCAACATCTTCAAATGAGCACTTCGCTCCACCTTAGCCCAAGGGTAGCTCTCCAAAACATTACTTAATAGACAGTCAACAGGCGTGGCTGGGCTTACAGCTACTTGAAGAGTACTAGAGACCCCCCACTCAAAGGGAACCTAACCCACCTTGCTGTGTCTCTCTGTATTGTCAGCAACAACAACTTCGTAAAATGCATTGGGGACCACCTGCTCTTCAGACACCAGCCGACAACTGACAGCCGTCACACTGGCTCCGGTGTCTCTAAGAGCCTCCACTCTATGGCCATTGATGGTCACCCACTGCCTGTACTTTTTAGTGTTATCAGGCAGCTGGGTCCTGGGGACCACCTCACAGTCTCCTAAAGAGACAAGGGACATCTCTGCGGGACCCCACCCGCCTTGGGCACCCATCTCCTCCCCCAGTGCTATACAAGCCATCTGCCGGGGTGGTGCACAAGTGGGTGCTGTTTTGCCTCTCTGTAGGCAGTGGGGATCATAGAACCGCCCATCACTGAGAAATCGCCCTTACAACCCCGCTCCCCAATCCTTCTCAGGGACCCGGTGGGAAGTCATAGCTATCTCACAAGCCTTGAACCATTGACCAATATCTTCATTCTTATGAAACTCCTTAATAGCATCCTTGGGAATGAACACTATTGTTTCTACAGGCTTGGATGGTGTGCTGCCATCAGAGGGAGTATTTTCTAAACTCCTGGCTTTCAATTCCATCTCCCTCAACATCCTTTCATGCTCTAAATGCATCCTTTTTTCCTCCAAGGCTAACTTCTTATTCTCTAACTCTATCTGATCACCCATCTTGAGCGAGGCTAGCTCTTTCTTATGCATTCTATCTCTTCCCCTGTCCTCAAGCTACTCTGGGGACAGGCCCTTTGAAGAAACACTGCTGCCTGGCCTAGCAGGCACTTTCTCCCCGGACAGGCCCAATGGCCTATCCAGCTGCCCATCTGTATTCTCAGCCTCATCCCTAGGCTCTTCAGGATGCTCAAAGAATTTCTAGATTCCAACCAGGCCCTCAGCGCCTTTTGGAACTCTTCCTTCTTGGCGATGCCTTTTAAAGGGATTTGAAATCTTTTACAGAAGGTTTTGAGCTGTGGCACAGTGTACCCTATCTTCTTCAAACAAAAATCCATATATGCGTTGGATGCTGCTTTGCTCATGGTGAAAAACAGTTGGTAGTTCTCAAAAAGCAAAAAGAAGTTCCAAGGAAAATTCTACCAAAAATTATGTGGTTGCGTTATGGTCTACATTCACTAGTAGTGTACACAAATCACTGTATATGAATCACAAATGCAAGTCCAAAACCCACCAAAACCCACCGCTGACCACCAATGTTTTTTTTTTTGTCCTCATTTACCACCCACCTCACTTTGAGTGTGCATTCAGAGCGTCCGTACCCACAATGCGAACTGAGAGGCATAGGCAGCTAGGAATTTATCGTCGTCCACCTACCGGCACTAAGACTTACTGATATGAGCACCCAAATGTCCACTGAGATATCTCTATTTTACAAGCTTCCAGAGCTAGATGACCTTGTCTTAGAGGCTCCCCGCTAATACTGGGAGTAGTTCCAACCTGGCCATAGAGTATTCTGGCAGCATAATCATCGGACCCAAGAGGGGAAAAGAAAAAATAACCCTCTCCGGGTCTCATCGGAATTTCAGGATATTCCCGAAGCTTCTCTTCTTTTGGCTGCCTGTTCTTGATAAGTCCAACTTGGGGGTCGCCAGGAGTGAAGATTGCCATTCTAAGAAAGAAGGAGGGATAGGATCTGTCCATTTTATGCAAATTTGCCTCCTAGCCAGGAGCACAGCATAAAAGAGTAAGGATCTTGCTTGTCCTTTGACATTCTCCTGAAGGCCAAAGAAGACTAAGGAAAAATCCATTATAACCGGGGTTCTAATTAAGTCCGACATAAATTTGCCAAAGCTATCCCAAAATTAGGCCAGAGCTGGGCATTCCTTAAACATATGAATGTCAGAGGCCAGGGCCAGTCCACATTTCTTGCAACATACAGGCAGCTCTTTGTTAATTTTTTAGAGCTTCAGGGGGGTGAAATAAGCCCTGTGTATACAATACAAATGATTTCCTTTTAGCCATTCAGGCTTTACTATATTGTATAAAAGATTACACGAAGCTTGCCACAGGGTATCGCACTCTTGGTCTGGCAAGACACTCCCCCCATAGATCTTGCGCAAGTTTAAACTCTCCGTCATCCTACTCCAACACTGCCTGGTACCAAAAGGAGACTTCTTTCTTCCCTTGTGGTCTGGACTGGAGATTAAACTCTAGGTCGGTGCCTACCCCCAATAAACCGCCTTAGTAGTTTGTAGCTAAGCTTGAACCCAGCTAGCCAGCTGGGGTATTTGAACCTGGATAGACCTGTCCCAGCCCTCCCACTAAGTTGTTCCCATGTTAACAGTGTGCCTTCTAAGAACAGGTCCCCCCAGACTGCCATGCCCGATTCCCTTAAAGGGGGTGCCAAACTAACCTTCAGATGTTCCGGACAACCGGGTGAATCTCACAACGGGGCCTTGCTAGAAAAATTACCCAAAGTGACCGCCCTCCTTATGTCTGCCAATGTTTTTGAAAGGCCCTGTAGCACCTTGAGCCTGACTTTCTTGAAGAACTTAACATCCCCAAACTTAAACAGAAACCCCTCCACTGATAAGTGTACACCCTGAAGTATTGCTAAAAACATCCCTCCTATCCCAGTATTAACCAGCATTTTTAAAAGCATCCGGGCGTGAGAGAGTTGGAAGGCCCAAGCATAAAGTTGAGTGTCAGGCAAGGCCAGGCCCCCCTTCTCTCTACGACGCCTCAGCTTTTTCCAGGCTAATCTGGCATATTTATACACCCAAACAAAGGAGTTAACCTCCCTCTGAATTTTCTCAATTTGTATTCTATCAAAGTACAAAGGGATACAATTAAAAAGAATAGAGATTTTAGGAAGTATCGTCATTTTAGCCAAGTTGGCCCTACCGATGATTGAGAGAGGTAGCGAAATCCAGGTCTTCATCAACTTCACACACTCTCTTGACACTGCCATCAGATTTGTTTTCACAATCTTGGCTATATCTTGAACTATTTTAACCCCCAGATATCTCATAGTGGAACATATTTGATACTGATGCTGACTTGCCACCTGGTTCCAGACCATTACCTCTGTTTTAGCAGCGTTGATTTTGTACCCCGAAATCAAACCAAAATCCTGGGCTTGACTGATGACGGCTGGGAAGGCCCTGTTGAGATCAGCTGTGAAAATTAAAATATCGTCGGCATACAGGGCTACCTTACTCTCCCACTCTCCATATCTAAAACGTTGAATGTTAGTATCCTCCCTTAACCGTTGAGCGAATGGCTCGATGTACAAATCAAAAAGGAGAGGGGAGAGTGGGAAGCCCTGTCTGGTGCCCCTAGATATATTAAAGGGTGCCGTAGTACCACAGTTTACCAACAGCCTAGCCGAAGGACTCCTGTAGATGAATTGTACAGTGCGACAAAACTTCTCGCAATGATTGAATTTTTTCAAGGCCTCCAACAGGTACAACCAATTTACCCTGTTGAAGGCCTTGGTGGCGTCAAGGGTCATTGCTGCCAGAGGTAGTGCATGTGCGGATGCCAGGTCTTTTGCCCCGATAAGATCGTAAGTTAAATGTGATAACTGTCGGTCCTTTACAAAGCCCTTCTGATCTAGATGCAGGACTTCCCCTACCACTGTACCCAGTTGAGCTGCAATTATAGATGTAAAGATTTTATAATCAGCATTTAATAAAGATATGGTTCTATAAGACCCACAATTAGATGCCGCTTTCCCAGGTTTCAGTATCAATACTATGATAGCCTCGTTCCATGAGTCTGGCGGGATCAGGCCTTCTTGCAGGATCTGAATGATGAGTTTGGTCATAATAGGAATAACCTGATCCCCTATAACCCTATATATTTCTGTGGGTAAAGCCATCTGGACCTGCGACCTTGCCCTTTTAAGTGTTAAAAATTGTTTCCCTTACTTCAAGACAGGTAAAATCCCTGTCTAAATACCTTTGTTGGTTCTGAGGAGAGTTTTGATGTGTACTGGAAGTGTGGCACCTTAACTGGTAGCGGTGTGTGTTAGGTAAAAAACAACAATAATGAAGACGGTGCAGCAAGGTCACAAATATCTTTGTTGTTCCGGGGTAAGCGAGGAAAGCGTCATATCCTCAAGCCAACTTTGGGCACTCTGACTATCTACGTTGCCGTCCTCAAGGTAGATATTCTGGAAGAAGGACTGAAAAGCATCTCGGATTTCCTCATCCGTTACAGAAATACATCTTTCGTCACTAATCTCTCTAATGTAGCTCCTTGCTCGGTCAGATCTACTCTTCCAGGCAAGGAGCTTGCCCGTGCCTTCCCCATATTCGAAGTGTGAGATTTTACTGGCTTCCCACCTTCGAATCAGCTTGGTGTTCAAAATTCTATCAAGCTGGGATTTCAAATCCTAAATCCTATCTCGCTTCTCCTTTAGGATTTCGGGGCGCATTGGAACATAAAGATCTACCTCTGCGTCCTTCAACCTATTCTCAATATCTGAGATCTCCTCCTTATATATTATGTTCCTATAACAGGACCTATTAGTAATTTGTCCCGGTAGGAAGGCTTTCAAAGAATCCCAAACTGAAGTGATTAAGGTTGTGCCCACATTCACCTCTAAGAACCAAGACACTTCTTGTGAAAAATAGAGTTCCTCTTCCTACTCCCCAAGTATAGCACAATTGAAAGACCAAGTCCTAATTGGGCTAGGTGCTTGGCATTTGAGAGTAAGGGAGACACCAGAATGGTCTGAAAGATGGGGTGCCAAGTATACTACGCTCTTAACCAAACTCCTTAGTGAGTAGCTTATCAACACAAAATCAATGCGCGACTGATGTCTATATTTAAAATTCCGATACAATACCCCCTGCTGCTGCCCCGATCAATCTCTCCAAATGTCAGATAGAGTATACTGTTTCAAAGCCCCCAACAAATACTCTCGAGATTTAGATAGGGCCCATGCCCTGTTAGATGGTGATTTGTCCAATACCGGGTTTAACACAATATTAAAGTCACCTGCAAGGATCATTGGCTCTGGCAAATCCAGTAAGTGTGAATATATGGTCTTCAAACTAGAAGGGTCATCTTGGTTAGGGTCGTAGTATCCGGTTAAAATTAACGGGGTGTCCATTATGAAGGTTTTAACGATCACCCACGTGCCATTTGGATCTTTTGTATAAGAGCAGACATGGGCCCTAGCTGACCTCTTAAATATAACAGATACCCCTCTAACGTTTGCTTTTTGGTTGGTACTAACATGAGAGCCCACCCAAGTATGGGGCTTTAACAGGGCAGTCATTTCATCTTCCAATAAATGTGTTTCCTGGAGGACAATGACCTGCGCCGTGGAGTCTCTTAGATATTGTAGGATCTTGTCTCTCCTTGGCCTAGTGTGCAGGCCATTGACGTTCGAGGAAAGAATCTGCAGAGAAGTCATGGTGGCTCCCCCTTCTCTGCCCTAACCCACTGTACTATGTTAGATATTTGCGCCCTCTAAGGGTGGGCGTAAAATCCGTTTCGCGGGCGAATTTGCAGATTTTCCGCGATTTCGCGATCCGCGAATCTCGCGAAATCGCTGTAAAATCCGTGAATCAGCAGGGACGAATTTTCAGCCAAGCAAGGGTTACAGCAGCAGGTGCAAAAGTTGAACCTAATTTCTTTGTAACCTTTTACAAAAGGGTTACAAACAAATTAACTTCAACTTGGACACCTGCTGCTAATTGCTTCCTGGCGCCTCGTTGCCTACTTGCAACTATTCTCTGACCCTGCTCTGACCCTTGAAGCAGGGTCAGAGAATAGTTACAAGTAGGCAACGAGGCACCTGTCCAAGGAATTAAACCTTATCAGGAAGCACTTACAGATATAAAAAACAGGAAGAAGGGAGAGGATGGAAATACACCCATTTTGAGTTGTCAGGAGGGGTTAAACTAAAAGAGACCTTTACAGCACAATTTTCATATGCATTTTGCTAAAAATAAAAAGCTGTATGTTCTGTAGGGGCAAGTCAGGAATCTGGCCCTTCAGAGATCCGGCCTCTCTTTCTTTCTCTCGTTCTCTCTCTCTTTCCCTCTCTTTCTCTCTCTCTCTATCTATCTATCTATCTATCTACCTCTCTCTCCCTCTCCCATAAACGACTGCATGGGTAACTTCGCTATGCAAGCGGCTCGCGAAGACGCAAAAAGCCCCGCGAACACGCAAAAAACCCCGCGAACACGCAAAAAAACAAAAATCCGCAAATTCGCACAAATTCGCGAATTTTGCGGATCGCGAATTCGCAAATCTGCAAATTCGCAAATTCACGGATCGCGAATTCGCAAAATTCGCCCATGCTTAGCGCCCTCTGCACTTGCCTACACCCTTTACTTTAATTCTAATACTGAACATGTCCAAAATAGCGGAAATTAGGTTTTTATGACAGATTTAACCCTCCCTCCCCCACCCCCTCTGCCCCCCACCCCTGGAGAACCCAACCCCCAATCATGCGGACAAAAATAGTCCAGGTAGTTCAACCTAAAATTCCACCCAGTACCCCCCACCCAAAAAAAGTACACAGAAACCCCACCAGGAGTGTAAAGCATAAAACCCCCACCTAGGGGAGCCTGCCTACCCACATCTATTATAATGTGCCTGTTGGACCCGGCCTCGTGGCGTGGTCCTCGCTGATCTCCGCAGCACCAGAACTACGGGTGGAACGGATTCCCCTCCACCCAGAACCGTACATGACACTCCTACCCCGGACCTGAGACGATCCCCAGACCGCGTGCCTGCACCCGTGCACGTGACCATCAGACTCCATGGTTGGGCACCCCGGCCGGCCGGCCGCCTTCTTTCCTTTCGGCAGCCCCTGGCCACTCCTGGCTACAGCTAAGCGTGCACGTCCGGCGCGCCCAGATCCGCCCGGGGGGTGGACGACTCACCAAGTACCAGAAACCAAGACTTCCATCACACCTCCGGCCACCTTCCGAGGAACTGGTTCCCCTCACACCTCTGAACTATCCCTGGGGCCTGGTTTCGATTGCACCTTGGGCCTCCTAGTGAGCTGGCTCCAGGCCCTGATGGGCGTCTGGGATTCCCTGGATGCATGGTCCAAAGCATCAAAGAACCAACCGCCCAGACAATCAGGCGCCTGGCCCTCGGACCTCCGGCCTCCTGCCTCTGAGGGTCCGGACATCAAAGAGCTCCAGTACTATAAGACAGCCTGCCGTCCATCTAGTCGGCAGTTGTATCTTGGACAAGAAAGCCCTGCTGATCTGATCGCGGCTGGCCTTGAGGAGAACAGACTCTGAACCATCGGAGCCCTGCTGACGTCGTCGCGGCTCCCTCTCGAAGCACAAGACCTGAACCATCGGAGCCCTGCTGATGCTGTCGCGGCTCCCTCTCGAAGCACAAGACCTGAACCATCGGAGCCCTGCTCACGCTGTCGCGGCTCCCTCTCGAAGCACAAGACCTGAAACATCGGAGCCCTGCGGACGCTGTCACGGCTCCCGCGAGAAGCACAAGACCTGAACCATCGGAGCCCTGCTGACGCTGTCGCGGCTCCACCTGCCTACGAGTACGACGAAGTACTTCTGACCAAGCCCTGCTGACCTCGTCGCAGCTTGACGAAATCTCTGGTCCGGCGGGACCATTGACGCTACCCTCACGATCATCTTGAACTAAGAAGTGAGTAGGACAGCAAGTCCCATCGCCAGCCCCCGTACCAACCAGTTCGAGGATTGAGAACTGTGCGCAGGGTGCGTGGCGTGCCAGCTGGCATCCTAAGACTGTCCCGCTTCCCCGATCCCTCGTTACGAGACCTTCGCTGTGTATTGCTCCCTACTTTTAATTTTGATAAAGTCTTTCTTGATAAAGAATCACGGTGTGGTGTCCGTTCATAAGTGTGGTGTGTCGACAATGTGTACGATCAGTCCTCCCCGGTGGGGACTCCTCCTCGTTAAGACTCGGCAGTAATTGTGGGAGAGGAGGTTCCAGGCGGTTAGGAGAGTCCTCTTGACCCCTGGGGTCACCGCCTTCCAACATTGGTGGCAGCGACGCGATACGAACCTACGTCTGAAGATCGTACCACTGACACACTACCTGAACCCACGCGCAGAAAGCGCACAAGAAAAGAAGAGCAACAATGACGACTACAGAATCTGGTGTAAAGACAACCTTCGACAAGGACCTCCTGGAAGACTACACACATAGAGAGCTGAAGCAGTTCTGCAAAGAACTGAGTATCCCGAGTACCGGACTAAGTACTAAGGAAGATTTCCAGAAAGCGCTAACCGCTTGGGTAGAGTCCGGAGCACCCCTCCCCCCCGACCAAAGACGACGAGGGAGGGAGGCCACAGACCGAACCCGGTACACCGGCCGGTGAGAGAATGCAGCAACTGACCCGGAGCCCAGCAACCGGGAGAGAGCGGTCATCGGAGGAGATGGCCGATCGAGAACGTGACCGAAGCCATGAGCTCGAATTGGCGCGCCTCAAATTGGAGGGCGAACTCAAACTCGCAGAAAAGAAGTTGGAGGTGGAGCAGTTGCGGCTCCAGGGAGAGCTAGAGGAGAAGAAGCTCCAGAGGGAGCATGAAGGACGGAAACTTCAGCTCGAGCACGAGCGCAGCCTCAAAGAACTCGAATTGAAAGCCAGAAAAGAAGCAACCGGATCACCGGGACTTGGGGAACAGGTGGTCCCCAAAGAAACGAAGGTGCATATCCCCAAGGACGTTGTAAAGGAATTTTACAAAGGGGAGGACATCCAGCAGTGGTTCAAAGCATACGAGGTGGCCATGTCCGCTCACCGGATCCCCGAGAAGGACTGGGGGGCCGGCCTGTGGAGCCGCTTCCTCAGCGAGGGGAGAGACACCCTGCTGGACCTACCGACGGCACACATGAACGCCTACCCCCACATGAAAGACGCTCTCCTATTTCGCTACAGCCTCACGCCGGAAATGTATCGCCAGCGGTTTAGGGAGTGCAAAAAGATTCCTGGCACCACCTGGGTAGACTATGTGAACTACTACACCCGGGCCCTAGACGGGTGGATCAAGGGCAGCAATGTGACCACCTTCGAAGGCCTAGTCGACCTAGTGGCTTACGAGCACCTGTCCGCCAATTGCTTTGTGGAACTAAGACAGCATCTCCTGGACAGCAAGCTCGCCAACCCACGGAAACTGGCTGTGGAAGCCGATCGATGGGTGGCCACCCGGGTCCAGAAGGGGCCCGGGGGAGACCCCCTGCGGAACGACCAAGGATCTTCCCGCCAGTGAGGTGGGAGAGGTCGGGGCAAGCAGCAAGGTTCCCAGTCAGGGCCCCAGCGTAGTCCCCCCAGAAACCAGGCCCCCCGCTCTCCTCCCGTAACGAGAGCCGCCCGAGTGCAGGACCCCCGGGGCTCCGCCCCAACTCCACGTGCTTCAAGTGTCAGCAACCCGGGCACTATGCCGGTGACCCCCGATGTCCCATGACCCCGAAATCCACTCCCACTGGCCCTTCCACTGGACAGATATCCTCAGTGGCCTTAGAAGAAGAAGAGATAGAAGAACAGGGGGAGTGGGAGCCCGCATCCATGGTCTTAGCCTCCCTGGGGAATAGCGAGATGATCCCAGGAGATTACCTGCCCGACAACACAGAAAAGTACCGCCAAACAGTGAAGGTTAACGGGCGCAGCATAGGAGCCCTTCGAGACACAGGAGCCAGCATCACGTCTGTTAGGTACACGCTAGTCCCTGAGTCCATGATCATCCCCCACACCTCCTGTAGGGTGATAGCAGCCGATAATTCTGTCCGCACCTGTAGAATAGCACAGGTCCCGTTTGAGTGGGAGGGAGTCTCGGGCGATCTGCGGGTAGCGGTCCGCACAGACATGCCTGTAGACTGCCTCCTGGGGAATGACTTAGAGAGTTCCCAGTGGAAAGAGGTAGAGAGAAGGACCCATTTAGCAATGTTAGGACTGCCCCAATGGGCCTGTGTGAGCACCCGGGCTATGACCGCCAGAATGTCCAACCCTGGGAACGAAGAGCCCGAGTTCCCCAGTTCAGCCCCTGATGTCCCCTAGGGTGACGAGCACCCCACGGTCCTCGGCCAGCCCCCCATCGAAGAAGACGCATCCGACGAAGGTCCCCTCGGACCCGCTGTCGAACCAGTCCCGACCCTAGCCGATCTCCCCGAGTTGGCCCAGTGGCGCCAAGAGGGAGGACCGTCCCGAGAGGAGTTCTGCCAAGAGCAGACCTCCTGCCCTGCCCTAAAGGGGCTCCGGCGGCAGGCCGCTGGAGACCAGTCCGGCTCCCATTACCTTTACTGGGAAAACGGCCTACTGTACAGTGAACAGAAGACCGCTGAACTAGGGTCAGCCCGCGTGCTGGTGGTACCCCTACGTTTCCGCGGACTCCACCTCAACCTGGCCCACGATGTGCCCCTGGCGGGACATCTGGGCCAAGATAAGACCTTCCAACGACTAGTGACCCATTTCTACTGGCCCCACATGCGGGCCGATGTGGAACACCACTGTAAGTCCTGCCCCACGTGTCAGGCTAGCGGCAAAAGCGGAGGCAAGCGTAAGGGTCCCCTCCAGCCCTTTACCGTTGTCAGTACCCCCTTTGAGAGGGTGGGAATCGACATCGTCGGACCTCTGGACCCCCGGACCTCCTTAGGCCACCGGTTCATTCTGGTTCTGGTCGATCACGCCACCCGATACCCCGAAGCCATCCCCCTCCGGACCGTGACGGCCCCGGTCATGGGCCGGGCCCTCATGGGGATCTTCTCCCGGGTGGGATTCCCCCGGGAAGTGGTAAGTGACCGAGGCACAAACTTTATCTCCTGGTACATGAAGTCCCTCTGGCAACAGTGTGGGGTGTCATACCGGTTCACCACCCCCTACCATCCCCAGGGTAACGGCCTGGTTGAGCGGTTCAACCGCACCCTGAAAGGGATGATCGTGGGTCTCGAGGAGCCCTTGCGACGCAAGTGGGACGTCCTCCTACCCTGCCTCCTGTTCGCCTACCGAGAGGTACCCCAGAAATCCTTGGGGTTCAGCCCTTTCGAGCTGCTCTATGGGCACCCCGTCCGGGGTCCCCTCAGCCTGGTCAAGGAAGGCTGGGAGACAGCCCCCCCGAGCACACCCCCCGATGTGTTCTCCTACGTCCTGGCCCTCCGAAACCAGACGCGGAAGTTTCGCGAACTGGCCGAGGCCAACCTGGAGGCCAGCCAAGAGGAGATGAAACGCTGGTACGACCAGAATGCCACTCTGGTCGAGTTTCAACCAGGCCAACGGGTTTGGGTCATGTCCCCAGTGGAACCTTGTGCCTTGCAGGACAAGTGGACTGGACCCTTTAAGGTGATAGAGCGCAAGAGCCAGGTCACCTACCTCGTTGATACGAAATCAGCCAGGAACGCCCTGAAAGTGTTACACGTAAACCGGCTCAAACCCCATTTTGTGCGGTCTGAGTTGGGGTTACTCCTTGCCACCGACGACGGAGAGGAAGAGGAAACGGACCCTCTACCAGATCTCCTGTGTGCAAAGGATCAAGATGGCTCCGTAGAGGGAGTGAGCCTCTCCTCCTCCCTCACCCCCTTGCAGCCTGAAGAATGTCGCCACTTGCTGGGACAATTCTCAGACCTCTTCTCCCTCTCCCCCGGCGTCACCAGCTGGTGCGTCCATGACGTGGACACCGGGGACAGCCCTCCGGTACGGCACAGAGCCTACCGAGTCCCGGACCGAGTCCGAGCCTGCATCAAGGCTGGGGTCGACAAGATGTTGGACCTAGGAGTGGTGGAAGCCTCCGACAGCCCATGGGCTAGCCCCGTGGTCCTGGTTCCGAAGGCGGCCGCCCCCGGCACCGTTCCTGAGCTGAGGTTCTGCGTAGACTACCGCGGACTCAACGCAGTCACCCGAACTGACGCCCACCCCATCCCCCGAGCCGACGAACTGATTGACCGCCTCGGGTCGGCTCAGTACCTCAGTACCTTCGATCTCACGGAGAGGGCCCAAGAAAGGTCTGCTTTCTCCACTCCGGATGGCCATTTCCACTTCCGAGTCATGCCCTTCGGCATGAAAAACGCCCCGCCACCTTCCAGCGACTGGTCAATCAGGTCCTGGCCAGGTTGGAAGGTTTCAGTGCAGCGTATCTCGACGACATTGCGGTATTCAGTGCTCAATGGCCCGAGCACCTGACCACCTCTGGGAGGTGTTGGACGCCCTGCGTCGAGCCGGGCTCACCATTAAAGCTAGTAAGTGCCAAATCGGACAAAGCTCCGTGGTATACCTAGGACACCAGGTCGGAAGCGGCCTCGTAGCCCCACTCCAACCCAAGATAGACGCGATCACTGCCTGGGAGACCCCCACGACCCAGACCGAGGTGCGGGCCTTCCTAGGGCTCACAGGGTACTACCGTAGATTCATCAAGGGGTACGGGAGTATTGTAGGCCCTCTCACAGAGTTGACAGCCAAGGCCAACCCCAAGAAGGTTATTTGGACCCCCGCCTGTCAGAAGGCCTTTAAGGAATTAAAACAGGCCATGTGCACCGCTCCAGTACTACAGGCCCCTGACTACTCCAGAGAGTTCGTGGTCCAGACCAACGCCTCCGAACATGGCATCGGAGCCGTGCTCTCACAAGTGGACGACCAGGGGATTGATCATCCGGTAGCCTTTATCAGCCAGAGGCTACTACCCCGGGAGCAGAGATGGAGCACCATCGAACGAGAGGCCTTCGCAGTAGTCTGGGCCTTGAAGAAGCTGAGGCCCTACCTGTTCGGGACCCACTTCCGGGTCCAGACCGACCACCGTCCTCTCCGGTGGCTCATGCAGATGAGAGGAGAGAACCCTAAACTGCTACGCTGGTCCATCTCCCTCCAAGGGATGGATTTTACTGTGGAACACAGGCCTGGTGCCGACCACGCCAACGCTGACGGCCTGTCCCGCTTCTTCCGCCTCAGCGAAGAGAACCCCCAAGAGGATGGGTAGTTCTCCTCGTCTTTCAGCTGGAGGGGACGCATGTTGGACCCGGCCTCGTGGCGTGGTCCTCGCTGATCTCCGCAGCTCCAGAACTACGGGTGGAACGGATTCCTCTCCACCCAGAACCGTACATGACACTTCTACCCCGGACCTGAGGCGATCCCCAGACCGCGTGCCTGCACCCGTGCACGTGACCATCAGACTCCATGGTTGGCCACCCCGGCCGGCCGCCTTCTTTCCTTTCGGCAGCCCCTGGCCACTCCTGGCTACAGCTAAGCGTGCACGTCCGGCGCGCCCAGATCCGCCCGGGGGGTGGACGACTCACCAAGTACCCGAAACCAAGACTTCCATCACACCTCCGGCCCCCTTCCGAGGAACTGGTTCCCCTCACACCTCTGAACTATCCCTGGGGCCTGGTTTCGATTGCACCTTGGGCCTCCTAGTGAGCTGGCTCCAGGCCCTGATGGGCGTCTGGGATTCCCTGGACGCATGGTTCAAAGCATCAAAGAACCAACCGCCCAGACAATCAGGCGCCTGGCCCTCGGACCTCCGGCCTCCTGCCTCTGAGGGTCCGGACATCAAAGAGCTCCAGTACTATAAGACAGCCTGCCGTCCATCTAGTCGGCAGTTGTATCTTGGACAAGAAAGCCCTGCTGATCTGATCGTGGCTGACCTTGAGGAGAACAGACTCTGAACCATCGGAGCCCTGCTGACGTCGTCGCGGCTCCCTCTTGAAGCACAAGACCTGAACCATCGGAGCCCTGCTGACGCTGTTGCGGCTCCCTCTCGAAGCACAAGACCTGAACCATCGGAGCCCTGCTGACGCTGTCGCGGCTCCCTCTCGAAGCACAGGACCTGAACCATCAGAGCCCTGCGGACACTGTCGCGGCTCCCGCTCGAAGCACAAGACCTGAACCATCGGAGCCCTGCTGACGCTGTCGCGGCTCCACCTGCCTACGAGTACGACGAAGTACTTCTGACCAAGCCCTGCTGACCTCGTCGCGGCTTGATGAACTCTCTGGTCCGGCGGGACCATTGACGCTACCCTCACGATCATCTTGAACTAAGAAGTGAGTAGGACAGCAAGTCCCATTGCCAGCCCCCGTACCAACCAGTTCGAGGATTGAGAACTGTGCGCAGGGTGCGTGGCGTGCCAGCTGGCATCCTAAGACTGTCCCGCTTCCCCGATCCCTCGTTACGAGACCTTCGCGATCCCTCGATCGCTGTGTATTGCTCCCTACTTTTAATTTTGATAAAGTCTTTCTTGATAAAGAATCACGGTGTGGTGTCCGTTCATAAGTGTGGTGTGTCGACAGTGTGTATGATCAGTCCTCCCCGGTGGGGACTCCCCCTCGTTAAGACTCGGCAGTAATTGTGGGAGAGGAGGTTCCAGGCGGTTAGGAGAGTCCTCTTGACCCCTGGGGTCACCGCCTTCCAAAAGTGCCTCTTAATACCCTAACCCTTAAATACAAATATAGGTATAAGCCTATCATTCTCTAGGAGAGGGGGGGAAAAAATAGAACCAAAAATAGGTAAGAGGAAGATAGGGAAGAGGAAGAACTAATCAATAACTATCTTAATCTCGCTTATCATGCCTTCCTCCCCCCTCTTTCCCCGTTCTACAGAAACCTTACCAATCCTCCCCCGACCCTTTGCTACATAACAGGTACTTAATTATATGAAGATATGAATCTGGGAGCAGATCTCAAAACTGACATCTTGTGTATGCTTAACCCGACTGTAAATTTACGATGAGGTCCTCAACCTCCTGTACCGATCTTACATTGCACATCTTATTTTTTAACATAATCCTTAGGGAGGTGGGAAGTTTAAGTTGGGCCACTGCTCCCAGGTTTTTAAATTCTTCCAACTTCCTCCCCAATTCTCACTGTCGATCTAGAGTGGGTCTAGCCAAATCTGATCGAATCTGAAAAGGAAAGTCCTTGCCCCTCATCGATAAGTTTGAGAGAAAGATTCAAAATCTTCTCTTTTACTGAGTAGGTATGGAAATTAATGAGGATTTTCCTTGGCTTGGGATGGTTCAGGTTGCTTCTGAAGGGGTCCCGATGAATTCTTTGGATATCCCTATCCAACTCCTCAGCAGTGATCTCTAAATCCAGTGATTCTTTTAGGAGGTTTATCATAAAATGTTTTAGATCACTCCCCTCGCTGCCCTCTGGAATATTCAGTACCCGTAAATTATTCCTGCTGGAGTTGTTTTCTATAAATTCCAGCCTGTCTCTTAGTGCTCCCTCCTCCTTCTTCAAGGCTGCAAAATCCCCCTTCATGACATTCAGCTGACCAGTTAGTGCCCCCACTTCAGTTTACAAAGTTTCTGTCCTTACATTCAAAAGATCCACTTTTTTGTCTAATGACTCACAGAAGCTTCTGATCTCCTCTTGATTTGAAGCTGAAACCTCAAAGCCCTTCTTTATATCCACAGCCAGTGAGGCCATGAGTAGGTCTAAAGAGGAGATTGAATGTACCTCTGAAGCAGAAGCAGGAGCTTGAACCAGGGCCGAAGGCGGAGCCGGAGCCATAACCGGAGCCAGAGCCTGAATCAGAGCCGGAGTATGCACCTCTAAACTTTTGGCCATTATTCATCCATCCGAACATTCTACCACAGCATTAAAAACAGGACTATGACCCTTAAGTGTATCCTGAAGTTCCCTGAGGTGGCTTCATGAGGGATCTGACCTGTGGATTTCTCTCCCCCCTCTTTTCCCACCTCCATCCTGTTACCTCTCACTGCTTGCCCAGTGCTGTCTGTGTCTACTATAGCGTGATCTCCCACCGGCCTCTGAATCCCTAGATTTAGTTTTACTAGGGAGGGGGTAGGGGTGCCTGACTCGCTTAAAACTGGTTCTGACTGAAGTCCGACCTCTCCTATCGTTCTATCAGCTTCCCCCAGACAGAGTACTTCTGGCAAGGCATTCAAATAAGACCTGAAGGAGGGAGTAATCTTAGACTTAAAATCTGAGAAGGGACCCTTAACCTTGGCTTCAGAAAGTTTGGAGTTCTTCTTTTTAACCTCCCCTGATAGGAAGGTGGAGGAGCTCTTTTTCCCAACCTTCACGCCTTTTCGGGTCTTCACCTTCACCGTCCAGCCATCTTCATCTTTACCACCCCCACTGCTGCCACTGCCACTGTCCAGCTCCTCACAGTCACAATCACTGCCAGTCAAGATATCCCCGGGGGCAAGAATAGTGGTATCTGAACCTCCCTCGGAATGCTCAACTGCGACAGATCAGCTGCTTTTTTACCGGGCTTACACCTGCACTTCCTATCCTTTCCAAAGCTCTTACTATTACTCATGGGAGAGGCAGAAAAGAACACAGAGGCAGGAGCAGGGACCGAAACATTGCCCCCAGCAAAGCCCACAACAGGAATGCTTCCTGCCCCTTCAGCCCCTACAGCCCCTTCAGCATGCAAACCTTCATGATTCTTATTGACCTGAATGAGCTGAATGTGAGACTTCAGGGCCCAACTCCACTTCAAAAGAATTTTGTATCTCCAGAATCTTTTCCTTCACGGCCGCTCCAGATTAACCTCTCCCGCTGCTCCCCCTCTGAGAAGACCACGAGCTGCCACTCTGTGACTACTCCACAGCTCCAGTGCCACAGTCCCCCACCGCGTAGAGCCGAAGGAGGAGAAAGGAGTGAAAGTCCTGATGGCCACACTAGGGAAGCCTGGGAAGCTGCCCTTGTCTCCTTTGTCTTCACCCTCTCCGTCCCTTCCGCTGCACATCCGTAGGAGCTGGGCTCGGCCGTTCAAAAAAAAAAGCGAAGAGGGGATCCAAATCGGGTCCTGAAAAACCTGGACTTAACAGAGACTGAGGCCAGTCAGGTTAACACTGCCCTCAGTAACAGCCGCTACACGCAGCCACAACCACTGCCACATTGCTGCCTGCAAGGAAAAAATGCAAGAAAAAAAATGTCTCCTGTTCCGAGCACTAAATCCCCAGCTCCGACCTGGATCACGGACTGAACTCGTGGACCGCGCCGCCTCTGCAGCCCCGCTGCCTTACTACCGCGCATGCCACCCGCCACCATGAGCGGCGGGAAAGAGGGGTAAACAAGCCGGGGAGGCACTCGGGGGAACACCAGCGGGAAAACCAGCAGTGATAGGTTACCTCGCCATTTCTTTTCACTCCATTAGGTGGTTCAAATGAACGCTGGAGGTTCGGGTGAAAATCTCAGGTGCAGCGGCTGCTCAGCATGCTGCCGCCGTTTTCTCCTCCCCAATCGCTGACCACCAATGTTAGAACTCGGGGTCTCTAGTTGGCAGAGGTAGGTACCTTTGTCCAATTAGGGACCCTTGCTTCTAGTCAGGGTAAGGGGCTACACTTCTAAAACAACCCCTGCTCACTCCCTTGGTAGCTTGGCACGAGCAGACAGGCTTATCTCAGAGGCAGTGTGTAAAGCATTAGTAAACACATACAGTAATACAGTGAAAAGAGTACAAATGGACACCACACCAGTTTAGAAAAATAAGTAATCTTTACTAGACTTAACATAAGACTAAACAAAAAAAATCCACAATACTATAATCAAACAGAGACTTTAAAATGGTAGAAATAGCTTAGTTCAATGTAGATTGTAAATGGAACACTTTACTCTCAAAGTACATTGGATGCGTCACACAATACAAACAAAAAGGGGTGCAGGGAAGGTGATACGTCGGTTTCTTGCTTTGCGAGAGGCGATGCGTTGGTTCTTTACTGCAGCGCAGGGGAGGTGATGGCGTCAGTTCCTTACCGGAGAGGAGGTAATGCGTCAATTTCTTACTGTGATTCGGTGCAATGCAACAAGATGGCGCCTTGATACGATGTGACGATCCGATGCGATGCGACAAATTGGGGTCTTGATGCAATGCGAGAACATTGGATGTGCTGTGTGCACACCCGATGGCCATGCAGTGAACTCTGTAACTTCTGAACCGTGACAGGCCCTGCAACATGCTTCTCCGGTGATGCGACGGCAACCTCTGTGGAGGAAACACGACTCTACGGTGATGCAACACGCTTCTTTGATGATGTGACGGCGAACAGCTGCAGCCGCGGCACGCTTCTTCGATGATGCGACGGCAACTGCTGTGGCGGTGACACGCTTCTCCTCATTGCATCGCACTTCCAGCTCCCAGTGACTTAAAGTCTTCCAGGGGGCCTAAACAACAGTAGGCACCTCTCTGCAGGCAGAAATCCTCAGCAAGGGAATTCAGGGGAACTGGTGGTGAAGTCTTGTAACCCTAAGACTTCAGGGAGGAGGCAAGCACAGTTTAAGCCCATGGAGATTCTTCTTCAAGATTGCAAAAGTACACTCAAAGCTCCTTTTCTCCTTTCCTTGGCAATAAAGTAACCACTGCAGGCCAACCCCAACAGCACAGCACAGGGGCAGTCTCCTCCTTCAGCTTACTTGCTTCTTCTCCTTGACAAAGGGTGGTCTTGATTCCCAGAAGTGATCTAAAGTTCTGTGGTCTGGGTCCCCCTTTTTATACACAAAACTCCTTTGTCTCAGAAGGCAGAGAGTGTCTGTACCTAGTCCAAACTAGTTATGGGCGCATTCTGCCAGTGTACAACTTCTTCCTTTGTCAGTGTGGGCCAGGGTAATCAGACACACCACAGGAGGTGGATCCAGCATTATGGAAGGCAGGCACAGCCCTATTCAGGCCCAGGTATTACTCCTCCCACCACTCTCAAAGCAGATAGGTCTATTCAGCCTTGTGCTGACTCACCCTGTCTCCTGGAGCCACCCAAGCCCTGTCACTCACAAACCAGACATGGAATACACAACCTAACTGAGGCAGGCTTGGATGGTTAGGCAAGAAAATACCTACTTTCTAAAAGTGGTATTGTCAAAAACAGAATGTTAAAACCAACTTCACTAAAATATGTTTTTATCATTCTCAGTTCAGGCATACTAAACACGAATTTCTATCTAGTTCCCTGAGTCAGTTAGGATTATAAGATGTTATAATCAAACTGCCCATTCTGGCCTGTGGGAACAGGTAGCCTTGCAATAGTGAAAAACGAAATTGGCTGTAATTCACTATCAGGACATGCCACACACATCAGGGCATGTCCTACCTTTTACATACAATGCACCCTCCTGCCCTTTGGCCTACCTTAGGGGTGACTGATGTGTAGAAAAGAGACTGTTCAGGGACTGGCAAGTGGGTGCACTTGCCAAGTTGACATGGCAGCCCCAGGCTGCACACAGGCTCTGCAATAGCAGGCCTGAGTCACATTTTACAAGCTGCTTCTGTGGGTGGCACAACCATTGCTGCAAGCCCACCAGCAGCATTTGATTTACAGGCCCTGGGTACACATGGTGCATTGTACTAGGGGCTGACAAGTACATTAAATAAGCCAATCATGTAGTCACTAATCCATTACAATAATTTACAATAGGGAGCACCTGCACTTTGACCCTGAATAGCAATGACAAAGTGCCCAAAGCATCTAGACTAGCAAAACACATAGCAAAAATACAGGGGGCAACAGCAAAAAATGGCAGGGAGACCCACACCAATGATGCCAGGTCTAACAGGGCACATCTCTCAAAAAACAGAGAATATGTTCAGGGAACATGCAGGCATGGGCTTTTCCTGGCCTTAAACCCTAGTACACATTCGTTCAGGGTTTAAATTACCCTTTTTACCCTTCTAGTGTCTCGATCAAGCATTGCATCATTGGTTGACATGACAATTGAGAGCATATTGAATGTGTTAACTCCATTTGAAATGGATGCATACGATGTGCTATGTCCGGTCCAGGCCTTGTTTGAATAAAATCCTTACTTTCATGCCCATTTCCTGAAGGAGATAATTGCCCTTTTCCTCTCTTCTGTACCTTGATAGACTGTAGTTCATTACAACTATTCATTCTACCATCTCCTTTTAAAGTCAATAAGCAACTACTGGTACAGGATATAAAATGCTTTAACCTTGAATATGAAATGCTGATAGTGCCCAACTGGTAAACTTGTCTTGACCAAGAACATTACAGCTGATCCAAGGGGCAGGATCCTCGCTAACCTATATGCTGTCTTTAAATACCTCTAGATTTTTGAAGGCGGAATGAACCAAAACGAGCAAGCACTCAATGGCCATAAGACCAATATGCTTCTATTTGGATACAACCTACCAATGATGCTGCACTTCAATTTTACTAACACACTGATCCCTTGGCATGGCCCACATCCTTTTCTTTCAAATTCAAGGCTAAAGTACTCATAGCAACTACTCCTACCATCTGTAAACCGTAACCTGACTGCTTTCTTGCTAACCAATCTAATGGCTTTTATCATCCATTCATATTCCCTTCTCTTTTGTCTGACAAACCCTTAAGTGGGCCAAAAGGAATTTATGGATCATTGTATCAAATAATGTTTCCTTTTTGTATCTATGGGAAAATGCATTTGGACATATGAATTTGAGATTCATCTTTAATATCAATCACACCAAACTTGCTTTGAAAAATCTTGTCTGGCTGTATATTGAGGTTAAATCTAATGTAATTACATTTCAAGAAGTGAATGTGTCTATATACAATTAAGGATGATCCACTGCAGATATATATGTATGTTTTTATTTATTTTTCCATTTTATATAGTGAAAATCTGGCCGCAGGGCATTAGAGTGCTTTACAAGAAAAAAGGAATGAACAAACTAACAAGAACAGAGAAGGACACTAAGGCCAAAAACAACTGTAAATTAGTAAATGTATAATCCATCGTGGCCTCAGTCAAAATGTCTATCAATTAGAAGATTCGATTGTGGTCACAGTCAAAGTTTGTTCCAAATAGGACAATTCTGAGTGCCTTTTTAAAGGGTATTGTGCAAAGCATTGGTGGACAATAGTTTCAAGTTTTTGTTACACATCGTGAGAAGACCTGTCTCTTAATGTCCTTCATTGAATTAGGGAGGACTTAGGAGAAGGGAGTCTATCTTTCTCGAGCCACAGACCAGAGATTTTCAGTTTGTCAGTGAGGTAGGAGGGAGAGCAATCAATAAGGGCTTTGTGAGTGATGCAAGTGTTCTTAAATTAAGCTCTCACTTACAGGGGGAGCCACTGCAGAGTTAGCATGATAAGAGAGATGTGATCAAATACCTTGTGACCTATAAAAAATCAAGAAGCCACATGCAACACTGCTTTGAGGGGAGCCGAATGAATATTTGGAAGTCCAAATGGGGAGTGAGGACCCAAAGTCCAATCTGGATAGAACAAGCACCTGGACAGCAGGCTTTATGTCCTGTCTATGAATTAACTGCCTGATATTCCACCAAAGCCTTAGTAAGTGGCGGGTGCTCTTAGGCATAACAGATATTTGCCCCTAGAGGTTAAGTTGATTATTGAGGATAAAAATACAGGGATAAACTCCACAGTGATTGGTTTTCAACCCGGGGGAATGATTCTATCCACTCTACCCACTGCTGGGTCATTTTAGTTTTGGCGTTAACCAAGACCTTTTGATTTTACTAAATATATGGAGAAAATATTTACTTAAAGGGGCTTTCAGCCAGTTTTCTTCATACATTGGTCTGTTGCTGTTTCATTCACATTTTGATCCACCCACTACAGCCTAGAGCTAGGAGCCATAGGTCAGCCTACTTCAGCCACTGGCCAGCTTCAATTTGAGTGACTGCATTTAGCCCTTTCATAAGCAGCACAACCACACACAATGTGATTCCCTTTAGTGCCAGTGCTCTTGTTTTCACTGTATTACTACTTTAGTGGAGCCTTTGTGTTATGCGCCTAGTCCGATAGCAGGTTACTTTGTACCAAATGTGAACACATAGCACTTTCCAGCTTTATCAGTTTGTATCTACTGATAATGTGGTTGTAAATTCCTTTTAGAGTGGTCTTTGTTTGTCTGACTGCTGATATTTCATGTTACTTCTTTTTAGTACGCACACAACGAAGTGCTTTTATAAATACACTCCTGAATGTCATGCTAGTATGTATTTTAATTTAGGTTTACAGTTATACTTGTGAACCAATTTAATCTGCATGTTCTGCTTGTCTGGCTTTAAAGGTTACTTTTAGCGTTCTATTGTGTTGTTTTTATATAGACATTTAACTATTATATGACAAATTAAAGCTGTGTTGTTTATTCCAATTTCTTGTTCTATTTATCTATCTATCTATCTATCTATCTATCTATCTATCTATCTATCTATCTATCTATCTATCTATCTATCTATCTATCTATCTATCTATCTATCTGTCTCCCTATCTATCTATGTATCTATCTATCTACCTCTCTATATATCTATCTTTGCAACTCAGTCTGTCTATCTGCTGTTTGCCTGTCTAGCTCCCTACCTACCTATCTACTTATGTTTATCTATCTACCAGTTTGGCTGTCTATCTGTCTACCTATTTGTGTAACTGTTTGCTAACTTGCAAAAACAATACACATACAATTAGCAACGTCAAGAGGCTGGCAGCCAGCGCCAGATTGACCGGCCTATTTAGGTTTGGTGTTAGGCAAGAGATGTTGTTATTGCTAAAATGATTTGTGTAACATAGTTTCTAAAAGGAGCTTTCAACCATACTTCATCCTTAGTCTGCAGTTGTGCCATTCATCTTTTTCTTCCTTCCACTCCAGCTTACATCATGAGGCAATGGGCGACCCACTTTATCCACAAGCTGAATTCCCTGTGAATTATGTCATGCTGCCATTTCACAAGAAATACATCCACATACAAATCAGTTTCCTTCAATGCCGGGGAATACTATGGTAATGTGTGCTTTTTATAAACTAAAAAACATTTTTGTCTTTGGCCAGTGTTTTTTTATTTTTTGATTGCTGAAGGCCCATCAGCTTCCCCAACAATAAAGTTTTGCAAAAATCATGACAGAACAAAACAAAAATTGCCAAAGCCAAATGGCCGTAGACTAATGCCAGACCTATCGGCTATGCCAAAACTTGTTTTCAGAGAAATTAATATAAATTCCGTTTGAGTCGAGTTGACTTTTAGATGGCAGCTTGACATCTGCTTTAGAATACTTGCCAAGGTGTTGCTGAATAGGAGAATGTTCTTGGGTATAAGATCTTCAGCTAGATCTGGGTATCTGATAAACGTGGAAAGGCGCACCACCGGACTGTCTTTTCCAATGACAAAAGACTGACCAAATTCCTTTATGTTCAAAATTCCTTTATTTAAATGACATCATAAACAAGGGCTCCAGTCAACGCTTTTTGTTCAATAGAGATTGAACGTCATCTAACCTTAAGATTTATGAAGACAAAGGTAATCTGATCCGGTGATGAGATGTTCACGACCTTCGCTTGAGGTACAATTGCCGGGCCCTTGTCAGGGAGGCCAAGCATGACGCACCAGAAAGACTTTGTTTGATACTTTTTCCTACTTACATTATACCAGGATATCGTCGCATCTGGTGTTGCGCTACGAATTTGTGAATTTGGGAATTCTCTACTTTGGATTACCTCTGTCCTCATAGATCTTAAACCCTGAAGAAGTTTAATCCCCATTGAACGAATCGCGTTGGCAGTAGCCCACGTTTATTATGTCATTTAAATAAAGGAATTCTAAACATAAAGGAATTTGGTCAGTCTTTTGTCATTGGAAAAGTCATTCCGGTGGTGCACCTCTCCACGTTTATCCAGTATCTGATCTGCCTTGCAGTCTGCACCCAACAGCGGCAGGTGCAGGAGTTGAATGTGCACACCTTTCCAAATCATCACATAAAACAATGCCAAGAGGAACATAGCGGTGAGGTGCGGCTATCTTGGTCCGCCATTGGTCTGTGTTTGTTCTATATCTGGCTATCATCTACATACAGGCGGTAAACAATCCAAGCCACAGAGATTCTCTCCAAATGGCTCTAGATATTGGTTGCTCAGCGTTGGTGACAGGTTCTAGCCCTGTGGAACCCCTTGTTTCAAGCCGACTTTGTTAGATAAAGTGCTTCCAGTTTTCACTACTTGTGCGCGATTTGACGAATAGGAGGAGAACCACTTTGTGACTACACCCTCAATGCCCATGAGTTCTTTCAAAGTGTTAATCACACGGAGATGGTTGAATATGTCAAATGTAGCTGAGAGCAGCCAAGGCCTGTGCAGGTAACAGAGGTGGGGGGAGCTGGGTGGGGGGGGATTTTGACGGACGAAGACAAGGAAAAATTGATTATTTATTTAATTTTCCCTCTGCATCGTCCCTCGAAATCCCCCTTCATCCAGCCTCAGTATTGGCAGGATTTTGGGGTCTTAATACCCTGTCCATCCTCACAGGAACCAATATACCTATGCAAGCCACTGCAAAACATAATAAACAAGAAGAATCAGTCAAGTTTCACAAATGTAGGAGAAAGATATTTGTTGTGCTTTTCTTTTTTGCTTTTCATTTTTGTGGAAAACATTTGCCCAGCCCTGGTGGCCAACCACATGCATGGGCATATTTTAAACGGTTGGCACTACAGTGTAATTGTCAAATACATATAGGAGTGGAGCACTATGACACTGTAAACTTTGAAGAGGTGTATTTTCCAATTATTGGTACATTTTAGCTGGAGGTATCCTCTCCTATTTTCTGGCTATTAAAAGCAAAAAAATAATTTAATTCAGTCTGTATGTCAACCTATAGTTCTGAGAATATCAATCGATCAATGTATAGCGCGCATGGCTACCTCACCGGGATTTCTCAGTGCTTACAGCGAAGAGAAGAACAAAAACTCAAAGGCATAGAAAAGGCAGGTCTTCAGCATCTTCCTGAAAGTTTCAAAAGAGAAGCAGAGGGGAAGATGGAGGGGTGGAGAGTTTAATAGATTGGGTCCTCACAGCCTAAAGGACCTTCTGCCCTGTCTAGACAGTCTGACTTTAGGAAGAAAGAGGAAATTTAGTTCACTAGAACAAAGTGTCCGTTTAGGAATATAAGGACAAATCAGAGATCGAATACATGCTGGCCTGGCTTGGTGCAAAGCTTTGTAACCATAACATATTTTTTTTTAATTTACTATGTTTAGTTATTGGAAGCCAGTGGAAGCGAGGAAGATATTGAGCAACTGAGGCTTGACAAGGAATATGGCATAGCAGATGTGCCGGGCGCCTTTTTAACAGTTTGTAAATGCCTGAAACAGGAGTTTGTGGCTCCCAAATAGAGCATGTGCCTTAATCCAGCCTAGGAATTACCAAAACCTACATGATCAGATTCGAAGGGTAAGAGCAATAGTATCCTTATGAGACATCTTAGCAGGCCAAAGCAGCAGTCAGTAAT
Organism: Lissotriton vulgaris; assembly: GCF_964263255.1. NCBI lineage: Eukaryota > Metazoa > Chordata > Amphibia > Caudata > Salamandridae > Lissotriton > Lissotriton vulgaris. The sequence goes on from NC_141700.1 coordinate 179,838,433, forward strand.
CTTAAATTTGCTATTCCATAGTTAATTTACTATCCAGCCAAAAAGCCAGGTCTTTAACCACCTGCTTATGGGTGGGACAGTTGTCTAATCCTCAGGCCAACAGTGACTCCCCCAGAACCAACACTTCTGTCTTGCTGCCATTAACCCCTCCCATGCTCATGACGAGCTGAGCTCGTCATGAGCCACGGCGCTCCGGTGCTCATGACGAGCTCAGCTCGTCATGGCCCGTGGAACGCTCAGGTGCGGGGAGAATTCCCCTGCTGTGCTGAATGTTCCACGGGAGCCAATGCACCTGTGACGAGCTCAGCTCGTCATGAGCACAGGAGCGCCGTGCCTCATGACGAGCTGAGCTCGTCATGAGCATGCGGGCGCTGTGCGCGCCCCCCAGCACAGCGGGGGAATAACCCCTGCAGCGAAGGGGTTACGCTTCAAGCAATTAAGCCTCTTCAAGTCTGCCACATTCTTAGGCCATTTGTCAAATTAGAGTAAGTACTGGAATCTGATGAAGAAAAAGATATAAGAAGTTGTGTGTCATCAGGGTAGGGGTAGATCGACAGTCCATGGTACACCAATATGCAGTGGTGGCTCGGTCGGAAAGGGGTGGTGAGGATTAAACAAAAATAAAAAATAAAAAACGTATCTTCTCTGCCCCATGCCTTTCCCTCCACAGGGCACCACTCCTCCTCTGCTGGAAGCACCGGAAACGCTCAGGCTTCCGGGCTCCCCAGCCAATCACAATGCTGTAGGAGCAGCGTTGTGATTCGCCTGAGCGTCCTGTTTGGACGCTCAGGCAGTACCTGGGAGGCTGGGCATGCTTTCCACAAGGCCGTGCTATGTTATGATTGTCTTTGCTTCTGCCTCGTGTTACGGAGTATGGAATCTGGAGTCATGTGTGACATCGACCTGATTCCAGATTCTTGTGATTCCGACGGGGAGGTTGCTGAGGCAGGAAGACCGTGTTCCCAAGAAGTATGATGATTTTTTTTTTTTTCATAACCTTATTTATTGAGAAATCAGGCAAGCATAGATACAGTTCTCCACAAACAGGAGAGTACTGTCGGCCATATACAGAGTGTAGAATGATCAAATGCCCAAAGTTTTGAAAAAGCACCCCCCACCCCAACCCCCACCCCACCAACCCCCCTAAACATATCCCAACACCCTACCCCGGCTACCCACCCCTTATCCCTCCCTAACCCAGCGCACGTGTTCACAGCATAACAAAAACATGAAGAAGGCAATGCAGGTGTCAGACATTAACCTAGGACTCAAGGTCCGCATCTGGAGGTGGCACATCATCTATGTCAACCGGGGAATCTAGGGTCAGCCCCCTGTAGTCCGCCCACCGCTTCCAGATTTTATAATGTTTCCGGGGGCACCCCCTGGCCTCAAACACAGGCAATTCCAGCCCCATAAGGAAGTCCAAACCCGCCTTCCAGGCGCTGAGAGGGGGGGCACGGTCACTCTTCCATGCTCTCGCCAAATCCCGCTTAGCTACAACCAGCCCCAAGAATAGTAGATGTCGTTTGTAAATGTTACCCCCAACATTCTCCAGGACGTGAAGGGGTCCCAGTCTAGGCGTGCGAGGGAGATCCCACCCCAGCACCTCTGACAGGCAGTTCCACACCCCATTCCAAAAGCGGGTCTGACCCCCACAAGACCACACCGTATGAAGTAGCGTCCCTCTTTCAGCACCACACCTCAATCACTCCGGGGTGGCTATAAGACCCGCCCTCCACAGTCTTTCCCGGGTATAGTATGCCCTGTGAAGATATTTGAACTGTATAAATCTGAGGCGAACAGCTATGGCCGCCCCACGGGGGGATTCAAGGGCCTCTCGCCAGTCATCGTCATCCAAGGGGCCAACATCAGTCTCCCAGGAGGCCTTCAGCGTCAGGAGGGAAGAGGAGCAATGCGTAACCAGGGAGCGGTATATTTGGGAAACCTTCTTGTCACCCAGGTCCCCCATGAAAAGCTTGGCTTCAATAGGGCTGAAGTCCGGAAGCTGATCCAACCCCACCAGGCTCGGGCCGAGTGCATGGCGGAACTGAAGGTATCTGAAGAATTGGGTCTTGGGCATATGGAATTCAGAACTAAGGTTCTGAAAGGATTTAAGCGTAGTCCCGGTAAGGACCAAGTGAGGAGATCCCGATCGCATCCCATCCCCCAAAGCCCGACAGGGAGGCCAGCGCTGGAAGAAGTCCATTATTCCAAAGCGGAGTCTCGGCGGTCAGCTTGCCCTACCAACCCATGCGGCGCAGCGCCTGCCTCCAGATCGCGAATACCACCTGGGTGACCCGCGGCAGTGTCCTCCTCCTCCTGGCCGAATATAATAAAGTGTGGAGCGTGGCATCCCCCATCAGGAAGTGCTCCAGCGCGTATGCCGGGTCGCTGTGATCTCCATACCACCATTCGTTGAGCACTAGGAGATGAGAGGCTTGGTAATAGGACAGAAGGTCAGAGGTGGCCAGGCCTCCACAGTATGTGGAGAGAAAGCAGGTCCGCAGTGCCACCCTGGAGGCCCCCCCCGCCCATAGAAACCGGCCAAGCACTGAGTCCACCCGACGGAACCACTGCGGGTCAATCCTGTGTGGGTGGTTCTGTAGTTGGTAAAGGAGCCGCGGCAGGGCAACCATCTTAAAAATGGCGGATCTGCCATATATATTAAGGGGCATACGCGACCAAGCCTTAACATCCATTTGGACCCTGTCCCACACCGGCAGCACGTTACGTTCCCACGCCACTGTAGCCGAGGCCGATAGGAAGACGCCCAGGTATTGAAGGCCACCCACTGCCACCTGCAAGGCCGATGCCCACGGGTATGTCTCCGGGTCATCACCCAGCACCCATAGGGTCGATTTGCGTGGATTGAGGAAAAGCCCCGACACCTCGCCAAACTCCTGCATCATATCCAATATGCGAGGGCCAGTTCGGTGAAGGTCGGTCATAAAGAACAGGACATCGTCCGCATATAAGGCAATGCGGTCGGAAAGTTCCGCCCCCCAGACAAAGCCCCGATACCGTGCGTCGCGACGCACTCGTACGGCCAATGGCTCCATGGCCAATGCAAAGAGGTACGGGGAAAGGGGGCACCCCTAACGGGTACCCCTGGCAATCGGGAACTGCTCAGAGATCGCCCCAGAGACACGCACCGTGGCCGTGATGTCGGTATATAGCAGCTTCACGTAGGAGATGAACACCGGCCCCAAGTTGAGAAGTGGCAGGAGGGCAAAGATATAGGTCCAGCTGACCGAGTCAAAAGCCCTGTCGATATCGGCGAGCAACAGTGCTGCCCAGTCCCCGGTCGCCCCAACCGCGTCTACTGCAGCCTGCGCACGCCGAATGTTGTGTCTCGTCGCCCGGCGTGGCATAAAGCCTGCCTGGTCTGGGTGGACAAGGTCAGCAATATGGAGGAGCAGGCGGTTCGCCAGTGCCTTGGCCAGGAGCTTGGCTTCAAAGTTTATCAAAGATATCGGGCGATAGGACTCATGGCGATCGGGCGGCCTACCAGGTTTCTGGAAGACCACTATCTCAGCCTGACGCCAGTTCGAGGGTAGACGACCACGCTCCCGCGCCAGTTCCAACGCCCGCCGATAGTGCGGTCCAAGCTGCAAGTGAAATTTCTTATAGAATTCGCTGGGGAACCCGCTCGGACCCGGCGCCTTGCCGACGTTAAGTTGACCGAGTGCATCGCCCAATTCCTCCGCTGTCAGAGGGAGTTCTAAGGCCTCCCGCACCTCGTCCGAGACCGCGCGGGGGGGAACATCCGCAAGGAACCCTTCGATGACTTCGGGCGAAAGGCTTTCCCGAGAGGCGTACTGCTGTGCATAATAGCGCGCGAAGCTCGCCGCGAGGACCACAGGGTCAGTAACCACAGCCCCTTCTTCATCAGTGAGACCTGGTAAGATGACTGGCTGCATCGTCTGCTGGCAAAGCCTATGAAGCATGGTGCAGGACTTGTCACCCCACTGGTACACCCTGCTCCGCGTAGCCAGCCACGCTTGGCGAGCCTCGTCCATCAGCACAGAGGCGTAGGACCGCTGTGCCTGCAAAAGTAGCCGCAGCGCTCTGTCATCGCCCCCACCCCGGCAACGTGTCTCCAGTGACTCCACCCGCTCTGCGGCCGCGACAATACACTCCTCTCGAGTACGGCGGGCAGAGGCACACCAAGCAATGTCGACGCTTCTCATGGTGGGCTTCATGGCCTCCCAAACCGTGACCGCGTCCATCCCGACCGTGAGGTTGTCCTGCCAATAGCGGGCGATGGCGCCGCGCATATGTTGGGTGTACGCCGGTCGCTGCAAATGCCACGAGGACATTCGCCACCGAAACGGTTGGCGCGCTTTGTGCAAGTCAACCTGAACCACTACCGGGGAATGATCGGATAGCCCTCTAGGCCGGATCGCAGCCCATTTCACCCTGTCAAGGAAGGCCCCGGGCACAAACACACAGTCCAGTCGCGAGAAGGAACCATGCACCGCCAACACATATGTATATTCCCGCGCCCTGGCATGCATATGTCTCCACGCATCCACCCACCCGAGCCCATCAATCATCGCTTTCAGCCGAGTAGATGAGGCCGCAGCCGCGCCCCCTTGCACTCTCTGCCTGTCCAGACTCACATCCACTACATCATTCCAGTCCCCGCCAATCACCGCCAAGGAGTGAGGGATCTCGGTCCATAGGTCGAATAGTTTCTCCGCAAGGGACCACTGCAGGGGGGGAGGGGCATACACACTGCCAAACACCACCGGTTCTGCACCAATCTTCCCCTTCACGAACACAAACCGACCCTGGGGATCAAGCCAGTGACGCTCATGCGTATAGGACAGCCGTCTATGGACAAGAATTGCAACCCCCCCTTGAACCCCTGGAAAACCCCGCATGAAAGACCTGGTGGAAGCCAAAACGCTGCAAACTCAAAGCTTTAGTACCCATCATATGCGTTTCTTGGAGGAGCATCACATCAGCCAATTCCCTTTTGCCCCAGCGTAGCACAGCCCCGCGCTTAATCTTGTCCAACATCCCCCGGACATTCCAGCACAAAATCCACATAGAGTCAGTAGTATGTACAGTTCCTGGGGAGTCAGCCATAATCCCGATATACCAGTCTCTGCGAACTCCAAGGCCCGGCCCAGGCCTCCGACACCATACAAGGAAACATAGCAAAAAACACGTGCACCCCCTTCAGAGCAACCCCGACCCCCCCAACCCCAAACAACCAGCCCAGACCCCCAAACACCCCATCCCCCAACCCCCACCCCCCACCCCTATACCTCAGAGAACATTGAAGTACCTGTCGCGGCATGGGGAGCTTCAGGCCCAAAACAGAGCGCCTAAAGCCAACCATACCAATGGATCCCAACTAATCCCCCCACCAACAGGGCACACCCCCAATACCGCCCCCTAACCCCGAAAGGAGCAGGCGGCCCAAATACAGTACCCCAAACCCCAACCCCTCAAATAGTCAAGGCACCCAGAGGGCGCATCTGGCTTGCACCTGCCCGCCGAAGGCCCCCGAGCCCCACCAATACACAAAGTCATACTGCACCAATCGATGTCCGCTCCACCACTATGGTCCGGTCCACCACAGGATACATCAATAGACCAGAGTCATCCGACAAGGGCCAATGGCCTATGGAGATCAGGATTCTTTGCCAGATTGATCCGTGTCAGGTTGTGTGTCCCCCAACAGGGGGTCTCGGGACAAGGACCTTCGTCGTGAGCGAGACTTCCGATGGCGTTTCCCTTTACCAGCGGTGTCGCCCCTCTCCTGGGATGAACTACGCGAGGCTCCAGAGCTCAGACCCGGCTGGGCGTTCGGCCGGATCTTGACCGTTTCATCGGTCCACCTGAAGACGTCCTCCGGAGAGTCGAAGAAGTGGGTCTTGAAGTTGAAGATGAACCTGAGACGGGCCGGGTAGAGCAGTGAATGCTGGATTTTAAGGCCGCGGAGCTTGGCCTTCGCCGCCAGGAAGGAGTATCGTTGCTGTTGGACTAGCCTAGTGTAGTCCGGGAAGATCATAATTTTGTGGTTATCAAACAGCAATGTCTCTTTGAGCCGTGCTTCCCGGAGGATGACATCCCTGTCATGGAAGTTAAGTATCTTGGCGATGATCGGCCGAGGCCGGTCCCCCGCTGGCGGCTTCTGCGTCAAAGTTCTATGCGCACGCTCCACCATGAAGCAGCGCGACAAGGTGTCCGGGGGCAGCCAACTCTCCAACCACCGGGCCAGGAAGGCATCCATGGGGCCCTTCTCGCAATCCTCCGGAAAGCCGACAAAGCGCAAGTTATTCCTCCGCGCCCGCCCTTCTGTGTCTTCCACCCGGAGCGCTAGGCCCTTCTGGATCCTCTCCATTTCTGCCACTTTCTTTTTAAGGGAGCCGACGTCCCCCTCCACCTCTGTGACCCTGGTCTCGGTTTCCGTGATGCGGGCGACAGCATTGCGGAGGTCCTGGCGCAACAGCATGACATCGGCACCGACAGCGCCGATCTTCGCGTCCAACATGTCCCGGGACTGCGTAATGGCCGCCATCAGTGCCGCGTTGTCTGGTCCCGCACTCTGGCCACCCCCGGCCGCCCCTGCACCCCCTCCGGGCCCGGTGAACTTGTCGATGGGCCCCTGCTTGGTGGCGCCTGTGCCACCTCCGCCTCTGGTCATGATTTCGGCCGCTGTGGCGGGTCAACGCACGATTAGAAGGGGCTTCACGGCACCACACCCCAATGCGAGCCAAGGCCGGGGAATTGGGGATCCGCCAGGTACTGTGCTTCACTCACCGGCCTCTGCCACGTCTAACTCCACCTGACAGGCGCACCGGACAGCACACCAGGCTCCAGCAGCAAATGCAGCGGCAGGCTCAGCGTCCCAGCGCTCCAGGTCTCCGCCAATCCACGCTAGCCACCTCCACCATCCAGGAGTCGTCGGGCAGTACACCACCGTCGAAGATCAGGTGCGACAGGGCTCCGAGGCCGCCGCAGCCAGGCTAATCCGCACCCCCAGGATGTAGCAGCCACCAGCCAGAGTCCAAGACAGGGGGGCGATATGTGCCCCGATGCGCCGCCGTCCACCGCGCCAGGCAGGCAGGGACCACGGGCACAGCCTAACTGGCGGACCGGCACTCCTCAGGACCACCCCACAGGGCCCGCTGCAGACTGCAATTTGGGCGGAGCGCCCCCTTCTGTGCACCGGCGAAGCACCGCCGGCTCCGCCGCCTCCCTGCACCCGGTAGCCCGGGGGACCGAGCCGTCCCCGGGTCCGCAAAGCCCCTGCCAAGGGCCGTCGTCCCGCAACCTCCAGCAGCCCCGCTCGGCACACAAGTGGCGGGTGAATCCTCCTCCTGTCCTCCGGCAATCCAGAGGCCGCAATCGGACCCAGCAGCAAGCAGGCCGCCCGGCGCCCAGGACCAGCGGGCGGGCCAGGCGGAAATTGAGGCCCCGGCTTACCACGCGGCAAGGAGGCCCAGCGAGCGCCTCCACCAACAGCCGCTCCACGGTGCGATCGGGGGCCCCAGAAACTACACCGGAGGGTGCTCCCGGTCTCCAGCAGTCACCGTGAGTACTGTGCGGGGAAGAAAGGGTTCGGGCCAGGATAATTGAAGCGGATTAATAGCGGGCCGGCGGGAGCTCTACAGAGCCACGTTCGCCATCGTCGCCCTCGAAGCCACGCCCCAAGAAGTATGATGATTTTGTCATGTATTAGTTTGGTTGTATTAAGCTTTCTCTCCACTTTCCACATGATTTAATTGTAGAGTGTTGTTGTTTTCATTCTGCTCATCCCGGTGTTTTTATTTAATGCCTCTATGTTTAACATGTTTTATTACAGCAATTTTTTGGTTCACTTGTTCAGCATTATTGTGTTTTGCTTTTCTTTCTCTTATTGTTTCTTTTGTTTCATAAGAAAAGAAGATATGTTATGATTGTCTTTGCTTCTGCCTCGTGTTACGGAGTATGGAATCTGGAGTCATGTGTGACATCGACCTGATTCCAGATTCTTGTGATTCCGACGGGGCGGTTGCTGAGGCAGGAAGACCTGTACTTCTCTCCCTGTGATCTAATAAACCACTGTTTACAACTTACTTCGACTCCTGGAGCTGATTACCTTACAATATGCAACAAAGCCCAATGGAGAACATTTCAAGTGTGCATGATGGGTAGGCCGGCCCTAGAGGGTCGGCCAAACTGTCATGAGCCTTAGAGGAGTGCAAACCACTCCTCCCCTGCTGTGGCGCCAAAGAGCCAGACCCGCCCTGACTACCGAAAGAAAAAGAAAATGATACTAACGTCTTCTTATTATCATTTTATTTTTTTCACTGCTGCAATAGCAGTGGGGCGACACTCCTCCGCCTTTGCGGAGGAGCCGCCACTGCGAATATGTCAGCCAAAGAACACACATAAATATTGAACAGGGTATGGCTCAGCGATTAACCCTGAGGTACTCCATGAGGTAGCCCTGAGGTACTCCATGAGGTAGCTTGCACAATAAGAATACGATGCTCTTTGGTGTTTCTATTTAAGACTGTTGCTTAAAAGGAATACTTTCAGTGGCGGAAGGGTCAGTTATAAATCAAATGTTTTGGTTGACAGCTATCACACGCCCCACTATTCTTTGAAATCTGTGCTTTCTAGCAGATTAATCACCTAACACCACAAATAAAATAATGATCTGTTAAACAGAATGATGAAGTTAAGCAATTTGAAAAATAAGTTAAGATGCGTCACCTTCATGTCAGGAAAGCGGCTAATTTGACTATATGTAGAATTTCAGTAATGAACTGCTCGGCGCAGCGTCTCTCTCTGCTCTCCGTGCTCATTAAGGTGAAAGATGACAGGGCCGGACGGGAGATCTTCCGCTCCCTGACTGTGCGGTTTCAGTAACCTGTAAGGAAGGGGGGGTGCTTTCAAATCTCCCGGCCGTCATTTAAAAACCCTGGGTCTGCGTTTTTAGGCCCCAGTGCCAACGGTATTTGGTCACGCGCAGAAAGGGTATTCATATTTGCGTGTACGTCACGCACGTCTTCAACTTTAACCAGTGACGTCGATTAGAATCTCTTCACAGGCTTTGGTGCCCAGTGTCGACACACAAGGGAAGAGATGTCACGCAACTCACTTTCACGGGAGAGGCAGAGGGCGGTGATTAAAACTAAAAGACAATTAAATTCGAAGCCTTCCAGCTTTTGACATGGCAGCTTTTCTGCAGACATTTGGTTGCAATGCCTGCAACCCCCTGCTGTTCGTTCACCATTGCTCAATTAAGATCTAAAGTTTTAAGGTATAGAATATGCCGTCAGCAGAGCACTGATCCGTTACACCGTGTAGGACTTCATTAAGCCGACCGAGAGAGCTGCACTGTCAAGTTCCCTGTTAGAAAGGTAATGTGTTTCTTATTTACAAGGCATAAGAAAAAAATACAGTGAGCGCGCAGTAAAACGTGTACGCTAGTTCTATGGACGGGCTTTTTGTTTTGCGTTTCATGCAAATGTTTTTACAGGTCGGATTTCTTAACGACAGTTAGTAAAAAAAATGTGCGTAAACAAATGAATAAGCCACAGGTAGCGGACGTTCGAACCCTGGATTTCTCCGTTTAGAAATGACTGATTTTTAGATTTTACAAAAACGTGTGCACTACAGCATACAGCATTGAAAGGTGAATCAGCCCACTTCCGCCATTGGCTAACCTCCGTGTAACTATCTGCTGCCTTTTCACAAGCAGCATATCCTCACACAAGCTGGTTTCATCTGATACCAGGGAGGGACTACTATACTAACGTGTGCATTTTTTTCACAACTAAATATTTTTGCTTTTAGCTAATATATATATATTCTTTGATGAGAGTCCAGCAGTTTCCCAATAATAAAGTTTTGCAAACACCGCGACAAACTAAGCATTGACAAAGCCAAATAAGTAGAGATCAACACCATACTTTTAGCATTACAAAGGCTTGTTTAAAGATGTTGCTGCATATTATGTGAAGAGGCTTGCGAGGGCGTTCAATTCATTGGAGTGTTATTCCTCCGCGATGGTTGCACCATTTAAAATAAATCCATAAGGTTCGCAAAAATGACACCCCAATACCTTTTTTTCTTAAAATCCTCTCCCATTTCTATAGACTGGCACGACAGGAAGTGACATCATATGAATTTATACCTGAATCGGAGCCATTTTGTTTGTTCAGTATTTGTTGTGTAGGTGAAGCTGCACCATGTTAATAAACAGTGGCTAAAACTTGTGGAATCAAATCAGCCTCTAAAACCGGGGGCGATCAGATGAAAGCTTGGTTTAAAAGGTAGTAAGAAGCCTTAATCACATCGGTTTTAAAGAAGATGCAAATTTTGTTCAGGATCAAATCAGATTGGCTTGAAAACCCTTGAAAAAGTCTCATGCCCGCTGGTTTCTGTACATTTCCAAACACAAAACCACTATTATCACATTGCACAACCAAAAGTCTGTGCTGTCTTTTCCAAGCCTTCCTTCTACCCTTGGAAGAGGGGGAAGCACACACCCCAGGCCCATGCTGCTGGTTAATATATTTTTGTATGCCCACTGCAGTGAATAACAGGAAGCTACCGTGGACCCGGCCGAGTGATTTATAAGCATCCTCTGTGCTGAAGAAAGTGCTGAGCCGCACTTTGCAGCAATCTTAAACAATGTCGAAATGTGTCCCTTTAGCATTCTTTAACCTATTGATAATGTCTCATAAATCCATATAAACTTAAATTATACCACAGCAACACCCTGGGATTATATGTTAGAAACATCAATAAAAGATATGCCACATATTTAGCTACGTCGGCATTTTATCATAAAGGGACAGACACTTCAGGTAAAAATCTACCACCTAAGAGTATTTAATTCCGGTTTACACGACCAGAAAATAAATGTGCTTCTGAATTCCTGATCAGAAAGATAACTCGTGGCGAAGTGCCGGATTGGGCAAGTGGTCGCCTAATGACTGCTTGACCAAAATGCAATCAATTACTGATTGGTAGATCAGAACAACAATCAGTCACCCAATGCGGTATCCAAGATGCACTTAAACACTGATTGCCGCTTCAGGAAATGAATCAGTTAATTATTTCTGTTTCACGGTGACAATTAATTATACAGTAGTGACCGGTTACTGATTGCTGGTTTAGAAAAGGTATAATTTACTGTCAATGCATCACTGAATCAGAAAAGTATGAAGTTACTGATTAATCCGTGAACAATTATTCAGGTTCTAATAATGGCTGGCTTTTTGTTACTTTTGAAAGATAAAACAAAAAACATTGTAAACTGTAACTCAGTTCAGCAGTGAGTTTATATCTTCCTTTACAAACCATTAAGTTACATGATTTTAGTATCTAACCTTTGAGTGCAATGACCAGAACTATACGGACCATTGTGAACCGACCCCACACACATTTTTAGATTCCTAAGTCGGCTGCGAGGTCTAGTGGGGCTGGAATACATGTACTCTACTGGTGATCGCACAACTTTGCACTGACTAACTAATGCAAACAAGCAATGTCAAATCCTATAAGACTGACCTTGCCTGCAAAGTGCATTATTGTTTCCTTTACTGTAATTTACTGTTTGCAGATGAGAATAGTAATTCAAATTTAGCAGCGAGATGCTAGAGACAAGTGTTGGAGTATGCCACTGGGGTCAGTATTCAATCTTGGTGGCAAGTAGCTTTCAGATGTGTGGTTAAGAAAGAACCCACAGAGCTAAAACATACACCTCAAGAGTCTCTAGCTGTATGTGTATATGTACTGTGTTTTTTAGCACTATCCTATGACTTAGGGGGATATTTACAAGAACGTCTGCTAAACATCACCAAAAAATGCTAACGCAACTTTACACATTGTTGCCTATTGCAGGAAATTAACCCTGTGTCAACGTGGAATTCACAACACGGTGGTACCATGCGGTAGTCCGCCGAAAACACTGCCAATGTCCGTGATACAACCACCGCGACGGAGATAAAAACACAAACCACAACGCGTGAAAAGATGCGATGTGCCCAAACGCGGTAAGAAAACAGTGGCAACCAGTGAGAGGTCAGCAATACCCACTCGTAATGCGGGAAAAAAAACAAGAACAGCATAAGGAAAATGGCACTAAAAAATAACATCAACTGCGGAGTACCATGGATGCACACTGAACGACTGCAGAGGACAACATGAACCCCACAATTCCCATGGAGGAACACCCAGAAAATACAGGGCCGGTGGAAGACCAATGAGAAGAGGAAGACGGAGTATAGTCGCCAGGGAAACCCGATTATCGCCCCGGATGAGCCAAAACACCACCACCAACTGTACGTCACCTCAAACGTGTCATTGGCAACAAAGAGGCAAAGATGCAAACCACCTCGAGCCATGTGAATGCCATCGCATGGCAGAGGAGGACAATGGAAGAGCACAAGAGGCCCTGGACTGATGTGAATGGCAAAACCAAGCATTGTTTGTTCTTCGGGTGTGGCTGTGTACGGGGCTCCATTGCCTACTGCAGGTAGTCGTCCGGCTTTACACCTGCAGGAGGCAGGTGTTAAATACCTGCTGCTACCGTGACTTATTGCATGATTTTGACTTGCATCGCGGATCTGGCAGTTCGTTGTGAAAGGTGTGTTCTGGTTTTTCGTGTGTTTTTGCACGGGAACACCTACTCTGCCTCTCATTAGGGTTAGTTGGTGGTGTCCACCATGGAGATACATTTTGGGGCATTTATTGCAGGAATACTGGTGATGTCTGCAGTTTGCACCAGTTTGTGAATGGGGTGCTAAATCTATTTCCACTTTAGATGCGTTAAGGTGGAGACAAATCAGAGATAAGTCCTTGTGAATATTCCCCCAGTGTCTAGGAGGTTAAGGTTAGGACCACACCACCCAGGGGTCAGTCCTGATGAATGTATATGTCGAGTATAGGGCAGAAAATAGTGGCAGAAAAGTGCTTAGAGGAACCTAACGGATTTCTAGGGGTTGAAGTGCTTTTAATCATGTGCAAAGTAAAGATATAAATAAACTATACTTTTCACAACGCATTTTTAAATATAGGGTCCTATCACATCCTCACTATACATGGAGGGATTTGGTATTTTAAAAATCTGATGACCAGTGGAACAAAATACTGAAAAGTCTTCATAAGCTCCTCAAATAGTTGTGCTCCACATGGAGGCCTCTGAAGACCGAAAAGAACTGGTCACAGAAAAAATAAGGGGCATATTATCAAGGGCTCTATCGCCGTTTTAGCGGGGAAAATCCCCGCTAAAACGGCGATAAGAATAACGCACTATTACCAAGCTGCCGCTAACTACTGTTAGCGACAGTTCCCATGCGTTAGCAACGAAAAAAAATATCGCAATACGCGGAAGCGATAAATATCGCTAATGAAATGCGTGGTAGGCGTACCCTCGCTAAATTCCACCAAAAAAGTCGCTAACACGCTAGGGCACTATTATCAACTATCGCCTAGACATGCTTAGCGACAAAAAAATTCCCGCTAAAGCCCCTTAGCTGGAGATAAATAAGAACTGCTAAAAGCAGTACTAAAAATGCAAAACTGGAGATAAAAAGACCATAGAAAAGGAGAACTAGCCCAGCCCAGCCCCACCACAAAGCTGAGGACCTGCAGACGGCATGGAGGTAGTAATCATACAGCTCGGAGTCCCACAGTGGCCACAGCCCCCACCGCCACCACCGCCACCGCCCCCACCGCCTCCCGGACCACCAGCAAGGCAGCACCAAAGACGACGGCGGACAATGCGCAACCGACTTGTCCTTGGAGACCTACAACCACATGAAATCATAGCCCACTACAGGCTCAAAGGGACATCCATTGACTACATACTGAACCACATAGCCCAACGGCTCACACCACCAACCCAGCGGATTACCAATATCCCCCCACAAACAAAGCTACTGGCTGTGCTTCATTTCCTGGCCTCCGGGACTTTTCAACCCACAACATCCAGAGTGGGTGGTGTCTCACAGGCAGCCTTTTCAAGATTCCTCCCAAATGTGTTGGATGGCATAATCAGCCTGATACCCCAGGAACTACACTTCCCCAATACAGTGTGTGAACAGCTCCTGGTCAAGCAGGGTGTCTACGCCATAGCTGGAATCCCACAAGTACTGGGTGCAATAGACTGCACACACATCCGATTTGTGCCACCAGCGGACAGGGCACACATATATAGGAACAGAAAGCACACGCACTCAATGAATGTGCAGGCAATAGTGGACCACCGTGGAATGTTCACAAATGTCATCGCTAAGTTCCCAGGGAGTGTGCATGATTCGTATATTTTCCAGCAGTCAGTCATCAACCAGCGCTTCCAGGATGGAAGATATGGGAATGCAGTCCTAGTTGGTAAGTAGTAATCCAACATATCACTTGCATCTACAGCACGTACATGCAAAACAGAAATCTATCCACATCAATGTCACTGTATCACATACAAAGGGGCACATGTGCAATAACTGGTGCATTCCTGCTAAGCAGCAAGGATATGCAAGACATAGTGTGCCACAGCTCCACCATCATGGATGGGTGCCATTCACAATGCGGTGCACCATGGTGCCAAAACGGCACAGATGCGTGATGCATCTGTGTCGGAAAAGTGACGCATAGCTGGAACTGCGTTACAAGTCCAACGCAGATCCTGCAATGCTCTGGGGGCCCTAACTAGTTAATGCTGAGTCAATCCTCATGCCTGCTACAGGCAGGTGTAGGCGTGTCATGCAGCATGGGCCTAAAAGTGACAGAGTGAAAAGTTGAACATGTAACTCTGCTACTTTTAGGAGGTGTCCCAGTGGCGGAAGGCCCCCCCTGCACAGGAACGCCTACATGTGGTGCAGCCCATTACAACGTGCCGCATCTCTCAAATGCATCACGTTGAAAGTACCCCTGGCCCCAGCTTTGTCAGGTGGAAGGCATCATAACTCAAATGGGCGGGGAGTGAGAGTTGCAACAGAATGCAACTGCCACATAGCTCCCAAGAAGAAAAAGTGCCTGAAGCTACACGTGCATGGGAGGCTCTGGTGGGGGGACTCAGGATAATAGACAGGGAGGAGGATAGCAGGTCTGAGTCCTCAGTGGGGGTGGGACATGCATGAGTAGCTCCATTTGGATAGAGAGGGACTAGCACAGTGAGAGGCACCCGCAACATAGGAGGAAACAGAGAACTTCACTATAGAGCGTACGCTGACTCATTGGTACATGACACACATCTGTAGTGATTTAGCAACACATAGATGTCACACTACTGCACCAGCGGCCGGGCTTGGGGGATGGGAGTTGATGGTCAATGTGCATGCCCAACGATGGGGCGTTGTGTAAGAATCATGTACCATTATACATGCTTGATTGTGGTTCATTGATGGGCTGGGCATGATAGCATCCAAACTGAGGGTGGTAAATATGCCTGTAATACTGATTGCATACTTGTCCAGTCTTAACTTGTACAGTTGATTTGCTGAATTCATTTAGGCCCCTTTGTCGTGTGTAGTATGTAGTCACGAAAATCTAAAAGTCTCATTACAAAAACTTTTCAAACTTAAGATATGTGATATTGCTACATTCATCATGAACGCTGAGCACTCATGTCAAATAGTCATGAGGCCAGGACTGGTAGGAGCACACAGTACAGGTAGGGGATGGTGTTCCACATGCTGGAGTTGATGTCCTTGTTGAACCTAACAAGGCCCCAATGGTCCAGGCATGTAACAGGTAGCTCACTGGTGATGTGTGTCACACCATGACCATGAGAAGCATGCGTTGTGTTCTGCAACAGGATTGCTGAATGGCGGCGTACAGTAGGTCAAGTGTGTGTAGTGTGTACTCATGCCACCTATATAGCAAAAGTACATTACAGTGCAGTAGTTGGATCACTGTCTGTGGAAGATGGGTAAAGAGCCACACATGCAACTCCTCTGCACAATAAAATGATGTTGGATGGAGTCACAGCAGTGAGCCTGATTAACATGCTAACATGCACTACAGCCTTCTGCTTACACACATGGTCACCTTGAAATACAACATGACATCCATGCCAACACACTAATCCATGCTCATCAACAACACATCCAGCGCAACCAATTACTAATTCCGCTTTCCCTTGTATGTCACAGGGGACCAAGGATATGCACTGGGACCATGGATGATGACACCAGTACGTCACCCCACCACCCCTGCCCAGAGACAGTACAATGTGGCACAGATACGCACAAGGTCCATTGTAGAGCGGACATTTGGTGTCTTGAAATCCAGGTTCCGGTGCTTGGATATCACAGGTGGCAGCCTGCTGTACAGTCCCGAATTGGTGAACAAAATTATCTTGGCATGTTGTGTGTTGCACAACATATGTGTCCGTACCAAAGCACCATGGATCCAAGTGCCCGAACCACCTGATGAAGATGAGGACGAAGATGAGGCTGGTGCTGTACACCCCACACCAAATGCTGCTGGACTTGCACGGAGGAACCGCATCATCAACAATTATTTTGCTTGAGTCAGTCACGTGTTGTCTTAGAAATAAAATTGTCACAAAAATAACGTCTCAATGTGTTACTGTCTGCCATGGGCACTGTACCCATCAAACAGTTACGTGTCACAATGAGTGGTCAGATGAGGCCATTATCAATGGAGGGTGGGAATGTGTACGCAGTACAGTTATGCCCTGCACCATGTCAAATGTATGAGACTCTACTTGGCAAGGTACAATGTAGGCTACCCCATGTCAAATGGTTGTGTCACATGGTGCAAATACTAGCTGAGTAGGGTGCTGATTGTGACGAGGAAGACATTCCTATACTGACTCAATTTCCACAATCCATGTATCATGGATTGGGCATGTTGTGTGAATCACACTAATCGGGAGAGTGTGAAATGGTGTGCATGATGCCAATAGTCATACCAACATCCCAATACACATTGGTGCCAATCATCCAGACACATCTCCAGACCATGTCAGTCGTAGCAGCAGTAAACTGACCCTTAAGATGTGTACAACGTTCCTGATTACCAGCCAATGTTCTTTTCCATAGAAGCATGCACAAAATGTGGCGTATTAATAACCCGGGCCCGTATGAGATACATATCCTGTATATTTCCAAGCCCATTGTTGACGTATAATGTCAAGTACATATGTGCACAGATGGCCATAATGGCAAAGAGGCTCCTGAACAATGCCTCAAAGATGTATGTGTGGAATGTGATTAGAGGAGCAAATAGGGCATGTAATGGCACAAAATATTGCTATGGGCGGTGACAAGTGCCGCCATTCCGATCGGGGAAAGGGCCTATCATTTAGACCACCTGAAAAGGAAAGGGCCAAATTAGAGTAACAAGTTGATGTGCCGTCTAATGTGGCTACAACATCAGTATGTCTGTCACAGGACATCAGCCTGGAAACTACTCCCACCTACAGATCCACAAGGCCAAACATCACTATGCTGAGCAGAGACTTCGTAGAACGCATGGACCATTACCATCACCAAGACATGCATAACACCAACATCAATAATATTTTACATGGCTGGGTGAAGACACCTCCTACAGCTGGACAGACAAGTAAATGTGGATACACACTCACCCCTGGGTCATTCATAGATACCACCTGGACACATACCTTATACCTATTCTACAATGACGTGACATCGTAACATCTACATCTGACATGACACATGCAGGTGCACACACGGTGAAGTCTACAGAAAGTGATGGGCCAATGTCACGTGTCCACCATGGGGGAGTAGCACATGTAAGAGGAGGCTATCATCACTCATGGACCACTTGTGGACAAATGCCAACATGATGAGGCATGTGTGGTGGCTAAGTGTACCAATAGTACAGACGTGCTACGGGCTGCCCGGAGCTACCTTCCAACTTGTACCTACACATGTAGGATGCAGAGCTGCTGGCCATGTTGGTAAGTTGTGGTCCAACTACACACCTGCTGCAGCCCTCCCCCAAATCTGATGTTGATGAAAGGCATGCTCATTGCACCTCAGGGCCAGAGACTCATGATTCACATACTACACACATAACAGTGTGAGTGCAGGGAATACACAGTGAATGCAGTAGTGCCACGAATATTTTTTCAGACTGTGTGTACCCTATTGAACGTATGATGCCAATATAGAGGTCAACCAGTGGTATGTATCAGTGCATGGCCTACTAGACATGAGGACAGTAGTGCCTGCCCTGCTGCAACCAAACATGGACCAGGGGGCCTTCTACTATCACATTTTGCACATCAATGCTCACTGGCATGTACCAAGTGAAGACCTTGCCTGATGGACCATTCACATTGTGACAATGTCATAGCATTGCATTGGTGCAATGGTGGGACCACATGTTTGCACATATCTTCATTATTCTACACCATCTCTGGATCAGTATCAACATGTACAATGCTCGTATTCACATAGTCGTACATCCCTAAGGTATCAGTGGCCGGACCCTAAAAAGTAAGTTATTACCTTAGCAACATTTGACCACTACACATATCAAAGGGAAAATAATAATTTATTTACACTATATACAACAGGTGAGCATATAGGGCTAGTGCAGAGGGTGCCCGTTGGATGGCCAGACAGAGACAATAGATGTTAACAGGTCCAAGGGAAGAGGCATAGTTCACTCCACAGGCTGGTTGAGGTGGCAAGGAATGGGTTCATATGGCAGTCCATGGGGGGTCCAAGGTTGTTCCGGGGGACAGTGAAAGTGAGTGTAAGAAGTTCAAGGGTGGCACGAATCAGAGTCCAGCAAAACAAAAGAAACTGGGGCATTGGTACAGAGGGATACTAACGCTTCCTCCTCAGCACAATTTCGCAGTCATCCTCATCTCCATCATCATCGGTGTCATGTGCCTCACAGGTGTCAGTGGGTGTTGTGGCAGCAGCCATGTGAGGCACTGACACTCCTGGTGTTGGAGCTGAGGATGTGGAGGCTGCAGCAGCATCCATCTGCACCAAACCCTGTGGCAGCAAGGAGGTGACAAGAAGGTGCAGGGCGGTGAAAATCCCAGTAACCTGGCGCATGTGTTCAGCCCTGGCAGCCAGATGTTGGGCCTGCATCCGCTCCATGCTCTCCATGATCATCCTGATGTTCTCAAGTCCCTTGGCGACATTGCTGGAGCTATCCTGAGCAGACAAAGCATGTTGCCGCTGTATCATGACTCCAGCAATGTCAGCCATGGACTGGTGGAGAGCATGGAATGGGCCCTGGGTGTCAGTAAGGCACCCACGGATGCCTGCGAGCTCGGCTGCCACGAGCTTGAAGCCCTCGTCCACCCTATCCCCCAACCGTTCCTGGAGCCCTATGATCCGCTGTTGGAATGCACGTGCGGTAGGATCTGGGCTCAGGGAAGTGGCTGGGGTGGTGGATGCCTGCTGCTCGTTGGTGTGAGCAGGGGGAGGGCTCTGCCGAGGGCTACTGGGTTGCCCTGCACGGGGGGCTGGGGAGGCAATGTCATTGAGTAGGAGTTCGATGTCCTCGATGTTGAGTGTAGCGTAGACATCCGGGTCAACAGTGAGTGCCTGTCCAGGTTGCTCTTCAGGAGGTGCAGGAGGTGCTGTCTCGGCCTCTGCAATGTGACAAGGGATATGAATTACATCACTGTTTGTCACAACCAATCATGCATTTGAACATAACGCCCTGATACAGCATGACATTGTCTGATCATACTTGTTTACAGGAAAGGACCTCTGTTTGACAAATGGGGAATCATCTGAGGAGATGACAGGTGAGGTGTAGCAGTGGTACATGGTCGCCTCACTGTGCCCTATCTTCAATGGGACATACCAAAATGGCTCTGCCTTAGCACTTGGAAATAGCCTAATGAATATGGAGTGTATCCTGACACTATGTGAGACTATTGGGACTGTGATGCATATTGACACTGGCTATCTGGCAGCCCTTGTGTGACCTCATCTCATATGCACAACATTCCACACATCACTGTGACTGACATCACCTCCCCCTTAGTGTGTGGCTCATCTCAGTCCTGCTTTCGGTTCATGCTGTTTGGCATTTGGATGAAAGACACCTATGTGGACGCACCAGCCACATCCTTAGTGTGGACTGAGTAATGAAAGGCACATACATGTCCTGGTGTAATAAAGACTTACTGCAAAACTACCACCCATTCTAAAATCTGTAGTCCAATGGGGAGCAGCTATGTGTCCAGCTAGCCACAATGGCCATGCCAGGGTTGCCAGCATTAAGTTATGGCGTGCTACATGTCTCCAATGGACCTCAGTGTCAGACAAAAAGGTGCAGTATTCCAATACCTGTTGGCTCCATGCATGTCCGCAGGGATGCCACAGTAACAGTGCAGAACGCCACAGCAAGCATGGATGTGATGCGTATTATGTGTTGTGCAGCCTGGGCACTAAAATGACAGTATCTGTGAGAGCCATCTATGCCGTAAATGTGTGGCATTGCTGGAGTGTTCATGCAAGTGCAAGTCAGCCATGTGCAGGTGCAAGTGCTAGTATGTGCAGGGTGTTTACATATGCAGGTGGGGGAGTAGTATTGACGGGTGACTCTATGGAAATGAACATCACTCAGAGTCATAGCCCTCCAAGTACCAGGGCTAACTATTCTGCAGATTGCTAAACAAGATTTGGATTCACACTGTAGCAACACAGACTGAAGCAGCAGAAGCACCAAGTAACCCAAGTATTACACAACACTGCGTACCCAAAGGCAGAAATCACTGTCCCACACATCACCCTATGTCCACATGACATTAGAGTGTGGTGAGAACACCCAACGCCATCCATGCACAACATGGCCTCGGATGTCCTCCAGAAGCAAGCGCAATGATCTGCCACACCCAACGCAAGCAACCTCCTAACGGCCCATGACACACACCACAAGGCCAAACACAGGCCCTGCAGCCAACACAGCCACTGATGGAGAGTAGGCACAGAAGACCACAGATAATGACCAGCCAGGCCAAAGGGAACCAAAAGGGATAACCACCCTACAACAAAGGCACAGCATGAAGGAGGCACACCTCCAGACTGTGCACAAACGCTAAACTGAGCACCTGCACATATACATCAGTAAGAGGTACACTACACAACAATATTAGAAACAAATACTGTGACTATGTGCAAAGGAATTAAAATACCTGACCCAGGAAGATTAAACTCAAGGTCCATCTGGCCAACAAGGGGCTCACATGCTCAACCCACAAACCGCCAAAGGCCCATCCGGCCACACACAAAGCTTGCAGGGTGGACAGGGCCCGACCCTAGTTGAAGCAAAACACCACGTAATCCTAAACACACCCCGGATACCAATGCGGACACACCCCGTGTTGGACAGCACTCCAGGTAAAATGTCCACATGAGTGGCATGGAACAAGAGGGTCCAAGGGAAACCATACCCATGTACAAAGTCACCCATAGTAGGAGGACAGGCCAATGCAAGGTGGTCCACACACACCACATCCATCCCACAAGCAGATCTGACACCCCACGACTTAAGTGAAACAACAAGGGATCTCCAGCAAGCTACAGCAAGCAGGGCCGGACAGGGAACCAAAACCCGCCCCCTCAAAGTGCTCGGCTGTCCCCCGTGGGGAGGGTGGGTGTGCAACAGAGCTCCTTGCCAGGTCCGGTTTCCGTCCAACTTGGTTACAGGGAGGAGCTTGCAGCTATGCTGCACAAAGAGCCCTGTAGGTAAAAGGGACCCCAAGGGCCCAAAAGCCTGAAGCTACCCTTGCTGCGCACGGGGGGATTGCACAGGGCCCGCAATGGTCAGTCCAGGCCTGGCAGCAAGGCCCCACTGCCAAACACAATGTAGTGAGTCAGACCCACCCCGACCAAACTCCATGCCTCCCCATATGGGAGGCCCAAGCCAGTCGGACCTGCAGCCGGAACCACAAATCGTGTGCAATTGGTGGCAACGCACACATGTGACTTTACACACCACCATGACACAGTGTGACCGGAACATCAACATCCTCAGGAGGTACAAAGGCAGTAAGAGCCCAGGGCAAACGAAGCAACCATGGGATATACATAAGGCATAGGCTGCTATCACACACAAGACCTGTGCCAGCCTGCGCCACCAGAGGCACAAGACATGTACATTCGCACACGGATATCAATGAACGCTCCATGTGACCCCACTACCGCCCTGCATGAAGCTTCACGCATGCTGAAAGCAAGTGCAGGGATAGGATGCAGCATTGGTCCAGGAGTGAGTGGCTGGTATCAATCAGAATTACATCAGCCAATGGTATGACGCATAGCAACGCCAGTACACTACCTCCTGTGCATTTGTGCCACAACCGGTGGCAGCCCTTATTGCCGGTACACCTCTCTTCACGTGGCAAGACCTTGGGGATATGCCACAGCATTGGGCATCCTTTGCACAACATATGCTGCACATGGATTGTGCAACAGCAGCCGCACATAATGTAAAGCTAATGCTGACATTCAGGGGTGCAAGGAACTTGAAAATCTGCACCATGATGTATGGTTTGTGGTGTTTTGATCCCTCCTATTGTGTGTTGCCTTCTACGTCTGCATGATGTAATGTCACATTTCCACCCTATGCAGGAGATGTAGAGGCAAAACAAAGACTTTGACCAGTAACGTCTATGAAATGCATTAGGAAGTGTCCATTTGGACGTCCTTCCATACTTTGCTACAGAACCATGATGGAACAGCATTGTACCATTGATAGTAGATATTATTCCAGTAGGTAATGTGTGCATGATCACGTTCCCTCACCCCTGTCTCTTGTGTTGACCTAATTGCATGGTAAGATTAACTTGTAATTCGTGTTCACACCTCTCTATCCAAATAATTAGAAGATTTAGTGGGATGAAAAATATACTCATAATTTTTTGTGAATTTTCTGGTATTTATTTCAATTTATGTAGAGAAATCCATGATGTAATTCATTTATGTATAATTATTATTAATTATGTCGCTTAGCATTGGTTAGCGAGTAAATTTTCGTCGCAAATACAAAAAACGGGTCGCATTTCGATCGATTTTGTATATGCGTACCATCGCTAACACCTATTATTTTGTCGCTAACACCTAATATTTTCTCGCTAACACCTATTATTTTGTCGCTAAGTCGGACCTTTTAGCAGCAAACACAGGAAGTGGTGTATTACTGCTTCCTGTCACTTGGGTGTGGTTTCTACTTTCACTTTCTCTTTTCTGCAATTGCTGGTGCATAGGAAGGGTGTTGGAGGTGTATGGTGGTTGGTGTGTTGAAAGTTGGATTTGGAGAGTGTTGCTGCGTGCTCTGTCTTGTCTAAAGTGTGTGTTTGTACTTTTTGTTGTGTTTTATACTGTTTGTGTGTCTACTGTCCTCAGTTTGTTAGAGTTAATTCAGGGGTTAGTTTGTATATATTTCTTGAGAGTTTGTTAAGTGGGTTATTATTTATTAGTTTTTATAGGGTTAAGGGGGTCAGGGAGATGCCTGCTGTTGGGAGGTCGGGGAGGATGAGTGAGGAGGCATTGGGGGGGTTTTTGTGGTTGGTAAAATTTTATCTTCCTAATATGTTGGAGGCAGGGGGGCGGATCCTGCTGGGGTATGCTGTCGGGGGACGCAATGTGAGCTGGGAGCGTGTGAGGCTCCAAATGGAGCACTACTTCAAAATAGCACGCTCTGTGCACCAGTGGAAACACCGCTGGCAGGACATGACTGCGCGGGAGGCCGACCTCCTGGATTACACCGGAGTGCTGCCAGGCTTACAGGGTGGTAAGTCCTACACCCATAGTTTCACTGTAATGTTCAAATGTAATATAAGTGCGTGACGTGTGTGACATGTGTGTATGGGATGTACATGCTGACTCGTTACTGTGATACTGTGACAAGGTCTTGATGACAATGTCATGTCCCTATGGGCCATATGTATCATGGCAAAAATAGTTTTGTAACACAGACATTAGCTGATTAGCGGCGTCAGCAAACCCTTTTTTTGGTAAATGGCATTTATGTCACATTATTTGCGCAAAGGTAGGAATGGCAACATTTGCTTGTGCTTAATTTGCTATTACATTAGAGGAATAGCTACTTTACCAATTCCTTACATGCTATGTATCAGGGCAATTTACATTCCAATTCGCCATTTGGGATTGGCAAATTACCACCTTCTGCTAGTTGGTGGTAAGTAGCGCTATTTTCTTAATGTGCTCTGTTTGTGTTAAAATCATCAATAGCTGCCATGTGACGCTCATACAGGCTCTTGCAGCATGTCTGTGCGCCTTATGTGCACACATGTCATTTTTCATGGGTACTGCAGGGTGTTCATGTGACACCCCTGCACCATTTGAAACAATGTCTATTTGCAATTAGCAATTTGGTAATTGCAAACTTCCCCATTCATTCCAAAGCGCCTCCTGGCACACAGAAATGAATGGGAAGATTGTGATCTGCAAATTGCTAATCGCTATTTGGGAATCTTGATGGTTTGCAAGCAATAAGCAATTTCCGACATACTTACTATTTTGCTATTTCTATTTTGCGAATCCTAAATAATCGCAATTTACTAATCGCTAAAGGGAATGTTTATACATCTGTCCCTATGTAATTTGCACATGATTTGCTTAAGTTAAGATTGATTTGGACTCCCACTTCCCGGCACATTTTAGCAGATTGACATGACTCTTGGGGTAATTTGGCAGCGCTGTTGCATTACTTATGTGACTGAGTAGCAACGCAAAAGTTGCGCCATGGTGCAGGGTAGGTACAATATCACTATTCTTGGAGAATCCTCACTTCCTACAGTTATGCACCTTTAGGGTGCATTCTGCCGCAGTGGAGGACATTCATACACAGGAACACCTCTATGAAGTGACATAGTTAAAAGTTTCAGGTTACAGTCATTCACTTTTGTGTTTTGCAGCTCAAGAGTGTTTTACCTCCCAAACGATTGTGTGTCAGCCTCTTACTAAATGCATACTTACCATCATACGGAGTACAACGTTCACATGTTGCCTGTGTGGACATGGTGCTTAGGAATTGCATGCCCCAACTGTCATGTGCATGTGTGACTGTGGTTATGTTATGTTTGGCCACCACTGCATTAGCAAGCCCCTGTGTGCATGCCAATCATTGTGCACAAAGTCATTAGTACTATGTGCGAATCCCCTACTAAGTGAAGTAGCATTTCTTGTGACAGAAAAGTTTTTCATCATGTTCATCATGTTTCTGTGACGTGTCTGGATGCCATACAATGACACATATTTAATTTGGTTCACTCACAGATGGTCGGCAACCCATCACGCAGGGTGACGTGGACCGTTTCAGGGACCCAAGAGCCACTGGTTGTGAAGTACATTGGCATGTGTGATGTAATGGATGTAATTGAGTAACCCAACACACGGTAGTTTGGCAATGCTGGTGTGTTCCGCATGTCACTGGGCCACAAGGTTCTGAGTATTGTTGCGTCATTATTCAGACAATATGTATGAGAGTGTGGTCAGACGCATATCAATGTAAATTGTGACATTGACCATGAATGGACGATGCAACTGCTCTGATTCCCTGTGCATGACATCCAGCACAGATTATAGCAAAATAGGCAATGATTCTGGGATCATGCAGGCATTACGCTACAGGAGTTTCACACATGGCTACATATTATCACGCCCAGCACAAACATTTATACACGCTTCATCTGCAGTACACTGCCTCTGTAGCGGACATTGAGATTTACTTATATGCCCTGTAACATACCCATATCATGCCCAGTTAAGTCAATGTCATGTGTAAGGTATGAATACATGACATCTCATCCACTCAAGGTTTGAAGGTCCTTTTGCTGTCTCATTCATATGAAACTGTGCCATAGAGGTTCAAGGCAATATTGCACCACATATTGGGAACAGGCAAGTTTACCAACGTTCACAGGAGAGTGTGTGTTGATAGATGGATAATGGGTGAGGGGGCAGTTCATTACACCGCCAAGGGCCAGGAGCAATGACCTAGCGTAGCCATGTTGAGAGGGACTGACACAAGACTGGGTCATGAATGTTTTGTCACATGATCTGAGTGGTCTATTTTGCCCGTTCCAGCTCTTCTCCTTTATGAGGCCTTTGGGTTCGGGGCTAGACTGGGTCTCATGCATGCAACTCAGAATCTTATAGGGTCATATTACCAAGTGATAGCGATAATTATCGCTATTGGTTGGTTAGGGGGGGGGAAATATTGCCGAGCATCAAGGATTATTACCGCTGACATACCTTGATATTATCAAGGTTTATCTCAAAAGCGGCTAAATTCCAGCGCAAACCATGAATATCGCAGTAAAATCAGCAAGATTCACGCATTATCGTGACAATGCTCTTCTTAGCCATGTTATCCACCTTCCATTGGATAACATGGCTGAGGACTGCTTTTAGCAGGCGTGACCTTTTGGCGATATTTGCGCTTAGCGTAAATATGTCCAAGAGTTGTTAATGGGAGTTAGAGATGTTAGCAACTGTTTTCAGTCGGTCACATGTTGGCAGGCCCACTTTGCATGTCATTAGCAATGATTATCGCTGACATGCTAAGTGGGCCCCTAAATGCCCGCTATCGGCTACAAGCTGTCGGTAACTGCCGTTAGCGACAGCTTGGTACTAGGGCAATACAATTATCGCTGCTTTAGCGGGAAAAAGTCCCGCTAATGCTGCAATAATGCCCTTGGTAATATGCCCCATAGTTACTTTTCTGCCGCATGATGTGCCTGTGGTGTTTTTACTATGTAGGCATGGAAGGGGTTCTAGGCAACTGGTCGTGAGTCAGTGTGGCTGGCAGATTCTGCAGGGTCTGCGGTTTGTCACTACTTTTTACATGTAGTCATGGTATCAGAGGATTGCAGTCATCGGTGTGGCTGATGGCCAGGCCCTGCAGCAAAGGGTTCCTTGCTTCAATAGGATGGTATTTGGAGTTCTTCCATATTTTACACATGTACCCATAGCAGGTGAAATTACCTGGCTGACGGCCTTTGGCCAGGACAGGGCATGTTATTTTGTTTGTGGTAGGTCTTACATCACATGTTTGCAAGGGGGAGAGGAGCACAGTTCCAGCTGCCACCTTTCATGTGACCAAGATACCTCAGGGCTGCCAAATGGAATGCGGTCTGTTTTACTGCAGTTTCGTTACAATTTGTTGATGCTGTTCTAGTTACGCATGTCCAACATGCTGTTTGTACAACAGAGACGTGTGTCAGTGTAGTTCGTCCCACACGTACTCAGTTACTGATTATTGTCGGCATACAATACACTTAGATGAGCCGTACTATTTCCCGACGTTGGCCAGCAGACGAAAGTATAGATTGGACAGCATTGGACTTAGGATACATCCTTGCCCCATGACCAGGACAGCTATGGGATTTCTGAGGTGCATATTGTGTAGGCCTTTATGGCGTGTTTTGATGCTGTTTCCTGCACATGTACGCAGTAATACTGAGGAGCACTTCCTTGATATTCTTCACACCTGCTGTTGGTAGGGGTGTCCCGGTCTATTTCCCATGCATATAGGCTGCGCTTACATAGTGTTTCCATTGACATATTCATATGGCCACACTGGCAAACACTCTCAGGATGCACAAAGGTGACATGTTATCACTCTCTCATTTGGCGTCTGATTTGTCTGTACATCACACCTGCCATGTACTGTGATGTCACGTTCCAGGGCCTGTATAGTGGAAAGTAGGGCTTGTCAATTATGTGGGCAGGTCAGTTTGAGACGTTACAGGATGTGACATGTGTGTTGCCTCCCATGTGGTATGTGATTTGCGCCATATGATATGATGATAGGCAAATGAACCAGTGTAATTGGTTTGGGATTGACGTTTCCCATTTTTTTCAGACAACATGAATGCAGAGGAGACCCATGCTTTCAATGTGGCCAAGGAACGGTGGCTTCACTGCCGCAGGGTCAAGAAGGGGTTCCGGTCCATGGCACGGATATACGCTGCTGCTCGGCGGGATGGGACCTGGCGTGCAATGCCAGAGGCTGTGGGACACAGTGACTCATCTAACAAATCCAAGGCTGGTGGCAAGGCTGGCGGAGGAAAACATGCAGACACAGTGGTCTCACCTGCTCCGGTACCAGGCACATCAGCCATTCCAGGTACCAGCAGCCAGGGGCCAACTCAAGCTGCACCCAGCCAGGGAGCTGGCCAGAACACACCAGGTCAGGATCCGGGGGCACCCACCACAACGGCGGCAAGGCCTGACAGGCAACAGGACATTCTGACAGAGCTGGCCAGGAACAACAGCTTGCTCCTGGACGTGCGAAATGAACTGGTCACGATGAACCGGCGCCTGAATGACATTGCGGTCAAACTTGGGGTACCGTAGTCCTGGACTTCTTCTGGCCCACACCCCTCTTCTGCCTTCCCTCCTTGTTCTCAGTTTTTTGTTTGTATATTGTTGTATTATAGGATTTAGATATAGAATAGTTTTAGATTAGGTATAGTTAGTTTAGTGTAGTGTGATTTTGTTAGGTTAAGATAGTGTTGGGGCTAAGTTTATTTTCTCTTTGGGTGGGGGGTTTATGTCCTTTTGTAGTTTGTGTAGTAGGGTTTAGTTAGCATTACATGTGTAGTTTAGTTTATTATGTGTGTAGGGATTTTAGATATAGTGTTAGTTTTAGTGTTTAGTGTAGTTTTAGATAGGTAATTTTTATACAATAAATACTTTTGCATTGTTTGATACTTGCATTGGTGTCAGTTAGGTTGCAGAGTGTGGGTCTTCACACATTCTATGCTTCTGAGGTCATCAGTGGTGTGATCCCTGTATGTGTGACTTTGGATGCAACCTGTTACTGGGATGCATGTATAGTGTTCACTACACTTTAGGTGTGGTATCTGTTGACTTGCATGGTTGACAGCTGACATGGGATTTATTGTGTATGTGCTAAATCTGGGGGCATATTACCAAGGGAATTGTCCCCACATTAGGTGTACTTTTTCCCGCTCATGCAGCAAACCCTTTGTCACCCTATTTCCAAGCTGTCGCTAACACCAGTTAGCAACAGCTTGTAGGCGATAGCAGGCATTTAGGGGCCCACTTTGCATGTGTGCGATTATTTTGCTAATGACATGCAAAGTGGGTGTGCCAACATGTTAGCGACTGTAAACAGTTGCTAGCATCTCTGACTCATATTATTTTAGTTTTGTAATATTTGCGCTAAGGCCAAATATCTCCAACAGCTTACGCCTGCTAAAAGCTGTTCCTGCCAATGTAATCCAATGGAAGGTGGATAACATGGCTATGAGCATTGTCACAATTATGCATGTATGTTGCAGGTTTCTCAGCCATATTCATGCATTTAGCTGGACTATTTACGGCTTCTGAGATGAACCTTGATAGTATCACGGTATTTCATCGGTAATCACTCCTCGGTGCTCAGCGATTATTATCGCTATTGCTTGGTACTCTGCCCCCAGCTATTTGGCGTTCTGCTATATTGCACTGACTGGCATGACAGTCCACAGTTTTGCTACGTTGCTGGCGTACTTGTGCATTTGGTAGCAATATGACCACATTTGTGCCTACATGTGCCTGTCACTTTGCCAGCACACCATGATGCAACAAGGTCCCTTGAGTGTACTGGTCGTTATAGTGTGTACACCAAGAAGATGTTTCATACTGCTAGTGTGTGGTGGAGGTTGCCAAACAGGTAGACCTTCTATGTGACTTCACATGCATCTTGTTTATGAGGGGTCAGAGACCAAGCAGTGCAGCAGGTGGGGTGAATGCAGGCACCTTGTCACAGGAGGTTCACAGGGATGGGGCTTGTGCACCCACCCACCCACCCACACTTCCACCCATGCCGCTGGTCACACATTGGACACCACCTTCTACACAGGCACCTAAGTTACTTTTGTACACGACACCTGTTTCCACAGGACTGTACCGTGCTGCATCCATTACCACATTCACTGTACAGTCCACAGACCACCGCACACAACAGGTAACTCACCACTGCTGGAAGTGAGTGACTGTAGACCAGCTATTCACCACCCTTACCCACAGGCCACACAACAACTACAACTCCAATGCTGCAAGCCCCCACCTCAGGCAGTGTATGTACAACTGTGACAACACACTTGTGCCACTCAAGGTACCCTGTTGTACCCACACCAGCAGGCCAGCTGCCACTTTCAACAATGTGCTGGTGTGTATCCTGCGTTGGATGGCCAAAACATGAGTGATTATTGGTCACCATATACACTCCACACAACCACGCACACCACAGGGATGCCATACACATGCATCTCCACCGCTTGTGATTGGCCAAGGGTTGCTCCTTGTAAACCTAAATGAATGACAACACACACGGGAGCAAGGGTCTCTTCTGCATCATCAGGGTACTCTCAGGCTCCTGCTCCAACAACAAAAACATGATTCCCTGAGTGGAACTGTGCAACTCACTAGCCATCTTCTTCTACTGCTAGCTCGCTGTTGTCCATGACAGCTTCAACACGACACCCACCCAACCTATGCCAGGGCCCACCTCCCCTGTGTACACCAGCAGCGCATGCCACCTGACCTCCCGGTCCAATGTCAACGGCTAGTAGATACACATGGTTATGTACTCCATCCACTCACTCTCCCTGTCACACCTATTCCCACACCACAGGGCAGATTAATGAGGCCGTTGCGCCTCTTTGCACCACAATTGCGTCACTTCATTTAACGCAACTTCGACGCATACAATGCACCCTATGTACAACGTGACGCATCTAGGAGATGCGTCACGTTGTATGCCACTGCGCCATTAGGAGCCGTTCCTGCGCAGGGGGGCCGTTCCTGGGCAGGAACGCCTCATGTAAGTGGCTGAGTGAAATCTATGAGATTTTACTCAGTCACTTTCAGGTCAATGCTGCGTCAGAACCATGCGCCTGCTTGAAGCAGGCGTGGGTCTTGATGCAGCATTGTGCAGATGGTGTACCCCCCAGCCTTGCTGGAGCTGCGATGCGCTTGCGACTCAACTCCTGCAATGCGCCACATTTCCGGCACTGATGCGTCACGCATCAGTGCTGTTTTAGCACCATGGTGCACCACATTATAAATGCGGCACACCATGGGTGGCGGGGCTGTGGCGCACTGTGGCGCACGTTAACTGGCGCATCCCTGGGGATGCCCCAGTTGACATAAATCTGCCCCCACATATGTTACATGGCAGATGCTGCTATCTGAGCTGACTACATTACAGCAATATTTCCATGGAGCTTGCTACGCAACTTATTCTGCACCCTCCTCAACTTGCCAGTGCCAGGCCACATGGACCTGAGGTGCTTCCAGCCTTTCTCCGTGCTCCTGTTTCCAGGGCCAATCACTGGGAATTGTTCTACATGCAACTGGCCCACCACCTGGTAGACAACAACATCCACTACCCATCCCAGGACTGCATCATTTGAGTCCACACCACCCTGCCAGTACTCATGTCTACCACTGACGACATTATGTGCACGTGCATGGTACATGCATGCGACTGTGCCCATCCACCCACTTCCACCTGTTCCTATTTGACACTCACCCTGGTGTTGTTGTGTGTCTTCCAGTACAGCAGTATCCTGGCCTCTGGCTCCGATGACACTTTCCTCACTGATGACGTTCGCTACAATCTCCTCCACCTCATCCAGCTCCTCCTGTGGAGCTGGTCCACTGCCTCCCGTCAGACTTGCCGCCCTTAGGTTTGCTCCCAGTTTCTTTTTTGTTTTGCTTTTTGTGTCGTGCCACCGCTTCTTACACTCGTCCACTGTCCTCCTGTGCTCCCCCACGCCATTGACCTTGGTCATTATTTCCTGCCATATGTCCCTTTTCCTCGCCAAAGTGACTGTGGAACTCACAAACAGTTCCTGCTGGTGTCGCGTCACTTCCTCAACCAGTACCTGGTTCTCATCTGGAGTGAACTTAGGGTTCCTCTTCCTCTTGCCTCTTCCCTGGCTCTCTGCCTGGCCTTCCTGGGTGTTGGTAGTGCCCTCTGCACTGGTCCCTGGCTGCTCACCATCATTTTGCACATTTTCCATGTTCAGCAACGATTTTCACGTTAGCGGGCATTTTTTCGTCCCGCTAACGCGTTATATGGTAGCCTTGGGCCTATTGGTTTAGCGATAATCATCGCTGATAGGCCCATCGCGATTTTTTTTCACGTTAGCGTGCGGCGGCTTAGCGTGGGCACGCTAGTTTTACCGCACGCGTTTATCGCATTTTCGGGGAAATATCGCCGCCATGCTGGGTGTTGATAATACCTCGCTACGGCGGCGATATTTCCAGGCGATGCATTGCGATAAAATTTGTCGCGATAAATATCGTTAGCGATATTTTTCGCCTATTGTTGATAATATCCCCCTAAGTCCTATGATGAAGCGCGCCTCTAATTAGTGGGCGAGGGTTCTAAAACCCTTTTTACTAAAAATGTGAGGGCTGATCTAAAGTACTTATTCCATGGTTTCCAAAAAGCGAGGATACTTTCCACCAGAATATCTTCCTGATTACGCTTGTTTTTGTTTTGTGTGAATATAGGTTTTCCGGCACAATTTGAAAATACATTTCCTACAAAATATATTATGTTTTACAGACAGTTGTGAAAGATAGCGCTGGCGCACATATACCGCTATCACTAGAGGGAGGTCCCTCATTTGCATGGATGTGTGGCCCAATACAAATGAGGGAATCCCTTTACCTCTACGCTCAAGCCGTATTTCCGATGTGGGTGCAGAGACAAAGAAGTTTTTAGGAGGTGCACTGACAGTGCACCACCTCAAAGGTGGAGCACTGTCGGTGCGCCCCCAGATGGCGGTACTCTAGAGGGGGGAATGGGTGTCCTATGGACTCCCATACCTCCCTTTGCAAGCAGGTGCACTCACTGCATCTGCCTGAAAAGGGATCGCTAAGCTCCCTTAAAAGTGCAGCTGGGCTACCGCCTGCACAGTGAAACATGGAGTGGCGCTTCATAGGCACTCCATTTTTCATTTTTGAATGCACTGCTCCCAGGGCAGCAGGAGTTCGCAACTGCCCTGGGGGCAGTGCATTCAACATAACATGGCGCACTCTCCTTATTAGCGCTTTTTTTGGAAGGTGCGCTCGGCTTCAACAAGGTAAATGCGCCGTATTCTATAATATTGCCCCTAGTAGTTGAACAGGACATAGGGATCCTTTGGGGCTGGCAAATTAATGCTCATTGTCAGTTCCATGCCACCTATCTATTACCCAGTGAATTGCAGAATACATGCAGAATCCTATTGTCAGAAAGTGTGTCATTCATTTTGGAAGGGGGCCCTTAACAACCCAATAAACCCTCACTGGTTATGCCTCAACAAGAGTCTTAGAAAACTCTTCTCAACCCCTGGAAGCTTCGCCTCAAGCAGCAGGCAATTCAACAGGGAAATGCATGTTCAATTCAAATATTAACAAAAATGTTAAAGTCAGGAACCGCACGCAATAAAGTCCTTGTTTACAAAAATATAGAAAAGAAAATGAGAAAAAAGACATTAAAATCATAAAAATGTGATAGGGGAACTGGACATGCAAACTTTTAACATTTTAAGTCAAAAGTCAGCTAGAAAAAGTAAAGCACCACTGAAAAATCACAGTTCACGGTTGAGATGTAGGGTCGACGTTTCGGTTTCCTAAGAGTTATTTGTAGAAACCATCTTCAGGACTGCTGTCAATTGAAATCTGTACAGAGATATTGTAATCTATTAGACGTATTCAGCACCCTCTTAGCATATAGAGCAAGTAGTGGACTTCGCTGTGCTAGTGGTAGCGTTTTGAGGTATGCGATCGCCCGATGAACTTTAAGTCATCAATAAAGTGAATTAAATCACAACTCCAAGTTAGAAAATAAATCTTGCCATACGTAGAATTTAGGGCAGATAATTAGACAATCATATGGTGGTAATCTATTTAAAGCAGCAAACAAAGATTGTATTGCATCAACCTTTGGGACCAGTATGAATACTGAGCCGAGTCAGAGATTGTCTTGACGCATGTAGAAAATTAATTTCAAAGCGGAGGTTCACCAAGTCATGGGGCGAAAAACTAGTAACAAACAGAATGCCGCGCAGCGTGCAGTCGATTCGGGACAAGTCCCGAATCGACTGCACGCTGCAAAACGTCGACCCTACATCTCATCCCTATCTTGTTTTATTCAATGTGACTGGGGATAGATGTCGTTTAGGTTCTGTTGAGTCACGTATTGATTTATTTTTGTGTGTACCCACAGACCTATTCTTTGTTTGTTTACTTATCTGTATATGAAGTGTCTAATTTAAAAATTCTTTTGATAAAAATCTATTTTTCTAATACACCTCGTGTTTTGTTTGTATGTTGTGTCCTGTCAAAATTGAGTTTACATAGAATTAGAGTCTAATAGTACTCGATTTGTTCACATTAAGGATTATGAATTCATCCTTTTAAAACTATTTTAAGTTACTAAATACGTACTAAAACAAATTCCCTTGAAGGCATTCTTACCTTTTCAGTTTAATTACCCAAGCCCTCAAGGGTCTATTTGGGTCGCTCACTTTTTGTTAATCAGTAGGTATCAGAGCGCTTTACATGAGGAATGTTATGTTACAGATTACAAATTACATACGTTAACAGAGCATTGTAGAACATGGGTAGAAAAACAATATAACAGTAATTAGATGAAGGGAGGGGGAGAGAGTAGACAACGGAAGGAAGATGGAAAGAACTGTGCCCAATGTCCGGCTGGGTAGGTGACGGCCGAGGTGGTGAGCCAGGGCGAATCTCTCCTATTGCAGTCTAGCAGCGCCACCGGGCATCAGCAATGGTGCTCAGGTCTCAGTGGTCAGGGAAAAGAAAAACCGTTTATCATGGTTACACTAGTTACAGTTGCAAAGTCCAATACAGAAGAAACAAGTCCCCAGAGGAGGAAAGAGGGAGTTGGGGGGGGGGGGGGGGGGGGGCTCGGAGGCAGATAAGATCTGGCAGATCTGGCAGATCAGCAATGGGAGTGAAAAACCTTGCGGGGGCCAAGAAGGTAGAGTAATGACGCCCAACGCTTAGATAGGGTCTCATAGTTATTAAGTTCAGAGTCAAGTTGCGTCAACGAGCCAAATCATTTCAGCAATGTGGGGGAACCGTGCCGCGTCATGTCTCATGTCTCCCCCAGCAGATCCTGCACTCCAGATCAGACCATCAATACAATGAGGAGAGGTCAAGCAGGCCTCAGTACCATCTGGGACAGAAGTGCGGGGTTTCCGGGTGTACAGTCACCTATGATGCGGAGAGTCAAGCAGCCACCAAGCGGGCGCCATCCCATATGCCGGGAGAGCAGACTCAACAATGATGATATTCACTTGTACCCAGGGAAAACACGGGCAGCTGGCAAGCGGTGAGTTGCACATCAGGTACAGGTGAGGCAAGGCACCAACTCGGGTAGGCGAGGATACATATGAAAAACAATCAGGAGATGTGCGAGCGTTACAAGCCTAGACGCCATTCTAGGGTCAGGCAAAGTCAGGGGATCAACTGTTCCATCGATCACAATAGGTCATTGAAGGTAGGAAATTAAAATAAAAGGGGTACCTTGAGGGAAGATTGGTCTGAGAGACATTGTGAGGCCCTCTTCAAGTGGAGCAGCCACTCGGGAGTAAAACAGGAGCTCTGTCAGGCTGCAAGCACCGCAGTCAGACACACCCTGGCATCCGCCATCAATGGGGATGCGTCGGTGGAACCGAAAGTGGAAATCAACATCGCTACTGGCGTGTCCCAAAGGCGGATCGAGAGGACGTCAAGGCATGACCTGGGAGGGGTCCGCAGTAGACGAAGCGTAAAGGACTGATGTTCAAAGTCATTTTGTTTCACAAAACATGTAATTTGCAACATCATAGGGTTTACAAATCAAAACATGTTTTTTAAAATGTATTAAACCCATTTTAAGATCCAGTGACATTCTACTGAATTGCAAAATAGGTTCAGAAAGGCATAATGAACTGTTATATAGAAGGGTCATTTTTAGGGAGCCCCTTCCAAATAGCAATCTGTTACGGTATGTTTCAATGTTTTGCATTCAAAATGAAAAGTTACTGACTCAGGAGTTGGGGTCCCCTAGAAAATCCCTTCCTCTTTGGGATTGTATAAAAAAAGGTTTGTGGGGGAAAGGGAGAAGTTCAGAGGACCACTGCTAATGCTCCCTCCTGTTTGTTTTTTATTTCTTTTTAAATGCAGTCCATTTCCTTGTAGAAAAGTGGCTGCCATAAACACAAATGTTTTCTTTATTTAAATATGATCCCAGGCTTGGTGGTTTGCTAACCCAGCTGGCCACCTTACCAGTGATGGCTTCTAATTTTAGTGAGTCAAAATGTGTGACCCATGTCTCCAATCCAGATCAGATAGTCCAGATTGCAGCTGTAGGAAAGTAGGATCTGCTTTCATGGTTACCCCCACTTTTTACTGGTGTCAGTCTGCTTTTTTGACTAGTCTGACTGGGATCCTGCTGATCAGGACCCCAGTCACTGTGCTTCCTCCCTAAATTGACTATAGTAAGTACTTCTGTACCTCAGCAATTGGCTACTGGTGCACCCTTGTAAATCCCTAGTATATGGTACTACGGTACCCAGGGCATAGGTACCCCAGGGGTCTCCCTCAGGCTGCAGCATGTATTGTGCCACCCATAAGGGACAACTCAAACTGTGCCTACAGGCCTGCCATTGCAGCCTGTGTGAGTTGGTGTGTGCACCTCTCACGACAGTTATAAGTTTCCTTATATCTGAGGTCACTACACATAAACCTATAAGTCACCCCTCTGGCAGACCTTTCAGTCTTGAAGGCAGGGTGCTTGGTTGTAAGTGTGAGGGTGCTCCTGCATGAGCAGGACACCCCTACAAACCCCAGAGTCGATTCTCCAGTGTTTCTAAGTGTGATCAGTCATTTTAATACATATAGTCGACATCATCATTACGAGATGTCTAACTATATTGTGGCTGCACCGTACGTTATCATGTTTGGTGTTGAACATGATGAAATCATACCCCAACAGCGGATCCAGTGTTGGGAGCATGATCGCGTATACTGAGGGGCTCCTTTAGGGTACCCCCATGTACTACATGCTACAGCCTTTCAGGGTCTGGCAGCAATCTAGTGCTTCAGTCGAACACAGACATGATTCTGCCCTCCTGCTGCTGAGCCAAGCTTGAGGAGGGGAAGCTAGAACAATAGGTTTCCAAGACATGACTTAGTGTATTGGGCAGGGGTGGTGGCGCTTGCCAGCGCCACCCGACTGCTTTGAAGGGCACATTTGGTGCCCCACTTGCATACTCTAGTTTGAACCAGTTCAGGGAGCCCTTGGCTCCTGCTCTGGCATGAAACTGGAGAAAGGACATGGGAGTATCCTCCCCTCTGTCCAGCCCCTCTTCTGAGAGGGACCCCTGAGTCATTTCAACCCTTTCCTTAGGGTACGTAAGGGCTTACTTGTTGGTGGCTCTTAAGATTTGTAGTGGTAAAAGACTCGAGCAAGAAGCCACGTTCCTTTCCAACCGTCTGGACACTTGGACTTTGCTGGACTTTAACCAGAACCAAGACTGCATCAAGGAAGGCTCCTGCTGCTCCTGGTCTCGCTGTTCTGCAAGTCTTCTTCATCGCCTGTGTCTGTGCTTCTTACAGGATCTTCAACAGACTTCTGCACATCAAGAACACCCAAAGTAATCTCCTTTGGCGTGAAGGAGTCACTCCGCTGCAACTGCAGGCACTGCAACAAAGGTGATCGGGCTGCTGCTCCTGTTTCCCTATAGACTTCAAAAGCTCAGCAACACAGGTAGTGGCTCTGCAACTCCATCGAGGTCTGACCTTCCTCTCAGCAAGTTTGAGGTAGGGGTGGGCGGAATTTGCGTAATCATGTTATGCAAATCTCTGTGAAACGGTAAAAAATCTCAGCAAACACGCAGAAATTCCGCGAACACGCAGAATTGCTTGTTCGCAATGCTTTTTTACTGTTCACATCGCTGGTTGCATGCTCGGGGGGAAATATCTAGTGAACACACATTTGAGAGCGCGAGCAAGCAAAAAATTTCGCAAAGTCGCGGAATGCAGAATTTTGGGCAATTTTACCCAAATTCCCCAAATTCCGCGAGCGGAACGGTATTTACTGCCCAGGCCTAGTTTGAGGCCAATATCCCTCGTTGGAACTGCCGGGACCAAACCACTGTGCACAGTGTCAACTTGCTGTTGCCAAGGCTTGTTGGCTCTACACTCCAGAGATCTTCAAGCTACAAGAAGCTCCAGTTCCCAGCATCTTTGCCTGCCAAGATCAGCATCCTCACCATATCCTTTGCATCAAGGGCCTTCATCTTTGGTGAGCAGCTCGAGGTCCTTTTGCGACTCCTGAGCCTTCGGCCTGTGGGTTTTCTTGAGGGTCTTCTCTTGCTTCAGTGGTCTCCCCTGCTTGCATGGGGCCTGTTCAGAATCTCTTGTGGTGAGTCCCTTGGAACTTGTTAGTCCCAATGTGGCTCCTTCTTTGCTTTCCATGCCTGTTGCTGCTGCCAAAGCTAGTTGGTGTTCTCGCCGGACACCGACCCCGTGGTTCTCTACTTCCAACGTGGGACAGCTCATGCACAGCTTCTGTTCTTCTTCAGTGTTGTCTGGTCCTCACAGCTGCAGCAACAAGGTCACCGTTAACTCACTTCAACCATCTGTCGTTAGTGGGCATTGATCTTCCGTGCCTCCTAGTCACCTCTGAGTGGCACAGACATTGTCCCCTCTGCTTTCAGGTTCTCCTCTTCAAGAATCCACCCTTGGATTCCACTGGACTCTGGCACAATCTTAGCAAGCAGCGTCTTTCCTGAGGTCCTCCATTGTGGTCTACTGTGGTTTCCAATGTCAGTTCGAACCTATGCACCTGCCTTCCCTGGTGTAGGTATGCTGGTTCCTGGGGTATCCATGGGTGGGGTGACTCTCAACCTTCGGCCTTCCACTGGGTTTCTTCAGGGTGCACTGGGAGTGGTCCTTCTCCTTCCAAACAGCAACTGCGACTTCCCCGTTGACTTCTATTGGACACAATGTTTCTACTCTGCACACATACTCTGTGGGGTTCCTGAGTACTTACCTAGGGTAGTTCCTTGTGTCCCTAGCTCCTCAGAGTCTTCTGGTCCAAATCCTGACTTCAGTCACAGTTTACATTCCACTTTCTTAATATATGGTTTGGCCACCCCCGGAGACCACTGTATTTTGTGCTTACTTACTTGCTACAATTGAAGTATTCTTGTGTATTTGTGTTCATATCTACGGGTAGGAAATATACCAATTGGTTAGTGAGTGGTGTGTAATAAATAGAACAATTTTTATATTTACTCTAGGTAGGTCTTTTTCATTTGAACTACAACAACATGATTAGATCTGGTAAAACAAGCTTCTTAACACTCTTCAAGATAAGCCTGAAGGCTGCTCTCCACAGGTACCACTTAGACAGCTTTCTATGGTTGTCTAAGACCCCTAAAATCACCCTAAGGGTTGTCTGGATTAGTGCAGGGTGCTTCACTTAAATAAGGGTGCACCATATACTTGGCCAGCCTCCTACAGCAAGCCACTATGATTTGGAATTTTGTGACCTGATGTACTGGTACATAGGTCTGTTTTGCAAATCGTTGTCCATTTGCAAACATTCTGGAGGCACCAACAACATGGTGTTTGAAGTGCCCAGGGCCGCCTAGTATCTGGTGCAATAAGCGCTGGTCGGGACTTTGGCGTCTGGAAGATGAGGCAGGTGGCATGAGAAAGTGCTGCGCCTGATGCCATCAATGTGGAAAGTGGCCACTGCACCTAAGCCTTTAGTTTGTGTGAATATGAGGGGCCACAGTGACCAGGCTAGTGTGTGTATGTGCTCTTTAGAGCACTGGTGTCAGGCCTTGGATCAACAGCTGGTGCTCTGTCAGGTGCTCAAACAGCTCTTCCCAACCCCCTCCCCAGATTGCTATGAGTCCGTGGAGGTCCTAAAGGAGGCTGTGGGAGTGACAAAAGGCCGTGGGTGCCTGCAGCTTGTGAAGGCAATGTGGAAATGCTGGTGCCTGTGTCTTGGAGTGTCGTAGAGCAGAGTGCAATGGAGTTGCCTGTTGTAGAGTGGAGTCACTTTTCGTGGAGTGTAGTGGCATGTTGTGGAGTAGAGTGGAGTGGTGTGTTGTAGATTGTCAGAGTGAAGTATTGTGGTGCAAAGTAGATGGGCGTAGAGTGGACTGGCATGTCATAGAGTGGCTTGTCATTGAGTGTCTTAGAGGGGATGGGGCAGAGTGGAATGGCGTGTCATAGAGTGGAGAAGCGTGTTGTAGAGAGGAGTGATGTGTTGTATGGAGTGGAGTGGCCTGTTGAAGAGTGATTTTTGTCATATATAATTTCTTTTTACATTTCCTTAGGTGGTGTGGTACTTTCTAGATACTTTCGCATGTATACAAAAATAAAAACAGCTTCATGTGTCCCTATAAATTTGCTAAATGCTACTAAGGTAGATTTCACATTAAAACTCACAACAAACAGAAAGTGTGGTCGAAACAACATGGCTATGTGGTTTCAGGCAAATGGTTGGTGAGATAAGTAGACTGGCGGAAGATAGGTATTATTGGGTTGTTGGGATAGAGTTTAAAATAAGCAGTGGTTGTGATCTATGAAATGAGGTGTGAGTTATTTGTAGAATTACAATAAAAGCATTTAAGGCAGACAGGCATGAGACTGAGATGATGTTATAATCCAAAATTGAAAACATGCAGAGGTTTGTGGGTAAGGAGGGGGGTCACTTCAAAGAAAGAAGGGATAGGAATCAAACAGAAGTAAGTCAAGGTCAATTTGGCATGAAGGGAGTAAGGTCTATAGTGGGAAAAGACATTTTGACATAGCAAACAAACTGAGAGTGTAAGCTATAGAAATAAGTATTATATATATTACTCCTTGCTCGGGACAGACAGTTTAAACATGTGAGTCTGAGTCTACAGATCATATAAACGTTAAGAACCCGAGCCTGCTGTGTGCCAATCCTAGGACAGCCCTTTATAAAATTAGCCTGAAGCATCCCAAGCTTGGAAGAGGGCTTGTACACTACACAAGGGGAGTTGGTGTATGCACCTCCTTTAGTAGAAGTATCATTTCATTATCTTCCTTTACTGCATTAGAGGTTGTTTCACTCACTCACTAAACAATGAATCTGAGACAAACACAGGTCTCTGGTGTGGATGATTTACCCACTGAGCAAGCAAACCCAGCTTGGAGTGAATAACACTTGATTGGCAGTCACATTATGTCTAGTGAGTTGCAGTTTATTCATTCTATGCTGTTCTTCCCATTGAACAAATGCTTATACTTTTGTTTTGATTCTGTCAAATTTATGTATAATATAATGGCAGAAATAATTTTTAGTATCGTAATTCAGTTTTAGGGTTTTCATGCAAATTATGTGCATTAATATGATTGTTGTTTCCTAAGAACTTGCATGCTTGCTGGGGAAGTGGTGAGCATTTTGGTTGGATGAAATAGTACCTCACCATAATTAGCTTAAAGGTTCCCCTCCTTTATCAATTCACTGACTTGGCAGATCTCATTGGGAAGGCAGTGAAAAATGCAAAAACAAAACAATTTAGGTGGATTAACGTCTATGCTTTCAAGAGTTTGGAAAGAGAAGTGGACAACACATTCAGTGAAGGGGAAAAAATGGGCCAGGCTACATCACACATCAAAACAAAGCACTCAGAATATATAAACTCAGTGAGTGGCTCATCTGGGTAGGGCAGATTAATAATTTCAATGTCCTTATGTAAAATCAGAGGGGAATATTCTCAAGAACGTGTGATATTATGCAAAATTAGCTTAACGCAACTCTCAACATCGCAGTCTATTGTGGGAAAATGGCGCTGTGTTAACTAAGTATTTACAACACAGCAGTACCATGCGATAGTCTCACAATAACTTGTCAAATGACTGCGTTAAAACCAACTTGAAGCCGCAAAAATGTAAAACATGAACGCAAAAAAACCTGCGATGAAGCCAATCGTGCTACAAAAAGCTGCAAAAACCAGCGGCAGGCCTGCAAATCCCACACGCCTGGGGGGAAAATGCACTATAAAAACAACAAAAAGAACACACCAGAAACAATCTAAATGTTCCCAACAACATGGATGCACACGGACCACGTGCAGAGCCCAACGTGAACCCCACAAGCCCCACAGACCACCAGTAAGGAACAACAGGTTCGGGGAAGGCCAAGAGCAAGAGGGGGGTGCAGTCCGCAGGCAAACCAGATCAGCGTCACGGAGGTGAGAGAACACTACCATCAACTGACCTACTATTGGACTATCATGAATGCAGTCAGAGTGTCGAGGAGGTCAATCGAGGAGGCCAAGAGGTGCTGGCATGATGTGAAAACCAAACCAAGGACAAACCCGCTGCCAACAGGAAGGCAGCAACAGCAACAGGAGGTTGGAGTCCTGCGGCACAGGAGGAGCTGATAGAAACCGAGGCCAACGTCATCAGTGTGGAGACGGTGCAAGGAATTGGGAGTCTGGACACAGCTCGAGAGGACCTGACACAACATCAACAGGGCGAGCAACGATCAGGGACTGAAGGGGGGGAGATGGGCACAATGTCACACATGCACAACGACGTGTAGCACACTGCACACCAACAATGACCCAGGATCATGTCCCTGATCCCCGTGGCAAACTGCAGCACACACACATAGCATTCACAGCACATCTCACCACAATGTGGGACAAAGTGCAACACCGACACTGCAGAACAGAGGACACAACTGGGTCTGCACATGCGCAGAAACAGGCCAATTACATCTAACATAGCAGGAAACTGTGAGATTGAAATGTACGTGTACAACCTCACATCCGTCATGTAGTCCAAATGTCCACTGTCCCACATCAAATATTCAGCACCTCCCAAACAGTCACAATGTACATTGTCATACAGTCTGGATGTAAACAAGAACAATGTGCCAACATACATGTCAACACAATGTCAACATGCCTCTCCCCTTCACATTGCAGAGGGACAAACAACTCCTCCAGGGGAGAGGACCAGACTACTCATAAGTGATGCTGGAGAGGACCACCACACATTCGACACCGATGCCCTCAACAGCTCATGGACATCCCAGGCACCACAACCAGGGCAGCCAAGCTACATAGAGGAGAACCCAGCCCCTGCACAGACCACACAGCAGGAAGCACCTGCAAGCACGGCTGGCTCACAACACTTCGCCGAGCCACACATGCCATTCCAATGCCAGTTGTCAGAATGCCAAAAGGAGGTGGCCGAACAGGTGTGGGGGGGGGGGTTCGAAACCCATGGAAGATGAACTAGGTCACATAAGTGGGCCTCTATTACCCTTCAGGAACCACCTACACCCCACAAAGGAGACCCCCACTGGTACAGGGACACATGCATATGCACATTTCTCGTACAGAACCACGTCAAGAGGCACGCAATTATCATTCACACACCCACGTCGGCTCTGCATACGATGGCCCAGTTCACTCCTCTTATGTATTGAGTGGGTGACGACAAAGCTACATGTCCAAGCTCTTACCTGCTGCCTACGCTGTACACTGCACAATGTAATGTCGTAGGGCCCAGGGCCCTCATGTTATGTTATGTTATGTTAAGTATGTTTATATAGCGCTGGCTACCCCAGCAACAGGGCGTCCCAGCGCTTGCAGACAGGCCAGACGACAGAACACAGCGG
Source organism: Lissotriton vulgaris (assembly GCF_964263255.1). NCBI lineage: Eukaryota > Metazoa > Chordata > Amphibia > Caudata > Salamandridae > Lissotriton > Lissotriton vulgaris. Next base: position 179,882,092 of record NC_141700.1, read on the forward strand.
AGGACGTAATGTAACAGTGTGGCCGGCACCCGGAGTGCTGGGTATCCTTAAATGGAGGAGAACAGCCAGGTTTTATTTGTTTCCGGAAGAGCTGATGGTCCTTTGTGGCACGTACCTCTGGGGGGGATGGAATTCCAGAGCATCGGAGCCATGGACTTGAATGATCGTCTCCCTGCTCTACTCCTGCGAACCCTAATGGTGCGGGCGAGATGGAGGTCTGCGGAGTGAAGAGCACGAGTGGGGATGTAGAAGGTACAGAGTCCCTGCAGTATTTGAGGGCCATGGCCATGTAGAATTTTATGAGTTAGACAGAGGGTTTTAAATTGGATTCTTTGTTTTATGGGCAACTAGTGTAGACGTCGTAAAATGTGTGAGGTGTGACAGTGTTTCAACAAGGCAAAGAGAGTGCGGGCAGCTGCGTTTTTAAGCCCTTTGAAGTCTTTTAATAACTGTCAGGTTTGTGCCAAGCATAAGGCCATTATAGCAGTTCAGATGGGATAGGACCAGGGACTGGACTACTACCTGGCGGGTAGGTGGCTCGAAGAAGCCCAGAATGGGCTTAAGGGAGTGAAGGCGGCCATAGCAAGTGCCCGCCACTTTTTTTGCGTGGGATTCAAAGGAGAGTGAGTTGTCCATGAGCACCCCCACATTTTGTACTTCCTTCTTCGGGATAGGGGATGAAACCAACAGAGGGGGCCACCAATGGTCATCCCAATTCTGTGGGTCGCGGCCGATCAGGAGCACCTCTGTTTTAGAAGAGTTGAGTTGGAGACAGTTCTCTGTCATCCAACTTGAGATGGCTGGGACATCTTCTTGAAATTTGGCTCGATCCACCTCGGTATTATTAGAGAAGGTAAAGATAAGCTGCGTGTCGTCTGCGTAAGAGATTAATTTAATCTTCCGTTCCCTGGCCAACAGGGCCAGGGGGCGGACTTACACATTAAACAGCGTGGGGCTGAGAGCAGACCCCTGAGTGACACCGCAGCTAAGAGGGAACCTACTGGATGAGTACGGTGGGGCATGGACCTGGCAGGAGCGGTCAGATAGGAATGACACAAACCAATCCAGAGCTCCGCCACAGAGTCGTTTGAGCAGGATCTTATGGGAGACCGTGTCGAAGGCCGCGCTCATATCCAGTAGGATCAATACTGAGGTGTTGCCCAGATCTTGTGAGGCCCTTAGTTGTTCCGTGACTGCCAAGAGGGCAGACTCCGTGCTGTGTTTAGCCCGGAAGCCATTTTGAGATTCGTCCAGGATCCAATTTGGTTTCCAGGTATCTGGTCAGGGTGGGGTTCACATGCGCTTCCGTCACCTTGGCCAGATACGGCAGAAGGGAGATGGGCCTGAAATGTTCTGTCCGAGAGGGATCCAGGGTGGGTTTTTTCAACAGGGGGACGATCTTGGCGTGTTTCCAAGAGCTGGGGACTGTAGCTGACTGGAGCAATCTATTGATCAGCTCCCGTCCCTCAAACAGGATGGTGTCCTGGAATAGTCTGAACGTTTTAGGTTTTACCGGGTCATCTGGTGACCCAGACTTCACTTTTAAGGCCAGATGTTCCAGATCTGTCTGAGAGAGGAGTGGAAGAGTTTGAAGAAAGTATGGGAGGTCAGGTGGGCCTGTAACCTGGCTGAGGGTCATAGCGGCCTGCTGGTGTTTAATGAATCATAGATCCCTTCTACTTTGTTGATAAAAAAGCAGGCCAGATCTTCGCATTGCGAGTCGGCGACTATTGTGCTGTTCGTTCCCTCAGGTGCTTTGGTCATATCTTTTATCAGGGAGAAAATGGTTTTAGAGGGATTAGGGGTAGAGTTAATCAAATTGGTGTAGTAGGCTTTTGTTTTTTTTATGAGTCTGTGGTAAGCTTTGGTGGCAGATCTATAGCTGATCTTTGCAAGAGGGTCGTAAGAACGTCTCCAGGCACGCTTGAGAGTCTTGCAGTGCTTTTTTTCTTTTGCTAGTGTCTCGGAGTACCATAAATGCGACTGTTCGCGTTTAGGCCGGGACATTTTCCTAGGGATAAAGTGATCTAATGACTTATTGATCCACCCCCTGTAGGCTTTATCTGCATCCTCCAGATTGCTGGGCCAGTCGGGGCAAGAGGTTTTAAGTCTGGACTCGAAATGGGGGACGTCTAATTTATGCCATGGACGCCTCCAAAGGGGGGGAGGGCTTCTGCAGAGAACTGGCAGATATACTAATAGAGATGTGAATAAGAAAGTGGTCTATCGAGCTAAGGGGAGAGGGGGCATGAGCTATGATTCCCTCGATGTTAGAGAACACAGGGTCTAGCAAATGGTCTGACAAGTGAGAAGACCCTTTAACTAACTGAGTTAGCTGACAGGCCTCCAGATCGCCCAGGAAGTTCGATATGGCCGGGGAGTCAAGGCACTCCAGGTGAAGATTTAAGTCACCCAATATGCTGAAGTTGGCTGACTGTAGGGCCAGGGCCGAGATGGTCAAGGCCAGAGATTCTTGAAAGGTGCTCGCTGGCCCAGGGGGGCGGTATATCAGGAGCCCTGAGAGGGTGAAAGTGTCTGAAATCCTGATCTTAAACAAGGCACATTCACAGTCAGCCACAGTTGTGGGGGAAAGGGTGCAGGAGTAGATAGATTTAAAAATCACAGCCAATCCACCTCCCCTACCCTTCGGCCTATTCTGAGTACGTATTGAATAGCCTGTCGGGAGGGCCAAGGCTGGGATGGCCGATGAATCGCTAACTAACCAAGTTTCAGTTAGAAATAGTAAGTCGGGGGACCGGTCCATAAGGAGCTCAAGAACATCTTCATGATGTTTAACTAGAGACCTGCAACTCAGACTTTGTACGTTAAGGTTCACAGGTTTTCCGTCCACTGGTGCTGTCACTAGTGGAGTCTGAGGGACCTCCGTAGCCCTGAACCTGCAATGGTTACACCACAAACATTGGGTATCAGGGTGCCAGAGATGAGCCGCAATGGACGCCCGACTACGGAGAGCAAACAGCTCCTCTCGAGCGTAAGGGGCCATCGGCGGTGTCTGCCGACCAGGGGTCCTGGCGTCGGGCGTCGGACAGGCGTGGACGGGCGCAGACGCGTGCATCCGCTGCGCGGGAGTGGGAGATGCTGGTTAAGAGGGCGCCGGTCCCGCCTCTGGCGGAAGTGTTACACCTTCGGGAGGCCGGGCACAGGTCTAACAACTCCCTCCACACAATCGGCACCAGCCGTGGTGGAACGAGGCGCAGAACAGGGTGAGCGTAGCTAAGCAACAAAACACTTTTAAACAATACACGTTTTCTCAAAACAATTCTGTCCTTAAAATCACACTGTTACCGCCGCTAGTGCCATGCACATCAGGCGCTTCCGCTGCGCAGGAGTGGCAGATACTGGTTACGAGGGCGCCATTCCCGCCTCTGGCGGAAGTTTTACACCCTCAGGGGGCCGGGCACAGGTCTAACAACGCCCTCCATACAACATGATCACACGCAGATAGTATGTGGAACTGGCTACGGGCACGTGTGCCAAGCCCCTTCATTGGCATTGCCACATGTACAGTGATGCCTGTGCTGGTTGGTGCTGGCAACAACTTGAACAGGTTTTCAAAGGGAGGGAGGCGAAAGGACACTATTTACCACTCAAGGTGGTGGAAGGTCCAGTAGCAGCTTAGTGTCCGTACTAAGTACTAGAGATACCAACAAAAGGAGAGGGTGCTGCACTGTTCCTGGAAAGAGATGAGGATTAAAGGAAGGTTTTTAAGAAAAGATTTGCCTGGCGTGACCAAGGGTGTTACAATGGTACCCTGGGGCATCCATTATGTTGGATGTAATTGCCTCACACACCCCGAAGAGTGTCATGCTTCATCATCGGCGGTTGCTCCTCGTCGGGGAGGCGGTGCAACCCCCGACGGGCTCACCACAAAGAGGGGCTCTTTGGCGGAGATCTTTTTCCAACTGCCTTTTGGTGAAGTGGGGGTATGTGGGCAGGATGGTGTATTCCTATTGAACTGGTTAAAATTGTAGCTAGGGGTACCTGAATTACCTTTATTCTGGGGGTCCTCTGGCTACAGTTAAAAGGTGGGGCTAGCTTCCTAGGTGTCTACTAGTTAGGGTTGTGTGACCCTAGAAGAGGCTAGAAGTGCATGTGGTCAACATGTTTCTCGCTAGGGCTATAGTAACCGCGATTCTTCAGGACCAAAGTGAAAACAACAACATGCTAATCTCATATGTGTTGTATTAGTTACCTTAGTGGATCCTCCTATGCCTATACATAGAGAAGGGATAAGGAAACAGTCATTATATTCAATTCAAATATGTGGGTCACAAGAATGCCAGGGAACAATTGTATACATATATACTAACATGCTGGTGGTACTGAGGGTGAATATCCACATCCATCGCGTGCCAAGTGTACTGAGCGTGCAATGTCCAAGGTGAGTAGCACACACAATGACTAGAACTGTGACTAGGACTGTGAAAAGTGAGGGTAATGTTTAAAAACATGGAGATTTTGTGTTAAAAATGTAGCAGCATATCCATGATTGTCTTCCTGTAGTGTTTGCAATAATTGGCAGGTCTAAAGTGCAGGCACCAGTGGTCAGTTTAAACAAAATAAAGCAAGCAACATGCACTGTGACCTTGTTAAAATTGCAGCAGTCTATCCATGGTTGCCTCCCTGTAGTGTTTGCAATGATGGGCAGGTCTAGAGTGCAGACACCAGTGGGCAGTTTAAAAATTGAAGTAACCAACATACACTGTGACCTGTGAATGCAAAACCGACACTAGACCCACTTAGTATATTACCCTACTCACCTAATGGTCATATATTAGAGGCCACATGAGGGATCGGCGGTCTGGTACTCCAGAGTTGAGCCCTTAAAAATTGGCTAGATAGGAGGTGGACAAAAGGGGGAAAGGGAGCGTCCCTGTGTTACAAATGAGTGGGCTGCCTCGAGCCCAGTAATCAGTGTGGGACAAGGGGCTCCGCGCATGTCCTGCGTGTAGCGCTAAGCTCACTCACCTTCAGCGCTCCGAGTCCGTGTGTGTAGACCTACCCCTCACCGCCGAGCTCGAGTAGATGACTGAGCTCGGCGGCGGGGCTATTTCAGCAACAACGGACACCCTGCGCGTCGCGTCTGAGTCCCGCCCACTGTTTGTAGATCACGTGTTCGCGGCCGGTTTTGTAGAGGCCATCTTAAGAAGGTGTCGGGGTAGCGGAGTGCACTGGCTTTGGTACCGCTAATTACGCTATGGGGGCATAATGAAGAGTACCAAGCTGTAATGCAGACAAGTCTGGGGCAAGTATGCATAAGGTGTCAGGGGATGCAATAAAATGTATAGTAATGTATACATTAACGAAGCAAAAAGGTTAATGTATGTAAGCATAAAGGTTCGCCTGGTGTGGGGCATCTATCAGTTGCTTGGACTGATGTGCTGTAGATCACTAAACATATTCAGATAACCCCCAGATGATTAAGGTGTGAGTGGGTTTTTTTTTTAAAAAAACCAAAGATTAACCAGACCATGTATAAGCCTTCCAGTGTCTGAATAAGGTACCTGTGTCTGCTTGGAACAGGGAGCATGTGGGTAGGGGGACCAATAGGTGGGTTTAGGTCAACAGTGGCAACAACATGGGTGGGTAGTATCCTCGTGTATGGTGTCTAATCATAGGGAAATGGTTGGTAACAGTGTCACATGGGGGAACTCCAGGGGTTACAATGAATGCCAGGGAATGTCTTCATTCAGCCCCTGTTTGTCAGAAGACAGCCGATGCACCCATCTCTGTTCCTTGTTGAAAAGGGCTTTTGTAGGGCAGTTAGGGCTGGATTCCAAAACTACCCATTTCAAAGAATTCTCATCGTGGTTAGATTCCACGTAGTGTTTGCACATTTTAGTGTGAGTTTTTTTGCAGCGGAAATTGCTCCGGTGTTCTATGATTCGGGTCTTGACGGGGCGGGTGGTCATCCCTATGTACTGTAGACCACACGGGCACACTAACAAATATATACAGTGTGATGTGTTGCAATTTGTGTGTTGCCTGAACTCCCATTTGAAGGTCTCTGAGAGTTGTATGGTTTTGGCAGTCAGGGTGTATCTGCAGACCCCACACATACCACATGGGTAGTGGCCCGTCACTGGCGGTAAATTGTAAATTTAAACTTTATTGTTTAGTTAGTTAAAACCATAACAATTTGATATATTTCGCACACATTATAAAAATGTATAAATTATCATTTAAAAAGGATTAAAAATATTTTATAAGAGCAAGAATTGAGAGTCAATGCTTTTCCAGATTATTAACAGTTGAGATCTTCCTGTTTTTTAAGATATTTCTCAAATGCTTGCAAGAACTTCACCAACTTGCAATGCATTCGAGGGGCAGTTGTATCCAAGCTTCCAATTATAGCAGATCTACATGTTCGTAGCTTCTTGATCCGAAAGCTTTGCTTTAAAAAGTATGAACGTTCTTTAGACAGCTTCCTACAGTGGCAGATTATGTGTATTAAATCTTCTTTGGGGCTACCACACAATCGACATTTTACAGCTACATGCTGTTTCCAAGCTGGTTCCTCTGCCAATGTCGGGAATTTGCCAAATCTCAGTAACATCACCTTTCTTTTAATGAAAATGGAATATGTTGTTTCCAGGTACACTGCTGGGGTTAGTGTTTTATAGCCGTTTATCACAGCCCAGGAGTGCGAGCGATGGGAAAAAATCTCTTTGTCCAATACCAATGAATGGAGTTTGGCCGCTTTATTTAATGCCTGTTTTAGTGCTGCAAATGACAGATTTTTATCCCATAGGGTTTTTGAACAAGTCACCTCCAAAGCGTGCGTGAGGAACTGATTTGCTTTGGATTTTTTTTGGGATTCAAGCTCTTGCCATAGGTGTGTATTAAGGTTATTGTTAGTTGCTTTTTGCTTGATCTGATACCATACCTTGATATAGGAGTATAATCTGCCCACAGTTTCGTTTTTTATTCCAAATTCTAGTCGCATTTGGGCTGGCGACGCCATCCTGGGTAATCGTAAGACCTTCTTGTAGATTTTTGTTGTTAAACTGTTAAGTAGGACCATATCCTTTCCATGCAATGCCTCACTTGCATAGGACAGTGTTGGAAGAACTTTGTTGGCCATTACAATGATTAAAGGTTTAAGTGATGGACCTTCAAGTTTTTTTGTCAATGTACTTAGTCCGAATATCAGGGCACCCGCTCTTTGCGTCAGATATTTCTTCTGTTCTTTAAAATCAAGCTTATCATCCAGATAGAAACCCAAATACTTGTATGCTGAGACTCTCTCTAATGGTTTTCCTTTTAGCCAGATGTTACAATTAGATCCACGGCGATTGGTTATCAACATGGATTTGGTTTTTGAAACATTTAAAGCCAACTTATTTGCCAACAGAAATGTTGAGAGTTCAGTAACTAATCTGGTTATACCAACTTTCGTTAGGCTCATGAGTACTATATCATCAGCGTAAGCCAAGTGGGACAGCTGTAGGTCTCCTAATTTAGGTGGGTGAGCATTACAATTGTTCAGTTTCACGGTGAGATCCGAGATGAAGAGATTAAATAGATGAGGGGCAAGGACACACCCCTGTTTGAGTCCAATTGATGTAAAGACTTTTCTCGACAACCGTGTGCCATCCCCAATTTTTACTTGCGACCAAGTACTAGAATAAAATAACAGCAAACCCCTTAAAATATTCTCCGGTATTGCCCATGCTCTCAATTTCGACCACAATAAGTTACGGTCCACACTGTCAAATGCGGCCTGAAGATCAATAAAACACAGGTTCAGGTCCCGTTTGCTGGTAATACACTTCTCCGCGATCATAGTGATAGATAGGATATTTACTGTTGTACCTATCCCCTTCCTGAACCCTGTCTGATTAATGGGTATCAGCTCTTTTTCACTTGACCAATTGACCAAATCATTTAAGAGAAGCGTTGCAAAATATTTTGCCTCAACGTCCTGCAATGCTATTAGGCGATAGTTATTTGGATTTGATCTTTCACCACCTTTGTAGATTGGCGTAAATATGGATCCTTGCCAGCTTTCGGGTACTCTGTTCCAGTTTTGCACCTCCAAAAATAGTTGCGCCAGACAGGGTCCCCAGAATTCCGGAGCATGTTTGTAAGCTGCTTGCGGGATACCGTTCGGGCCTGGCGCCCCATTGGGTTTAGCTTTTTTGATCAGTTTAATGATCTCTTCCGCCGTATATTGTTTATTCTGAGGAACAGTGCTGGATACGTTACAGGGATCAGTAGTCAAAGGTTGTCTCCCTTGTTCTTCTGCGGGGCACATTTTGTTTTGACTGTTTAGACCAAGAGTGCTGCTCTGAGTTTTTTTCACGATATCTGTAAATTTAATAGCAAGAAATGATGCCCACTCCGATTCCTGCACATTTGATATGAGGGAGTTACAGGGTCTTGTTAACTGGTTTATGGTTTGCCAAAATATATTGGTATTCTGGAGTTTTGAACTGAAGATTAATTTGGACCAAAAACTCTCATTAGTTGACCTTTTATGTTCCCAGACCTTATTTTTATATTCTTTTCTTTGTATGCGGAAGCTGGCCCATTGACTGGTACCACGGTCAGTCAACTTTATCTTCCTTTGAGTTTTCTGAAGTTGTCTACGCAGGTCTTGTAGCTCTTTCGGATGTTGTTGCTGTGGTCCATCTATACTGGATTTCATAACTGGCAACTTCATTTTTTGTTTTAGTTTTAACAGAAAATGGGACCATGCTTGAATCGCATCCGTTGATGCATTTCCGATCTCACTCAATGTGTCCTTCATTATAGTGAACCACTTGTGATCATTGATGTTGGACCAATTTATGCGTTTCAGGTTAACATAACTTAGCTGACCTTCTAACATGTATGACAGTTGCAATCTTTCCTTATTGAGGTTGATTTTAGTGTGTTGCATTGCATGGTCACTCAACAGGGTAAACTCAATTTGAAAGCTGATCACCAAGGGGATTATTGAAAGACTGACCATTGTAAAGTCCAAGGTGGATTGGGAGTGTGGACCATAATATGTTTTACTGGGGGGTTGATCTTCAGGAAACCTCCCATTCAGTGCACGCAACCCAAGAAACTCCAGTTCAGTCACTAGTTCGGTTGCTAGTCGATCCTTCCGTGTTCCAAGACCACCTTGCATCTGTTGAGGAACACCCCAATGGATGTTATCAGCTGATAATTTATCATCCTCATCCGGTGTTAAGATCAAGTTGGAATTAAAGTCACCCGTGATTATTATATTGGATAGTGGGTCTGAGGATCGAAGGTCAGTAATGACGTTGCACAATATCGCATTCTTCAACTTTTTCTCCTTAATTTTGGGTTGCGTGTAATAATTAACCAAGATTGTTGGCTTAGAATTCTTTGTGTGTTGATCTGATAGTTTGATTAGCTGAATACTAGGATCTGGTGATTGTAGTTGAACTGAGTTAATTTTTAGAGATGAGGACACATATACTGAAAGGCCACCCATGGCACGTCCATGGCTCTTACTTTTCGCGTCACTGGCGGTAGATGCCATAGGGTTTGTTGGGTTTCTTTTCTCACAAGTTTAGGCCTAGTGCTGATCAAGATGTCTTTTAAATTCTGTGACCTCTTGAACGCAAACCTGGGTGCATCTAGAGTCATATCTCCTGTGTTGAGTATGCCCCAATGGTGTTTAATCGTGTTCCTGATTTTATTGGACAGGGGGGTAAATGTGGTTACACAGGTGATTGGTTGGTCCTCCACAGGGGCTCTCTCCTGTCGTTCAAGCAGGGCTTCTCGGTTGTTGTTTCTGGCCCGTTTTCTTGCTTTGCGGACATCACTTTTGGGATAGCCCCTGTCTAAAAGGTTCCTTGAGAGAATTGCAGACTCCTTCTTATAATCAGACACGGCGCTACAATTGCGCCTAATTCGTAAGAATTGACCAAAGGGTAAATTGGTACGTAAGGCCCTTGGATGGTGACTCTTGTAGTGCAGTAGGCTGTTGCGGTCTGTGGGTTTACGGTACATGGTGGTACTTATAGACCCTGCTTCCAATTTGATGGTTAGATCCAGGAAAGCAATTTCCTGAGATGAGGCTGCCATAGTGAAGTGTAAGTGAGGGTTAAGTGTGTTGACCCATACTAGGAACACTTCGTGTGAATTAGGTGGACCGCTCCACAGGATAAGGATGTCGTCTATGAAGCGTTTCCACATTTTGATGTGATTCAGAAAGGGATTGGACTCATGATGTATATGGGTATCCTCAAATTTGGCCATGTACAAACAGGCTACCGAAGGGGCGAAGGTACTGCCCATAGAGGTCCCCTGGGTCTAGTGGAAGAACTTGCCTCTATATTCGAAATAATTTTCCGTCAAGGCTAGGGTAGCGCACTCCATGATAAAGGTTTGGGGAGTGTGGGAGCTCCAGGATTCTTGACCCAATCTCTCCTCGATTACCTCTAGAGTGGCCCTCTGGGGGATGTTTGTGTAGAGGGCTTCAACATCTAGGGTAATCAGGAGGTCGATCTCTTCTGAGTCCTGGACTGTATCCAGTATTCTTAGAACATCTGTGGTGTCCTGAATGTATGAGGGGATGCTCTTCACCAGTGGTTGTAGGAAGTGGTCACAAAATTGTGAGAGAGGCTCTAACACCGAGTCTATTCCCGAGACAATAGGCCTCCCTGGTACTGGTCTAGTGGCTTTGTGAATTTTTGGCAGGATGTAGAAATAAGGTACCCTCGGGTCCTTTTTCATGAGAAATTCTGCCTCCTTTCTGCTTATCCATTGGTCACATTCAGCGCTGGTAATCAGGCTTGTAATCTTGGTTTGTAGTCTTGCGGTCGGGTCACTAGTGATTGGAGTATAATATCTCTGGTCACTGAGTTGTCTAGTACATTCCAACTCATAATCCACAGTATTCATTAGGACAGTGGCTCCCCCTTTGTCTGCCTGTTTGATTGTGATTGAGGGGTCATTGGCCAGTGATTTGAGTACAACCAACTCATTCTTAGAGATGTTTGAGTGAGGTGTCTGTCGGTTGAGTTTGTTGATGTCTCTCAGTACTGCTTGTTCGAAAGTCAGCACTTCGTTGGGGACCATTCCATTGTGAGGTGTAAAAGTTGAGGGATTGTGAAGTCCTGAATCTTCCGTGGGTTCACTGGGTTTACCTTCAAAGAAGGTTTTCAACCTTATTTTCCTAAAAAAGGCTTTGAGTTCCCTGGTTTGTAGGAACGGATCGATCCTAGGTGTTGGGACAAAGCCCAAACCTTTTTGTAGGACTTCTTCCTCTCTTTGGGTCAGGAGGCGATCTGATAGGTTGACCACCAAACTTACTGTTGTCCTGACCGGCTCGTGCTCCTCGTATCCATCCCTTGTGGGCGTGTGTCCTCCCATTGGACTCTTTTCTCTGCTACGTTCCCTCTTTTTCGCCCTCGCTCTCTGCCCCAACCTCTGCCTAAAAAAGGAGGGTGTGAGGGGTTTTGTGGGGGGTAGAATGCAGGGTATTGTGCTGCAAAAGGGGGTTGGAAGTGTGGGAATTGTGGGTATTGCCAGAATGGGGGACCTGCAGGTTGTCCCTGATTTTGGTAATTTGGGAAGTTGTGTTGTCCCCGTCCCTTACCTCTTTTTGCCCTTGGGGGCATTTGTGCAGGATTATTATCCCCACTACTGTCCGAGCCACTATTTGAGCCCCTCCTTGACGAGGTCGTGCTGGAGTCCGAACTATAGTTGGTGCCCGGGGGGACATAGTCATCCCTTAAATAGGGGTAGACTTTCTCTTTGGAGAACTTTTTGATGTCCTTTTGTAATTTGACTAACTTTTGGTTCATAAGATACTCCTTATGTTCTGCCATTTCTTTGTTGATCTCAGCCAATTTAGTTTTGAAGCCCGGGTTTTGTACCGCAGTCTTCAGAGCAGCCTCCGCTGCTTGTATTTTGACTAGAAGTGCGTCCGCTAGTCGTTTAGCTGTGTTGACTATAAGGATGAGGAGGTTGTGGGTACACTTCCACGAGACCTGTGACCATTCCACTTTAAATTGTCCATCCTCCCAGAATATTCTTGGGAAGTTCTTGACGATCAGTCCATTGGGTGCAATTTTTGCTTTAAAGTATTGAGCCATCATTGCTCCATGAATTGTTACCCTAATCCATTCCAACTTTAGACCTGCCAATTATTGCAAACACTACAGGAAGACAATCATGGATATGCTGCTACATTTTTAACACAAAATCTCCATGTTTTTAAACATTACCCTCACTTTTCACAGTCCTAGTCACAGTTCTAGTCATTGTGTGTGCTACTCACCTTGGACATTGCACGCTCAGTACACTTGGCACGCGATGGATGTGGATATTCACCCTCAGTACCACCAGCATGTTAGTATATATGTATACAATTGTTCCCTGGCATTCTTGTGACCCACATATTTGAATTGAATATAATGACTGTTAAGCATGGGCGGAAAATCCGTTCCGCTCGCGGATTTTGCGGATTTTCGGGAAATCCGCAATCCGCGAGATTTGCGAATCTCCCGCAAAATCCGCAAATCCGCGAGCAGCGGATTTTGCTCGCACTGCTCGCACTGTTCGCGTGAGTTCGCGTGAGTTCGCGCCCCGCGAATAAGTGCAAAATTGCAGAAATACGATCTTAGCAAAACTGAAAGTAACTACTTACCAGGTTCAAAAGTTCAGGCTCATCATTAGTAGCCATTTCCTGTAGTGCTTCCTGAGGGGCCCCTCCAGAGTTCAGTTGCCAGTTGAAACTATTATGTGACCCTGCTCTGAACCTCAGAATAGTTACACATATGCCACAAAGGTCCTGAATTACAGCTAAGGGAGACAAGCAGGAGCCAGGCTGGAAGTTAAAATCCATTAATCAGCCCCTAATTCATTATTGTCAGTTGGGGCAGGGCAGGTGTTGTAACTAATTTTGCAACAATGAAAGCACTTAGCAAGTGCAAAAGATCACTAATCAGGGCGCACTAAGGAAGCAGGTGCCAGCTAAAAAAATATTCTGTGACACATTAATCAGCCCCAAATTAATTCAGGTCACTTGAGGCAGGGAAGGTGTGCTTTGCTTTGCCGAAAATAATGTACACTGGACAACCAGAGGGTGTGGTGATGAAACAGAGGGTGGCATGGGTGGGCCAGAGGGTGGCATGAGTAGTCAGAGAGTGGCAGTGGTGACAGAGAGTGGCAGTGATGAAGAAGAGTGTCCCAAACAGGCTGGACACGTAGAAACAACAAGTTCGCGAAACTTGCGACCCGACAGGTAAGTTCGCAATTTGCGAAAGTGTACAAAACCCTCGCGAACTGGCAGAAACACGGGCGAACACAAAAAAAAAAATAATCCGCAAATTCGCGGGAATTCGCGGATTTTGCGGATTGCGAATCCGCAAGTCCGCAAAATTCGCGAACGCGAGATCCGCAAAATTCGCTCATGCTTAATGACTGTTTCCTTATCCCTTCTCTATGTATAGGCATAGGAGGATCCACTAAGGTAACTAATACAACACATATGAGATTAGCATGTTGTTGTTTTCACTTTGGTCCTGAAGAATCGCGGTTACTATAGCCCTAGCGAGAAACATGTTGACCACATGCACTTCTAGCCTCTTCTAGGGTCACACAACCCTAACTAGTAGACACCTAGGAAGCTAGCCCCACCTTTTAACTGTAGCCAGAGGACCCCCAGAATAAAGGTAATTCAGGTACCCCTAGCTACAATTTTAACCAGTTCAATAGGAATACACCATCCTGCCCACATACCCCCACTTCACCAAAAGGCAGTTGGAAAAAGATCTCCGCCAAAGAGCCCCTCTTTGAGGTGAGCCCGTCGGGGGTTGCACCGCCTCCCCGACGAGGAGCAACCGCCGATGATGAAGCATGACACTCTTCGGGGTGTGTGAGGCAATTACATCCAACATAATGGATGCCCCAGGGTACCATTGTAACACCCTTGGTCACGCCAGGCAAATCTTTTCTTAAAAACCTTCCTTTAATCCTCATCTCTTTCCAGGAACAGTGCAGCACCCTCTCCTTTTGTTGGTAACAACTTGAACAGTGCACACCATTAAAACTGAAACTGAAAAACCAGCATACGGAGACAACTGCTGAGCAACATGGAGGTAGCCGGAGCAAGTACTGAGGTCACCCAATATGCAAACAGAAGTGTCCGTGAGTTGCAGTGCACTGAGGTTGTGGCACTAGAGCTGAGAACGCTCATGTGTACAAATTGTCTAGGATTGTGTCCCTTCGGGATATACCTGATGCAGCTGCAGTGGGGTGTGTTACACCTGCATCATCTTCCTCATCATAGTCCCAGGTGTTCCCCACAGCCTGAGGTGACATTGCTGTGTAAGCTCTCCACAGCACAAAACTCAATCAGTAACGGTCCATGGGTTGCGGTGCACTGAGTGAGTGGCACCTGGAGTGCTGAGCAGGGTAATAGGCAGATGATGGCATCCACGACAGGTGTGAGCAAATCCGTTAGTCTGCCAGTATAACTGTTTCAACTGTGGCAGGTGGCTGATGGAGGTAGTCCTGGTGATGGTGGCGTGTCGCATGTGCCTCCTGCGGTGATGCGACGTCCAGGCCGGTCAGGACTCAATCTGATGTGTGAGCCCTGATGAACCGCAATTGAGGCTGGAGGCAGCGGACAGCACCGGGCCACAGACACATGGCATTGCTGACCCCAAGGCCATCGTCTCAGAGGCCATCCAATATTCAATCAGACAGGGTCCCTGACTTGAGCTGCACAGAGTTAGTGGTCCCGGATGCACAGCAGCAGGAACAGGCACACTTCCATGGGATGTTGACTTGCGGTCGACTGAGGTAGAGCAACGCGGACTGAGCGGGTCCTCGATGATGTCCAAGGGGAATGTGGTGGATGGTTGCGGGGGACAGTGGAAGGTGTTTTCCAGGGCATGATGCAGAGGGCAGTAGCCGTCGGAAGCAACGAATGGAGGAGTGGAATGCTACAGCCTTGTTTCCACCACCAATTTGGTATCAGCTACATGAGGATGTTGCCTACCCCCTAGTCCATAGACTCAGACACCACCAAAGTTCAACCAGAGAGTGTCCATGAATGTCGGGGAACAGACTTAGTGGCACTGGGGCTGAGAGGGGATGCAGTCTGCAATGAGGCCCGTACAATGATATGAACTCTGCCTTTGCTAAATAAAGACTCAGTTCCAAACGTGAGACCTACTTAACCGCAGTGTAGGCTGGAGGCAGCGGTCAGCAGTAGCCAACAGCCACGTGTTGTCGTCTCACGATGCACAGAGTGAGTGACACCAGAGCAGTTGTCAGTAGTGTTCGATCACCTCTGTAACGATAATCCTTTTTTTCCTCTGGACTGAAACGCATCTTCCTCTTACACCTCTCCTTGCGTGCAATGATATGTACAAGCTACATATCCGCGATCTTCCCTACTGGCTGGGGTGACATGGTTGCATCCACTGCCAATTACACTCCAAACACCAGCAGTGTGTGTTGACATGGATATGTGTGTGGTCTGCATACTGCAGTCTGGCCCTCACATCCACGCCACACTTGGCATGCTCTACCTTCTTATTCATCGGTCACTTGCCTCCTTCGCACATGCCTGGTCCCCACCTCTGCCCACATTCTGCTATTGTGTGGCCGAGGTGCCATGCCGTTGATGGCTAATGTACTTGGCTGGCTAAGGTTCTCACAGTAAGTTGCGCTGTCGTGTCTGGTGGTTGTGCATTTTGTTTGGCATGTTGTATGGGAGCTAATGACGTGTGCATTCCCAGTGTTGTGAGTTACCTGATTGTGGGGCTGAGCTGTGTGGTGTGTTCATTTGGTATTTGCCAACGAGCAGTGCATTTCCGTGAGTGCCATCCAGGTAGCACTAGTTGATGATGGACTGTCGGAAGATGTAGTGATCATGCACACTGCTTGGGTGACTGGCCATCGACGTTGGTTTAGATTCCCCGTTGGTCCGCCATTTCCAGGACATTGATGGAATACGTGTGCTTTCTATTGGTCGCTGTCTTTGTCTGCGCTCCTCAGTGTTGGTCGGGGGGGGGATCCTGTGGGGGGGGTCGGTGGGTGTTGTGGCCCTCTTCGTTGTCCGTGCTGCATGATCAGTGGCTCCATGGCATCTGTTGTTATTCAGGTGTGGCTCTGGGCTAGACTCCCTTTTCTGGTTCAGGCTGTCGTCTGACTTTACACCAGGTCAGAGCAGGTGTTAATTTCCTGCTGCTAACTTGCCTTATCTCATTTTTGGGGATCTTATCACCTATCTGGCTGGTCGTTGTGAATGTTGCGGTGTGGTGTTGTCACAACTTTTTGCACGGGAACACCTACTCTGCATCTCATTAGCGATAGTTGCAGGGGTCATATTTGGCGATGTATTTTCGTGGCTGCTATCGCAGATAATCTGGTGATATGGGCTGTTAGCACCAGTTTGTGAATGGGGCGTAAGTTTTATCGCAACTTTGGCTGCGATAAAGTGCAGATAATGCAGCAATAGTTCCTTGAGAATATGCCACATTGAGTCCCAACATCTTTAATGAGGAAGAAGACTATGTTCATGTAGTGGCTTTCCAATTTAAAAGGGTAGTGGGTGGCATGCAGGGCATTCAGAAGTCTCACTGTACCTATAGTTCACCTTTCCCCACAACCCCCATGCTCTGCTCCCTTTATCTTGGTGGGGATATTCAGGAGTTTGGCGGGGCTTCAACGATGATGCCCCTGTCATGCCATGCACCTGTAACTGGGAAGCTGTGGCTGGGCTTTGTGATCTACGCCCCTCACTACACCCCTTTTTATGATCTGTTGAACTTTCCACAGCCTATTCTGCCCTTTGCCAGGTGAAGGAGGCTTTGGGTCCCGCAGACATTGCCTTATGAGCTATGATCCCAACGGCCCCAAACATATTGTTTTGTGGGTGTCCGGTTTGGGCACTGGGGCACTCACTTAAGGCCATGGGGGATAGGGTCCTGGGGTCATAAAGGCTCAGAGAGGGGGCACATGCCCTCCTCCCCTCAAAATAAAAAATGACCACAGGGATGGGTCTTCCCGGACCCTAAAGGCTTAGGGGCACCTCCCCTCTGCTTTAAAAGTATATGACCCCAGGGGATGGGTTCCTCTGAGCCTGTAAAGGCTCAGGAAGGGGTCTACATGATTCAAATGATTCTAAAAATGGGTTTCCCTGTGGGCGCCGGGACAGCAAAATGATTAATAAATAAGCAGCAGGAGACACTGACATTTTATTTACTGCTCCTTGAAGACCAAGGACCAATATTATTTTGAGCTTGGTGGGACCCCTAGAATAGGGAAGGACACCACTAATCCTTTTTTTAAAATATTGTCACAGAGACTTGTTGGTTTTATACAAAAAATATATGTTTCAGAATTTTTCTTCTAACATTTTTCAATCCACAAAATGTAATAATAAAAACTATGCTAAAAGAAACACTCGGACATTTCTTTTCATTAAAACTTTATTAAACTTTTTTATAATATTCACAATTATTAAACATTGCATGTTGACGCTTTGACTAAGTCAGTAAACCTGCTTTAGGGCAGCCAGGACAAAACATATAAAATAAATGAAGGGGAGGCCCGCATGGCCCTCAGCTCCCACTCCGGGGCTAAACATAACAAATAGGTGTGCCTGCTGGGCCTACCGATGCAGGGGGCCCGGATAGCCCACTGCAGCCCCGGTGTCCGACACTCTCTCTGGGCACATAAAAATATGAATGCCGATGGACCCGCCACGCCCACTCACCCCCGGGAACAGCCACCTCCCCGGGATACTTACAAATATGTATGGCCTGTCTGCGTACTTCCCCGGGTCTAAACATATAAAATTAATGTGAGGGGACCCGTGTGGCCTCCGGCAGCCTGACCGCCACTCATAGGGCACTCAAACATGTGTGCGGACAAGCACGGTGAGCACCACCACCTCCCCAGGGCTAACCATATAAAATTAATGCGAGGGGGGCCAGTGTGGTCCCCGCAGGCCCGGGAACCGCCATCTCCACAGTGCAAATATGTATAAATGAATGCGAGGGCCCACATGGACCCCTCCAGCCCCAGGAACCACCACCTCTCCGGGGCACTTAAAAAAATATGCGGAAGGGCCTGCTGGGCCCGCCCGCACCCCAGCGACTACCACCTCCTGGAGCTATACAGATAAAATTAATGCCTGTCTGTGAGGCCCCTTCAGCCCCTGGGACCACCACCTCCCCAGGGCTGGGGCACACCGCACCCCAGCAACTACCACCTCCTGGAGCTATACAGATAAAATTAATGCCTGTGAGGCACCTTCAGCCCCTGGAACCACCACCTCCCCAGGGCACTTAAAAATATGTTTGCAGGTGGGCCCACCCTCTTACCGGTGCTAGCCATATAATATTAATGCGGTATGGCCTGTGTGCCTCCTCCTATGTCTCCAGGGACTGCCACCTCCCAGGGGCACTTATAAATATGTATGCACGTGGCCCCATTTGGCCCTGCCTGGGTCCGGGGGACTGCCACCTCCCTGGGGCTAAACATATAAAATTAATGCGAGGGGACCTGTGTGGCACCCACAGCCCCAGGGACAACCCCCTCCCCGGGGCTAAATACATAAAGTCCCGGGGTTTGCCACCTCCCCGGGGCTGAAATAAATAAATGTAGATGGTCCATCCCAGACCCCTTGTCTCTGGAACCGGTACACAGTCAAAATATCGAGTTTACATTTCGACCTACCAAAATATCGTGTTTGAAATTTCGAAGGTGCAGAATATCGTTGTCAAGAATATCGTTGGACAGAATATCGACCCTAAGGTAAGTAATATCGAAATTCTTTATATCGATGTAATTAATATCGAAGTTAGTAATATCGATAGCATATATATCGATGTAACTAATTTTGATGACACTAATATCGATATTTGTATTATTTTTTTGTTTTTTATTATGTATGTGTTATATGTTTTATTCAAGTATTTAAAAAAAATTATATTATATGTGTATTAATTTTATATATTAATACATTTATTTATAAGTAAATTATATGTTTTAGTACCAGAGCAGGTTGTGGGTTTATAGGGGAATATGGTGGGAAGTAATTTAATTGTAATTATTAAAATATTTATTTATGTATAATTTATTTTGTAATTAATTATTAATTGGCAATTAAATATTTTATTTGATAAATTAATTATTTAATTGGTAATTAATGTTAATTTTAATTAAATGTAATGTTTTAGTACCGGAGCGGGTTGTGGGTTTATAAGGGAATAGGGTGGGAAGTAATTTAATTGTAATTAATACAATATTTTTTTATGTATAATTTATTTTGTAATTAATTATTAATTGGCAAATAATTATTTTAATTAATAAATTAATCATTTAATTGGTAATTAATGTTAATTTTAAATAAATGTTATGTTTTAGTACCTGAGCGTGTTGTGGGTTTATAGGGGTATTGGGTGGAAAGTAATTTTATTGTAAATATTTAATTATACATTTTTAGTTATGGATAATTAATGTATTAAATAATTATTAATTGGTAATTAATTATTTTAATAGATTATTTTTTAAATTGTCAATTAATATTTGTAATTTGTAAATATGTTTTAATAACTAGAAAAATTAATTAAATAATTGTTAAACTTTTTCTTTTTAAATATTAATTTGTATAATGTATTTTAATTTTTAATATTGATTTACATTTAAATAATATTTTATTGTTATGATAAATAATTTATTTTTTAATATTTATTATTTGGTGAGTAATATTTAATAATTATTATTTATTGGTGTTTGTTGTTAATTTATTGTCAATTAATTATTCAAATGTAATTGGTTTTATTAAATATTAATTGTTTTGTATTGATGTTGATGTATTTGAAAAATTAATTATACATTATTTCAAATATAAACATTATTTAAAAGTATGCTAAAATAAAAATCTATGTTATTAAACGCTTTCCCTACTGTTGCACCCTTTGGAGTTTGAATAGTAATTTTTCACCCTACGCTATCCAAAGCTTTCCCTACTGTTGCACCCTTTGGAGTTGGAATTGTAATTTTTCCCCCTATGCTATCCAAAGCTTTCCCTACTGTTGCACTCTCTGGAGTGGGAATAGTAATTTTACCCCCTACACTATCCAACGTATTCCCTACTGTTGCACTCATTGGAGTGGGAATAGTCATTTTTACCTACCCGCTATCCAACGCTTTCCCTACTGTTGCACCCACTGGAGTGGGAATAGTAATTTTTACCCGTACGCTATCCAATGCTTTCCCTACTGTTGCACTCACTGGAGTGGGAATAGTATTTTTTACCCACCCGCTATCCAACGCTTTCCCTACTGTTGCACTCTCTGGAGTGTGAATAGTAATTATTCTCCCTACACTATCCAATGCTTTCTCTTCTGTTGCACCCTTTGGAGTTGGAATAGTAATTTTTACCCTTACGGTATCCAACGCTTTCCCTAATGTTGCACTCATTGGAGGGGGAATAGTAATTTTACTCCCTTACGCTATCCAACGCTTTCCCTAATGTTGCACTCATTGGAGTGGGAATAGTCATTTTTACCTACCCGCTATCCAACACTTTCCCTACTGTTGCACCCACTGGAGTGGGAATAGTAATTTTTACCCGTACGCTATCCAATGCTTTCCTTACTGTTGCACTCACTGGAGTGGGAATAGTAATTTTTACCCACCCGCTATCCAACGCTTTCCCTACTGTTGCACTCTCTGGAGTGGGAATAGTAATTTTACTCCCTACACTATCCAACGCTTTCCCTACTGTTGCACCCTTTGGAGTTGGAATAGTAATTTATACTCTTACGCTATCCAATGCTTTCACTACTGTTGCACTCACTGGAGTGGGAATAGTAATTTTTACCCAGCTGCTATCCAACGCTTTCCCTACTGTTGCACTCTCTGGAGTGGGAATAGTTATTTTTACCCACCCGCTATCCAATTTTTTCTCTACTGTTGCACTCTCTGGAGTGTGAATAGTAATTATTCTCCCTACACTATCCAATGCTTTCTCTACTGTTGCACCCTTTGGAGTTGGAATAGTAATTTTTACCCTTACGGTATCCAACGCTTTCCCTAATGTTGCACTCATTGGAGGGGGAATAGTCATTTTTACCTACCCGCTATCCAACACTTTCCCTACTGTTGCACCCACTGGAGTGGGAATAGTAATTTTTACCCACCCGCTATCCAACGCTTTCCCTACTGTTGCACTCTCTGGAGAGGAAATAGTAATTATACCCCCTACACTATCCAACGCTTTCCCTACTGTTGCACCCTTTGGAGTTGGAATAGTAATTTTTACCCTTACGCTATCCAACGCTTCCCCTACTGTTGCACTCACTGGAGTGGGAATAGTAATTTTTACCCAGCTGCTATCCAACGCTTTCCCTACTGTTGCACTCTCTGGAGTGGGAATAGTTATTTTTACCCACCCGCTATCCAATTTTTTCTCTACTGTTGCACTCTTTGGAGTGTGAATAGTAATAATTCTCCCTACACTATCCAATGCTTTTTCTACTGTTGCACCCTTTGGAGTTGGAATAGTAATTTTTACCCTTACGCTATCCAACGCTTTCCCTAATGTTGCACTCATTGGAGTGGGAATAGTCATTTTTACCTACCCGCTATCCAACACTTTCCCTACTGTTGCACCCACTGGAGTGGGAATAGTAATTTTTACCCGTACGCTATCCAATGCTTTCTCTACTGTTGCACTCACTGGAGTGGGAATAGTAATGTTTACCCACCCGCTATCCAACGCTTTCCCTACTGTTGTACTCTCTGGAGAGGGAATAGTAATTTTACCCCCTACACTATCCAACGCTTTCCCTACTCTTGCACCCTATGGAGTTGGAATAGTAATTTTTACCCTTACGCTATCGAACGCTTTCCCTAATGTTGCACTCATTGGAGTGGAAATAGAAATTTTTACCTATCCGCTATCCAACACTTTCGCTACTGTTGCACCCTATGGAGTTTGATTAGTAATTTTTAGCCTTGTGCTATCCAATATAATTTATATTTATTTATGTATTTTATAATATTTTTATTATGTTATATAATGTTGTGTTCAATTAATTATTTACATATTGAAAGTATATTTCATTGTTTTTATGTATTAAATATAAATATTTATTATTATTTCATGAGTGTTGATGTGTTTGTAATTTATAGTATTTGTTAATATTTTTAAATTAATTGAAAAAATAATAAATATTATAATTAATTGAATATATATTACACATTGTATGTTTAATTTTAAGTAAATGTTTAACATTAAATATGTATTATTTATTCATTTTAAACATTCTAAAATATTTTTACATAAGTTTAAATTATATACCAGTATCATTTACTTTATATTTCTTTTTTTAATAACAAAAAAACGATATATTTAATTACAATATTTTTAACATCGATATTTTAGTTTCGATATTTTTGTACTTACCATGTTGTAGATAGGGTGTCGATATACTTGCCTTCGATATTCCAGCGTCGATATTTTGTCTGTCGATATCCTGTATCTCGATATTCTGTCAGAGATTCTCTGGAACCACCATGTCCCCAGGGCTCAGTTTTATGATTGAGGGAGGCTGTGCACCCCCCTGGAGGACCCATAGATGGCCCTGAGGACAACCATCGCCGATGGCTGGCCGCTGCTAGCTCCTGAAGATTCCCTCCCTTATGCGTGCAGGGAAACAGATGAATACACTCCTCCTGCTATTTAATGCAGTTTCTTGCTTGTGACAGCAATTCTGTGTCCTGTGAGAGACGGGGTGCAGAGAATAGTGTCACAGCTTTTCCCACGGTATTGCTGTTCAAAGTTGTTTATAGGGTGATGGGTGGAAGCAAACAGACCAGTCAGAGGGTTTAGGGTTTAGATACTTGTTGAAGAGAAGAAGTTTCAGTTTCTTCTCAAAGTAAGGGAATTAGTGATTGTCAAGTAAATCCTGAGGCAGTGAGTTCCAGATTCCTGTCACATTAGTGGCGAAGGAGCTGGTGCAAGATTTGTCTTTTTTAAATTTTGGTGGAATCAAGAGAAGAATGTGAGAACTTCGGAGAGGCCTTCTTTTGACCAACTTTTAATGTATTTGATAGGTAGTCATGCAAGTGGTTTTGAGTAAAGCTTTCACTTCGATTGGTAGTCACTTGAGTTTCCTGAAACTGGAGTGATGTGGTCGAAGCTGCTCTTCCCCAAGAGTAGTCTAGCAGCTGTGTGAAATGTGGCTTTCAAAGGGGCTATGTGTGTTTTTGTGGCACCCATAATTATTGTGTTACCATAGTCTAACTTGGGGAGGATTAAGGATCGCACCACAGTTTTTTAGGTCTACAATAGGGATGAAGGGTTTGACTTAAGGTGTTTGAACATGTAGAAGGCACTGTTGGTAGAGGCATTTATATGCTTTTTCATGTTCAGGTGACTGTAGAGTGTAATTCTGGGGGATTTAACAGAGTTGTGGATGGATAGTTTGCAGTGTAAAGCAGTGAGGTGGTTGAGCCAGACGTCTACAGGGAAGGATTTTCCTTTGGGTTGGATACAAAGGAGTTCGGTTTTGTTTGGGTTGAGCTTAAGGAGGTTGCGGGACAGCCAGGATTAAACTGTGGAGAGAGTGCTTCTTAAGTGCTGGTTGTCTGTGACGGATGAGAGTTTCATGTAAAGTTGGATGCCAAAGAGATGGCAGGCAATTTCAACTTGATTCAGGATCATTACAAAGGTTCTATATAGAGGTTGAAAAGGGCCAAAGACAGGATTTACCCTTGAGGGACTCCTTGGAAGATTGTCTTTGCTTTTGAGGTTGAGTTGTTTAGTTTGATTAGCTGTGAGCGTTGTTTCAGGAAGGACATGTACCACTGTAGGAAAGTTCTGTTGATGCTTGTCCACTGTGAGAGGGTGTTTAGGAAGATGTCATGGTTGACAGTATGACAGGCAGCCGAGAGGTCCATGAGGACTAGGAGAGAGGCCTGACCATCACCCAGAGATCTGTGTAGGTCATCTAAGGTTTCAGCATTGCAGTCTCTGTACTGCATCCTTTCCTGAACCTAGATTGGAAGGCATTGTGTAAATTATATCTTTCAATATGGTTGCTGAGTTATGCAAGCACACATTTTTCAATGGGTTTGGCCAGGAGCGGGAGGTTAGTAATTGGTCTGTAGTTGTTAAGGTTATTCTGGTAGGCAACTGGCTTTTTTAAGAGGGAGTAACTTGATTGAGTTTGAGGGGTGCCATCATGAAGCTGCTTGATAGGGAGGAGTTGATGATCTTGGTCCACACTGGAGAGATGATGTGACAGAGATTGTTTTACCAGTACCACAGGGAGGGGGTCGGAGATGTGTGATGTTGGCTTCATGCTAAGAGTAATTCCAGGACTTCTTCTTCAGGGATATGGTTGAATTTTATCCAGGTTGCAGCATTTTTCCTTTGCAGGGAGTTGAGGATGGAGTATTATGTTGCAGGGAGTGGGGGACATCCATCATTTAGGGGAAGGCTTTGGGAGGGCCCTTTTTGCACAATGGGGCATCCTTGGTTCACGGTGTGTAGGTGGGTGGTTTAAGAGAGAGTTTAATTTTAGTGATTTTTGCAGTGCTTGGTAGATTTATTGATTCATTGTTGGGGGAAGAGGAGGTTTGCTGCTTGATGACGTTGAAGAGATCTATGGGACTGTTCCTAGACCGGTCCAGTTGGTCTAGGAAAAAATAGGCTTTTTGGGCCAGATGTAGGTAAATCCATTTTACCGATTCTAAAATACCGAATTTTACTGAATCGGTATTCTAGAATCGGTAAATGGAATGTAGGTAAAAATTCAGTAATTTTTACCGAATCAGTAAAATTCAGTATGGTAGACTCGGTATTTACCGAATCGGTATTCCATTTACCGAATCGGTATTCCCCATTCATTCCTATGGTCCTTTTTGGCCATAGGGTTGAATGGGAAATACCGAATCGGTAAATACCAAATCGGTAAATACCGAATAGGTAAATACCGAATCGGGAAAAAAAACCAAAAGTGAAACCTATGAAGGCAGCCAATCAGGTGCAAACACACTCCCCCTCCCTATCAGGAAGTGGCTACCCAGGCAGCTGCAACTAATTAGAAGGTTCTGGAGAGGCAGTCAGAGCTGAGCAGAGTCACAAAGCAGCAGGGAGAGTTTTTTGTAACTTTACAAACTGAAAAATGGCAAGCAGCAGTGAAAGCCAAAAGGCAGACAGGAAGAGGAAAATCAAGTTCAGCAGCATGGAGCTGCAGGTACTTGTGAAGGAGGTAGTGAGGGTGCACAACAAACTTTTTGGCAGGCAATCCCTCACTGTTGCCGAGTCTGCCAAAAGAAAAATCTGGCTGGCAATTGGTGAGAAAGTGAATGCTGTGGGAGTCACAACCAGGAACACTGAGGACCTTAAAAAAGATTCTATGACCTCAGGAGCCTCACCAAGAGGAAAATGGCTGAAATCCACAAGCAGGCAGGCCTAACCGGTGGAGGCAGGAACACAGCCCCCCCCTGACTGACCTGGAGGAGTTGGTGGCCTCAACCATTGAGGCAGACAGCGTCTGCGGACTGGGAGATGTGGACAGCTCAGCCAGAGCTGCAACAAAAAAAGGTAAGACGCATGCGCAGCATGACACCCCATACCAACCTGCTTCCCTTTACCCTTTATGGACAAGCAAACCCCAGTCCAGTACTGCTAGCACCATACAGGAGCAATGCATCATGGGAAATATAGTCAGCAAATGTAAGACCATGTGTAACAGCGCAGACATCAGCAAATTAGTGAAATGATTGCAGATAAATGAAAGTGAAATGTGTAAATCATTTATTGTAGTGACCGTGACACAGTAGCACTCAGTTAATATACGCTCATTTATACCTAGGGGCCAAATCACGCAGTCGACCCACTGACACAGAAGGGACTGCACCAGAGAGGGAGGAGAGTGAGGAAGCAGGTCCAAGCCAAGTGCAAGTCTCGCAGGACGAAGGTGACACAACTAGCATGTCCCTGGAAGATGACACTGTACTGACCTCAGAGTTGCTGCACTCCCCACAGCTTTCCCAATCCCCTCACTTGCAATTCTCACCAGAAATTTCACCATCTCTGCTCCAGTCCACTCCTGTAACCCTACCAGCCAGGAGGCGTGTTGTGGCCCCACTATCATCAATGGAGGCAGCAGAGGGTGAGGGGGAGGCTGAAGACACCGTGGATGATAGGTCAGCAGCACTGCAGTCCACAAATAAGACGGGCCCTTCTCACAGAACACAAAGCAAAGTCAGCAGTGCAGGTGGATGTGGTGAGGGCACTGTGTTCCGTGGGCTGGAGGGGAGCATGGTGCGCATTCAAAGGATGCAGGCCAAATCAATGCAAGCCTACCAAAGCCAAATCAGAGCCCTGAATGTGCACATAGGAGACATAGGGAAGGGCATGAGAGATACAGTGGAGGCGAATAAAGCAGTTTCACAAACAAATAGGGACATTGCAGCAGGGATGCAGCAGATGAGCCACTCAGTAACGCAGCTATGCTCTAAACTTGACAGTGTGTCACACACATGGCGCAGGGATGCCCGTGCCTAGAATACGGCCATCAATCGCTTGACCACTGCCACATCCCTGCTATGCAGGAGAGGCATAAATATGCAGGAGGCATTAACGCATAATACAACTGAGGTCACCAGGAGCATGGCCTGAATGACCAGTGCTCTAAATGTTGATATCCCACATAGCACAGAATCCTGACCTAGACGTGCCAGAGGGTGAAGACACAAGTAGCCGGAGCAGCATAGCAAGCTCTAATGTGGAGACACGGAGGAGTACCAGGCGCCAAGCTGAGGCTGCAGGGCACGCTGAACAAAGTGAACAACATCCAAGTGGCTCAGGGAAGCGCGGGCGCAAGTGAAATTACCGTTCATGGGTGAAGTAACCTGGGACACACAGTCCCCACGTGCATATTATTTTTTGTTGCACTTACGTGCTTAAACGTTGTGGCACCATTAAAATATGTTAGCCCCATACACAACCTGTCTGTGTCTCATTACTTACAGTGTGAGGCGGAAAGCCGGGACCTCTGAGTGTGTGTGTGCTGTTTTAATACTTTATTGACCTTACTTTCACGGAACTTGTTTTTAACTTTTCACTCTGCCGAAAATAGCCGAAAATTGTAAAATTGCAAACCGCACTCTCGGGCTTACAAGGGACTGCTCAGATTTGCCCCAACTTGCTTTCTTGCCCTGCCTCTGGCCCATTCAGCCAATTAGGCGCTGCCTGGGTGACAGTCCCTAGCCACCGCCATCTTGGGTGAGGAGCAGGCGAGCGTTGCAGTGCTCGGCCCTCCCGCCCTCGCTGGTATAAAAGATCATGGTTCCCAGAGCACCGATTGACAGTCTGCCTGTGTCCTGAGGCGGAAAGCCGGGACCTCTGAGTGTGTGTGGGCTGTTTTAATACTTTATTGACCTTACTTTCACAGAGCTTGTTTTTAACTATTCACTCTGCCGAAAATAGCCGAAAATTGTAAAATTACAAACCGCACTCTCGGGCTTACAAGGGACTGCTCCGATTTGCCCCAACTTGCTTTCTTGCCTAGCCGCTGGCCCATTCAGCTGATTAGGCGCTGCCTGGGTGACAGCCCCTAGCCATCGCCATCTTGGGTGAGGAGCAGGCGAGCGTTGCAGTGCTCGGCCCTCCCACACTCGCTGGTACAAAAGATCACGGTTCCCAGAGCACTGATTGACAGTGTGCCTGTCTCCTGAGGCAAGTGAAATTACCGTTCATGGGTGAAGTAACCTGGGACACACAGTCCCCACGTGCATATTATTTTTTGTTGCACTTACGTGCTTAAACGTTGTGGCACCATTAAAATATGTTAGCCCCATACACAACCTGTCTGTGTCTCATTACTTACAGTGTGAGGCGGAAAGCCGGGACCTCTGAGTGTGTGTGTGCTGTTTGATTACTTTATTGACCTTACATTCACGGAGCTTGTTTTTAACTTTTCACTCTGCCAAAAATAGACGAAAATTTTAAAATTACAAACCGCACTCTCGGGCTTACAAGGGACTGCTCAGATTTGCCCCAACTTGCTTTCTTGCCCTGCCGCTGGCCCATTCAGCCGATTAGGGGCTGCCTGGGTGACAGCCCCTAGCCACCGCCATCTTGGGTGAGGAGCAGGCGAGCATTGCAGTGCTCGGCCCTCCCACACTCGCTGGTACAAAATGGACACCCCACCTAGGAAGCGCAGCGGACGGGTGCAGCGGGCGCGACGATGGCGCGCCCAAGGTGCGCCTAAGGTAAGCCCGTCTGCGCCCGTCCGCGCACGACCGGGCCCAGGGGCCAATTCCCCTGGCCTACGACTGACATACTCTCCTAGGGAGCTACACCTATTAGATTCAAACACCCAGACTTTAAGTACAACTACTCTGGCTAAGCTAAAGGAGACCAACATCTTACGGACTAGTGGTAGCACGATTATGAATCCCCAACCACAACTGAAATTGACCAGTCTGAACACGCGGTCGTTACAAAAACATCATCTAGAAATGTTTACCCTCCTCCAGAATGAGGACATAGATGTCCTAACCCTCACAGAGACTTGGTTGGGTGATAGCTCACTACCAGACATCATTGCAGCCCTTCCAAGCGATTATGACGCTATGTGGCACAATCGTGCAGATAATGCCAGGGGGGGGGCGTGGCAATTCTGTTTAAAAAAATGTAACAGTTATCAAACTAATATCAGAAACGGTAGACCTTGCAGATATACTTGGGGTGAAGATTACTTTTAAAAACACTTGTCTTGCCCTTCTTACAGTCTATCGCCCTCCAAAATCTAACCCGCTGTTCAATGACCTGCTTGCCCCCATTATCTCGGATATTTGCACACGCTACCTGAAAGTATTAGTAACTGGGGATTTTAATGTGCATTGGGACAAAACTCATAAAGACGTAGCAACCCGACAGTTGGAGACCACCATGACCACACTTGGCCTCCAACAATTAGTAGAGGCACCCACACATAACAAAGGCCATATTCTTGATCTCATTTGGACCTCAGATCTGGAGGTAGCTCTTACAGATATCCGACCCTGTATATGGTCGGATCACTATTTAATAAACTGTGATATTCCAATAGATGGGTATTTGTCCCAACCACCCCCAAAAATTAAAAAAGTACGTCAATGGAAAAAAGTTGATTCAATAACTCTGACGGACACCCTCCTTAAATACACACAATTGCTTAATACCCTTGGTGATTTGGACCAGGAGTATGCGAACATTATGCAAAATCTTAGCCAGGCCATCGATCAGATGGCACCCGAAAGGAAACATAAGATCAACGGAGCAGTGAAAGGGGCTCCATGGTTCAACTCCTCTCTGAGGGAATGTAAAAGAAAGCTCCACCATTTAGAGCGATGCTGGAGGAAAACAAACGATCATATAGAACTGGACCATTATAAAGCATCTCTTAAGCTTTATAAAAAGTGCATTCTGTTAGCAAAAGCGGAATACTATGAATCCCGAATTAACAACGCCGAAAATACACAGAAAGAAACTTTTAAAATGTTGACAGAGCTAAGCAAGAAAGCAGAAAAATCAGAAACACCGATAGACTGTAACACCTTCCAACACTACTTCCTTGACAAAGTGAAAACTATACTCTCTGACATTAACAATACCTCCAGCAGTTGCCCTCACTGCTGCACTCTCAAATCCCCCCCTCAGAACATACCATCTCTAAGTTTCCCCAAATAGACACAACAGTTCTTGGGCAGCTTATGAGTCGAACCAAATCAGGTTCCCCATCGGACCCATGTCCTCCTAGCGTCTTCCGAATGGCGCTCCCTACCTTAGAGAGTCACATTATCTCCTTACTCAATAAATCATTAGATACCGGATATCTACCATCAAGCCTTAAAGAAGCACGAGTTAGGCCCCTAATAAAAAAGCCTGGGGTTGACCCTGCCAATCTAAAAAACTACAGGCCAATATCCCAGCTGCCTTTTCTGTCCAAAAGTTTAGAACAACACGTCTTGAGATCACTCTCAGCGTTCCTGGAGACTCACCACCTGCTCCAGGAGCGCCAAGCGGGGTTTCGCGCGCACCATAGCACTGATCTGGTGATGCTCTCAGTGCTTGATGAGCTCAGAGGTATGGCTAACAGTAAGAAACCGTGTGCCCTGATATTATAAGATCTGTCAGCGGCATTCGATACTGTCAGCCGCACCCTGCTTCTGGACAGACTGGCCGCTTTTGGGATACAAGATCTAGCCTATCAATGGCTTAAATCCTTCCTTTTTGGGAGGACTCAAAGGATTCAATTAGGGGACCTTACAACTGACCTGGGTACAATTGAGTGTGGAGTCCCTCAGGGCTCTGCATTATCCCAACTTCTATTCAACATCTATCTGCAGCCCCTAATTGATTCCCTGGTAAACATGGGCTGCAGAATTTTCAACTATGCCGATGATACTCAGCTGCTACTCAGCATCGACAACACAGCATCTGCACAGACCCAGGCCCAAAACATCCTTAGACACACTGTGAGTTGGATGACAGCGAACTCGTTGAAGATCAACCCGGACAAAACAGAGGTCCTAGTGATTTCAGCCGCTGAATCACCTTGGAGTGACCTGTTTTGGCCTCAGGACTTAGGTCCTACCCCGAAACCATGCTCAAATGTGAAAAACCTTGGTATAAAGGTTGACCATGAGCTGTCAATGGCCAGCCAAATTTCCTCAGTAGTAGGGACCTGTACAAATTTAATTAGAAGCTACGAAAGCTAGTCCCTCTTCTCTCCACTCCTACGCTTCGCACAATTGTTTCTGCAACAATAATCTCAAGATTGGACTACGGGAATGCCCTTTATCTGGGCTTGCCTAAAACTTTGACCGGTAGGTTACAAGTGGTCCTAAATGACGCAGCTAGACTGATCTTTAGGCTACCAAGACGGACCCATGCCTCCCCATTGCTGCGCAAACTGCACTGGCTCCCCATAAAGCAGAGGGTGGAGTTTAAAAGTTTATGCACAGCTCATAAAGCAATCCATGGCCAAGCACCCGCCTACATTAAGGACCGTCTTGAGGTTTATAACCCCAAACGATCACTAAGGTCCTCCAATGCACAATTGCTGTCTTGTCACCTGTACAAACTGGCCACCAAAAGAGGGAGATCCTTCTCTGTGCTGGTGCCACAGATCTGGAACAAACTACCGGAGCCTCTCCGCAAAGAATCAAATCTGTTGCACTTCCGGAAATCATTAAAAACGCTCTTGTTTAGAGAAGCCCTAAGCACTGCGTATTTTTAACCGCCACACGTATTTTCCATTCACTCAGCTGTTGTTTCTTTCCACCTGTTATTAGCGCCTAGAGACCTGACGGTGATTTGGCGCTATATAAGTCAAAATTAACATAACATAACTTACTCAGAAATAGTTGCGTGTAATCTCTTCACGTCTGTATCTGCCATCACTTGGTGTTGACACTCCAGCAGGTTGTGGTTCAGGCACAGCAATCTCGTCGTCATGGTCCTCAAAGTCTGACAACTCCACCTCTGTGCCCTTCTTCACGGCAAGGTTGTGCAACATGGCACAGGCAGCAATGATTTTACAGCAGGTGATGGGGGTATACTGCCGGGCACCTCCACTCTTATGCAGGCACCTGAACCTGCTCGTCCATATACCAAAGGTACGCTCCACAATATTTCTTGTGCTCTTGTGGGCCCTGTTATGTCTCCTTTGGCTGGGTGTTGAGGTAGGGGGTGAGGATGAAGGAGCGGAGGGCATATGCACTGTCCCCTAAAAGGAAATGAGAGTACATTACTCACATGCATATATGTACTTCTTTCTGCAATAGGTGTTAATGAGGTCTCACACTGTGTCTTACCTAGCAGGTATCCTTCACCAAATTCCCCTGCTGTCAGCCGTGCATAGATACCGTTGTTTTGAAATATGAAGGAGTCGTGGGTACTCCCAGGAAATTTTGCCGTAGGGTCAGTGATGACGCACTTGGCATTGCAGATCAACTGCACATTGATGGTGTGCGTGGACTTTCTATTCCTATATATGTATTCGGTGGCAGCAGGGGGACAAATGGGAATGTGGGTCCCATCAATGCAGCCAATGATATTGGGGAAATGCGCCATCAGATAACAGTCAGTTTTTATTTGGAGCAGTTCAGCATGGGTTTCAGGGAAAGTTATATACTGGTCCATTCTCTGTAGCATGGCGTCAAGGAATTTGTGGAAAAAGCGTGACAGGCTGCTCTGGGTCACCCCACCTACTGCAGCAACCACACTCTGGAAATTCCCTGACGCAAGCAGGTGTAGGCTGCACGTGGCACCTGCACGTGGGGTGGAATGGCGTGCGCCCTTGGGGTACTGTGCTGCAACAGTGGGTGGAGGTCCATGATGAGGTCCAAGATGGTGTCTGAGTCCAACCTGTACCTCTGGAGAATCTCTGGCTCTGTGAGCATGAACAAGGTGATCCTCTGTCTGTAGACCTGCTCCTGTCTCAGCCATTCCTTCTCTCCTTCCTCCTGTAGCCGTAGCCGCCTCGCAATGACATAGAATGCTGCCATTGTGAAAAAAGTATTGCATTTTGGGTCCATTTCTATAGGCTGCACCTGGTTACCACCTGATTTTAATCCATGGTAAATACAGACTCTTAAATACCGAATTTCAAGCTAATTCGGTATTTAAGAGCTTACCTACATCTCAATATTCAATTTTACCTCTTCTTAATTACCGAATCGGTATATTTACCGAATCGGTAAATTCACCAATTCGGTAAAATTACCGATTCGGTAAATTTGCCGATTCGCAAACTGTTGCGATTCGGTAAAATTACTGATTCAGTAAATTTACCGATTCGGAATGTTTACCAATTCGGTAACTTTACCGATTCGGTGAATTTACCGATTCGGACAATTTTCAGTCCCCTACATCCCAAAAGCACAATACCGGTCGGAAACGGCCGAAAATCTGTATTTTCGGCCGTTTCCGACGGGTATTGGGCTACCTACATCTGGCCCACAATCTGAAGATGTATTTTTTTCTATTTTAACCGTTCAGCCCCGGAGGATTGAGAGATTGGTTAAAGAGAGATGCTGCCTCCATTTTATTTCGTACAGGTAAAAACAGTGGTCCTAGACTAATGTAACTAGAAATTCAGAAAGCTTTTTTATATTTGTTTTTGGCACATGGAGTCAAAGGCACACAGAGAAAAATACAAGTCACTTCAAAAAAAGGGGAGGTTGATAACCTGAATTTAATCGTTCAACCATTGGGTTATATTGTAGATATACACTATGATTATTACTGATATGTAATCATATAGCCACACGGTTATTACCAGAAAGAAAAAGATGCGTGAAAAAGTAGTGCTCAGGTGAAAGGATGAACTGGAAAGGAAAAACAATAGTAGCAGCGTAGGGGGTCCTTTTGATATTTACATGACGTACGTAGGGAGCCAACATGAATTTGTGACGGTCTCCCTGAAATCAACACAGGCCTACCCACATAATCACAATTGCATACAAAATGTTATTTCGACTGTTATTCGTAGCAGTGTATACATCATTTGTGCATCAGGTGTGGGAGGCAGTTGTAAGGTGTAGGCCTATTTGGGGGCGTCGAAGTTTCGACCCTGATGCATGAGGGTAATTAGGGTCCTCAGTGGCGATCTTCCTCAAGACGGGGGTGGGGGGTATCATAAACTGAGTCAGGTGAGTGCCAAACATATTGGTCTTAAGATAGATAAACAATAATTATTCCAGTGTAACCATCATGGAAGGGGAAATCCATTCCCAACACTGCTGTTATTAAATTGTGGCGCGGGGGTCTAGCATAGATAGCCCAAGTCATGCCCAATAACATTATCCCAAGTCATGCCACTTCCAAATCACGGTGAAATCACAGTGAAGTCTTTCTTCAATCATTCCTCTGGCGTGCCTTGCACGCAAGCGGGACGACTTAAAACGTCCTTGCAACCCGGCGCCTTCACTGCCGGATCTTGATGCATGGATGGAAGACGCCACAATGCGAGGTAAGCCTTGTGTGAGCACCGCGCTTTTTTGATTTATGATAGCTGCTCGACCCTTTGGCTATTAGACACCTTCTAAATAGGGATTCTCTCTTCTTTTAGCAGTGGCAACGACAGAATATAGGGAAGCTACCCTTCACCACAGGGTAAGTGCACACCTCCAAGCCACTCGGGCACTTATTTTAAATACTCCCTGGTTGCCTGTGGGGAGTTGGGCACAGGGCCTAGATGCAAGCCAGGACCGGCGGCCAAACCCACACTGCACGCGACAAGGCGATGGACAGCAGAGCGTTGGCAACCACCAACAGCACACAGCTGAAGGACATGCGTGGCAGGGGGTTGCCTTTATGTGTGATAATAAAATATTACTTTACATTAAGCAATACCAGAAATTCACTGAAAAAAACAAAGGTTAACATAACATTATAATTTGGTATTATAAAAAGATCTGCTTTTGGTTAAAAAAAAACTTTTGTCATAAAACATGTCATGACTGATGTAATATGTGAAGTAATAAGCAGTGCCTGGTGGGGGCGCAAGTTATAGATAGATCTGAGTTTTTTTTTGTTAAAAATGTTAATGTCGTCACAGACCTATTCACCTAGCTATAACGTTACTTTAAACATTTTATTCAGTGAAAATATGTGTGTGTGGGTGTGTGTGTGTGGGTGTGTGTTTGCGTGTTGGTTGTATAAAATTTAGAACCCAGGTTCCTCAATACTGCATATTCCTTGCCTTGGATGGCTGTCAGGTACACTGGTTTGCTGTGTGAAGGGATAAGAGGGGGAAGTAGTCAACCCCCTATACTGCCCCCATATCCCAATATATCATACCCCTAATGTGGCCCTTGTCACTGGCGAGACACATATGCCCAGGGACGGTGTACTTGCGGGAGCCAGGGACCTTTCCAGATATGGAGGCCAGCAATGAGTAGATCGATAAAGCACTAGTGTTTCTCCAACTCCCTCCCGTGCCATTCAACCAAGTAGTGGAGCTGTGTCACCTGGCAATGTTTAGTGAGATCAGGGATACCCGGACCTCCCTCATCTGAATGCATACGTGCCACTTGCTTAGCCATCCGAGGCTTTTTCCTAGGCCACATGAACCGGTCTGCCACCTGTTGCAGTCTCTGAAGAGTCTGTGGGGGCCGGAGAGGCAGCCTTTGCACTTTTATTTAAGACATTTAGGGGCATATTAGCAAGGGCGATATCGCCGCTTTAGCAGGACTTTTCCCCGCAAAAGCGGCAATATTTTTATCGCCCTATTAGCAAGCTGTCGCTAACAGCAGTTAGCGACAGCTTGTAGGCGATAGCTACAGGTTTAGTACCCGCTTTGCATGTCAGCGATATTTATCGCTAATGACATGCAAAGTGGGCGTATCCAACCTGTTAGCGACTGAAAGCAGTCGCTAACACAGCTATCGCCTATTAGCAAGGCAGGCGAAGCGATAAAAAAATTTGCGCTAAGCGCGATTATCGCCACAAACCTAATGCCTGCTCAGACCACTTCTTAACCTGTATATCCAAAGGGGGGTGGATATTCAGGTTAAGTCCCCATTCGCGATGATGCCTGAATATCGCTGGATTTCTGATTATCGCTGGCTTTCCAGCGATATTCACGCATTGAGCCGCTATTGCCGGATATTTTATCGCTTTGGAGATAAACGTTGCTAATAGCACGTTATATCTGCGATAATATCCGGCGATAGCCGGCGATAAAAAAAAATGAGCTAAGCACATTTAGCGATAATTATCGCTATTTGTTGCTAATATGTCCCTTACTTTGGTACACATCCATATCCTATGCACAGACTGTACATTTTTTAACTACAAGTTTTCCAATTGCGAATGTTCCAAAAATAGCCCACTTTTTGTTTTTGAAATTAAAATTTAAGGCGCAGTCTAAGATGTAAATAGCAAGATTAGCAAGGGTGAAATGCAGACATGTGATGGGTTTGTGATTAGATCAGGAAGATCTCGGATGAAAGCAGCAGTTGATGAAGTGATCTGACTGATGTGAATGAATGCATGACCCCGGCGTATCTCGGCATCTGCATAAAGAAGCCATCTCGACTGTCAGGAAAGCCCATCCAAGAGTGAACATGGCATTAGTGAAAAGCTAAGCAAAAGGTCAGTGGAGCAGAATGAGACAAAATACTCATTCGATTTTAATGCAGTTTTGCCAAATCCACGCTGGGCGGCTGAAATTAGGAGCACTGCCACCCCCGACTATTAATCGAAAAACACCCTAGCTTCCCATAGGAGCCCAGCAGGGCCAAATGAGCCCCCAAAACCTTGTGACTGCTCAATGGAGATGCATTTTAATACACAACTATAAAATGACGGGTAACGAGAGGGGCTTTGAGGATCTGAACTGCTGAACCTTGTGATGTCAGAGACGGAACGCTTTCATGAGATTGATTGGAAAAAAACAGGTCTAGGTGAACTTTTTGTTATGCTGGTGAAATTTAGCATAATTCCTGTGTGACACCAAACTTCTTCAACAGCAAGGGGTATAAGACGCTTTACTAATGCAATTGCAAGTATTATTATTTTTTTTTTTTTGCGTACCTCGTGTGGTTTTTGTTCTCTTTTCCTTGTAATTTCCACTTCCGGTAGGCTACCTTGGGCAGAAAATATATTCTGGAAACAGTGGAATTCATCTGTGTGTAACATGGCAATGGAACATTTTGTACTCAAACCGCCTCCCTCTGGCACCTACCTTTTTCACGCAAAGTATTCTATCGAGGGCTGCTTTGTTGCAGACAACCGCAAAACCTAGGGGCATATTCGCACATATAAACAGTGAAATTAATAATTTCTCCTCGTTGTGCCAGTTTAAGACCACGTTTTTCCTGGTCTTATTTTTGGCGCCGCCCCATATTTATGTCAGCCTTGTAAATAGGGGGCAGAGTAAAAAAGCGATGGGTGTTGTGGCAGAACACCCACTGCAACACCCATTACCCGCCCCTTTCACGCTAAGTGTTGTGTGAATAGGAGAATTATTTTCAAAAAGCGGTGTTAAGCCACATTAAGTGGCTTTATAAATACGGCGAAGGGGTTATCGCCACCGGAATGTCAAAAAAGTGAAGTTCTAGTGGCGATAACCCCATGTAACTATGCCCCCTATTTTGTGCAGCATGCACAGTTTTCATAAACATTACGCACATTATGGGAAGAAAAAAAAATATTCTGCCTGTCGGTCAATATAACTAAGGAGTGTTTGCAGTGTGGTTTCTTAGACTTATTGAATATAATGGAAAGGAAGAAAATTAAGCACAAATTGCTTAGGTTTGATCTTGGAGGATTAGAACAGTCCAGTCTTCTGAGGTCCATAGAGTGATTATAATAAATTGGTTAATGTAACACTTATTAACAGCCTTTAGAATGTGAAAACAGGATGCTGTTTGCAATATTTAGGATAAACCACGGGGTGAAAAGGCATGGATAGGGGAACCCATAACACCTAGGGCAAAGCACATAAAGGGAGATAATCTGTACCTCATTGTTTAATCAGCGGATCTTAAATACAATATGCTACAAAGCGATGCCGCACAAAGGCTGCACATTGGGTAATGGAAGACAACCTTTGTGGCATGCAGCAACCGGAGCATGCGCTAATGCAAGCAGCTGGGCGCTCTGAAGAGACGCACACTCTCTAATGCGGTTAACTCTGTCTGCTTCATTTCTCTCATTCCATAGAATTTGTGACACAGATTACGTTGGAATGCTGTACTCACCGAATCACTGTTGCTCCTTCCAACTTCTACAGCCATGGAGTTTGTCACAAGCCTTACAGTTGAGAGCCCAGTACCACCAGTTTCTCCCTCTACCATTATTATTATTATAATCACATAAAGCGCCCAGCTACCCAAAAGGGTTTGCCAGCGCTAAGCATAACAATAACCAAAATTGCCATATTTTTTTTATACTGTTTTTATTAACACAAAGGTCGCCAGTATATTGGGACATATACGTTGCACGTAGTAAATCTAACGTTTCAGGAGTGAGTGATAACATTGAGCAGTAGTAACGGAAATACAATCAATCAACAGGTTATTGGCCAAGAGAAAAAAACATCACATCACCCCCTCTATGCTGTATAGGCTCTCGGTTGGGGAGGGGCACCCTATCTCATCTCCTCCTGTATCTCTGACTCGGGTCCGTGTGTGGCTATCTCATTTCCTGGTCTCCATCTTAAGACCAAAATAGATCAACCATGAGGCCCAAATATTGGTAAACTGTTTGGGCATCTCCTGGCTCTATATATCACCTTTCGAAAATATTTCTCGATTGGATAAACATTTGATCACAGGCCCTTATTAATCGTCTATACTTTTCGAGGTTCATAATGACAGTAAGGAAGTTGCGCAGGAAAAACAACAAGTGTATGCAAAAAGACAAAATCTAAACCCTTCTGAAATAAATGATTATCTAAATGTGTTAAAGGGTCTTGCCTCACTCCCAGCCTAATTTTTAAAAACTGGGGAAATACTGATAACACCTTTCTGCAAATGCCTAATAAGCAGTCTCTTGAGATAAAAGAAACTTCAGAGTGTAGAGTTTTGAACAGTAAGTCAGCCGAACTGGAGCAAGCCAGATTACTTTAAAAAAAAAAACATTTTTATTATATATAGGACTTGCAATAGCAACACTTGCGACATGGCACAATAATATGACAGTTTTCTGTTAATTATACATCGTTTTCAACCATAGTCAAACATCATATCGTATATACATTGTGAGTCTATTAGTCAATGCTTATTATACCAATTTAGTCATCATCATCTGAAAATGGTTCTATGGCTGGTGGGGTATAGATGCCTCCCATGAACATATTCAATTTTCTCCACATTCGCTCCCATTTTTTTGGACACCCTCTGTGAATATATGTAGCCTCTTTGGCCGCCATGGCCATGTTCATATTCCTACACCAATCTCGCAACAGTGGAGTAGTATGCGACCCCCAGAGCCTGGCAATGTTTCGCTTTGCTATTACCATACCTAATGTGGCTCAAGTCTGGGCCATATGGTTTAGGTCTGTTGCATTAAGGAGACACCACTTAGGGTCAGATGGTACAGGAGCCTCACTAACCTGTGTAATTGTGTTCATAACTGTTGCCCAGTAGGTTTTAACCCCTTCTACGCTGATGACGAGCTGGGCTCGTCATGGCGTAGCCCGCTCGCACGCTGATGACGAGCCCAGCTCGTCACGTAACATGCGGTTTTAAAAAACTCAGCGTACGAGCGGAATTCCGCCCGCACGCATGCGGTTAATTGTGGGGTGTGAGAAGTTGGCCTGGCATATGATGTCCACTATTCTAGTGGGCACCTTGCACCAGTCCAAACGACCCTTATTGATGGTAGGTTTAAAGTCAACTTTATAGAAAGCTATCCTAGCGGTAGCTGTGGAGTGCAGCCTTCAGGCTAAGACGTAGAGGCGAGTTAAGCTATTTGTTTTACCAATTATAATCTCTTGAATGATCAAATGAAAGCACACCACACAAGGTATATATCAAATATATATATGTATTTATTCGAAACACAACCCTTCTGGACTCTTTATGAGGTCAGAGGTAAAAGTAAAATACAAGGAACTTAATTAGCATACAATAAGTTGCACAGAATACATTATGCCCTAGGGGCCTCACAAACCATATACTAAAATAGTGGTATAAGAACCACATGAGAGTTAGAAAGTAGGCCTAGGGCCTGTAGAACCGCTGGGGCTACCAGGAACCACCCAAGGTAGGGACACAGGAGGCCCACGGGTGAGGCGTGCAGTGTCTAAACACAGCCGCTGATCACCATTGACTTTCTATGGAGAACAAACAAGTTACAATTTTAAAGATTAATGGCACTTAGAGGTGAACTACGATGGAACCCTTTAAGACTAGGACACTTCGAGAGTCAAGACCCACAGGAGCACTGGAGTACTCGTGTTACCTCACCCAGGGAAGCCGGGAGCATAGGTGTCTTTTGGTGTTGGGTTTTGTCGTCGATTCCTATGGAGAGCTGCAAAGAAATGCTGCAGGCCACCAGAGGAAAATGTCCGGGCGGATCCAAGAGTGGATCGGAGCTGTGAAGAACCTGAAAGCTGAGGGGACAGTGTCTGGGTCACTAGCCAGTGCGGGGGCGAGATTGTAGATCTCTATCTTATCACTCTAGATCTAAACCCCGTTCTGATCAACTGAACCTTTATTGCCTGTCTTTGAGGGAAAAAAAAGTGCATCCAATACCAGGTTAACTCAATCAATAATGGACTCGCTCAGAAAAACCACAAACTACTTCTAGCTTTTAAAGATTTATTACAAGGTTAAGGTTAACTGCAAGTACAGGCATCTCAGAATGAGATTCAAAAGATATACAGGCACCACTACATACATGTGCTCTCGAAAGGCCCTTAAGCGAGCAAAGAACACTACGAGTACCAGTTCTAAAATCAAAAGGGCTGCAAGCATAGACACGTATTGTGATCTCTCCGTCATTTACAGCAGGAGTGAAAGGTTCAGGTTAGGCTGTCCCTACCCTGCTCTGAATGGTATCCCTACTTAACAGAACCCCCAACCTACCAAAGGTGTCAGCTGTGAATGGCTCCCTAAGGAGATCACCCACACTTAGTCTCTAGATGAAAACCTATGATTGCCAGTCATGACCCCTCTCTGCCTACCCATCCGCTCTCTAAAGGGTCCTCAGGCATCTGCTCTAACTCCACCCCGGGGTGCTGACCCTAATACAAAACACAACAACATTTGAGACGCCCCTTGTGAGACGCCCCTCACGTGGTGTCTCTTCTGGCTTTTTCCATGATGTTCTTCTCTTGGGCCTCGTGCGTTAGCGTTGACCTTGCTTCTCAGACTCTTCTCCGGCCCGCCGATACCCCCTAAAACATTCCTGAACCCTCCTCCCTGTCTACATCAGTCTCTTGAACAACGTTCTATTCATCCAATTATTAATTGGATCCCCCTCACATTTGCAGACAGACATCCGTGGCTGAATCTTCATTTCTCATAGACTTCTAACAGAAGCTTGCAACATTTTCCCCTGACACAGTTCGGCCTGTACCAGTACGTGCAAATCAAAAATCCTTTCATCATTTCAGGCCTACAACCCTTTCGCAAGTTAACTAAAATAACATGTTAGCGTCTTTCTCTGGCATAATAAGAAAACGCATCTATGGAATATAAATTCAATGAATAAACAAATCAGTGCAACATTAGTGCAATCCATGTATATGAAAAGCAATCTTCGGTTCTGAACCCTTCTGGCCTAGCCATAAGGCCCGTTCCCTTCTATGCCTTACAGCATGACCTTTTTCCATTCGCAGCTACATAACATGGATCCTGATTAGTCACGTCTAATAAGGTTATACATTTTCACACATTTCACATTAGTTCCACTTCTATATGAAATCTCTATATTAACTACACATTTCAAGGTATAGGTGAATATATTTTCAGCACTCATAGCATTTCTCTTTATGAATTGTGCGTACTACTTGCAATTCGTGTGTACTCATACATTTTGTTCAGTTTGCGCTCTCTCAGTTCCCCCCTTTGATGACCTCTAGGGGTCATCACCAACATTTAAACTGAACTAATGGCTAATGCTCCTCATTTCTGCGTTTCTAGAGCCCTCAGACTCCGATACTGATTATCTTGTATTGCAGCCAATCTCTGTAACTGCTCTTTTCTAGATCTCTCCAATCTATTTGATCTATACCATTGGTATGACCTCACCAGTCCCCACAACAGGATCACACAGATCACTATTATGATGATAGGTTTCAGCACATACCATACAAAGCTCTTCCCTAGATTGGCGAACCAACCTCCAAATTCGCCCATTCCATGACCCACCTTTTCCCAAACATTTACTTTGGTTAGGTCTTCGATCTCTTTATGAATATTAGTTATATTCATAATGGCCTTCTCAAGAGGTTTTGAATTGTCTGGAATGTAAGTGCAACATTCCTGGACCCTCAAAGCTTACAGACTCCGCCCTCTTTTGCTAGCAGGACGTCTAATGCAAGACGGTTTTGAAGCACCATGGCCCTTATCGATTGCATCTCTCCTTCCACCAGCATTAAGGATCTAGCAGTGCTGGCAGACAACCTGTCTACGACTGTTGCCAGTCGCCTAATTTTGACATCATTGAGGATCAGTCCTAGGATAGGAAATGCAGCTCCAAATACATCCCCAACTAATTCTGCATCTCCCACGTCTCTCCTCCTTCTCTTCGAGGCCTTGCCCTCGATGATCTCTAAGTCTTGAGCATGGTATATTTTGGGAAAGACAATTGCCAAGTAACATGATCCATACCAGTTATCAGGTAGTCTCACGTAGGCATTTCTTCCACATACAAAATATACATTTGGAATCACTTGCATTCCTTTCAAGAAATCCTTTGTGTAATATTCTAAATTGAAAGCATGTTCACAACTGACTTCTCCTACGAATACATTTTCGTAATACGTTTTGCTTCTGTGAAGACATAACTTCCCTCTCTGTGTCTTATCCAAAGCTATTGGACCACTACTACCCTTTCTCTTGTGTGCCTTCTCTTCCTCGGTCCAATCTGTTTTCCATTGTCCTGATTTCTTCAAAATCTTTTGCCTTCTATACCGATCATCCACCTGCCCTATAAACTTCTTTTCGACTTCTGACACCTTGCATGTCAGGTTATTTCTGTGGGCATGTGAAGTATCTAAGGTATCCCAAGGAATAAAGAACTTGGCCAATCTGTCTTCACTCTTCCAGTAGTCCCATTTATTCATTTGCTTGTAATTTGGGACTTCTGGTAACACTGAGTCATAATTAGAGAAATAGTATTCAAAACTATCTCTCCCATAAAATATGCTAAGCAATAAACTACATGT
This sequence comes from Lissotriton vulgaris, assembly GCF_964263255.1. Classification (NCBI taxonomy): domain Eukaryota; kingdom Metazoa; phylum Chordata; class Amphibia; order Caudata; family Salamandridae; genus Lissotriton; species Lissotriton vulgaris. The sequence continues at coordinate 179,924,964 of NC_141700.1, forward strand.
AATGCCATATGTCAACGGGAGGTGATGATATCTAATGCCTTCGTCTACAGATGCAGGCAGTTGCATGCAGACGTAGCAATCCTTGACCTCCATGGCATCCACGTATTCATACAAAAGTTTAGCATAAGCATTTGACCTAAAGTCGCCTTGGGACTCATCCATGTGTAACCTACGGGCTTCTGCTGCTATTAACGCTTTCTCATGTATGCTTTCTCCTGTCCTACCAGCAACAGTGGGTCTTGGTGTCACTACAGACTTCTCGTCTGATACCCTTGCCTCTCTCTCACGTCCCACTACATATGATACAGTAACTACCAAAGCTATTAGAAGTATCACTCCTACTATTAGTGTGCCTATTATACATTTGGCCCTACGGTTCGGACTACCGGCCTCCATTTCTTCAGACAGTATGATTCTCTCTCTCTTTTTTCAACCCAAAAGTTCTTTTCTTCTTTATTCCTTTACAGTCTCTTCGGATCAACCAGTCTTTAGAATCACACACTTGGAAGCGGGCAGTCCCTTTTTGCAAAAGTCCTTTTGAAGCTTTAACACAGACAACCCTAGCCCTTCTCCGTCAACTAATAGGAAGTCCCTAAGATTCTCTGCTTCCTAGGCGCTAGGTAATCTTCTTTTTCTTGCTTATTTACAAAAAGTCTTTAAGCATCTACAATGAGTTTCGAGCCTGCGGCTTGAATAGCATAGTTCAATATTTCCAGGCGAAGAGTGTGCTCTTCATGGCTTGTTATCTTGGTTCCAAAGTCAGGGAATTGCAATTCGGTGAGAAACATGTGCTTTAACTTGCTCAGGCGGGGAGGGTTGGGGAGTGTGAACGTTAGTGACCCTTCTGCTTCGACTCCGGGCACTAACAGCTGTACTTCCACAGTGATGATGGGCTCAGAGCTGGACACCACCACCGCTCGTATCCTCCCTGTCTCCCGCTCCAAAGACATTTGTCGCCAGATATGTCCACTCAGGAGTGGCGTATCTTCTGCTGGGCACACGTACTCTTCTTGACCTTCTTAGATCTGGTGCTTCAGCGCCCTGCGCACCTTCCTCCGGGTCTGAATCCTCCGATATTGGAGCAAGGGTTCTCTCTGGAGTTGACCTCAGGCTAGAACTCCTTCTTTGTGGCCAACTGGCTTCTCCACGTACCCTTCTGCTCCTTCTCTTTCTGGTCTGTTCATGCTCTCTTTCAGACTGGTCGGTGTCTGATTCGTACTCCCAGCTACTTCCTCCTTCTGTAGCGTCGTCCGTTTCGCTGTTGTACTGACCGTCCTCAGCTTGGTCAGACTCGTTCCCTGCTTCTTCTTGCACCTCTACAGCTTGGCTAGCCCCCTCTATGGCTTCTCGGTCCACTGCTGGACTTCCATCCGAGAGAGGAGCTGTTTCTTCCAGAGGTGCTGGAACCCTCCGCGTATGAGACGCGTGGATCCAATTGGGCAGGCCTCCCACCTTCACTGCGGTGTTCGTGATCAGGATGATCTGGTAGGGTCCACGCCAACGAACATCTAGGCAGCTTCTCCTTACGTGTTTCTTCACAAGCACCCAATCTCCAGGGTACAGGTCATGGCACAGGTCTTGGCACGATGGAACCTCGGCAGCCTGCACCTGAAGGGACACAGAATGAATGGCGTCAGACAGCCCCTTACAATAGTCCAGGATCATATCATCTGTGATGTTTAACAGTGCAGCAGTTGGTACTGATGGCAATCTCATTGCCCTCCCCATTAACACCTCGTGCGGTGACAGTCCCGTTCTTCTGTCTGGGGTACTACGGATACTCATAAGGACCAATGGCAGAGCATCAGGCCAACTCAGGGACGTTGATGAACACATTTTGGCAATCCGATTTTTGATGGTGCTGTTTATCTGCTCCACAATTCCTGAAGCTTCGGGTCTGTAACTACAATGCAATTTCTGGTCTATGTTTAGAGCCGCACAAATCATCTTCACAAGCTCACTATTGAAATGGGTTCCCCTATCTGATTCCAAAGAGGCCGGTACCCCGAAGCGTGGAATGAGTTCCCTAAGCAATAACTTGGCTACTGTGAGGGTGTCACACCTACGTGTAGGGTATGCCTCGACCCATCTGGAAAATATGCAAACAACCACCAGGACATAACGAAGACGGTTGCACCTTGGCATTTCAATAAAATCTATCTGCATCCTATTGAATGGACCTCCAGACCTCCCTATGTGACTCAATGTAACTGGTGTTCTTTTTCCTACATTCAACTGCTGACAGGTCACACAACGCTGGCACACGGCTTCTGCTGCTACTGCTCTGAACTTAGGATTGTACCAGGTTTGTCTGAATACTCTCAACATAGCGTCTCTCCCTAAATGTACTGGACCATGTATCTGCCTGGCCATTGGGCTCACCATCTCATTGGGCAACACTGCTCTTCCATCGGCTGAAACCCAGAAATGGGCTTCACCTATCACACATCCTGCTGTCTTCCAGGTTTGTTTTTCAAAATCGGGTGCATTCTCTTGCATGCATTTTAACTCATCCCAAGTGTCTACAGTCTCCAATATCATAGCTAATTCAGTTCTTACATTTATTCCGCCCACTTCCACCTCTGTGAAAGAGTACCCTTGTTCTGCGCAATATCTCGCGACTTCGTCGGCATATCTATTGCCTTGTGACACGAAGTCCATATTTCTGGTGTGGGCGGTACATTTTACAACTGCAATACCTGCTGGACATTGCAAAGCTTCTAACAGTAAATGTACAAACTCTCCATTACGAATGGGAGAGCCTGAAGAAGTCATGTAACCTCTTTGAGACCACAATTGCCAGTAATCATGAACTACCCCGAAACCATATTGGCTGTCGGTGTATATGGTGACTCGAATTTGGTTGCTTGCCAAACAGGCACGCGTCAAGGCAATAATTTCAGCTACCTGAGCGGAGTGTACTCCTTCCAGGCATCCGGCTTCCACAACTCCAGTAATTGTACAAACAGCATAAGCTGCTCTCAACTGCCCAACTTCGTCTCTTACACATGAGCCATCGACAAAGAATATTTCATCAGGGTCAGTCAGTGGCTCATCCACGATGTCGGGTCTCGGTTTGGTGCATAGTTCAGTCACATCAAGGCAATCATGGTCTGTACATACATCATCATCAATGTCACCTGGGAGTGGCATCAAGGTGGCATGGTTCAAAACAGAGCATTTCTTGAGAGTCACGTTCTCTGCAGCAAGAATGACTTGCTCATATCGCGTGAGCCTACTATTGGTCAGATGCTGTGTTTTGGTCCTGGTCATTAACAATTCAACAGAATGCGGCACGTACACCTCTAACGGGTGTCCCATGATGATGTTCTCACAACGCTCGATACTGACACCTGTTGCAGCAACGGATTTGAGACATCCGGGCAACGCTGTGGCTACTGGGTCTAATGTAGCCGAAAAGTAGGCAACTGGTCTACGGGCATTCCCATGGATTTGGACCAAGACAGGCAAAGCACAACCCTCTCTTTCACAGCAGTAGAGCAAGAATATTTTATCGTAATCAGGCATTCCCAGAGCAGGAGAACGACACAGGTCCTCTCTCAGCTGCAGGAACGCCATCAAACAGTCTTTGTCCCATGGTACCGGATCACTCACCTCCTTGTGCGTCAGTTTTTGCAAGGGTTTTGCTTTCAGTGAAAAGTTCGCTATCCACTGTCGGCAATACCCCACCATCCCTAGGAACATCCTGACCTCTCTCTGAGTTTTGGGCGCATTCATCTTCATGATCGCCTCTATTCTGTCTGGGGAGACCTTCCGTTTCCCCTTCTCTATTCTGTGCCCCAAGTACTGCACCTCTGTCAGGCAGTACTGCAATTTTCCCGGGGACACCTTGTGCCCATTTGCAGCTAAGTGATTTAGCAAAGCGATGGAATCTTCCCTGCAAGCCTCTTCCGTTTCTGACGCTACAAGCAGGTCGTCTATGTACTGGACCAGAACTGACTTCTGGGGCAGCACTAGACTTTCAAGATTTTTCTTCAACAGCTGGTTAAAGATCGATGGGCTTTCTGTATACCCCTGAGGAATACGACACCATGTTAGGACGCGACCTTCCAGCTTAAATGCGAAAAGAAAATGGCTCTCCTCGTCCAGAGGGATCGAAAAGAAAGCCTGGCAAAGATCTATCACCGTGAACCATTCGGCTTGGAACGGTATCTGAAACAATATCACTGATGGATTCGGTACCACTGGACAACATGAGACAACTATGTTATTAATCTTTTGAAGATCCTGCACTATCCTGAATTTTCCGTTCGGTTTCTGCAAACCCATGATCGGGGAGTTACACGGACTACCCACGATCTCTTTCAGTATTCCCTGCTTAATCATGGACTCGATCACAGGTTTTATACCTGCAATCGTTTCTGGAGTCAATTTATATTGGGGTGTTCTTGGAAACTCAGCATGTGGTTTCACTATTATTTTCACTGGGTCTACTCCCTTGACTAGTCCAATCTCTTCCCCAGTGAAATCCCACACTTCTGGTGCCACTGTCTCCCTTAGATCCCAGGGGAGCTCATCCACTGTCAAAGTGGGGTACAGCTCCACACATATTCTTGAATTTGCGACTTTGAAGTCAGCGTCATCATCATTGGTTAATACCTCCACTCCCTGCGGGGTGCAATATATGGTACAATTTAACTTACACAATAGGTCTCTTCCCAATAAGCATACAGGACTAGAATCGCAAACCACAAACTGATGCTCATCGCTGTACTTCCCTATTTTCACCTGTACCGGTTCCGTCAATGAGCTCGTTATTCTCCTGTTTGCGACCCCCACCACTTGAATAGTCTCTCCAGACATAGGCAAGCCTGGAACTGCAGCTGATCTTATCGTGGATCTGGTGGCTCCTGTGTCCACTAAGAATGTCGTGGGGCACCCTGCCACTTCTGCCTCAACGTAGGGTCCCCTTTGATCGACGTCTAAGGCTGCCCCGAGGGTACAGTCTTCTCTCTCTACTCTCTGTCCGGTTAAGGGATCAACGTAATAGCACTCCTCTCCTCCTACAAAAAGAGGCATCTGTCTATAGGTCTTTCCAGTTGTTCCTATTCTGGGTGGTTGAGGGAACTGGGCTCGCGGAGCTGGGGTCCCTCCTTTGACCACCTTCCCTTGGTACGGCGTTACCCCTTTTCCTGGAGTGCTTTGAATCTCTTCCTCCTCTACCTCTTGTTCTCAAATTTCAATGTTGTAGGGACACTCGCGTTTCCAATGCCCCACCTCGTTACACTGATGACACCGGGTCGTCTTTTTCAATGCCGCAATGTCCACCCTAGGTCTGAAGGTGGAGTTCTCCTCATTGCCCTTATTCTTACTATACTGTTTCTTACCCCCAGTCCCTGTCCCCTGCTGCTGTTGCTGTTGTCCACCCTTGCCAGCTGACTGCATCTGCACCACCATCAGTTTTTCCTTTAGCTTCTTTGCCTTTGAGTCTATCTCATCACAACAGTACCTAGCATATCTCAGAATTTCATCCAAAGGTTTATTTTGCCAACAAATCAAGTGTTGCTGAATCATTAAACTAATATCCGGTCTCAACCCTAAGACAAACTTAGACACAAACTGCCCTATGTCTTTCGGGTCCATTACATCCAACCCGCTGTATTGTTTAAACGCCTTCAGCAATCTCTCATAATATTCATGAACTGTCTCTTTGGGTTCCTGCCTAGTTCGATCTATTTTGACCCAATCTATGTCTTGCATGGGCACCTTGTCTTTCAGCCAAGTTATCACTCCCTCGTATTTTACCATTACTGTCTCGGATGGCCCATTGGTCCGTGCATCTCTCTCTGGCTCTGATGTGGGCCACTCAGCACTAACCTTACATGCTGTCCACAAGTCTCCTGGTACCACTATATCAAACAGTGTATTCAGATCTATCCACAGTACCTTGGAGATTTTCACGAACCTCTCCACCTGTTTATACCACTCGACTGGGTTCTCCCTCAATTTAGGGAAGGAGTTGGTAAAAGCTGCTAAGTCTCCTCTACTCCATGGCACATGCACATAATTCCCGTTTGCAACCTCACGCAAAGGGTATGCCTCTACTCTCTGCAATCCTCCCTCCGGGGTCATCCCAAGCATGCTTCTCCTGACGGTCCCTTTCTTGGACCACCTTTCTTCCCATTTATCAAGCGCTCTCCATGTCCTTATTCCAGTGATCAGTTCCCTTATGTGTGTTTTTAATCCTATTGTTCTTCGCTCATCTAGGTCCTGATCGGAATAATGGAGCCTATGGTTACCCTGTAATGCTTTGGTCCTTGACAGGTCTACCATATATTTTCCTGCTAGTTCGACTAATTTCTCATGTGCCGCTCTCGCTTTCCGAGTGATGTCCTTTGCCATGAACAGTATCTCATCCTGTTCATACATCTCCATTCTCTCTAGAGGCAAGGTACCATCCACCATGTCATCCAGATCTGATTTTAGGCTGGCGACATCGAGTCTCTTGGCTTTTATCTCGGCTCGCAATATCTCTTTCTTAGGGGGTTCACTGGTCTCTCTACCATCCCAACTCCGAGTCCTACGCTTGGGCTCAGGGGAGTTAAGGAGTGTCCTCCCTTGTTCCCATCTCTCTAAGTCCCATGCTCTGCCATCCGGCCTTGGAAGGTGATGAAACACGGGCCTGTTTCCCCCAATCTCATTCTCTCTGCCCTCTCTTGCTCCCTGATAGGATTCTCTGCTGTTCTCTCTTCTGTCGCTATCTTCCCGTTGCCTAGTGTCACTCAAGATACGGTAGGTTCCTTCTCGGCTCCCCATCTCCCCAGGACTGCATTCCTGTCCGTAGTCACAGGGGTTATGGCGAGACCTCTCGCAACTCCCGTTCTGCCCACTATTGCCAGACGCATAGTGGGTGCACTTAAAACGGTTCCTGTACTCCTGCGTTCTCCTATCCCCTTCGCTGTGAATTGGGCGAGACACCCCCTCACACTCGGGGCTCCTGTCTTCCAGGTCTGGTCTCCCTCTTCTCCTGGTAGGACAAGTGTCTCCACTACTGTCCTGACCCTTCCCGCCCCACTCTGGACTGCTTTCGTCAGCCCCACAGTGAGTCCGGGTCCTGCTATCCTGGTTTTCCCTTCCAGCTTCCGCTGCTATGATGCTCTTGTGAGCCTCCACTGCCTCATCCCATTTCCTCATGTACTCACTTAGCTCCTGGAAGGATTTCCGTCTTGATCCCCTCAGATCCTCCGGCCATCTCGGGCCCCCCGGATCCCCTTTTGGATCTACTGCTATTTGAACTGGGGTGCTCCAATCTCTCGGTCTTGTCAACTGACTTGGCGAATTGATTGTATCATTCCTCCTTGTCATTTCTGCTCTCTCCCTGTCCAGTCGTACCTGTTCCTCCCCTTTTTCTCTCCCTGGGTCATAGATCGATACTATAGGGCCTATAGTAACAGGTACTTGCAGAGCATCTGGCAGTGCGTAGGAAGTGGCACACTCCGTTTCTGGCACACTTTGTACCACAAATCTTCCGACTACCTTCTGCACCGGACTAGGTTGAGACGACTCTTTACTTGCCGTGGGATCCCAATCTGTAGTGGGAAACGGTCCATACTCCCCTTTGCTAGGCCCCCCTTCCCTGCATGGCTCGACATTTCCTGTCTCTTTATTGTACGGGGGTGGCCTATCTGTTAGTAACCTATTTATCAGGCTGTCTTCTGTCTCGCTCTCCTCATCTTCCTCAAATGGGCTCTTGTTTCCGGTCACCTCTAATACTGGGTACAATTTATTTACTTCAATGTTATGCACTCTCCATCTTTTAGCATCCGCATCCCATTTGGCATCCTGCACTGCTCTTACCGATCGTTTCACCCTTTCTTGTCGTCTATTCAGGTTCCTCTCGTGCGCTGCCCTAATCCACGCATTGAGAGCTTCAAACTGGGTCGGTCTAGGCATAGGTCTCATTGAGGTCATGACTGCTTTTAATCGGTGTAGCACATCTAATCTGAACGTCCCGTACTTTGGGAACGTTAGTTCCTCATTTCCTTCTGTAATCTTACTCCACTCTGAAATCCACATTATCGTGTGTAACCCAACATTTGCTGCCATGTAATAAGCTGGTGTACCCTCCGGCGGGGCTTCTTCCCCATCATAAGATCTTCGTCTCTCTCTTTTAAACGCCGCTCTTAACCATTTGAAACATTTCATGATTAAACGTACAATTTCCGACCTCGCTATGCTGTTTACTTCCTGATGACAATCCTCCAATCCTAGCGCGGCTTTGCTAACTGGCCTATCACAGCGCGGTCTTGCTCTGGCCGGCCAATCCCAGCGCGGCACTTTCTGACGTCACTCGCCTCCGCTTCGCAGCAGCACCCCTCCTTTCTCAGCTAGTCTCACGGTCATACATGCGTCCCATTCATACACCGAAAAATGACTACTTCCGACCAAGCCGTCACTTCTCTTGACTGTACGTCCACAGTCTATCTGTAATTGTCACCACAACTGACGAAACGTCCTCCGTCTCTCTGATAGGTTGCTTACACACAGTAACTTCCGACCAGCGTCCGTTACTCACGCACTCACACTTACGTTCCCCCTATCACGGTCCTGCGGGCGATCAATGGTACCTCATGACCCCCTTCACACTGGTTGACAATTACTCTGGATGTCCGATACACCCGAACCACTTAAGCTCTCCTTGAACTTAAGATTTTCACCGGTTGCGCGCGCTCACAACCTGTTCCACAGTCTCTCTACAGGCATTCATCTCCGCCAGACATTACAACATAGATACAACACAAAAACACCGCAATCTAACACGCATGACCCTTTATACTCACTCTCGACCGATACTGCTGCTTTTCTGTCTCACGTCATCCGGACCTTCTTCGGCGGGCGGTTCTTCCGATCATCGATCTCTAGGGGCCTTGGGGTAATCTAACCTGGCCTAGATCACCTTCCTCAAGAAGGCAACCATCCTCTATAGCTACCAACTGCGGGGGCGAGATTGTAGATCTCTATCTTATCACTCTAGATCTAAACCCCGTTCTGATCAACTGAACCTTTATTGCCTGTCTTTGAGGAAAAAAAAAGTGCATCCAATACCAGGTTAACTCAACCAATAATGGACTCGCTCGGAAAAACCACAAACTACTTCTAGCTTTTAAAGATTTATTACAAGGTTAAGGTTAACTGCAAGTACAGGCATCTCAGAATGAGATTCAAAAGATATACAGGCACCACTACATACATGTGCTCTCGAAAGGCCCTTAAGCGAGCAAAGAACACTACGAGTACCAGTTCTAAAATCAAAAGGGCTGCAAGCATAGACACGTATTGTGATCTCTCCGTCATTTACAGCAGGAGTGAAAGGTTCAGGTTAGGCTGTCCCTACCCTGCTCTGAATGGTATCCCTACTTAACAGAACCCCCAACCTACCAAAGGTGTCAGCTGTGAATGGCTCCCTAAGGAGATCACCCACACTTAGTCTCTAGATGAAAACCTATGATTGCCAGTCATGACCCCTCTCTGCCTACCCATCCGCTCTCTAAAGGGTCCTCAGGCATCTGCTCTAACTCCACCCCGGGGTGCTGACCCTAATACAAAACACAACAACATTTGAGACGCCCCTTGTGAGACGCCCCTCACGTGGTGTCTCTTCTGGCTTTTTCCATGATGTTCTTCTCTTGGGCCTCGTGCGTTAGCGTTGACCTTGCTTCTCAGACTCTTCTCCGGCCCGCCGATACCCCCTAAAACATTCCTGAACCCTCCTCCCTGTCTACATCAGTCTCTTGAACAACGTTCTATTCATCCAATTATTAATTGGATCCCCCTCACATTTGCAGACAGACATCCGTGGCTGAATCTTCATTTCTCATAGACTTCTAACAGAAGCTTGCAACATTTTCCCCTGACACAGTTCGGCCTGTACCAGTACGTGCAAATCAAAAATCCTTTCATCATTTCAGGCCTACAACCCTTTCGCAAGTTAACTAAAATAACATGTTAGCGTCTTTCTCTGGCATAATAAGAAAACACATCTATGGAATATAAATTCAATGAATAAACAAATCAGTGCAACATTAGTGCAATCCATGTATATGAAAAGCAATCTTCGGTTCTGAACCCTTCTGGCCTAGCCATAAGGCCCGTTCCCTTCTATGCCTTACAGCATGACCTTTTTCCATTCGCAGCTACATAACATGGATCCTGATTAGTCACGTCTAATAAGGTTATACATTTTCACACATTTCACATTAGTTCCACTTCTATATGAAATCTCTATATTAACTACACATTTCAAGGTATAGGTGAATATATTTTCAGCACTCATAGCATTTCTCTTTATGAATTGTGCGTACTACTTGCAATTCGGGTGTACTCATACATTTTGTTCAGTTTGCGCTCTCTCACCAGTGGCCAGGATGGCGATGTGATGATGCCAACCGATGTCGGGTGTTTTCAGGTGAAAGAGGTGAAACTTGACTCTTCAGCCACGAGGTCCAGGAGGCGTCGACGACAACCAGGAGCTGGATTCAAGCTGAGAGTATTTTGAATCCTTAAGGAAACCGGGATGCCGCTTCACCTTATTAGAAAGGAATCAGCAGTGGGTCCACCTAAAAGCGATATTGTGCCCCGGTGATGACCAGGAACTCGTACGTTTGTTGAGAGTAGAATCTTTTTCGTATGCATGGCCCCAGGATAGTCATGCTGGCCAACTAAGCAACGTGCCGCACACGCTTGGAACCCTCGAGTTTGTGATCCTAATTACTTCGTCGCCCTCCCACCCGGATCTGCATCCTGCAACAATCCGAGGCTCACTTTGAAATACCGCCTACTTAAAACAAAAGATCCATCACATTAAAAACATAAGAAGCAATTAGAGTCATTGCCAGTATGCTCATCTGACGTACGTCGGAGGCCTCCGCTGTGAGCCCGGCCTGACCTAGCCTCCTGTCAAGATCCTTTGATTTTGCTGCTGTCCCCCCATCCTTCCTCACTGTGCCCTGATGAAGGTGCGGCCTACGTGTAGGCCGGACACCAAAACGCACGTCGGCGTTTGAGGATTGTCCCAGAGTGTTCCAACTGGTCTCTTAATTGCTTGGGACCCCACGGGACTCTAGTCATCGTATCATCTGTTGGCAATTTGATTGTGTCTTGAGATGGATGATTGATCTGGTTTGATGGATGTATGTTTCAGTATGACTGTGAGTATGTTTGAAGGGATGTGTGGGACACTGCTTAGTAGTGTTGTGATTATTTATTATTGATGTAGAATTAACCTTTTAGTAATGTGTTCAAATTGAAAATACGAAAATAATAAAAATTAAATCTCTTTTCTATCAACTTTGTGGCCTTTTGATATAAATTGTTTGTTCCAGTCTGATTCAGATTAACTTCTAAAACTTGGGACTCAGTTTGAGCCTTTGTAATTAGCAGATCTAGGCAGTAGTTTTGTTCTTTTGGTGCTGGATTCAAGCTGTACCACAAAGGATGTTGAGTGCTGCAGTGTCAGAATCCAGATTGGACTCAACAAGCCTTGGCAACAGCAACCCCTGCACGATGACAAGATTGGTTTCGGTTCAGACCAGCAAGGTCTGAGGGACTCCTCCTTTGACGAGGAATGAGAGCACGTCTGGAGCAACCTGGAAAGCTCAAGAAATCAAGGATTGGCCTTCGTGGGGGCTCACTAGCCAACGGACTAGGAACCGCAAAGGCGCCTCAATTCTGAGGTGAAGAAAGTGGACTCACGGGTCATTTGTGGAGTGCTGGCCCCTGTACCTCTGTGCAAAAGGTGCTCGGGGCATAGGCTTCAAATACCCCAATGCACAACTTCGGTATACCTCGGGAAGTAGGTGCAGTTGCAAAAATGCAGGATGTCCTGGAGTTCCAGTCCCACGTCTCTCGTGTCAGCTACGGGTCTCAGCTTTGCTGGGAGCTTGGGTCAGCCTCAGAGATGTCTGGAAGTCCATGTCCTGTGTCACAGATTCTTCGGGATCCGGCAGGAGCCTCAAAAATGCAGACTGGCAAAGATGCTGTTGGTGCCTGTTTGAACAGGGTGGTCCCTCCTTGACCACAAGGCAGATTTCTTCCATCTTCCAGTCGATATGGAATGTCGAAGGTCCAAGATATATGTTGCAGAGTTTCGTCCAGGGTAATCTAAAGTCCTAGGGACTGCGATCCTATTCTGATAGCAAGTTAAGTGGTTGGACTAACTCTAAGGTCCCACCTATGGGTGAACCTAGGGAGGGGGTGTTACACCCCTTCCCCTTTGTCCAGTTTCACGCCAGAGCTGGGGCTGAGTGCCCCAGCAACCAGTTTGAACTGGGAAATGCATGGAGCACCTTGTGTACCCCGGGCAGTGTCTGAAAAGCATTCACTCAATGCAACCCACCTTTCCCCAATACACTAAAGCCTGTCTGGGGAGGTGCTAGCACCTCCCTAGACAGGAAGCCTACTGTCCAGGCCTCCCCTGCCAGAGTTTCTTCCAGCAGCAGGAGGGCAGAATCGTGTCTGTGGCAGCAGCATCCATTCTGTGATGCTGGGGCTCTGTTTAACTTTAACCGGGTTTACCAGTATGTACATGTCTTCTCCCTCTAGAAGGGTGGAATACTACCCCCGCCGCCAGAACTGGCGGGGGGAGGGGGGGGAGGTAATATTGCAAAGTGTTTGACACCTTACATGACATGTTTTGGTAACGCCAAACTAAAGTTAGCATTCACCGCGAGGATTATAATGCACTTAGAGTATATGGTATGACTAGATCATAGAACAGCTATAAGGAGATGGTTCCGAAAGCTGCAGAGGGGCTCAGCTCATGCTAGGGCACCCTCTCACATAAAACCAAGCACTCTGCCTTCAGGATTGTCAAGGCCTGCCATAGGAGTGACTTATAGGTTACTATGTGTCTTTATATAAAGGTAGATAAAGGTATACTATATCTAAGTAAGGGGTGCTTACACCACCTTACCTAGGTGCAGACCTGAGGTGTCAGTTTGGAAGGATAACCAGGGGTGGCACAATACATGCTTCAGCCCCTGGTAGGCCTCTGGGGTACCTATGCCCTGGGTACCTAAGGTACCATATACAGGGACTCATAAGGGTGACCCAGTAAGCAATCTGGTATGTACCTAAAGTACATGGTATCAATTTAGAGAGAGAACAGCTAGGCTGTGGTCCTGATTAGCAGGGCCACAGCCAAACTAAAGTCGAAAAACCAGTGATACACAGCAAAAAGTGGGGGTAACCATAGGATGCAGACCCTACTCTCCTACATGGGGCATTCCTATATTGTATGATAAAAGGTACCCATCTCACCACACTGTCGCAGGCAGAGTTGGTCAATGGCCCTTCCCATCTTGCATAATGTCTCTCTTGCGAAGTAGGTCTTGTGGAGTAATTTAAGCTGCACCAGGCGCAGGCGTGAGGATACTGCCACCTCTCTTGAGGACTCCAGCGCTTTTTCTTGACAGTCAGTGTCATCTAAGTCACCAACATTGGCCTGCCATTTTTCTTTGAGTAATTTAGTAGGGTCCAGCTGATTATTTATGATTTTGCGGTATGTTAGGGATATGGCTTTCTTATCCATGTACTCTGTAAGGAGTCTATCCTCTAATGGGGAGGCTTCTGGAAGAACAGTATCAGGCAGGATGACCATTTCCAGCGCATGCTTAACCTGTAGGTAACAGAACACCTCAGAGGGCACTATCTCATACTGGTCTTGCAGTTGTGCAAATGTAATGACTTACTCTGCTTTCCAGAAGTCAACCACCTGTGAGAGTCCTATTATGTCCCATTGTCTGAACTCCTCACTCTTGCCCAGTTTAACTAGTCTGCCGGTTTCCCATAATGGGATTTGTTGGGTTAATTTATCGTTCCAGCCAAGGTTTCTCAGTACAGCGTACCATAAGTGGACGATGTGTGCAGTAGGCCCCAAGAGGTCAATTTTGCGTTTTTTATTATATGGTTGTATAGCTTTATTTCGAAATATTTCATTTCATAAAAGCATTACAGTAAAATCTTCATACGGATAAAACACAGTTATACATCAAGACTAAAAAAATTTCAACAAGAATCTTATAAATATACAACCTAGTAAAAAGCATCATTTTTGAAAACATTTGTGCAAATATACAAATATTCATTTCTGCATAAACAAAGGGGCGCATACAGGAAGTAGCCGGGGCACTATAATATCAGTTGGCATCCTTACTGGAGGAGCTTCCTCCTCGCGGTTCTTATCCTCCAGGCCCACCCCAGAAATTTTGCCAGACCACAAGCAAACAGTGGTTGAGGGTCGGATTTTAACAGCTGTAAGGCCTCCAAATGTGACCGAGTGCCCAGCCTTGTGCAGAGCGGTTTCAACCATCTGCGACGGGGAGCAGCGTAGGCTGGGCATTCAAATAACAAGTGAGCAATGGATTCTACCCTGGTTGTACAGAAAGGACAAGTTTCCACAGTTTGCCATGGTGGTTTCCACTTAGCTGTCCTTGAGCTTAAGGGCAAAACCCCTGCCCTAAATTTGAAATACAACGCCCTATCTGTTGGATTCAAGATCACATCGAGGTAGGGTTCTCTAGAGGGGCGGGTTTTGATAACCAAGAACTCCTTAGCTGATCTACATATATTCGGTTGTGAGACTCTCTCATTATCCACCCACAGCCAGAATATTTTCTTGAGCAGCTGTTTGGGTGGCGAGGATCTGCTAGCCCAAGCATCGCCGAGGCCTAGATCGCAAAGGAGGCGCTTTACACCAACGAGCCAACCGATCTTATGCCAGCCCGGGGTTGAAAGAAGCTCACTTAGTGCATCGGCATAGCTTGAAAGCTCAGGGACATTCCATATACGGGCCCACAGGAGGAGGGGACGTAGCTTGGCCTGGTCAGCTATGGGTCGTGTACCTGTGTCGAGTAGAAGGGGTAGGGTAGGAGAGTTGTGAGGGAGCCGCATTAGGTCTTTGTGAAACTTATTCTCCAGATGGGATAGAGTATCCAGTTTCTGGGTACCCCACAATTCGGCCCCGTAAAGGGCCGCACTCACAGCCTTTGCCTTGTATATGTCGAGGATCACCCCGATGGGTTTGAGGGGTGAGGCGCGATGCTCTTTTAAGAGGGCACCCGTGACCCTCCTGTATGTCAAGGTGGATTTTTGGTGGTGCGCCTTCCAAGACATGGTGTCACAAAGTCTGAT
This sequence comes from Lissotriton vulgaris, assembly GCF_964263255.1. NCBI lineage: Eukaryota > Metazoa > Chordata > Amphibia > Caudata > Salamandridae > Lissotriton > Lissotriton vulgaris. Next base: position 179,940,114 of record NC_141700.1, read on the forward strand.
TCCCAGATAATCGAATTCCCTGACCCTTTCTAAAGGTACTGCGTCAATTGATGGTGGGTGAACTGTCTTCCTGGGGGGGTTCAACACAAGGAACTTGGTTTTGTTGATGTTAATAGCCAAGCCCCTTGCGTCGCAGAAGCCCTGAAACCTCGTTAGCAGGGTTTGGAGGCCCTTCGGGGATTTCGAGATCAGCAGGGTATCGTCTGCGAACAGGAGCGTTGGTATCTTTCTGCCCGCCAGAGAAGGAGCATCTGCTGATAGCTGGAGAAGGTGCTCTACCACTCCGTTTAGATATAGGGAAAACAGAGTGGGAGCTAGCACGCACCCCTGGCGGACGCCCCTGTCGACAGGAATCCGAGATGTTTTTTGGCCTTGCTGACCCCATCTAATTTGGGCAAAATTGCTTTCGTGGAATTTGATGGTTAGGGCTAATAGGTACGCGGGCATGCCCATGCCCTCAAGTGTGGCCCACAGTTGGTTACGTGGAACAAGGTCAAAGGCAGTCCGTAAGTCGATGAAAGCGAGATACAGACTGCCCTTGCCCAGTTTGACCACTTTCCAAAAAAGCATCAGGAATCGGAATGTCTGCTCAATCGTGCCGGTTCCAGATCTGAAACCGGCCTGAAAGTCAGACAGAACCTTCATTTCCTCGGCCCACTGCAGGATCCTACCCAGAACTACCTTCCCTGCTGCCTTCTGGGTGGAATCAAGCAGACTTATGGGTCGGTAGTTAGCCGGATCGTCCCTGCAGCCCTTTTTAAAAATGGGGACAACTTCCGCACCCCTCCATGAATCCGGGAAACCACCACCCACCATTGCCTCGTTCAGGAGTTTAGCAATGTATAGGCTCCAAACCTCGACATTGCTACGAAGCAAGTCTCCAGGGACTCCATCTGGGCCTGCCGCTTTGTTGGGAACGATGCACCTGATTGCTATCTCCACCTCCCTAGGTGAGAAAGTGGGGCCAAGGTGAGAGCTATTAGCTAGTACTAAGTCACTAGGACTCCAGTTAGGACCCAGTACCCCCGGAGAGTTGGAATATAATTTGGCAAAGTGGGCCCACCAAACCTTCCCAGGAATATTGCATGTAATCAGGGAGTCGGCAGGCCTATCCCTAGCTCTAATCAGGGCCCAGAAAGCCCTTGAGTCTTTTCTAAAACCAGCCTCCATTAGATCGCTCCAGAAGTTGGTTTCATGAGTGATCTTTGCTGCAACTTGAGTTTTCTTGTAATTTTTCCTTGCTTGGGAAATCAAAGCCTGGTCTTTAGTGCTGACCGCCATAATTAGTTCACTTTTTGCTTGTCGGCAAGCGTGAGAATACCATTGGTCTCTGCCCTTAGACTCATTCCTCCGCTTGGACCTCCCCCTCCCCTCAGGAACCAGGAAGAGATTGCTAAGTGATACAATTGTCTCCACAAATGGGACAAGGATAGGAGAGTCACAATCCAACGTGCTTGCTGTACACTTGGCTTCCATCATTATGGATTGAACTTGGGCCATTCTTGTAGCATCCGAAGCGACCTTAGCCCACTTTAGTCGCCTCCCGCAGTTTGATGGAACAACTTCGTGGGATGATTTCCAAGTTGGCCGAGGAGGTACTGCCGAGGTCCCTTGGTCCCACGGGAGAGCAAGCACAAGGATCAACGGGTTGTGGTCACTATCCGTGGATTTTTGGACAACCATATCAAGGGCGTATTCCCACAGGTTAAAATTTAACAGCACGTAGTCGATTCTGGAGGTATGTCCAATCCTGTTGTAAGTGTGTGCTCCTCCAGCGTCTGACTTACAACGACCATTAGTGGCTCTGAGTGAGTGTTCCAAGCAAAGTGCGTTGATATCAATGGCATTCTGGGTCCATTTCCTGATGGGATCGAGAGCAAGCAAGGGAATGCCTCTCTTGGCATCGTCCTCCCATGTGTCCAAGATGTCCTCGCAGGCCAAAGGCTCAAAGCAACAATTGAAATCCCCGCCCAAAATGATAAGGGAGTCAATGTTGCAGCTGGTTAGCTCCTCTTCGACTCCAGTTAGGGACAGAGGGCTCAGGTTCCCTGCCCTAGCCCCCCTTAGGTACATATTGAAGAGCTCTAGAGTATTACCCCCCGGGCACTGCATAGTAAGCCTCAAGAGATCTGGAGATGGTGAATTTGTATGTTTTACTACTAACCCCAGTGCTACACTTACCCAGATTATAAGGCCACCAGAAGGACGGCCTTTGCTGCCTTTAGACCTGGAGGCCGGCACAGAGTAGGTGGTGAAGCCGACCCTGTGCACAGGCTCCAAGCACCAAGTTTCCTGTAAAAGGCAAATCCCGAAGGGTTCCATAAAGGAGACCCAATCAGGTTTATTAAAGTTTCGGGCAAGCCCTGCCACATTCCAGCTTAATATTTTAAGCTGGGGAACACATATCGGGGTCTTGCCAGGCTGTGGCTCAGGAACTGGGGAGATGGCGTGGATATCAGTGACCCTGGCAGAGTGGAAAGAAGCTGCAGGTGGTGGGGTTCCGGGGACAATCAGGTTTACTGCTACGTGTGTAATGGGAGGGCAGACAACAGAGGAAGGGTGCGCCAGTTCCAGTGTGGGGGGGGCCTGTGTTGGGGACTGGGAAGGGGAGAAGCAACTTGCCGCACCCACACTAGCCGTCAAGGATAGACTCCCCTTCCCCAATGTGGACCCATTGTGATTACTAGGTAATACTCTAGATGGGGTCGTTAGGAGTCAATCGACATCCTCCAGGCTGCCAAACCCATCAGCAGTTACACTCCCAGGCCAGCAACTGCTTGGATTAAGCGCGGTGGAAGGGAAACCCCAACTAGGCTGTTGGGGAACTGTGGGCCAAAAGCCCCCCTGCGGACATACAGCACGGGGAGGATAAAAGAATGATAAGGGCTTCGGGGCAATAGAAGAGCCCCAGTCTTGATTCCCAGGAGCCCAAATGTGCCTGGCTGTATACACGTCGTCAAATGTTACGACTATGCAGTCACCAGGGGTCGATTTCCTCGTGGTACCCACCCAGGGAACTCTTCGAGTCGTTAAGACTCTACTCCTCCTTCCATTGGGAATAGGCCTATAAGTGTTGAGCCAGTGCATAACTTTGTTACGTAGCGAGTGCTGGTCTTCATATTGGCCATTCTCCAGCTCCGGGACGCCCGTCAAAACCACCATATAATCATTTGCTTCGGGAGGAAGGTCAATATAACCTCCTCGAAAGTTGCTCCTGGTGTGGGGGCCCCTAGCAGAATGAGGTGGGGGTCTATTCCGGGGGGCCTTGGCGGGACGTGAGCTATTATTGGCTGGATTTTGGGCTCTCGGTGTCACTGTTGTAGTATTAGTACGAGGTGCCTGGGCAGGACCGGTGCTAGAGCTAATTGGGTTCCGGGCTCTTGATGCAGCTGATGTAGAGCCAGTATGAGTTTGTGTAGCTGGAGCATTTGGGGTATTAGCCCTGGCCTGAGGGGGCGGGTTAGCAGTAATGAGATTCCTGGTGCGGGGTTTGGGGATAGGGTGGGTAGGACAGGGCAAAGAGGGATTAGGGGGCAAACCAGGAGTAGCTATGTGGGGTGGGGTAGGAACCTCTGTGCGTGGGTCACTATCAATCACCCCCTGGCGTTCCAGGCCTCTTAGGCCAAGAGTGGCCAAGGCGATGATACTTTTCTCCATTTCGAGGAGATTGTTCTCTATACGGGAAAGCCTTAAGTCCAGGGGAGATAAGAGATTTTTTAGAGACTCCCACACCACTCCTATAAATTCCCGCTCCCTCCCGTCCTGGTTTGTCCAGCCCGTATCTAATCTTTCAGGTTGAGAGGTGCCTCCAGAATCTACCATGCCTTGCCCCACAATGTTTTCACCCCCGGGAGCCAATGGGGAGAGGAGAGACATGGCCGGACTAATATCGGCTATTGTATTTCCACTGATGGGCAGATTAGCACCCTGTGTTGGCAATTTCTTCCGAGGGGAAGTTGGGCTGGGGGAACGTTTTCTCTTGTTGGGATTCCCCGGGATGTTATCAAGACCGCCATATGAGGTAGAGGCCAGGGATATATCAAGTGATTGTTGGGAACAAGTAAGGGAAGCAAGAGGACTGTCCTCAACAGTGAGCGGGCCGTCGGGCAAGGCAGGTAGACCTAAAGATGGGAGTGGGAGGGAGGCAGTGGGCAGAACATGCATATCATGAACATTAACCACTGCTATAACACCCTCCCGCTTACCAATATGATTAGGGGAAGTAGCTGTAGCTATATGGCCAAGAGAGGATTTCTTACGTGAGGCAAAATCGAGTGACAACTTCCTGGCCGCTTCCAGGTCAAGGGACACTCTGGTTTGCAATTTGTCAATTTCATGGTCTATAGCCTTAGTTGTCCGCGTGATGAAATCGTCCATGGGCCCGTTAGGTGCCGGCCCCCCCTTGGCCGCCCTATTGCGTGTGACGCGGGTACACATATTGTCAAATATGGACTAACTGAGTCTAACAGCCCGGGCAAGAAAAAAGGGCAAACACAAAGTGCGAGGCGAAAATGCAAGATGGGGGGCCCAGACCAGACCGCTCAGACCTCGAACGGCCTCAAACGGCCCGCTCTTTGCCCGGTCTTCGCCCCGCGCTTGGACCCGCGCGCGTCCCGCGTCGCGGAAGCCTCAGAGTAGGATATATAGGGCGTTTGTAGGCGGTGGGCGGGCCACGGGGAGAGCGGACCGGAAGGTCTTGCAGGTCACGCAGGGACTCCTGGACAATGGAGTCCCTGCACACGCTCGCAGCCCCGCTGCGCCTCGCTCCCACTACCAGCCTCAGGCTTCCTCGAAGGTCTCCCAAGCTGCCCCCAGCCAACAGGGCGAAGCGGCACCCGCGGAGCGGGTGCGGCGAGTGGTTGTTGCAGGTCCAGCAGGCAACAAAGAGAGAGTCCAGGTGAAGCGCCAACAACAGCGCTACGGCAGCAAAAGCGTCCCAGGGAGCAGAGCAGGAAGAGGAGGTAAAGTACCCTCCTGTGGGCGGTGGGCGGGCCACGGGGAGAGCGGACCGGAAGGTCTTGCAGGTCACGCAGGGACTCCTGGACAATGGAGTCCCTGCACACGCTCGCAGCCCCGCTGCGCCTCGCTCCCACTACCAGCCTCAGGCTTCCTCGAAGGTCTCCCAAGCTGCCCCCAGCCAACAGGGCGAAGCGGCACCCGCGGAGCGGGTGCGGCGAGTGGTTGTTGCAGGTCCAGCAGGCAACAAAGAGAGAGTCCAGGTGAAGCGCCAACAACAGCGCTACGGCAGCAAAAGCGTCCCAGGGAGCAGAGCAGGAAGAGGAGGTAAAGTACCCTCCTGTGGGCGGTGGGCGGGCCACGGGGAGAGCGGACCGGAAGGTCTTGCAGGTCACGCAGGGACTCCTGGACAATGGAGTCCCTGCACACGCTCGCAGCCCCGCTGCGCCTCGCTCCCACTACCAGCCTCAGGCTTCCTCGAAGGTCTCCCAAGCTGCCCCCAGCCAACAGGGCGAAGCGGCACCCGCGGAGCGGGTGCGGCGAGTGGTTGTTGCAGGTCCAGCAGGCAACAAAGAGAGAGTCCAGGTGAAGCGCCAACAACAGCGCTACGGCAGCAAAAGCGTCCCAGGGAGCAGAGCAGGAAGAGGAGGTAAAGTACCCTCCTGTGGGCGGTGGGCGGGCCACGGGGAGAGCGGACCGGAAGGTCTTGCAGGTCACGCAGGGACTCCTGGACAATGGAGTCCCTGCACACGCTCGCAGCCCCGCTGCGCCTCGCTCCCACTACCAGCCTCAGGCTTCCTCGAAGGTCTCCCAAGCTGCCCCCAGCCAACAGGGCGAAGCGGCACCCGCGGAGCGGGTGCGGCGAGTGGTTGTTGCAGGTTGTTGCAGGTCCAGCAGGCAACAAAGAGAGAGTCCAGGTGAAGCGCCAACAACAGCGCTACGGCAGCAAAAGCTATATAGAATTCGGTTGAGTCCCCTGCTCCCCAGGGCATGTCTATGTAACCGGTAAGCCGAGTCGGTTTGAGGCGAATGTAGCCATTGGTTAATGACTGCCAATTGGGAGGCCCAGTAATAGGTCTGGACATTTGGGAGCGCGATTCCGCTGTCGTACCAGCTCTTAACCAGTTTAGCCGAGGCTATCTGGGCAGACTTGCCATCCCAGAGGAGGTTATTTACCTCCAAGTCTATGGACTGAAAATAAGACGCAGGGACCAAAAAGGGGGTGTTGTGGAGGGCATAGAGAAATCTGGGGAGGCCATCATTTTGAAGAGCGTTGCTCGTTCCAGCAGGGTGAGGGGTAGTGACTGCCAATGCTTGGCATCTTGGCACAATCTGTGTAGAGGTACCAGAAGGTTTTTGGTCATAAACTCATCCGGGTCTAGTGTGACATGAATACCCAAGTATTTAAAGCTGTTTGTTGCCATCTGCACCTCACAGCCTCTTGGGAGCAGTGGAGGGGTGGCGCTCAGTATATAAAGTACAGATTTACCCAAATTAATATAGTATAACCAGAGCACTTCCCATATATTGCACAAATATTCAGAAGTCTGTGCAAAGAGCGTTCCAGGTATGCCATATATAGCAGAATATCGTCTGCATATTAAGATATGCGGTCTTCCCATCCCTCTGTCCACGAAGCCCTCGGATAATTGGGCCCTTCCTTATCCAAGCTGCCAATGGTTCTAATATGAGGGCAAAGAGGAGTGGTGATAGGGGGCAACCCTGCCTTGTTGCCCGTCCCAGAGGAAAGTCATTGGAGATATGTCCGTTGGCCACTACATGTGGAAGTGGTTTGGTGTAGAGTAGCTGAACCCAGGAGCAGAATTTTGGCCCAACATGAGATGTTTGAGGACTGCAAAAAGGAAGGGCCACTCGGCTGAGTCGAAGGCCATGCATGTGTCAAGTGATAATATAACCACCTCTTCCTGGATGGTGTGTTTGCAGCTCAGAACACTATGTAGGCGTCTGAGGTTCAACGCTGTATTTCTACCTGGCATGAATCCGGATTGATCCGAATGCACCAGCTTCGATAGATTGGGTGTCAGTCTATTAGCTAACGTTTTAGCTAGCATTTTGGTCTCTGCATTAATCAAAGAGATGGGGCAGTTGGAGGCGCTGTCTTGGGCTGGCTTACCAGGTTTGTGAATGGCTACTATAGTCGCTATGCATTGGTCTTTGGGGAGTTCTCCCTCTTCCCGACTGGCTTCATACATTTTTAACAAGTGGGGGGTAATGGTAGTGGCTACTCGCTTGTAGAGTACAATGGGTATGCAATTGGGGCCTAAGGCTTTGCCTGATTGTATATTTTTAATGGCTACTGTTAACTCGTCTGTTGTTAGGTCTGTTTCCAATAATTGTGCCTCGTCCTGTGTGAGTGTTTGTAGTTGTATATCTCTAAGGAACGCTGCTGCATCCTGCAACTCTATTGTGGACGTCGGGCATAAACGCGTTCATAGTGAAGCTCTAATGTGTCCACTATTTCTTGAGGGTCTGTTGTGATGTCCCCACTATCTAAGCGCAGATCCTTCACCCACCTATCTGCTCGTGTTCTTTTGTTTAGCCATGCCAGTAATTTTCCGGCCTTCTCCCCATCCTTGTATACTCTGTGGCGGGGAGTTGTGAGTCTGGTTCTGACGTCTTCCCATAAATACTCTTTATAGTCTTGTTGCTCTACATGCAACTGGTGTGCGTTTGTGTCAGTTGGGTTTTGGGAATGTATTGTCTCTAGTTGGCTCACATCCCGTTCTAAGGCCGCCACCACTTTTTTCTTCTTTTTTTTAATGGTCTGAGATCAGAGATATGGCCTGTCCGCAGAGAACAGGTTTATAGGCTTCCCATAGGATCAGTGGGGAGGATACCTAGGGTTAATTTTCTGTAAAGTAATGCTTTGTGGTAGTGAGCAACCCCTTCCAAATCTTGAGGCTCTGCAAATAGCCAGGATATATCGGGTATATGCTGCGACGCGTCTGGGCATATTAGGCATATTGAGGGAAAACAGGCGAGTTGTCTGAGATGCCTCTAGGTAAGTGGGTCACTTCTGGGAATCTCCCCATACTATCTGGTGATGTGAGAATGTAGTAGAGTCTGGAGAGACTATTGTGTGCACCAGAGTGGAAGGTATGTTGGCTCCCTATGGGAATTTGAAGCTCCAAGTGTCTATCAGGCCTAAGGCGTCCAAAAAGTCTGCAAAGGCAGAGTGTGTATGGTGCTGTCGTCTAGGGGGCATTCGGTCCAGGGTATCATCAAGGGAAGTGTTAAAATTGCCTCCTATCAATAATTCTCCTGCTGGGAGCATTAGAAGGAATGCACCTAGTGCTGGGAAGGTCAGTGAGTGGAGTGCGGGGGGAATACACACCGTAACTAGAATAAGTGTGCGCCCTTCCCACTGACACTAGGCGGCGGCAAAGCGACCCTGGTCATCCGCGTAAGTGTGTTGTATGATCAATTAGAATTGTTTCCTAATTAAGATCCCCACGCTTCTGGAACCTGATGTGAACTCAGAGTGAACCGCTAATTTGAAACCCCACCTGTCCAAGGCCTAGCTTGTCGATCCCACCAAGTAGGTTTCTTGTAACATGACTACTGCTGGTGCCTTACGCTTAAGATTTTGCAAGACAAGCCCTCACTTCAGTTTTTCCCTCAATCCATTCACATTCCATGAGATGAGTGGTTACCATGGTGTATGCATAGAGTGGTTCAGGGGTGTAGTAATATCACAATTAGTATATTTGGGTGTTTGTATCATGAGAGCTGATTTTGCTGGATGTACTTATCGGATAGTGAGGCGGAAATATCGCTTAGAAGCTTGCAAGTCGTGTCAACATTGACATTAAACAATATGAAACAATGTAACTGAGAACTATCAAACCCTATTATATGACCCTCCCTGCCTCCCTGCTTGATGGACTTAAAACTACCCACCTCCCAAACAATGCAGAGTGACTAATACCCATTTTCTGTTACCTTCGTAGGGGAGAGTAATTCCAATATCCCCCCAGAACATCCCTGAGAATGTAGTATATGACAATAACAGTTTTCAATTTGGTGCATGAGTAAACATTTGTACGGTAGCCTTGAATTATGTGGCATCAGACATCGAGTCATTAGGTGTCTCTTGTTGGTTCAAGAGCATCGACAGGTGTGATTTATCTATCAAGCATATGCTCAGTAATATCTACAAAAATTTCTAGCGAGATTGTTTATCTCTCTATCCAAATGTTGGGACTTAAGCAAGTCCTCCAGATGTAGTTTCTTAGTGTGGGATCCCAACAGGGTAAGGAGCAGGGAAGGGGCGCATGAAGTAGTAGAAGGTAGGGGACAGTAGTACAGATGCCGTAATTCGATAGTACACCCAGCATTTCTGATTTTCAGATGTCTAAGAACCGACTCCAAGGCGTAGATTTACAAACATTTTGTGCTGGGTTTGCGTCACAAAAGTGATGCAAACCAGAACACATTTTTTTTTCTAATTTACTTTTCAGCGTAACACTTGTGTTGGCGTTACATAGGTCGTACATGGTACAATAGTAAACAAGGGTTTGCTCCCAAAATGTATGACATTTGAAAGGAGGCTCTAAAAGGAGATACATTTTCATGTCTTCTTTCTTTTCCAACATTGCATGCCTGCTGCACTGTACAGCACACATAAAAAGTAAGAAAAGTTTTAAATTAAGTCTAAGTGTAGTATTTTGTACTGGAAAGGTATCCTTCCAGAACAGAAACTATGCTAGACTCACGCCCACTCCTTTGCACAATGGCGCTAAGGTGTGTGCATGGCGCTCAGCAGTAAAATTCTACGTGCTAGGGAGAGGGAGAAGAGTGCCATATGTATCTAGAAATGGAGCTCTCCTACTCTCTCCCTGTCATGCAGCACAGCACAGCATTTTTGGGCTGCTGTGCTGTGTTGTGTGACCATTTTGTAAATCTGGGCCAAGATTCAGTCCAATGTTGTCAGTTGGTTGTTAATTATATCAGTGACTCACAAATTACAATTCAGAAATCTTAATCAGCCTCTTTTACAGAGTAGGCTCAGAAATCACCCACAAGTGTTGCAGGACACAGATCAAGGTAATCACCAGGACAATTGCCAGGTGAGCCGAGGGGTGTATAGATGAACCATGGGCAGCAGAAACCAGCATCAAAACCCAAGACTAGTAGCCTTGTGCTTGGAGCAATGCCAAACTAATCGATTAGGTAAAAGTTCAGCTGCACACACCTCTAAAGGCTAGGGTGGGGAACACACCTGGCTATGGAGCCTCAATGGGAACTAATGTCAAGTAAGCAAATGTAGTATTATAGTGTGGCGTGGTGCAGGGTAGAGTGGAGTGGTATAAAGTAGTGGCATAGTGTGCATGGGCATGGTGTGCAGTGTTGCAGAGTATAGTGGTGCAGACTGGAGTGTCCTAGAATGGAGTGGAGTAAAATGCAGTGGTAAAGAATGCAGTGGTGCATAGTAGAGGGGGATAGAGTACAGTGGAATAGAGTATGGTGGTGCAGAATAAAGTAGAGTGGCATAGAGTGAAGTGGTGTAGAGTGCAGTGTCTGAGTGCAGTTGTGCACAATAGATTCAGCAATGCAAAATGAAGTGGTGTCAAGTGCAGTGGCAGAGTGGAGTGTTGTAGTGTTTAGTGGTGCATAGTAGAGTAGCGTGGAGAGCACCGGCCTAGTGTGAAGTTGCGCAGGGTAGAGTGGCAGAGACAGCAGTGGCATAGAGTACCGTGATGCAGAGTAGAATATGGTGGCATAGAGTGCAGTGACAGATTACAATGGTGCTGAGCGCAGTGGCGTAGAGTACAGTGCTTTATTGTGCAGAGTAGATTGACATAGAGTGCATTGTTTTTGAGTGAAGTGGTGTAGAGTTCATTGGCGTGTAGTGCAGTGGCATAGAGGGATGCAGAGTAGAGTGGAGCAGCACTGAGTGGAGTGAGCGAAGTGCAGTGGCATCAAGTAGATTGTTTTAGAGTAGAGTACAGTGATGCACAGTAGATTGGAGTGGTGTAGAGGGGATTGGCATAGAGTGCACTGGTGAATCGTGGAGTAGTACATAGTAGAGTGTATCGGCATATAGTGCAGTGGCATAGAGTAGGGTGGCATAGAGTGGAGTCGGCTGGACTAGTGGAGAGTGCAGAGGTGAAGAGGGCAGTGGTGCATAGTAGAGTAGTGTTGGGTGGATTGCATTGGCATGGAGTAAAGTGGATTGGTGTAGAGTAGAAGGCATAGTGTGGAGCGGTGCAGATAAGAGTGCAGTGATGCAGTGTGGAGTAGAGTGGCATAGTTTGGAGTGTGCAGAGTTGAATCCAGTGGTGTAGAGTGATGTAGAGTAGAGTGGAGTGGGGTAACATGGAGTATGCATGGTATGGTAGCGTACTGCCATTACAGACAACACATCTTTGATTGAAATGACCATTACATTTGCACTCACATACAGTTTTACTGATAAAAGTATACTGCACACAAACTATAAAATGTGGAAAGGTTGTTACTCAATGTATTAATTTGATCATCAGCATAGTTCTCATTTACAGACATTAAAATGTTGTTATGTGCTAGAAAAAAAATTACATTATACAACCATCCTCAAGCAGACCCCATTAGCCTTCATGATTGTCACATAAATCCACTCACTTTGATGTCAGACAAAGAAAAATAAACAACAAGTTCCCTGGATAACATAGTTTGACATTTGACCTCCGTCTTTGCACAGCAAATGTGACAAGATAAGAACAAGATTTAAAGGCCTGTTTACGGGAAAGCAAGTTAGTGGAAGAATACAGTAACCAAGGCTTGGGCAAAGGGAGGGACGAACTCGAGCTGGACAGCCCAGAGCAAATAAAGCCAGCAAATAGAAAGTCAGAAAAAGTGAGTTACAAACCATAAAGTCAATGGTAAGCAATGGGCTGAATGCATTCCTATGTCAACTTTATGAATGGCCCCAAGATGTCTTTAGCAAACCAGACAGCTGCGCTGTCTGGCAGACTGTGACCTAAAAATGTCTAAGGTATTAGCCATTTTTAACATATATTGAATTGTTAAACAACTGTTGTTATGATCATGTAAAAATTAGACAAACAGACCCACCATGTGGTGGACTGTCATAAGGCCCGGTGCTAAAAATTAAGTGCTGGTGCCGAGCAAGGGAAACCACCTGTCTACCTCACTTACCAAGGGCGATGACCATTTGTTTAAAGTTGCACTCCCAAAAGGTACATAGATGGGGCCCAAGAAAAAGTCTTGGCCTACAGATGTCTATGACGAGACAGTCATCCTCACTTTGGTCAAGTCCAGCTTAATGAAGTTCTCCTCTTAAATGACATTGATGAGTTCTTGGCCTCGTGTACAGTCGATTAGTTGAATAGTTTTACTGTTGACCCTGTCTCTTTGTTGTTGCTTATGCTCCTTTTTAGGGTTTGCTTAATTAATGACCGTTGTAATGATCACACCACGACTTTTGGTAACATTACCGTAATAAGGGACCTGGCTTTAGTATGATTTTTTTTGGCTATAAGGCTAGTTGAGTTTGATGCTTTAGTAATGATGATGAACTCTATCTGAATGCTAATATTGTATCGTTTTTTTTTTATTGGTGAGTGGTTTGAAAGAAAATCCACTCTTCTAAAAATCATTTATTTCAGACACTACTGTGCCTGGCTATAAAAAAGTTTATCGAGTATAGAATTGTTTCATATCCCGTTCATTTCTGCATAGGACCCTTGAGAGTCAAACACGTCTAAGTCTGAGAGGAACAAAAAAGAGTTAAATTTGTACTTAAGACTTTGGTTTTTACTTAGAATGTCAGAAAATGTAAAAGCAGAGAACACTTTAATGCAGAAAACCGAAAACAACTCAAATATTCGACATCATAAAATGGAAATGGAAACATTTGTTTTTTTCTAACCATCCTTCCATGTTCATAGCTTCCAAGAGGCATATGTCTGTCAGACACTTCATCAAGTTCTAGATTTTTAGCCAACAGAACTCTGTATTCTGGCACTTATTTCTCTCTTATTAATATTAGTATGGGCTTTAAAGGTTTGCATGCAAAGTGCAGGATTGTCACACATGACTTAGTGCCTCCTGAAGCTATTCATCTGCATATGTATGTGAGATATGTATGTCAATATGTATGTGTTTGCTTTTGCACTAATAGCCCCATGTATACCATGCTGAAAATATTAAAAGTCCTTGGATGTAAAGGAAAAAAGGACTGGTTATGCCGTTGGCTCCTAGTATAGTATATTTGAGACCTTGAAACACTTCCCCTAATTATGTACCCACATTATGCATTAATCTGTGCCCCTATTTTGAATTCTGCACACCGTCCATATCTCCTAATGGCACCTCTTTGTAACAATGAACAAGATTTTACTCAGTGCAACACTATATAAAAAACAGAGGGGCATATTCTCAAGAACGCTTGATAATTACTGCAAAATTAGCTTAATGCAACTCTTCACATCGTAGTCCATTGTGGGAAAATAACGCAGTGTTAAAGTTGTATTCCCAACACGGCGGTACCATGCGATAGTCCCACGCCAACTCGTCAAATGACCGCCTAAAAATTAACGCGATGCCGAAAAAACGCGAAACACGAACGAGAAAATAGTTGCGATGAGGCCAATCGCAATACAATAATCAGCGAAGAAGAAGGTGGTCAAATCAAGTTACGCTGAAACGCTGCATAGACTTTTTAATTGTAGTTTTCTTTAATATTGTTGTTTTTTACATGATTCAGATTTTCAACACTATGGGCCATATGTAGGTAGCTTAATACCGGTCGGTAATGGCCGAAAATCGGTAAATTTGCTGTTATCGACCGGTATTTCGCTTTTTCCAATGTAGGTGGCTGGATTTAACGATTCAGTAATTTACCGATTTGGTAATTTAAGGAATCGGTAAATTACTGAATCCTTAAAATACCGAATCGGTAAATTACCGATTCCTTAAATCCTATGTAGGGAGCACTCAGGTGAGTGCATTTTTGATTTAAGGATTTGTTATTTACCACCAACTACCAGTTGGTGGTAAATATCGAAAACCTTTAAAAAAGCAATTTTGTGTTTTTTTAAAAGTACCATGTGGCAGACATACATGCCCTAAGGGCATGTATTTGTGCCACATGTGCACACATGCACAATTCAGGGGTGCAACAGGGTGTCAATGTGACACCCTGCCCCCCTTTAATATGTTCCCCAATTACCGATTCGGTATTTAACGAATCGGTAATAGTGAATGGCTTCTCATTCATTCCTATGGGCGGCCTGGGCCCATAGGAATGAATGGGAATTACCGAATCTGTAAATACCGAATCGGTAAAATTAGCCAAATTTTTACCTACATACTATTTACCAATTCTTAAATACCGAATCGGTAAAATTGGGTATTTAAGAATCGGTAAATAGAAATTACCTACATATGGCTCCTTGTGTTGTATTTTATGTATTGCATTTACATTTGTATAATGTACTGATGTTCAGTTTTGATAAGTGCAAAACTTTTTTAATCAACTGGAATAAATTTGAAACTTGAATTTTATTGATTGTATTATTGTTATGGTCTTTGTGTAAAGATATTAGGTGTGTATGCATGATGTAGCCTAAATTGCTACAGTTCTTTGGCACAACACATGATCCGAATTTGCTGACTAGGGACCTTAGTGTTTTTTGTTGTTATCCCGTCCCGAGTATCATAAAGAGAGGGTTCCTCCCCCTTTTTTTCTCGATGCGGCAATATCACCACACACAGCAGTTGGCATGTATGATCCTGACCCGAGCGAGCATGTGTTCCCTCATTCACCCCTCCGCCGGTCCCGCACTCCAGGGGCATGCTACAGGGCAACATTGTATATTGCGTGACTGGTGGCCCCGACAATACAACAGAGACACACACATTAGATACTTCCTTGGCAAGGTTCGTTTTTTTTCATTTTTCAGCGTTCGCGCTTATTGCACGGGATATTGTTCATCATGCGTTTTTGACTATCACACCCGGTGGAATTACTGGGTTTGGTTACCCTCTTTTAGATTTGGTGCCGCTGTCAGAACACCATCACGTTTGTCTATTTCACATTCATTCGATCCAAACGCATCTCTGCATTGAAAACTATAGTGTACACAATGTTCATATTCCTACTGTGGTTATGGAGGTCAAGTTGGGAACGTTGGGAATGGAAGGCCTTATAAACCTATATGTATTTGTATGATATAGATGCATATTATTTTGTATGTTTTTCATATGTCTATGACATATGTTCCTATTTTTTATTTACAGTGGGCCCTGAGGAAGGGACAAGAGGTCCCTGTGAGAAGTTGGCCTGGCATATGATGTCCACTATTCTAGTGGGCACCTTGCACCAGTCCAAACAACCCTTATTGATGGTAGGTTTGAAGTCAACCTTATAGAAAGCTATCCTAGTGGTGGCTGTGGAGAGCAGCCTTCAGGCTAAGACTTAGAGGCGAGTTAAGCAAGTTGTTTTACCAGTTTATAATCTCTTGAATGATCAAATGAAAGTACAACACACAAGGTTTATATCAAATATATATGTATTTATTCTAAACACAACCCCTCTGGACACGTTATGAGGTCAGAGGTAAAAGTACAATACAAGGAACTTAATTAGCATACGATAAGTTGTATGCCCTAGGGGCCTCACCAACCATATACTAAAATAGTGGTATAAGAACCACGTAAGGGATAGAAGACAGGCCTAGGGCCTGTAGAACCGCTGAGGCAACCAGGAACCACCCAAGGTAGGGACACAGGAGACCCACGGGGAACGCGTGCAGTGTCTAAACACAGACGCAAATAACCATTAACTTTCCAAGGAGAACGAACAAGTTACAATTTTAAAGATTAAGGACACTTAGAGGTGAACTACGATGGAACCCTTTTAGACTTAGACACTTCGAGAGTCAAGACCCACAGGAGCACCGAAGTACACGTGTTACCTCACCCACGAAAGCAGGGTGCATAGGTGTCTTTTGGTGTCGGGTTTCATCATCGATTCCAATGGAGAGCTGCAAAGAAGTGCTGCAGGCGTGACCAGAGGAAAAGTATCCAGGTGTATCCAAGGGTGGATCGGAGATGTGAAAAACCTGAAAGCAGAGAGGACAGAGTATGGGTCACTAGCCAGTGACCAGGATGGCGACAGGAAGATGCCAGCCAATGTTGGGTGCTTTCAAGTGAAGTAGGTGAAGCTTGACTCTTTAGCCACGAGTACCAGAAGGCGTCGACGACAACCAGGAGCTGGATTCAAACTTTCCCATAAAGGATGTCAAGTGCTGCAGCATCAGAATCCGGATTGGACCCAACAGGCCTTGGCAACAGCAACCCACGCAAGATGACAAGATTAGCTTCGGTGCAGACCAGCAAGGTCTGAGGGACTCACCCTTTGGAGGGGAGTCAGAGCACATCTGGAGCAACCAGGAAAGCTCAAGAAACAAAGGATTGCCCTTCGTGGGGGCCCACTAGCCAATGGACTAGGAACCGCAAAGGAGCCTCGAGCTGCGGTGAAAGAAGAGGACTCACAGGTCAATCGTGGTGTTCTGGCCTCTGTACTTCGTTGCAAAAGGAGCTCAGTGCAGGGGCTTCAAATACCCCAATGTACAACTTCAGGAAACTTTGGGAAGTAGGTGCAGGAAACTTTGGGAAGTAGGTGCAGTTGCAAAAATGCAGGATGTCCAGGAGTTTTGGTCCCAGGTCTCTTGTGTCAGCTACAGGTCTCAGCTCTGCTTGGAACTCGTGTCAGCTTCAGAGATGTCTGGAAGTCTGTGTC
This sequence comes from Lissotriton vulgaris, assembly GCF_964263255.1. NCBI lineage: Eukaryota > Metazoa > Chordata > Amphibia > Caudata > Salamandridae > Lissotriton > Lissotriton vulgaris. The sequence continues at coordinate 179,956,840 of NC_141700.1, forward strand.
TTGTGTCACAGATTCTTCAGGATCTGGCGGGAGCCTCGAAAATGGAGACTGGCAAAGATGCTTCTTTGGTGCCTGTTTGAACAGGGGGGTCACTCCTTGACCCCAAGGGAGATTCTTCAGTCTTTCAGTCGAAATGAAATGTCGAAGGTCCAGGATTTCTTCTTCAGAGTTTCGTCCAGGTTAATCTAAAGTCCTAGGGACTGGGTTCCTATACTTATACTACGTTTAGGGGTTGGGCTAACTCTAAGGTCACCCCTATGGGTGGACCTGGGGAGGGGGTGGTTACACCCCTTCCCCTTTGTCCAGATTAGCGCCAGAGCTGGGGCTGAGTGCCCCAGCAACCAGTTTGAACTGGGAAATGCATAGAGCACCTTGTGTGCCCCAGGCAGTGTCTGAAAACCATTCAGTGAATGCAACCCACCCTGCCCCAATACACTAAAGCCTTTCCGGGGAGGTGCTGGCACCTCCCTGGACAGGAAACCTATTGTCCAGGCCTCCCCTGCCGGAGTTTTGCCAGGCAGCAAGAGGTCAGACTGGCAGCAGCATCCATTTTGTGATGCTAGGGCTCTGTTTAACTTTAACCGGTATACCAGTGTGTACATGTCTTTTCCCTCTAGAAGGGTGGAATGCTACCCCCGCTGCCAGAATTGGCGGGGGCAGTATTCCAAATCGTTTGACACCTTACACGACATGTTTTGATAAAGCCAAACAAAAGTTAGCATTTAACCACGAGGTTCATAATTCACTTAAGAGTATATAGTATGGCTATATCATAGAACAGCTCTAAGGAGATATTTCTGGAAGCTGTAGAGGGTCTGGGCTTATACTAGGGCACCCTCTCACACAAAACCAAGTACTCTGCCTTCACAATTGTCAAGGCCTGCCATAGAAGTGACTCATAGGTTAATGTGTGCCTATATGTAAGGGTAGAAATAGGTATACTATATCTAAGTAAGGGGTGCTTACACCACCTTACCCAGGCTGCAAGTGCAGACCTGTGCTGTCATTTTGGAAGGCTTACCAGGGGTGGCACAATACACGCTTCAGCCCCTGGTAGACCTCTGGGGTCCCTATGCCCTGGGTACTTAAGGTACCATACACAGGGACTCATAAGGGTGACCCAGTAACCATCTGGTATGTACCTAAAGTACATGGTATCAATTTAGAGAGAGAACATCTAGGATGTGGTCCTGATTAGCAGGGCCACAGCCGTACTAAAGTTGAAAAACCAGTGAAACACAGCAAAAAGTGGGGGTAAGCATAGAAAGAAGACCTTACTCTGCTACAGTTCCGAAATGCATTTGGCCGAAGGTCATTAATCGCCACACTGTTTATGTTGACTTTGTCATAATGTTCTGTCTATGACACGTACTCTATGTATTGATCGTCGTGAATCAATGACAAACTTATTAGTACAAATTCAATGATGTGTAAATATGCATTTCATCTGAAGTAAATAATGATTGATTGTGACATCACTGAGAGATTATTTCATTTGTGTTACATTGTATGAAACCCAGTACATTCCAGATTATATTCGTGCGGAGTAAGAATAGGTTTTCACAGCTGTGCGCATGGCCCATTCAAGATATTGTGTCTTGAACTACTTCATATTATAAGGCCTAAACTTAACCACGCCCAAAGCCACATGTTTAATTATCACACCCCTACTCTGTATTGCCATACGCCGGATAACTCCGCTTACGCTCAAAGGGGGTACGACAAAGCTACATGTCCCAGGTCTACCCCACTGCCTGAGGTGACAAGTTTGGGCCCGCTGTACACAGGACATTGTAATGTGGTATGGCCCGGGCCCTCATGCATACATAATGACAACATGGACACACTGAAATAATTTGTGGAACTGGCAATGGACACGTGCGCCCGGCACCTTTTATTGCCAGGGTCACATGTCCAGTGACGCCTGTACTGGATGGGTGTGGGGTGAGTGTAAGTTACCCCTCAGGGGCTGGCTGATGCGGGCAACAACTACAACAATGATCAGCCAATCAGAAGTTCAAAGTTCAAACAGCAAGGGCTCATGACTTGATCTGCACAGAGTTAGTGGCCCCGGATGCACTGCGGCCAGCACAGGCACACCGCCACAGGACGGTGTCTTGTGATGCACTGAGGTAGGGCCACGAGAGCTGAGCTGGTCCTCGTTGATGTCCAAGGGGAATGTCCCGGAGTGTTCCGGGGGCAGTGGAAGCTGTCCGTTCAGGGCATGATGCAGGGGGAAGAAGCAAGCAGAAACAGGCAATATGGAGGAGTTCAATGTTATAGTCTCCTTTTCACCACTATGTCAGTATCAGCTGCATGATGATGAAGACAACCCCCAGGCCAAAGACTCAGATGCCACCAAAGTTCAACCACAGAGTGCCCATGATTTCAATGGCACAGAGTCAGTGGCACCAGAGCTGGAAGGGGATGCAGACTGCGATGAGACCTGTACAATTATATGAACTCTGCCTTGAAGAGATCAAGACTCAGTTCCAATTGTGTGACCTACTCGACCGCAGTGTAGGCCAGAGGCAGCTGTCAGCCCAGGTCAATCGCTGTGCAGCCAGCTCCTCGTGGATCTCTAACACACAACATTGAAATGGCATGTGGCGATGGTTTGTGGTTGACGGAGGTAGAGGCACCAGAGCTCAGCGGGTGTGCAGCCTGCGATGATACCATGTCCTGCCTGGTACGGGCTGTATTGGATTGGTGTGAGGCCTGCTGGACCACAGTGTAGGCCAAAGGCAGAACTCAGCAAGGGCCCACAGACACGTGTGGTTGGAATGCTATGCACAGAGTTGGTGGCACCACATCGAAGGGAGTATAGTGATATAAACTCAGCCATAAATATGTACTTTGCCATTGTGTTAACAAGTCTCAGTTCCAAATGTGTGACGAACTTGTCCGCTGTGTATGTCGGTGGAGTACATCAACGAGAAAGGAGTACTGCAGGCCTGTGTCACAGAGGCCGCGATGATCTGAGGAGGCTGCCAAGGTTGTGGGCCTCGGGCTTGGAGATTGCACCGGCATTTGGTGGGCCCTCTTTAACACATGCCGGTATCTGCTGGTGAGCAATGAGGCCTGGGTGAGCAGGGGCAGGCAAGACGGGTTCAGGGACCAGCGGCCCGGGGTGCAGCAGGCGCACAGGATCGCAGGCAATACCGCTCATGGCGTCGGCCTCGTGGCGGGGTGAGTGGCGCCGCCCTGGCAGAGACGTTAGGCATTCCGGAAGCGAATCACGCTCAGAGCGACGTGCTTTTTATTCACACCCCTATGCTGGCCTGGCATACACCGGGCCAACCCACTCCGCTCACCCTTACAGGGGGGGACGTAACAACATTTCCACGATCTTCCCCACTGGCTGGGGGACATGGTTGAGTCCACTGTCCACTACACTCCAAACACCAGCAGTATATGTCGACATGGATATGTGTGTGTTCTGCATTCTGCAGTCTGTCCATCACATCCACGCCACACTTGGCATTGTGTACGTTCTCATTTATGGGTCACTTGCCTCCTCCGCACATGCCTGGTTCCCACCTCTCCCCACAGTCTGCTATTGTGTGGCTGAGGTGCCATGCCGTTGATGGCTCATGTACATGGCTAGCCCAGGTTACCGAAGTAAGTTGTGATGTCATGTCTGGTAGGAGGGCTTGTTGTTTGGCATGTTGTCTGTAAGTTTGTAACATGTGCATTCCCAGAGTTGTGAGTTGCATGATTGTGGAGTTGAGGTGTGTGATGTGTTCATTTGGTACTTACCAACGAGCAGTGCATTTCTGTAGGTGCCATTCTGGAAGCGCTGGTTGATGATGGACTGTCGAAAGATGTAGGAATCATCCACACTCCCTGGGTAGTTGGCGACAACATTGGTGAAGAGTCCCCGGTGGTCCACTATTGCCTGCACATTGATGGAATGCAGGTGCTTTCTGTTGTGGTAATTGTGTGCAGTGTGGGCAGGAGGCAGAAGTAGGACATGTGTGTAGTCAATTGCCCACAACACGTGCAGGAAGCCAGCTATGGAGTAGAAGCCTTGCTTGGTCTCCAGCTTTTCCTGCTCAGTGTGGGGGAAGTATATGTACTGGGGTACCAAGTTGATGATGGCTTCCAGAACAGGTGTGAAGAACTTGGAAAGGGCTGGTGTGAGACTTCTCCGACCCTGACAGTTGTTGGTTGGAAAGTACCAGAGACCAACTGGTGGAGCACAGCCAGCAGCTTTGTCTGCGGAGGGATGTTGGTTGTCCGCTGTGTTGGTACCGCCATTCTACGGGCAATAATATTCAGGATGTGGAGGATGGTTGTCCTTTTGAGCCTGTAGTGGGCAATAACATTCTCTGTTGTTAAGTCTGTGAGGCTGGTGCGTTTCCTGAAGGTCTGCTGTCTTTGTCTGCGCTGCCTCTGTGGTGGTCCGTGGGGGGAAGGTCCGGGGGGTGGCGGGGGTTGCGGAGGGGGCGGGCTGGCTTGGGGTGGTGGGTGTTGTGGCCCTGTTGGGGTTCCGAGCTGCATGATCAGTAGCTCTATGGCATCTGTTCTTCCGGTGTGGCTCTGGGCTGGGCTTCCTGTTCTGATGCAGGTTGTCCGACTTTACACCAGGTCAGAGCAGGTGTTAAATCCTGCTGCTAACACACCTTATCACCTGTTTTGTGGTCTTATCAGCGATCTGGCTGGTTGTTGAGAATGTTGCGGAGTGGTGTTGTCGCAGCTTTTTGCACGGGGACACCTACTCTGCATGTCATTAGCGATAGTTGCCGGGGTCATCTGTGGCAATGTTTTTTGCGGTTGCTATCGCACGTAAACTGGTGACTTGGGCTGTTAGCACCAGCTTGTGAATGGGGCGGTATATTTATCGCCACTTTGGCTGCTATAAAGTGCTGATAACTCGGCGATGAATCCTTCAGAATATGCCCCAGAGTTCTGATGGCAGCATTCAGTGCTCTCATGAGTACTTGGCCCACTGTTTTCAGAAGACATATTACTGAGGTCTCCCTGAGGCACTGCACCCATTCCCACATATAGGTGCTCATTACAAGTTGTATGGAATAGGTGAGGCACTTATCATCTCTGGTAAATACCTCCTATTCCATCGTTTTAACCTGCAAACGTGGCATATCATGCGGAATTGCCATTCAACCAACACACGGAATTCTGCATGTTTGCTTTTTTACAGTCCTTTTCATCCTAGACATTTCGGCCGGTTTGACCGGAAGAAATGTACAAGGAGAAAACTGTAAGGTGTGATAATTATCACACAACTCGTAATTCTGATTCTTGTTCAAACAGGTGTTTGCACAGGGATCAGAAGTTAGCATGGCAGTTGTAATCAGGGCCTAAGGCACTCCCATGCTCCCTAGAGATGCTTCATCCAGTTCTCCCTGGTGTAGTTCCCCTATGAACCCTTGCTATTAATCATCCCTTATCCCCGATGCACAATGTATTATGTTCTCCGCTGCCTAACATCCTATGCGTCATTTAGTGCTTACCTATGCGTAAAGTGTAGTGTTGCTCTAATTTTCAGCACCCTGTGTTCTAAGGAGGCATATGACCCATTACTTTAACGAAGCACATCACCCTGGTCTTGTCTGAGGTACATTACTCAATGCTCCCCTGGCCCACATCACCCATTCCCACCAAAAGATGCATCACCAAGTACTTCCTTGGTGCAATTCACCCTGTGCATCAGTTCTGTCATTTATCCCAACACACACCATCTTGTGGCCTCTGCTACACATCACCCTGTGTTGCACTAATGCACAACACTGTGTGACGTCTGATGCGCTGGGTTCATAGGACTATATGTCTGTGGGTTTGGATTCCTGTATGATTGATTGTGTGTGTGTGAAAAGGTGTCTGCATGAGTGACCAACTATAAAAAAAATGAGCATCAGTGGTTGGATTTATCTGTGTGAAGGCGATCATGCTGTGTGTATATCGCTGATCATGTGTTGTGTGTCTTTGTGTCTAAGCACTACACACGTAAGGTGTTTAGCTTTATCTATTTCAATTTCTTGCACTTATGATCTTATTTGCACAGCAATGTTTTTGCTGAATGACATAGTATCTTAATATATTTTTGCAAATAAGTGTCATGTATTCATTTGACTTTCACACCTGTACAACTACATTGGTAAAAGGATTTAGGCTGTCGCTGTCCAGCATCAAATTATTCTAGGATCAGTCCATCATTACTTTCTATTACATATCTATTTTGTCTAGCCTTCCTTCTTCCTGTGATATTAAAGTGCACTCCAAGGTTATCCCAGGTTTGATTGATTGATGCTTTATTTCGATATGCACATATCATAAAAGCAGTACAAAAAGATAAAAACAGCATGTCGAAATAAGTCAGACTGTACAAATGGAATAAAAATTAAAACACGGTATGTCAGCATAAATTAGATAAAAAGGAATTAAATTGTTATGGACAGTCTTCTAAGTCTTATCAACCAAGCCCATTTTAAAAATTTTGCAACAGCACAAACAATAGGAGGGGCTGTGTTAGTTAAAAGAATCCGGAGGGCAACAGAGTGCTGACGAGTCCCCAGTTCTCTGCAAATGGGGGCGAGCCAACGTGATCTGGGGCGACCATAGTCCGGGCATTCGAAAAGGAAGTGTGGCACCGTCTCTGGTTTGTCCGGACAAGAGGCACAAAAGCGTGAGGTGGGCTGGGCTTTATTCCACCTTGAGCAGAGGTCCGCCAAAGGCAAGGTTCCTAGCCGAAATTTAATGAACAAGGACCTATCCAAAGCAACTGTTATAATATCCATATATGGCTCATACAGGACAACGTCTTTGAACAACAGGAAAGCTGCGGTGGTTTTGCAATGCTGCTGGCTACTAGAGCGCTTCACGTCAACCCACTCCCAGAAAAGTTTTTTTAGAATCTTCTTTGGTGGAGCGGAGTGACTATGCCAGCAGGAGGCCAAGCCCAATTCCCCTAAAAGATGTTTTATGTCCCTCAGCCATTTGATGCTACTCCAACCATCAGCATGCATTACTTCTGCCAGCCCATTGGCATACGATTGTAGCTCCGGGGCCCTCCACAAGCGGGCCCAGAGCAGAAGGGGACGAAGCCGAGCCTGGTCCCTTATGGCTTTACAGCCAATGTCCAAGAGCATTGGGATGGTCGGGCTGCTCGATGGAATAGCAAGAAGGTCCTTGATAAATTTATTTTCGGCCTTACTCAGTGAGTCGACTTTGCCCAAGCCCCACAGTTCCGATCCATAAAGAGACGCAGGGACTGCGCGAGCTTTGTAAATCTCCAGTATGGGTGCAACACAATGTTTGGAGGAGTTATTGTACTCCTTAAGAAGGGCGCCCCCCACCCTTTTGTGGGCCAGAGTCATTTTATCGATATGGGCAGTCCAGCTCATTGCATCATTAAGACGGATCCCCAGATAATCAAATTCCGCCACTCTTTCTAGAGGTGTGGAGTTCAGAATTGGGGGGGGACCAAGTTTGCGGGGTGGGTGCATGACTAGGTACTTGGTCTTGTCTATGTTAATGACGAGGCCTTTAGTGGTACAGAAATCCTGGAAGCGGTTCAGCAAGGACTGTAGACCTTGGGGGGTTTTGGAGATGAGGAGGGTGTCGTCGGCGAACAACAGAGTTGGAATTTTTACTCCACCCAAGCTTGGAGCGTCTGTTGGTTCGCCCATTAGATGATCTACCACCCCGTTAATATAGAGGGAGAATAAGGTAGGGGCCAAAACACAGCCCTGTCTTACTCCCCTCTCGACCCTGATTTTATCGGTCTTTTCCCCATTCAGACCCCATCTAACCTGGGCATAGGTGTTGGTGTGCAGGTTAATGAGGAGGTTCAATAGGTACGGGGGCATCCCTAAACCATAAAGCACCCTCCAAAGTTCCTCCCTTGGTACCAGGTCAAAGGCAGTCTTAAGGTCAATAAAGGCCAGATAGAGACTGCCTTTGCCCAGCACCACCACCTTCCAGTGTAACAACAGGAGCCTAAAGGCCTGTTCAATAGTTCCTGTACCTGAACGGAACCCAGCCTGCATGTCGGACAGAATGTGATTGTCGTCCACCCATTGAGTAATTCTCCCCAGGATGGTTTTCCCAGCCAATTTCTGGCTGGAGTCTATAAGGCTTATAGGCCTATAGTTCCCGGGTAACTCCCGACTGCCCTTTTTAAAAATGGGGACCACCTCCGCACCTCTCCAGGAGTCAGGCACAGGCCCTCCCCCCATGATTGCATTGAGGAGTGCAGAGATTAGAGCCCCCCATTCTTCTGGGTAAGCACGGAGGATGTCCCCCGGTAGGCCATCCGGGCCAGCTGCTTTCAAGGGGACCAAGGTTTTGATCTGCTTTATTACATCAAGGGGGGAAAACAGATCCAGGTCACGGTCTAAAGTAAAGGCTGGGATTTTAAAGGGATCATTAAGGGGGCCTTCAACAGGAGAGTAAAGATTTTGGAAATGGGAAAACCAAGTCAGGGCATTGATCGCACAAGTCCTCCGGGAATCGTCAGGACGATTCCTTTTGCCCACCATGTCCCAAAAACCTTTAGCATCTTTCCCTCGACTGGCAGCCAGGAGAACCTGCCAGAAGTTGTCCTCCCATTCCCTCCTAGCATTTTTCTGACAGAGTGTGTAGTGTCTCCTGGCCTCCCTAGTCCTAAGCGGCAATTTGGACTTGACTGCCTCGATAAGAAGTGATTTCGCCTCCCTACACTTTTGGTTGTACCAGCCCTGACCCGGTCGTAGGCTGGGTTTCCTTCCGCTCGGGTGGGCTGGGACTACAAAGAGGTCGCCAATGGCCTGGGTTATGACACAAAACCTAGGTGCCACCTCCATCAGCCCTTCCTCTTGACAGTCAAGATTGGCCAGGGCTGAAACCAGAAGCTGCCTAATCACAGAGGTTTTCTCCTCCGAAAGAGCCAGCTTTGCCCACTTTAACCTTCGCCCACAGTTTGTGACCACTGACAGGTCTGGAGCGGAGTTACAGGGAGAACCACTCATAGTGCTGTTAACGCACCTGTGGGAGAGGGTGAGGGACAGGAGATTGTGGTCGCTCTCCACAGAAGGTATAACTACCATGTCCTCCACCATGCCCCACAGGTGTATGTCAAGGAGGAAATAATCAATCCGTGACGTGTGTCCTGGCCTATTGTAGGTGTGCGCCCCTACTTTGTCGGACCTGGTTCTACCATTGGCGGCTCTAAGCCCGAACTCCATAACTAAGGAGTTGATCTGAAGGGCCACTTCTGTCCACTTTTTAACAGGGCCAAGCTCGAGGTGAGGAATCCCCCACCCATTATCAAGATCCTCTTGGTCTGCTAGGATGTCCAGGTCCAGAGGCTCGAAAGTGCAGTTCAGATCACCTGCCAGCAGTGTACAAGACCTGTATGGGGATGAGCGGAGTTGCGCTTCCAAGCAAGCTATAACTGGGGATTCTCTTCCCCCCTTAGTGCCACGGGCATAAATGTTAAAAATGTTTAGAGTGACTCTGCCCTGGGGATTTCTAAGCACAATATTTAGGAGGTCAGGGCAGTTAGTGTCCTTCTCCTCCACCCTACAGTTAAGTTCAGTGGATACCCAGATTAACAAACCGCCAGAGGGACGGCCCCTACCGGATGCACTTTCTGCTGCCGGCAAAAAGTGAGTGGAGTAGCCCGCCTTGTGAAGGGGCACCCGACTCCAAGTTTCCTGAAACAGGCAAATGGAGTATTGCTCCACAAGCTCGCTCCAATCCGGTAACGCCAGCTTCCTTTCGAGGCCCGCAACATTCCAGCTGAAAACCCTAATCTGGGGGTCCGTTACAGCTGCAATGCTACAGTCCTCAACAGGGGGTAACAAGTCCGCAGAACCCACATCAAGGGGACCAGGGGGAGAATTATGGGGAGCCCCAGACTCCCCCTTCCTCTCTACAGACCCGGCCGAAGCCAGAGTCTGCAGTGGGGAGGAGGAGCCATTGGATCTCTGGTATGGTGTTGACCCAGCGACAAGGCCTGGGGCCACAACATCCTCCCCCGGGATAAAGCTGAGTCAACAACTCCCAGAACCCCGGATTGATATCACTGGAGCTGGGCATAGCTGCCGAGAAAGCACTCCCGGGGTCAAAGGGCCGTGGGCAGTATTTTCCATCAGAAATTGGCCCCCTGGGCTGCCCATGATGGAGAATTGTCCAAGGTGGATGGAAGGGGTGGTCATAACAGACCGTGGGTAAAAAAATGTCAAATCGACTATGTCGATACCCGAACCAGCCGTGGATTGACCTTGGGAGCATATAAAGTGGGCAACCCTAGCATCTTGGAAATTTATAACCACACAATCCCCTTCAAGCGATTTTTTCCCATGTCCAATCCAACCCACCCTGCGTACACCAAGAATAATTCCATCCACTCCCGCAGGCAAGGGCCTGTTGGTTTTCAGCCAGTGGATGATCTTATTTTTTAGTGCCTGATGGTTTTCCCGCTGGGTACTCCCAAGAGGGGGGACTTTCGTAAGGATGACAACATACGGGTGGCACTCAGGGGGGAGGTTAACTGGGGGGCACTTGCGTCTACTGTTCTGGGGAGGACCCAAAGGGAGCCGATTTGTAGGTGGGACGAGAATAGATGCAACCTTAGGAGTTGATGCGACATCACTAGTTGCATCAGATATGACAACCCCAGGTTGTGAAGTAGGGCCCGTCCCTCCCTTCTTGTGTTGCCTTGGGGCCTGGGTAGCCACCACCGGTATTGCTGCTGGGGGAAGGGTAGCATGCCCGTGGGCAACACAAGTTGGAGCCTTCGGCTTTATCTGTCTAAGGCTGACCTTTGGAGCAGGCAAGGTCGTATTCCCAGGTGCAGGGTGCTTGGGCGGCTGCATCAGTTGGTCTCCCGGGGGGGGTATCACTGGGACCTCTACCCTATTGGACTCATCTAACCTATCGGGCCTATCCTTACTGGACTTTGGCTGGTGCTTGAGAAGGTTCTTTAGGACAAAGAAATTGTCCCTAGTAGCCTGCTCAAAGCAGTCAAGCCTTTCCCCCAACCTCTTGATCTGGTCTATAAGTGGCAACACAAGGGACTTGACCATCTTCTCAAGCGCCTCCATAGAATGACCCACATTGTCCTGAACAGGCGTTAGTGGGGCCAACAAGGAAGGTGGTACTGTATCAAAGACAGCCGGAGCGCAAATGGCTGTCCCTGTGGATACCGGTCCTGCGTTGCTCTGGGGGGGAGGACCCCTCAGGGGCGGGTACCTGGGATGGTTAGTGGTCTTAGATGGGCAACCCTTTCTAGTGTAATTTGCCCTTTTCCCCCTCCTTTTGATAGGCTCCTGGATGGGTTGCTTTTTAGTCGGAGCCTGTGAGGCAGGAGCAGGAACCTCAGGGCAGTGCAGGGACTGTATGCCGGGTGAGCCTACTAAGGAGAGCTCAGTGCATGGATCCACAAGCACAGTACAGGGACTGGTACTGTGGACACCAACCAGTGAGCTCTCAAACCCCTCCAAACCACCCATTAGAGGTGCAATAACGGAATCCCTAGGTAAGTCCCCAAGCAAAAGTGCAGGGGGAGTAGGATTTAGAGGGGACAACACTATTGCTGGAGATGGACTTTTAGCAAGAGGGAAGTCAAGTGAAAGGCGCCGTTCGGATATGGCGAGTTCGTTGTCTATGACAGCCGCCACCCTTGTCAGGAATTTGTCCATAGAGCCAAACATAGCACCCCCGGGGGCACTCTCCCCGCAACCCCTCAAGGCCTTACCGGAGCGTGTAGACATGCTGAGAAGCGGTACCACAGGTTGAAGCCGGTACGGTAGATGAAAGTGGGGTAGCCCTGCCCTGCCTCCTCCTGCCTCGGACGGCCTAAGACGGCCCGCCCTCTGCCCGGGCTCAGCCCGGCGCCGCCCGCGCGCGTCCCGCGGGGCGGGAGGCTCTCGGAGCTTTTGTGGCGCCTCCGGGCGCGGGGAGAAGTGTGTCACGCCCTCTCCGGGGCTGCTGGGAGCGGTAGTCCGCTGGTCCGCTGGTCAGTTTGCCTGGAGCCGTTTCCCTCACGGCGGCGTCAGGCTGTCAAAGTGCCCCCTGGAGCTCTCGGCGCTCGGAGCTTTTGTGGCGCCTCCGGGCGCGGGGAGAAGTGTGTCACGCCCTCTCCGGGGCTGCTGGGAGCGGTAGTCCGCTGGTCCGCTGGTCAGTTTGCCTGGAGCCGTTTCCCTCACGGCGGCGTCAGGCTGTCAAAGTGCCCCCTGGAGCTCTCGGCGCTCGGAGCTTTTGTGGCGCCTCCGGGCGCGGGGAGAAGTGTGTCACGCCCTCTCCGGGGCTGCTGGGAGCGGTAGTCCGCTGGTCCGCTGGTCAGTTTGCCTGGAGCCGTTTCCCTCACGGCGGCGTCAGGCTGTCAAAGTGCCCCCTGGAGCTCTCGGCGCTCGGAGCTTTTGTGGCGCCTCCGGGCGCGGGGAGAAGTGTGTCACGCCCTCTCCGGGGCTGCTGGGAGCGGTAGTCCGCTGGTCCGCTGGTCAGTTTGCCTGGAGCCGTTTCCCTCACGGCGGCGTCAGGCTGTCAAAGTGCCCCCTGGAGCTCTCGGCGCTCGGAGCTTTTGTGGCGCCTCCGGGCGCGGGGAGAAGTGTGTCACGCCCTCTCCGGGGCTGCTGGGAGCGGTAGTCCGCTGGTCCGCTGGTCAGTTTGCCTGGAGCCGTTTCCCTCACGGCGGCGTCAGGCTGTCAAAGTGCCCCCTGGAGCTCTCGGCGCTCGGAGCTTTTGTGGCGCCTCCGGGCGCGGGGAGAAGTGTGTCACGCCCTCTCCGGGGCTGCTGGGAGCGGTAGTCCGCTGGTCCGCTGGTCAGTTTGCCTGGAGCCGTTTCCCTCACGGCGGCGTCAGGCTGTCAAAGTGCCCCCTGGAGCTCTCGGCGCTCGGAGCTTTTGTGGCGCCTCCGGGCGCGGGGAGAAGTGTGTCACGCCCTCTCCGGGGCTGCTGGGAGCGGTAGTCCGCTGGTCCGCTGGTCAGTTTGCCTGGAGCCGTTTCCCTCACGGCGGCGTCAGGCTGTCAAAGTGCCCCTGATGCTTCCTTATTTTCCCTAATCATTGCAAGTTCACCTGTAAAATTGTTTTTCCTAGGTCAGCACTCACATAGTGTCTTATGAGTGGCTAGTTTTGCTTCAAGTTTCAGATTTATTTGTTTTTGGTCAGCTAATAAACGCCATTACAAATTGATAAAAACGTATAAAACAACACAGTTAAGTATAAATCCAAAATATATCGTAAAAATATAAGTCAGTGCAATTTTGAAATTGTTGTTATGAATTCATGGCTTTGGACAAGTTATGAAATGCATTACAAAACTAACCTTTGCTTTATATGTATGTTTATTATACCTAAATCCTGGAATAATAGTGGGTAAATTGCGTTACTGTAAGAATGGTCTTCAGAGTTGAGGTTACAGGCACCAGAAACTGATTTCCACATCTCTTTACAGGTCACGCCCTTTCATTAGCTCACACTTGTGTTGGGTTTTTTCTTCTGTTGTCCAATCCAGCAAGCTAAATATGTGAGCTATGGGTTCTTGTCAAACCAAGACACTAACTCTTGGCAATTATAACATGATTCTGGAACTTTTGGGCATATTAATGTTTTCTTTTCAGTATATGACGTCACTTCATGTGTTGAATGGTTCTAGTAGCTGTCATCTGTTACCCTGTTCCTCCTTTTCAGTGAGAATAACTTGTGTGTAGCCAATTAACACAGCCGCGGTTCATGCAGGTAACAGCCGTGGGGCAGGGTGGGGGGGGGGGGGTGAGGGGGGGCGGCTTCGAGGGCCGATGCAGAGGGAAAATTATTTTTTTATTTAGTTTATCCTCTGCATCGTCCCTCGAAATCCTCCCGCCCCCCGCGGTCTCACTGGCTCACCACTGTTTCCTGCACGGACCATGGCTGAATGAACACATGCAACAGAGAGGAAGATTTTCCAGTATAATGAAACCCAATTGTTATCAGTGGTGCTGAGATAAGAAAGAAGGATCCTCCTTTCTTCATAAACGACTTGCCAACTACTTAATATAAGTTCCATATGCCTTCTGCCATTGTTAGCTTTAACAGTTTACCTACTTTCTTGTATTGGTGGAATTAAACAGTGGGTTTTCATCTCTCACATGAATTCTTTTTATTCATATCACACTTATTTTGTATTTCATGTGAAACGTAAGCAAAGGTCTAGTCTAGGTCTAGTCTGTGGCGACCTATTTATCTTAAATGTGCTAATAAGAATGTGGCACATGTGCTAGTTTGTATTACTAATGTTCTGCAATGCAATTGTTAAGTTTACATGAATATATTTGCAGTATTTAATCTAAACGCTGACTGCTTAATTTGTCATAGTGTGCACCATTAATATTGAAGTCGGAATATCAATTGCACTACATTTCAAAGATGGAATATTGTGAGCGTACTTATATCGGGGTAAGTATATTGTATTTGTGTTTAGTTTAATAATATAAAACAGTGATTGCAGCAACAGGGGTTACTCCATATTCCACCCTCCACCACGTTTCCCCAAAGGAGGAGGGGACTGAGTTCTCATGCCTTGAAAAGCAGTGCAAATCTCCTGGAGTGCGGGTCACAAAGTGTTTGCAACAACTTGGGGGACTCCATATCCCACCGTGCACTGTGTTTCCCCAGAGGAGAATGAGTCTAATTTCACACGCCCAGCGCCCAGAAAAGCAGTGTAAATCTCCAGCAGGAGTACCACAAACATTCTTTGCAGCAACAGGAGCACTCCATATCCCAACAGAAAAAGACTGATTTCACTCACATAGAAAAGTGGCACAAATCTCCAGTGTCGCAGGTGACAAACAGTGTTTGCAGCAATGGGGGACTCTATATCCCACCCTGCACCACGTTACCCCAGAGGAGGAGGGATGATTTTACACTCCAGCACCTAGAAAAGGGGCACGACTATTCCGTGGCGTTAGACGTGCCCAGGTCAGTTGTGGGCCTGTCAGCGCCCATCAGAGCCTGGAGGAGACTGGCTGGGTCCCCTCCCCCCAAGGTCTGTCTAACTGTTGAACCTGATTGGTATTTTTTATTATGGTTTAAAGTGACACTTACTAAGCGACCTAAAGTTGTATTTTATTGTAGGTGGGACTCTTAATTGATTCTATATGCTGTCTGTTCACGACTCCACCTGAAGTTGCAACGCATCCAGAATGCCTCAGCATGACTGATCCTCAACGTCCCCCGCCGCAACCACATCACACCCCACCTGAGAGGCCTACACTGGCTGACCGTCAACAAGCTCCTCATCCACGCACACAAAGCCCTCCACAACGCCGGCCCAGCGTCCATCAACAGATGATTGAGCTTCTACACCCCTACCCGCAAGCTCCGCTCCACTGGTCTTGCCCTCGCCACCGTCCACGCATCCGAAGAACGACCGCCGGTGGCAGATCCTTCTCCCACCTCGCCGCCAAGACCTGGAACACCCTCCCCACCAATATACGGCAGACCCAGGACCTACTGGCCTTCAGAAGACTCCTCAAGACCTGTCTCTTCGATCAGTAGCAGAACCCCCTCACCCCCCAGAACCTTGAGACCCTCACGGGTATGTAGCACGCTCAGTAAATGTCCTGATTGATTGATTGAAGTCTTACTTCCCCTTTTAGTGCTTTAGGTGGTGGGACTCTTTTATTCTCTTTACTGGTTGCCTAAACAAATTGTTGAAACAGCTTAAAAAGTGTGAATTTATTTATTCACACTTTTTGGGCAAAATAAAGACAATGGAGGGGGCAAAAGGCCCTCAGAGAGCAAACCAAAAAAATCCCTGAGATCAGCAGCAGATAACTGCGTACTATACAGAATTGATTCCCTTCTTGATGAATGTAATGAAATCATCAATGCCCCACCCTCAGGCATTAACAACTCATCTCCTTCTGCCCCAACACCACCCTCAAGCGCCAGCAATACGCATATTCCACAGATGGTTGAGAAAATAGCAACCCGTGCTGTAACAGCTAACCTGACCAGAACCCCTCGAAAGTGCAACGGGCAAGTTGTACACACTGGGTCTCTGACTATGGAGCATGCCAATCTAGTAGTGGAGTGTCATAACCATTTTTGGCACTTTCGGCACCTTTTAGGGATGAGGAAAATGTGGAGTTGGGGACTGTGACAGAGAAGAGAGGTACTTTTCTCTCTTGGGACAGAAAACCATTGAAAGTCTTTTTGACCTAATTAGTGGCATGAAAGAGGATGTTTCCTTACTTAAAAAACTGTTGAAGGCCTAGAAAGAAAGGTTTGGGAAGTTAGAGCTATGAAGTGTGTAAGTTTGCATGGTAATGATTGGCATGGGAGAACTTAGGAGGCAACCCATTGTGTGGGAACACTGCCTGTGGCTCTATTTTACAATTGTGTATTCTTTCAAGTCCTCCCCGTCTTTGGCAAACAAAAAAGATGAGGTGTTGTGTCATGGGGGAGATTACCCAGAGATCCACCAGATGGGGTACCCTATAAGTGATTATTACAGGTAGGTTGTGAGGGATCCCGGAGAGCTCAATCAGGAAACATATCCCCTTGCAAACTCTCTCCCCCTGTGGAATCCATATTCATGACCGTTAAACCAGCAATGTTTATGGGGAAGGGTGCACAATGGGGTTTACTCTGAATATCGGCGCCATGTCAGACAATCTTCAGTTTTCCTAAACAAGGTCCCAAAATTGTCTTGTGGTGCCAAGGCAGAACAGTTCAAAGTAGTTTATTGTGTTGATTATTTACAATCTTACAATATACACATCTAAAAGAAAAACAATAAAAGCTATATTCATGTATAAGAACAGGTAAAATATCATTACATCGACTTTATAGTCAGTTAAATATTTAAAATAGTTACAACTCCTAGTTTCCTTTTAACTATCATTAGAAACTTAAACGTAGCATTTAGTATAATATAATTCGAATGCAAGCAGTTAATCAGGGCCGGTCTGCATGATCTTATGCCTCGTAACTTGAAAGGAAACTTAAGCATTGTTTTTCTCTCCTGCAAAAGTTCAGGACAAATACAAAGAAGAGGAAGAATATCCGCTTGACCACTGTTACACAGTCTACATTCTGTTCGAGTTACCGATCTCTCCCAAGGTGGGAGGTGACACAATCCTGGCATTATTCAAAATCTGGCTTTAAGAAGCACCTGTTTGTTTTTTTCCATCCATGGGGTTACCAGATATTGTTGAATTTCCTTCTTTTTTATAACCGTTTATTATCGCCCAGGCGTGTTTTCTCTTAGTAAGGGTAGCTTTATCATTTAGAATGGATAGGTGGTTTGCAGTTTTATTAATTGTTTTCTTAAATGATGACTTGGTTATGTTATTTTCCCATATCGACTTAACCGCAAAGTCCTTTATTGCTTCACTAAGATAGAGCCTTGCTGTGGAGTTCAAGTCGTTATTGAATTCTCTCCATAGCAGGTGCGATATTTCATTTTGGTGATCAGATTTTATTTGATTCCAAACTTTTATAAAGTGGCTTTGCCTTGCATAGTATTGATTTGTTAGTCCAAACTCCAACCTTATTTGGGCAGGGGATGCATTCATTGGAAGACGAAAACGGGCCCGATATGCTCTGGTTATGATTTTGTTCAGAGGATCAGAATCCTTACCCATTACCGCTTCACTACCATAGGTAATAGTCGGTTTGAATCTTGCAGCAATGATGCTTAGAAGAGGGCCATAGGTTAGGGTGGAAAGTGACTTCTGGACAATTCTGAATGCAGCAGTCAGCGCATTTGTTTTTCTTTGGATGTCCCTTTGTTGTGGTTGGAAGTTGCCCTTTGAATCAAATAACACACCCAGGTTGTTGTATACCTCTACTTGTTCTAGCTCGGTCTTGTCCATGAACCATTTATTCTTGTGTCTTGTTGCATTATTTTTGGTTACTACCATGATCTTTGTTTTTGTCTCGTTTATAACTATCCCATTTTCCTTCGAGTACATGTGAGTCCGCCTAATTAGGCGTTGTAGTCCCACTTTAGTATGACTCAAAAGTATGACATCATCTGCATACAACAAGTTCGTGACACATTTATCAGCTAATTTCGGGGGGTGCGCGTTTTCATCGTCCAATATTACAGATAGATTGGCAAGGAACAGATTAAAAAGGAGGGGGGCTAAAACACAGCCTTGTTTCAGGCCTTCATTTGCTGCAATCTCTTTAGAAAGTGTTCTGCCATCCCCCATCCTCACACTCACCCATGTGTCTGTATACAAAAGGCGAATCAACTTCAGATGGGGAGGTGGAACTTTCATTCTCTCAAGTTTTTTCCAAAGTAAATTTCTATTGACACAATCAAATGCGGATTTGAAGTCTATAAAGCATAAATACAGAGGTGGCTTCCTTCTGATTGACTTGTCAATAAATTGTGTGAGAACCAAAATGTTTGTAGTTGTTCCTAAACCTTGTATGAAGTTTGTTTGATTTAAGGGCAGTTTCTTGTTTTCAGTCACCCATTCCGCTAGTTTGGTCAGCAGAATTCTAGCAAACAACTTGGCGTCCGTGTCTTGTAAGGTGATCAACCTATAATTTTCTGCAAGTGCCTAGCTTCCTTTCTTGAAAATTGGAGTTATTAGGGATCCTCGCCATGACTTGGGTACAGTTCCTGTTAAGACAACTTCTATGTATAATTTCTCTAGGATGGTAGCCCATATTTCCGGATTTTCTTTAAACAGCGCAAACCTTATCCCATTTGGTCCGGGAGCACCGTTCTTCTGTTTTTTTATAAATTTGATTATCTCTTCTTTTTCTATGGGTATTTGCGTATCCAGGTCGTTATGCTGAGAAGAAGAATACAAGTCGTTATCATTTTTGCCCCCTTCATAAATTTCCGGCACCATTAACTGAATAGTATCCTGATTTAGATGTTTCCTCAGGAAAATCTCCCATTCCTGCTCGGTTAACGGTGATGAGATTACTTGCTTGTTGGGTCTGGCAAGTCCATTGATAATGATCCAGACGTCTCTTGGATTCTTCTGCTTACTGGCATACAATACCTTTGCCAAAATTGCCTGTTTTGCTTTATTTTTTTCATCCCATATTAGCTGTTTCAAATTTCGATTTAGTAGCTTCAAGTTTCCCAAATTTTCTGCTTTTACCCCCGGCTTCTTCATTAACCTAATAGTCCTATTTCGTTCTTTCTTCAATTTCATTATTACATATGGCAGGTTTAAATGATGATCACTTTCCCTGTCTAATTCATTCAAAGATTGATTCTTAATTGACTGTTTGACTTTGCGTCCTGGTTAGCATCCCAGTGAGGTGTTCCCATTGCTCTATTACTGATTCTAGTGCAGAGTATTTAAAACATGATTCTAAAAGCCTTTCTACCTGATCGTTCGTTACTTCCTTGTTTCCAACATTCCAAAATATTTTTTTATAGTAGGTTGTACCAATATGCCCTTGGACAGTCTGATAGACCTTGTTTGTATTTGTTCCAATGTTCATTTTAATTATTTGCTGGGCGTGGTCACTTTCATTTACTTTCTTTAGTTGGTACGAGGTAATGTTGTGAAACATAAATAACGAGGTCATGGTGTAATCAATCCTGGAATGTACATTATACCCAAAGTAACTATATGCTGGGGGCACATCCGTTTTTATTCTGCCATTTAAAATTCGAAGTCCCATTGCATCAATGTCCTTTACGAATTGTGTTCCCATTCTGTTCTTAGTGGAGGTATTATCTTTCCCTAGATTCTGGTCCGGAATTAACCATTGGTGATTTTGTGATTGGGTTGTATCATTTCTTGTGTGGGGTGACATAAGATTGAGGTTAAAGTCCCCAGTAATTAGAAAATCATCCAATGGATCCTCCAGCATCATGGTGATTAGAACATCGTTAAAGGTTCAGCAGATTGTCTCCCTGCTTCGGTTAGTAGGCAATATGTAAACCGTGATCAGATATAACGTTTTGGATTTTTGGTTATTTATTTTGTAGTTTAATTTAACTATCAAAATGTTCGTGCTATTTAGTTCCACTTGCTCGTGATGATCCTGTAACGAATTAGAGATAAATATTGCCTGACCCCCACTAGCTCGCCCGAACCTTTGCTCTTTCTTTGCGTGTTCGTAGTAGCCTGCGTATCCATGTAATAGAAATGGGTTGATTTCCCAGGTTTCTTGTAGTACTATAATTTGAAATGGAATCAATATGAGTGTTATGAATCTTACCTTTTAACCCATTAATATTCCATGAACACATTCTTATTATTTCTGTATTTTTACCTATTTCTCCTATTTGAAAAGGACTACCATATCATTGATTACAGTTGCTATGTAGTGCCTCCGTAATCCATTTTTCATTTATTTCTAAGTTTCTGTCTATGTTGTGTTGCGACGGGGTGCTTACATTTTTCATGGGAGATCTACCAAGGGCATTTTTTAGGACAGAAACGGTCTGTGTGTCTACTTTTTCCTGTTTTATTAATGATTCATCCCACATAAAGGGAGTAGGATAAACCTCTGGGATTTGTTTAGTTAATACTGTACCCCAGGTTTTAAATGTCATAGACTCATTCATGATCTGTTCAGCTATTATTGGGGATATTAATGTGATTAGCGTCGGAGTTTGGCTACTGTGTTCCCCTCCATGAACTCAAGTGAAATAATATCCTCACTTACGATGTTAGTCAGTGAAGGTATTGATTTAAATAGTCTGAGTAAATTCCCATGATTAAGTATATCATGCCTGCCTCTTGACTGAAATTCTGGTGTAAAAATAAGATTTTCACTGATTTGGGGGGTTTTATACGTAGGAAACTCCTTTTTCTCAATTTGGTTTGGTTTAAAACTAACTGATTTTTCCCTTCCCTAGTATTGATCAGGAGATGATCCCATTCCTGTGTTTTTATAGGACCTTCCCCCGCCTTCACCAATATGTGGTCCCCATCCTTTTTTATTCTCACATCAGTGCTGGGGTTTTGGTGCAGAATCGTTATTAAGGGTAATTTGACAGGGCTACTTTCATTCATTTTGTCAGAGTAATAATTGGTTGGTGCTCTTTCTTCTTCTTTTTGCTTTATGTCCAATTTGGTTACCTGAGACGTGGTATCAGGGGTCGTTTTGCCCTCTTGCCCTTCTAATGTAAATGTAAATGTACAATGTATTTATATAACGCAAATCGCCCACATCGCAGGCATCTATGCGCTTGCTTAGGGAACCCGTCCCGGTATTCCCCTGTGAGATACCCCGGCAAGGTATCCACAAGGTGAAAGCCAGGCATCCCGCCGCGAGGGGCCGTTGTGGAGATTAAGCAAGCTATTGCCCAGAGTCGCAGAGTGTGAACCCGTGAGTCAAGTAGGCACCGGAGCGAGAATTATCGAGTCCGTGGAATTATTGATCCCAACCCCCGTCGGGGCGGG
This sequence comes from Lissotriton vulgaris, assembly GCF_964263255.1. Taxonomy (NCBI): domain Eukaryota; kingdom Metazoa; phylum Chordata; class Amphibia; order Caudata; family Salamandridae; genus Lissotriton; species Lissotriton vulgaris. The sequence goes on from NC_141700.1 coordinate 179,978,168, forward strand.
GAATTGAACCCTGGTCCAGGGCCGATCACAGCTTCCGAGTCTGCCGCCTCTAACCCCTGAGCCACACTTCTCCACTTTATTATTTTTCCTTACTATGACTTGTGTTTCATTTATGTTGGGGCACGTTGATTAGTTTAGACCGCTTATTGGGGTTTTACCAAAAATAGGAAAGAGGTTTTTGATTCCTTTCATTGTATCCTCTGAGGTTATTGATATTTGGTCATCATCTGTCTTACTTTTAGCAGGCTGTTTCAGTTTTTCATTTTTTCTTGCTTTTCGAAGTTTTTTTCTTTGACGTTTTGACATCAACGAGAACCCATCTGATTCAGTATTATTGTGGATTTGATCCTCTTGATTAGCATTGCACATAGTTTCATTTCCTGGTAGCTGGCCTGATAGGTTAACTATTTTACCATGTTGATTTATTGATTGTTTTAGTTCACAGCCTTTCAGGCTATCAAACCCATTTCCAGTTTCATTTTTGTTATTTTCCTTTGTGACAGCATAATCTATATTAGCTTTATCCTTTCTGACTTGGATGTTTCTTTTGGTGTCTTCTATTATGCTTGTTAAAACTTCTGGTAGCACTGCTAGTTTATCCATGATAGGTACATAGATACAGTCTGAGGTTGTTTTTTCGTTTTCTGACTGTACTTTAGTTATCAAGTTGTTTAATTGGGCAAGTTTGTTATCAATTCACGCCACATTATTCGCCATCATTTTTAAAAGATCAATTTGTATGTCCATTTTATTTGATTGGTACTTGAGAGCTTCCAACGTGAGTGTCGAAGTTTGGTAAAAGATATCTCATTGTTATCCCTACTTCTTATTGTTTTATATCCCCCTTTGTTTGCTTACTGTACTGGGGATTTTTAGGATCTACCTAATTTTTTTCAATAGTATTCGGGGATAAAACGTTTTTTTCCAGAGGACCTTCAAGACCTTTCCCCAACAATGTGGATACATTGAGCTTGTCTTTGTTATTGTCCCTCCCCTGGTCAGCCCTATCTTGATTTTGATATATTTCAAATTCTTCGGGGGGTACACACAACCGTTTATTGATTTCAACATTGACTTCAATGGGGCAACTTGGTGACGCTTGCTCCCTCATAACTCCGTAGTGTGAGTGATTGGTTTCCTGAGTTTGTGAGTACAAATTATTTGAGGGAGAGCCATCATCTTTTGTCTTCAACTCTATCTCTGTCTTTATATTTCCGTATTGCAACTCTTTAGGGGGTTCTCGACGATTCATCCATTGCAGTTGTTCTCCAGTCAATGTATCTAGGTCCTCACTTTGGTTTTCATCATGGTTTAGTTCTATTTGTTCCATTTGCTGACTGTTTTGTGTCCAATTGGGGGTTTCGCTGCTAGTAGGTTTCATGGGGGTAGTTTATCATTGTTTGTTTCTGATTTCATTAGCATCAGAGCTCCGGTTTGATCCTTCATGAATTGAAACTTCTCCTGTATTTTACCGGCTTTCTCGAACATCCTTGCAATCGGTGAGATAAGCGACTGGGTCGGTCCTATTGCATTGGTTTTTAACTTTTTTGATACCGAAGATTGCTGCATCTTTTTTGTTCGTTTTGTTGCAGTACCTGCGGGTCCTTTCCTTTCCTGATCTCATAATATTTAATTTATAGAGTATGCTGGTTTCTTTGAAACTTTGAATCTGAATTTATTTAAATTCAAAGTTGGCACCTGGCAACCCTAATGCTCCCCTCTCTAGCTTTCCTACGTGAGGACTCAGATCCGCAAGATCCACTAGGATCCGTACACCCTCCCAAGCCTGTCTGTCTCCTCTGTGTGCTGCTGTGTTACTAACTCCAACACATGTACAATACGCAATGAATATCCAGCAGCCGCCGTCAGGGAGGGGCAAAGACTGTGGTTTTGCGGAATAAGGCAGAGTCAATGCGATGGTCTTATCCAACTCAGAAATAGCTTCTTTTTATATCTTCTCTGGTTAAATGTAAGATCAATGAAGTTCGGTAAACGGTGTCAAGAGGGCAGACCTCCGAGCCTCCAGACCATCCGGCCCCCAGCGCACGAGCCCCCCCAATACTGCACAGCAGAGTGCAGAAGAGCGTAGCGTAGCCTCTAAAAGCCACGGGCAGGTCAATGCTAATTACTGAGGGTACATAGGTGCATGTCAGGAAAGTCAGGAAAGTCCAGAAGCAGTTCAGTGAGTTTGAGGAACATACAGCTTATGATTGTATCTAAAATAAAGTGATATTATGAATGTTGGGGCTTACCAATCCAATGCCCGGTAATTGTCCTCCTTATGAGTGTCTGCCTCCTCCTCCGGGACCCCCCCACAGGAACTACTGCAGTACTTGGCGTGCAGTCCCACAATCTCTTCTCGGTCTCCTACATATGAGTGAGGAAGTGGCAAAGCAACGCAACGGTCTGACCGCAAAAGTGCCCGGGGAGACTGCCCGTGACTCTCCTCAGCTCTCTGTTGATTCGGCGCTCTGCCCCGTCCCAACTGCGGAGCCGGACCCAGCTCACTTCTCCAGCTGGGACCCGCTGATGCAGGCAGGCAGCGCCGAAGCGCGGTGAACGGTGTCAAGCGGGCAGACCTCCGAGCCTCCAGACCATCCGGCCCCCAGCGCACGGGCCCCCCGACATGGCACAGCAGAGTGCAGAAGAGCATAGCGTAGCCTCTAAAAGCCACGGGCAGGCAGCAATCGACCAGGCGTCCGGTCAGAATGGCGTTCTCCAGCGTTCTCTCACTCGCGTCTCTCTGCTCTCTAGCGCCACCTCGTGTCACTAAACGAAAAAGGCAGAACAGGATTCCTTAATTAATAAAGTGACCTACTGGCTTTATGAAATAAAGCACTGCTATTCTCTCATTAGGAGGGATATTAGCAGTGTTGAGTTGCTCAACCTTCCAGGGTTACCTTTTGGTGTGCTAAAGGCATCCCTTATTAGCAGGGATTTGGTGGTAGGTCTAATGTCAATTGAGGCACGTACAATTTGTAATGTGAATACACAAATTTCAATTTGTTTCAGAATGTCTATTGACACACAAGCCCCTCCAATCCTAGTAAATAAAAAACAACTCTGAAATAGCAGTACTTAATAGACCCAAATGACTTGGAGGACTGGGTACATCCAAAATTACAGAAGATACGATCAGTATCAAGAAGGGGGAGGACATTGGATGTTCTTCAATAGAATTAGCCCCAAGTCTAGAGGGTCCCCAGAGCTGTAGGGATGCTAGGTCAGGGAACGAGGGGTATGAAGACAAACAACTAAATATGATCAAAACATTGTCAAGGAATGTGGCTGGGATAAGAAGCATACTGCCAGAATCTGATTCGGATTATTGAAGTCCATGATATCTGCCTCTATTTCAAGTATGGGTATTCATCTTTTTGTACTAATGCAGTGTAGTTATGCAGGGGAAGACCATCAGGTGGGCCTAGCAATTTGGGTTAAGGTTACTCTTCAATGTGAAACTACCCCCATTAGTACAGATTCACCAGATCTCTTAGCAGTCAGCTTGAAGCTTCCATCAGCTATGCCTCCTATCATCTTCAGTATCTATAATCAGGTGGAAGGGTGCTCAGTCAAAACTAGTGTATCAATAAAGCTATTGTGTATACAAGCTGAAATTCCCGGAGATTCAAACATAACAGTAACTGGGGACCTTAACACCATTATGGAGGATTTACTAGCATATGTTCCAGAATTGACTCTAAAGCAAGATTCTCAGTGGCAAATCCCACATGTAGAACTCCCCGTGAAGTGGACAGCTAGAGCAGCACAAGTCACAGTATTAACACTCAACTTTGATCTTAGAGCGGCTAATGGAAGGACCCCATTGGATAGTGATGAATAGGTTACCTATAATAGAGTTGGTCATTCAAGTAGAACTGACTATTTTGAAATTAGTTTTAGACTTTAGCCCATGAATGATATAGAAGTACTGAATAGAAAGGATACTGACCATAATGTGCTGTCTCTAACACTGAATGGCAGTATGGTACTAAAACGCCCTAGTATAGCTCAAACAGATATAGGGGATGTTTCACACTCCAATAACTGCAAAAATATCAGGTGGGATTGGGTTCTGAGGAACCCTGATGTGCTCAAGTGAGTTCTAGGTTAGGTAAAGGAGGTAATAGTGAATCTGGTTGAGCTCGCCCCTGACACTAGAATAAAGGTGCTACAAGAAGAGCACGATCAGCTTTATACCCAGATCAGAGGTTCACTAGCCACTAAAAGCAGAATTGAAAGAACCTTAAGGAGAAGGCATGGTATAGCAAACCATGCAGGGATGCCAACGCCAAGCATTTAAAAGCAGCCTAGGCTAATAGAGGAGATGCACTGGTGAAGTGTAAGTTTTTGTACAGGAGGAAATTGTTGATGGCAAAAAGTGAGTGGGAGAGTTCCCTGTGGACATACCTCCAAAATGCATTGTCAACCAAGGATAATAAAGCCTTTTAGAAGACTGCTGCCATATGTACAAGGGGGATAAAAGGAACGTATAATTTTGTGTCCAACCCCAACACTGGGTCACCCATTTCAGCAACCTCTAAATAGGTAGTAGCACTTTGGCCCAGGATGGCTCAGATTTGCCACCAGCTTGTGAATACACCAAGGTTAGTGGCTCCGGCAATCAGGAATTAGATCTAAAAAAAGCTAACAATTTAGCTAATAACCTCTATTTTGCAGCTTGAGCCGCAGGGTCCGACAAGATCCGCAATAGCCTAAACATGACTAATGTGGAAGCCTGGGGACCTTATATCAATGTTTTGTCCAACGCCAATTTGTTAGGTATGGAGATTCCACCCTCCTGGAAAATGGTTAATCCCAATTCGTAAAAGAGGGCAATGCAGTGGCCAGGGCAACTACTGACCCTCTAGCCTGATTAACACTGTACAAAAATTCTTATGTAAACAAGTGCTTTCCCATCTTCAAGAGTGGAGGGAGAATCAAGAAGTGATATCTGAATTCCAAGTAGGCTTCAGAAGTAAATGTAGCTCTGTAGACCAGGTCTTTCACTTTACATGTATCAATTGGCAGACATCAGTAATAAACAGGGGCAAACTATATGTTGCCTTTGTTGATTTATGAGCTGCTTTCAAACTAGTCCCTACAGTCAAGCTTTGGAACATCCTTGATGAAATGGGTATCCCAGCAAACCTTTTGGATGTAGTGGTACGGCTTCATGTGAGGTGGGGAGAACATGGCCAACTGACAGAGCCCTTTAGAATCTAAAGGGAGTCAGACAGGGCTGTGTATTGGCCCCAGTACCTGATTAGGGATGGGTGCAACTCCCCAAATGTGGGTGGCCAGAGGGTGCCAGCACTTCTCTTCACAGACGATACCTTGATGCTTGCAAAATCTCCACAGGGCTTTTAGTAGCTTTTATATCACTTTAATGCATTTTGTTTAGAGAGGGGCTTGAAATTCACAACTCAAAAAACAAATTTATGGTCTTTAGCCCAGCTGGGCAAATGTGTCCTAAGAAGCAAATGTCAATTGGTAGCAGCACAATTAGCAGGTATTCTATATTGATTATCCCTCTTGTTAGGCTTACTCCAAACTTAAATTGGGGTATGCAACTGCAGAAATGGCAACCAGTTCTAATCCATCATACTGCTTGTATAGCCAAAATTCATAGACAATTTCCAGGAGTGCTGCACCAGACTTAGAAATCTTTAACATAAAGGCCTAGGGTGTGGCCTTGTTTGGTTGTGGAAAATGGGATTTTTTGAGTACACAAATTTGTATTATAGTAGAAAATATGATTATTTGATCACTTGTAGGCCTTTCTGTGAGTACCCCGATGATTCTGTTATGCCTGAATGTGGTCCAATAAAGCATTTCCTTTAATGCTGGGAGAGGAATGCTTTTATATTGGCATCAATTGTGATCGACAGCACAGCTAAGTTCTTATTGTGTGGGCCTTGAAGACCTTATGACCCCCACATGTGTATGTAAAATTCCATGGCTAAATTCTATTAGATTGCCTCTGGGGAAATTGGGTTTTGGAAAACATTTGTGTCTCTCCAGAATAGACACGTTCAATTGCGAAAGCCTGTTTAAAAGAAATTTATTAGGAATCTGCTGTCACCCTAATTATTGCAACCAGCTATGTTGCTTTAAAGGGATTTTATTGATGTAGAATCATTCACATGCAGTGAGCCCACTAGAGATGAAATTATCCTTTTTTGGCTCAGAAACTGTATTTTCAGTTCAAGTACAGGACTCACCCAACTAAGAAATGTTGTAGCAAGTGGTCTAGAGCTGTACCTGATACAGACATATGATTTACCTGTATAGAGGCTACAGAATCATTAATGCATATTCTATTTTTTCTTTGCATATCAACACCAGAGAGGAAAGTTGGAAATTTGGGAACTTGCCGATGTATGGATGCATATAGAATCCTCTCCACCGACACAAGTAGATTGATGGTTTTCTCAATTGCCAGATTCCTAATGTTAGTTTGGATCTGGCGTTGTAAGTGTCTCCGAACAGCAGCAGTCTAGGGTATGGTAATTGTTGACCGTGTCTGTGGGGCCCAGTCCTGATTAGGGTCTTTAATGCAGCAGTCCTGGAGGGCACACCGCCCACCTGGGGTGATTCTGTAATTATTCCGATATATAAAAAGGGGGATAGGTCGGATGCTAAAAATTACCGCCCTATCTCCCTTTTAGATTCATCACTTAAAACTATGAGCCGGGTACTGTTGGCCAGATTAGAAGAGTAGGCCGAGGGTAGTGGTATTCTTGCACGGTGCCAATTCAGGTTCCGTAAGGGTCTGGGTACCGTGGAACAATGCATTAATCTAGACCTCCTAATTGGGAAGTATACCCATGCTAAGAAGGGCTCGCTTTTTCTCTGCTTTGCTGACCTAAGCAGCGCGTTCGACCTCGTTGATCACGCGCTGCTATGGTCAACCTTATTAGAACAAGGTGCCCCAGCAGAGATTATTTACTTTCTGGCTAGATTGTACTCTAAACTCTCTGCCCGTATTAGATATGGTCAAGGGGGGGAATTTACTGATTGTATCAGTTTTAAGTTAGGTATAAGACAAGGTTGGGTCCTTGCGCCCCTCCTTTTCTCCCTTTTTATTAACTCAATAGACTCTGAGCTCAAGCAAGTTAACTCTGATGCCCCGTTAGTTGATGGTCAGGCTATTCCCATCCTACTTTATGCTGATGACTCAGTGCTCCTATCCAGAACCCCTAGAGGCTTACAGAAATTGATGGATAAATTTGCGGGTTCTATCAAGGAAAAAAAATTAAAAATCAATAATACTAAAACATTCATTATGCCATGTGGAAAGAAAATGAGGAAGCTGAAATCTTTCCATATAGAGGGACAAAAAATAGAAGTTGTAAATAAATTCTGTTATTTGGGCATAACTTTTAGTAGCAACGGTTTGTGGTCAGAGGAGATATCCAATGTAAAATCCAAGATGTCCAAAAGTGCTCATGGAGTTTTTAAATGTGCAAATAAACTTGGCGACCGGTGCATATATGACATGCTACACATTTATCATTGCAGATGTGTTGCTATTGCGCTGTACGGATCTGGTGTTTGGGGGAAGAAAATAGTTTTCTAAAAAGATTGTTATGCCTGCCTAAGTCTGCTTCCACAGTAATAATTCACCAGGAACTGGGCCTAGAGTTTTTATCAGATTTAATTTGTTTAAGACCATTGCTGGTATGGAGAGCAATATGGCATAAAAAGGAAACTAGCTTTACGAGGAGTATCATCACTGATTGTCTCCGCCTAGATAAAAGCACATCGATCCCATGGATTGATTATGTTGTGACAACTGCCAGGTATTTATTCAATCTCAATCTCCTGGATGGTCAAGAGAGTTTCTCTGATACTTCTAAGAAAGAACTCAAGTGCTCCTATCTATATAAGAAAGCCCAAGTGCGTAGAGACACTACAATGTTGTTAACTATCCCTCGGTATTATTACTCCAATCGGGATTCATCTGGCTTTTCAAAATACCTAAAGGTTGTCACCAGACCATCCCATCGTTTTGTCCTTATTAGATTAAGACTTGGAATTGTCCAGCATTTGGTGGCATTCCCAGATATGAAAAATTATCCCTCTATACCATGTCCTTGTGATGGGGGTCACCAAACAGAGTACTGTGCATTTTTTATTCCTGTGTGACCTTTATAAACATCTTCGTGTTGTTTATTTAAAACCCCTATTTATAAAACGGACAGTTACTACTGTTAACTCGGCAATGAGATTGTTATTCTCCTTAGATGACCCTGACATTTGTTTTCATACAGCCATGTTCATCTTGAAATCTGTGGCCGCAAGGAAAAGCAGGATATTTTAATGACTCTGTTTTATTGTATTTTTGAGCTGCACCAAATCTGTACGTTTTCTAGCTTTTAATGATTTATTCTGTGAATGTACATGTATATGCTTTTATGATTGTTTTTTTAATAATTGAATAAAGCTTTTGAAACTGAAACTGAAACTGAAACTGACTCTCCAATAAAGAAAGTGTCATGCTGATTGTGGCAAACCCACTCATGGTTTTTAATGTTCTCTTATCCATCGACTATTATGTGCTTATTGAGTTGTGAGTTTGCACATCCTATGTAGGAAGCTTATTTTGCACTTTAATGTTATTTTGCACAATTGTAATAGGGGTTGTCTCCAATAGGTACACACTAGAACATGCGCTGGAATGCTAACAAGGCAGTATCTGGATTAGAATTGTTTGCACTTGTGATTTTATTGCTTAACTAGAAGTTGTGTCGTTTAATATCTACTTTTTCTCGACACCAGGCCCCTCTTATTTCAATATGAATATTCTCTTTTTATTATAATTTATTTTATGAGTAGTTCCTCTTTCTGTGGTGCAATTTTGCACTTTAAACCTGTATCAAATACATGCCAACATGTTTTGAACTTTTTAGTATCATATACATTGAGATTGTGGTTTTTATGACAATCAATGTCTCAGATGTTTCTGATCGCCGGTGATCCTGGAGATCAAAATAAAGTTATTATGATGATGAATAATATCAAAATTCAAAATGTCAAAATATTTGTATCTTTAATATAATTTTTTATATTTTATTGAATTTCTTATTTTTATAAATATTGTTTTATGATTTATAAATGTATTATATTTATTAGCAATGTTTTTGTAAAGTTATGCTACTTTTCTTGTAATTTATTTGTTGAAATAATTGGGGTGATGACTATAGTGGGATATTGGGGTAGGCAGTCATATCATGATAATTTATGTGTGCGCTTTCTTTGTAAATGTGTTTAAATGTTCATATTTTAAAGTTTAGTTTACTATTTCATTTTTACTAACTAATAATATATTAAGTTGGTTGCAATTTGATTTCAGAGCGTTGGCTATATGACGTTAAGGGTGGGCACTGTTGTAAAATAATGTGTTTTGTTTTAATTTACAATTGTGTAGATTACAATGTATTAAAAAAATGTACTTTTTACATTTAATAATGCTTGATAATTGTTTATTATGTGTTTAATTAAATGTACTAATTTTTTTCAAATTGCATTTGAAGCCTTTTTTTAATGTTTTTTGAGGTCCAATTTTCCCATAATTTCTTTTGTTTTGTATTTCTTTTTAAAAGGTAAAATTATATTAAAGTTTTGATAATGTTTGTAAATATTTTAAAACTTGTAAGTAGTTTATGATACTAGCACTTTATATAAACTTTGTAAAGTTTGGTACTGTAATTATTGATCATTACACAAACATATTTCTAAAATAGATAATATATTAATACATTTTCTAAATAAAAGTAGCATGATGGAATGTTTAAAGATATACATACATTTTTGTTTTTAAATAAACATATGTAATATTGTGAATGTATTTGTTATATATGCTGTATTTTCTTTTTTCTTTTGTTTTGGAAATATTGAGCTGTTCGAGAATCATTATTTTCATTATGTTGTGTAGTGTAATTTATTTACTAAGTTAAGAGTTTATTTTGTGAAAATATTGATTGACTGTTGATATATTTTTAGTAGTCATAGTAAATGTACCACCCTGTAAGTTTATTTTTTCCCCACAATATTTATGACATTGGAGTGGAAGAAGTAAATCTGAACCCCTCAAAGTGCAAAACGTTGCCTTTTGTGCCTTAGATTAGGGTGGAAATAGTAAATATGTACCCCCCACTTCCACCAGTGTAGCGTAAATTGAAGTGGGGATATTAAATCTATATTCCTCAAGGTCCAACACTTTCCCAGTATGTGTTAGGCTGGAGTGGAATTACTAATTCTATACCCCTCAAAGTTCAACAGCTTCTCAAATGTGGCTTAGATTGAAGTGGGAATAATATATCTGTGTCCCTTAAGGCCCATCACTTTCCCCAATATGTGATAGGTAGCAGTTTGCATAGTAAATTGTACTACTCAATGTCCAACTCTTTCCCAATATGTGTTATGTTGGAGTGGGAATAGTAAATTGGTACCCCTCAATGTTCTACACTTTTTCTAATATGGCTTAGACTTATACATGCAAACCTGATTGAAGAAGAGATTCCTGTTTATGTGAGCCAAATTGGTTTTATTTTAGTTACCTCCAACTAAAATTGCCTTTGCTTTAAAGCATGTCAATTTGGAAAATGAATTCATCCAATTTTCTTTTTGAAATCTCCCTTATACTAGTTTTAAAAAGTAGTATATGTAGATTGTTGTGGGAATTGAAAATCAGTACCTCTGAAACTTCAAAACATTACCTAATGAGCCTTAGATTGGAGTGATCTTACTAAATATACACCCCTCAATGATCAACACTTTTCCCAATTTGGGGAGATTGGAGTGAGAATAGTAAGGGCCAGGTGTATTCAAAATCCATTTTGCAATTCCGTAATTGTGAATCGTTGCAATTCCCAATTAGAAAATAGCAAAACGGCTTGTATGAAATTAGTTTGAGCACTTTCTGCGATTCCCATTGGGTTGCTAATGATCTACCTCATGAATTTTAATGAGGTAGGTCACAATTGGTAATCCATTAGGAATCGCAAAAATCACAGGGATGGTGGCCTTCTCAGGTCAGCTGACCACCATGTCTGTGATTGCTTTCAAATAAAGCAACCAATTTTTTGTAAAGGAAAATGGGATGCTTTGCAAAATGAACAATGAAGTTTTCCTTTCTTGTTTTAAGAGCAGGCATTGGTCCATGGGACCCCTGCCTGCTCTTGAAAAAAGTTTTGCATACATTCACAAATTCATAAATGGGGAATGGTTCATTTGCAAGCTGGTTACCATCAACTTGAAGTTGATGGTAAAATGCTAATGTTTTTTAACCACATTCACAGTCACAAAACATTCATGCATACTGTTACAATTCGGAATTTGGGAGGGAAGCCCTGAACACGCCCTTTTCAAATACTGAATCGCAAACCAATTTTGCCATTCTGTCGGGGTGGGCCTCAGCCAGGCCTACCAGTGCTAGGGGTTCACCCTTCTCTGCAAGTCCTCAAACCAATAGGAAAGAAGTTGGCACAGAAACTGGAATATAAAACAAAGCTTTAATTAATAAACTGCATGAGGTGGAACCAATTCACACAACACCCTTCCGTAGTGTATGAAGTAGCACACTGAACAGAAGGAGCATGGTCCTTTCATTCCCACACAGGGGCTCAAAAGAAGGCGGTACAAACACAGAAGAGAAGGGTTACGTACATAAAAGGTCATACAGAAATGCACAGCCAACAAGTGGGAGGAGCTAGCAATTGCTAATTCTAGTAAACACATCCTGACAGTTACACACTAAGGACAGATGTATGGACAGTCATAGTCTCCTCTGCGCATGTCCAGAGTGGCAGAGCCTAAATATAGCCTGTCTCTAAGCAGAGTACAAGAGCAAATGACAGCAAGGTAGGACAGAGCACATGGTGAGCACATGGCAGACAAGATGGCTGCCGAATACAAGATGGCTTCAGCTAAATGCTAACCCCGATCACTACCAAATTACAACAGACGACCCTTTTAGAGTTAGCTGAAGACACTCGTTCATTTGGGGTAATCTAGGTTCATATCCTGTACATTGATGTTCATTATTTCAGTGACCTCTTTATTTAATAAACGTTGTGATTTCATTTCTGCAACATTTCACTTAGCATGTATACAGGCAGAAATACAGACGGTGCAGTGCATTGGACCACATTGTATACATACACAACATGTAAATAGTATCACTAGTTGTAAACATAGGATAGTCAGTAGCTTCCAGCCCCAAGTGACAATGAGTGTCCACATCCAACTAGAAAAAGTCCTGGTGGCAGTCTCTGGATAAATTTCAGCAGCAATCTTATGCAGTTTAGAAATTGCATCAAACACTGAAGGTGAGTGGTCAGGAATGTAGACACAGCAGCTACTGCCGATGATGCGACATGCGCCACCTCGATCAGCTAATACATCTAAAACCATGCGATTTTGGAGGGCTACAACTTACAGTTCTTCTGTAATGTTCCCAAGGGCCATAGCTCTCTGATTTGTAACAGCTTCTACAACACGAGTCAATCGTCTTATCTTTCTACTGTTTAACGCAGCACCCACAAAGAAGAACAAGCCCAAATTGAAAACGTATTGTTGCAAGGTGGTTTCAGTCTGGTCTACCTCATCAGTACTTATTGTCCTCATATATATGTTCATAGAGATATCATTATACAGCTTAAAGTCTCTGTGATACGATGCAGGTGTCAGAAACACAGGGGGCAACAAAAAGTACACATAGCCCTTGTTACCACAGACAAAGTATGTATTATATGAGGATATGAAGCTGCTGGTATTGGCATCTTCAATAGTCAAAACAGTACACTCACTTCTCCCCACTGGAATCTCCCAACACTTCCTACACATAAGTCTGCGTTAGCTCTGGTCACAGAAATCACAAAAGGTCCATTATTCTTAATAGTTCTCATATTTGGGAAAACATATGGCGTAGAAATATCCTCAGGTCGATACTCCTCCCATTCCCATTTAGTTCCTTCAGCTCGCGGATTAACATCTTCATCTGGATAACACACTTTATTGAGATGATAACTAATCCTTCTAACTGCCGCCTTTCCAGAAGCAATTAAAAGCGCAAACCAAGCTTGGCAAGAACCATTATGAGAGGAAGGAAGAGGAATAAAAGGTGTTCCTCCTTTCTTCTGATGAGCAGGTATCATCCCACACACCCAACAGTTGGTAGTATTTGTGGCATTGTGAGTGTGATGCAACATCTGAATACGTATTGTTTAGGTAGGATTGTCGATGCTTTTGCTCATGGTAAGGAAGCGTAAAGTAATGATGATCAACTGGTACTGGAGTAGCGGCCATTAAAAGCTGTCGAACAGGAGCCACTCTCTCAACAAACCAGGTTGTCACTGCTATAGCCACCATAGCAACAACAAATCCTACAGCACAAATGGTCTTTTTATTACAGATCTTAGGAACAGTTGATCTCCCTACAGACATGATCACTTCACCGTTGAGCCAATCGTTGGAGCTCTAATGTCCTGGGCAGCCGTTGGTTTCTTCACCGAGGGTCAAGACGGGTGTCACTATGTAGGACTGATCCCCCCCCTTGCCACATCAGCACTTCATTTCACCAACCCAGGACGGTTTCTCAACCAGTCTTTTTAAACACTGCAGATTCTTTCCTCGGACTCAGCTGGTATCGGGATACTCCAGAGATCGTGTGGTCCGGGAAGACTCCCTCAGATTCGTCAGGTGAGATAGTGTGGCCCTTCTCAGTCAACACAGCAGGTTCCACCAAGGTAGGCGACACTCGCTTGCAGTGAGTGCTATGGATCAAGTTCTTCCTGTTCGTCACTCGAACCGCCGTCCTCCTAGCTAAGAGCACCTGCTAAGTAGTCGCTCATCAGAACACAAGGTACATCATGTATGGGGAGTGGCTTAGGAACTCCCCAAATGTTCATTGGTATCCCAAATACCACTTCCTATGGTGTAAGCCCAGATCGTGAATGTGGCACCGATCTAATGGACAACAATGCCAAAGGAAACACATTAGGCCATTTCAAAGACGTTGAAGCCAGTATTTTTGCTAATTTCAACTTCAAAGTAGCATTATACCTCTCCACTAATCCTGCTAAAAGTGAGTGGAAGACTGCATGGAACTTCTGTTTGATCCCTAATCCTTTCAGGACATGCTCAACAACTTGCCCAATAAAATGAGGTCCCTTGTCACTCCACAAAAGTTTACAAACACCAAATCTTGGGAAGAATTCCTTTAAAAGCACCTTTGCTGTGGTGAGAGCTGTATTATCCTTTGTAGGGTATGCCTCTATCCATTAAATGAAGGTGCATACCACCACTAGAACATTCTTTAAGTTATTGCAACGTTCAAGTTGGATATAATCCATTTGCAAAACTTCAAAAGGTGCAGTTGGTGTAGCAAACCCTCCTGTAGGAATCCGTGTCACTTTTCCAGAATTGCACTGTCAACAGATCAAACAGGACTGTGCTATTCTCTTAGCTGTGCTGGCAATTTCTGGACTTTCCCAAACTTGTGTAAGCAATTTCGTCACTGCGGAAGCTCCAACATGTGCCGGCCCATGTGCCATCTGAACCATAGGCTGTTAATAGGATATGGGCAGTTTCCACTTATCCATTTCTTTGTTTCGCCAACAGCCCTCATCATCTAACATCCCCTCTTTAGCTCATTGCACCAGTTCTTCTACAGAAGCAGATCTCTGTATGTCTAGCACTTGTTGTCTAGCATCATGCCAACGTTCAGCTTGTGACTTCACTACGTACATAGATGTAGTGCTTCGTTGCATTGCAGTCTCATGAGCTACGCGATCTGCAAAGGCATTGCCTTGTCCTGTCTTATTAATCACTTTCTTGTGAGCACTACACTTCACAATAGCTATTTTATTTGGATATATCAGTGCAGTCAGAAGATTATGCACTAGTTCTCCGTGCATTATCTGCATCCCGTGGGACGTAAGAAAGACTCTTTCCTTCCAAAGTAGGCAATAATCATGGGGCACTCCAAAAGCATAGCGGCTGTCTGTATAGATGTTCACACACAAGTCAGTGCTAAGTTCACACGCTTGTGTCAACGCTATTAGCTCAGCTGCTTAAGCCGACTTCTGTGGTATACCAGCTGTCTCCACTACTGTCTGAAGTGTCATAATTGCATATGCAGCTAAAGTCGTGCCATTTGGTAACTTCAAACAAGACCCATCAACCCACAATTCCCCATCTACATCTGAAAGGGGCATATCTTGCAAATCAACGCGACCCTTTGTCTGTTCCTCAGTAAGGAATATACAATCATGAGACTCCTGTGACTGAGTCGCAGGATATGGTAACAAATAGCTGGGTTCAGAGTCGCACACCTCTTCAAGGTAATGTGAGAGGCTAACAGTTTCAATTCATATCCTGTCGAACGAGCACTAGTTAAGTGTTGCGTTTTAGTCTGATTCAAAAGGGCATCAACAGCATGGGGTACTAGCACCAACAATTTATTTGACAAAACTACTCCTTCACTCTGACCTATGGACACAGCTGCTGCTGCAATGGAACGGAAGCACCCAGGTAATGCACGAGCAACGGGATCAAGAACCGCTGAAAAATATGCACAGGGACGATGCTTGTCACCGTGTGGCTGCACTAAAACTGACAATGCACACCCATCTTTCTCGTGTAAATAGAGTGTAAAAACCTTTGTGTGATCTGGAGTGCCTAACACTGGTGCAGAGCAAAGAGCTTGACGCAACTGACGAAAAGCATTCTGGCATTCAGTCATCCATGGAAGGGGCATTGGAGTGTCTTTAGTCAAAAGCGCTAACAAGGGTTTAACAATGTGTGAAAAACCTAATATCCATTGCCTACAAAAGAAGTAAGACCAATGAATGCACCAACATCTTTCCGAGTAGAAGGTAATGATGTGTCTAAAATTGCTTGAATACGATCTGGTGTAAGTGTGAGGTTCTTCAATTTCTGAATTCGTCCTGTATTCAGCCGCCATTTTGTAACTCGCCGCCATTTTGTGTTGCCCTCACTCAGGCAGCACAGCGGACGGTGTGTTTTTGCTTTTCCCAGCTGCTGCGTGTCCTTTTAAGTTAACGAGTAACTCTATTGCCCTTGTTTACGAAACCCGATGTCAGGGTCTGGCCGAGTTCGTTAATCCATGTCTGGGTTGATTGATCCCTGTCTCGACTGACTATTTGCCTTTTCCTATTCTTTCCTTATATTATCTTATCCGACTGGCCTTCGCTATTCTCTCCTTGTATTCTCCTATTACACAACTATCCTTTGAGGCACACAAACACGTCCTGTCACCTGCAAATTAGATTGTTGGTACCAGTACTGATTAATTTGTTGGGAGGGGTAGCACACGGGGTCTGAGAGAGAGGGGCGTCTATGACACACCTGATAGCTTGTTTTGCAACATTTCTCATTGGTCCGTTTTGTATGTGTAAGGAATAAACTTTGTAAATGTGTTCCCTAAAAAAGATTGTGCGCCACGGATTGAAGTGGCAGTCTCCTCAGAACCCACCTTGTGTGTAACTTCTGGGATAACTGTGCTTAGCTGCAGCTAATAAACCTGATTTCCCCGCTCAACGGAGTGTCTCTGTTCGACAAGGCATGTGAACTTGGGGATTTAAGGCGTGCCCTGCGCCGCCAGGCCCATAAGGCCCGGTTCTCCAAATGCACGTCTCTCCTTAGACAGAAGGTGACCTAAGTAGGTTACCTTCGGTCTACAATATTGCAAATTCTTCCGTGACACTTTGTGGTGAAGTGAAGCAAGAAAAGAAAGTAAAGACAAAGTAAATTTTTCACACTGTTCAGGCGTATCGGCTGCCAACAAGATGTCATCGACATATTGTATGAGAGCCACTCATTTAGGCAAAGTGAAAGAATCAAGTTGTCTTTTCAATGCTTGGCTGTAAATACTAGGACTCTCAGTGTACCCTTGAGGAATTCTACAAAATCTGTACGATCGATTATTCAAAGTGAAGCCGAACAAATATCGGCTATCAGGATGAATGGGAATCGAAAAGAAAGCATTTTTCAGGTCTATTACAGTAAATGTAGTTGCTGTTGGAGGAACTAAGGTAAGCAGTGTTGTTATGTCAGAAACCATGGGGTATTGCGGTACTACAATCTTGTTAACTTCTCGCAAATCAATGATGAATGTAAATCCTAGTGACAATGTCTTTTTTAAAAATAGGAAGACTAGGACTGTTGCAAATGTTATAGGGAACTTCTTCCACAACCCCCACTTCAATTAAATCATGGACAATGCGTACAAGTGCTTCTTTGCCTTCTTGAGAAATTCTGTATTGAGGCAAGCGTGGCAATGAAGCACCCTCCTTGACACTAATATGTACTGGCGGAATAACCATTTGCCCTACATCGGTGTCTGAAGTAGCTCACAAAGTACTATGGAGTGAAGCTAATGCAATGTCCTCTGTAACTAGACAGGGTCTCTCAATCACGGGGTAGTTATCCTTCAAAATAACACGTAATTCTTCCGGAGAAAATCGTATCGTAGCCCTGAAATATTTGAGCATATCAAGACCCACAATATTGTCCGGTGTGTTCGGAGAATGCAAAAATGGACATGGAGCAGTAAATTTGTCAACATGAAATGCAAGCGGTTGTGACAGTGGGCTAAGGGGAGGTGTTCCATCGAAACCTATTGATGTAATGGTTAAGCCAGACAGGGGAGCCCTTGGAACCAATTGTTTAGATAAGGCACTACAAGTAGCTCCTGTATCAACCAGAAACTGATCAGTAGAACCCAAAACATGTGCTGTAACATAGGAACCCTTCTGATCTACTGGGACTTCAACGGATTCCTTACCCCATCCTAGGCAGTCCTATGCATAAGCAGAATCTTTCAAATAAGACAGCATATAATCAGACATTTGATATTGATTCCGTCTATCAAAAGTGTTAAACCTATCCTGTCCACGTGTATTAGCATCAAACCTAGCACGATCATCCGTGCTTCCTCCAGGCCCTGAATATCCTGAACGATTTCTCATTTGTCCCCGTCCACGTGGATACTGCTGAGCACGCAATGCCGGACAATCGGCAGCCCAATGTCCAAATTTCCTGCAGTACGCACACTGGTCAGCAGACAAAGTCGAACGAGTATAAGGAGGAAAAGACGGACCATAAGACCCACGTCCACCTCTATCATTACATCTAGAAGGCAGACCATTAGCCTGAGCCAACATAACCTTCGTTTTTAACTCTTTAGTCTTCTTATCCTCATTTCCCTTTGCTTCTAATTCCTGTCGCTCGTAATACTGAGCCATAGTCAAAAGAGAAACCGGAGAAGAGGTGGTCCATGAACTCTCACTGGCCTTTAAGCGACTAGCTACTCCTGGTAACATGTTGGTGACATTTTTATCGACAAACAGATGCCTGCCCGTGTCATCTGTCAATGACTGGCCACTAAAATCGTGGAATGCTTCCTCAAAGTGTGTAAAGAAGTCAGAAACCGATTCATCTGCTTTTTGCTTGCAAGACGCTAACACAGTCCAATCTATCTTTTTAGGGGGAAAATCGTCTTTAACTTAACTAATATAGCTGTGGGAAGATCAAGAATTAACTGCATGGCTTCTGTGCAGGTTCCCATTCTACATCCATTAGTTCTATATCTTTCCATATCGCCCCAAAAGTCGTACGATCATCAACATTATGAACAGTCCTCCACATATCAGGGGGTAATATCAATCAGGAAAACATGTCAATATCAGGCAGAGTCATAGTAAAAGAGCTAACGGCTCCCTCAACGTCCTCATAAAAAGCGGCTGGATTTTCCAGCGGATCAGGCAATGCAGCTTTAAAAGCCATGACACCCGCTCTATCCCAAGGAGTGTAAACCCAATTATAAATGAAATAACCTGTTGCATCAGCGGAATCCTTATTATCACTTGTTCCCTCACCTCTAGGAGGAACATAGAAAGGTGCGGCTTCCCACATAGCTTTCGCATGAACCATCATAGTCTTATCTGTTCCAGAAGCAGAAGCCGGTGTCACGCTGCTCTGAGATGTTTGCTGCCTTTTTCTCTTCTTGCAAACGGACTGCTTCAGCACGCAGTTTAACCAAACGTTTGATTGAGTCAGCCACCTGAGAAAAGACAAAAAGACCATCACGCATTTGCTTACAGTCATTTGCTACATCATTGGGTACTAACTCCTCAGAATGTTTCCTAAACCGCTCAAGGACCTCTGCGGCAAATACCTCAGTAAAATATATTTGCTCCCTTTCCTGCCAACCTTTCATGTCATCTAAAAGTTCAGAGGCAGGAGCAGTACTACGAACGGCTTTGGGGGCAGCGGATCTAAGATCAGCTGCACGTTCAGCGGCCAACATAGAACGAGTTTCCTGTGCTTTCTCCTGCTCTGCAGAAGAGTCTTCATCTGACTCATGAGGAGCAGAAGGAAAAATATACAGAGGCGGAGAACGATCTAACAACAAGAAATCATCTTGCGGTTTATTAAGGATAGGAAAGAGGATTCGCTGAACAGCGTATTGGCCAGTTACCTGCAAATGGCGCTCCCTATCCTCTCTCTCTTTTAGTTCTTTCATTTCTTTATTTTTCATTTCTAACGCTTTTGCATGAATGTTCTTTTGCTGTTCTTTTTCAATCAAGGCTTGTTCACGCTTCATTCGTTCACGCACTTCTTTCTCCCACATTCGTACACAGTCAAACATATCTTGCCTAGTCTTTTGCTTAAACATACATATACATTGTTCCACAGACTGAATCTTTCGTAAATCAAATGACCCATGCATAGGCCAATGCAAACTCAGGATCCTTACTAGTATATTTATTCCATAATGTACTGTACATTATAGAGGAAATACCATACTTAATATACATGTCCCTATTAGGCGTCCCCTCCGGGAGGGGGGGGTTGTGCTTCATCAAGTCTCAAAGTGGTACCACTACAAAAGCAACACATCCTACAAAGTGTGCTAGAAACAGGCATGCCGAAAATAGTGCAGAATATGCAGTATTATACACAAAGTAGCGCTTAAAGTACACTTGCGCCTTTCAAATCTTAGTCAAAACAGAGAAAATTCTCCTCAGTACCTGCCTATATAAATTGCAATTTATATATTAACATCACAGTTTCCAAAATTGGCCAATATAAATTCCAAAACCAACGATCTTACCAATCACTGGTATCAAACCAACAGCAAATGTTGCATAACAACCCTTACCAATCACATGGTGTCCAGATTCCAACTGCCAAGTTATTAAACCGACCAAACGGTCACTGCACTGCGAATCAACAGAAGAGATCTTAGTCGAGGGCCGGCACCACCTGGATGGTCAGATCAGAAAGAGGGAGACCCAGAGAGACCCGCGTCTTTTCCAAGACGCGGGTCTCCTCTGGCAATGATCGTCCGTAGCGAGATTCAAATCCTTCGTTTTGACCACTCCTTCTGGCATCCGAGTCGCCGATTAGCCCCACTGGTTGGGCGCCAATTTGTCAGGGTGGGCCTCAGCCAAGCCTACCAGTGCTAGGGGTTCGCCCTTCTCTGCACAAGTCCTCAGACCAATAGGAAAGAAGTTGGCACGGAAACTGGAATATAAAACAAAGCTTTAATTAATAAACCTCATGAGGTGGAACCAATTCACACAACACCCTTCGGAAGTGTATGAAGTAGCACACTGAACAGAAGGAGCATGGTCCTTTTATACCCACACAGGGGCTCAGAAGAAGGTGGTACAAGTACAGAAGAGAAGGGTTACATACATAAAAGGTCATACAGAAATGCACAGTCAACAAGTGGGATGAGCTAGCAATTGCTAATTCTAGTAAACACATCCTGACAGTTACACACTAAGGACAGGTGCATGGACAGTCACAGTCTCCTTTGCGCATGTGCAGAGTGGCAGAGCCTAAATATAGTCTGTCTCTAAGCTGAGTACAAGAGCAAATGACAGCAAGGTAGGGCAGAGCACATGGTGAGCACATGGCAGACAAGATGGCTGCCGAATACAAGATGGCTTCAGCTAAATGCTTACCCCGATCGCTGCCAAATTACAACAATTCGGAAACAGGTTACCGAATTGCAAAACAGGGTTTGACACATGGGAAAAGCCTTTTTGAGTTTGCAGACAATGTCACCATTTTCTACAACACATGTTGGGAATAGTAAATCAGTACCCCTAAAAAGCCCATCAACTTTACCAATGTGGCCTAGATTGGAGTGGAAATAGTAAACGTGTTCCCCTCAAAGTCCAACACTTTCTGTAATGTGGCTTAGATCGGAGTAAGAATATTAAGTAAATCAATACCCCTGAAGGTCCATTACTTTCCCCAATATGTGTTAGGTTCCAGTGGGAATAGTGAATGTATACCCCTCAAAGACCATCACTTTCCCCAACATGGCTTAGGTTAAAGGGCGAGTAGTAAGTTAGTACCCTTTAAAGTAAAACAGTTTCCCTAATGTGGCTTAGATTGAAGTGTAAATATAGTATGTTTACCCTTCTAGTGTAATATTTTGTAGATGTTGTGTATATTTAGGTTTGGGGTTTTACATGCATTAATTCTTTTTGTTTATATTTTTGAATATATTTTATTATGTACTATTTTCACAGTTGTATGTGTACTTTTTAAACATTTGTGTATATTTTACATTTGAAATAAAGTACAATGTACACATCATAAATACAGTGGAGCAAGGTTTCAAGCTGTAGCTAGGTGAGGTTCAACAGGGTCGCCATACTTCACCACTAAAGCCTACTGAATTCATTTTCAGTGCATCAAAAAGCACAGAGTGGGACAAACCTATTTTTATTGGTCATGCAGGGTGTGACCTCCCTGTGCCAACATCTTGTCCCAGTCCTCTGGAGGCAGAAAAAAATGACACAACCCATTTTTTTCCAACTACTGGAGAAGGGCTTTCTGGTCACTCCTGCAGATGCCAGGTCTAGTTACACATCTTTATAGGACCATAGTTCCTTCAGGGTCCAGTCCTCTGGAGTCAGCAGGTCCATCCTGAAGTCAGCATTCCTTTTTGTTTTTGTTTCCCTGGAGTAGGCAAGCAGGAGGTCTGTCACCTGACAATCTGAGAGCACTTCCATTCCATGGGTGCCAGATGGAGTCAGAAGCCCTTCAGTCCATTTCTTCCAGGAGGTTTTTCTTTCTTGGTGTATTGCCTTTCAGAGTCCTGGAGTGCAGTCTTATCCTGTGAATTAGGCTGTAGTGCAGTTCCTATATTCCCAATAGGCTCTGCACATTAGAATAACATAAACGATAGTTTAGACGTAGGACTGAAGTCGACTAGGTCTCTATTGAGTATGTTAGACTTAATTGTGAATGCCAGCTAGCTCAGAGGTCACTAGAAACTTTCTCGAATAAACAAGAAGGGATTAGTTTTTGACAACCATATAACATGACTACTTTGTTCCCCAAGAATAAGAAATATATCTTCAGAGTCGCTTAAACAATAGATGGCTATTTCACTCAGTCAATCGTGCATGCTTCGTTTCACCAGGGTTTTTGCAGAGAAATAGAGAGACGGGCGTTTGCAATAAAAAGGTTATTTATTGAGCAGTCTTCTTTCTCATGCAAGAGAAGTTAATTGCAACAATCGTATTACTTGCTATGAAGTAAAGTGCGTACAGTAAAAGGAGTATTATGAAATAATATTGTAAAAGCATTATATGGTTTCTAAGCCATAAGATACTTAAAATAGATAAAATACATACAATGATAAATAATGACAAAGTACTCAACTGGTGTATCTGAAATACGCCTACCCCGATGTACCTAACCTAAGTCTAGTACAAGGGAAGAAGTAAGTGAGCTGTAGCTTCAGTTAAATAGTTTCTGCCAAGAATCTATCCAAGAATTCTGTAAGGGTCTAATCAGCTCCGTACTTTGGTTATAGAATGAAGGAGGTCTTGTATCTCTCTCTCAGGACTCAATCTCCCAGTAACCCGCAAGGGTAGCCGGAAACACTGAAGCTGGATTTCTTGGCAGAAGAAAAGACAGCGTCTCTCTCAGTGCGTCAGCTGGAGGGTCGGCTTCCTTCGGCACTTGCTACAGCAGGGAGTCGGGCAAGTAGTTAGTCGATCTGCGCCAAACCACCGTGTGCTTGCTAGGGCAGATGTGGATATATTTATACCTGGAAGGTGCCGAGTTTGACGTAAGAGTGGACATAATAACGTCACTAAGAATTCGAAGTTCTTTACACGCTCCAGGAGTTCTGGGACGAATCAATACTGAAGCAGGGGGAAGTCCCGTACTGCTGAAGGCTGGTTGTCTTCAAGAACTCGTTGTGCTCTAGGAGCTTAGTGGAAGTAGCCATGCCGTATTTGGACTGCATTAGATGTGCCTAAATATGGTTATGATTCTTATGCCTATATAAGGATATGATAAGTTATACCTATATAAGGGCATGCATCAGGAAAATTACACTAGAGCCCTAGATACGTTTACAACAAGGCAGTGATCGGAGAATGTTTCTTACCTAATTCTCTTTTCTCACCCTAAGCCCACCTCCTCTTGCTTTTACTTTGCTTTACTGTAAACTTTCATAGACGACCTAAAACCAAATGAATAATCCCTTCTTCCATTTGGAGGGGTGAATGGGAGCAGATAGTATCAGACCCATTTGGTGTCTCCAGGCCCAGAGATGAAGTATGAAGACTGTCCTTTGTTTTATCATCTGTTCCTGCCCCCATTAGCTAATCCCTGTTAAGTGGCAGTAGTTGACAACGTTTCTGCTTTCCTCTTCCAAGAGGCAAAGCCATTGTCCTCTGAGAGCAGGGTCAATGAATCTCAGCAAGCAATATGTATTGGGTCTCTGAGACAGGCTGAGGAGGCACATCTGATTCTACGCCAGTTTTGTCTTAGGCAGCACAATAAACACCTATTACAGTTAGCAACAACTATTAAATTAGATTTTTGAAAACAAAGTGAACAATAACTTTGAATTAATTTTCTAGCTCCTTACCAACCACGGAAGTAAAATAAAGATTTTAATCACACATAGACCTACCTGTCCTTGGAAATCCTAGCTAAACTTTCAAAGTGAAAAACAGCTTTTTAGTATTTACTTACTCTGCGGCGTACCTATTACTAATAGGTAGGGTATCACTTTTAGCTATTAAGCACCCAGCACTGTGGGCTTTAAGTCAAAATTTAGGAATGACAAAATATTTAGATGATAATAATAGATTTTCCTACATGGCAAAGGCACTTTTCTATGCCATATGCCACTGTAGCCCAACCAGAGCACACTGATGCTCCTGGCAATAATCAATTTATGTAATATATGTGGGTGGTGTAAATACAAACTGCAATCCACCTATAATATTTAACTTCTACGTCATTGGAGCAATTTCTGCATCTATTTTCAGTATGCTTA
Source organism: Lissotriton vulgaris (assembly GCF_964263255.1). NCBI lineage: Eukaryota > Metazoa > Chordata > Amphibia > Caudata > Salamandridae > Lissotriton > Lissotriton vulgaris. The sequence goes on from NC_141700.1 coordinate 180,002,526, forward strand.
CTGACAAGTTAAATATCTAATTTGGCTAACACCAATTTTTCAGTACCATTCTAAGGGCAGAGAACACACACTGATTGGTAGTTCCACAGTATAAAGAGTCGTAATATTAGCAAAAATAGGTATGGAAATGGTGAAAAATGTATGAAAACCACAAAGACAACTTTCTTACAGATACCCGAAATGGCAATTGAATTGCAGCCGAAACGCAATGAACTCTGTTCTCATAAAATGTTTTAGAAATATACTGTCACTCTAATGTTCTAAAATATTAGTTTAATTGATTTAAGGTATTGTTTAAAATCAGACATGTTGTGTATTACTCCAACAGTGATATATTGTTTCACTGGTGACATATGTTCCCATTGTTTGTTTAAAATTCTTCAAACTAACTGGCAGTTTAAGGTACCCAAGTTTTGCCTGAAGTCATATTTATGTGAGCTTTTAAAAAAACTTGAAAGCATATGTAAACCACCAGTAACTCTAAGAAAACAAGATAAAACGTATGCTGCTGGTGTTTCCGCAACTCGGAGCAAGTTTGGTTCATTGTGGCCTGAGAAAATGTTTAGTTGTCAGCCCACAGAAAAAGACAAAAGGAAAAAATTAACAAAGCTATGAATCTCTCTGACACTTTTGAAATGAATAGCTGTTTTGCACTCATCAACCTGGTGTAATGTTCTTCTGGGAAGAGATGAGGGATATCTGATTTGATTATGACTGAGAATGGTTTGAAACAAGGATTCCTTTTAGCTCCTGTGCTATTTTTCGGTTATTTAAGCAATTTGCCTAACCATTTTCCTCTGTAAGAAATGTGGTTGCTGGTTGACTGGGGTAAGGCACAAGCAAACCACAAATTAACTAGTGCTCAACCCTCTGGTAGCTTGGCACAGATCAGGCACGCGTAATTTAGAGGCAATGTGTAAAGTAGTTTTGCAACACTTCAAACAGTAAACAGTGGAAACGCCATACAAACAAATCTCACACCAAGTTAGAAATGAAAAATAGAGCAAAATGTAAAAAATAATACAAGAACAAAACAACAAAATTCCAATCAGTAAAACCGGAGGTATGAATTTGGAAAGAATGAACTGTAAAATAGCACCTAAAAGCATAAAGCACCAACCACAGCTATCTGGTCAAGCTGGACTGGGTTAAAATCAAAGGTTTAGGCTGACCGTGATGGCGCGCAGGTCAGATACAGTCCTAGATTAGTCCTGCTGAAAGTTTGCTTTCTCAGGTTTTAGCAAGAGTCTGGTGTGCATTGCAGAGGCCCGGGAGAAACAAGGAGAGGATTGTGGGCGGTGTAGCTAAAAGAGCAGTCTGGGCATTGCAAACGGGCGTCTAGAGCTTCACATTGGTGGTCCCCTGTGGGCTTTCATTGCTGCTGCTTGAAGAGACAGACCAGCAGCAGCTCACGCTGGATTTCGGTGCAAGCAGCACAGCCTTGTTGCAACCGGACCCGTTGCAGTCGCAGAGAGCCCAAAAGCTTGATTTAAGAGCCCTTGAGCCACACCAAGACTCCAGGACCTGAGAAGCACGACTTGGGAGTCAGAAACCCAGTGCAGCTGGGTTCAGGAGCTGGTTGGGGAGGTTTTATGTCCCCGAGGCACAGAGCTGGAAACCAACAGACTAGCCCTTAGAGTCACCCTGGGATCCTGGGTTCAAGATAAAGTTGCTGGTCCAATTCTTATTCCCCGGTAAGAGGGCAGCAGGCAGCAAGTAAGCACAGTAGGGCAGCAGTTCCTTTAGAGCAGCAATTCAGTAGAGTGGCGGTCCCTGTAGCAGCACAGTAGTACTTCCTGGCAGAGTCTTCATAGGTCCAGAAACGTACTAAAGAGTTGGTGTCTGAGGTGCAGTATTTATACCCAGTTTTGCTTTTGAAGTGGAGGAGAAGCTTCTAGAGGTTTGCCTTTGAAGTCCTGAGCCATCCTTCCTTTCCTTTCCTGGCTAGCTACAGAAGATATTCAGACCTTTGCGTGGAGGCAGGACACAGCCTATTCAAGTGTACCTGCAGCTGTACCCAGCTCCATCCTGCCAGGGATGGCCCATCCAGGCAGACCTAAGCTCCCTACTTTGTGTGACTGTCTAGGAGGAACACACAAGGCTCAACTGTCAGCTACTCCCAGTCATGTCACCAAAGGACAGGCTACAGGCAGTAAATGGCTATGGCAGGAAAATGCCAACTTTCTAAAAGTGGCATTTACTGAATTATAATTTAAAATCTGACTTTGCCGTAAGTTAGGATTTTTAATTGTGATTCTGGAGACACCGAACTGTCAGCTACTCCCAGTCATGTCACCAAAGGACAGGCTACAGGCAGTAAATGGCTATGGCTGGAACATGCCAATTGCTAAAAGTGGCATTTACTGAATTATAATTTAAAATCTGACTTTGCCGTAAGTTAGGATTTTTAATTGTGATTCTAGAGACACCAAACATGAACTGCTTATCTCTTCCCATTTGGAAATTACACTTATAAAATGTAATAAGGTAACTTCAATGTTATGGGAGAGATAGTCCTTGCAGTAGTGAAAAATTAATTTAAGAGTTTTTCACTACAGGACATGTAAAACTTAAAAGTACATGTCCAACATTTTAAATACTGGCACCCTCCCATTTAGGCTGTCCAGGACCTAACCTAGGAGGGACTTATACATATTAACAAGCATTTGCAATGCAATAGGTCTCGCAGCATTAAAGTTTGAGTTATTGGCATTGTATATGACAATGTGTTGCATTACATTTTCAGCAAAGTCTGTATTGGTGTATAAAGATGATTTGCAAGATGATAGCTGTTGCAAAATATTAAGCAATGTTGGCAATATTATTATGTTCTAATAATTTTGTAAGTTCTGTTGTACTTATAAGCATTTTGGTAGCGCATAGTGATGTTGTGGTGCCCCTGGAGAAATGCTGTGGTGGTGCCGAGTGATGCTGTGGTGATAGGATAGATAGTCAGGGCCATAGATAGATAGAGGGAGGGCGAAAGATAGATAGAGGGAGGGCAAAAGATAGATAGAGGGAGGGCGAGAGAGAGATAGTGGGATAGAGGGAGGGCGAGAGAGAGATAAAGGGAGGGCGAGAGAGAGATAGAGGGACCCTGACTCCGACCGAGGTTGACCCGGCCTCGGACTGAGATCGACGGGTGTTCTTTTTGTAAATCCCTGAGTTGAGCAGTGGCACCAATGGGACTGACCATACCACTTTCACATGCCATCTTTGAAGCCTTCATGATCTGTCTGCACAGTGTTCAGGGGCCAACTGTGTGACTTCCAAAGGCTACCTGTACAATTTGGATGGGGAACCTGTGCAACCTAGATTAGTGTCTATGCAGCCTTCAGGGACTGACCGAGTAGTATATACAATATATGAAGTTATTGTTACTATTTTCACTGCCGGTCCTTTTTCTGGAAATGTCTGACTGTGTGTTATATGGTCTGCAACAGACTTTACAGGCCCATAAGTTAAGAGACTGCTCAATATTTCCATGTGACTGCTGCACACAGACAAACACGACTTCCATCCGACGCTCGTTTGGAGACGCTCACCATCAGGATTATACTTGAAAGGGGTACCAGTTTGCACTTTTCACACTTGAAAATAAAACCCTGTTTGTATATAGCGCTTGCTGCTGCCGATTTGCTGCCATATAGCACTGTACATAACATGCTATATATGTATATTAATTGCCTGGCAAGGGTGAAAAGCTGCATTTGTCCTTCCAAGGTCCGAACTTTGACATGTATGCTGCACGCACCTGGTTCACTGAACTATCTCAGTTCCCAGATTAGGCAGGTTAGAGCAATTGATTGGAAAATCTAACCTGAACCAGCATATCCATGTCAGAAGTTCCTCATTGCAAGTGTGGCTGGTTGAGAGCAATGCTGAGAGGTTTTTCAGGGAACTCGTGTGCTTTACAGACACAGTGTGCCCGTCATGCAGACGTTTGCACTCAAATAGTAAAATGTGTGTGAATGGTGAATTTAGAGAGGTTTGGGGGAGCTGGTGAAGTAAAGGTGTCAAGCTGGTGCAAAGGAGAAACTGGTTTCCGCACACATTGTTTCTTCTCCTCTTTTCAGAATGGCCTTTGTGACTGGGGGACCCAATAAAAACCTTCGTGCATCAGTGTGATTGATTAATCACAAGGATTGTGAATCAGCCTGGAGAGGTGACAAATAGCAGCATTGGGGTAACAATTACAACTGCTGCGGACTGCTAATAGACGCCACAATAACTGTTTAAAGCAGGTGGTTTAAAGTAGTATTTCGGTGTTTTTGTTGTATATGTGTATTTGTTGAGCATTTCAAAATTGAAGGAAGTACACCAATTAAATTTAAATAACTTATGGAGCTATTCTAATTATTGGTGGTAAATACCAGGAAATCAGCAGTGGAGAAGACAGTGGGACGGTACTAGAGGACGTGTCATTACTGTCATTGTGCTTACAGTGATGTACATCCGAGTGCCATTGGCCGTGAGCAGCAAAGGTGATGAAGGACTTTCAATTGGAGGAGGTGAGGTTTGAAGGACTTTTTGAAGTTGCAAAGACACATTTGACATTTTTATTACACACGTCTGCGGGGCACCTTAGGGAATTCTCTGGGGTAAGCATAACAGCCCGGTTTCTTCACCTTGCAGTAATTATTGCTTCTTCTAAACTCAAATGAGCATGACTCTGCATAAGTGAGGTAGTTGGTGGATACAATTACCTTTTCACTATGCCTGTAACCGTTTTCACTGGTTTTAAACCCTTCACCCCTGTGGGTGTACTTGAAATAAACTTTTGCGGCCCACCTATGATGGAATAATGCACTCACCCTGTTGTCCTGTGATATGTCTTTATTCTTACAGGTCGCAATACTTCAGCAGGACCAATCGGCCTGCGTACCGGTAAAACCTACTAAAGAAGGTTGTATACCACACTGTAACTTTTCTTTCTTTTGTGTAGTACTGTTTACCGAGGTCCTGAAGAATTGCCACTTTGGCAAGAAACATGTCGACCTGACCAGAGGGTAGTAGTTAATTTGCTCGGATAAATTCTGGGCATTTATCTCCCCTCCCACCTTTTTAATCAAGGGAGTCAACCTCGAGAATAAATTACATTGTGGACTGACCCACCTTTTTTAATTCACCTTTTCACGCCACGACTACACTTCCCCACCCTCTCACACGCATGCACCATATGGCCGGAACAAAAGATCTCCAATAAAGAGCCCCGGTTTCGGGAGCCCGTCAGACATTGCAGCGCCAGTCTGACGAGGAGCAGAACCCATATGATGAAGCATGACACCTAGTTATCTGGGTGTGTGAGGGTTTTAGTTCCAACAAGGGGATTCCCCCCTTCTTCTAGTACACGCACTCTACTTTTTCTACTGTTCCCGGGAACTCTGTACCCTTTCTTGTGTTACTAGTTGCTGGACTTGTACACTGTACCCCGTTAAACATTGTCCTTCTCTAGTCCCTCCTTTGTTCAAAAATTAAATAGAACCCTGTCAGTACCTCGTGTGATTTTTGAATGCGAGGTGCCCTTCTGTTCCATTTTCACATGAAATTCTGCAAAGTTGATTTTTCAAAATGTCCTTTAATTTCGAGTAGTTTTCCAAAAATGTAATAAATAATAGTTTGCAATTTCATGTAGGTCTGAGGAGAGAACGTATGTTCAATGAGTGGGAATGCAAGTAGAAAGATGTCAGAACATTTTCTGAGAAAAGCACATTAAGTCAATCATTACATGGGACAGGGAGAGTTCGGTGGCATGGACAACGGTTTATCAAAATACGAGGTAACAGAAGTGACATCACATACATTTGCGACCAGATATCACAGACTTCTCAGCAGCTTCCTTTTTTCTGCTCAGGAGCTATGTGAAGGGCAAGTGTTTCTGCCCCTGCCTTCATGATTCACGAGGCCCTGGTTAAGAAGGGCTGTGCAGTGGTACCCAGAGGCATATAGATGTGGCAGGTGCCAAACCTGGTTCCTGCAATGTTTAGTGGTGGTATTGGTGAGCAGTGCTTCCACAAGTGCGGAAGTGCCCCATTACATATTCCCTGTTAGTTACGTGGGAGAAAACAGGTTTGGAGCTAAAGATTCCTTATAGTATCCCACCCATGAGTAATTGGGTATCACAAGTTAACCCCCCATAAAATAATCTAAATGCACTAGAATTATTAGGCCTGTTGTTTGTGTCCCCACCCCTCCCAGCCCTACCCCACTTTAAAAATAATCTGATAGTCCTGTTATTATTAGGTCCTTTTGTGCAGATTTTGTTAGTTTCCTGGGAGTTAACACTGTTGCTTCCTATTACCTGCTGCAGTAGGGTGGCTGCTTCAGGTAAGGTGCGAAAGGTGTGGGCGGGGAGTGGGCTGGCCGGACCCTCTGTATTCTGGCTGCGCAGCATGGTCTGCTCCCCCGGGGAGCCGTTCAGAGATAGAACATCGAACCTGGCCATTTTCTCGACGACACTGCAGCCATGTTATCTTGCTTGCTTAGAGGGCACTGGAAACTTGCTGGAGGCGGGGGTGGGGCACCGGAAGAAGGTTGTTTTAGAGAGCCCGAGAAGCATCCATCTAGTTATAAAAAAATACAAAGCGGGCAAGGGGCCAACAAAACAAATGCTCTCCCCGGCCTGTCGAGAGAGAAGTGTAATTGTTCCAGTTTTTATAGGATCTCTGAAAGATACAGCACCCTGTTTATGATGTTTTGCAGCAAGTGTCTGGCTGTAATGCCTGCAATGTCAAACCTTGAAAGCAAGACTATAAGTTCCGGATATAACTAGGCGGAGAAAAGCAACGGGTCAGGTTCCCGTAAGCTGACAAGAAGGATAATGTGGCAGGACGGTCCGAGCAGCAAAAGAGTACTGAGGCTAACGCCCAACGCGAATGTCACTCCAATAGGAGCTAACTGTGCGCCGCCCTGGGATAGCCGCAGCAGGACGGGGTGCACCGCCTATGAGAGTCCCCGGCTCGGGCGGGGCACCAGGCCCCTCACTCTCAACGGTCTCCCAATGGGCAGAGGGTGCGAGCTATAGGGAAAGGTTACCTGTGTCATAGAGAGATTGGCAGCCATGCTGTTTCGCGTCCCATGAAGCCCATCATACATTGTAAAGGCGGAGGGAGGGCCGCGGAGTAACAAAAGTTCAACAACTTCTCCTCCCCGAGGAAGCCGCCTACAAAACCCAGAACTGGATTTCCACCTTCGTTTCCCGGCAAAAGCAACTGGAAACAAGAGAGAGAGACGCAGCGCTCTGCAGACTGTCTGCAGGACAGGTTACCATCATGGCAGCGTCGGATTCCAAAGCGCGCCTTGGGATTGGGTCGCGTGCGTGAGCTCTCTACGTTACAAGCTCACACGCGCGACCCAATCCGAAGGCGCGCGTCGGAATCCGACGCTGCCATAGACAATGCTGTGCGCGTGGCCAGCTCTTGTCTCCCCTCGTTGTCGGCTGAGCCGGCAGCTATAGTCCTCGCTGCGAAGCGCGCTTTCCCCAGGGCGAGACCTAAAAAGGAAGGTTTGGACCTGCCAAAAGATTAATTTTGCCAGGTCGAAATGGCAGTCATAAATTTGTGCACATAGGCTGCAACGGTCATGCCAGGGACATGTTTAAAGGGCTACTTCAGTGGGTGTCACACTCAGTGCTGCAGACTCACTAGTAGCATTTAATTTGCAAGCTGTAAGCACGTGTAGTGCTACTTTACTGGGGACTTACAACTAAATTAACTATGCCAATTGGGTATAAGCCAACGTTACCATGTTTAGAGGAGAGAGCACAAGCACTTTAGCACTCCTTAGCAGTGGTAAAGTGCACATAGTTCTATGTTTAGCAAAAACAAGGTCAGTAAAAATGGAGGAGGTAGGCAAACAGTTTGGCGTAAGACCACTCTAAGACTGATAAGTCTACTATCCTCAATTAACAATTTTCCTCTTAAATGAGAAAACTTTAGTTGCAATTCTATTTTATATGCCGATTACTTAATTTTATTACATCTAACTCCGATTGTTTTACAAAGAAATATAAATGTTATATATGATTATACTGTGAGACATTTTCTTAAAATTAATGAGCAGACAAGTAAAATTGTAGTTTTTGATGTAAGCAAGAAGAACAGAGCAGAGTGCTGGAAATTGGGGATAATACATTGAGTTGTGAGAAAATGCATCCCTATTTATGCAGAATTTTCTGCTAAAATCTAGCTGCAAAACTTGATATTCCACACATGTATTAAGGCTTAAAGTCATAGTGGAACAATAAATACTTCCTATATAACCATTGCAAAAAGACACTTAAAACAATTTATACGTCCAAAATCCAAAGGTCAAAGTCCCACCTACACTGTCTTATGGGATAGGTACAGCTCCTACAAACTATTGGTATTTAGTTAAAAAATATATCACATCAGGCACTGTGATTAAAATTACAATGCCTAATACCTATTCTATTATGTAGCGTTGTAGTGCATTGAGATTACACTATTTCACATTTCCGAACAGGCTCTTTAAGATGGGTTTTAAAGTAGGAACTGCTTTAAGATAGAAAAGTGTAGAATGTCTTCAAACAATCTGCATCAAGCTTTCTCCATTCTGAAAATATCTTATGATTTTCTACAAGCTTGGAAATATAGCATCTTAGAGGGGCTTAAAAAAACGATTTCCTTTCACTAATTTTAATCTTGATAGATTGCACTGTTCTCCATTGAAAAAGTATAATGCCATTACATATACGTCATTAATGGGAAAATGCACTCATATTTTATTAAAGGTGATTGCTCATAATTTTAAAAGCGCTTTATTTATGTTAATAGCAGACAAAGTGCCTATTGCAGCAGTTCTAGGAGTTTGGAATGGGATTCCAGCTGAACTTCGTATTTGTCCTTTGTGTAACAATGGAATACAGAACTTGGCGCATATCTTTTTAAGTGTGCGGAGCTTCTACATTTTGTGCTAAATTCATAGACCCAATTTTATAATTTGCAAGTGTATAATTTATGGGATACAATTAGCTTTAATTTTATCACCAACTAATCAAAAGCTGTGCTTTTGTATTTTTTATTTTTTTAATGTTTTATAAGTATCTTTTGTCATAAATCTGTACTTCAACAAGTACTGCACCTACATAATTGACGGAGATTTTGTTAAGTACTGGTTGTTTTAAGTAAGAGTGGGTGTAGTTTGCGAAGTAGCGCTACGCGTAGCTACGCAAAGTGCACTTTGCACTACGTGAGCTACGCGTAGCACTACGCGAACTGCGTAGTAGCATGTTTGCACTGTGCAAGATGTCGTTTTCAATGATTGCACAGTTATTATTATTATTATTATTATTAAATTACACTTGTATAGCGCTATCTACCCGGAGGCCTCGTAGCGCTCCGCTCTGCTCTGCGGACAAGCATCTGGCACTGCAATCATTGAAAACGGCATCTTGCACGGTGCGAGCTGTACTTTTCTGCTGCTCGAGTAGATTTTTACTCGAGCTGTAGTTTTTTCAACACGGACTGGTAGTTGCTCATCACGAGCGGTCGTGAGCATGCGTGATCACTCGCAATGAGAAACCTGACCTCCCTGCATTAAGAATCTCGCAGGGAGGTTTATCTTTCATGCTTGCGATCGGCAACTTGATTTTGCTGATCGCGAACAAGGAAAAAGTCTCGCGAGGATGTCAATTTTGCTTGCTCGCGGTCGCCAACTTGACGTTGAGGACCGCGAGCAAGCAAAAAATGACCGCTGCACTACGCTACGCTACGCATGTTTGCACTGTGCTACGTGCAGTTCGCGTAATGCGAAGTTGTCCAAACTTTGCAAACTACGCGAGCGTAGCGTAGTGCTTTGCCCATGGTTAGTTTTAAGTTTGTGTATATTGTTGTCTTCATCGGTGACTAAATCAAACCAGCAATTTGGGACTTCAAACTAGCTAGATGGGATTGCTCAGACTGAGCTATGAGAACCCATATTTTTGAGGCACATTTGTTAGGAGAACTGGAGGAATGTAGGTTCATAGAGGCAGTTGTTCTTAGCACCTAAATAGTTCCTTAACAAGCTACTTCTCACTGTACATTAATTAGGTGAAGGTTTTTGTGAGGGATGGTCCAGTCTGGAACCCCAGCACCTACCTGATGTCGCCCTACCCGACGCACGGGTGGATCGATGGTGCAAGGGGGAAGAGAGAGGCAACCAAAGGGTTAAACCTTTGAACTCTCCTGTGCAGTCGAATGGTTAGCCCGCCCAACAGGAGAGCCAATCCACTGTTCAGGATGGCCCAGAAAAGGAGGGCCCGCAGGAAGAACAGGGCCCGAAAAAGGAAGATGCCATAAGAAGACACCAAGACTCGGAAGATGCCATAACAAGACGCCGAGAAGGAACACAGATGCGGAAAGTGGAAGAAGAGGAGGAATTTGTGTCCAGCCCCCAGACCGGAGACAGTGACACTGAGGGTGATGCGCCAGAAGACTGGAGCGAAGAGTGGTGGACACCCCCGGGAAAATCCTGTGTGCCGCCGTAACTCAGGAGAGCTGCGGCCTCGGTGGTGAGTGACCAGGAGGGGGCGGGGAAGAGAGCGTGACTCTGTTTTAGAGGAGGGGAGGAAGGTAGAGGTAGAGCGAGAGCACACAGAAGGCACCATTACCTCTCCAAGTGTCAGTAAATGCAACCTTGTATTGGGGCACCATTCTTCCTCATCTCCATGGCACCCTTACTGGGTTATTTTTTTCCTTTCCCTCTTTCTTTGCCTCTTGGGTGCTGTGCTAATACCGGATCCGCAATAAGTATCGAACGAGATTGGAATATAAAAAAAGGCAACCTATGTCAACAAATAGGAGTGCCAGTTTTAACCCTCAGCATATTAGATGTTCCACATATTTGGGCTTAGTAAAATAAGGAACTGGTTTTTTCTTTTTTTGCTCTTATCTTTTTTTTGGGTGAGGGCCAGGTATTCTCCAATGAAAAGGCAAAAAGTAAGGAAAACCTAGGAGATTACCTCTTCAGGTTTACCACTTTCAGTATTACCTCACTTACAACAAAATCAGTCCTGGCTCACGTCTTCTCTCGGTGTGGTGGAAGCCTTTCCCAATAAACACAGTAAGGAAGTCTAAAATACTTACTGCTCTCTCTCCTTCCTTTTGAGCCTCCTGGGGGACATGTCCTTCATCCCTGGTCCATCCTGTGACAATGAAGAAGAACGAGGTCATCACTTCAATAAAACATCACTAAGACAAGTAAAAGAAACAAGTAAGCACTGTATCAAAGCATACCTATGACCAAGAAGAAAAAAAACGGTTCAAAGACGATACAATCCTGTCCTAATAATATATATATATTTTTTATTTATTTATAAAGTTTTGTATAGCGCGAACTAGACCCTTACAGGTATCAGAGTGCCTCACAATTTGGGGGGAGAGGGATATTGGGAAGCAAAAACATTCATTTGTTTCATAATTATGCAAGACATGTGCAAGACTCCTGTAAGTGTTGGAACTCTTCACATAAGGTTAGGGCGGAAACAGCAATGGGGGAGGAACATTCCAACATATGTATGTACAATGCATGCTAAACAATGGTATGCCTGGGTATATAATCATGTCCAAAGTTAATCAAGAAGACCGAATAGAGGGCGGTAACAAAGTCTAGTAGTCGGAGGAGCCAAGACGGCGGCCAACATGGCCGCATAGACGCCCGGCTCCGCCGCTCGCCCTCGCCTCCTTAACCATCCTGTTAATGATCCTGCATCCCAGCCGTGGCCCCGTGCAGATGAGCGCAGGCGGGGCCCGACCGTGCAACTCCGGTTCGAATACCGCCCCAGACGACCGAGAACCGTCGTCGTGAAGTTTCCGGCCTTTGCTGCGGGCGAGCCGGGACCTCGGGTGGCGCTGCAGCCGGATCGGAAGGGGTAAACATCGGCCTTGGTCGGCCTTGGTCGGCCATGATGGTCCGGTGCCCCGAGTTGAGAACCGGAACTACACACTACCGTGGATACAGGGCGAGTAGCGGCGCTGGACTTCCGAGCTCTGCGCAACAGGTTTTCCCTGTGTGCTTATGATTGTGGATACACTGGGCTGCGAGGCGAAGTGAACTGCCCGGACCGGACTTTTCGCCGTAGTGTGATAACCCACCATTTACGGCTGCTACCTGTGGGAGATTTCTTGTCCAGTTACGGCTGGTAGGTAAAGTGCGGCTCTATGCGTGTTTGTGGGCTCGAGTGTGCTTCTACATGACCCCTTCGCACACTGCAAGTTGTTGATCGGATCCCGACTGCCCGTCGAGCCGGCTCTCTATCTGTCCCCGGTGGAAGGAGGGTCTGTGTATATTGACGGAGGAGGGATGGCACCTACAATGAGAGATGTCTTGTTGGCTCTCAAAGACTTGCACTCGGCCCTGAAAACTCGGTGGATGGTCATCAATGCCCCGCAGACAGCCGCTTCTCCTGCCGCAGGACTTCTAGAGGCGGACGGATGTAATGAGGAATGGATGCCCGACCTATCTCAGGTTGTTTACGCTGAGGATTCCCAGGGGCGTGCTGTGTTGGATTTCGGGATCAGTGAGCACAATGGCCGGGACTACGTGTCTGTTACCCTTTTTGCCTCCCTGCTGGTTGATCCCCTTCCTGACTATCAGCGTCTTGCTTTCTCACTGACGATGAGTGTACCCTGGTGGATTGATCCTGAGTTATTGTCACGACATCTGCTGAGGGTCTGGGCTGCCCCTACTGACACTGTGGGTCCATTCAGATTGTTTGCTCATTTAATGGGGAGATTGTCGACTTCTGCTCGCACTGGCCAGGGCTGAACGCTGACTGTCTATGCTACTTCATGGGTGTCCCCGGTGCTGACGTGGAACATGGCTTGTGTTTGAGATCTTGGGGGGTTGGGATGAAAGTAAATTGATGCTCACTTTTCATCTTGGTGGGCTTCTGCTTTTTGGGTTGTGGGGGGTGGGGGGAGGGTGTGATTGGGGCTGGAGCTATGGGCCTCCTCCGCTTTTCTCCCACTTTCGGGGTTCTCACTGGGGCGACAGGCATGCCTATAGGGGGGGGGGGGCGGGCCGTGGCCTTCCGCTGGTATGCAGGGTGGGGGGTTGGGGGATGGGACGTGTTTTATGTTATTTCTTTGTTTCCATGGCCCTACTTTTCTCTTTTCTTCTTCTTTCTGTAACCCTTCTCTTATTTCTACTATAATTAGTTATTAGATGAGAGATGGGGTCCAGTTTCATTGGGAAGACTTCTGTAAGGTGTACTATTGTAACTTTGCCACTGCCTTTTGTTTTCGTGCGTAGGACGCTGCGGTCCAGTACATAGTGGTTGTTACTTCATATCCTATTCTAGCTTCCCACCTGTGCACCTCTGTTGAGGACTATTATCCTGTTCTGAGACTTGCTCTTGCTCTGATTTTGTAATATCGCATGCTATAAGATCCTCATCTGCTGAGGGTCTGGGCTGCCCCTACTGACACTGTGGGTCCATTCAGATTGTTTGCTCATTTAATGGGGAGATTGTCGACTTCTGCTCGCACTGGCCAGGGCTGAACGCTGACTGTCTATGCTACTTCATGGGTGTTCCCGGTGCTGACGTGGAACATGGCTTGTGTTTGAGATCTTGGGGGGTTGGGATGAAAGTAAATTGATGCTCACTTTTCATCTTGGTGGGCTTCTGCTTTTTGGGTTGTGGGGGGTGGGGGGAGGGTGTGATTGGGGCTGGAGCTATGGGCCTCCTCCGCTTTTCTCCCACTTTCGGGGTTCTCACTGGGGCGACAGGCATGCCTATGGGGGGGGGGGGCGGGCCGTGGCCTTCCGCTGGTATGCAGGGTGGGGGGTTGGGGGATGGGACGTGTTTTATGTTATTTCTTTGTTTCCATGGCCCTACTTTTCTCTTTTCTTCTTCTTTCTGTAACCCTTCTCTTATTTCTACTATAATTAGTTATTAGATGAGAGATGGGGTCCAGTTTCATTGGGAAGACTTCTGTAAGGTGTACTATTGTAACTTTGCCACTGCCTTTTGTTTTCGTGCGTAGGACGCTGCGGTCCAGTACATAGTGGTTGTTACTTCATATCCTATTCTAGCTTCCCACCTGTGCACCTCTGTTGAGGACTATTATCCTGTTCTGAGACTTGCTCTTGCTCTGATTTTGTAATATCGCATGCTATAAGATCCTCATACCCTTATGAAAGCGATAGGCACGCTGTCAGGGGGGGTACGCCGTAGCCTCCGCAGGGGTGCTGGGTGGGGGTTGGGGGATGGCCTGATTGTCTCTTTCTTCCTTAGCTACTACGGGCCTTTTCTCCTTTTTCCTCCTCCTTTTATTTCTCTTGTTTCTTTATTTATTTCCTTCTTTTGGGTCGGTATGCTGGGTCAATGTGGTGCCTCTTGCAGTCTCGTTTCTTGTAGTACTGTGGGAGGTGCTAGGGTCGTTCTACATGTTTGGGTGGGTGATGACTGGTGCGCTATGGATATATAGACTTTTATCCTGGTTATATGTTTCTGCACCGGTATTTGAATACTCGCTATGCTACCATTCTGATGTCGTATTGCCCACTCGGTGTTTTTGATCAATTGTGTAGCATCTGATCCTTTATATCTTCAAAACTTTTTAAAATGAACCTTCTTTACTCCTTCATCTCAGTAGTCCGACATGTTGTCAGTGTAACTCGTAATGCTTGCTATTTTATATCGATGTACTGCTGGGTCGCCATATGACTTGCGTGTGTGCTCTAAATTGACGTCGAGGCCGGCCTGATGGTTGTAGGCCCGTAACTGTCTGCTGATATTGCACAATAAAGGTTTAAAAAAAAAAAAAAAAAAACAAAGTCTAGTAGTCAAGGCCTATTCAGGCAGGAACTTGAGCATTAGGATTTGTTTTACTTCTTTTTTGAAGGAAGCGGTTGAGGAGAGTGTATAGATATCCGGAGGAAGAGAGTTCCAAATCTCTGGGGCAACGCCAGAGAAGGCTCTGTTACTCGATCTGTTTTTTTGGAAAAGATGTGGTTTCAGGAGCAGTGTACTTGCACTTCGTGATGATCTGCATCCCCCTGATAGTTCTAGTTTTTGAACCAGATAGATGGGGGTCTTGAAGTGGAGGGCTTTGTGTGTCATGCACACAATCTTTTGGTGAATTCTGGCCTCGTATGGTAACCAGTTTAGGGATTTTGGAGCTGGGGAAATGTTTTTTTTTTTTTCCAGTAATCAGTCTAGCTGCGGCATTAAGGGAAGCCCTTAGCGGGGCCAGGCTCAGTTTGAGGAGACCACATAGCAAGGAACTGCCGTAGTCCAGTCTTGGCAAAACTAAAGCTTGTACCACCAATTTGAAATATTTCTGTGGAAGGAATGGTTTGAGATTCCTTAGTATACTCAACTGATGTTTAACTCCCCTGGTTGCATTGCTTACATGTTTCTTCATATTCAAGTGCAAGTCAAATGTGATTCCTAGTGATTTAGCTGACTTAATAATGTGGGTGGAACAGTTGAAGCCTGTGAGGTGTTTCATCCAAAGGTCAGTCTTGGGAATGTGATTAGAAGGAGCGATGAGAAGGAATTCAGGTATGGATGTGTTGAGCATGAGGTAGTTGTCCGTGATGCAGTTTTGAGTGTTCATCAGGACTGATTTGAGTGAGATGATGTCTTCTGGGGAGGTGATTTTCAGATAGAGTTGAGTGTCATCCGCATACATATGAAAAAATAAGTTTGCGGAGTTCAAGGCATTTGCTAACGGTTCCAAGAACAAATTGAACAGTATTGGTAATAGGGTGGACCCCTCTGGAACCCCCATTGTTACTGTATGGGGCTGGGAAAGAGAGTGATTCATCTTTATTCTTTGGGATCTTTTTTGAAGGAAGGAAGTAAACCACTTCAATACAGACCCAGAAAGGCCCATCCTGTGATCCAGAGTAGACAGTAGTTTGATGTGGTTCACAGTGTCAAAGGCAGAAGATAAGTCGAGGAGGATAAATAAGCAGGATTCATTAAGGTCTAGGAATTTTAAGATGTCATCCGTGATGTGCGTAAGTGCAGATTTGGTGCTGTGCCTTTTTCTGAAGCCAGATTGATGATGATCCAACAGTTGGAATTTCTCTATGTGTAAGCAGAGTTGAATTAGCACACATTTTTTAAGAAGTTTTGCCAGTGTGGGGATGTTGGAAATGTGGCGGAAGTTGTTTAGATCAGAACTGTCTGCCTTAGGTTTTTTTTCAGGATAGGGGAGACCTGTGCTGCTTTTAGACAGTCAGGGATCGTGCCTTGCACTAGTGAAGCATTGACAATCTTGGACCATAAGGGGAGGATGGAGGCTTTTATTTCCTTGAAGATGGACGGTGGAAGAGGGTCACTGAAATGGTTAAATGGATTGATTGCAAAGAGGGTGTTGTAAATGTCACTTTAATTGAGGTGAGTAAACTGTTCCATAAACTAGCCAAAATTGAGAACCACAACCGACCTCCTAGATTCTGTTTTCACCCATCCCTCAGACAGTGTTCTACTATATTTACAATAATATTCCACAAATTCTACCTAAACCTCTACTTAGTTAGGTAGCATGAGCCCTTTGTGTGTTCCCTGTACCAGACCACATTCCCAGCTTGCATTGTTACTCTATGGGAAACACAGCAAACCACGTGCCAATAAAAAGTTGAGAGCTCCATCTTTAGAGTTTAGTCAAGGTCTTTCAGAGTCTGGATTTGTCTTGCTGGGTCAAAGATGTCTATTTTTTCACCAGAGTCATAGTTTTCCAGCAGTCCACCTTTTTGATTTCTGTTTCAAAAATTGGTCTGAGACTGAGTCTTTCTCCAAAACTCCAACAATTCAGAATATGTATGGTGGGTTGCTGTCTTTGTTGCTTAACAAGCATCCCCTCTAACCTGTCTGTGGGTTACATTATTAAACAAAAAGTGCTATTTTACTGACTTGCTGGCTTAGCACATGTACTGCACATAGTACTACAGACTGCCAACATGACCATAAGAAGGCAGTTACTGCTGCAACACTGTCAGCATCTCTGGTGGGGCACCCCAGCTTGCATTTACAAAGGAATTGGGAGTTCCAAATAGTAGGGACACAGCCTGTGTCTGCACCACTTAGGTATGGAGAGTATCTCTATGCGGCACACATAGAGCGTGCGCATACAGTGCCTGTTTGCATTTGTAGCTGTAATATGGAGCAGGCGCAAGTGCAGAAGTATTTTCTCTTTTGAATTAGTCCACAAAACCGTAAGCAAAAGAGCCAACTCCTGCTTTACATTTTACTGTGAAAGCCACAGCTAGCTCAGAATATGCATCCTGAAATGTGTGTGACTTCTCTCTTTCTAAGTCCTGCTACCTGCTTTAGAGTATTCACATCCTTAGACAAACACACCACATGCCCCACCATTAGACAGGATGCTGACACAAGGGCTGTTTGTTCTGCTCGGTTATGGTTCCATCGGGGGAATAAAAATGTAATGTCATGTCATAAAATATCATCACGCTTCATAATGGGTGGCATCGCCATCTTAGAAGGACAAAAGTGTTAATGCAAAAATAGCAACATCACCAAGAGGAGGGGCACGCTGCTTTTTAAAATATATCCTGATCTCAAAATATTTTATTAATAATTATTATCTCACAGTTGACTCCCAGGCTGCATCAGAATCTTGCTGAGCAGAGCTGGCACCAGCTGCTTTGCTTTTTTGTTAGATGCCCTGCACTGCCCTTACAGTTGTCCAACCAGATATCCAGAATCAGACAAAGAAGATGTGGCTATACAGCTGACAATGTCTATCTCCACTGGCAAGGAAATACAAATCTAATGTCCTTTGTGTGTTGGGTCAGAACATCGAGGCATAGGGATAGGCATATTTGAATTCACCAGCCTCTGAAGTTTCATAAAACTTTGCCAGTGCGGCGGTGGCTGGACTACCACTCCTGTGCCACTGTGAGTCTGGCGGTCTGTGGACCACCAGACTTATAATCAGGCCCAAAGTGTGAAAATCCATGAATTCACAAGAACATACAGGCATAATAAAATTCCTTCCAAGCACTGCTCTGGACCTCTTTGGCAAAGTCTCATTGTTACCTTGACAAAAACAATTTGTGTAAATATATCTGTGATACATTTTGTGTCCATTCCCTCCTGCACTATTTATACAAATAATCCTTACCTTGTTCCCTCACTGCTGATTTCCAGAAGCTTCTAGTTTAGAATCTATTGTTCCTAAGGACAAATCATACTTTTCAATCTTACTGTCCTGCTGAGTTGCAATGTCCCTTACATGATATGGGATTTCACCAGTTCAGTAAATCGATCCATTTTAATCAACAGCTTGCTAATTGACTTAAAGTTCATATGCAATTAATAATTACTTTAGAACTGAAAACTTGGCAATGGACTTCATTCAATAATATGAGATTTAGCCCACATTGATTGATAACAAAGGGTCTACTCCCACCTACATTGGACTTTTCATACAGATTTTTATGTTACATTTTCAAACACAGTTTGCACAACAGACTGTCACATCCCTTAATGCCACTTCAAAAAGTACACAGCCTGAGAGCCAAATGTATTATCAGAAACTCTTGCTAGAATGGAATGAAGTATGTTAGGAACTGGTGGTGGATGAAAATTAAAATACTTTCTGGGTTTAGTTCCCACTAAACACCCACGAAATTCGACACCGCCTCAGATTTACAACATCACTTAAACCTGGGGCAGTGCCAAAAACTTACGCCTCCCCAGAGCAGGCATTACAAGGAGAATTGTTTACATTTCTCTTCCTGTTTTCCTCTTTCCACTTATGCTGCATTCTGCAGCAGGCATAGAATGAAGAAGCCGTCTCTTGTGATCATGCCATCAACACAGACACTCTTGCACCAAGGTGCAAGGGTGCCTGCATTGACACTTGGCTGAAAGGACAGGAATGCACTACATCTTGTAAACACGGTGCATACCTGCCCTCTCGAATTGGAGTAGGGCAGCGCAGCAAAATGAATTGTGGTGCTGCCCTGCGCCAAATAAGCCCTTTTGTGTTTAGCACTGAGACCATACCAGTTTAATATAGAGATTGTTTGGAATTTTTAGCAGTGTGACAGAGGAATATGGATACAAGGGATTGTGTTAAAGATTATGCTACATCTGCCGTAGTTTTATCTATTAGGTTTTCATAGATGGTGTTATATATTTAGGAGTTTAAAGGTGAGAACACAATGTAATGAGAACTGCATTGCATCTGTTTTGAGACTGTGTTCAGGACTGTCTTGTCTCTTTTTGCACTGCATGTATCCATGTGGGCAGCTTATGTGCAATCACTGTTTCAAAAATCAGATGTGAGTGTATTTTCCCTAGTCCACCCTCCCCTTTTGTTAGCTGTATGCTTGTTGCAACTTTGCTTTGAGATTGTGTAATTTAACACCAGTGTAGGTTTTAGATTATCTACTTTTCAAAGGTGCCTTTTCTTGAATCTTTTCTCTAACCTCGCAACATACCCAGTTCAAGTGCTTTTAGTATTCCTTCCATTTTCCTCTGTGTTTTCACTAGCCAGTTTAAAATGTTTCATGTTAGCATAATCAGGCCTTACAAATAAAACCCTCACAAAATGTACATGTGCTGTCTCTTGTTTCCTCCTCATTCTGTGAGTGATGTCATCTTGGGTGTTTAGTGCAATAACGTTTCATTGCATATGCTGATGGCCCAGGACCACCCATGCCTAATTAAGGGAACAACGGCAAGAAAATTAAAAGAGGAGAAATTATGGCGGCATCTCTGCCTACAGTTTGGAAGCACTGTTGGTTTAATGACCTCTTCAGACTTCCATGTTGGAAGGTCTAAGGCTCTGATCATGTCTGCTGCAACTGGACTTCACAGAACCTCTCTAACTACATCCTTCATAGCTGAGGACATTGCTTAGCTGTTTATGCAAACTCAGCAAATAAAGTCAGCTCCCTCCCCACTTATGCAGGGAGATAATGCATTGCTGGAGCGACCATCATTTGGAAGGTAACTATCTTTTCAGCACCTAGATGACTATGGAGAACACCACAATAATGTTTCACTCATTTTTCTGTTGAGGCAATTGAGCCGGAACTCAAAAAGCCTAGTTTTCGTTAGGTAGTGCACGATTATATGAATTACCTGAATTATGAGAATTTTAACCATTAGATCAATATTGCTTTTGGTAAAGGTCTGCAGGTTTGCTGTATTTATTTTTGAGATGTCCTGTACTTTTCTTTTGGCAGAATAAAATCTTCATTCATAGTTTGATTTTTTGGTTTGAAAGAATTTTAAGATTGTTGACGGATGCCGCAAAAACAACATTGAATTCTGAAAAAAAGAAATAGAGCAAATGGCCACATTTGAGCATGTACAGTGGTAATTTTCTGGTTTCATTTCTTTTCTGCACATGGTGGTACTTTGCCGTATTGTAAACCAACGTGCCTGATTCACAAAGAACCCAAAAATCTGGTCCTCTGTTTACGCATGTTGTATGACTAACACGTAAGCAATGCCTAAACTGAGGTAATTCACAATTACCCATTGGGATGCACACATTACCTGCATTTTCTTGTATGTTTGCATGCTTAATATTACACAAGCGATAAATTACTATAGGGCCCATTATGATGTTGGGCGGAAATCCATCCGACAGCTCATTCGTGGCTTTCAACTGACATCAGAGGTTTCCGTCCGACCGGCGTATTATGATACTGGAGGTCGGAGTTAAACCCGCGGAGGAATACACCTGTGCCGTCAGGGAGTTGATCAGACAGATAATCCCCACATTGCGGCAGTTCCTGCTCAGGCACCGCTGTAAGGATTATGATGTCCGTTTCTGACAGTCTTTCCATATCGGCTTTCAGATATGGAAAGGCTTTTGGAAAGTGACTGTGGGGGACCCTAGCAGGGCCACGATCCACCATGTGGCCTCCGCTTTGAAGCCTGTGGGGCACCTGTGGTATTCCCCAAATATCCATGCATCGTGTGTTCTAAAAGTTTATTATTTCTATTGTGGTTTGTGAAACAGCCTGCAGTACAAGTCGCAACAGAATAGTTACATGAAGGAAGTCGCATTATAATGATGGAATAATGTAATAAATTAAAAAGAAAAATATTAGATCAACAAAATAGTTAAAATCAACAAAAAGTATTTCCATTAACTACAAACATTTAAAAAACAACTTAAATACTAATAAATATACACAGTCATATAAATAAAATAATATTCAAAACTATCAATCTATATACAAACATTATAAGAAAGCCTAAATTAGCATTTACCATAGAAGGACATAACTGATAAAACAACTAAAACTAAACCAACCAATAAAATCAAACCATAAACAACCTTAACCTTAAAATCATACAAACAATTAAATCAACAATATAAAAGGCACACTCATTTTTGTCAATGAAACTTCGAAAAGGGCAAATGCTGCACGACGAGGAAGCTCAGCTGGATTCTCTGACCAGACCCTTAATGAAGAATTGTACATCTTGCCAACTACTTAACAGAGTAAGTAAAATGTATATTCAAACTAAAAATGTTTTTGCAAGTAAACTTAAAAAAATAAAATAGAAAATAATTACCAAAACACTCTCCAACTTCTATCTTTTTACATGTACCTCCTAAATAAAAACACTGCAACTTTGAAAAGTGATAAGCTGCCAGAAAAAAACACCTAGTAAATATACAAATTATATAAAAATATAAACTCACTCCAGTAGCGGGTAAAAATAAACCTAATGACCTCAGCCTCTACAAACTACCAACAAATATTTTAATGAAACTGTCACTTTTTCTTTTCCTCAAACAGAAAAGAAATCACCTACTCTATATTAGAACACTCCCAATGGAAAAGCTGCAAAACAGTGTGAAACATCTAAAAACAACATACATGAAAGTATAAGAATGGAACTAGTTGCACAATATTATAGGCAAACAACAAAGTATAAACGTTTGCATTTGTATGTATTTACACTATTACACTACTTTCAGATACGGTGACAGTGAGAGACAAATACAAAACCTACCAAAAAGGAAAGCAATTACTAAGGGCCTAATTATGGTCTTACCACCAGCCCAAAGAAGCAGCAGTCCAGAAAATGCCACCAAGCTGGCGGCATCCCGACTGCCTTATTAGGTGTCTCCTGCGAGGCTGGCAGTGTGTGGGATCACGCCGAGGGCCGGAGACGCTGCCCGATTTGACCCTGAAATGAGATCAGGATCACCTGGTCAGTGAAAGATCTCACTCACTCAATATACTGGATCATTGGTGCTTAGGGGCTGATCCCAGTCAGGATCCCCTTAATCTTCATTGTAATAACTGTGGATTTCAGGTACCCGGCCATGAGCCGTTCATTTATGTCCAACATTCTCTCCCTAAAAATATTCTGTTTTTGACTTCCCCTGAATTCCGCTTGACTTTGATTAATGCACAATCTCTTGTTAAACATGCCTATGAGACTGCAAAATTTATTGAGAGTCAACAATTAGATGTCATCTTTGTTACAGAAACCTGGGCCACTAACCATTCCAGCCCAGATCTATTAACAGCAACCCCTCCAGGTTACTCAATAATTAGAGCAGACTGATTAAAAAAGTGGAGGTTTAGGAATAATTTACAAAAGTAATTTTAAGTGTAAAATGGACCCCACACCTAACCTGGATGCGAATCTCTCCCCTTTAGTTTGGAACTAACAAACAAATACGCTTTCAAAGGATTGCTTATCTATCGTCCCTCAGGCCCAAAACATGATTTCATATACTCTATTTCTACTCTTGTCGGGGGAGAGGTCTGCAACAACAATTTCACAGTACTCTGGGATTTCAACTTTCAATTAGACTGTAAGGAGGATAAAGATATAAGGCTATTTTGAACATAATGAATGCCTTTAATCTTCCCCAACTTCTACTGCAGCCCACACACAGTACTGGTCACATATTAGATGCCATTTTTTCCAACAATCATTTCATGTCAGTGAAGGATTTTCTTCCACTCACGTGGTCTGCCCATAAAGCCATCACTTTTAATTTGACTGTTCTTCCCGCTCAAAGTAGGATAACTGACATCAACCCTACATCACATTATCTCTGATCTAAAACCAATACCGATATTCTGCAAAAACGCCTTCCTCAGGTGTATCGTGCCCAATGGCCTGAACCAACTCAGGCCGAGGCAAATTACACACAATGGCTAAACTTTGCCATCTCTAAAGCTGTGCCCAAAAAACATAGGAGCCCTCACAAATTTAAACAATCAGCTCCCTGGTTCACTGAAACTCTTCGTCTGGAAAAACAAAATTGTAGAAGACTTGAAAGGAAATGGAGAACAAATTGAAACATCCAAGCATTCTACTAAAGAACTCTTTCAAGTTATAAACAAACTCACCAAATCCCCTGAGAATAGAGGCAATAATTTTAGTCTATCCCTTTGTGAGAAAATGGCCTCTTACTTTTGTAAGAATGTTGAACAAATTTACAACTTGTTTACTTATTCTGGAATCACTGACCTCAACACTATCCCTATTACAGCACAGTTTCATAGTCCTGACCTTAATTCACTAGATAAAAATCTTCAACTCAAACTCAGACAGTTCTCATCTGTCACTGATGCAGTAGTCCTTAATCTATTCAATTCCACCAAATCGGAATCACCTCAGGATCCCTGTCCCCTATCGATTCTTAAAAAGATTCCAGTTCCTAATGTCTCTTATCTCACTAACATCTTTAATGGGAGGTTCAGTTCTGGGACCTTCACCAAATTGTGGAAAAAGGCCTCCATTCTGCCTGCTTCTTAAGAAACCTAATCTAGACCCAGATAATCCAGTGAACTATCGCCCTATTTCAAGTTTGCCATTTCCTGTAAAGTTAGTGGGAAAACTTATTAATTAACAACTGACACAGTTCATTCAAGATAATCAGTAACTGGACTCCGCCCATTTCGACTTCAGGGGCATACACAGGACAGAGAAGGCTTTATTTAAGACTACAGATGAAATAAAAACTTTTCTGGATAAAAGGAGGGTCCGCAGCACTTATCCTCCTCGATCTGTTGGTGGCGTTCAACACAGTGGATCATGCTACCCTTATTGATCGCCTTAAAAAATTGGGAATCCCTGACAAAGCTCTTGACTTACTTGAGTCGTTCTTAACAGACAGGGAGCACTTGGTTATGTTGGGAAATTTCGCATCCAAGTCCTTCTCCCTCCCTTGTGCTGTCCCTCAAGGGTTTTCTCGAGTCCCCTACTCTTTAATATTTATGGTATCGCACTCTCCTCCCTGATAAGATCTTTGGGGTTCTCTCCCACTTCGTATGCAGACAACATGCAGATTGACACATCGGCCTCCAGCAATGCAGAATTCAACACTTCCCAGTTTCACAACTGTATGAGAGCAGTCAGCAACTGGATGGGTAAGCATTGCCTTAAACTGAACTTGTGGAAAACTGTGGTCATTCTTTTTGGCAGTAATCCCTATTTCTGGAACCTAGCATGCTGGTCTATGGAGTTAGAAACCCTCCTCATCACGGTCCAAAAAGCGAAAGATTGATGACCAACTGAACTTTAATAAGCATATCTGCTCAGTTGTCTCCTCCAGTTTCAAAAGTTCGAGAAATATCAAGAAGATTCTCTCTTTCATTCCCTTTACCTCTACAAAACAGTTATTTCCTTACTAATTCTTTCCAAATTGGATTTTTGTAATGGACTGTACGTGAAGCTTCATAAACAGTACAAGAGGAAATTACATAGCGTTCAAAATATGGCGGCAAGACTTGCTTTTGATCTGCCCAAGTTCCATCCTGTTTAAGCTTCCATCAAGAAGCTCCTCTGGCTTTCAGTGGTTAACCATATTAAATTCAAGGCACAGTGCCTTACCTACAAGGCCTTATATGACTCTGGTCCCAGATACCTTAAAAACCCTTCTCTTGGCACATATCCAATCGAGACCTACGTTCAAAAAATATACTAATGATCTCTCACCCCAGTTTTAAGAGACTCAAGGGGGGGGGAGGGGGCAGCTGTTTGTCTTCTGAAGCCTTAGCACTTTGGAACAGTCTGCTCATAAATATCAAATCAGCGCCCACTTTATTGAGTTTTAGGAAACTTTTAAAAACTTGGCTTTTCAATGCCTAGCTTCCTCTTGTTCCTGTTACACTGCAATACCCAACTTAGCACCACGACACCCTCGGGTATTCGTGCGCTTTAGAAGTTTTATAACATAACATCCAATTACAGCTCTATGATACCACCTTTGGCCAGATTACTGACACTGTGTTCACGTCTCATAATTAGGGATAGTAATGTGTGCATTACACTGTGACACACAACAGCCCCTCCTCATCAATATCACACCTATTGATCTCTGTGACACCATCACATTGCTCACATCCTAGGTCCTGTTGTGATATCAAACATACATCTGTTTGGATGTGTCATGAAACTGAAACACACCTTCTATGCTAAATCTCTGTAATGGACTCTCACACATCACTCATATTAAAAGGTTATGTTTGCTAAATGGGATTCCAAATCAGTGTGAGAAGCATTCAAAGGTCATAAATAAAAGACTCTGCAGAATAGGTATGCCTTTACCAGGGGGACCCCTGAAAGCTGGGGTCCTGGGGCACAGTCCACTTTGCACATGCCTCAAAACATTTATGTGCACAGGATCTGTGGATTGAAGTATATCAGGGGGAAACTGGTAGCGTAAACAAGTGCCATGTATGCGTGGGAAATGTGTGCGTGCAAGTCATGAAAACAAACACAGCAGTAACAGCATTTGTCACACATTTAGATAAAGTTGGTGTAAGGTACACACACAAAACTGGACACATTTCCATAAAAATGTCTACAAAGGTATGTCAATTTAACACCCTCCATGTCTGGATAAACAAATATCTAACTTGCACATATCAAACACATATCCAATCTACATCATAGGGAGTCTAGCAAGCTAAAAGATATTCACATTGGCTAATCCAAGCTCAAATACCTAGCATATGAAATGCCACTCAATGCGATGTCAGCCCCAATTGGAATTCATCCCACATAGCGGTCCATTGAACATTTTCCTCTGTCCTGTGTGACTCCAGCACTGGTTCCAAGGTCCGATCATACTAACCACTTCAAATGGATCATCAATCAGGGTGAAACAAACACAACTGTAGTCACACATTCCAAAGTATCCAATAATATCAAACGTGTAGAAAATGTCATGGTAGGACTAATGTGTACTGAAACAAGCAAAGTTTTTAATTTGTCAATAATAAACACATAGAACAACGCAAACATCAATGGCCAGTCTGTTAACACAATGCGTGGTACAGCACACCGCTGTGCCACTAAACGTGCCTTTCATGACACTGTAAGGGGTGTAATGGGATTTGGAAGGGATGGGCACAGTGTGGAAAGGGTTCCTTTGGCTTTGGAGGGGGGTCGAGTTTGACAGGGGCAAGGGCAAAGAACACACTTTTGTACTGGAAAATAGTTAAGATGTTTGGTAGGGAGTAGGTTTTGGGAGTTAGAGGGAGTGGAAGTGTCAGGTGTGGGTGAGTGTGTTGTTGTTGCAGGTGTCTGTGTGTCTGGTGAATCATGTTTGTAGCTGTCTGTTCTGTGGGTGAGTGTGTGCATTTGTTTTTTTAGGGTGTGTGTGATGTGGGCATGCTACATATGCTGGGTGTTGTGGATGGGTCTGGTGGTGTGTGTGTGTGGTGTCTGGGGGAATGCTGGGGGTGGTTAATGGGTCTGGTGGTGTGGGTGAGGTATCTAGTGTAATGCAGGGGTGGTGGATATATCTGGTGGTGCATGTGTGGTGTCTGGGGTAATGCTGGGGGGTGGTAGATGGTTTTGGTGGTGCAGGTGTGGTGCCTGGGATAGTGCAGTGGTGGTTGAAGGGTCTGTGGGTTCAGGTGTTGTGTCTGGGGGTATTTTGGGGATGGAGGTGGTGCTGAGGGTAGTTAGTGTCAGGTGAGTGGTTGTGTGGTTGTGTGTTTTCTGATGTTTTTATATGTTTTGCGTGTGCTGCTTGGGGCTGTTGAAGTGTGTACTTGCATATGTGTGAGTCTGCTTGGGACAGGCATGGGAATAGGGAATTTGGATGGGGAAGAGGAAGGAGGTGGGGTGGAAGTTTGGTATGGGTGAAGGGCTGTCATGAAGGAGAAGGCCAGAGCCTGAAAAGATATCTGTAGATCAGACATAGCACTGTGGATGCCTTCCAGGCAGGCTACCATCTGTTGCAGATGGCTGCCTTGCCCCTCAATGACATTCAGTAGTGCCTTCTGACCCACAGAGATGTTTCTCAGGAGGTCAATAGCCTATCACTCAATGCAGCGGGGGTAGCAGGGGTAGGGGCTGTGGTTCCTGGAGCAAAGGAGACAGCTCCCCCTTAGGGGAGCAGGCTCGGCCAACTGGGTGGGAAGCAATAGGGAGGGTGGAGATTGAAGGGAGTGGCAGACAAGAATGGTGTGGATAGCGGTCCTGTGTGTTCTGCCACCACTAGGGAGTGTCTACTAGAGGTTGACTCTGAAGATGGTGATATTGAGTCTGTGCATTCCGTGGCACTCCCCTCACCCTCTGCGCCACTGGCTTCGTCAGTGTTTGTTGTGTGATGACCGGAGACACTGTGACCAGCTGCTTCCCCAAAGTTATTGGCCTTGTCTCCTCCGATTGCCTGGGACAATGCTGAAATGACAATTAAAATAGGTTTATTGCATGTGCCAAAACAACATTGAACAACAGCCTTGATCACAGAACATTAATAAAGTGTACATAATACTCTAGCACCAAGGTCCACTATATTAGCTTCAGCATTAGCATGAACACATAAACACATGCATACATGCTACATGAACTGTAAACAGTTGCTCACAGTGAAGTCATAACCACAGACAGCTTCAAATGCATGAATGAAGCTGTCTGATCTCCATACTCATGTATCTAGTGGATACTTGATCACCTTGTATAATTTGGCTCTTTTAGTATACCTTAGTAACCTGATGTCATAAAATAGGATTGCAATGACAAATTCATTACTACAGATTCCACTCAAGGCCCTGCAATCAGCAAATTGTCATATACCTAATACCACATCATGATGAAATGATGGTCAACTAATACAGCTATGCTGCAGCAATATGTATAGAATAAGGCTCATGTTGCGCAACTGATACTACCTAATAGAAACTTCCTCATATGTCCACCATTAGAATATTCTCATGATGTACTTAAGTGGCTTCACTATGTATCACATGCAGCACATAAAAGTATACTTGAGACAATCTGGCCCAAATATCTGGGAGATTTGTCTACAAATAACCACAGCATAATGAATCAGATAGGCCTAGAGACATCCCCAATCCAGATTGGTACTGGTGAGAACACCATTCTTACATTGCATACATAAAATCCAATAGCCCATTGAAGGTTGTTGAGGCTCAGGAATCTCACTTACATGAACAGGTGGTTTAACATGTGTCCTATTGGGAAGGCACATCACAGTACCTTTTTGTCTCACAAACACTAATTTCATTGTATTACTGAGTGTAGTCACTCACATATGATCTCTACATTTTTGCATGTTACTACCTGATACATATCACCACTCAGTGAATTAAATTTGACAAGTCAACTTGTGCAATTCACATAACTGAATACTCCCTCATCAATGGCATGGAAATTCGCATTGTGAGAAATTACTATAAGTCTACCTATCATGTTCTTCATTGCTTCATCATTTGGACCTAACTAATTTCATTGAGTAATGGCTTAGGGTATGTGTGACCAACCCACCAATGTCTACACACTCCTGTCTGTTATAACACCTAAAATGCATACCCATCACAAATAACTATTTTTAAATACATATTGGCCTACCCATGCATTTGTGATGGAATCAGACATCAACCTATGAAGACAAGTAGATCATATATGAAACAGTAGTGCAGATGATACTACAACAGGGAGGGGTACACATGCCACCATGTAGGCACTAATACTGATGGTACCAGTGATGTTTGCTTTCTCATTTTACTGTACATTCCCCATTTACCAAGGAGAAATATTGCTCAGTGACTGCACCCGAGGTACGCTGTATGTTATGTCACATGTAAGAGGGCTACCATCACATGAGACACAGTAGTGAGGGGGCATCCCTCCTGACACATTGAAGACAAGTGGCCTGTTTGGTACAATTGCCACCCACAACATCAAACAATATGAGCTGATTAATCACTTTACTCAGACATGTGTCTGCTCAAGACAGTAAATTGGTATTGGGCTGGAGTCTGCTGTGTCCCTGATAAGAAAGACAATAGGCAAAGCACATCAGCATGCACCTACTACCAGACCTACACAACCAATAACTCTTCTTGTGCATCACACATGGGCCATTCCCAATATTGATGGTGAAATGCCTGCCTTTAACACACAAAGTTGGCAATGTAACATGTATAACCACAGTCATAACTCAGTCAGTCAGTCATATCCACTTTATTTGGTTAATAAACACAATAAAAGTACACTACAAACATTGTATACAACAACAATAAACCCTATACAAGAGTCATAATGAAGTAATCTTTGGCACAATAAACATTCAACAAATAAACACTCCTCCGCATTTTAGTTGTTTTGAAATGAGCATGTACAAAAATTTATAGGTAAAAAAATATAAAAGGCACAGAGGACAATCAATCTCAAATATATTTAATCACAGAATTCATAAAGAGGGTACCATTCAATAAAAGAAGTACATTAGTGAAGGCCTTACCTGAATAAAACCTGTTTCCTTTAAAATAGGTGCTAAAAAACGTTTACGAATATCATGAAAATAGTCACAAAACATAATAAAGTGCAAGGTGTTTTGGGTAGAAATATTATCACAGGAGCCCAGATCTTTCACCTTTCTCCAACCCTGAGGTTCTGCCAATATACAGTACAAAAGATTAAATCTAAATTTGGTCAAAAGAAAGCTGTGATAAGTATTTGTTACTGCACTTAAATAGGGTTCTGTTGTTGGGGCTGTTGTCTGCAAAAGATAGGCTTGTACCTTGAGTTTCAATAGCTTTTTTTCCTCTCTCTCAATATGCATCATATTTAAAAAATGTTTTTTAAACCAAGTTAAATCCTCTTTTCGAAGGTTTTCTGGGGACTCAAAGAGATTGGGGTGCCCTAGTTTCTATGTTAACTTCTCTACATACCCTAACCATGGGATGCTGCTAGCTCTGTCCTGGGATAAGCAATCTTGGGCAATCTCATGGTTCACCACAAGTTCTGGGTTGATCCAAATCGTTATCCAGCTCATGAGTGGCACCAAACGTATCAAACATGAAAACACAAACTATACTTAGTACTTTATGAACAATATAAT
Organism: Lissotriton vulgaris; assembly: GCF_964263255.1. Taxonomy (NCBI): domain Eukaryota; kingdom Metazoa; phylum Chordata; class Amphibia; order Caudata; family Salamandridae; genus Lissotriton; species Lissotriton vulgaris. Next base: position 180,032,828 of record NC_141700.1, read on the forward strand.
TGGGCGTTGACTGCAGGACAGGGAGCAGATTTGTAAGAAACTTGTTTTCCACTACTTGTAGTTCCTCAGCCTCCTTGTAGCCCCAAATTTCAGACCCATATTTGAAGATTGCAACACATTTGGCTCTGTAAATATTGAGCATGGTTTCAATTGGCTTAGCCCCCAGGTGCAATACCCAACGGCCACGAATGTAGTATCCACCATTCCGGTTCCAATACCCTCATGTACCAGCCAGAAGCCTCATATTACTTTGTCAAACATGGCTTTAATAATTATTACCTTTTTAAGCAAATTTTAAAATCCATGAATATTCATGAGAGGGTTTTGATTCACGATTACCTCACAGAGCATATAGCATTAATTAAGCAAGTACCACGAACTTAGCGCCGATCCTATGATTAATACATTCCCTCCATGTACAGCCATATTCTATGGAAGTTTGAACCCGTTGTGCAGTCCGCCGGGTACTGTTGATGCCTGGAAACTAAACACAAAAGGTGAGTCCTTTGATCTGATCATCCATTTCATTGCTGTTGTTTATCCACAGGGGCATGTTTTCCACCTTTGCTCACTGAGGAAATATGTCCACTCTGGTTTTAATCGTTTTTAAATCCAAACGCTAGCTGCACACTGTCTAGCGTGTCTCAAGGAATGTACTAAGTCACCTTCACTATTGTCTCTAACCTGTACCTGCTGTGACATGCTTTTCTGTCTTAGTTCCAGGTAGATCCAGCGCAACACAGGTACACTAACACAGGAAGCACATTTTCTTTTTGTGATATTTTCGAGTAGCGCACCGGATACTCCTATAGATCCTCTAACGTAAACAGTTACTAACAATATATGATTATTTCCAAAGGTCCTGAAGAATCGCAAGTCACTGAACATTAACACGAGAAACATGTCGACCATCACGATCACACACTAACTGAGGCTCATGTAGGAAACATTGAATTCCATCGAGTACCGGCTAGTTTTCTTATTTTAACTAGAGCAGGAGACCCCCAGAATAAAGTAGATACTGGTACTCCCAGTTTTATTTTAACTCAATTGCACATCTACGCACTGTTGGCCCCACAACCGCACTTCAAAAAACGGCTGTTGGATGGAAGACCTCTAATAAAGTACCCCTCTTTAAGGTGTGCCCGTTGGGTACTGCACCACCGACCCAACGAGGAGCAGCCCAGATGATGAAGCATGACACCTGAAAGGGTGTGTGAGGGCATTACATCCAACAAAATGGATGCCCAACTGTAGGACTCACTGAGACCAACAGTATCCAGACACGTACATCCTCCCACTTGAGGAACAGCTCAGCTCTCTTTGTACACCCTACCATGAAATGTATGCATGCATAGATATGTGCATGCAACACAAGCAGATATAGAACTTATCACACATCACAATGGTGATATTAAGTACACAAAGTACAGTGCTGCACAATCCATTACATGATTGTCCTATGTAGGGACCACAACATGTTACAACTGTAACCCAAATTCACTCTGGTACTCAGAGGCACATTGAAGTCTATAGGAATGGAAAGGATGTAGTTGAACAGAGTAAAATATGCTTGTGAGATAGTTACCTGTTCCTCTGGTGAGCCATAGAGCTTGCCATACAGGGAAGGACTTCTTCAACCAGTTTCTCCAGCTCCTCTGTAGAGAATGCATGGCCCTTATCACCTGCTTGGCCTGGCGTGATTGCTCCCAGAGGTGGCAAACAACAGCTAACTTGGAAGAGATGTTGATAGCAGCAGTGTCAGGAGGTAAGAGAGCTATTTTTCACGTATGCCATGTACGCAGTCATCTCAAAAGTTACAATTGGTTCTGTCGGGTATGAACAATTGCTTCAAACTTATGAGCTCAATCATAAAACGAACATTTAGTTTTAGCAATGTATTGGTGATTAAGTTAGAACACAAAAAAAGACAGACAATTTTATGTTATGTACAAAGTATTTACTTTTTGTTCTATAAAGAGGTATTATTATTCATTTTATGATGAGGCTGTCAATAATTCAATTCAAGGTTGGAGTGACATTCAATATAGTGAAAGAAGGTGCTCGGTGACATGGGTCAAGTAAATGTCATTTATGCATAGGTGAGACAAAATGATGTACACAATTTACAAGGGGAAAATTAGCTAGAATGGTCAATATAACGAAGGAAATAATGTCTTTGGTTGATTACACGGTTGCTTGCAAATAAAGGACCAGAAGGCCTGATGGATCTGACCCAAAAACGAACATCAACGTTTCGACCCTGACGTGAGCATTTTTTAAGAAAGCGTCATACCGGGTCTTCTTCAGGACAAGGTGAGAGATGAAGGGGGAAGAGAGCCCATTTGTGGGGACAATTCTCCTAAAAATGCCTTAAGGGATGTCGGACACTGGCTGGTTATCTGAAGGTTTCAGGAAGACTCCAAATTGTATAGCATCTCAAAATGGATCTGGAGGTAAGAGCCGTGTCAATCTAAGCAAATTATTTAGATTACTATGGCGTATGGCCGCTGTTGAATTCAATCCGTCCTGGGGGGGGCCTAATTATTTTAGGCGGTAGCCGGTGGTGCCTTAGTGCATGGTGGTTAACTGAGGCAAAATTGAAGACTCATATGATGGAGGAGGTGGAAAGCTATTTTGTTCTGAGTCACAATTCAGTGGAGTTGAGTGAGATCCTCTAGGAAGCCTTCAAACACATTTGACTAAAAGAATCAGTAGCTGCACAACTGGATACAAACAAGAAGCAATATCTTATTTGGCAAGCCTGCTTCTGCAGTTAGGCTCCTAATAAATAACATCACCAAACTCTGAAACCCTTAGGATATTAGAATTCCTTAGAACCCAAATCATTATACAGGTAGACAAAATTTCATGGAGGATTTTCAAAGCTGGATATACAAGTGTGGTTGTAAGGCCAGCAAACAACTGCACTTTTAAGTCAGAGTAAAGACGCCACAAGCCATATAAGGTACAGCAAACTTTCATACAGGTGATATATAAGGGGCCCCACCCTATTACACAGTTGTTTGCAGAGCTCTATTGTGACCTCTTATACAAAAGAGGCCAAGTGAGGGAATTTGTGAGAGACTTTCCATGAGAAGACTCACTAATGAATACAGAGACCTTTTGGTGGAGGAGATCGAAGAGAAAATATTCTCAGAAGCCATGAGTCAACTACAAATTGTGGATAATCCCAACACTAATGGTTTTTCAGTGGAAAACTTCAAATGCAAAGCACATATAGTCATGCCACCCCCATGAGAGATGCTGGAACAAGTAGCTAGACAAAGTATCAAGTACAAAATATCGGGAGAGAGAAATATCGGAAAAAAGTATTGTGATTCAGAAACACTGTGATGCAAAAATATTTCAGTCAAAATATCGCTTTTTGTGTAAGTAATGTCATTTTTAAGTTATTTTTTTTTTGACATTGTTTTCAGTAGTATAGTAGTAAAAGTATTGTTTTTAAAATATTTTAATGTGTTGTAGTTAATATATCATTTTATGAGTTACTATTGTTGCATCATTGTTATTAATTTGTAGTTTTAAGTAATTTAGATTTTTTATTTAATTAATAGGAATTTACAGTGTTGTAGTGGGTTTGTGGGGTTTGTGCAGTGATAGGGTGGGAAGTTAATTAAATAATAATTAATTAACAATTAATTAATTGGTAATTAACTATTTAATTGTTTAATACTGATTTATTTTAGTTATATTTTAGGTGTGAACTGCTGGGTTTGTAGGGGGTATAGATGGAAATTTAATTAAGCAATATTTAATCGACAATTAATAATTAATAATTTAATTGATTACACATGTCAATTGTTCAATACTGATTTATTTTAAATATATGTAGGTGTGGACTGCTGGTTTGTTGGGGTACAGAGTACGAAGTTAATTAAGTAATAATTCATTAGTAATATATTAAGAATTGATTATTTAATTGATTGCTAATTATGTAAACTGTCTAATTCCTATGTATATCTACAGCTCCCAGGCAAATTGGGTACTGGGGAGCTTAATGTCCTCAAAAGACTGGCAGATATTTTGAGCTCCTTTTTAACATACCTAAATCAGTATTATACGCGATAGCATTCCAATTGGGCTGCCGTACCATACATAGCTACACTGGGATTCAAGTGCTTGGTTTAATATACCACTGGAGAGAAGTCCCTATCTTAGGAGAGGAACCGGGGGGCATATTTATTAACAGTTTGTACAGCACAGCAAGCAAAGTTTCTGTGCGGCGTTGCATGAACCAGAGAGAGCTGAACAGCACCATATCTTCTTAGATATGACGCTCTTCAGCTCTCAACCTGCTCTAGCACACTTCTGCACCAATTAGGGGTTCCCTTGCACTATAATGCAAGGATACCTGAGTTATTTTTAGGATTGTTTTCATGTAGAAAGGGGTACCTTCTTATAAGTGAGGCAGAATGCATCATGCATAGTAAAAGGAAGTAGCAGGGAGAAATAAATATATTTCTCCTCCGTTTTGCTGCAACTTCGGATTGACTGATTTCAGTAAAACTGGGATTGTATCAAATTCCATGGATGAATTCATGGGAACACCCATGCTCCATCTATGGAGCATCTAACCCTGTGAAATGTAAAGCAAGACAGTGCAAACTGCTGTGTTGTGTTACATTTCTGTCCAAAGTTATGCAAGGTGGCACAAATGAACCCTTGCATGGCGTTTTAATAAATATTACTTAAGCCTTTGGGTTGCCTTGTGTCACCTTGCTTGATGCAAGGACAGTGCAAAGGCTTGGTTTCCCTATTGAAGAGACTACAGAAAAATCTTGTTTTTGGTCACTCCTGCAACTCTTCCTGATGGGAAAGCCTGCCATAATTAAGTTGGTTGCACTACAGCTCCAAAATTATCCTTTTAATATCCCTAAATCTTTTCTTGCACATATAAATGTGTAATGATCAGGATTTGTTCTTAGGTGAATTGCTGCTTGTGTCACCATGGAAAAATGTTGTGAGTCCTATTTTCTTTAAAACCTATTTTATTAAGTTTATACAGTACCACTTGGCTAACTGCCAAATATATTCCAATTCGAGGCTCATGAGTCCTGTTTTGATGGGGATGTAGGTGAGGCATACATTGATGCACACTAATTTGTGACCCATTAAATTGTGAATTATGAAGCCATCGTGAGCTGCTGTCAGAGCCAACATATGACACTTAAAGATGGACAACAGGAAATACTAATCCCCTTACATTATCTTTAGGAGGAAAGATTGATCCCAAGCTTCCATCTGCAACGGTAACAGTACTACAGTTATGTGTGAAAGGGTGAGGATTACAGGTTGGCACAAAGGCTGACGAGAGAAACTTGGATGCTTGAGGTTAGTTCTCTCCAGAGTTTCTGTAGGTTGGACAATCTCAGTTCCCAAGTTTGAAGGAATCCACATGGGCTCATTTCCCAAATTATGAATAGCTACAGTAGATCTAAGTACCAGTTTTAAAGATATCTGCAGTGCAGAAGTGGGAAGGGTACGCCCAGAAGTAGGTCAGGTGTGTGCTCACTGCGCCACTGGATTCAAGCTAGACTGGCTGAAGAGGGGTGATGCCTCGAAACCGGTTCCAGGATGCTTGTTTCCGGTCCAGGGAGGACCTGGCTTGGCAGTTGAGACTGGACTGTTCCCATGAGGAACAGAGTGAAGACTGATTTGCATATAAAAATGTAAATTGATACTTGTATAGCGCACTACTCACCCGCAAGAGTCTCAAGGCGCTTGTATGAATACCACTGTGGAACCCGTCCTGGCTTTCCCTGTGAGGCGTCCACTCCTGGGCACCCCCAAGGTGGAGGCCAGGCATCCTTAGCGTTGTGGGGGCCGTTGTGGAGATTAAGCAAGCTATTGCCCAGAGTTGCAGAGTGGGACTCCCAGATTGGAATAGGCACCGAGGCGAGAATTATCAGGTCTGTGGAATTTTTGAGCCCAAGACCCGCCTCGGCGGGGAATTGAACCCTGGTCCCGGGCCAGACCTCTGCATCAGGGTCTGCCGCTCTAACCATTGAGCCACACTTCTCCATATGGCTGGATCCAAACTGGGCTGTGTGGTGAGAAAAAGAACAATGGATTAAACACAGATCTTTGTGACTGGGGGTGAATGTTTGCATTGTGCGGAATTCCGTCCATCATTTGTTCCTTTTGCTTTTGTCACCCTAAGTGGGAAGGGTATGCCCATATGTAGGTCCTGTGCTCACTGCACTACTAGGTTCAAGTTAGCCTGGCTGATGAGGGCTGATGCCCTGAAACTAGTCCCAGGATGCTTGCTTCCGGTCCAGGGAGGACCTGGCTTGGCAGTTCGGGCTGGACTGTTCCCATGAGGAACAGCGTCTAGACTGATTTGCATATGGCTGGGTCCAAACTTGGGTGGCGTGGTGAGCAAAAGAATGATGGATTAAATCCAGATCTTTGAGACTGGGGGTAAATGTTAGAATTGTCCAGCATTCTGTCCATCATCTGTTCCTTTTGCAGGAGGCAACAACAGCCTCCCACTTTAGGTTTATTCAATTTAAATAACTTCACAGGAAGTATACCACACAATATCAATTATGGAACATTGTGGGGGTGGACTCTCTTGATTGCCTGAGATGTCATGGCCAGCCCAGGAACATTAGCTATATGGGTCGGGAACGCCCACAAGATTATATTTTAGGAGGAAGTATTCATGTGTTGTTAGATCAATATGCAAATTGACACAAGCTACTCCTACTGCACCTGGGGTTAGTAGTGGCAAAGTAAGATGTTGTTAAAAAGTGAAAGAACCCTCAAATGTGTAAATTGGGTTAGGACTCTAGATTGCTCCATGATAAATGATGAAGTAATATATAAAGCAAGGGGTTGCCCAAACAAACACCCTAATGTATGAAGGGACTGGATAGAACTAAGAGGAACAGAGGTGGAGATAAGCTGCGAGGCCTGCAATAGAGAAACACCAAGATTGTAGGGAGAAAGTTCCAAATCCAGAACCAATGCCAAAGACTTACAGATGCTGTCTAGCTGATTGATGAGAAAATGTGGTTTCATCTGTGCCAATGTGATATTGAAGTTACTTAGTTGATATATTGTATGTCATTGTTTTTGAACTCTTAGCATATGCCTAAATGGGTAGGGTGTGTGTTTGATGTATTGACATTGTTGAGAAAGGCATATAATGGTAAATACTTGCACATTTTGATGGTCCTAACCTGGCCTTATCGGTATGGCCTAGGGAAAAGACAGTCAATGCACATAATAGGCTGTATGATATTTATCAACTACTTCTTTATGGTTGTGGGTCTGGGAAATGCTTAAGGTCCTACTCAAGGCAATGCAGCTGGCACCTCTGTCCTTGTACACTTCCACTTGAACACAAATTCTCATCTTGCTATTTGTGCATGACTTCTCTCATGATGTGTCTCAGATCCCACATGACACACATATGTCAATTATATCCTACCTCAGAGTCGGCTTGTGAGCTCCATATAGTTTGCATCATGACAGACTGAAATGTGGCATAATTGTAGTGTAGGAGAAGAAGAGGGACAAGTATTAGTGCTCCTCCTACTTTTGTGTTTGGGTGTGTTCTTGTTAGTGTGTGTGTGTGTTTAACCCACACTATGGGTACCTGATTGGTCCTCTTATTGTTGGTAACCAGTGATAGAATCAGCAACGAGGACCAGTGCAATATGAGGAGCATTCGCATAGTGTATTTGCATTCTGTTGAGCGAGTGTTCCATAAACTAAACGTGCAGTTATATTCTCTTTGGTCCATTTTATAACCTAAAGCACGCATGGAGTTAGAATTGTTAATACGCACTCTATTAAGGTCAATGACCAGTCTATCTGTGTGCAGGTGTGTGTGAGTGAGTGTGTGCTTGTGTGTATGTGTAAGAAATTGTCTTCTGGTGTGTCAGCTTTCCATTTCATACCATTTTTAGATTCCTATAATGTATGCCTAAGATGAGGCACATGCATGTTTTCTACTCGTAAGGCACTATAATTACATACATTTGCATAAGTATGTTTTTCCATTTATAGATCTACAATAATAAATCTATACAGTCAATATATATTAATAGTTTTGCAGTAACAAAGAGGCAGTGACAGCCATCAAAAATAAAGTGAGCAAAAATACTACAACCTTACCTTAGTGTTATGCATCATACCAGTGAAAATTATATCCCAGTTCTACAGCTGACAATGCTTCAATGTGTTTTCAAATTTAGAATCACAGTAGCTAGACCTGTGAGGTAATATAGACTCTGAAGGAGGCTTGGCAGGTCACCAAGTCAGCAGACGCCTTAGCTTCTGCTCCCAGCAGAGGGCTGCCCAGTATACCCTGCTTCCATGGCAGGAATCTCTTTGTCGAAAGGTAATTCCGGGGTGAGACAGACACACTGTCATAAAGCACAATGCCAAAAGAGCTGCCATTTTTGCTTCAAGTTGCTCTGCTTTCTTTACTGTTTTTCACCAATAAACACATAAATCAGAAATTTGTAAAAAAAGAAAGAAAAAACAAAAAAAGACAATGGCCCTGAGAGCCAAGTGTTTCCTCACTACACATGGGACCTTTGTTGTTTCCGCTGCCCTGATCCACAATGCCTTGCATGGCGGACCCAAGCACAAACAACCAGTGGAACTGGCTCTGCCCTAAATAGGGCAAGGATACAGCCATTATGACTGAGAGGTCCTCTGGCACATAGGCAGGTGTGTCCAGGGATTCCTGTAGCAGAGCCATCTGAGTCTCTGCCTTTAAAATTCTGGGGTTCCCACCTCCTCTGAGTGAGACATCCAAGACAAGTTTGGTGGGTCAGGAGAACCAACTCTATAACAGTAGATCTTTCTCAGTCTTTCATCCAATTATGGTTGCAACAAGGAGGACACGGTATTGAGTAAAAATAATGTGAGTTACTTTATTGCTTATTAGATTAATATCTGCAAATGTTGTATGTAAAAAGCGAGGCAAAGTCCTAATTCAATTCCCCTGAAGTATTTCCTATGTCGTGTTAAAAAGAAGCTATGTGGACACACTGGAAGTTTCAAGGTTCAATCTGTACTGTTCATCTTACCTTGTGATTTACCTGAGAGTGAACATAATGCTCATTGACCCTCACAGAATCACATGCACACCCTTGATCGCACTAGACAATTCACACAAAAGTAACACAGAGATGGACAAAAAGCTGAAGAGCCTATTGTCTAAAGAAATGCTGAACAGATGCATCTCCACAATTTACAGTACAGAGAATACAATAAACCTACAACAATTATTTTTTGCCTGCATTAGACCTAAAAAGAGAATTTTTGAATTAGAAAATTGATCCACCGGAAATCTGATAGAGAAGATTATATCTATTAAACAGAAAGTCACATTAAAATCCACAACGCCAGTGATTGGAAACGTTGATAGACATGTTAAATGGGATCATTTTACTGTCGGCAAGTGGTCTCTAACTTCAATTGAATTCCTAATTAAAGCCGTGACTGCTATTTATTGTGCAATATGCTTATTTGGTGCCTCAGCATCTGCTGCTAAGAGAGTTACGTTCACCTTTCTCATCCCCTGCCTGGGTTAATTTAAGTTCACCACATTTTTTCAAAGCACGCCATTGATAAGAAATCGTATGAAGCTGAATGAAATATATTTGAAAGATTTAATTTCTATGCAAAACTGAAATCTTCATGCCACGAGCTCTCTGCATTCATTATTCGTGTCAGGCTCTGTTTTTTGACCGTCAAAGCTGAGGACCCTGGTGCATATGTTAAGCCCCAACACAAATAGGAATGTGCCTTTTCACATCTGTTTGTGCCACTGCTTAATCCATGCCAACTAAAAGTATTTTCAATGGTGCATGTCATGGTTTGGCACCGCATCGACATGCTGCCTATAGTTTAGACTTGCTTTTGTCTAACGATAGCTATTGCTTTTGAAATAACACACCACTAGGTGCCTATCCGACACAAAAAATAAAGGTACGCGTAAACATTTGCAGTATATTTGACACAATAAGGCCCTTATTATGAGATCTGAAAAACATGGGAGGTGTTTACCACACCAAGTAAACGATTCGGGGGCAGATTTACAAGTCCATTGCGCCAGTTTTGCGTCACTTTTCCCATGTTAAAAGTGACGCAAAAGTGGCGCAAGGGGTTTGTAAATATGCCCCATGGTATTTACCGGGTGCAAGAAATACCCCTCATTCCGAATTTGGACCCTGGAAATTAAGCACTAAAGCAAAAAGAATCCCACAAGTGTTTACATCGAACTCGTAGTCAAACAAAAAGCCAAACTCTAAATTATTCACGTACAAAAAGAATTCCATAGATATGAAAAGATGGCATTAACACTTTAAGCATATATACAAGGATACTTACAGCCATTTAAAATCATAGGTACAAATACTTAAGGGGACATTTAGGTCCTAGCACTGATTGAGAGTTGAGTGAAAATTGCCGTTGTTCTAAGTTTGTGTTTGCACATATCACCATGTTGTATGTGTTGATAACAATATACACACAGTGGAAACAACTTGGAAACAGTTTCACGCCAAATAGTTGCGAATGTTGTTTATGTGGGTTACCACCCCGCCCCACCCCCACCCCGATTTTTCACCGGTTTACAATCTTTACAGTTAAAAGAGTGTTCAGATCTAATGATAACAACAAATTGTCTACATGGGTATTGCATTTCCGTGAAAACAAGTTCGATTTTTTTTATATCAGCAGCTATCAAAGCGAAAACGTAGCAATTTTTGACACATAAAATCGTTGGCAGTATTTTGTGGCTGCAGAAGCATGCACTTAAACATCTGAGGTATCTAAGATAGAATCTTTGCAATTCAAACTTAACAGAACGTGTCAACTTCCCTCCTGTTTCCTTTACTGAACTTCGCAACAAGAATCATCTATTCCATCGGCTGGCGTGAAATACCCAGGACCTTTTGTTATATTGATGCCATAGAGTCAGTATCACTGCTAACCCAGTTTGTTTTCAAGTATTAGGATAATTGTCAAATATCTGAGAAATGATCTTATGAAATCATCAGTAGTCTCTTCCGAAACTGATCAGGGAGGCATGGTGCTTTAGCAATAGGTCATCATGACTTTAGAGATTTCCGGTTTAACACAATTTCAAAATATCGATAACAAAACTATTGTCCGTTATAAATACAAAATTTAAATATCGGTTCATTAAGTGCAGATTTTCTATTATTAATTCCAATGGGCTGATATTTCTGTAAACAATGTTTAGGGCACTATGTGCTAGATTTAAAGTTTAGTGGAGGGGTTGCAGTCTGTCAGAGATGTGGAGAACTGTACTGCACCGTGGCCTGGAGTGATCTCTGTACCTTGACAGGAACCGATGTCACGGTGGTTCCTGTCAAGGTACAACAAATTCAGTGGATAGCCAACATCAATTTTGTCGACCATTACATTTTTTTTATTTTAAAAAACGAACTCCCACTGGGAGTTTGGTATTGAAAAACAGAAATTATGACCCCAACACCCAGAGAGTTTATTAAATTGGGTGTGGGGGTCATTATTTGTTTTTTAATGCCCATTTTCATCAGATTTCACATTGCGGTGATGGACAGAACAAAAACATCACACTATGTACCCTAAGTAGGGCGGGTAGTGCAATGCCCTTTCTCCGACCGTCCCCACATTGCTGTGCCTTCGGAGGAAGATTTCGATCGACTGAGCCAGTTGTGGAGGCATCTGGAGGCAGCAGCTGGACTGAGGCTGGGAGCAGTGTCTGAAGAGAGGCAGCACTTGGAGGCGGCTGAGAGGCGCTAGACACAGCACCGGAGCCAGAGAGAGCCCCGGGGACATGGCTGTCGAGGATCTGCCTGAGATCTACACCATGGGGGCTGCTGGGAAGGATGTCTCTGTCACGGAGAAGCCCCTGAAGCTGAAAAGAAAGAGAAGAAGGACAGCAAAAAGGTGGGACCCTAACCCTGTCTCCAGGCAGGTCGCTCCACACACCGCGCAGCTCCACCTGTCTGCGCCAGTGCTCCCAGCCAGATTCTGCAGCTGTGTCCAGGGTTCGAAGCCCGCTGTCGGCTCTGCTCGTCATTTTGGTTATTGGTGATACGTATTGTATAATTTGTACTCTGTTTAGTTCATCCATGTTTTAGCGTTATTTTTTTCCGCCCACTCTCCCCCCCTTTTTTGCCTTCTGTTCTCCTTCGCTGCCTCCACCCATTCCCGGTTCTCGCCGCTGCATCCCCTGCGGCCCACCCCCTTCGTCCTCCATTGGCCTCCCCTCTCCCTCTTCCCAGCTGCACCTCCCCATATATGGCGGTCGCTGCGTGGCCACGTGCAGCGGGTATGCCTAAGGTAAGCCCGTTTGCGCCTGGACTGCGCCCAGCACCAGAACCCCTGGCCCCCGCGAAGGCCACAACGCCCAATTCCGCTACGATGCCAACACCCTCCAGGCACTCAACCCCAGACGAAAATACACCTGCTACCGGGTCACCCCGGAGAGCACCCAAGGACCTGTCACCTGCTGGATCTGCAGCTTCACCAGCATCCGGCCCACCAAACCTCCAACAAAAGAACCCAACTAGCTCAGATGCATCTTCCTCAACACCCACTCCGCCTGCAGATACGCCGTCGAACTCTGGTACCTCCTCGACTCTACCTCCCAGATGTCGCCTTCCTGACGGAGACCTGGCTGAACCCCATCTCAGCTCCCGACATCGCCATAGCCATTGCGGAAGGCTAAAAGATCACCCGCAAGGACCGCACCAACGGCAGTGTAGGTGGAATCGCCATCGTCCACAGTAACTCCCTCAAAGTCTCAACTAACACAGATGACACCCTCAGCACCGCCGAACACATGCACTTTCAGATCCACACTGACCTGAACACCAACCTCAGAGGAACCCTCGTCTACAGACCCCCCGGACCAAGACCACAGTTCAGCTACTCCATCGCCGACTTTATCAGCACACATGCCCTTGCCTCCCTGGACTACATCCTCCTCGGTGACCTGAACTTCCACCTTGAGAACAACAACGACACCAACTCCACCACCCTGTTCGACAACCTAGCCAACCTCGGACTCAGACAGCTCGTGACAACACCCACCCACGCCGCCGGCCACACCCTTGACCCCATCTTCAACGCAAGCCCCCACGTCCCCTTCAACCACACCAACGAACCCCACTGGACCGACCACCACTGCATCCATTTCACCTTCAGGAAGCCCACCACGCACCAGCACACCCAACAGATGCCCCGACGCTGCTGGAGCAAGGTCACCGAAGACCATCTAACCACCACCCATGCCCAGAGCCCACCCGCCGACTCCACCAACCCGGACACCGCAGCCCGCAACCTCAAACAATGGATCGACAACTGTGCCAACACCCTCGCCCCCTTCAAGACGCCCACCAACAGCCACACCTGCAAGAAATCGATCTGGTTCACCAAAGACCTCCAAGCCTCCAAACGAACATGCCGAAAACTGGAGAAGAACTGGCTCCGCTAACAAACTCCGGACAGCTACGCAGCCCACAAGAACGTCAATCGCAGACACCATCAACTCATCAGAGCCGCCAAGAGGGCTTCATTTAAAGACAGCCTAGATAACAACGCGCACAACAGCAAAGCTGTTCAACATCGTGAAGGAACTCTCCAACCCCAGCTCCAACAACAACGTCATCCCGCCTTCGCAAGACCTATGTGACTCTCTGGCCACCTTCTTCCACCGCAAGATCGCCAACATCCACAACAGCTTCAACACCGCAACCATCCCGACACCCATCGCCCCCACGACCACCACCCGTATCAGCCACCTGCTCTCCTGGACCAGCATCAACGACGAAGACACCAGCGAGATCATGAACACCATCCACTCCGGATCACCGTTAGACCCATACCCTCACCACATCGTCAACAAAGTCTGCACAGCCATCGCACCTCATCTCCGGAAAATAATCAACATCTCCTTCGAGACAGCAACCTTCCCGGAGAGCTGGAAGCACACCGAGATCAACGCCTTACTCAAGAAACCCAAAGCGGACCCCAAGGACCTCAAGAACTTCCGACCCATATCCCTGCTTCCGTTCCCGGCGAAGGTCACAGAGAAAATAGTCAACAAACAACTGATCCGCTACCTCGAAGAGAACAGCATCCTGGACCCGACCTAGTCCGGATTCCAAAGTAATCACAGCACCAAAACCGACCTTATTGCCGCCACCGATGACATCAGGACCCTGCTTGACAATGGAGAAACAGCGGCCCTCATCCTTATGGACCTGTCAGCCGCCTTCAACACTGTTTGCCACCGCACACTATGAACATGCCTACATGATGCCGGGATCCAAGGGAAGGCCCTGGACTGGACCACATCCTTCCTCTACGGCTCAGAGCGTCCGCCTCCCCCTTCTGCTTCAATGCCACCGAGATCATCTGCGGCGTACCCCAGGGCTCTTCCCTCAGCCTGACGCTGTTCAACATCTACATGGCACCCCTTGCCCACATCACCCGACTGCACGACGTTCAACATAATCTCCTACGCCGACGACACCCAGCTGATCCTCTACCTCACCAAAGACCCTCACACCGCCAAGACCAAGCTCCACGAAGGAATGAAGCCCGTCGCCAAATGGATGAGGAACAGCCGACTGAAGCTGAACTCGGACAAAATGGAAGTCCTCTTCCTCGGCTGCACCCCTTCAGCCTGGGATGACTCTTGGTGGCCGACCACACTGGGAACAGCCCGACCCCCACCGACCACGCACACAACCTAGGGGTCATCCTCAACTCCACCCTCTCCATGACTAAGCAGTTCAATGCCGTCTCCTCATCCTGCTTCAACACTCTCTGAATGTTCAGCAGGATCTTCAAATGGATCCCCATCAAAACTAGAAGAACAGTTACCCAGGCCCTTGTCACCAGCAGATTGGACTACGGAAACGCCCTCAGCGCAGGAATGTCGACCAAGCTCCTGAGACGACTGCAACGCATCCAGAACGCCTCAGAATGTCTGATCCTTTACATCCCCTACTGCAGCCATATCACACCCCACCTGATCGACCTGCACTGGCTCCCCGTCAATAAGAGGATAACCTTCAAGCTCCTCATCCACGCACACAAAGCTCTCCACAACACCGGCCCAGCATACCTCAACAGACGACTCAGCTTCTACACCCCCACCCTCCACCTCCGCTCCGCTGGCACCGCCCTCGCCACAGTCCTCTGCATCCGAAGAATGACCGCCGGCAGCAGATCCTTCTCCCACCTCGCTGCCAAGACCTGGAACACCCTCCCCACCAACCTACGGCAGACTCAAGACCTATTGGCCTTCAGAAGACTCCTGAAGACCTGGCTCTTCGATCAGTAGCAGCACCCCCCCTAGCGCCTTGAGACCCTCATGGGTATGTAAGACCAGCTGACGCGTGACTCGGAACTACGCTGGTAGCGCTGTCATTTTTAAATCCTTTTCTTTGTATTACTTATGCTGTTTTTATTCTGTACTTTACTGGCACTGTACCTGCAATTTGATCTTGCTCTCGTACCTGACTATCTCGCAGCCTCAAATTGCCCTGTTCCACCGCAGCCTTCTTGGCTGATTGATGTGGTGGGCGAGTTGAGTCCGACCACCAGAAATACTCACTTCCGGTCCGTCTCTTCTAGACGCCATCTTGGCTGGCGGTCTAGTTGTTCCGGGCTCCCTGACGCTACCGGTATTTAACCGGGGTGGGTGCATTTGTTCTGTTGTTAGACCAGCTGAGGTGCGGCTCGGCACTACGATGGTAGCGCTCTAATTTTTAAATCCTTTTCTTTGTATTACTTCTGCTGTTTTTATTCTGTACTTTACTGGCACTGTACCTGCAATTTGATCTTTCTCTCGTACCTGACTACCTCACAGCCTCAAATCGCCCCGGTCCACCGCAGCCTTTTTGGCTGATTGATGTGGTGGGCGAGTTGAGTCCGACCGCCGGAAATACTCACTTCCGGTCCGTCTCTTCTAGACGCTATCTTGGCTGGCGGTCTAGTTGTTCCGGGCTCCCTGACGCTACCGGTATTTAACCGGGTTGGGTGCATTTGTTCTGTTGTTAGACCAGCTGAGGTGCGGCTCGGCACTACGATGGTAGCGCTCTCATTTTTAAATCCTTTTCTTTGTATTACTTCTGCTATTTTTATTCTGTACTTTACTGGCACTGTACCTACAATTTGATCTTTCTCTCGTACCTGACTACCTCACAGCCTCAAATCGCCCCGGTCCACCGCAGCCTTTTTAGCTGATTGATGTGGGGGGTGAGTTGAGTCCGACCGCCGGAAATACTCACTTCCGGCCGGCCTCTTCTAGATGCCATCTTGGCTGGCGGTCTAGTTGTTCCAGGCTCCCAGACGCTCCCAGTATTTCATCTAGAGATTGCACGGGACCACAGCAGACGCGCGCAGCGGGGGTGCCAAAGGCGTGCCAAAGGCAAGCCCGTCTGCGCCCATCCGCGCCAGTACATTGCCTCTTGCTAGGAATGCTGGTCGGGGCTCTCCTGGACTTCGCACTTACTCCAGGTAAGAACTTCTAGCTGTTAACCCCACAGTTATCTTGTGCAATGCACCTCCATTACATTCTCTGGAAGGACCTTTCCGCTGCTTATGCTGTAGATATGTCCCTTCTACTCTACCACCCTCTCTATCCCTCACTACCATTGAGCCACAGCGACAGCTGAAAATCCTCCAGCTTCACATGAGGTCGCGGGCTAAGCACTATTTAGAAATACACAACTTAGTCACAGAGGAATCCCCAGATGTATTTTTCTTGAATGAGACTTGGCTCAATGAAGATATGGTGGCTGAACCAAACCTAGCTCGGCCCTCTGGGTATTCCATTTGCATGGATAACAGAGAGTCTAGGGGAGGTGGCATTGCAGTGATTTTTAAATCATGTTACTCATGTCTTTTCACTAAAGAAGTAATTGAAGGCTGCGAGTGTGCTCGTTTCAACATCACCATTAGTACCTATCTGACCCTACCTGGGCTGCTAGTCATTCGTACACCAGGGTCTGCCTCTAGGTTTAAAGTCACACTTTTGGAGGCAGTGTGCATGCTTGCTATGGGCACTGCCAACTTCAGTATTCTAGGTGATTTTAATCTGCATTTTGAATAAACGCAAGACAATGAGATCAGTAGCTTGCTGGCAGACCTGGCTGCGTACCAACTAAACCAACTGGTCCCCGGCCCCACCCATTTAGCTGGCCACTTGCTGGATCCAATTTTCTCGAATATTCTGTCTGCCACTGTGGAAACTCCTAAACCCATGGGCTGGACTGACCATTCATTGGTTGAAATGTCTTTTC
This sequence comes from Lissotriton vulgaris, assembly GCF_964263255.1. Lineage (NCBI taxonomy): Eukaryota > Metazoa > Chordata > Amphibia > Caudata > Salamandridae > Lissotriton > Lissotriton vulgaris. The sequence continues at coordinate 180,050,146 of NC_141700.1, forward strand.
CGGCCATAGAGCCCCTCAACAATGCTACCCAATTGCCTGTTTTTAAACGCCCTTGGCGTGAACTAAGGTTGGAGGACTTTCACGCGCTTCTTGGCATGAACAGCCTAGGGTCTCTCAACAACGCAGAGACTGGCTATAATTCATTCTGCGATTGGATCACCCAAGGGTTAGATACTCTTATTCCAGCTAAGTGGTCTAAGGGACGTACCTAGAGCGCCAGTCCCTGGTATAATGACTAATTGATCACCTTAAAGAAGGCCTGCAAGAGATCAGAGCGCGAGTGGAGAAAGGACTAAGACCCTGAAAAAAAGCATGCTATTTGATGATCAAACACTATCACAGAACCATCTGCAATGTTCGAGCGGCCTACTATGTCAATGAAATGAAGCTTAGCCTCAACCCGGCCAAATGTATGTTTAAGATCCTTAAAGACCTCAGGGCTAGGAAAAATTCCACATCCGTTATTTCATCTGAACAGCAGTGTGAGGATCTAGCCACTTTCTTCATTGAGAAAGTTCGTACCATCTATCGGTCCTTCCCACAAATGTCTACTCCTCCTCCGACTGCTCTTCCTAGACCCTTGCTACCATCTTCTTTAATGGCTATACCTGGTATTTCACAGGATGAGTTCATTTGACTGAGCAGGAAAGTCAAATCTGGCTCCCCAGCCGACCCTCTAAAGGCGGCTCAGTTTAGAGAGTCTCTCTCTCTTTTTCTGACCCCATTATGCCAGATAGTTAACTGCTCCTTTTCCCGCCAATTGTCCCGGTGCCGTGGAAACAGGCATGGGTTTCTACCATTTTCAAAAAACTATCGCTTGACCCGGTTAAACTTGAACATTTCAGGCCTATATCTCACATCCCCTGGGTGGCTAAGATAGCAGAAGCATACGTTAATTACACACTAACAAATTTTTTGAACATCAACAACATCCTGGATCCATCTCAAAATGGCTTCCGCTCGGGCCACAGCACAGAGACTGCTCTCCTAGTCATGACTGAACACCTGCGGACCATTCTCGATTATGGTCAGATGGCGGCACTGATCCTGCTTGATCTTAGTGCCGCCTTTGACACGGTCTCGCATGGCATTCTGCTACAGCGGCTGGAGGAGGCGGGTTTGGCTGGCTTGGCCCTGGAAAGGTTCAGATAATTTCTGACCAAAAGATCTTTCAGTGTGTCAGCCCCCCGTTTCTCTCTCAGGCTCATTCTATCAACCAGGGGGTGCCCCTGGGCTCGGCGTTAAGTCCCTCACTGTTTAATTTGTATGTCCAGCCTCTGGCAGCGGGCGCCAGGCAGTGGGACCTCACCATGGTCTCTTTTGCGGATGATACGCAGCTAGTGGTGGCCCTGGCTGAAGGTTCCACACTGAATGCCTCTAGATTTAGATACGGCCTGGCTGCCATTGCAGAATGGATGACCACTAACTGCTTACAGTTGAACGCTAGCAAAACAGAGGTTTTGTTAGTAGGGAAGAACTCGAGCTTGTGGAGTGACTAATGGTGGCCGAGTGTCCTGGGTAGTACTCCTATCCTCAAGACAGTGGTTAAGAACCTGGGGGTATGGATGGATTCCTCCCTCAGCTTTCAAGACCATAGCAAAAAAGTTGCTGGCACCTGCTTTGGCCTCTTGTGGGGTCTTAAGCCCATTTTAAAGTTTTTTGACCCACCAACGCGCCAGCTGATTGTCCAGTCAGCTATCCTATCTCGACTGGACTATGCCAGCTCTCTCTTACTAGGGGCCAACCAAGCTTAAATAGCACGGATGCAGCGTGTTCAAAACGCCGCAGCCAGAGCCTTGCTGGGGCTCCCGCGGTCTTTGCCATCTGCTGACGCCATTCGGAGACTCCACTGGCTTCCTATGGTGGAGCGCATCCAATTTAAGATGCTGTGTCTCTCTATTAGGATTTTGAAGCTTGCCACGCCTAGCCTGCTTGGTGACCTGCTTACCCCATATGTTCCCCCGCGCCAGCTGCGCTCCTTGGGGCAACACCTGGTCACTGTCCCCCGTGTGAAACATCTTCGCCTGGGTGGCCGGTCCGTTCACTGCTTGGCAGCCAAGCTACGGAACTCCTTGCCTCTTCAGATCCGTAGAATGGAATGTCTGCTGGACTTTAGGAAATATAGAAAGGTAAAGATGCCTTCAAGGGACTTTGTTCAATCTAAGTTTTGTTATTTAAAATTATTATGAGAAGAACCAATTTATCGTCCTTACAATGAGTGAATCAAAACTGATCAAATTGTGTTGTCAACATGAAACATATAAACAAAGACACAGGGTGTATACGAAAGAAGTGTTTTTATCAAATAATTCATTAAGAAAAATCAGCTTCATATACAGACAAATAAGCGAATAAGATTTTAGGACTGTGGGTACACATAAAAATAAATTGCTAAGTGACTCAACAGAACCTAAAAGACACCTATCCCAAAACACATTGAGTAAAACAAAGCAAGGGATGAAGTGCAAAGTCGACGTTTCGGTTTCTTAGCAGTTATTTGATGAAACCATCCTCAGGACTGTAATCAGTTCAGATCTGTATAGAAATATTGTAGTCTGTTTGCGGATTATCGTCATCCGCAAGAAGATCTTGGAAGGATCACAGTATCCTAGGGACCTGACTATCGAATGCGGAGACCGCTCATCCAAGTTGGATTTAGCGTCTGAACTTCACTCACATAGGGTTCACGTATTCATACACAGTAGAATTCATCCAGTGTATGTTAGGTGAATTATTATCAAATTTCTGAGAAAAATCAGGGGTCGATGCACATAATTTGCGCTTAAACGAGCCTGTGAGCAGTCAGAGATCCTGCAGTGTCTTAAGATGCAGCGAGGTGAAGTCAATAACGCGTGTCATCAAAGTGAAGCCACGTGGCTTCACTTTGATGACACGCGTTATTGACTTCACCTCGCTGCATCTTAAGACACTGCAGGATCTCTGACTGCTCACAGGCTCGTTTAAGCGCAAATTATGTGCATCGACCCCTGATTTTTCTCAGAAATTTGATAATAATTCACCTAACATACACTGGATGAATTCTACTGTGTATGAATACGTGAACCCTATGTGAGTGAAGTTCAGACGCTAAATCCAACTTGGATGAGCGGTCTCCGCATTCGATAGTCAGGTCCCTAGGATACTGTGATCCTTCCAAGATCTTCTTGCGGATGACGATAATCTGCAAACAGACTACAATATTTCTATACAGATCTGAACTGATTACAGTCCTGAGGATGGTTTCATCAAATAACTGCTAAGAAACCGAAACGTCGACTTTGCACTTCATCCCTTGCTTTGTTTTACTCAATGTGTTTTGGGATAGGTGTCTTTTAGGTTCTGTTGAGTCACTTAGCAATTTATTTTTATGTGTACCCACAGTCCTAAAATCTTATTCGCTTATTTGTCTGTATATGAAGCTGATTTTTCTTAATGAATTATTTGATAAAAACACTTCTTTCGTATACACCCTGTGTCTTTGTTTATATGTTTCATGTTGACAACACAATTTGATCAGTTTTGATTCACTCATTGTAAGGACGATAAATAGGATCTTCTCATAATAATTTTAAATAACAAAACTTAGATTGAACAAAGTCCCTTGAAGGCATCTTTACCTTTCTATATTTACTTACCCAAGCCCTCAAGGGTATTCCGGGTTGCTCACTTCCTTAATAAGGACTTTAGGAAAGCCATTAAAACTTTTCTCTTTCCTTCAGTCTAATATTTTTGGCCACTTCCTACTCTTTGGCATTTCCCTGTCCTGGTGTTAAGATCCGTTTTTCTGATGCTAGCAGCACCGAGACGCCCCTTTGCTGGGGCAGCTGTGCGCTATATAAATCCAATAACATAACATAACATAACATAACATAACATGTAGTGCGCTCTATAAGTGTCTTGATTGATTGATTGCCAACAGAAAGCTGTTGGTCTGCCGACTCTAATTGAGGCAAATGGATCAAGGCATCCACAGAGAGAGTAGGAGAACGCAGCCCACAAAACTTTGAATAAGGCCCTATATTTTTGTTAGACGACATTTAGGTCACAATATTCTGGTACCATGGGGTTTACGGCGATACATATCTAGACCTACAAAAATATATCATGCTGTCATAATCTTACTGTTTTAGAGTTTATAATGCATGTTTCACCTCACAAAAGCACTATGAGAATTATATGTTAAAAAATCACCGTTTTTGCCAATTCGACCCCACTGCCTGCAAACATAGGTACAGAGTCTGCTCTGCCCCTCATTACTGTTTTGCTTCAAATAGAAGTTTGGCTGCTCTTTTCAAGGACAGATTAAAAAATGAAGGTGCACCCGGTTACAATCCTGGAACACACCTGTACTGACTTCAAAAGTGTCTACCATATGCCTATCTGGCCAAAATCTTTATCTTGCTGCAATTCGCAAGAATGGTTCATGAGAATCTCCAGCTAATAAAGTATCAGTTTAAGCTCCAGAGGAACTGGCTGCAATTTTAATATATTTATGATATCAGAGGCAAAGCGGAGTTCCCAGAGACCATACAAAGCCTTTGTTTGTTTCACTAGGCTACTATCGATACAAAAACATAAGGTCTGAAAGGCTGGAGTAAGTCTTTCCAAAATGGGCCCATTTCCTTTTTATCAAAAATGATCAAAGTATTTTTCTGGTCCCAAAAAATATTAATTCAGCAACAAACTAGCTAGATATTGAATTGATTTCTGGTAAACAAATCCAAACAGAATCTTCTATTGGAAATCAAATTGTTATAATGACTGCAGCATTAATATATTTATCTAGTGCGATTTCAACTTCCTTTGCCACTCAATGCCACTGTGTTGAAACAATCTTGAGGCATAATTATTATGGGAGGTTAGAATTCTACAAAGAAACCCACAATACAACTTTGCACAGGGTCAATGAAGAGTCTGTTCCCAATTAAAACGGCAACCTTCAGGAAGCCTTCTATACTATTAGTTTGTGGTGATATCCCTTTTTATGATTTGAAATGAAAAGGGCTCCAGAATAGTCTCCATTTGCACTGCTGCATTGCACAATGCGGCTGTAAAAGGCAACCCTTATTTTCAGTTTAGTATCATTGACATCATCTTGAGATGAATCTGGAAAAGGGCTATCAATATTTCTTTTCTGAAAAGTAAAGTTCTGGGCAGCCTCTGCTAACAAATTGGAACAGTAAAGTGTCCTGTTTGATTAGTCTTCCTCACCACCTCAGGAGCAGTTTAGTCGCAATATTCTACAGGGCACAAAGATAGGCTATGTCAACCAATAGAGTATGCAGTTCCTATCAAGAGAAGTGAAAAATGCAACAGAGGAAAAGGTCGGGGTGAAATGAGAAACCAGATTGGGGGATCTGATTGCTCAGGATCAATGGCCCTCACAAACCCAAATGGGTGTAAATGCTTCATCATAGGGCAACTCCTCATTGGGCCGGTGCTGCAATGCCCAACAGGCCTCTTAAGGGGGCTCTTTGGGGAGATCTTTTGATTTAGATGCTGTTTGTGAAGTATGAGTGGCAGTGCTCTGAGTGTGAAGAGGTGTAGATTGGTGTGGTGTGAGTTAAAAGTAACTAAGAGGTACCCTGACATAAACAAGATTACAGCAGGATCAAATAACAATCTGAACTGAATGTGTCACATGTGCAATAGGCCTGTACAGTGCAAGCATGACATATGAGAAAGTGACCACAGACCTTTGTGGTGAAGTGGCTGATGATGAGAAATATTTGACACACTGACAGTGTGGCCCAATGTAAAGAGATTGCTGGTCCGGGGTTGACCATAACCACTAATCGACATGTAGTCGATGTTTGAGCAATGCGGGCCACTATTTGTTCATAATACAGATTTAGTGCACAACAAAGTATCTGAAGGTCTACAGCGAGAACACTCTGTGCATTTGTAGTACTGCCAATATGTCTCTGTGCCATCCTGGCCCATGTGCTAGACTGAGAACACCATGGGTCATACTGGCCACAACTCATTGTTAGGGCTTGCTCTCTGCGGGCTAAATATACAGATCCCACATGAAAAGCACAATTCAAGCAAATCAGTACATAACAGTGCACATTGTGGCTATTGAATATTTTACCTTATGGGTGTGTGGCACTCTGAGGGGGTCTTTGAGCCATACTTAGCTTCCAGACACACTTTTTGCAAGCCATGGTATTGTCTCAGTGATATGTGGAATTGTGCATATAACTACCATTATCCTCAAATGCTCCATCAAGTACATATATATGCTGCTCATCCACTAAAGCCTATTAATGCCTCTACACATTTCCATGATCCCATTCGCACATGTATCATAGGTATCATGAATAGGACACATATGCATTGATACGTGCATTCAACTTAAGTCGGACATAGGGTTTCGCAATAATCACACAGCACAATGGTGATGTAAACTTTACACAGTACAGTAATCCACAATCCATCACATGTTTACCCTACATTGGAACGACAATTTGTTACAGCAGGAATCTAACTACACCCTGGATCTCTGATGCACATTGTAGCCTGGGGAGATGGAAATGAGGCAGCTAAACAGAGATATATCTGTATGTTAGACATTTACCTGTTCCTCTGTCGAGCCATAGAACTGACCATACAGGGGAATGACTCCATCCACCAGTGTCTCCGGCTCTTCTAGACAGAAGGTACGAGCCCTCTCACCTGTTTGGCCTGGCATGGCTGGTCCCAGAGGTGGCAAACAGCAGCTAAAGTTGAGAAGGTGTTGTTCGGAGAAGTGCCAGGAGGCAAGTGGGTTATTTTAAAAAAAAACGTCATACATAGTAAACACATTACTTCGGCATTGATGGTCATAGCCATTGGACCACGGCCGTCAAAACAATAACATTATCCTATGCTGTGTGTGCTGTGGATGTTACCACTAACCCTGGGCGAAGAACTACGCTCCGTTCGCGGAGTTTGCGGAGTTTCGGCAACTCCGCGTTCCGCGGAGTACGCGTAGCTGTCGATTACTCCGCGATCCGGTGCGTAGCGTAGTTCTCGCGCGCTGAATAACATTATCGCGTGCGCGGCAATGGCTTACCTTGGTTCTGCGTTCGCTTTTTCCCGGTCGCGTGTGCCACCATGTTTGTAAACCCTCCCGCACCATTCCATGCGACTGTGCGAACGCGATAACGTCATTTGGATGCGCGATAGCGTCATAGGGACACGCGTGGGTAGGTTCGCGCGATATTTAGCGCGATCACGCACTTTTGTAGTGCGAACGAGAAGATGAGTTCCCGAACATGTCTTGCACACCCCGAACACGTTACTTGTGACCCGGAACAGGAAATAAGGGAACGCAAGCGGGCGGGACAAACCTCTTGGGTAACTTAGCACGCTAGCCATCCCGAGCATGCAGGCAACGCCCCGAACACGCGCACCGCGCTCCCGAAGACGAAAAACGGCGCGCGAACGGGTCTAGCAAGCAACTACGCATGGCTGCGGAGCTACGCGTAGTTCGCGGAGTGCAAGTGCGTCTTCGCGTAGCTCCGCGGAGTCCGACTCCGCGAACTACGCCCAGGGTTAGTTACCACCTACTACACAGTTGATTTCCGCTGGCGGTCTTAGCTTCACCATGTCCTACAATCGCGGTCAGGCATCAGGTGGCAAGTACATTATATATTAATGCTAATTGGGTCAGCACCACTAGAAGTTACTTCACAATTGTTGATATGGTTATAAAACTTTTGCCCTGCACTTTCATTTGCAGCACAAGGACAGTGTGTTACATTCTTGTGTAGAAACTCAACCATACCACGGTGCACCGTACACTGGTGCTGAGTAACTTAATCCTGGGGAAATCCCATATAACATAATAAGAGGGATCATGGTGCATGTTAGAAGGTATGATTGGCACATTTCCGTTAGAGACACATGTTAAGAGCACAATAGTGATTGTCTTTAGTGTAGTATGATGGTTTCACAAAGATGTTTATTTTTCATCATAACTTTATCCTTCTGTGAAACATTTCACTCTGGAGACTGTGTCCAATGTTAACACTTGTAAATCCACATATACGTACCCTGGAGAGGGAGAAGGAGGCAACCTCCTGTGTGCCGCTCACTTTCAGACCTGCAAGACATGGAAGCAAGCGATGTGATGAAAAAATCAGCTGAATAGGAAAACAACACATGATTTATGTCATCAGTTGGATCCTGATCTCCTGCCACAGAAAACACATCCAACATCTGTCACACCAATAGGTAAACTGATGGATTTTTTTGCCACAGGTTCCTTCAAGTACACAGTGACAGTTTATGGTGATAAGTCTCAACCAATGTTCAGTCGTGTGCAGGGATAAATCCTTTATTCTTTAATGAGACAGATTGACAACTACATCCAGTTGCCCAGACAGCAAAATTTGGCAAATATGAAGGCAGAGTTCTATGGAATAGGTTGCATGCCACATGTGATTGGATCAATTTATGGCACTCATATTGCCTTGGTACCAATGCACAACAGGGAACAAGCTTACCAAAACCACAAACGCTTTCATTCAATCAACCTGCAAATTCTCTGTCTTGCGGATTTGCACATCTCAAATGTCTATGCCGTTTCCAGGACCAGCACTTGACTTCATACTGAGGAACGGAAGCATACCCCAGCTGATGTTACAATTCCAAACAGAGAGGGCCTGGCTTGTTGGTGTCCTAACTCTGCATGGGTAATGTCAAGGCAGGTCAACACAGACTGTTACTATTTTTTGCCCATATGTCTGACTTACATCTGAGTAACTCTGCATTTCTGAACCGACCATGGTTGTTGACACTACTGAGGAACCCAACAATGCCAGGTTAAGTCTGCTTCAGTGATGCTCAGGGGAGAACACAGTGTCCTGTGAAGCAGGCTTTTGGGCTCCTGAGGCCAGATTCAGATGTCTGGACAACACAGGGGAAGTCCTCCTCTACTCACCTGAGGAGTTGTGCTAAATTGCTGTGGCTGCTGCTTGTACACAACATTGCCCTGCAACGGTACATCCCTGTCATCGCAGAGGATGACTCCCATGGCAACCGACTGGCTGAAGACCATGAAGGTCCAAAAGAAGAAGATAGTGATGAAAAAGATGGATGAGTCATTTGTGAGGATCTCATCAGCAACTTCTTCTCCTGAGTATAAGCACGTTTATGGCCATACAATTATCTATTTATTTATTTATAAAGTTTTATATAGCTTAAACTTGATCCCGAAGGATATCAGAGCGCTAGAAGTCTGTTGAGCTGATTTATAAGTAAATCCAGACCAGGATAAGCTGTGTCAAAGGTGTATTTGGAACACGATTATTACACATGTGAGTCTTGTTTATGTTACAATGTAGGGCAAGACTCTGTACTCCAGAAATTGACTATATGGAACCTTGTATATGTTTCAATTCTAATGCACTCTTTAAATGCTGTCCTGTTCTAGGTACCTACAACTTGTCATCTTCAGTTGGACATTTCAGAGTTGTGACATCTGCAGCTGTATGTTGCTGTTTGGAAGTACAAAGGCGACATGGCTGGCTCATGGAACTGGCAGACAAAGAGTTTGGGAGTACAAATCAAGAAGCATGACAACTTGCAGAGTATTTGAATGGGAGGTTAGACTTATACTATGGACTTGTTCCCTGTTGTGTGTTAGTCTTGATACAATATGTGTACCATCATGGACTCCAATCGCACGTGGGAGTGAAGCATACTTATGCAAAGCACACTTCACATTGGCTTAATCATGAGGCCTGGTGAACTGGATGTAGCTGTGAATGTGTCTCTTTGCATACAAGATGAGTTATCCTAGCACACAACTGAACATTGTTTGTGAGATACCATCAGATATTGCCCCTCTGTACTGGATGGAACTGGTGTGAAACAAATGCAGTGCAGCCCTTAAGCCCTCCCTTTCATTATTGGTGTGACACTTGTAGGATTTGTTTTGTGAGGCAGGAGATCTAGGATCAAGTCATGACATTGATCCACGATGAATGGCGTCAGGACCTCAAAAATATCTAACATTTTCCTTTCTTCCATGAATGTTATGTCTGTTATTCTAAAAAGTTTTCTACCAATTTATTTTGGTGTTTTGTTTTCTTTTGTATGTAAGTGACATCATGACAGCTCATCGTATTTCACATGGAAGAAAGAAGGTTTTTTTCAAAAGATTTTTATGGGTGTTTTTGTGACACATGGTTGTGCACATATGAAAAAATGGTGTACATGCTAAATGTCCATTCCTACACAAGCAACAGTTTGTAGATTTGTAAAATTCAGATAAGAATACGTGAATGTGTTGGTTGATATGAGATATACTTCAACAGTCAAAAAAAAAATCTCAGAAGTGCATTCATTTATTTACATGAAAAAGAAGAAATTAAATAATATGTGATATGGGCACCAATGAAAATGAACAGTGAAGGAGTCAGTCGTGGTGGATGAAGGTATTATTGCAAAAGGCAAATTGTTTGAAGTCCAATGACCAATGACCAACAGGCTCCTGCCGTCAGAAAGGGAAATGTGTCCAGAAATAGTCCACAAAGTTAATGGTAGTCGTACATAGGGGAAAATTAGGCCTAAGATCTACGTCTGTTATTCTCTCCTCGATTTCAGAACAAGTTTTAGTCATGCGACGAACAGAATTCTGTAATTTTCTACAGGCGCCTTGTGTTTTTAAACTTTCTGCTCGTCTCTCTTCCCTATGGGCCATCATTGTTTGCTCTACTGTCCTGCCCGCAGAATGCTGGTCTGAGTCTACTTTATCACTGACTTGATCTGATATCTGTGAGCCAGGTTTCTTGCTTATAATCCCAGTAGGATGCACTCTATTGGCTCCTGTTGGGGTTTCTTCTTCCAGGCATATACTGCTATTCTCACTCCAGCGCCTATGCGATAGGTTGAGAAGATCCTCGGATACCTGCAGGGATTCGCCCCCTGATGAGCTCGAATGTTCAGACAGAGAGAAGAAAGGACCTTCTGCATCCAATTCTTGGATATTAGTCACTTCAGTCTCTGGGCCAGCATTATATTTTCCTCTCTTCTCTTGAGATAGCTCACCATCCGCAATTTCCATTGCCATTGCCAAGCCCACAGTATTTTGATTATCTATTACACAATCGGAGAGACCCTCAGCCATCTCACTCCCTGCTTCCAATGAGCCTTCCAGTGTCCCTGCTCCCATTATATCAGTCAGGTTACGCACTGTGCTCACCTCGGCAGAATTCTCTGATGTCCCTGCTCCCTCAGCAATGTTTTGAATCTGGGTGCCTCCTCGCTTTGACGCTGCCAAAAATATTGCAGGGGTAATTTTCTTTGCGTTTTCAACACTGCCTGACAACCCATCTTTTGTAGTCAATCCACCTCGTTGTTGTTTGTTTGGGTCGCTTCGATCACTTTCCTTTGCCTTGTTTGATAGCGGTATTTTTCCCCCTGCAGCAGCAACAGCTCGCGTCCTTCCTGCTCTAGAATTCTTTGGTGGCTTCCTTTCACATATACCCTCCAGGGTGTATCCCCGCAGCACCAGGAAATGCTGCAGAGCACACCAAACACCCTAGGGCCAGGACCGCAGCAGTCGCGGAGAGCTGGCCAGTGGAAAACGCTGTGAGGTAAAGAGTTCCCACAGCATTCGCGCGTAACAATATCCTCCTCTCTTTTCAAAGTCCTTTAATCGCCTTCAATCCTTTTTACTTAGCCCATATGGCTGTATGAGCATCCACTTTGGCGGTAATCATCGAGAGCTCACTCGACCGAGTGACCAGCGGCCATCTTGCCCTACCACTCCCCATTGTGGGTTAAGTGGTGTTGGGAGGCTTATGAGTCATTTAGGCTAGTCATTGCTAGTGAGTGTTATATTAGTGTGTTGTTTGTTAGTGTAGTATCTGTTAGTTTAGGCTAGAGAGGTAGGCATCTTTTAAAAAAAAAAATTATATTTATATCTATTTCCTATGTTTTGTCTACAAATGCAATATTGTATATAATGCATTTCTACTGTGGTGTGCTTTTATGGGAGTTTTACATGTTATTTGGATGGGTTTATATGTTTGTACTACACAGGTCCACAAGAAATACATATAGGTGACTTATTACTACTTTTAAGATGGAGGACTTTTACCAAAAATGAAAAATATCATATTTCAGGACATGAGTACTGTTTTGTCATCAAAACAGCAAACTTTTCTTTGAGGAAATTGGGTTTGGTTATCTAATATTAAAGTTTGTATTTGATAGGCAAATATGTGCATTAAGAGAAACTAGCAATGTGATATTTGGGTAAACATTTTTAAGTTCAAGAAAAAGCAAATGTTTGAGGTCTTTCCACTTGAAGCTTTCTACTTTTTTCCTACAATATTCTATCAGACTCTAGCCTAGTGGTCGCAAGTTTTCTAAATCATTGCACCTTGTGATTGGTGAAATGTACTTAAATGATATGTTACTGATCACACGTTGCATAGCCTGATTTACCATCATCTGGGCATATTCATCATTTGCCAATGGTCCCAGGAGGTGCTGTTTGATAATTATTGGATCTTTACATCATCATCACCTTTTTAATTATATATGTTTACCAAGGAGTTCCAATTCAAGACACAAAACACTCCCACAAGCTCTAGAATCGCTCCTTTCCAATCAAGGTAGATTCCCAAAATTATCTCTCTGTGATTCTCACAATTTTCAATTATTACAAGTCAAACAAATTCATAGGAGATAATGGTGAAATTATCCTGTCATGTAGTTATATACTTTAAAGAGTGTTAGAAATGGTATTTCTGGTTGGCAACGGCAAGCGCCAAGGCCAGGCAGAAACCACCACTCTAGTCAGGGCAATAAAGTTACACGCTGAAGATAACCCCTGCTCAAGCCCTTGGTAGCTTGGCACGAGCAGTCAGGCTTATCCCAGAGGCAATGTGTAAAGCACTTGCGCAACACACACTCACAGCTTAATAAATAATTCAGACAGCAGCAACACACTAGGCACCCGCAAAATAAATTCCACACAAGGTTATACAAAAATAGCCTTTCTATTGTCATGAGCACATTAGAAACATAATCACACATTTACACTGTGCCAACTGGCACTGGCAATATTCACAGGGAATTATATACAGGACTAGGCCAAACAGGCCATGGTCAGGACCATCATAACAGGTAAGTAAGTATAAACCACAACCAGTAAGCACTGGTACAATAATGACCTAAGCATTTTCACATTAGCCATAGACACCGTCCTAAGCATAAACACATTACGCAATAGACCTCACCAGCGTAAACACATTAGGCAATAACCTCCTAAGAAGCATAGACATCATTAGAAGCATAAACCATGGTGCATAATTCACATTATACATACATCTTTGTAGGCATAACATCACGCATAAATCACATTACGTCTAGACCTCATAGCCATATCTGTAGGCATAAACACATGATGAAAGGGTCATCACATTAGGGCTTTGAGCCCTACTAACAGCAAACCTGTACCCCAGGCCAACTGGCCTTCTCGAGGGCTCCAATGCCTTATGTCTAGCAAAGTCAGGGCTCAGCTGCCAATGCAGCAGAATCTCAAAGTGCGCAACTGCGCAGACCTAAACGTTGCAGCCAACGCTAATTGCTGTGCAGCTGTGAAGCAGAACGTGGGCCTGGGCACTCACTGTGCTCTCTGAGAAAAGATGCCAAAACATTGCAGTTGCCCGCTACAGTGGCCCAACTGGGAATACAGCAGATGGGGCTCTAGCACGACTGTGCACTCTGGGCCCCAACTGGGGCTCTCTGAATCAAACACTGGTGCCATTGTCGCAGTTGCCCACTGTCAAGCGGGGAAACTGTGGCCAGAAAGCACTGATCATGTGCCTTGATTGACACTAACTCACCGGAGCACTCTAAATTAAATTGCCCCCATCACATAATAGGCACCGGTACTAACTGGGCCGTCTGAGTCAGGCTCAAGGACTCCTGGAAAACAAAAGTGCCCCCTTAAGGCAGCTGCCCGCATTTGTGGTGCAGCTGTAAAAACAACCAGAGACTGGCACTTGCAGTACCTTAGGGGCATCACCCCAGCCCCCACTCACCAGGCTGTTGGGTTGGGGACTTCGGTCCTGGGCGGCATGCGCAGGAGAGCCCTCCACTCCTCGGGGGCTCTCTCTCCTACTCTGGACTCCACTCTTCTGGTGTTGGCGGAAGGTGGGCCGGCACACACACCAGGCTGGCCCTGACCAGGCTTTTCTTCACCTGGTCCCTCTCTAGGGACACAGGAATCAAGCGTGTAGCCGGTGACGCTCCGGCAGGCTGCCCTCGGCGGGTGGACCTCCTTCTTCCAGTCTTAGGCTCAGCTCCAGGCCAGGCAGACGTGCCTGACTTCCTGATTTGCAATCGGGCCGCAGCAATGATTCCCAATCAGTAGGACGCTGGGTGGGCACCCGCTTAAACAAACAAAGCAGGGTGGGCACCCGCATCCCAAATCAATCCTCAAGGCTTGTGGGCACCAACCAAAACACAGGTGCACGATGCGGGGTGGGCATCCGCTATTTTAAATATCAAAAAAGCGGGGTGGGCACCCGTCAAGGCAAAGCATCACAGGGAAATCCCTAGGGGGATTCCCTCTCAAAGGGCTGCAGCTCAGCGCTGTGTAGCCCATGCTCTTCCCCCTTCTTGGGGCACATAAAGAAATAAAGCACAGTGCTCATGAGGGGCTAGGGCAACAAGAAGTCCTTCAGGGTTCAAGGGGCATAGCTGGGCCCAGGGAGGCCAGCACACAAGGCCCTCCAGCAGGGAGGCAAGCCCCCATGGTGATTTCTCCTGGGCCCCAGCAGTAGCAAGCTCCCAACAAGTACTGGAACAGCACCTCTTCATGGGGTCACAGTCTCAGCATTTCTACACCTTTTCCCTTTGTCTGCGCCAGCACAGGGCTTGGGGAACCAGCAGAAACTGGTTCGGGAGAATTGGAGCACTCTGTTGACAGAGTTCCTTTTCTCCTCTATTGTTAGGTGGAGGCTTGTCATCAGACTCACCAGAGGGGGCTGAGCCAGCATTTACTTGCGCAGGCACAATCCTATTCAGGGGCTAGGGACTTCTCCTCCCACCACTCTGAATGCAGATGTCCCATTCAGCCTAGCGCCGACTCACCCTGCCCCTCCAGGAGCCACACACACTTCCCACCCCCTGTCACTCATAAGCCAAACATGCAATTCATATCACACAGGCAGACACATAGCACACAGAAATGCCAACTTCTAAAAGTGGCATTTCTAAAATAATTATAATCAATCTGAGCACACCATTGTGTAGCATTTATTATCACTATTCCAAACATATCAAACTTGACTACGCTGCGCCTCCCATATCAGGATTTACCACTGAAACACTTATCAGGGAATCTATAGGAATGCATTCCTATGGGAGGGCAGCCCCACAGTAGGAAGAAACAAAAATGGCTGTTCGTCACTACCAGGACATGTCACACACTTAAGGTTCATGTCCTATCTTTTACCTACTATGCACCCTGCCCATAGGGCTAGCTAGGGCCTACCTCAGGGGTGACTGAGATGTAATAAAAGTGGGGTCACGGACATGGCACACACTTTAGGTGCCACGTCACAGCAGCAGTGACACTGCGTGCACAGGCCCTGCAATGGCAGAGGCCTGAGATAGGTTTGAAAAGCTACTTTGGTGGGTGGTGCAAACAGTGCTGCAAACCCACCAGTAGCCTTTAATTTACCAGCCCGGGGTATCTGAGATTCCACTTTACAAGGGACTGACAGGTAAATTAAATATGTCAAAACAGCTGTAGACCAATCCTTATCATATTTATCACAGAGAGCACACACACTTTACACTGAACAGCAGTGCTAAAGTGCCCAGAGTCCTAAAACCACCAACACCCTGTCAGAATAAAGGCTAGGAGAAGCCAATTTTCTTTAGGGATGACCCTGCAAAAAGGGCCAAGTCCAATAAAGAGCAACTGCCAATGTTTCTATTTGAGAATGAGAAGGACAGGAGGATAGGTCGTGGGGCAGGAGTAGTACTTTGAAAGTTGTGACCAGCCTCCAATATATGCACCATAATTTGTGATTTGAAGCCAGATTACAACCCTGAAAAACCTGCTTTTATAAACAGGGAATTAATAAAGGTGAAGAAACAAGCAGGAAGTTCTGATATGCCAGTAGTTCTTCTGAATACGAGGTAGCTACAGTCTTTATTTATTTTTTATTTTTTTATTTATTGCTTGATTAATTAAAATCTTAGCAGTCTGTACAATAAACAGATAATTAGCACTGTTTCGTATTCCCTTAAAAGCTAAGACTCTGTATTCTAAAAACTAGAATTTGACTAGTTAAAATTACATGTACTAAAATTATGTTACACTTCATTAGTTCAGACAGAGTCTATATGCAAATCTAAGTGTTAAAAGCCAAGACACTATATTCTAAAATTGTGTTAAACTTCATTAGTTTGGGCAGAGTCTGTGTACAAGTCCTGAGCTTTCGTCTTCTCCTGGGTCCATGGGTCTTAGTTGGGATCATAGGTAAGCACCTGGCAGGGAACCTCAGGCGCAGTTGGATATACCCGAGTTTCTTCGCCTAGTTTTGCTTGTGCTTCTTCCATAAAACGGACAAAGCTGCAGAGTAGCCTGACGCTGGCCCCTTCGAAACACCCCTTCTCTGCCTGTCTGCAGGACCGAATATGCAGTGCGTTTATATGTGGTTTTAACAGTTCTCTCCTCTCCAGGTCGAGAGCCTTACAGATACGCAGGAGGTGCAACACATCTTCCTTGGTTTCTCCACATAGTCTGCAGAGGGTGGTTATTGGTGGTCTTTTCCAAGGGTGCATATGAGTTTGGGCAGGTAGAATCCCCATCCTCATTGCCAAAAAGCGTTCCTTCAATGTTCTAGAGAAGCTGGTGCCTAGGTACGATTGTGGTGAACATTTTGAGTAGCTTTGAATTACGAACCAGCTGTGTGCCCTCTTGTTTAGGTCTGCTCGATCTTTTTGAATAGAGACGAGGTTTATTGACTTGTTAACTAGGGTTTTCACGTTATTGTAAGGGAGACCAGATTCCCAGATGTTCTGAAGGGCTAACTCGCTGATCCCTAGTTGAAGCCAGTAGTTCTTCTGAATACGAGGTAGCTACAGTCAGTTTAACAACTTCATCATTGTAAGTGCTCTTCTAGAAAGTAAATATAAAAAACAAAAACAGACCCCATTTTCATCACTATTTAATGGAAATCTCCTGGGAGATGGGAATGAAATACATTGGTAACTAGTTAAATATAATTTTCTCATTCTAGACATCTCAACAGCATTTTTAACTGTATTATCTACCATGGCCAGTGAAGTTCTGCAAGTGAGATGAGAACCCATCTGCATAAATTTGTGAAAGAAAGCCAAAATCCTGTACTGAAGCAGTACACATGGGTTGTCAGTGTTCTGACTGTGACATGGAAATGTGTGGTCGATGTATCACATGGTTATTTCCTTTGTCAACAAAGCAGTTAAGAGACACATTATGAATGCTCTGTGAAAAATGCCCTACCCACTAAAAAACTGAAGGCTTGTGCATCTTGTCACCAAGGTAGCCAGAGAATGAAAATTCCCCCCAGTGTTTGCCAAAGTTCTGATGGCACAAAGCAAGCAAAGAAAGTGAGCCCAGCCATCCTTAAAAGATCGCCCATGTCACTTTCATTTAAGCATCTATCTGCTCATTCATTCACCTTTCCATCCACCCACTGAGATCCAGCATTTCACCTTTAGATTCTGTCATCCATTCATTCTTCCTTAAATCATTGATTCACTTATACCCCTTCCATCCATTGACATCTCCATCCATCCCTTAATTTAAACATCCATCATCAATACATGCATCCATACATGTGCCCGTCCGTGACCCGACCGCGACCAGCGCCAGGGACCCTGGTCCACCTACCATCCACCGCTACAATGCAGTGGCTCTTCTCGCACTTAACCCAGGAAGGAACAACAAATGCTAGCAGTCCACACCGAGCACCACCAATGAACAGTTCTCCTGTCGTCACTGTCATCAGACCTTCCCCACCGTCTGCACCCCCACGGTCACCATCCCCGCACTGAACACCAACACCACCAAAGCGCTAAGCTGCCTCCTTCTCAACGTGCGCTTCCTGCACAGACACGCCGTAGAAATCTGACACCTCCTCAACCCCCTCTTACCAGATGTTGCCTTCTTTACAGAAACTTGGACCAATGCCTCCTCCGCCCCGACATCGCTACCTCCATCCCTAATGGATACAAGGTCCAGAGGAAGGACGCCCCAACCACCTAGGAGGATGAATTGTTATCGCACACAAGAGATCCATCCGACCCTTCACTTCCACCATGAGTGACTCCTTCTCCACCACCGAACACCTTCACTTCCAGATACATACCATTCCTAGAACCACACTTCGCGGCACCCTCACCTACAGATCCCCCGGACTCCACGCTTCGTTCGTCACTACCATGGCGGACCTCATCGCACCCCACGCAATCGCCTCCATGGACTACATACTCAACGGAGACCTGAATTTCCACCTTGACAACCCCAGCGACCCCAACTCCACCACCCACCTGGACAACCTCACCAACATCAGACTGAAACAGCTCGTCGCCAAGCCCACCTAAAATGCAGGGCACACCCTCGACCCCATCTTTGCAGGAGGTAACAACGTCCATATCAGCCACACTACACAACCTCCATGGACGAACCACCACTGGCTGCACTTCATCATCAACAAACCCACGCCGCCAAAACCTGCACAGCGCCCCTCACGAAGGAACTGGAGCAAAGTCACTGAGGAGCAACTCAATACCACCCTCAACCACGATGCCCCCACCACCTCGACCGACCCCAACCTCACAGCCAAAGAACTCCACAGATGTCTCTCCAACTGCGCAGACGAGCTCGCACCCCATCGCAATCCTGACAAATAATGCCTCAGGAAAGCCACCGGGTTCAACCCCAACCCACAAGAATCCAGACGCACCTGCAGACGTCTCGAGAAGTACTGGAAAATGTCAGAAGATCACACCACCTACAAGAACGCCATGACAGAATACCACCAACGCATCAGATCCACCAAAAGGACCTACATCCAAAGCAAGATCCTCGCCAACTTCAGCAACTCCAAGGAACTCTTGAGTGTCATCCAGGAATTCACCAAGCCCCCAAGAAAAACCACGGACATCACCTCTTCCCAGGACCTCAGCAAAAAGCTTGGATCTTACCTCCATCTGAAAATCAAGAACCTCTACGACAACTTCAACGACCAGACACTTGACTCCGAAACCGCTCCTTCCCCCAGCAATGCCAGCCATCCCACCATCTCCTCCTGGACCCCAGTCACCACCGAAGACACCACCGCTATCATGAAATGCATCCACTCAGGGGTCCCCACTGACACCTGCCCACCGCACATCTTCCACAGAGTCGCCACCCTCAAGACTGGCATCTTTCCAGATGACTGGATATGAGCAGAAGTCAGACCCCTGCTCAAGAAGCCCTCAGCAGTCCCCACAGACCTCAAGAACTACAGACCCATCTCCCTCCTCCCCTTCGCGGTCAAAGTCACAGAGAAGACCATCAATGCACAACTAACAAAATTCAATGAAGAAAACTCCATCCTTGACCCCTCCCAGTCTGGGTTCTGCATCAACCACAGCACCGAGACCGCTCTACTCGCCGCCACAGACAACATCCGCACCCTCCTCGACCAAGGACAAACCCTGATCCTACTCGACCTCTACTCTGGGATCAACAAGTCTCTGTAACACAAGCCCCAGACCATAGAGAAAACCACAGCCAGACTCATCCTCGGCATCACTCGACACGAACACTCCACCCAACACTTGCGAGACCTCCGCTGGCCCCCCGTCGAGAAGAGTTACCTTACAGATGCTCACACACGCCTACAAATGCCTTTCCAACACTGAGCCCCAATACCTCAACGAGAGACTCACCTTACACGTACCCAAGAGAAACCTCGCCCTCGCCGAAATCCCACTCATCTGCAGAGCCAGAACAGGTGGAAGAGCCTTTTCCTAAATAGCGGCCAAGACCAGGAACGAGCTCCTGACCAACATAAAACGTGCCCCCTCCCTGAACATCTTCAGGAAAACACTCAAGACTTGGCTCTTCGAGAGCTGCATCCCCCCCCCCCCCCAGTGCCTTGAGACCCTCACTGGTGAGTAGCGCGCTTACAATTCCCTGATTGATTGATTGATACATACACCCATCCACTCATACATCCATCCATGCATACATACATCCTTTGACTTACCCAACCATTAATAAAGCCTAACATCCATCCACCCATGCACCATCTCGGATTTCCCCTTTACTCATCCATCTTTTCACCAGTCCATCCACCTATCCATTCACTTATCGTTTTAACCACTCGACCATCTACTCTCTCATTCGTTCCCCCACTCATTCATTAACCCTTCCCATCATCCTGTCTACCTTTATTTTACGCTTCTTTCAGTTGAATATTCCTTCCATCTTTCCCATTTTCTATTTACTGTCTTTCATTCTTGCTTGCCCCCTCTTGCTCTCCTTTGAACCTGGTGTTCCTTTATAGAGTCCATTTTGAGCTTTTGTCTGCTGTGACCCA
The DNA here is from genome assembly GCF_964263255.1 of Lissotriton vulgaris. Lineage (NCBI taxonomy): Eukaryota > Metazoa > Chordata > Amphibia > Caudata > Salamandridae > Lissotriton > Lissotriton vulgaris. Next base: position 180,070,746 of record NC_141700.1, read on the forward strand.
TAGAGAACTACATCCCTACTTTAGCTGCTAAAGCGAGAGTTCACGATCCCCCTCCTGGCAACAAAAATAGAGTAAATACTACACCAATTCCAAAAGGGAAGTAATATCCAAGTCTTCCTAGGGACAATGTAATTGAAAAACATAGGCCCAGATTTAGTATGAGTTTGCGTCACTTTTGTGGTGCAGGTGCAGCCTTGATACAAAATCCATTTAGGCATTTACTAAGCCAAGCAAAATCAACGTGCGTGGCTTTGCATAGTTTAGTAAATGCAAAGAAACTCAGTGCATAGCTCTGCCTTGCGTTACTGTCTGGTAGGGGTTACATGGGTGGCTCATGGGCGTTCCCGTTCAGACACCCATGTTCTCTGATGTAAACTTTGATTTACAAAGACTTGTAAACCTGGATTTGCACAAAAATGGTGCACCTACATGACAGAGGCTTAACGAGGAGAAATATCTTTATGTCTCTTTGTTACTTCCTCTTTCCATGCATGTTGCATTCCGCATCACATATAGAAAGAGGGAATTGCCAATTAAGATTGATTTGCTGCAGAAGGTGTCGCTTCTAGCAGAAAAAACACTCCTTCCTGTAACACAGGCACCCTGGTTAATGCCAGGCCTAAATATCACGTCATGTTAGCACTGTTTGTGACTGACACAAGAAGAGAATTTTAAGAAACGAAACTGTTTAGGAAGGGTTGCAGAAGAATTTCATTCAATGAAATTCCGCAAGAGGTGGAGGCTCATGTGCAGAAGTTCAAGAAACAATGTATTACAGTGGAACATAAGGGCCTGATTCACAAAGGTAAGCTTACACCTTTGTGTAAGTTTACCAGTGTTTGAATTCACAGAGGTATTTTATTAGTAGTATCTTTACGACTGTCGAGCCTCCTGTCTTTTTATGTGTGGAGACTCTGCAGTCGTAAAGCTACAACTAGTAAAATACTTTCATGAATAGCAAACTTTCGTAAATTTACAAGGAAGTGTACGTTTACCTTAGTGAACCAGGTTCTACGTTTGGACCCCAAAGCCATAATATGACTTGTAGCCTCAGCAATAACAAAAATGCACATGCACTAGCTATGTGGAATTTCAAGGTCCATTTTTGAAACGCTAGTAAAAGGGCTTTTCGCTTCGCAAGCCCTAAAAAGGTCTGTTGTACAATAAATAAATGCATGAAAGCCTGGGGTGATATGCAGTATCGAAAAAAAACACAAAACAGATATATTAAAAAAGTGTGGGTATCTTTGTCTTTGAATCAATGCATGTTTCTCTGTTAATCATTTCAGTTTACCAATTGTGGATTTATTTTGTTTAAATAGCGGTATATTCTACAAGTAAGCCTCAAAAGAAATTGCTATGGTTAACATACATTTTTAAGATACGGCACCAAACACAATTTGCTTCAACACCTGTTACAGAAGAGCATACAATGTGTTAACAACAATATTATGCTCTTCAATATGTTGCTTTTACTTTATATACTATAATAAGCTGTATTAGACCACTACTGAACTCATATCGTGGATTAATTAGACGTGTCATAATGTATCATTGTAATGGATATTCCCTGTCCTCATAATAAGAACAGTGACATTTCTGACCATTCATCTTTTATTGTAATGCTTACAAGTATTAATTATGTTAATGACAAGGCAAAACCTCATATATTTAATTAGGGCTTACCAAGTAGCCACCAGGAGCTTGCTGGACAATTTTTCATTGTCTGGCTGATGGCTGACATTCCGGCTAAGTACAAAGCCTGTGTGAACACGGACACGAATGCTGGGACGTTGAATAATATGTCCAGCATCTATGGGAACGCCGTCTGCACTTGTTCCTGAAGTGGTATTGCAGCCCACTCTTAGCAGCTATACATCCTTACTTTAAACGCACTGCACAATGGAAAAAAATAAGATGTCAATAAACGGTGGGGCATATGGGAAGCTAGGAATGAACTGCAATATCTCCCTGTAATTCCCTTCTCTTGTAGAGTTATGAAAAATCGATGGCTGTCTGAATATATTATTGCACTGCAGCACGGGGCGCATGCACGAGCAAGGCTCTCTCTCTTCAGATCGCTGCCCAAGCTGTGTGACCTTGTGCAAATTTAACATTGCGTGACATGGCACTCCTGTGGCACTTTGTAGTCCGCCTTAAATAGGAAGCTTGCTCTGCCGTCCCACTGCCTGATAAACAGATCCAAATCGTCCACAGAATATTTTAGTTTATTAACCAGAAAATGAATTTCTAAACCCCTGAAAATATATTGCACTCTGTGCTTAATTCGCCGTGAGTGCCCCATATGACAAATTCTCCTCAACTGCCGGTGTTTCGGGTTTTGACGCTCTGTGATGGAACTATATTTTGAAGATTTAAATAGTTTGTTTACTTAAAGTCTCCCTCTACCGAAATGGAAGATGAGGCACAGCAAAAAGGTGAATGAGTTATGAATCATCGTTGTTTTATTGATCTGTGTCTAGAAGCAATTAATGGCCTGATGTAGAAAACAATATCAAGTTGCTAGCCAGTCGGGAGCTGGTTAATGACCCTGAAGTAGGGTATGTGTGTGATCTACAAAGAATCACTATTGGTGCAGTTCTTAAACTGGCACACCACTCTGAATATTTATCAATTTGTTATTTTTTGAGACAGAAAATGCGGAATTGTTAAATGTGACTACCAAGTGGTGTATATCTATTTCGATGCACACAGCATTTGCATTTTGGAAATTAATTAAAATACAAGATTTCCCCTTCGAAACGTGCCATCAATTAAAAGCAAAATGCACTGCGATCTTGCACAAGGGCTGGACTTTGTGTTATGTTATGGATATTTGTAAAGCACATAACTTATCTGAAGAATGTAAAGCCACAGAAAAGAAGGAGTGGCGTTGGCAGAACCAGGGCCGAGACTAGGTGAAGGGCCATGTCTTCAATTGCTTGCCAATTTCAAAAACTGAGGAAATGGCTCTAATGAGCAGGGGAATGTCCCTCCAGGCTTTGGGAGTTTTGTGAGCATAGGCTTAGCTGCTGTATCTGGTTCCCCATATGTGCGGGTGTGTGTAAGTAGGAATTTGGCTGAGCGGAGGTGTGAGTAGGTATGTGGACGTTAATGCGATTGTTGAGGTAGATAGGGCTAATATTGTGCAGGCTGTGTATTTGTGTGTGAGGAATTTGAACAGGGCCCATTTGTGGAGTGGTAGCTAGTGGAGGTGTTTCAGGCACAGGTGATGTGGGTGTGTAGGGAAAGTCTGAGTGTGAGTCTGTATGGTCTAATGTCTTCTGGTAAGTTTTGCATTGATTTCTACACAGAGTGTGTTGCCATAGTCTAACTTCCTAGTGAGGAGGGTGTGAGTGATGGTTCAGTGGTTGTTGGGACGAGGCCCCGTGAAAATCTTCTTGAGCATCTTGAGTGTTTGGAAGCAGAAAGCAAAGACTGCCTTTACTTGGTCTATCATAGCAAGCTGGTTGTCGTCTATTATTCTGAGGTTCTTCGCCTGGGTGGTTGGGTTGGGTGTGGGTCTGAGATGAGCAGGCCCCCAAGTGGAGTCTCATTGCATGGTGTCTTTAATGATGATGACTACTGCAGGCGGAGAAGTCAGTTCCAATAGTCGATGTTTGGCCAGAGAAGGAGAGGAGGAGCAGGGTGTCATCTGCATAGGGTATAATGTTGATTCCATGGTGAGTAGAGCCATGTAGGTATTGAACTGTGTTAAACTGAGCAAGTTTTTTTGCAACTCCAGAGATGGGTTAGGCTGTGGCCAACTTAAAAGGAATATGGCAGACCGACTGGGTGCAATATGTGTGGGAAGAACAGATCCAGCTGAGAGGTGGTTCCTGAATGTCAGCATCATGTATTCTATTCTATTCTATTCTATTCTATTCTATTCTATTCTATTCTATTCTAGGATTAGGAAGGGCCTCCCAAAACTAGACCTAGTTTAGGACCCAAACTCAACCAGATTAGACAAGCAGACAAGTTTTATGCTACGTTCTAAAACTCAGTTCATCTTCCATCCCCTCACAAGAAGAGCAGTCCATAACTTAGAAACAAGATAAATGAAAAAACACCAGCACTTCTGACTTCCGAACCATCGGGGCCACCACCAGATGTAAAGCTGAGGATCTCACGGTTCGGGTGATGCTTCGGTATCTTTAATAGCAGACAGACTGCTGCATTTTGCCCCACCTGCATTCTCCTTAGACATAGTTTGGGCATCCTAAATAAAGAGAATTACAATAACTACAAAGCAATAGAGCACAGGCCTGGACCACGGTCCTCAGTGAGGAAATAGGTAAAAAAAAGAAGCTCTGTCTTAGTATTCTCAGAATGCCATTGTAGCTAGCCGCTAATTTCTGTACCTGAGTCTCAAAGGTAACTTTATTGTCCAGCCAGATGCCTTGGTTTTTTACCACAGCTTATGCCAAAGGATGGCTGCCTAGGCAACCAGACCGCACACCATGGACAAGCATTTAAAGTCATTGCCGACCACCCTCACTTCGGTTTTGTTTCCATTGAGTTTCAGGCAACAGGCTGCCATCCAGTCTGCTACCTCCTATATGTATATTGTTACATACACATTAAAAATTAAAAACAAAACTCCAAAAAATTAAAAATATTTTCAATGTAATTGTACATGAAAAAAAAACAATATATAAAAATACGTTTTACTAAAAATATCTTAACAATTACATAAATATATATATATATAAAATATAAAATTAAATACACAAACACAATAATATTATATATTTAGGCAATACTTTAAAAAAAATCAACTCTATAAATAATAAATACACTATTTCCACTATAATGCATACAAAAGTAGAGAAAGTGTTAAACTCAAGAGGGCTTAAATTAACTATTCCCCCCGACAGTTGGTGCAACAGTAGGGAAAGCGGTGGACCCAGGAGGGGTAAAAGTTGCTATTCCCTCTCCAGTTTGGGCAACAGAAGGGAAAGCGTTGGACTCAGGAGGGGTAAACTTTACTATTCCCACTCCAGTCTGTGCAACAGTAGGGAAAGTATTGGACTCAGGAGGGTTAAAATATACTATTCCCACTCCAGTCTGTGCAACAGTAGGGAAAGGTTTGGACTCAGGAGGGGTTACATTTATTATTTCCACTCCAGTCAGTGTAACAGTAAAGAGAGAGTAGTTCACTTCAAACCAATAACATATTTTAACAAGTCTATTAAATAACAAATAAATAAAAATATTCAAATTTAGAAATTACATGTCTAAATCTTAACAACACGTAAACAAATTACATAATTATTACAATGTTTAATAATTATTATCAATTAAAACAAATAATATTAATTTAATTAAATATCACAATAATAGCAAACAAATAAAATGTAATTGAAATTAAAAACCATAACACAGTTGACATGTAACTTAATAAATAACAGTTTTTAATAACTGAATAAATAATGTTACATTTATTATTACTTAAATAACTTCCCACCCTATTTCTTAACAAACAAGACAGCACACACCTAAAACATAACTGAACAAATATGATAATTTCACAATGTACATAATTAAAAATGAAATATTAACAAGTTAATAATTATCAATAAACAATTTCTTAATTACCTTCCCACCCTGTACCCCTAAAAACCCGACAACCCACACCTAAAATAAATCTAACAAATTATAATAATTATACAATTAACCAAATTAGTTATGAATTAAACAATTAATTCTATTTAACCCCTTCGATGCTGATGACGAGCTCAGCTCGTCATCAGCCACGGTGGTCGTGTGCGGATGACGAGCTTAGCCTGATGACGAGCTTAGCTCGTCATCTAACGCGGCTTTTAGAAAAAAGCCGCGTAGCAGAAAAATAACCGCCGCAGCGATGCGGTTAACTAATTAATAAATAATTATATTTAATTAACTTTCCACCCTTTACCCCTTCAATCCCAACAGCCCGCACCCGATATATACCTTGAAAAATATCCTAATTAACACTTTACATGATTAATTATCAATTAAGTAATTATTATTGATTACTATTAATTATTATCTATCATTGATTACCTCCCCACATTTTAACCCCGCAAACCTCAAAACCCACACCAAAAATATAAATTAAAATTAAATGCATTGAACAACTTGGATAATTAATTCGCAATTAAATATTTACTGATAATGACAAAATAATTATGAATGAATTATAATTAATTTATTTCTCACCCTACACTCCTATAAAGCCCACAACCCAAACCCACTATTTAACTTAAAAAATAAGGGTACGGTTAGGATGACGGGCATACTTATGTCCGCCCGTCATCCTATCGGAAACGGGACCGACTGACTAGCCGTCGGCCGTTTTACCATAGGTATTATGATGCGACTGCCTGCAATGTATTCTTTGCATTGTGGCGGGTGCTGCTGGCTACAGCACTTGCCGCAGTGCAAAGAATACACCCTGTACATATCCCTGCGCTGCGTGGCAGGCACCCTTTTTCTGCATTCCACATGGTGCAGGGATATGTAGGGGGGCACCATAGGTGCCTCCCAAAAACAAAACTGAGGCCCAGTGGGGCAAGGGGGGCCCACTACAGGTTCCAAATATCTCTTTATGCTTGCCTTTTCATAGCGGGCTCACCACCATGAAAGGGCCGGGGAGAAAAGGAACATCATTATGTCTACAGCGGTGCCTGGCAGGCATCGCACCCATTGTAGGCATTACTCTGCCTCTGCCGTACCGGCTTGCTCAAAGAGCCCGTCAGAAGGGTGGCGGTTGGTCTTGTCGACCACCAACAAACCGCCCGCATCCTAATGTGGCGGGCGGGAAACTTGCTTAGAATGGCGGTGAGACTGCCTCCCACAGTCCGTCGGTGGCAGTCTCACCACCATTTTAATCAGCCCCTACATTATTTACACAGTTTACATAATTATCAATTAAATATTTAATATTAATTCGTAATGAATTATATTAAATTTACTTCCCTCCCAGTACCCCTACAAACCCCACAACCCACTACGACACTAAATATTACAATGAAAATAAATGTAAATTCAACAAAAAATGTAGAAACTATATTAAAAAACATTTACAATAATTATACAAACAATTCATAACATATACAATTAACCCCTTCTATGCTCATGACGGAGCCGCTCCGTCATGAGCCTCGGTTGAGCTGTGCTCATGACGGAGCGGTTCCGTCATGGCCCGCTCGGCGCGCCTGTGCGGCGCGAATTCCGCGCCTGCGCTGGACATTCCATTGAGCGGGCAGGGCCATGACGGAACCGCTCCGTCATGAGCACAGCTCAACCGCGGCTCGTGACGGAGCGGCTCCATCACGAGCATGCGAGTGCCGCTCGGCCCCCCGCCCCCTTAGCGCTGCGGCGGAATTCTCGCCGCCGCGAAGGGGTTAAAACATACCCTAAAATACATAAAAAACTATACTTTTAACAATAATATTTCTGAAAACTATATTACCAGCATAGATATTTTTAACATCGATTTTAATATCATGGATATTTTTATAAACAATATTAACAATGTATATTTATTTACATCAACATTACTTACCTCAGTAAATAGATATTCTTGTCAACGGTATTCCTGCATCACGTTATTAGTGTATCACAATATTAAAAACTTGATATTTTTGCATCTCGATATTTTTTACTCAATATTTTGTCTGAATCCCCATGATCTTCTACATTACTTTCACCAGAAAGGGTAGTGGTCTGATAACTGGCTAGTGTTTTATGGTTTGATGTGACTTTCTTTAGAAGATTTAGAAATGTGGTGTGTTGCTAGGCATCCAGGAAGGTTGCTCTGTTAATCAAGTTGCTAAGTAATTACATGATGAATAAAGGGGTCTTATGGTGCTCAAGAGTTTGTGGTGAACAAAATCACCGCAGTTTATAGAATGTTAATGGTGTGCCAAGTGGTCAGGGTTGTCCTCTGGGCATATGCTGTAGTGAGGAGGATTTGGATTCTTGGAGTGCAACAGAGGATAAAGAGGAGGAGAGTAAGGATTTTCAGATAGAGGGTGACAGCAAATAGGTGTGGAGGTTTAAGCTAGGTGCAAGATAACCAAAGAGGTAATTCTAAGTTTAGTTAATGATTTGGACCCTGTAATAAGCAGGCCTACACACAGCTGTGATGCTATTCCCAAACACATTCAGGTTTTGTGGAGCTTATACCTTTTATCTTCTGGAAGTTGTCAATGCACTGTTGCAGTACGGATATGGTAGAGTGCCTTATGCAGGAGTTTTCTAATGTTTTCCTGATGGAATGTTGGCTAGTATATAGTCACACATTGAATTTTCAAGTACCCCTGCTGAAGGTAAAAGCTACATAAATCCAATTATTTCAAGTAACACATTTCCCCCAGGTGATTGGGTATGTAGACGGTACATATGTTGTAAGTTGTCCACCTTTTGAAACAGATTATGTGTATCACAATAGAAAGGACCAACATTCTTTAAATATACAAGTATATAATGCCACATGTATGATTATAGACATAGCTGCTGAAAACCTGGGAGCAATCGTAATTCTACATCTTTAGACACAAAGGACTATATGAGAGGCTAGCAAGAGGAGAGCTCCGAAATGGACAATTGTTAGATAAAAACATTTCTGTATTTCATAAATTCCAAAACAACTTGGTTGATTTTCAGATGATAGTACAGATGCATTAAGAGTATCAGTCATGAGTCCATACTTTCATTCCCGAACCCTCTTGGCAATAGAGATATAATGCCGCTTGTAGGGAAACAAGGAGCATTATTGCTTGAACACTTGGTTTACTTGAAGGCAGATTCCGATGTCTGCACAAAAGTGTGGGTGCCGTTGAATATGATCCAGGATGTGCTGCTAAATAATAGTCACTTGTGATATGCTGCATAATCTAGCAATCTGTAAGAGACTCCCAATTGATGATTCTTAAGATGATGATATAGGAAATCCCCTTCTTTTGCCATCTCCTGGACCTGAGGCCACAAGGGCTGCAGAGGGACACTGGCATATAGGTGATGTCACAAATAAGTACTTTTAATGGTACATATCACAGAAATCTCTAAATAGGTACCAAACAAAGGTTCTAATTACGAGTCTGGTGGTCCTCAGGCCTCCAGACATGTGGTGGCGGGCAGTGGCAGTCTTGCGACTGCCACATTATGACTCCAGTGGTCGTGCCAGCATGGGACCTCTGACTCTGCCAGGGAACCGCCCTTCCCTGGCAGCTGCGCAGGAGTCAAGCGGCATCTATATGCTTGGTGGGACTGCAGCTGTCCTGCCAAGTGCATTACGACTTTCATCTCTGCCACTGATTTCATGGAGGTCTTTCCTCCATGAAAACAGTGGTGGAGATGAAAGAACGGGTGCCTTACGCCTTGCAGATGCACATAGGGGTGTACAACATGTGCCCCCCTGTGTTCATGCACAGTAGTTCCAGCACAGCATGGACTTTCTAGTCCATGCAGTGCTGCAACTTCTTTTAACATCCTAATTGCGGTGCCTATTTATAGGCATTGACGTGGGAACGGCAAAGGAATCACCCACCAATGACAAAAAAAGTTATCATTTGACAGGCGGTTCTCACAGGGGTTTGGTGGTGCTGCGGCGTGGCGGTCCTGCTTCAGCACTGTCAAACTCGTACTAAGCCCCTAAGTTTTTTGAGTACTAAACCCATCTCACAGGTTAACTCGAAGATGAAGAACATATACATTATGAACATATTATCCTGAAATGGAGATGTTATTTAAGTGGAAATAAAACAGTTTTTCCTTTCTTTTCTTTAAAACAATGTTTTTGTATACTTTTTATATTTACACTTTTGCCATCCAGTAATCGGTCTTTGAGTTGAACGCTATGTGGCCCATCCTTGCCCTTCTCAAATCTGGCTTATAGTTCTCCTTGATGGAGCTGGTTAATAAATGGAAATACTGCTCACCCTTCAGCCAACCTCTCTTTCCCTTATTCCTACATTAGTAGTTTGTATTTTCTCAAAGGTGTTTGGTGGCGGCTGTTCATGTGTCTGTCTGTATGCCTATGTGATGCAGAGTCTTCATCTATTTGTGTGGCAAGATTCTTTATAGCCATAGTTAACCCTTAAAATCCTGATCTAATTTCTTCATTACCTTCAAAAATGGTTCTATCTAATTTTCTAACCCATTAATTCAGATGTAGCCCTGTGCGCTTTCTTTGAATTATGAACCCGGAATATTCCAATGAATTGAGCAGGAGCAGAAGAGCTTTTCCGGACTCATCACATTCTGGACCATACAGAAGACATTTTTTTATATTTCTTTATTGGTTTTCAACAAACAAAATATTAGTGCTGGTCCACACGCACTCTTCTGTAACACAAGTGTTGGTTACATAGGTTCACCACATCCTCTATTTTGCTACATATTAATGCATTCCATATCGCCACCCGCCCCTGTCCTCCTGTGATTTGCTTGGAAACTTTAAATGTCCTTTCCCTTCAGCATATTGATGAATCTAAAATTGTGTTGGTGGCAGGGAGCAGTTCGTAGGTAGAGTTGAGCTGCAGCTACTTAGTCTGTATCGAGCGAGTGTTTGAGCTGATCCCTTACCATTGGCCTCCTCTTCTATCAGTTTTCTTATATACACTATCTCTGCTCGTTAAGTGAGGGTTAGCCCTGTCGTGCATGGTTAAGGTGGTCTCATGAAATTATTTGCCTCCAATATAGTGATGTAGCCATTCCAACAAATGTCCACTTCCTTTCATCTTGGGAGGGCGGGGTGACGCAGGGGGCAGAGCGAAGCGACGAATATTGAAGTATGTGACTTTTACAACTTCCTCTGGGCAGGCAGCCTTCCAGTGAATTTACACAAATTAAGCATTGCATAGTTCAGATTTAAAAAATACGTGGACTTACTAAACGATAAGAGGAAAGAACTTTAAAGAAAGCGACGGTTGATTGAAGGCGCTGGCAGCGTCCTGTTGCCCATCAAGGCTTCTCGAGTGACATTTGTAGTCGATTTTGGTGGAAAGGGCTACTGTATTATTAACCGAGACCCGATTATCATGTTTCAGTATTTGGCTGCAGGAAGTCCTAAATGCATTTTTTTCTTACCGTGCGAGGCGCAGCGCTTTTATTTGAAATACATGTTTAAATTTCCATCAAAAACATACTTTAAAGTTGCTCTGTGTGCACATAAATCTTTTGGCTGCAAATCTCAAAGGAAACGTGCTGCTGCAGCATTTGAAATGTTTTTAAACATCCCTACGTTCCGTTAGTCACTGGTTTAAATTAAGCACCAGAGTGCACGTGATGCCTTAATAAAATAGTTGCCAAACCTCCATTATCAAACATACCATATGCGATGTGCACCGCACAGAATACTTGCAACAAATGTTTCTTTTGCCTCAAATTGTGAAGCCCTCTGATATCCTTCAGGATCAAGTTTGCGCTATATAAAACTTTATAAATAAAGATAAATACTGAGGTATTTGGTTGCTTCCCACCTCTCTGTCGAGTCTGGGTCATGGCTCTAGCCCATTTGTGCAGATCTCACAGCCAGCTTTCTATGTCTGGTGCTTGCTGGCTTTTCAAGCCATAGTTATATGTCTCATGAAATAGGAGAAAGACTAGGTCAATAAACATGCTTGAGTATTTGTCCATCTTTGCTCTCAGCATCAAGCCAGGCAAGCACAGTTCTGGGGTGCCGGGTAGATTTGGTCTACCAGGTCGGATTCTATTTCCATCCATGACTCCCATGTCTAGTGCAACCCCGAGCTTGCCCAGACAATATGGTAAATTCTGGCATTTGGTTGCCCAGATCTCGGACACTCAGTAGATGCACCCTCATACATGTGCTGTATGTCTGTTCAATGGAGATAAACTTAGTAAGTCTTCTAGCTGGTACTATCTCCAACAGCAATTTCTCAAGGAAAAGTTCCAGATTTGAACATTCAGCTCGTTACGGCATTCCCAGTAGACACATATTATTGTGCCTAGACATGCCTTCAGCGTCCTCCACTTGTCTCTGTAGTTCCCTTACTTCTTTCATATCCTGTAATTGGGTTCCCATCTCTTTCATAGTGGGATGCATTGAGGTAATCACCAACTCTGTGTCATCCACCAGGTCCACCAGTTTCTTATGGTTGGCTTGTAGCTAATTTACCTCTATGGTGACTGAGCCAATATTTGTTTCCAGTGCCATTTTAGTGCCTTGTATCGCTTGGAGGACCTGCTAAAACTGTACTGTGTCTTTATCTAGAGTAGACTCTAATTGGTGCAGAGAGTTGTTCCAAGTTGGCTGGGTCATCAGCATCCCTACTATACCTCTCGAAGGAGTAGGTTGAGGCTTGGGCCCCTTGAGTTTGGCCATCATGGAGGAGAGTTGGTTGTGGCAGGGTATTGCTGTGCTCTGACCTGTTACACTCTCTTCTGCAGTACTGAGTGGGGTTCACCAGACAGGGCATCCGTCTCCAATTTGCTATATCCTATGGGGGGGGTTGATGGAGCAGGCTCTTTTCTAAGTATGTTGCAGCCACTGCTCTCTCGCACCCGGCTCCCTAACCTTATTTGAGCTTGTCGAGTTATTGCCCCCATGGAAAGACAGGCTAACCTCCTGCGCTCACCCGGTACCCCACGGGGTTTGCGCCTGTTTGCCTCAAAAAAGTATGTCTGTCAGGAGTGGGGTCTAATAGGGTCCTGCAGCATCTATGCAGGGTGGACACTCCTGTATTCCCTGGATCTCCTCACTTTACTGTAGTGCTGTGTGGCTCTAGCACACTGGCAGGGAGGCGACTCAGTCCGCATTATATTTTCAATGCCTGCCTTGGTTCCAACCAGATTCTAGGCCCAGACATCGGGTAGTTGGGTCTCCGCTGGTAGCGAGGGCCATTCATCTCATACATCATTCATCTCAGCATCAATTCTGCCATTGATAAAAAAAAACAAATCTGGATCCTAGTGATCCTAATAGTTACAGACCCATCTCCCGACTTCCATTACTGGTGAAAATAATGGAGAAGGATATTAATATGCAACTTAGTTCATTTTTTAAGAACAACAATGCGCTGGATCCCTCTCAGAATGGGTTCCACGCAGACATAGCACAGAGCTACCACTGATTAAAGCCATGGAGGAGGTTCAAGAGGCTGTGGACCAGGGAGGTTCAGCGATCCTGATCATGCTGGATCTGTCAGCAGCCTTCCATACGGTCCACCACGATGTGTTGATGGGCCGGTTATTGAGGGGGGTTCCAGGGCAAGGCCTGGAACCTATTGAAATCCTTCTTGGCTAACAGATCATAAACAGTGGATCTGGGGAGGGACAGGTCAGAGGCTTTCTCCCTTCCTTGTGGGATGCCACAGGGGTCTTCCCTCAGTCCCACACTTTTTAATATTTATGTGAGCCCACTGGCTGCACTTATAAGATCCTTTGGGCTGCAATTAACATCTTATGCAGAAAACCCACAAGTGGTGCTGTCCCTTCAGCGAGGCAAAGAAGCCCAAACAGCCTCAAGGTGTCACGACTGTATGAAAGCGGTTACTAGCTGGATGTCTGCAAATTGTCTGAAGCTCAATGCAGGCAAAACAGAGGTGATTATCTGTGGAACAACTCCAACCTCTGGTCACCAGATTGGTGGCCTAAGGAAATGGGCAATCCCCCATCCCCTACGCTGAAGGCCAAAAACCTGGGAGTGATTATGGACAACACACTGACTTTTGGGGACCAGGTCAGTAGGGTGGTCTCGACAAGTTTTTTCCTACTTAGAACCCAGAGGAAAATACATTTTTTCCTATCAGATGAAAGTTTCAGGACCGCTGTCTCAGCCCTCATTCAGTCCTGTCTGGACAATGTAACAGATTGTATTTGAATATTCAAAAGAAACATCTGAATAGACTCCAGTTGGTGCAAAATGTGTCAGCAAGGCTGCTAACGGGCACACCAAGGTTCGTATTGGTTAGAAATGGCCTGCAACACATTCATTGGCTTCTAATAAAACAACGTGCCCAATTTAAAGCACTTGGTAGAGTTTTTAAGTCCCTGGTGGGCAGTGGCCCGGAATACCTAAGAAGGGGCCTTCAATGGTATGTACCTGGGAGAGTGATTGTTCCCAGAGCAAAAAAGATATGAAGTGATGAGGTGCACTCACTAAATTGTCCTATAATCAAAACATGTCATCAATTGACTAGATTCACGGTTTGGGGTGCTACATTACATACTTGTGTTGGCTAACAAAGTAATTAAATCGGAAAAGGATGCGGGCAGCAGTCTGCAAGCAATTTGCACTGTTCCTTGGGAAAACTATTTTCCACAAAAAATTAACAAAAGTAATCAATCTTTACTCAGTATAAACTCTTCACTGCAGAAAATCACAATTCTTCTTAGCAAAACAAATTCATCATTATTTCTAAATATGCAGTACATATTGTGTACATAAAATCGTGGGTACTGAATATCTATCTATCTAAATGAGAACATTTGTATGATTAAATGTTCGAAACAAAAAACAGCATTTTGTCATGAAAACCACTATTTTGAAAAAATCCTCGTGTTGATATGATTGTATAATTCATAGAGTCCGGAGCCCAATGCATTTTGGGAATTGAGTTTCCCTTTGTCAGGGGCGATTTCCTGAAAACATGAATGAAAATAAATTTGTATGTGTGAGTAAGAGAGTGAAACTTATTAGAAACAAGACACTACGAGGGGTACCGTTACTAGATGTTAGTAGGAATTTCACAAGCAAATGCATCGTAGAAGAAAGACAGGAATCGTGATATAGACATGTATAGAACACGAAAGAAGTAAGTCGTGAATAAAGAAGCCAATAAGTGTTACCATAAATGTGGATCTGAGTGCTGGTATCAAAAAATTCATGTGAAAGGTGTTCTTGTGTTTAAGAAAACCAAGTCCCATGTTACTAATAATGTGGAATACTGTACACCCTGTGTACCTGAACTCGATGCAGCAATATACAATCCTCTTATGATACTCTGGTTTCAAAATAGCCAATGCATATAGCGATGTGCTCCTGAAGAGAAATACGAACAAAGTATAAGTGACTACGAGTACATGTGTACAACTTATTTGCGAATGCATTACTATTGCCAAATGACTGTTTGACTGGAAATCAGAAGTTGACTAAACCCCAAATAAATTTGTTCTAGGTAAACTTTACAAAATAGAATGCTTACAACCTAGCTGGTTCCTTCTCGTCATGACTCTTCCATCATTATATAATTAGCCTATACAAATTACATACACCGACGCTATCCTATCAAAACCCAAAAAAGGTGATAATATTCTAGAGGCAGTGTCCAGACAACAAGATATTCTACGGCAAAATAGTATTACATAACTGGTATAATAATGGAATTAACATGTGATTAATATTAAGCTACTATTCAATATACATACCTGCTAAGTACTGTCATGCACGACTCGAGTACCCTGCATCCTTTTCCGATTTAATTACTGTGTTAGCCAACACAAGTACATAATGTAGCACCCCAAACCAAGAATCTAGTCAATTGATTACATGTTTTGATTATAGGACAATTTAGTGAGTGCACCTCATCACTTCATATCTTATTTTCACTATTGGCTCATTGAGGTCGCACCTTCTTATAAGGCAGACCACTGATAGTATATTGAATACATATGGCATCATTTGACACCATTACTCACATTACTGAAAATAGGACCACCACGTTGGCATATACAAATGAGGAGGATACGGACATTTACGCATTGATCGAAGAGATTAGACTCGTAGACACGCACGGGGGATCCACCATACAACAATTAAAACAATTGGAATACCTTACACGCAGGCAATTGAACCAACGACTTCATGCGAGTACACTAGTTCAATATCACCGAAACAAAAGGATTCCACGAGGGTTGAGAATAGCACTGCAACCAATGCTATTTAGTTTCCATTTAAATCCACAATTCATGGAAAAATGGTTTGCAATTCTCAATAAATGCTCTTTCGATCTGATATTATTAATTATTGATGAATTATCACGTACCATAAAAGACCTAGATGAAGAGATCTTTAATCTAAAGAGAGAACTGGAGAAGAGCATAGAACCGCAAACATGTACAGTAACACTTGATGAATTAAACCAAAAATTGGATCGTTATAATCGTGAACTACAGGAAGGCAAAATTAGGAAATATCATCGTGACACGATAGATAACAAATTGAATGAAGTTTATACTTGGGCGGAGATCTATGCCAAAAAAATATATACAGCACCCAAGACCAACACATCAAGTGAAGAGAGTATCGTCACAGATCAAGATGTTGCTTCCACTCGACAACCTGTTAGTAAGACAAAAACTGTACCATCTACACAGACAGTGGTTGGGCCAAAAACAGTGCTAGAACAGACAGCGTCTGCTTCCACAAGTCATCTTTTTTTGTCACAGGCACAGGATCCAGGACAACCGCCACCACCAATCAAGGACAGACCAACGGAAATAACAACCGCAAAACTAGGCGAGGACAAGGGAAGAACTCTCCGCAGTGGGAAAAGTGTAGTTTGATCCTCAACATTTCCTCAACGCCCCTAACGAAACAACAAACACCAACCTTTAATAAAGGTATGTCTTTTGTACCCACCAATGATACTAACGCTTTGGAAACTAATGTGGAACTGTATAAATTCATGCGTAAACTTCGTTTGAGACATTATTTCTCCAATGTTGCACAAGATATACTAGATAAAGAAGAGGATGCCATGAGCAAATTCAAACTGAAAAGTAAATATCAGCCACTTACCTCACATAAAATTGTAGATTTTTTCGAAGATACCGTAAAACGGGATTTGGCCAAAATCAGGTACAAAAGACAGAAAAATTCGAACTTCACAGAGCATGATAGGCGCACCATTCAATCTATGGTGCAGAATCAGAATTTGACACTGAAACACGCTGATAAGGGTGGTGCCCTGGTTATAATGGACACATCCTATTACAATCGGAAAGTGGATGAGCATGTAGAAGACACCAACACATACATAATTTTAGAAAAGGACCCCACGCCGATTTTACAAGGAATATTGAAGAATCTCCTTGCATCAACTGAGAATGCAGGGGTTATCACCACACAAATAAAATTGTTTCTAACCACACAAAATCCAAGAAGACCCAAGTTATATAGGACTCCTAAGATTCATAAACACCCCACAGATCCCCTGTTTCGCCCTATCCTTTCGGGCTGCAATTCTGTATTTGAACCACTGGGAGCATATCTTGATCATCACCTACAACGATTTGTTCAGTCATGGTGCACGTATATTAAGGACACTACGGATTTTCTTAATAAACTTGAAATCATGCAACAGTTTTTTGACAAAGAGTGGGTACTATGCACCATTGACGTTACAGCGTTATATACGTCAATTGCACATACAGAAGGAATGGAAGCCACTGAATGGGCATTATTACAACTGGACTTACCACATGAAACTTGTATTTTTTTGATGAATCTACTGCATTTTTGCTTAAACAACAGCTATTTCAAATGGCAAGACAGATTCTATGGACAACTATCAGGGACCAGTATGGGATTTTCGGGAGCTCCGGCTTACGCCAATATTTTTATGGCAAAATTTGAACATGAGTACATATTGACACAAAAAAATTGGTCTGAGGGTTTGGTGCAATATTGTCGATACATCAACAACATTTTTCTAATTTGGTCAAAGAAACAATGTCTATTGGCAAGTTTAATTCATCAACTGAATACAATAAATCCCAGAATACAGTTCACTTTTTCTATCAGCAAATCAGAATTGAATTTTTTGGATGTTCTAATCACTAAAAATACAACGCTTCATAAACTAACTACAGATATATTCACCAAGCCAACAGACAGGAACAGCACACTACTGTACACAAGCTTCCATCCCAGGAGTTTAATCACCAATCTCCCATATTCTCATTTCCTGAGAATAAAAAGGATATGTTCGCAAGAAGACACACTGACAAGACAACACAAGACCAGGTTTGAACAAAGGGGTATCCTCTGGGCATTCTTGAACAAAACATGGATAGATTGGCAATTATAGATTGAGGTACACTTCTGGCAACAGCATCCAAAAAACAATGCACAGCTTTCACGTTTGTATCAAAATTTTCTACATCCTCCAATCAAATCAAGAGTATCATTAACAAACAGTGGGATCTTTTACAAAATGAAAAGGAGTTCAATGGCATAAATGAAGACAAACCTATATTCGCCTACACACGTGGCAGAAAACCTTATGGATATAATCAGAACACCACCAAAATCTATGCAACAAGAAGTCTACAAAGGTAACACCAGATGTTAACAATTGCACACATTGCAATAATATAACACTAGGCAACACACTACTACATCCCATTACGGGTAAAAAAATTCCCCTCAAACATTCAGCAAACTGCGATACCATGCATATAGTGTACTGTTTAAAATGCCTGTGTGGCAAAGCCTACATTGGAAAAACAGAGCGAAAATGTATACCTAGATTATCAGAACATAAGAGTACAATACGTACACAAAACAGATCGACTTCAGTGGCCAATCACTGGCTGGAAGCACACCATAACATAGCACAGTTACGTGTGCAGATAGTGGAAGTAGTACCAAAAATTGTGGGACAGGACAATAGTTCAAGACTACTCCAAAGAGAAGCATACTGGATAGATCACTTGCAAACGTTAATGCCATATGGATTGAATGATAGGCTAGACCTCAGCTGTTTCTTGTAACCAAAAGTATCATTTTATCCCATAATGTATAAGATACTCAGGTATCCTTGATTCAAGGTGAACAGATAGGGACTTATATAATATGTAGAGGTACAGTGAAGATAATTCATGATCGAATAGAGGAGTCTTCTTACTACCTAATTTTATATTGTATCTAGCTTTTTGATTTCCATAGATTGTACATAACCCTGACAATTGTAATGTATTTTCACGTGGATAACATCCACAGGATTTCATGTACTTGTTCATTGTTTGAGAATATTAGGTACATCTGAAGTAATTATGTGTTGGGCACAATCACTTTTATAGATTTCATATTATGATTACTTTGCATATACACTAACTGCTTTGACATTAATAAGACAACATCCTCAGGATTTAATGTTTTTGCACATTGTTCGAGTATATTTTGTACAACAGAAGTAATTATATGTTGGTCACTATCTCGTTTATGAATTCCATATTATGACTACCTCGCATATACAACTACTGCCTGGACGTTATTTAGATTGGGTCTCTAAACACATAAGGGTGCATATATTCTTTCAACTTTCACGGCACGTGGTGATTTCATCTATCTATGACATATTATCATATTGGACAAGTTCATTTACAGCGTTTATTAACATTCTGTTGCATCAGAACATCTTTCTTTCTTTATTTTTGACAGTGGGAGTTTTACTAATTTGATTACTATATATCCCGTAAACTTGCTATTTGCGGTTTGGATAGTTAGTATCTAGTGTACGGACTTCAGGTACATGATTGTGGTAGAAATTGGCATTGGCCTGCATATGGTTTGCACCGTTAAGGTTTTTTGTTAAGGGGAGTCGATTTAAAGTTACGCTCATTGAATACACCCTAAAACTACATTTCCCACAATTCCCTTGCTGGATCTTGTTAGCCTTAGCGCATCAGCACTTTTTTATATCTGTATGGTATCCTTCCACGGTGTTTGGGCTAAACATTGGATATCGGGTTTCTAGGATACTGTGGTTGTCTTTTGACACAGAGAACACACACCAAGGGTATGGTTACCTTTTATTGTTCTTAGTTATAGGTACTTAGTTGTTTGGGTGCAAATTGCACAAGCGACAGATAGTAATGGTATTTTTTATCTATAGGAGAATTTGGTTTATCGCTGAGGTGTTACGTAGTTCACCAGCTTCTACTCAAGTCGTGCATGACAGTAATTAGCAGGTATGCATATTGAATAGTAGGTTAACATTAATCACATGTTAATTCCATTATTATACCAGTTATGTAATACTATTTTTTCATAGAATATCTTGTTGTCTGGACACTGCCTCTAGAATATTATAGACCTTTTTTGGGTTTTGATAGGATAGCGTTCGTGTATGTCTTTTGTATAGGTTCATTATATAACGATGGTAGAGTCATGGCGAGATGGAACCAGCTAGGTTGTAAGCATTCTATTTTGTAAAGTTTACCTAGAACACATTTATTAGGGGTTTAGTCAACTTCTGATTTCCAGTCAAACAGTCATTTGGCAATAGTAATGCATTTGCAAATAAGTGGTACACATGTACTCGTAGTCACTTATACTTTGTTCGTATTTCACATCAGGAGCACATCACTGTATGCATTGGCTATTTTGAAACCAGAGTATCATAAGAGGATTGTGTATTGCTGCATCGAGTTCAGGTACACAGGGTTCAGGTACACATTATAGGTAGCACAGGACTTGGTTTTCTTAAACACGAGAACACCATTCACATGAATCTTTAGATAGCAGCACTCAGATCCACATTTATGGTAACACTTATTGGCTTCTTTATTCACAACTTACTTCTTTTGTGTTCTATACTTGTCTATATCACGATTCCTGTCTTTCTTCTACGAAGCATTTGCTTGTGAAATTCCTAATAACATCTAGTAACGGTACCCCCGTAGTGTCTTGTTTCTAATAAGTTTCACTCTCTTACTCATACACATACAAATGTATTTTCACTCATGTTTTCAGGAAATCGCCACTGACAAAGGGAAACTCAATTCCCGAAATGCATTGGGCTCCGGACTCTATGAATTATACAACCATATCAACATTAGGATTTTTCACAATAGTGATTTTCATGACAAAATGCTGTTTTTTGTTTCTCAACGTTTAATCATACAAATGTACTAATTTAGATAGAGAGATATTCAGTTCCCACGATTGTATGTACACAATACGTACTGCATATTTAGAAATAATGATGAATTTGTTTTGCTATGAAGAATTGTGATTTTTCTGCATTAAAGAGTTTATACTGAGTAAAGATTGATTACTTTTGTTAATTTTTAGTGGAAAATAGTTTTCCCAGGGAACAGTGCACATTGCTTCCAGACTGCTGCCTGCATCATTTTCCCAAGAGCAGAAAAGGCCAATTGGGGTGGCAGGAGTTTTATTTTAGGTGCCACTAATGCCTGGTACAATCTACCAATGCATCTTAGAAACTCCACTGATCTCCTTTCTTTCAGGAATGGATTGAAAACGTGGTTGTTCACAGATTAAGCTCAGATTCAGAGGGATACCAGTTAGACAGTACTCAGCGCCAGAACACCCTAGGTTAAAAGTGTGCTTTAAAAGCCTAATTAACATAGCATAACATAAGATAACATACATATGTAATCCCCGCTGGGGGTTTCTGCTTTGTATGCACCCGTGCTCCCAAGTCACTCAGTGCCTCTTAGCAGCAGTTCTGGTGCTCAGCTCTGCCTGCTCCCACAGGTCTATCCCTGGCCCTCGTTTGGCCACACTATAACACTCCGGACGCTCTTCACTGATGTGCCCAAGCTCATCACTTCTCTTGAAGGAGGCTATGGTCCCTCCTTCGATCAATCAATCAATCAATCATAACACTTGTATAGCGCACTACTCACCCGGAAGGGTCTCAAGGCGCTTGGGGGAAGGGGTCCGCTACTGCTCGAACAGCCAGGTCTTGAGTTGTCTCCTGAAGGCGAGATGGTCCTGGGTAAGTCGAAGGTGGATGGGGAGGGAGTTCCATGTCTTGGCCGCCAGGTAGGAAAAGGATCTGCCTCCGGCGGTGGCTCTTCGAATGCGTGGTACGGCGGCGAGGGCGAGGCTAGTAGACCGTAGCTGGCGGGTGGGCGTGTAGAAGGTCAGGCGGTCGTTGAGGTACTTGGGGCCCAGGTCATGGAGAGACTTGTGTGCGTGGGTGAGGAGCCTGAACGTGATCCTCTTGTTGACGGGGAGCCAGTGCAGGTTTCTCAGGTGGCCGGAGATGTGGCAGCGTCGGGGGATGTCCAGGATGAGTCGGGCTACATTTATCCTGCCTTACCTGGGGTGCCAGTTGACTGTGGTCCGGTTGATGTAGGAGTTTCGACGAGGACTCAGAGCTCTCTACAGTGTGCCCATACTGGCCGCCATTTTGGACACGACCCTTCCCCACAGAATTTCCTTAAACCCTTCCTTCTCTTTCTAAAATGGGAATTGATGGTGATGGTTATTGTGGAGCAACTGCAGAGGAAGTGATAGTTGTAGTTGGGTCCACTAATGTAGGGTAGTCGTTTAGGGTCCACGGTGCACCTTCACTCTGTATGAATGATATTGATGATTTCAGTTTCTTTGCAAGAGGATTTTTCACCAACACATTCTGTTTTGCTGGTGTTGCAGGAGTAGTTTGAGCTGCTGCAAGGTAAATGACAGCTAAAATAATAATTTAATATAAATGATCTGCATGTTTCATAAATTACCTGTAGCATCTATTGCAACTCCATATCAATATAAAAAAAATGTATTAATAGAATATTTTATGTAGGCCATGAAGGTAGAAATGTAAAGATAAATGTGTTGTATGTAAGTGCTGGTTTTATGCCTAGGGCCTACATTGCCCTCAATGCATTGTTTTGGACACTGTGAAGCCCTAACATTTATTTTTTCTAATCTTTTATTGCATCTTTGGTAAGAAATACTACTTTGAGTATTTTGAAAATAAAAAACATTTTTATCAAAACTTCTGATGTTATGTTTTTTTACAACCTAGATATATTAAGTGATTAACCTTGAGCATGAAATACAGGGGCTGAAGTGTCTATATTCTTCCTAGTCACCGTAGATGGCTTCAGGCAAAAATGTTGTCTCTATTAATTTTGCAATGCGGGTAGGTGTGCTTGATCCTCCACTGTAGCTGCAGACTCCTTTCTTTTGGCGGCTACCTTTTCTTTGGTGCACAATAGGAGGTTGTACCAGCACTTCCTTATATCGACCTTCCACCAACCTCTTGGTGACATCCACTGCATTTACGCACTGTTGGCTCCTTGTCCAAATGTGATTTGTGTTGTCTCTGGAACCGACATTGATGTTTTCCCTACTTGCTTGTCAGGTTCCGAGACACACTCATCCACTTATATTTTGAGGAACTTTGGGGCATATTAGTAAGAACCTCGTTAAAATTACCGCCGTTTTAGAGGCAGGAAACTGCCGCTAAAAAAAGGCGATAATGGGCTTGCTAATATGCGTTATAGAATTCCAATAGAAGCCCAGGTTAGATTTGCAGGACATCTAACCTGGGCTTCTATCGGAAATCTATAAAGCATATTAGCATGCCCATTATCGCCGTTTTAGCAGCAGTTTCCTGTCGCCAAAACGGCGATTATTTTAACGAGGTTCTTGCTAATATGCCCCATTCTCTTTCTCTTCCTGCCTACCTCCTCAAGTGCCTCCTGTATGGTCATGTTGGCTCTGTAGTGAGAAAAGTTCTCCCTGCTGTGCAGCTGACAGTAAATGTAATTCCTAAAATGACTGAGGTAATCACTAGCTGCCAATGTGACAGTGACAATTTGCAACTTATGCCTGTTCGCAAGTTCCCATTCCTTATTTAAAAATACTGAAAGCTTACTATTTGGCTAATTACATATAGGAAAGGCACGTAAATCATTTTAGCAATTCCTATTTTGCAAATCGTTATTTATCACAATTTAGAAAGTGCCAAATATGCTTTAAATAAATCACCCTCTTACTTCAGCAGTATGTTATTACATACAAAATAGATGTAAACATGCGTAATGACTGGAAAATAAATCCACTGGTAAAGTGAAACACACTGGATCAGGGCAAAACACATGTTGTAACAGTCATTCTCAATGCCTAATTTGATCCGGTGGTTGAAGGTGGGTTCCACCGGCACTCCTTTTTTTGACTTCACGACATATTCTTCATCTTCAGAGTTTGACCTAGAACATGAGAGTGAAAGCAGAAAAGGGGGAAAGGAGGGAAAGGAGGAAGATAAATATGGGGAAACATTGTCAAAGGGAAAAAGCAAGGATAAAAAAGAACCTGCAAGACTTGCATAAAGGGTCAGGATGTGCATGGAGCTAGATAAAATAGATATGTGGTAGAATCAAAACTAGATAAACTTGGCATTCTGCAACACAGATATTCGGCAATGCTTTGGGCCCGACACATTCTTTTGAAAATTAAGCATTAGTTATACACATACATGGGCATAGGGGAATATCTTTGGAGCAAGGGGACATTTACAAAGGCTTAAGAAGGCACTCATATAAAACACACCAGACGGCACATGCATGACACTTGGAAAATTCTAGGCCCCAAAAGGTAAACCCAGTGGCAGCAGTGGCAGGAGTTCGTCTTTACAAATACCTCCAGCAGAAGCTAATACATTAGAGGCTGCCAGATCTTCACTGCCTCTGTATTTGTTGACTTCCTACAACTCACATTATAAAAAAAAAAATGTCAATACCCTCTGCTGACTCATCTCATACACAAGCATATATTTCAGCAAAAATGCTCATCATCATGTGCAAGCACCAGGTGTTTATAGTTGCACCTTTCTAAACATACTAGAAGAGGACAGAAAATACACACTAAATGGGCCCATTAGGATGGCGGGCAGATTGCCCCCGCCAGCCCGCGGAAGACGGAAAGACCGTCCGCCGCTTTTCCTCCACGGTCGCCTTGCAGCCGGGTCGGAAAAGGTTTAATATGGTGGCGGTGTCTATTAGACACCGCCAGCCATAGTAGCATGGCCCAAAACAGACGCCTTTCCGTGGCGGCATAAGGCATGGGGTCTTCACTTCGGGGGCCCCCTGCGGGCCCCCGGAGTGAAGGGCAGGTGGGGGGGTGCACACAGGGGTGTATCTGTGGTTCCCCCCTGCATTTGCAATATGAGTAAGCATCACCCCACCAAATGCGATACAGGCACTATCAATTACAATCGTAAATAATCAGGTCACCCAACAGATATACATCATAAACATATTTATACACCCAAAGCACAGGCAATCGGGGTCAAGGGAACTCGTCAAAGAACTGATAAGGCTCATGGAGGACGGGGATATGGAGAATATGCTTGTGGCAGGTGACTTCAACCTCCACCTCTTTGGAGACAAACCAATTGACGATATGACAAAGGAAATGGATACTGTCTGGAAAATCCTAAGCCAATCCATCCCCTCCCCAAACAAACACACAAATATCTCAACCCAGCTACTGAAAGATCTTGAGCAGCTAAACTTGAGAGTACTCAATGGACGATTCACAGAGGATACTCCACCAGCACCGACATACTTCTCCTCAAACACCTCCTCACACCTTGACTACATGCTTGCGACACTTCCACTGTATGAGAAAATCAACTCGTTCAAGATAGGAGACAGTGCCCAAAGCGACCATCAGCCGCTAGAAGCCAATCTAGATCTGTCTTGCGAGAACTAAGCAGTGGAAAGAAGATACATTGGCACAGAACATACTACCAGCTATAGACGAATAAGGTGCAAGACTACTGAGTCTGAGGAACTATCAACCAATGCAAAAATAATCATACACCAGACATCCAGCTCAAACATAAATCCACTAGACGCCTGGGTAGACTTTGCAACGGAATTAGGAGCCAAACATGCTACAGAGCTAAAAATCCAAAAAGGGAACACTTCATGGTCCACACACGGAAAAGTAACAACTGTAGAAACAAAAAACATAAAACGAGAAATAAAAACGACTTTCAAGCAGCTCCGAATAGAACCAAAAAACGAGGACACTCAAAAGGAGCTCCGCATCCTAAAAGCACTGCTAAAAAAGAAGATCTGGGAAAGGAAAATACAACTGAATGAAGATCTCTGGATAAAAATTCTTCACAACTCTAAACAGAGGAACAGCTCCAGTTTCTGGAAAACTATCCACAGCCTCCAAAAGCCAGGTCACAAAGGCACTAACTCCAATATATCCGAATCCGACTGGGCTAACTACCTATCAGCTCACTTCAACACAGCTGATCCAGAAATGGAAAAGTCTAGAGGGGGAGACTGTTTAGATGGTGCGCGCCAGAGCCTTGACAAGACCGGCTTATTCAACAACAAAGAGATCCAATTCCACAACTGCGGACAAAGATCTACCAACAACTCCCGATCCAACCGCAAATGGAGAAGAAAATCCACACCTAGAAACAGCAGATAGGATTAGAAAACAAATTTCAAAAGGCAAACTCGAGGGGGCCCCTGGCCCCAATGGGATCCCGCCAATATTATATAAACATGATGCTGTCTTTTGGAGTAACATCTTGGCACCAGTATTTCACGAAATAAGGGAATCAGCAAAAATACCAACATCCTGGAGAGGCTCGATAATAAGCCCGATCTATAAAAAGGGTGCCAGGAATGACCCAAGTAGCTATCGCCTCATAGCCCTAAACGATACCGAGGCAAAGTATTATGCGGGCCTCATCCTGGAGGATCTAACATCTTGGGCAACTGCAAAGAACATCATCCCAGCAACCCAAACCGGATTCCGCAGCGGCCAGGGCACCACGACAAACATCATGGCGCTAACCTTTTTGTCAGACGCAGCAAAAGCCACCAAGAGCTCTCTTTTTTTGTACTTCATCGACCACAGCGTCGCATTTCACCATGTAGACCGGCATAAACTCTGGCGGAAGCTGGAGAGATGGGGAATCCCAGGCCCACTCCTACAGCAGCTGGTAATGCTATACACTAACACTTGGGTCAGGATCCAACTAGAACCCGGCACGCACCTCTCAAGACAATCAGGACCAGCAAAGGCTTGAAACAAGGCTGCGTCCTAGCCCCTATGTTGTTTAATCTCTTCCTCGCAGAACTCCCTGGCGAGCTGGAGACAGCTAAATTTCATGCACCGTGGCTGGGCAATATCACGCTCTCAAACCTTCTTTATGCAGACGACCTTGTCCTCATCAGCCGGTCCCCCATCGGCCTCCAACATCTTCTGGACAAAACGAATGCATTTTCCACAACTAAATCACTAACAATGAATTTAAACAAAACAAAAGTCATGACAATGAATTACCACAAAAAACAGAAATTTGCATGGCTCCTGGACGGACAGAGGCTAGACCAGGTAGCCTCTTATAAATACCTAGGCGTCATAATAGATGGCAATGGATCTTTCAAACATCAACTAGAGGCCATCCGTCGGAAGGGCACGACATTCCATCTATCGATAAAGCCTTTGCAGAAAGCTCTCCCTGACCGGTCACTGGGCCCTCTCCTACAGGTAATAAGAGCTTGCTTACAGCCTATGCTCACTTACGGCAGTGAACCCATGCGAGGCAAAGATGCAACGACATTAGACAATACCATCAATCGAGCATACAGGGCAATATTCCACCTTCCCACCTACTCATCGCCCGCTCAAATCCGTCTTGAATTCGGATTTCAGAAACAAACGGTGGAGAGAAGAGGCGTATACATAAAAAGTTGGCGGAAAATCAGAGACGCCGACCAGAGATGCTTAAATGCCCACCTCTGGACTGCATTGTCCGTTAGAGACAACTCACCTGCAAGGAATTACTTAATGGAATCACTGGAGACCTTAGGATTAACAAACCTATGGGAGTCATCAACTGATCCTGGCACCTTAAAAAAAAGTGGTGTCGAAAGTCACCAAGATGGTTTCATCTATTGAGGACAAAGCCACCCTAGCCAAGAGAGCGCATGGATGGGTTGTGTTGAAAGGTTACAGTGCTCTAAAACCACAAGAGTACTTAACAACGGGCCTCACACAGAAAATAAAAAACACGTTTCTCAACATGCGCCTCGGCAACATACCTTTAACACCCCACCTGGCACCATGGAAAAGGGAAAACTCAGCAAACCGTTGCAGACTCTGTCTTTCTGAGAAAGAGGACCTCATACATATCATTTGCATCTGCACAAACCTCTTGGATATAAGGCGTTCTCTGCTTCGGGTCCTATGGAACCAGAAGGGCATACCAAGCTGTAGGCAGGCTGTGATGCTTTGTTTTAATCCTGAAGAAACCCAGCTAAACTGCAGAATAACAACATTTTTCGACATAGTGGCTAGCAGACTAAACAAAACAGCCACAGGGTTTACTCGAAGCACCAGCCAAACCAAAACAGCGCTAACCTCCCTGGAGACACTTGTCTCTTAAATCTGCAAGCACCTTGTCCCCCTAACCCCAAAGGACTTTACTAATTCCAAATTATGACTTTTAAGATCTTAAATATGTGAGCCACCCGCTCCTTTTATGTTTTACATGTAGCCATTGACTTCTTTTAAATATTTGTACGTTTTAAAATTGTGAGTTTTTATTAACTGTACAATAAACTAAATCTGAAATCTGAACCCTGCATTTGCATTAACAAAGCGGCAGGCACCGCGCAGTGCCTGCTGCTTTGTTATTGCAAATGCATATATGCATTTTTAGCATTGTGGCGAGTGGTGCTGAGAGCACCGCCCGCCACAATGCTAAAAATGCAGTATGCCCCCGCCACAGTGGCGGGTGCATCCTAATCCCCCCCATGGTGGGCAGTCCCAAACTCCGATAGGATGGCGGGCGGACACTGCGCACAAGTAACAAGGTGATTGGTTTCCATGTTAGCCAAGTGACTCAGCCTTTGCTTTTCCTTCCCATGGTTATTGACATACAATATCCATTTACCTCTCTAATCTACTCCTCCTTACTTAAGACTCTCATTATGGATCCAGCCTGTATCAGTAGCTTGAACTCCCATTTGTACCCCGCAGGGCACAATTATTTTAATATCAATTACCCCCCAAATTTAACCAAACATGCTACAAAAAATCTCAAACAAAACGTTCTTCAATGAATACAAAAACTCTTATAATAGACCCCTACTTTTGCTGCAATAAGGGTAAAATACTTAATGACCTTATCTTCTTCACCAAACGTTGTGCTCAGTGGAGAAAGGTGCTATCCTCGGTACTCAAGTCTACCGCCACCAAGAGAATACTTCACTTCCATAAACTTACCAACTCGCTCTCCCCTGTATACAATGCGGAAGATACTATCTCCATCTAGAATAATGGCACTGTGCTCATTCAGTCCTCTAACCGCAACCTGGAACTCTTTGGCAATCTCTTCCTATATGTGACGACTAAGCTAGACAGGGTCCTACCCTTTCCCCTGTATCCCTACACCCCAGAAAACCTCCTCTCAGGGATAACCACTCCCTTCCCAATCCCCCACTACTCTCCCATTATAGACACCTATTCTTCCACCCCTGAGATCTACACACACCATCATACAACCTCACCTAGCAAGAGCATAGACCCTGCCTCTAACCACCATACTGACCACTCTTTTACCCAACTTACTAGTGAGTACATTACCAACACTGCTCTATCTCAGACTAGGAGCTACACCTCATCCAATCAGCATTCGAACACTACACCACAGTTAGTGATTCCCAGTAACTTCCTATCTCCATTTTCTTCAGACTCTATATGTTCCCTTTCTGACAGTGCTACCACCAGACAGGAGCCCAACAGTGATCCCCTCATCTATATTCTTTATGACCACCTTCCTTCTGACCCCCATGCCCCACTTCTAAGTACGAAATCTGACTTTAACCCCCTCTTCCTACCTAGAGTTACTCTCAATTTTACCATTCACCTCAGATGGAGGTGTTCTCCCCTCACACCCAAATTAACAATCAATTCCTCTCACCCTAATCAACTCAATAGTCACTACAAACCCAATAGAACTTCTAAGCTCTATTCTAAGCTTGAGGCAATAAAATAAGATCTACTGCTGATAAGAGCTGATATCCTTAATCTTCTGCACATTGCCTCTAACCTGGAACATAACTGGTTGAATCACTTGATCCACCATCAGACCCACAGCATCACTTCCCTATTACACACTCCTGCTGGTGGTTCCTTTAACACTCTAGCCTCGCAACTTAGATGGAGATGCAAACCGAATCTCAACCATCCTAGACCCAGATCCATTAATAAAACGACCCTCAAACCTGTCCTCATCACACACACATCTACCATTGTTACCAAAACTTACCTAAAATTTTTGCTACTCAATTGCCGGTCAGCAGTGAAACACTCTGCCGACATAGCAGACCTTATAATCAATCTGGACTTAGACTTCCTGAATCTTACAGAATGTAAGCCACTAATCTAGACATCCTAGTTTCACCCAGCCATGACGTCCTCCGTCTAGACCGCGCAGACCGCCATTGGAGTGGTGTAACTTGTATGTATCGGAATAGCCTCTCAGCAAAACACTCACCCACTATGCCAATATTTTCTAAAGGATATTTGAGAACATCTCAACCAAAGATAAATCAACCAGCACATTGAACACAGTCTACCAACCTCCTGTAGATAATCATACTTTCATTGAACAAATCATGGAGATCATATCCACCAACAATGATCCACACAACAATGTGCTTTTTCTAGGTGATTTCAACATTCAATGGAATGATGTGAGTGATCTGTTTGTAAATGGTTTTAAAGCCTTTCTCCTTGATCGCAATCTAATCCAAGCCTGCAACAGCTATACCCACATTAAAGGGGTCACCTTAGACGTAATCATAGCTAATGAAAATACCATCCAAATTCACTCCATTTTACCCTGTGACTGGATGGACCACTACTGCATCACCTTCTCCATAGTTGAATAGGCACCATCCTCAAAGGTCAACCAGTAAAAAACAAACAGTGGGTTAGCGACACCTGTAATCTCAATCCAGGTACGCTATCTGCTTTCAGCCGCAATATCATGTCTACTCCTACTAATATGTATGACTTACAAGACCTCACTTAGCTCTATATCAAACTTCTTTGAATCCATTGCCCCCAAACAATTAAAGAGAGTCCGGATAAAAAGATCGAACCGTTGGTTCAACTTTGCCTTACTGAGGAACGCCACTCTATTAGACTTGCTGAAAGAGCATGGAGAGTGACCCTTTCTCCATCAACCCTGCTACTTCTGCGGCAAAGATGGAGCCCATACAATAGATGCATTAGAAGCTCCAAATCATCTTACTTTCCACAACAGTAAGACATGGTTATTAACTGACCCAAAAAACTCTTTGAAATTGTCACCAATCAAATCAATGGAAAAATCTACTCCCCCTCTTCACTCATTAAACCTCTACCAAATTGTGAAACATTTGGCACATTCTTTTTTGAGAAAACTAAGCTAATTGACACTCATCTCTAGAATGTTGTACATTTCCTACCGATTGAAGCTCCACCTCTTCACACCTCCATATCTCTTGAAAAATGACCTGGTAGTCACCTCCCCAAACTTAAAAACAATGCCTCCTGTTCCTTCTTCCAGACTTTAAACGAAAATGACATCTTGAAACTACTGACTTCTATTAAACACTCTAGCTACTTCATTGACCCTCTTCCCTCTAAACTCCTCAATTAATCTATACACCTCCTGCTCCCCTTATGGACCAGGATTATCTATGCCTATCTTACACAAGCCTCAATTCTGGACTGCCTAAAAATTGGCCAAGTTACCCCTACCTTAAAGAAGCCTGACTCAGACCTTTCTGATCCCAACAACTACCGCCCAATCTCTAGCATTTGAAACCTAGCTTGGAAAAATGCATTTATCATCAATTCTGCAATCGTAATCGGTCTCTTAGTGTAGTTACACGCCATTTGTAGTAACGATTTACAATAAATGCACCATTTACAGTAAAAATTTATTGTTCACTGTGTTTTTGCAGTTTTGTTTAGCATGAACTGCCTTCTTGCATCAAAAACTGATGAGTGAATGCATTGCCTGAACTCAAGAAAGCACATCTTCAATGGCTAACTTTGGTGATTTCTACAATTGTGCACATGGTGATGCAGGTCAGAGCATGGAGTGCACATGGAGTATATATTTTGTAGCTAGAATATCAACTGCAATAAAGTGAAGATGAATTCAAATGTAAAGCATATATTTACAATCCCAAACTCCATAGCTAGATCATTTGAATATGTATACCACGAAGTAGGTATATGTGGCATTTAGAATAATTATTATATAGTTATCTATATATACTTACTTTTGCAATATTGTACTAGTCGATAAACAGTCTGCAGGATTTTTGGAGTACGATATTGAAAACACAATATTCTGGTAGGATATCGCCTGTGGATAACATACAAGTGTGAACTATCATAACTAGTGATTAGCTTTCACTTTATACTGTACATCAATATGTTAAATATGAACATAAATATGAACGTTAATGTAAGCAATATAATCAAGCAGCAGTAGGATTTATTTATTTATACAAATGTATATAGCGCTTGGACACGAAGAGTATTGGTGCCCTTTACAGGAAACAATCAAAGTGAGGCATGATCTTACATAATACCACTATCTGGCTGGCCAAAGGAAGGTGTGAAGTGGCTCTATATAGAAAAGAGAGGGAGGTGGAGAATGAGTGTTAGAAGGTGAAGGTTGACCGAGAAAGATGAAACGGGCTTAAAGGCAAGGAAGAAGACGGTAGAGGAGTGAGCCATGAGGGTAGAAGCAGAGATGAGTTAGGGAGTTAGGATGGGGCAGGAGCAGAAATGAAGAGAGGGTGGAAGGGGTAAGAATGTGGGAGAAATGGAAGTGGAGCATAGAGGATGGATTCATGAGCAAAAATAGGTAACGTGACTGACTCTCCAATGCAATTCGAATTAGTGAATCAGGTATAGTCTCAACAGATGTCTATAAAAATGCAGGAAAAAAAGTTGGTGCTTTTCCGAATTCCATGGACACTGAGATCCAAAATAAGGAGACAGCCCTTGAGAATGATCGATAAAAAACATGTGATTGTCAGAATAAGGGGATTTCTAGAAGAAGGTTGTTTTGCTTCTAAATTCCTTGAAGCCTCCCAGTATTTTAAGCAAACTGGTGGAAACCAGTGGGCTTGGAATGAAGTTTTGAAAGCTAGGTACCCCAGTATGAAATTGATGGCCTCCATGGGGAGCCAGTGCAGCTTAATGAGAATTAGGGTGATGTGTCCGAATTGAGAGGATAAAGATAGCAGACTGGCTGTGGAATGTGGATAGTTTTTAGAGGAATAACCGCAGGGCCAGACTGGCTATACAGGGCGTTTTGGCATGCTGCTGAGCTGGGGGCTGATGTCACTGCGGTGGGGGCTAATTTCGTTGATGGAGACCTGCGCGTGCTTCGAAATAAACAACGCAGAACGAATTCCGTTCAGCACACAAAGGTCCCCCTCAACAAAATCAGTCCCCAGCTCGGTAGCATGCCAAAACGCCCGTTTGCCAGTCTGGCCCTGACTAACAGTGTACTGGGATGCTCCAGTCAAAACTGCATGATCAAAGTCCAGGCACTGCAGTTTTCATGTGGTCGACTGCAAGATCGTGTTTACCTTTTTTAACATCTAAAATAGAAGCTTTGGCTTTTTACAATTTTTATTCGTCTTTTTTTTTTTTCGTCCTTTGTAAAATATTAATAACATGTAAAAAAAAAGGGGGGGGGAATGGAAGGATGTGAGGATGAGGGGGAAAGTCTAGAGTAATCGCAACACCAAACAAAAGCAAGTAAGAGACAGAAGCACAAAGGACAACGCACCACATCGGTACCTGGGGCAATGCATTGCAATCAGTAATTCGGACTTGAAGAGAGCCATCAAGCCAATAAGTCATCAGTACACAGTAACATGGGCGGGTTTGATTATAGTCATCCGTCAGTCCTCATGCTCCAGTTCACTGTCGGATGACAACACAAGCTTGTTGTAGGATAGTGGATACAGCGATGGTGGGGTTTGCATTCACCCGGTCTCTCTTGAGATACGTCTTAAAGGGTGACCAGTTGCACTCAAATTTAGGCATCATGTCCACAACTAAAGCAGGTCAATCATTTCATAGCATAAATGTGCCATACCTTAGTCCACGACAAGGCCAGACTTAGGGGGAAGGGCCCTTCCAGGTGTGAGGTTTTGTAAGCCTAGCTGCCAGCACAAAGAAAGTGAGTAATTTGCCCCGAGGAGTTGTGAATGGTAGATAGAATCTTTCCCAGTAGCTCCTAATAAAAGCATCAATGGGTCCATTGGTAGGGTCACTGAACAGATCAGTGAGTTCAAAAGAAGCAACACAGCCCAAAAGCGTTTGACACATATACATTCTCACCACATGTGCAAATATGTGACTTTGGAGTCCCAGCCCCGCCAACAGCGGTCAGAAGTTCCCATCATGGCATGCAACGAACTGGGGTAAAATACCCTTGTGTCAGAAGTTTGTAGAAATTGGCCTTGTGTTGCAGCGAGATAGAAATCTTGGCCGCTCACCCCCACAACTGCTGCCAGACATTGTCAGAGATGGTAGTGCCCAAATCCTGTTCCAAACCCTAACTGGTATGAATGTCGTTGTGGCTAAAAGAGGTCACAGAAGACCAACGACAGGCAGGTAATGCCTTTCCTAGTGGATTCCTGGCGAAAGTTGTTTATGGGGTGCCTTGGCTCTACCACCCTTGGCCCTCACTGTGGGGGAGTTAGCCCAGTGTAGCAGTTGGTTAAGCCGAAATGTGGCTTTTGACAATTTTAATAATATGGAGAACCATGGAAAATGAAGGCTCTGATGTTATTCCAAGGAAAGAGATCCTCGGTGATATGACTGGGATGAAAGCAAGTAGGTTTAAGTGATATGTTTGTGATCTCAACATTGTATTGCAGGCCTTAACATATTTAGCTATTGATATGTTTTTGCAAACACTGTTTCAAAGCATTTCCAAATTGCAGTCTCCCCAAAAGAAGGCAATAGGCCATATGACATCTTTACGTACATCATACATCGCTTTCTTTCCGGTTAATCTCGGTGATACGGATACCTGTAGAAACGAAGATATAGGTTTACTTTGACTCAAGATCAAAAATACTGTTCTTTAGATGATCGCCTTTGTAGTCAACAAGATTTTTTCAACTTGTCATTGAAAGACATTGATCGCATCCAAAAAAATGAACTAAGTGAGGCATTAGGTTTGAAAAGAAGGGGAGGCTTTTAGTTGCAACGTTTTGTTTTAATCTGCTTCCCTGGTAAACACATGAAACAAAATTTGGTTCTAAAATTAAATCTTTGGGGACATGAGTATTTTATATATCCTTCCAAACATATTTTTTTACATGGTGTTAACGTTTTAAAAGGTGTCATTTAAAATAACTTACCTTGTCTTGTCAAAAAAGTCAGTGTTAGCTTCCTTACTTTCAACCTACTTCCAAACACACTTTAGTTGTTGCTATTAAATGCAAGCACATTTCTAAACCATTTCCCACCATTTACGAGGTATGTGTGTCCTGTTTTTGAGAAAAAAATGAGTCAACAAAGATTTTAGTAGCATTAAATGTATGATTTGGTTTACCACTTCTGCGGCTCTGTGAAGCATTTATTTAGCACCTTGTATGAGTGCATAACAATTAATGCCTAAAAGATACTTTGACTGCGAGCCTGGAACTAAAACCCATCACATGTATCTAGCTTTTCAAAGATGATAGAACAGTCACTTTATTAGTATGAGGACCAATATTGGATTTATAGGTCCGATATGCTTTAGGGAAAATTTCGAATGCTATAATATACATCCATGGGTCGCATCGTGAGGGCTCATGCCAGCTCAGTGTGACTGAGGCATCTAAAGTTCATAGATTATAACTCAGAATTTCTCGCAGTCAATGCGCGAGCTTTAGATCGGACGAACGAGATACATAGAGAAGCAGTCTATGCTCACTGTTTCCCGTGCACCTGTGGCCATTCTATGGTGCCATTTTCTGCACGGCTTCAATGCACAAGTCGTCTGAGGGTTTCTTTTTGGTATCTTGAATGCACACATTGACTCAAAATATCTCCAGGTTTGTAAATGTGTGGCTGCCAGCACAAAGGGGCAATGACTGGCCTGTTGGGCTGTGTTTTCAAGTTTTTTTGTTTCTAAACATGAAGTACTTCTTTTGAATCTTAGAGCGCAGAGCTCACAGTATAGACCAATTATGCAGACAAGAAATGCTGGGCTGGGCTTGCCCAGCTTCAAGCGAATCATCGCCCTCATAAAACCGCAAGATGTCAAAGGTCTAAGATGTTGTACCCTCCAGGCAAAGAATGTGTAAGATTCTGATCAACCGCCCGGGAGGGTCCACAATTGGACAATCAACTAACCAATTCTTCCCCAATTATAAGTGCAAACACTATGAATCTAAATTCAAATTTAAAATCAAATTTAAGTGAACTCACTGCAACCGACAACATGAACAGTCCTAATGGCAATAGTGACATCAGAGCATACTTTCATTCTCAACAAACAAGCAAAAAAGGCAAATCAGGCCAACCAGGCAACCCAGGGGAAATAGCTGATGCATTGCGCCTTGAGACTTGCCTTGAGACTAGCATCGAAACTACTGCTGATACACCAAGTAAGATCTTATACCAAAGACCCCCACTTACCACTCCACTTTCTCCTCAAATCATCATGGCCGAGGGCATCAGCGCCCAAGTAGTAGAAGATTATTCAACTGACCAAGGCCCGCCATTCCCCTACAACTGCACACCAGTATCCGTAAATTCAGACAGCGGACCCATTGAAGCACACCCCACTCTCCTCTTAGAGACAAGGTGGGAGTATGCTCTCTTAACAAGACACATTATGAGTAATTGCTCCACTCCTATGAAGCCTCAGCTGGACCCTATAGCCTCCTCCTTCATGCCAGAGGTGCCCGCCATCCAAAGGGCGTGCTAACTCATCAAACCCAAGTCTTCTTTTATGTGCAAACGAGTCATGGTCCTCCAGCTCTTAAAAAAACAATATGGAAACTGTCTTTGATGCCTTAAAAAATAGAGAATCTTCTCGCATTGATCAATGAAGCTCTGATCTCAATGGTTAATGCGGCCATAATGCTTGCAGAGAAGTTGGACACACAAATACACATACTGCAAACAGTTGCCAGTTTGATCTCAGGATTGGATTTGAAACTGGAACTTTTAAACTCACAGTTTCGCAGAGCTCAGGCAAACACGGATGTAAAGGTAAAACAAGATGGCTGTGGGTGCAGCCCAATTATGCAAAACTTGGAAAAGCTACCAGAAATAATGAGCACCCTAGTCATGAATCTTAAGTGCGAGGTCAATAAGCGGACGAACAACATAATCCGCCCTCTCCAACCAAATCCAACTGAGAGCGTAAGTAGGAAGGCCCCACAAACAAATGTGATTAAAGTTTTACATGAGTCAACAGGGCCCATGGGAGGTCAAATCAACAGAATAAGGAGAGAAGACGTGCAGCCAACATCTGCATCACAGCTAAGGCCACAGTCCAAGCAGATTGGACCAGAAAAAATCCAGGAAACCCCCAGGCATGACAGCAACCGCTTGAAAAGTACACTTAGCGACAACGATTTGGCCTTTAAGTTCAATTCGCAGTCTGAATCACAACTCAGCTTGGGACCCTAACGTAGTACAGTCCCAAGCAATCACAGTAGATAATGCTAGCACCAGCAGCATCCAACAAGGAACACCCAAACCTCACATTACAAATAAATTGACCCTTGCACAGTCAATAGTCCAAAAGGATCCCCAACTTGAAAATACAACCAACAATCAAAGGGGAAAGAAAATTGTTCAATCAAGCTGCAATGACCCTCACCCCCCTTTGTTCACATCTCTACCCCCAGGAGTGACTCGCAATGACGGGCCCCAAGCACAATCTGGACCAGAAAAGGCTCTGCCCCCTGTGGGAACTCAATTTGGAATCCTACAGCATGCCTGGACGCACCAAAGGCAATTTCTAAACACATTCAGCCCATCAAAGACTACGCCGTAGACCGAGAACATTTCAAAGTGCTGTTATACCCTGAATACACCCCGCAGGGTAATTGGGACATCCTCAACAGAGGAAACCTTCTAAAGCTCTGCATAAACATCCCGGGTTTAGAAAACATAAAAACAACTGACATCGAAACAGTGGCTTTCTCTGGCCCAGGGTCAAACGAAGCAAATGAAACAACTGAGATAACTTTCTCGAACCCGGTCATGGCATACGGCCTGAGAGGATACAAAACGCAACTGGACAATTGGGGCATAAAAATCAAGCCCCAGCTTGCTACCAAAATATCCAATGATCCTAAACAACAACTTGTCAAGTGCACAGCTGGTAGCACAAGAACTGATTGGCCAGAAAAGAACAAACAGCAAACATTCAACCCAACCAGCCACTTAAACAATATTACACGGCACCATAGGCGGCCCGAAAATGAATTTGTGGAGCAAAAGTCCAATCCAAAACATCGCTCATGTAGAAGGGGGCAACCGCTCCTGTTCGACTAAGGGGAATAGTATTAGAGATTGGCCCTGGCTCCCACTGGCCTTAAATTCTAGCTCTAATTTGGAATGTCGCAGGGATTAACAAGGTTCTGCAAAGTCCATCTGCAGGCGCAGATATAATCTGTGCCCAAGAAATATGGGCAACTTCATCCACACCAATAGGGGGCTACGCGGAATACTTCAAACCTACATTAAAACGCAATATTTTTGTGAGACCCTCGGGGGGTATCTCTATATACATCAAACATGCTCCAAAAGTACTCTTCACAGTGATAAAGAACCCCACAGACATTTTTTTGGCCGGCACTCTGAAAGGTTTTAATACGCATGACGGCCCATTTTCCATACTTTTAATCAATGTTTATTATAACCCCATGGGCCGGGTCCAAAGGACAAACTTATTCGGTTAATAAACAAGATCAAAACTCTTCTATTGCAGTTTGCAGGCATGGACTCCATCATCCTTGGGGACTTTAACACGCACGACATAGGGCAGAACATTCCAGACAGACAACCTAACGGGCGTACCGGAAGTTTTACCGCCCTTATGCGGGCATATAACCTGACAACAGCACACTCTCCAATCACCAAACTCAATTCAGGGGCATTCATAGCACCCACTTATAATAATCGGACCACAATAGACTACATCTTACTGAGTGAGAAACTACAAAAACATATGTCAAATTACACAGATCAACCGCGGAATGAGAGTGACTACGCCGCTTCAACCCTGCAATTTTCCATCGCAGCGAAAACTCGCCACACTCTTCGCTGTGTTGGGGTGACAAAGGCGGAAGAAATTTACAGAATCCTTAGAAGAATCAAATGGGGGCCACTCCCAAGTCATAAATTTGTTTCATGGAAATCAACATGGAAAGGCTGGCAGACCGGTCTCAATAACAAGGGCCTCATAGGGGAATGGGGCACACTTGCCTATGATGTAGCATCTCTGGGGTGCATTACACACACAACCAACGTAAACCCCGCACACACAACGGGATTTCAACCAGCAAATAAGGAATGCACCAATAACTAAACTCCAATCGTAGGGCCTATTGGACTATCCGAGTCTGCTAAAAAGGAACTTACATTAGCCCCCAAGAGCCACTCACTACTGGTTTGGCAGGCAAAACGTAAACTTACAGAGGCGAAATGACTAAAGATATTCGAGTTACAGGCACCAAGCAAATCCCAAGATTTTTGGCAATATCTAAATAAGATAATTCATGGGACCTCTAATAGAGAGAACCCATTAGACGCAAGTACCTGGATAGCCCACGTGAAAATCCTTTACACCAATGTCCCAAACATAAATCCATCAGGCAGAGCCATAATATTAGAGGAGAAATCTGGCAACGTCACAACACATCTTACGGAATCTCTGATTGATTTTACCTCTCCGGACAAACAAGCAATTCGAACAATTTTGAAAAAAAATGCACCATAATGGAGCACCTGGCCCTAACGGCCTGCCTGGCTCCCTCTTTAGGGAGGACATCAACTTTTGGGATGAAAATTTAGCTCACCTGTATGCCTCTTGCTCTTTAATTTATACACAGCAGACATGGGCAGTGCTCTGCACGGAGCCACTCTAGCGACCCCTAGAACCGGGCAATTTAAGATCCAGCTGATGACCTGGTCCTTTTGGACCACACCAAAAACAAGCTGATAGCCAACCCAATGAAATCCAAAATAGTGATCTTTGGCCACTATCCGAAAAAAAGTGGCAAAGTAGAGTCTGGGTCCATTAATCCTGAATAGCGCACAATCATACAATTATCTTAGAATCTGGATCTGTGAAACTGGCTGCTCATGGGTTCACCGCCACAAGCTCCAGCAGAAAGGGAAAATGGTCACCTATGCTATCTGCAATGCCGTCCTAGAAAGACAGAACAACGCACCTTAAGAACTATGATTGGCCTACCTCCAATACAAGGGCACCACAAATGTGGTGTATGTATCTGTTGTGCAACCACTGAGGAAGGAGCTATTTTCAGATATAATGACACTGTATGGAAACACAAGACATTTACAAATTGCAAATCCCGGTTTGTTATTTATGGAATATAATGTCCGTGTAATTTACTGTACATTGGTAAAACAAACCAAGAAGTCCGCACAAGAATCCAACAGCACAAATCTAGAATCAAAAGAAATGTGCCAAATGCCCCCTTGGTCAATCACTGGCGTCTGAACAATCATTTGGAGACTGATCTGCGATGGACAGTGATTTCAAAAGTGGAGCAAGACATGAGAGGAAGCAATTAGGAAGCTAAATTATCTAAACGAGAGGCAATGATGATCGTTAAATTCAATTCAGCCATACATGGTCTGAACGAACTAACAGAAATCTATCAATTAAACTTAACACTAAAGAATTATGAATCAGAAATAGTCATGTATTTTACATACAGTGAGAGATTGTTTTGAGGACCTTGAAAGCCTTCCCCTGGTGACGATTTAACCATTGAAGTAGGGCCACAACAACAAACGAGGTAAACAATACGTAACAACGAGAATAAATTCAACTCTCATAGCAATCTTCAGAACCTATACAATGGGACCCTAGCAACACCATTGCCCATTCAAAAATGGCGCGCACGTTCACAAAAAAACTGTCAAAGCCGAATAATACATCATGAAACTGAACGCCTACAACCAAGGCTATAAAAAAGTCAACAACATGTTTGTCTGATTGATCTGTGAAAGAATGGATTTGTTTAAACCCACAACCTTTGGTATAAGGAATGATGAGTGCACACTCGAAGATGGCGGCAA
This sequence comes from Lissotriton vulgaris, assembly GCF_964263255.1. NCBI lineage: Eukaryota > Metazoa > Chordata > Amphibia > Caudata > Salamandridae > Lissotriton > Lissotriton vulgaris. The sequence continues at coordinate 180,111,817 of NC_141700.1, forward strand.
CATCGAGATAATCGTTCGAACTATCGTCAGGAACTACAATTCCCAGAATTTCCTCCACCAGAAATGGATCGCTTCCCTAAAGCGTGTTCGCGAACTCCACAAACAGGAATGCACCCTCGGCGTGGTTGGCCGTGAAATAGACTGCGCCAAGGAAAGGACGCACGATTAAGGTCAGTTTCGCTTGCAACTGTGCTGCACCACAAAAAAAAATCGCGACCGCCCGATGGGAACGTGATTTAACAGGTCTCCCTTCTCCCACAGGCGTACTCCTTACCACAAACATCCCTGTATATAGAGCTGGCTACCACCAATAAAGTAAGCCTCTCTGTTTAAATTTTAAATTCAGTCACAAAATACGATGTCATGGCAGACGCTTTTAACAACTTGGTCGTGCCCCCATTCATGTTGTTTCAGGGTTCTATATGTGTGACTGCTGACAAATGAGTAAGTGCAGTTTTTATACTTATATTGTCTGCCTCAAACTGTTTTTTAGAGTGCAGTTACTTATACACACCGATATATCTTAAATTGTTGTATAGATTGTTCAGCGTCGCAGTGACATTATTAGAAAGACACGAGCATCTGGGTTGAAAGGTAAGGAAAAGGAGCAATATGTTGGGCTAGCTAGTAATTTATTTGTGTGAAAGGAAATTGAACACTAAACAAAGGTTTCCCCTTCTTCTAACAGCGCATGGTCCTGATGAGAACTCCATAATAAAACGAGAGTTCAAAACGCGTAGACCCTTTGTATTTTGAGCCATAAGAATATTGTAATGTTCCTTTCAATTATCGTGATTTTGATAAATCATATGGTCTATGGCATTTTGTGAATATTGTATTAAAAAAAGTGTAAATAATAGTGGTGTGTGTATGTATGCGAGAGATAGTATGACTGAGAGCTGAAGCTATTGTGAGTATGTTTATGAATGGATAGAGGGGATTGTTTAAGAAACACTTTAATGTTTTTGTATGTTTTTGTATATTGTTTTTGAAATATGAAATTGGTGAAAAAAATAACCAAAATGTTGAAAAAATTCAAATGAAAATAAAATAGATTTATTCACACAATAAATTGTGATCACACATATTGTTCTAATCGTATGTGTAGTTGAATCAGTAAACGAAATAAGCAATACAGCATTGGCGTTTTTTTGTGTGTAACAGTCCGAAAAAGTCCAACAACAACAGCTATTCAAAGAGTCTTGAGAACAAAACTATTACCTTCGCTTAACTATGCTCTACATGCGTTCCCAGGTAAATTCCCACAGGATCTTGAAAAGATACATTGTGCAGCTTACACAAAGTTATTTTGTCTACCACCCTGCACTAGGAATACTTTAATTCACCTGAAATTTAATCTCAACCGACAATCCTTGGAAGAATTAGCGGCTCTAGCTAAATACTTTTATTTAACAGCTGTGGCACAAGAGCATTCGATGAAGGCTGTTATAAACTACATCTTTCAACAACCTGGCAATCCCTGGTCCACTGGTCTCACCTCAGCCAAAGAACTCTTGAAACTAACCACAGAAAATTTGGACTCCGACATATTTAAGTATACCAACATCAAAATAGCAATAAAACAGCAAGTACACTCATGCTCTCGAATGTTGGACATTGAAGTTCTGGCAGCCAGAGGCTTTCACGTGACTCAAAGTTCTCCCCATACATTACTTGCCCTCAAACCACACCTTACACAGCCAGTGGGGAGTCAAGCCCTACATAGGATCTTTGCAATCAGATTATACCCTTGCCCCCTAAAAGAACTGTATCCTTCGGTGAAAGCAAGATAGGTCATTACCGAGTGCCACCTCTGCAACTATAAGTGAGAATCGCTGGCTCACATCCTACTTTGCTGTCCCGCTTTGCGGCTAGTTTGCCGAATCGACATAAAGCCAAGTCTTCTTCAACTGGGCATGCGCACTGCAAACGAGACAGTCCAACAGCTATATTTATTGGACACTGTGAAGCACATGGCCAACTTTGCTAAGTTTATTTTTCACACCCGCACAGCTCTTGCGGATAAGTCTACATTGACTGTGCGTGGGAATCAACCGGGGTAGGGCCTATCCAGTTTGGCCATTACTGAAAAACTGACTCGCTGCACCTAAAAGACTGTCATTTTTTTCCGACTGTTTAAAATCAATAACAGCAAATGAGGCTTTTATGAATAAGTCTTGTACATGTATTTATCTATTTTTGATTCTTTATTGTTTATAGAATGGTTGTTTTGGTAATGGATTTTATTAACCACACAAATAATGAATTCATTCATTCCTACTTCTTTTGAATTGAGTAAATGTATCCATAAAAGATGCCAAAAAGAAACACAGACATGCCTTCTGTGCTGGTGCAGCACAGAAAGGTTGATCATGATAAGGCTCTTGAACCCAACACAACCCCAGAAAACCTAAATATGCATACAAGGTGCATGATACCCATAGCTAAGAAGCATTTACAATGCAATAGGTCTCACATTACTGAACGTTTGAGCTACTGACCCTGAATTATTATTATTGTATGTCCGAAGGAACTGGATGTGATGCCAGCGGTTCCGACATGTGGTATGGTCGGCTCACTGCCGGTTGGTCTACTGAAATTCTAGATGTATGTGAGAAGGCATGTGTACTCTTAAAGAAGTTCATTGTATGGTGGATGCGCAAACCAGCACAGCATTAAATAAAGTAATAAAAACAGCCTTGTAGTGAAAAGAAAGAGTGTGGCGCTCGTGAAACAGGTGCTGCAAACAGCATATGAAAACATTGAGCTGTACCTGCACCTTCGAGCTATGCCCACGAAAATGTCGACACACACTGCACGCTGCCACAGCTAAAAACAATGGACAAACCTACGGAGTTGTCTGTATTCCAAAGTGAATCTAGTGAGCTGTGCATAGGGAATGGGGCCCAGCCGCCATTGTTTGAGTGAAAGTGCAGGAAGGATTGTTTTAGAAAAAAAGTATTTGTTTGTTAACGTGAATATAGAAAGGCGCACAGCCACCATTATAGTGAAAGCACGGCACGGGGTGCTGTAAAAAAAAAAAGCATTTGTTTGTTAACATGAATACTGCAAGACATGTATAAAGAAAGGTGCATGGCTGCCATTAAAGTGAAAATGCATCATGGGGCATTTTTAAAAAAATGAAGACTTCTTTATTAAGGTAAATACAGAAAGCAGGGCATAAAGACAGGCATGCTGTGCTTGTTAAAAAAAAAGCTGTTGCGGCAGAGCCTGTCCTGCCTGCAACAGCAGGCAGAAGAAAGTCATTTAAGCAAATAGTGCTCACAGACTGTAATTAAAACATCCAGAGTAACAACACATGTAACGGGCTATCGTCATGGGTGGTTACAATAGGAGAAAAGTAGGTACTAAGGAGGGACTACCAAGCCTATTCATGAATCCAACTGCTACATTTTTACAAAGGACAGTAACAGGAACCAATTGAAGAGATGATTGGAAAATGGGAGGAGCTTAATGTCCAAATCTGAATACAGCATGTCTCGAAGAGCATATAATCCCTTGCATCTCCTTCACTTCCCAAAATACCCCAAACACACACTGCACCTACTCACCTGTACGCACTATATTTTCTTTAACATTCGCGCAGTCAATATTTTGACAACTGTGTACCTCCTTCACGCACTTTCGCATATAACATAAATACATCTGACACACCAGGCCATTGCTCTTTATAATCTGCAGAGAAGCCAATGATTGCATACGCATGTATTCTAAACCCCTTTATGACCCACTTACAAGCATTGTCAGAAATGTGCACTGCATTTGGCCTGAACCCCAAAGATTTCAGTTGTGGCCCTCCCACAGCCTGAACTCACACAGTTACATACAAGCAAGTCCTCTCACACTATGCCCTATGCATGTATAACATGGTGCATGAAAAACCTACAGAAACACACTGTCCTGGAAAAAGGCAATACTCTTTGTAAATGCAAGAGTCGGTAAAACATGAAATGTCATTTTTTTTATTTAAAAGCATGTTATCTTGCACAATAGAAAACATTCCAGTTTAAGGAGAAGAAACCTCAGATAGACAGTTCACTGTTTGGATTTTTTTAAATGACTGCTAGAATTGTAATCTAAACTATAGTACCTGAGCAAGCTCAATTAACAAGCATTTTTCCATTAATTGCGAGGCAAGCGAAGAGTACAAATGATGGACAGAATACTGAACAATGCAAACATTCATCCCCAGTCACAAAGATCTGGGTTTAGTCCATCAATCTTTTGCTAACCACGCCATCCCAGTTTAGGCCCAGTCATATGCAAATCAGTCTTGAAGCATCCTGGGACTTGTTTCAGGGTATCATCCCTCATCAGCCAGGCTGGCTTGAATCTAGTGGCAAAGTGAGCAGGGGCCCCACATGAGGGAATATCCTTCCCACTTAGGGCAGCACCAGCAAAAAGCACAAATGCTGGTTGGAATGCTGAACAATGCAAACATTCATCCCCAGTCACAAAGATCTGGGTTTAGTCCATCAATCTTTTGCTAACCACGCCATCCCAGTTTAGGCCCAGTCATATGCAAATCAGTCTTGAAACATCCTGGGACTTGTTTCTGGGTATCATCCCTCATCAGCCAGGCTGGCTCGAATCTAGTGGCAAAGTGAGCAGGGGCCCCACATCAGGGCATATCCTTCCCACCTAGGGCAGCACCAGCAAAAAGCACAAATGCTGGTTTGGAATGCTGAACAATGCAAACATTCACCCCAGTCACAAAGATCTGGGTTTAATCCATTGTTTGTTGCTCACCAAGCCACCCCAGTTTAGACTCAGACATATGCAAATCAGCCTTGACCCTGCTCCTCATGAGAACAGTCCAGTCAGAACTGACAGGCAAGGTCCTCTCTGGACCAGAAACAAGCCTCTTGTGTTTGTTTGTCCCTCCCATGGAGCATCATCTGTTTACCATCACTTGTGATTGACTGCCTTTTATGCTTCCACTGCTTGATTTTTCAAGTACTACTTTTTCCTTTTGGTTAAGCACTCCGTGAGAGTACATATTTTCCCAGCTGTCACCCTTGTGTACTTCCCTCCCCCTGCACGCCTTGTTTCTCTCTGTTGTCTGTGTGCTTCTCCCTGCACCCTCTATGTTGCACTCACCCATTCGTACTTCACCCTGTTGCACTCCTACATGTAGGCTTTTCCCTCATCTGCTCCATGTTGCTCTCTTGCCAATTTCTACTCTTCCCCAGCCCTCTCCTGTGTGTTGCTTTCCACCAACCCGCCCTCCTCTCTCACAATTTGCTTCTGCTCCTCACCCCATCCTTTCCACATTGCCTGCTCACACATGTGCTTCTGCCCCGCCTGCTCCACATTGCTAGCTTGCCTGTTGCTTCTCCATTGCCAACTTGTCCCTCCTGACACTTCCTCTACTGTTGGTTCCACTCTACCCACTTTTTAAAAAAGGAAACACTTTTTAAAAAAGGAAACACTTTTTTGCGTGTTTTTCTACTTATCAATTAGTGATCTAACTCAAATTTGTAACTAAACAGAAAAAAAATGCCTGCGTCATTTTGAAGACATACTCACTTACAAATAACTCAAATGACTGAGCCATGGGGCTTATTTTGTTTTTTAATTATGCTGCACAGCATCGGGAATACTGTGCAGCATGGCTAAAAACTTTTGGCAAAGCCAGTAGGTCCCAAAGAGGCGATACATTTGCTTTACCAGTGCTTATTTCTCTTGATCTAAGTTTATTTATTTTGAATACTTCAACTTGGGGAATATTTTAATGACTGCCTGTTGCAAAGCAAAATTCAGGAATTTTAATACTCATATCAGAACCTCTTTCAGAGGGCCATGGAGCATGCAGGAGATACTTGGCCAATCTAGCGGGTTGAGGCTTTTTACTCCTAATGTCCCAGGGCCCAAACTACTATGAGTCCGGAGCAACTGGGTCAAGCAGTCTAAGGCTTCTTGAGGGAGGGGTAGATGTAGGGGGTGAACATAGCTCACAACGCAAAACACGTTCAATGGCAGCAATAAATGAATGTCCAGTCAAATACTTGCTTTTATGAAAAAAGGAGTATTTATATATATGAACTCAAAGTGAAATGTGGCATATACAAACAATGCACATAGATCTCCTGAGGTCAGGACTCTTGTCTTAGGGTGAACAGTCAAAATATTGAGTCCAAAATATCGATTGGACATAATATCGAGTTTTAAATATAGATTGGACAGAATATCGAATGGACAGAATATAGATATCAAAAATATCGTTTTTAAGGTAAGTAATGTAATATTGAATGTTAAAAATATAGAAAGTTAAAATATCAACGTATATAATATAGATAGTTAAAAATATCGATTTTTTAATAATATCTCATTTTTTATAGTGTTTTTTATGGTATAATATGTGTGAAAAGTGTGTATTTATGTTATAATTAATTTTTATTAATGAATTTTCTATTTTTCTTTTTTGCGTAATTTAATTCTGTAGCGGGTTGTGGGTTTATAGGGGAATAGGGTGGGAAGTAATTTAATTATAATTAATTCAATAATTAAAATTATTTATTGGTATTATTTTTTAATTAATTGTTAATTAATTTATATTTGGTAAATAATTAAATGTTAATTGGTATTTAATTTTAATTAATTGAGTAATTGCTAATTATGTTAATTGTACAAATTTTTTGTGTACCGGGTTGTAGGTTTATAGGGGAGTTGGGTGGGAAGTAATTTAATAATAATTAATTAAATATGTAAATTTATTTATTGGTATTAATTTATAATTAATAGTTAATTAAGTTATATTTGGTATTTAATTATATTTTAATTGGTAATTAATTTTAATTAATTGATTAATTGCTAATTATGTTAATTTTACTAATTTATTTTCTGTAGTGGGTTGTTGGTTTATAGGGGAATAGGGTGGGAAGTAATTTTTTTATAATTACTTAAATAATGAAATGAATTTAATAGTATTTAATTCTAATTGTTTGTTAATTAATTTTTAACTGTTAAATAATTAATAGTTAATTAGTAATTAATTTGTAGTAATAGGTAACTAATTGTAATATTTAATGTTAATTAGTAATTTTAATTGATTATTTATAATATATTAAATTGGTAATTACTTTTAAATATTTTTTATAGATATTAATTTAATTTTTTTACAATAATATATGAAGTATTTACTTTCCCTAATGTTGCATTCTCTGGAGTCGGAATAGTAATTTTAACCCCTACGCTATCCAATGTTTTCCCTACTGTTGCACTCACTGGAGAGGGAATAGTAATTTTTACCCCTAGGCTATCCAACGCTTTCCCTACTGTTGCACTCTTTGGAGTGGGAATAGTAATTTTGACCCCTACGCTATCCAATGCTTTCCCTACTGTTGCACTCTTTGGAGTGGGAATAGTAACTTTTTGCCTCTACGCTATCCAATGCTTTCCCTACTGTTGCACTCTTTGGAGTGGGAATAGTAATTTTTACCCCTACGCTATCCAACGCTTTCCCTACTGTTGCACTCACTGGAGTTGGAATAGTAATTTTAACCCCTACGCTATCCAACGCTTTCCCTACTGTTGCACCCACTGGAGTGGGAATAGTAAATTTTACCTCTACGCTATCCAACGCTTTCCATACTGTTGTACCCACTGGAGTGGGAATAGTAAATTTTACCTCTACGCTATCCAACGCTTTCCCTACTGTTGCACCCACTGGAGTGGGAATAGCAATTTTAACCCCTACGCTATCCAACGCTTTCCCTACTGTTGCACCCACTGGAGTGGGAATAGCAATTTTAACCCCTACGCTATCCAACGCTTTCCCTACTGTTGTACCCACTGGAATGGGAATAGTAAATTTTACTTCTACGCTATCCAACGCGTTCCCTACTGTTGCACCCACTGGTGTGGGAATAGTAATTTTAACCTCTACGCTATCCAAAGCTTTCCCTACTGTTGCACTCGTTGGAGTGGGAATAGTAATTTTTACCCTTACGCTATCCAACGCTTTCCCTACTGTTGCACCCACTGGAGTGGGAATAGTAATTTTAACCCCTACGCTATCCAACGCTTTCCCTACTGTTGCACTCTTTGGAGTGGGAATAGTAATTTTAACCCCTACGCTATCCAACACTTTCCCTACTGTTGCACTCTTTGAAGTGGGAATAGTAATTTTTACCCCTACGCTATCCAACGCTTTCCCTACTGTTGCACTCCTTGGAGTTGGAATAGTAATTTTACCCCTACGCTATCCAACGCTTTCCCTACTGTTGCACCCACTGGAGTGGGAATAGTAATTTCTACCCCTACGCTATCCAACGCTTTCCCTACTGTTGCACCCACTGGAGTGGGAATAGTAATTTTAACCCCTACCCTATCCAACGCTTTACCTACGATTGCACTCTTTGGAGTGGGAATAGTAATTTTAACACTTCTGCTATTGTACAGTAATAATATTGGATAATATTTAATTATTTTATGTTACTATATATATATGTTTTAACAAATGTGATTTAAAAATGTATTTTTATAACTTTAATTAATTATTTAATTATTATAAGTTAATTTAAGTATTTTTAAGTATATTTTAGTAATTAATTTTATTTTTAATATTAATTTAATTTAATATTGTTTTTAATAAAATCGATATTTTCATAAACTATATTTTAGTAAACGATATTTTATACTCGATATTTTTGTACTTACCTGTTTGTAGATACAAACTCTATATTCTGTCTGTCTATATTTTTTACACAATATTTGTGACAGTCGATATTCTGTCCCTCGATATTATGTCAGTGATCCTTGTCTTAGATAGTCAGTTCCCTGAGTCCCACTTCCATGCCTATTTATAGTGGTTATTGCCCATTCATGATAGGCAACATTCAGGTAAGACCCACTAGCAGTCCGAATCTTAGGAGTCCTACTTTCACTCGTCTAATGTCAAAAGTATTCAAGTGCCTATAGCACAATGAGGCACAACAAGTTTCCCTCGGCCCTTCAGCCCTTTGATGAGTCTTATTCTACCGGAGCCCCCAAGAGTGTTCCACACTCATACTTGACAGAGGTCTGCAGCGGCTGTTGTTGGTGTGTAGCACTCTCGGGTTTCCGGAGGCTGTGGCTGGTTGTTCACAGTGCTATCTCCAGTGCTGTGATAAGTTCCCCATTCCCTTCAGGAGGTAAGAGGCGTTTGTACAGGTTCAGATGCGTCAGTCAATTTGCGAGTGTTAGACCTGGCATGTCCAGCGGGTTTATCCCCAGACGTTTTGCTTTTTGACCTCAAGTTTTGGACCCTGTTTTTGTTGGTTTTGGACTCGGGGCACTTTACCACTGCGGATCAGTGCTAAAGTGCATATGCTCTCCCTGTAAATTGTATTTATGGATTGGTGATTCCAGGGTTGGCATATTTGATTTACTGGTAAGTCCCTAGTACAGTGCACTGTGTGTGCCCAGGGCCTGTACATCAAATGCTGCTAGTGGGCCTGAGTTTGCCACCCACATGAGCAGCCTGCAAATGTAACTCAGACCTGCCACTGCAGTGTCTGTGCGCAGTTTGGTACTGCCATGTCGACCTGGGAAGTGCACCCACTTGCCAGGCCCTAACCTTCCCTTTTCTTACATGTAAGATACCCCTAAAGTAGGCCGAACGTAGCCCCATGGGCAGGGTGCAGTGTATGTGAAAGGTAGGACATGTACTGAGGTGTGTGACATGTCCTGATAGTGAAATACAGTGTATTTTGTTTTTCACAATTGAAAGCTATATGTCCCATAGAATAGAATGGCAGTTCATTGTAACATCTTATAAATATAACTTCGCTTTGGGATAAAAAGAAAAGTTGAAGATTAGCATGCCTGAACTCTGAATTTAAAAATGCATCTTTTAGTAATGTTTTTTATATTGTGTGTTTGAAAATACCACTTTTAGAAAGTGGGTATTTTCTTGTTCCTCTGCTGGTTTGTGTACTGACTGTCTGGCTTTGACGGACACTGGCTGGGAATGTGCATTCTCTCAGCCACGGGGGTTTGATGTGTATCCTGCCTTGCCTTGCCTGTATGAGTCATGGCTGTGCTGAATAGACCTGGGCTGCATTTAGAGTAGGGGAGGAGTTTTCACTAGCACTCTAATAGGCCCAGTCTGCATTTAGAGTGGGGGGAGGAGATTTCCCGTGCACCTGAATAGTCCCTGTCTGCCTTACACAATGCTGTCTCCACCTCTTGCCGGGCAGCTGCACCAGAGAGGACAGAACTGGTTTTAGCTGGGCAAAGAGCTTCTCTGTCACCAGAGAACAAAGGAATTTGTGCAATAAAAAGTGGGGCCCAGACCCCTGAACTTTAGATTACTGCTGAACTAAAGAACCTGGCAGGAGGAAGAACCGGGAACGCTGGAGGAGGAGTACTGCCGTTGTGCTGTGGGCTGTTGGGGTTGGCCTACAGTGGTTGCTTCTGTCTTGGGCAGGGAAAGGACTTAAGTGTGATTTCATCATCCTGCTGTTAGAGTTTTCTCCAAGGGCTTGAAGTAGAGGAACCTTTGCCAAGGAGAAGAGCTGGAGAAACTGAGGAACAATACTACCCCTGTGTTGTTTGCTGTCTGGGGTTGGCCTGCCATGGCTGCTTTTTGCCACAGAATGGAGAAGGACTTTGCTGTGTGCTGTATCCCCTGCTTGAGGAAGATCTCCAAGGGCTTGAAATAGAGCTTGCCTCCTGTTCTGAAGTCTCAGGGACACAAAGACTTCACCCCCAGTCCCCACCTGAACTCCATTGCAGGGAGCTCTGAACTGCTGAGAGGTGCCTGCCAGTGTTCTGGACCTCTAGAAGTTGTGTTGGGACTGGAACTGCAGGAACTGTGAAAATCAACTGTTTCTGTCGCATCGCAGTGGTGCAAGAAGAATTTTCCGACACATCGCTGCCAAAGAAGCGACGCAGCGCCTGCTTGTGGCTGAAGTGTCTGCCGTGTGACGAATGCTGTGCACCGATCTCTGACGTCCGACATCACCGCACCAATCCTGACGCAGACCCTGTTGGAGAAGAACAGACGTATCGAGGGGATGTGGCTGAAATCATCACAGCGCATCCTGGGTCTTCATGCATCGCATTGTACCGGATCGTCACGCATCAAATCAAAGCATCAAGTCTGTTGCATTGTTGTGGGGACGCAGTAAGAAACCGACGCATTACCTCCTTGCGCAGTAAGAAACCAACGCACCACCTACTCTCTGGTAAGGAACCTACGCATCACCTCCCTGTGCAGTAGTAAGAAACCGACGCATCACCTCCTCTCTAGTAAGGAACCAACGCATCACCTCCCTGTGCAGTAGTAAGAAACCGGCACATAACCTTCACTGAGTGTAAGGAACCGACGCATCACCTTCCCAGTGACCCTTTTTGCTTGCCTTTTTTTGCGCATCCCATGTGCTTTGTGTAAAAGTGTTGCCTCCCACATTTTCTTGGAACAAAACTGTTTCTACCTTTTAAGAAACATATTTTTAGTACTGTATTGTGGTTTGTTGTTGTTTTAGTCTTGTTTGGTTTAGAGATAAAGATGACTTATTTTTCTAAAGTGGTGTGGTGTCCATTTGTAGTGTTTCACTGTATTACTGTATGTGTTAACACATGCTTTACACACTTCCTCTGAGATAAGCCTGTCTGCTCGTGCCAAGCTTCCAAGGGGGTGAGCAAGGGTTATTTTAGAAATGTATCCCCCTTACCCTGACTAGGAAGAAGGGTCCCTACTTGGACAAAGGTACCCCCTACCTCTGCTAAATAGAGACCCCTATTTCTAACAGCGGGCATTTGCAAGTCACCCCAGCACCTTCTATCTCAGCACTAGTGAAAACAGGTCACAATCCTTGCTCTTCATGGCAGCCCACCCAACTTTACCTTTTACATGAGCTACAGTCCAATCTACAAGGCAATAATTCACTCTTCCCTGGGGTGCCCTCTGGTATACAGGGTGGGTGACTATAATCTACACACAGGCGACAGCCAGATCGGTACAGCAGCCATTTCCTCACAACTCGCAATGGAGATTCACACACCAGGATCTTCCATTGGATCTCGCTCCTTCCAAGCGCTTTCCTCTTCCTCACAGAGTGCACTAGTCTTGGATAGCAGGCAGGCACTGGTGCTCCAGGATTCAGGCAGGTTGTTTTAGATTTCTCTGGCTGATGTCCCCTCACCCAGCTGGGAGACTGGCAGGCCTTAGCCAACGTCCTGGTCACAGGTAGAGGTCTTGCAAAACTTCTGCTCCTCAACATACAACTCAAATAGCTGCTTAACAGTTCACAATTTTGTATGCCTCAAACTCTCTTCTTATAGTTCATTTCCAGGCACCAAATGTTATTTAGCATCTGAGTCTTTGAAGTTTGTGCTGAGTGCCTGTTTACTTTTGAAGTGCCGATTCCTCTGTTCTGCCCTTCCTCCAGAAAGCAGTTTGTCACAGTAGGAGCACCTCCAAATCTGATAGCTCTGCAAAACATGCCATGGAATTGACTAGAGGTACATACCTGGATGTCAACTATAATAATATGTGCATCAAAAGGTTACCCCAGGACCCTATCCCTACTCTTTAAGTTTTTTTATCAGCCCCCTCTCCTTCCTAAGATGTGCACAGGCCTCTTTCCAATGACCTCTTTCAGAATGAAAGAGCACCCTTTGAAGTTTACCTAAGCTCCTGGCTCTTCCTTCCTCCAGTGGGGGAGAAGATCCTCTACATCCATATGTTCTTCCAGTCAGCCCTGGTTCTCCTAGCATGGAACCCAGAATCTTCCATGTATTGTATCACTCAGAAGCACACACACACAGCATACAGATGCAACCACATGCATGCTGCACAGTACTACATACTAAGTTGATGTAGGTCAAGGATGAGTTAAGCATACAGCAGCAGAACAGTACATGAGTGGGCCTGTAGGCCTCACTTCAGAGACAGAGGTAAACAAGAACAAGATGTGCAGGGCGAGTGCCGTTCCGGCGAGAAGGGGCGGGACTGCGAGAGCCGATTCCGACGAGCGCCTTTGGATTGGGCCGCGTGACGTCACGTGAGCTGTCTACGGTAGAAACTTACGCGCGCGACCCGATCCGAAGGTGCGCGTCGGAATCCGACGCCGCCATAGGAAATGCTGGGCGCACGGCCAGCTCGTGTCTCCCCTCGTCGCGTTTTTCGGCTGAGACACCGACTATAGTTCTCGCTGCAAGAACGCGCTTAGCGCGTTCGTCGTAGCGAGACCTAAAAAGGCCTGTTCACTCTTTCTGATCACTACACTGTGTCTGCCATCACTGCACTCGTGCTACCTAACTCGTGCTACCTAACTCCTATTAAGGGCAGTAGTCCTTCCCCGTCATGAGGGTAGCGCTTTGGGCACCCTTTCCATGCCAACAAGCCAGCCAATTGTATAAAATAAATCTGAACACATGCTCCATTTCTGTCCATGTTAATGTGAAATGAAATTCTGGTTATATTATTTAAATGTCTGACTAAATTCTGCAAAATCTAACGTAACAGTTAACTATTCTACAGTTGTGAACTAAATTGCGGCAACGCCACAACATGTTTTTCAGGGCACCAACTACTCTCCTGCAATTCCGTTAATTGTTATTTGTTCCAACCCCATTTTTTTATTTTTTAGGGCCCCATTCCATACACAATAGTCTATTTTGATATGCATAAAAATAATTCAAATTCGTAGATAGGTGCATCCAAACTATTTTTAAGAACACATCATATTAGTAAGAATACACAATGTGTAAGAGGAGCCGAATTGTCTCAGGAAAGCACCCAAACTCTTTATCACATTGCCATTTGTATTTGGTATGACACTGCCAACCTTACTTTGTTATTTGAGACTTACATGATATCAATAGGTTCACTTATGTTTTCGCTGTCCAATCTACCCTTTATAAATCTTGTATGATTACAATTAATATAAGCATAAATCGTCGTACTCATAGTACAAGGATTTGTGTAAAAATCTTAATATCCACATCACCAAGGGTGTATTGTCCTGTAATTTTAGAACTTTTCAAAATCTTCAAAATGTAATGGAAAAATGTAATCAAGGAATGCCTAATTGCCACTGACTAAACCAATGAATCAATTCTACAAATATAGAGAACAAAACAGGCTTGACCTGTTCGAGACTTAGGTAATAAAAATTGATATCGAACCAACCTGAACCAAGAGAATCTTCCCTCCTATAGCTCTTATTTCATTTTTATTTTCCCCTTCTGTGATTGCCTCATATAGCGATTCCACATCTTTCCTAGATAATCTTGGGAAATTACAAATCAGAGAGAACAGTATGTAGAACTCGCCAGTCTACTGAGGCCTCAGGCTGATATAACATATTCTACTAAGCAACAAATTGACAATTTGTATATATAGTAGGCTGTTGTTTCTATTCTTGATCTCATGAATGTTATTAGATTATCCTAATTTTTGAGGCGACATGTCAGTATCTATCTACTCTTTTCTACAGCCTCCCAAAACTTTTGTTTAGAGCTGAAAATTGCATATTAATTTTTAAAGGGTTAAGTCATATCCATATTATTTCTTAGTAAATGTGTCTAAATCTGCTCTTTTGATGTCTTTTAATTTTTTTGAGGCAGCTTTTTTTTCTACTCCCCTTAAGTAGTTTTTCTTTTCTTTCTTAGTTGGCCAATAGTTTTTCAATTTACCTTTGATATATGCTTTTAAAGACTTTCAGAAAGTGTGTGCATAAGCAACACTGCAGCTGTTAATATTTGCATTTAAAAACCCATTCATGTCTGGAAAAAAATAATACAATTTTACTAATAATAAAAAACTCTTTTATGTTGTGTTCAATAAAGGCACCTAAAAACCTTAACCCAGAAATATACATAGCAGATATCATACAGTCTATGTATTTTGTAATGGGATAGTAAGTACCTTTTTCCAACCTTCATAACGGCTAAGAGAGAACATGTGCAATAGTAAAGTGAGTTTCACTTACACACAGAATGGTTAAGGCATAGTAGAAGGCAGCCACAGTGCAGGCTAAATCCAAGCTACTGTGCACCATGCAAAATCATACTAACTCCCTATCAGAGACTTTTCATACTAACTCCCCGTCAGAGATTTAAGATTAAAGAGCACTGTGATAATCTGCCATTTTTGGCCAAAGTGCAAGAGAGAGGGTAGAATAACTCTAAAAGCTCTGGGACTTTTTCTCTGGTAGACTATGTGATCAGGGTTCTATAGACACAACAAGCATCTGAAGGCTTGAGAATAACCTTATATCTGACATATTTAGACCGCCATTTGGGAGTCAAATCGTCACAATAGGGCAACTACTCATCCCACCTATCAAAAGCTACTGATCCCCGGCATAGAATTTGCCGCTATAAGTAGATTTTAAATAACTCCTGTCCAGATACTCCAGGCACTCTGCACCAAACATAAGACAGCTGTAGCATTTCTTGCGGTCAAGGGCGGTCACATTTACCTCTGAGGGCCATTTAGATCTCATCAGCGACTTCAGCTTTGGCAACCAAAACTGTGGAAAGCTTCCTGAAGTTAACCTAAGGCAATGTGCTTAGAACTGTTCAAAACCTCACAAATAAAGCTCCACTTTTGGCTCTAGTAGTGGTTTCTATTTATTCCAGTGGAAGAAGGTAACAGCTCTTAGGACAAGGACCCTGAGCTGAGATCTTGCAGATGTAGTGCTGTGCAGGCCTTGGAGGACTTTGAGGCAGTTGACGTATGTCCGCTAGTCGACGCACACTTCTAGACTAGGAGTTCCCTACTCAATCTTTCTCGCGTTGGTCCTGCTTCCCACATGGAGGTAGTAGAGTGCTCTTCTGTATCGGTTAATACGACCTCCTGTGCTGCAGTCAGACACACAGGCGGCTGACGTGCGCGTGCAGGAGGGCTGGCTGGTGCCGGATGGTGCGCAGCAAACAGACGCATGCTTTGTCGCCATTCATCTTGAGCCAGCTGGATCTCCCCCAGCCAGGCAGCGTTCAACGTCTCTGACTTAATTGGGGACAATCGTTTCATCTTTTCTTGGCCGGTGTATATTTGATAGTTGATAATGGTGTTCTTTGAAATAACGTTCTTCCTTACGTTGACATTTGGCATCTAGGTTAATTCAGTGCTTTAAGTACTTGTATTGAGGCTGGCCATTTTATGGCATTGTGCTCAGTACTTATGTAGCATTTATGCACTGTCCCTGTGCCAATCTTTTTTACCTTGTTTTTATTTTTTTTAAACGACTGGACCCTTAGCTTTTCAATTTTGTTAGTGTTCAAAATGATGTAAAAACGTAGTTATGTTTGAGAATTTCACCCTTATGTCGCCACGAAATGAAAAGTTGTTGATCAAAAAGCCAAAGCGGTTGTTTCTGAGGTAACAAGGGATACATCACTGTACCAAGTTTCAGTTATAAACTGCCTTCTTTTCAATTCCATTCTTTAATGGAAATTCCGCGCCTTTTTTAAAAGATTCGTTGAAATAATTAGATATGATGCTGTTTCACAAACATTGCCACAGACTTTAGAGTTAATAATAAAGCGACTGAATGAAGTATTCTGATCAGAGTACACGGCTATGAGACATGTAACAGGTTTTTCGTTAGTCGCGCCATGATGAATCGGGTTTATTTCCAGCATGGAGAGTGTATGTGCCAAAATGCCAACACATGCTGAATTATTGCAGTGACTTTGGCATATGCATAAGCTGGCATCTGTTACAATAGTTGAATATTTGTCAACAATGTGTGTTTTCAGTGCATATTACTGGCACACGTCCACAAAAAGTAAATAAGAACCAGCAGGCCATCAAATTATAATGAGTCTAAAATACAAAACCAGCGTGACTGAATAGGACAGAGGACTTGTCAGGATCCGCGTAGCTTGGAATGAGTTGAAGGGTGCTTAAATGGATGAGAAATGTTAGCTGAGCATCCACAGTGTCCAAATCTAGAAGTTTAGAGAGAGGGAACAGTAGTCATCCTTGTAGGACACTTCGGCTCACCTATGGTAGCGCAGGGCCTATTCGCAGCCTTAACTTGGCTGGAGGTCCTGCAAAGCGTGCAAATCCGCAAGCACATATGAACTTCATTTGAAAGCTCTGGGGCAAAGCACAACAAAATAGAAGGTGAACTATCGAGTTGGTTGTAAAAAACGTGTGATGAAGTTGTCCCCAGTACTGTGCCCTCCAAAGTGCAAGCATGTTGTTTCAATCCCTCCCCAGTATCACCTTGCCAGCACATCCTCAGCACATGCTGACTGCCCCATCACACAACGCCCCTCACACAGGATTAACATTTTGGTGTTTGTCTGTTCACCTCTTTCTCTACTCCAATTGGCTTATTCAGGTCCTTACTCCTCATTTCATTTGTAATATATGTTACATTTATTTGCATTTCTTCACAGTTCCTCTGAAAGGCGAAAGACTAAGGCCAAATTATGAGTGGCCTTGAGCAGTAGCCCTTACCTGGTAACCTTGGGCCCAGAAGAACTCAATTTGAAGCATTTTGCCAAGCTGCTGGGGCTGATGGTAGATGATGGACTTCCCCCCCCTACTTTCTCCTGAACAATTGTCAAGCAGACAATGCTGCCATCCCACTCCTCACATATTCTGCATCATCAGGCCACTGCCACCCACACAATTGTCCTCAAAATAGCCCTGCATCCATTTACCATCCGTGGTCTGCACGTTATTCCCCATTGCGAGAGATAGAACTAATAATGCATATTTCCTGGGCCTCATTTATGAAAAGTGACGCATCGCTGCGTGTAAACAGCGATGCGTCACTTTTCACTGTGCACTCCTTGCGACACCAATGATGCGTCATATTTAATGTATGACGCATCATGTCGCAAGGACTTATCGATACGTCAGTATTTCTGACGTATCTGTAAGCGCAAAAGTGACGCATTGTTGGAGTGTGTTACAAAAGTGACGCAACTCCAGCAATGCGTCCTTTCACATGGGGAAAACCCCATGTGAAAGGGCTTGCGTCAGTCTTACGCCTGCTGTGAGACAGGCGCAAGATTTTGACGCAACAGCATCCTAAAAGTGACGCAGTGAAATCTCATAGATTTCACTGCGTCACTATTACGAGGCTTTTTGCGGGGGAACGCCCCCTCTGCATACATTATACCTGACGCAGGTATAATGTGGCGCAGGGGTTTAAAAAGTGACGCATCTACCTAGATGCGTCACTTTTTAAATATGGCGCAACAAGGTGCATTTTTTACGCCGCTGGTGCGTCACAAAAAGTGACGCACCGGCGGCGCAAAACTGATGCAAGGCCTCATAAATAAGGGCCCCTGTATTTACTTGTGGGTATACCTGCTATAACTAGAGATTATCTGAGATTCTGTGACTCTCCCTTCCCAAAATATACCTGTGCCTAAATCTAGGGAGCTCATAAAGGGCGTATGTCATTTCAGACTGGGTTTTAAACCTTTGCTTTGTGTGCTTTAGATTAATTTGTGATACTATGGTTGCACATGACATAAAAAAGCAACATTACCAGACTTGTGCTAATATCATACATGTTTAATTCACGTTTTAAAGATTTTTTTGGGGAGGATGGAGAAAGAGCATATTTCTTTTATACTTTGTGGTGTTTGAAGATGTAATATTCCGACCCAAGTGAGTGGTTGAGTGAAAAGCATTTTTTGTTGTAAGGAGCGGACCATTACTTAAAGGTATCAGGCGCTTTCGGAGTTTTGTGGCGGAAGAGACCTGTGCCTCACTGCATCTACTGGTAGTTATTTTAATTCTACAGAGTTGGGACATTACCAATTGTTGAGAATCCATTGACTGGAGGGATTACTTATAGTGACGTCCCAATGAATAGGGAGGGTTTGGTTGCCAATGTTATTTTAACACCTGGTGGTGGATAGAAATGAATAGATACCAAAGCACTCTTAGGCAGTCCAAGAAAGTGTATCATGTCATTTAAAGTAAGGATTCTTGAAGATTGAGTCCAATTCGATCTTTATTTGATGTAAAGTGTTCAGCAAGATACAGTATATACAATAATAGCCGACACATGTTTCGTCACAGAGGTAACTTCTTCAAGGCTCCTAGTACTAATGATCAGGTCCATAAAAACGTCTGAGGATTTCAGTTTGCAAGGTGGAGGCCAGGGAAGGTAACTGTTGAAACAATGTGAAACGGTCCCAAGAGCCAAATGCAACTGATGGCAAAGACAGAGACTTGTATACGATACAACAACTACAAGGTAAAGACATCTAGTGTTTGGATGTAGTTCAGGGAGCCTGTCAGGTAAAATCTTTAGAATGAAGAAATGACCCCGAGCTATAGTGGCACCCCAAGTACAGAGATATCCCTGGACGAATTTTCAGTGGGGTCATTTCAGAGTAACATCAATTATCTGTGGTAGAGAAGCCCAATTAAGAACGGTGTACCCTGAGAGACATATGGGAAATGTAGTGGTCCTCTTGCCCTGTATGTTGACAAAATAGTAAAGGAGACCTGGTAAGCCCCCTGAGAGCATAGTGTGCTTGAAAGAAAACCAAGTCTGTAGTAAAATGGTGAATATTTCAGGCCAGCTAAGGTGAGATTATGAGATTGATGGCATAATACCACTTGTACAGAATGGAAAGGATTATTAGAGGGATGCTATGTTGCTTCTTTAGCACACCGTTGAGGTTTATAT
Source organism: Lissotriton vulgaris (assembly GCF_964263255.1). Classification (NCBI taxonomy): domain Eukaryota; kingdom Metazoa; phylum Chordata; class Amphibia; order Caudata; family Salamandridae; genus Lissotriton; species Lissotriton vulgaris. The sequence continues at coordinate 180,131,445 of NC_141700.1, forward strand.
AGCTGAAATGGGATAGAGCAGAGCATGAGGGAACCAAGATAATTCCTAGTGAAAAGATGGATTTCAGACTGTGTCTGAAATTATTGATGATTATATTATTAACTTGTGGGTGATCATGGTCACACTTGGCAATTCCAGAGAGTGTGTGCTTGCTACTCCTGGAAGCATGTGGCCCTTATATAATAGATATCTGAATAAGTTTGTGGATATATCTGAAGGATTTGACTGCATGAAGGGTGAGTTGAAAGAGTACCAGGGGATTTTGGTGCGATGTATATGGTTTTCATTAAACACTAGCATTAGTTATAGAATGTGTCTTCAAACCAATAGGGTTTTATATAGGTGCTTTTCGACTGATTTTTATGTGCCAATATTATTGATGTATTTTGTATGTCATATGATTTTTGCAAGTCTTACATTTAATATGTTTTTATTACTTTTCCTATAGATATTGTATGAAAATGTACTAGGGTGGAAATATTTATATGATAGTCCTGAAGAAGGTGGTTGTTACAAGTAGTTTCCACTGAAATGCATTGACTGAATTTGATGGCACGATCGGGATGCACTGGTGATCCCTACGCGCTACTAAAAGAATTCACGGACACCCGGTGACACAAAGTGTAATGCTTTTTTATTGAAAAGACTTATTGCATTGTCTTAGAAGATCTCTCTTCTATTATGTGTATGTGTTATTTGTGTATATGTGTTGTTAAGTATATGTAATTTTAAATATATTGTTTGTATGTGATAGGATTATAGCCACATATATTTTTCTAAACCTCTATGGTTTTTGGTTGTGTTGTATTTTGTAAGCAATTGTGAATGTGCAAAGATTGAGGTGAAGATGATTGCTTGTGGGTTTAACATTCAAGGGGAGCTTTTAGGATTTTGATGGGGCCATGAACAGAACCTGGGTTAGGACATGCTACAACCACACGCCTTCCCGCCTCTGGATTCACCCATCCCTCTGATCTACCTTCTAATGCTGCCTCAACATAACTAAAGTTCCAGTTAAAGAATCAGTTGTTGGAATTGTTTTGAATTCGGAGAGAGTCAAGGAAAGGTCACTCTTTTTTAAAAAGTAGTACAAAATAGTTCCCCACATCTTTGCCTTTAAACAAAATGAGGCATATTACCAAGGGGGGCGATAGGCAATTATCACTGATTTAGCTGCCGTTTTCGCTGCTAAGCGGCGATAATTCTATCGCCCTATTAGCAATCTGTCGCTAACTGATGTTAGCGACAGCTTTTAGGCAATAGCGAGCGGTTTGGGGTCCGCTTTACATGTCAGCTATGTTTATCGCTAATGACTTGCAAAGTGGGCGTACCCAACCAGTTAGCGACTGAAAGCAGTCGCTAACATCGCTATCGCCTATTAGCAAGGCAGGCGTAACGTTGGAAATATTAGCGCTAAGCGCGAATATCTCCAAATACTAACAACTGCCCAGACCAGTTCTTAGCCATGTTATCCAATGGGAGGTGGATAATATGGCTAAGAGCATGTTGTCGCTAATGCGTGAATATCACTGTATTCTCAGCGATATTCATGCATTCCGCCGCTATCGCTGGATATTTTAGCACAATGGAGAAAAACGTTGCTAATAGCATGTTTTCTCTCTAACATATCCAGCAATAGGCAGCGATAAAATATTTGTCGCTAAGCCTATTTAGCGATAAATATCGCTACTTGTTGGTAATATGCCCCAATGTTCGGTAAAAAAGATGTAGAAAATAGAGCAATTAGTATTAGAAACTGAAAAAGAGTTGCAAATGTGGAACATGGAGAAATGCATTCCCTTTCAGGAGTAAGCAGTGGTAAAGACAGGCGCAGCAGTAGATTCTGTTGAGGGCCAATAAAGGCTAAAAGATTGAATATACGTGCTTTGGAGAAAGAGGTGCTATTTACCATACTTGTTGTAGTGACTGGAATTTGAGGGATGCAATGACGAGCAACATTCATACGTTAAACCCTTAACCTGTGCATTTTGGTGTTCTCCTCTTTACAATCCACATGCCAGGCATTCACAAGCCATTTCGTCCATTAAATTGAAGCTTGTTTTCGGAGGGACAAGCTCTCCTTGGCAAGCTATCTGTGAGGGGGTCTGGTCAAACTGGGAGGTGGGCACATTTCCAAGAAGTTTTGGCAATGCCAATCATTTAGGCTGAGATATGATGGACTAAGTAATAGACAGCACATTGTTAGCTATAGTTTTTTAATGTCCACACATAATAAATGTTGTAATGCTGCTGCACATGAACCTATTTGTGTGTGCGCACATGTAGGTATGTGTGTGAGTTTATGTGCTTTTGGGGGTGTTGGAGAGAGAAGAAGCTTGACTGTCTGTCATTGAATTTCTCTGCCTTAGAGAAGCTTGCAATGCCAATGCCAATGCACCTGAGTTGTATATTAGTGAAGCTTGGGGAACACATTTTATCTTTTCAAACCCCAAAACGGTTAGGACTATGAAAGGAGGAGGACAGAGCCCAGACGACCAGTTAATGGAAATTGCTTGTGTGTGTAGGAGTCCCTCCCCCACACACTCACAGGCCTTAAGTACATCACAGGCATTAGTAATGCAAACATCCCTCACACATGCAGATGTATAGCACATGTATTAGAAGTACTAGTAGTAGTTGCATTTGAATATCGTTGCACACCTCTGACAAGACCAAAGTGCATTAAATGACTGGTATTGTGCTGCACAGTGGGGAGTGTTTGGTTGATGTGGTGTTGCATTATGAGCTATGTGGGAAGTATGTATGTGTTGTGCATGAATGACCAAAGCAGTGTTATTATCAGATCTTGATTTATAGTGTTTAATGGTGAAGTGGTGGGAAATCAGCTGTTCTTAGGCAGGATAAACATGTTACGATAATACAGCACACAGTGTTAATCAATAAGAGAATTATATAATAATGCCATCTGTGGGCTCAGAGCAATTATGATTTCACTAATAAAGTAGAAAGTATCCTTTACTTACAGAAAGGGGTGCTGTTGGTAGAATCACCATCTTGAATTTGGAGCATCGTTGATAAAAATCCAGCAAAATACGAATCGCTGAATTCTCTCCTCTCAAAAATCACACAGATTAACGCCATTTGAGATTTCCCTAGATCACTGATAGCAGACACTCCCAAGAATCATCTCTGTTGTCACTACACCAACCCCCCTGCCCTTCCTGAGATCATCTCTAGCACAAAAGGTCAACCCTTTCCTCACTTCATGTAACTCTGCCCAGATGCCATCAGTCTTGCATTAAGTCAGGGACTCTCCCCCTACTATTCTTCCAAAGCGTGACACCTGTCCCTACTTGAACTCACCTCCATAGCCTTACGCTGCTTAGTGAGACTCATCCACACCCACCCCCTGATTTTCGTCAGCCCTCCTACAATTATGATATGATAGGTGAGGGTCATTGGTAGAGCACAGAGATAGGCCATCTTCTGTGCTAGAATTAAGGTAACCATAGTATACACTTTGGTCATAACTATAGGTCTTATATACAGTTTGGTGGACAGCTCGCTCACACGCAAGGTTAGAGGAGGTCTTACCTTCTCCAATCTGGTGGACTACCGTCTGCCATTTTTACAGATCTGCACTGGCCTGGCATAGATCTCTGTACCTTCCAAGTTTTATGTGGCATCTCAGAAAAAGTTTCGTTTTACAAAAACATGCTCCCGAAACAGAAGGGTTGTGTTGTATAACAAAATAGAAATAATCCTTTCACCATGGGAATTGTTGTTATAGCTGACAACTGTGGAGAGAGATTGTGACACCGATCACTGACGCTTATCCACCACTCTCAAGATGAAAGGGAAAGTGAAACACAGATGGGTAACTGCCATGTTAGCAATTGCTGTTGAGGAACATGGGGTTAGGGGGGAGAGAAAGACTGGAGTTGGTTACAGTGGTATTATCTAATATTGATGAACATCCAGTCTTCTCCCTGGAGGGCTTTACTTTGCCTTCTCACAAGTGTGACTTTTAAATAGAACACACAAATCATTAAAATGTCACAAATGTTTTAGCTTTTTGTGGAATTACTTCGTAAGGATACATGCTTACTTGATGCTCCCATATTGGGGCAGTTGATGGCCTCAGAGAGTTTCACACCACACTCAGAAGCACCAGCAGTAGACACACATGAAGGGTATTTTGTAATCATAGTGAACTCAAATACCAGAGAAAAAAAAGAGAAAACGTGAGGAGAGGGCAGGGAAACAGAACAACAGTGCAAAGGGGAAATAACTTTGAACAAACTTTTCAGCAGTAGGAAGCCCTACAACACCTTAAATTGCATGGTATATTCTCCATCCAACTAATGCTACTTAACCTAACTTGGAAGTTGTAAGAATTCCACCTTTTCTATCAGATTACCCCAGATTGTTTACCTTTTGCTGGATTCTATAATTTTGCTGGCTTTAGAACTCAGTGCACTTTACCCTTGCTAACCAGGAGAAGAATGCATGAGCTCCCCCTTTAAACATGGCTTAATTGGCACATTTAGCTAGCCTATAAGTCCCTAGCATGTTATGTTGTATGTGAACCCAGGCCATGGAAGTTAAATGTCACTATTGAACTGCAGTAACTATTTTGCCATTCAGTTGCAGGGCAAACATTACTTCAGGCCAAACCTGTGCATCTTGGCTGCTGCAGTGTTTACCCTAGAGTTATTCCTTTCAGAATAACCCTTTTTGAGAGGAGAAAACCTTCTTTTAAATATTATAAGTCACCCCATTTAGGCCTTGCAGCAAACAAGGTAGGATGCATGGTATTTAATATTAGCATGCCCATATAGTGACAAGGCCCAAAACCCTTTTTATTTTCACTGTAGCAGAACTAGCTGTTCTATGTAAAAAAGGGTTCGGACTAAAATACTAATACTGTATCTCAGGAATTAGAAATTAGAAAAATAAATAAAGAACTATTTTTAATAGTTATTACAAATCCAATTCAAAGGCGAAGATGGATTTTTAATTAATATTAAGGAAAAGTAACTTAAAGAAAGTTACACTTTACTTGCCTGAATTGTCAAAAGACCAACTACCATATGCCTCTGTCAGCTCTCAGCCTTTGCTCAGCCTTGAATATGTGTAAAAATATAGTTTTTTTGTGGATACAATGCCTGCTTCAAACTGGATCTTAATGTTAAATGTGGGAGAACAATAGGATTACCATGGTATACCCCCTCATTCATAATAACAAACTTAGAGACCATGTTTAGTAAAGCCAAAGATCTTCACTATCTTGGCTTTGCCATGACACATTGCATTTTGGGCTTGTTTACAAACATATCGTGGTCAGGGGATGGAACCTTTTACCTTATGGGTTAGGGAGGCTCCATGATTCCCCCAACCCACTAGCTAGAGCCAGACATAAATATGGCATGCCCAGGCACCCTCTTTAGAGCCCTTTCTGGAGTTGTGGAAGAGCAGAAGATGACTAATCCTGCTGTCTGTAACCAGGGCCGGACTGGGAACCAAAACCGGCCCTGGCAGAGAGTTCGCCGGCCCCGGGGATGGGGGGAAGGGGGTGGTTCAGGTAGTTAGCGTACAGCTTTGTGCCACTTTTGTTGCTGGGGGCCAATATTGCAATTGCAGCTACATCTAAATACTGCCCCCGGTAACAAAACCTGCCCCCCAGGGGTTTAAAACCGCCCCCAACCTTGTGGCCCAATGGGGAAAAGCTGGGTGCCTGCTGTGGCCAGTCCGGCCCTGTCTGCAACCAGAGTGGAGCTATGAAGCACTGGACAGGCTCCCTCTTTTACCCAGGACATAGAAGTGTACACCAAGGGTCAGTTGTCTGACCTCTGTGGGTACAGGAAGACAACATGCTGTAACACGCCTTTGCCTGGAAGTATCCAGCTGACCAGAAGCAACTGGACCTTGGCTGAACCCTGCTGTCTCCCTTCTTGCACAAAAACAATTCTGCCCATAACACAGGCTCCCTTGTACTCAGGTACAAGGATGCCTGAGTTGGTGATAAGCAGCACACTTTGCACCGGAGGAAGGAGAGAACAGAAATACTCCATAGCTTTGTAAATATGGAGCATTTCTGCTCTCTCTCCCTTTCAGGCAACGCAACACAGCAAGTTAGAATTAATAGTAAATATGCCCCCTAGTGCCTAGTTATATAGTGGAGGATGACATTGATAAATGGCTTGCAGCATATGAGTTCCCCTTCCCATGTGTAGAGTCCTGGAGGAGGACAGAGAATTGGCCTTATTGGGAGGGATATGCTATTGGCCCTAGATGCAATTTTGGATTCTGGGGGGTCTTTTGGGGTACACCCAAAAGATGTCAGGGGTTACCCTATAGTTCATGGGTCCGTAATACAAACTGAGAACAACTCTGGAGCATGGAGGGAAAGGATATTTTTTACAATCTCATGAGATGGAGAGGGCATCAACAACAGACACCCATAGCTGTCTGAGGAGGCAGTCTGCAGAATGGTCTTACTTTACATCTTATATACCCTCTATTCTGCCCCAGGCATGTAAGGGAGTTGTACCAATAATACTTTATTACATTCCTAAACAATAGTCAATCTCGAGAATCAGCAGGTGACTGAGTAGCCTTTGTGGGTTTACGCAGGACAAGGGCAAAACATTATAACTACATAGTACACAGAGGTCAATCCGATTAGGTCATAGCTGTGGGCCTCCGCAGGGCGAAGCATGATTACATTTCAAACAAAGGTTAATCTGATAAGCACAGGTAACAGTGAGGCCCCTGCAGGGTGTGATCGAAAAGCATGTTTATACAAATAAGTCCACAAATATTAGTTGTTTGGACCCCTGCAGGGCACAGGCAAAAGGTATAATTACACAGCAAGCAGGGATAGGCTTGTTGATGGATGCCTGCAAGGTGTAGTGTGCAGGGTGAGGACGATAAACATCTGAGAAACTCCCTGTCCGACTGGTTGAGCACAGGCTGGTCAGTTTGTAGCAGGCCAAAGCATGAACAGGGTGTGAGTGTCCATGCAGGAATGTGGTAGGTCAAAGGTGGAGCTTCAGAGTGTTCGTGATACAGAGAGAAGGTCAGTCATGAAGGGTATAGCACAAAATGGTGGAGTGAATCACAAAATGGTGGAGTGAATGGCAAGATAATAGACCCACTTTTCAACAGTCCCTCCTTTTGCCATAGTGAAACCATTTTTAGTCAATTACAATGTTCATCAATAGCTGTGTCTCACGTTCAGTCATTATTTTGTCGTTTTTGACATGGGCATTCATTTGGGGACTAGTTTAATAGCATTTGCACAAAAGCCGCAGATTGGGGGGCCACATTGAAGGCAAAGACAGCAAAAGAAGATCAATGCAAGAGGTATTAGGATAATCATTAGGACCTTCCATCCCCATGTCAGTAGGAGTTGCCATATCCAAGAACCAAGGGACAATGAGCATGTATCTTGATGGAGGTCGGAGGCTATTCGATGGAGTATGAAAATAGCCTCATAGACAGATGATGAATGATCCGGAACATACACGCAACAGCTGGTGCCAATGATGCAACATGCTCCTCCGCGGTCAGCGAGGATGACATCAAGGACCATGCGATTTTGAAGAGTGACGAGGCATACCACTTGGAGCTCCGCAGTATTGTTGGCCAGAATACTAGCTGTGATGTTGACGGTGGCTTCCTTGACTCTGGTGAGGTGGCGAATGGCTCCACTGTTTGCCATTGGTCCCCAGAAGGGAAGGATGATCTTTATGGCACCCAGGAATTGTTGAGAGGTTGTGTCTGTTTGTTCGGCCACATTGTTGCTGCGGCGGGCGATGATGAAGAGGAGAAGCAATGTAGACAGGGGGAAGGAGGAAAGCTATGTAACATGTGCCTCCCCAGTTCTCGTCAAGCCAAGTGTACGCCCTTGTTCCACACAAAGTAGGTATTTGGGGAGGTAACAAGGGGCAGTGGAGATGTCGTATTCAGAGTCATTGTCCTGGCACAAGAGCTTTCCCCAACGTACTCAATTCCTAAGCCTCTGACACACATTAGTCCAGAAATGCGAACAACAGCTAGCGGTGGCGTCCGCTTGGCGGGTGTCCTTGCTTTGAAGCTGGAGAAGCGTATTCTACTGGTAGAGTCGAATACCCGCATTTCCTCCTTCTGGTCCTTAGACATGCTTGTAGAACTGTTCTTTGGGCAAACAGCATTGCCCGTTTTGACCTGCCAGAACTTATCTTGCAATTGTTTGAGAGTGATGTCGGCAAGGCCGCTGGACCGATGGGCGCCCACGATGAGCGACATCCAGGCAGGACAAGAGGCATGTATAGAGTAAGAGTAAGGTAGGAAGGGTATGTTATTCTCCGTGGAGTGAGGCAGGAGACCACAGACCCAACAGTTCGTTTTATTCAATACCTCAATATGTTGATTCAACATTTGGATGAAGGTGTTGTTCAAAAAACTCTTGTCGCCTATTTTTGAGATAAGGGGACAAGGAGACATGGGAGTGTTCAGGAGGCGTGGCATCAGTGGGTAATATGGTATTCTTGGGTGGTGCCCCTTCCTCTATGATCCAGAAGAGGATGGCGAGGATAATAGTGAGGAGAACTGTCGTCAAAGCTATTGACCTGTTATTATGCGGTTTGTTACATAGTGCTATCTTCTTGTTGGAAAGTTTCATTGTTTCATTGTCGGTCATAATCAGTCTTCTTTTGGGCTCTACAGCTGTTGGAAAGTGAAGGTGAGCCCTACGCATCACCGGTAGCTGGTGGTTGCTTCTCCTGGCTAGGCTTCTCAGTACCCCGCTACCCTGGAGTACCAATCCACCCTTCTAGATAATACTACCGCCCTGCGACTTTTGGCTCACTTCCCTTGTCCGGTCGCTGGAGCCCCAGTGGCCGTGCGTGGGCAGAGATTGTACCTTTCTTTAGATGGGACGGTCTTATCTTTGAACAATTCCAGTTCTGGTTCTTGGAGACCACACACAGGGGGGTCGCACGTTAAAAATTCCATGTAGGTGGGATCGGTTTGAGTGATGCTGGGGACCCTCCGGCAATGTACGGCATGGATCCAGGATTTCTTGCCTTCCACTCGCAGGGCCATTCTAGTGGTCAGCAGGACTAGCAGGGGTCCTTTCCAGCGTCTTTTTGCGGGCAAAGTTCTTTACCAGCAAGTAATCCCCGGGTAGGATGGCGTGTCCCGGCCTGGTGGATCGATCAGGCAATGTTTGCTGGACCTGCTGATGATTGGAAGACAGAGTTTGTGTAAGTACGGACAAATAATCACTCAATAATTCACAAGGGGAATCAGACAATGTGGTAGCGGGGGTGCGCCCCAGATGTTCATTGGGCGTCCAAAGACCACCTGATATGGAGTCAATGAGGTGCGGGAATGTGGGACAGATCTTATTAATAGAAGGGCCAGTGGTAGCGCATGGCCATTTTAGCCCTGTAGTTTCTACTATTTTGGCTACTTTGGATTTGATCATGGCATTGTATCTTTCCACTAAGCCTCCTGATTGGGGGTGGAAGACGGCATGACATTTTTGATCGCTAACAAACTGTTGTTTTCCTCAGCACTTCCTCTCCCCTCTGTCAACTTACGATACAATCCTCTAACAAGGTCTGCTGGTGTCACTTTGAAGCGTTTCTCATAAAGAGAGAATATTTCATAAGCAAATTGTTGTAGGAAGTAGCCCTTTTGAGGTGGTGCATAAGCCTCATAGATAGCACGGATCTGGCTAGAGGTAAAAAGATCCTCCAGGCAGGTGCGAACTAGACCATCCAAGGCCTGTTTCTGTGCAGAATTAATGCGGGGTGTGTGGGATCGAGCAGAAGATTTGGTCTCGGGGTCAGATTGAGCGGGAGAGGCAGTGGGATCGGGAGGTAGGGTTTGGGCATTTTCAGAGGGTACATTTCCATCGGCCGGCCGTGGGATAGGATGGGGAGGGACATGGTACGGTGGTGGTAATGGATGGAGGAGAAGCTCCTCTTCATGGGGGTCTGCTCGCGCTAGTGGTGTATGACGCACAGGATACTGACCAGACACATTCAACCTGTGTTCTCTATCTGTACACGCAAGGTTGGATGCAACTTTTTCCGGTTGTAATTCTATTAATGTCTGTTTATCGCTTTTTCTAGCCTCTTTCTGTAACCTTGCCTGAGCCCTTCTCTCTCTTTCAGCTCCCTACTTTTTCCATTGGCCTAAGGCGTCAAACATAGCTTGTCGCAACCTTCGTTTAAAGAGCTCTATTTCTACAGCTTCAATTTTGTGAGATTCAAAAGAACCATATATGGGCCACTGAGTCTCTTTATCCTTGGACGTGTATTTATGCTATAATGAATTATACATTATGGGAGAAATACCGTATTTTATGTACATAACCTTACTTGAGGTACCTTCCGGGGGAGCCGGCTGACTATCTTCTAGCACCCTCGATCGAGATATACAACAACTAAACCATCGTGTAAATTTACTAAACTTTGGCATGTTTTTCTTGTTTCTTAAAAACTGGACAAATAGTCCACTTTACCCGCTTAACTTTCGTTATTTGCAAATATCGAAATACCAAGTCTGGATAACTAGAATACCAAAAAAAGGGTGTCATCATCAACCTTGTCAAGCGGATTTACCAAGTACGGGCATGCTTTTCTATGTTATCTTAAATAATATTTCTACAAATTTCAAAGGTCCGACAAAAAGTCCACACTTCCCTTTTATCTTCAATCTTTGCAAAGAGTGAAATTAAACAAACCAGACAACCAAAACCAAGTGCAAACAAAAAGGTGTCGCAAATCAGCGACCCTACCAGAATCCTTTGTCTTGTTCTCCAGGTGGTCTCTAGTCTTTACTGCAAAGATCGTCCAAGTCTATTGGGGGCCCGAGTCAGGACCGGAGCCACTTGCAGGGGTCTTTTCGGATGTAGTGAAGGTCGGGCGGTGGCTACGAGGACGAGGGTCTTTTTCACGTAGGCATGCCCCACCACCGTCCGTTCAACTTCCTTGTCGGGACCCCTCGACCGGGCAACCGCATCTCTGATCGGCCCCACCTTTGGGCGTCAATTGTGGATTTTGGGGGTATTTTGGGGATCACCCAAAAGGTGTCAGTGGTCACCCTACAGTCCACGGGTCTGTAATACAAACTGAGAACAACTCTGGAGCACGGAGAGAAAGGATATTTCTTACAATCTCATGAGATGGAGAGGGCATCAACAACAGACACCCTTAGCTGTCTGAGGAGACAGTCTGCAGAATGGTCTTACTTTACATCTTATATACCCTCTATTCTGCCCCAGGCATGTAAGGGAGTTGTACTAATAATACTTTATTCCATTCCTAAACAATAGTCAATCTGGAGAATCAGCAGGTGAGTAGCCTTTGGGGTTTTTCGCAGGACATGGGCAAAACATTATATTTACATAGTACACAGAGGTCAATCTGACTAGGTTATAGCTCTGGGCCTCTGCAGGGCGTAGCATGATTACATGTCAAACAAAGGTTAATCTGATAAGCACAGGTAGCGGTGAGACCCCTGCAGGGTGTAGTCGAAAAGCATGTTCATACAAATAAGTCACAAATATTAGTTGTTTGGACCCCTGCAGGGCACAGGCGAAAGGTATGATTACACAGCAAGCAGGGATAGCCAGGTTGATGGATGCCTGCAGGGCATAGTGTGCAGGGTGAGGAAGATAAACATCTGAGAAACTCCCTGTCCGACTGGTTGAGCACGGGCTGGTCAGTTTGTAGCAGTCCAAAGCACGAACAGTGTGTGAGTGTCCGTGCAGGAATGTGGCAGGTCAAAGGTGGAGCTCCAGAGTGTTCGTGATACAGAGAGAAGGTCAGTCATGAAGGGTATAGCACAAAATGGTGGAGTTAATCACAAATTGGTGGAGTGAATGGCAAGATAATAGATCCACTTTTCCACACAGCTGACCTGGTTAGGAACTACCCTATAAAAAAACCCTCATAAATAAATTTCGTTTAACCCCAGAAAAATATTTCCTGATGTTCAGATATCCAGAAGAAGTCACAGCAGTCTTGGGTGGATTTTGTGTATTCGTTTAGAAAGACACTAGATGGGAAAGGCAGTAAAGTAATTGATTATGATTGGCTGAATATTTTGACTATGTGGAAACACATCTTGAATAAATGCTTTACAAAGTTACACCAGCAGTTGATAGTTTCCAGGATCAGTGTGCGCGGAGTGCTTCAGAAAAAAGCTGGCCTATGACTCAGCACCAGAGCGTCAAGGAAGGTATCTGGGAGTGACCACAAAAAGTGTGGCCCAGGCTTCCCTCTTCAGAGGAAAGAGAAAGACCAGGATAACACAGAACTGTTGCCCTAAAAGGCCCAAAATATTTTTGCAGGGTTGCATTCTCAGATCACTTCTGAGCACCAGAAGAGGAGATTTGATGGGGAAAAAACATTGTGTCATATCATCAGGCCAGGTGTTATGAATGCCTACAGACAGAGCTGAAGAGGGGGGACTCTGTATGTACCATGAACCTTCCTACAGGTGTAGCCCTAGGGTTAGAGTATTTCCGGGTGAAGAGGGAAATGAATGCCCTAGTATCTCTTAAATGGGAGGCGGACTAACAAGGTAATCCCTGAGGGGCTAGATATCACTTCCAATATATCACATAGAATAAGGTCCCTGCTATTGCTCTGCAGGATAACTGTGCTAGCTAGATCATGGTTGCAGCACGTCTGCCTTCCTCAGAAAAGTATAGTTTCCCCAGGACAATCATCTGCCAGGACATGTCTGTAGCATAATGCATGTCTATGGGCATTATTGGAACCAAAAACAAAACATGATGTCGATGCCGATTCAGTTACATGTGTCACTACATTTGGATCTGAATCAAATGCGATTAAAAAGATAGTGACAAAGAACTGGCACCTCGTACAAAAAGTTGAACCTCAACTCCCAGTACCTCGGTTTGCATTTAAAAGGTCACCTAATCTGAGGGACCACCTTGTAAATGCATACAAAGAACCCACAGTTAGCACAATCCATAACCTATGGGGATTGACGCCCGTGGTGGGACACTTTCCATGTGGCTCGTGTGTAGCTTGCCACACAACTTCAGTGGTAAAGATGTGTTGTATAAATGGAAAAAACTGGGTAATGCGACAACATACAAATTGTTTGACGCTAAATGTGATCTATTGCATAGAATGCCCGTGTGCCCTATATTATATAGGGAAAACGACACAAGAAGTTAAAAAGAGAATTATGCAACACCAATCCCGTAAACGATGTAAAGTAGAACATTACATTAAAAAGAGCATTCTCCTAGTGAAATGAAATGGTTTGTCTTGGAAACTGTAAAACAATCAAAAAGGAGACATGATGTAGATCGCCTGCTCACCGTAAAAGAAAATAGGTGGATCTGGTCAGCTAACACAGTGAAGAAAGGGTTGAACTGTTTTGAGGAATGGTAAGTGTTAGCAACCCTTCGGTGATGTACTAGCTAACATTTGAGACTGCATCTACATGTTTTTTGAAACAGGTATAATGTTTTATATTAATGGGTGTCCCTGTTTAGTAAATGGTTTGATCGTTTGAGTGTCCTCTTCCATTACGGATACTCATAGATTTAATATTACTGCCTGTATTTAATATTACTGCCTGTACTTATACATATACAGCCATTGCCATTTATAGTTGGTTTGCAGTGAGGAAGTTTAATACTTTATGCTTCATTCCAACATGGCCGACAATATACGATATAGACGTGGCCAAAATGGAATATGTATTATCACGGATGCGGTAATATACCGTAACAGAGCCGGATGCTAGATCTTTCAGAGATTATTTATGAGTGAAGTCATTGCCCAGTAATATCCAAGGCATGCATTATGGACATAGCAATGTCGCAATGACCACGATACAGACGTGGCCATAACGGAGTATGTAATATCAAGGATGCGGTTGTATACCGTAATAGAGCCGGACGCTAGATTTTACACGGATTATTTGTGAGTGAAGTCATCGCCTAGTAATATCCAAGGCATGCATTATGGGCATAGCAATGTCATAGTGACCACTCTAATATGGCCGCGATTTCTAGGCCATCGATGGAGTCACATGATTTGTTCCGGGTCACGTGATCGGATCCCGGTTGTATTTGAAATAGGGTGATGATGTTGGCAATTGCTCGACGTTCCTGACGAGAGAGGGCGGACGAGGTTGAAGTGCATTTTGACACACAAGTAAGGTGACTTCTAGTTTAAACACGCAGTAGAGGTAGATTTTGACCGAGCTTTTCGGGTATTCTATAACATAGTATTTGTATACCTTCGTTTCAGATACTGCGAGGGCAAACTTTGTGGCTTTCGTTAATGCTGTGTAATTGTGAGTACACATTTGCGTTTGTTATTGACTACGTCTTATCAATTGTATATAAGTCTGAGGCTCCTATGCTCATAGGGTTGTCTGTTTGATTGTTTCATTTACAACATTACATCATTAGAGGCAGAAGGTAATACCGCAAGATGAGGCTTGGTCTTCTGTATGTTGGCAACACATGTAAAAAATGGCTAATTGTAGAGGTTTGTTTTATAGGACCAAAGAACTTGTGCCAATAGTTGTTGTGAGTATTGCAATATGACGATCTAACCAGTAGGTGCATGACATCAAGGGGCATGACCACTGAGTGTATATGTTTGTTCGTTTTTTACACGTATCAGTTAATTGGTGTACATTGGTTTTTTGGCACCAGTGGTGAGGTGTTGGATTAATTGTATATATAAACTGGGACTAAAATTGGTAATATCACCTACTTCGGTGGGAGCAGACGATTTATATCATGTTCTCAAGAGATTTTATGTACATAATGGATTAAAACTTTGTTGTTTTGTAACAGATTCATGGTGCAACACATGTCCTGATGATGGTCTCGATGAATGGCATTATGTGAGACCGAAACGTCGACGACACTGACGCTTTTTTGTAAATACTATTATCACTGAATAGATTTCAAATATGTATATAAATGTTAAATAATGTATATATGGCTGATTTGTAAATATTGTCCATATTTGAGAAAAGTGTCATAACGTACTGCACATGTCAAAAAACTGAGTAGCAGTACAGATTTATGTTGCCGTACATGGATGGACATATGGAATAAGATTGATGCAAATGAAAAAGTATGTTTGAAAAAATTTGATATATAAAAAAAATGTGTTTTTGATAAATTGACTCTTGAGTACTGTGATTTCATGTTCACCATTGTGACAAATTTGAAATTATAAATAACGTAAAATTATTCCTTTAGGAACAAATGTTTGCTTGTTATTGATTATACCCAGTTCCTTGGGACTATTGAGTCGCCCTATTGTTTTTTTAAATGTCTATCGGCAGGAGCATGCCTGCCCAGTGGCCATGGTATCTTCAAAATGGTAAGGGGAATTTGCCAAGAGGAAGGTAATTGTCAGTCACCAGAAGCCTATTGACTGTATTTCTGGCAATGACCTACCACTGACAAAAAAAGAGCCGCCACCGCACCCGGGAGTGCTGAAAGCACACCATTCTTTGGTTACGGAGGCCAAGACAAAAGTAAGAGGGAGAAGGTGGATGCTATCCAGAGTGGTAGGACCAGAGGGTCAGAGGTTTCCTGCTCTAACAGAATAGTGACTCAAGACTGACTCTTGTGAAGCCCCTTCTGACTTAGAGGTGCTGCCTGTGCTGTCACAGAGGACAGAAAACCTGTGCCAGGAAGACCCGTCATGAAACTGACATAGTGTCCCACCATTGATAGGGACTGTATGCCCACCCTATAAGTCATGCACTACCAGGTACCTGTTTTATTTCAGGATACAGACCTTGAGCTTAGGAGCCAGCCTTAGCATGCCCCCGAGATAAGTGGTGTAAGAGTGGAAGGATGGGGTCTGCAGCCAGAAGCTGTAGCCCCCTCCCCTAAGAGAAACCTAAGAGGCCCTAGGGACTGCAGGAGGAATTGGGCAACTCCTTGTCAGCTCAACTGCTGGAAGTAAGACCTCCCCCAGGCACTGGACAGAAGTATCTACCTGTCAGCAGATAGCCAGTGGCCTGGGTCCAGATACTTGCAGCTGTCAGAGGCCTCTTCTGGTTGTTAGCCTTTTGGAAAGAACTTGCCTTGAGTTGGGGACAGAAATCTGACCTAGGGGCCAGAATGTGCCACATCACCTGTTGGCCATGCTGGTACTGTTTGCCCACTGAAATGCAACTGTGCGCAAGCTAAGGTTAGTCGCCTAACAGATGGGAGCTGCAAGTGAGAAGGATTTCCCAAATACGCCAGTAGTGGTTGGGAAGGAAGTTGAAGAAGTGGTACAGGTAGGTTCAGAGGGGCACAGACCTGACAAATGCCAATGTAGAATCAGCAAATTGTCCACTTTATATCACCTGAGTAAGGAAGTTCATTAAGGGATTAATTAATCTACCTTAGATCTAGGTAGGGGGTTTAGCTGTGTGATGTTTTGCCTTTTTACATTAATGTCAGTCCTGAGCACAATGCTTTCATTCCACTGCTTTTTTGCCACATTCCTCTTCCATTTCCCTCCCATTTATTTTTTAAGGGGGACATTTCAGCAACTTTCCTTTAGCCAAGTTTCAAATTAATGTATTACCCCTCTCAACAGGCTCCACAGTTTTCACTTTTTTGTAGGAAACTGCTTCTCCACCTTTATTTACACACTTATCCCTTCTCACACCCTGCTTTCTTCTTTATATCCTTACTAAGCCTGTGCAAAATTTCTATTTCTGGTCAGAAATTTGTGAAATTCGAGTTACAATATATTCATGAAAAACTGCATTATTATTTTGCTGTGGGACATTATTTTAAGCACAAATTGTCTCAGAGGAGAAGCTGTAGCTGAAAAGGTCCCACAGGAGACATGTTCATCTCGTGCCAACCATCATACCAGTTTTGTGGGCCACTTTTGAACGTAAGGTATGCCACTGCTTTCAATGTTTATGCAAGATACTGAATAGCACATTCCATGACATTTCACATAATATCACATTAATCTAAGAAAAATTTGTGAACAATTTATTTGTTATTTTTCAACCCCCTTTTCCTTCCCCCATTTTTTTAAGTTAGTATGAAAGCTATTGTTGGGACGACAATGCAAGGTATACAGTTGTCCTCCTGTAAGTATCTGGTATCCTGGTTTTGGACTTTGGCTCAAGGGCACACTAATATATAATGTGCATGAAGGGCCAGGTCTGTTCCTTGAAATGAGTGAAGCACTGTTGTGTGACCTGGAAGGGTACACAGAGTTTTCCTTATTTAACTGACAGAGGACTACCTTCTGTGTTGAGTGTTCAGCATGTAGAGTGGAGTGGCGGCATATATTATGTTTTGTGACTTAGTAGCTGTAACCAGACATTTTTATCTGTGTCACTGGTGTGGTAGTCTACTGGCCCACTTGCATAAAATTGCCCTTCTATACTCTAACCTGTATCTTAGAACTAATATCCTAAGTGTCTGTTATGCTTCAGTGTGTGTGTGACCTCTATGGTACATACATTGTGGGGATGCGTGAGCCAGAGTTGTCGAGTTCCATTTTGAAAGACTATTAATGTGAACAAAATGGAGTTAAGATGGAGGAAGGATATCTAGACAACAAAGTGGTGATAGAGGAATCATTCTTTCTGCTGAGAGGAGCTGCTGACTAGTATCCCTAAGTACCTCCACTTGGTAGATGGTAGAGGGGAGGGTTTTTTCACCATGAAGGAACCTTTGGGTGAGACCAGCCTTTTGCCCCTTTCTTGACCATTGTCCAGTGAGGCTGTTCATAGCTAGATGCAGAAATCTCGTATCCCTTTGTGTCTCTGTTGAGGGTACCCCAGACTGGAAGTTACCCTACTGTGAGGAGCATCGCTCCACACTAAGGCTCTGTCTGGAGAAAAACATGGAGAGGATGAAAGAACTGATGCCATCCACGTCTAGAAATTCAAACAGAAAATCCACTTCCTCTGTCTGCTGTGACTTCATAAAAGTGAATGTCACTGACTTACTTGTCACTGACTTACTTGTGTTTCTTGTTCCAAGTTTTCTTTGACCAAGGTTGGGAGTTCTCCACAGAGTAGTAAGACGATTGCTATATAACCACAGCTCATGTCTGTCTGATAGCCAGCTTCCCAGAGATGAGGGGACATCATCTGGATTCTAACCCAGAAGGAAGAAACTGCCACCGTCCTTGAATACCTATATGCTGCAGGAGGCATGGTTGTCCACCGTGAGCCAGAAACAGCTGACCCTGGAGCATGATGGTTTGTCCGCCCAAGGAGACAAAGGAGAGTGGCTCAACACTCCCACCCATGAAGACCCCAGAAATGCACTTGTGATTATCCAGAGACCTATGATGACAAGGGAACCTGTAAAGATTCTGTGTGGCAGCTGCTGCTGCTGCCTTCCACTGACTTGCTCTGAATGCTGGAGCACTTGCAGTCAGCGCCTCTCCTCCTAGATAAGGGAGAGAAAACCAGTTACATACCAAATGTTCCTGCTGCTGCCAAAGATCAGACAAAACTCCAAGGTGGTGAAATAAGGACTGTTGGGAATATTAAAACTACCTATGCGAACAAACTCAACAGAGGAGGTAAAACTAAGCCTGTGCCTGGTTTCTGTCCAAGACAGAATTGAACCAGAAAGAGGGAAGAGAATGCGGAAGGTGGGACTGCCAGCCCTATCTTCATTTGCCTTGTGTAGCGTTTAGCCCAGCCTAGGTACCCACCAATGACAATGTCACACACAGGAGCTTAGTATCATACGTCTTTATTCTGCTGCGTGTAACTGTGAACTCAATATTCTAAATCAAGCTTCCATTGCATTCCGTTCTAACACTGACATCACATCTCTACAGAGTACAACTCGTAAGACACTACATTTCCCCCTCTGTTGAATTAAAACATACAATCTTTTCTTTATAGAGCAGCATAAATATATACATACATTTATATATCTTTAATTAGTCTTTTTTGGTGTTTTAGTCATATTACCTGATCTGCTTACTGGAAGTTGGGAGCTGTTGTTTTCAGTATCAAAGAAGGTGAAGAAACAACAGTGAGTGGCATTTCAAGCTCAGGTTTTCATTCACCACTTTGATTCGGAGACTGATGAGCTAAGTGCCTAAAATGAGAAGAGACTCTGGATCACACAAAAGAGTTCAACGTCTTTGGAAGTATCAGACTCCCATCATTGCCTCTGCCGGGTGATCACAATAGCTACTTCTTGGAACAGGAGGATCTTTGCCTGTTGCCTCTTGTCTGCATATACTTTCATTTTCTGCTTGTTAACCAAGTCCTTTATATGAGTGATACTTTCACTACTTTCGCGTTGGTTGATCCATTGAGGTGACTTGGTTGTCATTGCTCTCCTGTATGTCAAAGTCGCAGTCACCGGTGGTTGAATGCAACATGAAACAGTAGGTTTGGAGGGTAGATTTCAGGACTGTTTTCAACTTGAGCCCTTCTTGAGTTGCACGCTGTACTGCTTTCTTTAGCGTACTCATAAAAAGCTCAAGGAGTCTGTTGGCCTGTGGCCACAGAGTTGTACTTTTCTTATGCTTCATGTTCACATGCTGTGGGAATTTCTTGAACTCCTGACTATTTAAGGGCTGGCCATTATCAGACTTCACAGTGGCTGGAATGCCTCAAGTCCTAAAGATGTTATCCAGTTTCTCAATGACTCGTTCAGCGTGTTCATAGAGTAGTGAATGAAAGGTCTTCTTTGAGTGGGAAACAAGAATATTCATACATGATTAGTAGCAAATTGTATTCAATATCAAGTGAACCAAAGAAATGAATGCCTATTCTCTCCACAGCATGTTTAGGGCGTTCAGACATATTCACTTTTTTAGATAGGCAGCTACATAGATGACTCGCTCGTCTAGGTATGGGAACCAAACTCAATCTCAAAAAGCTCTCTTTGTGGCAACTATACCATGGTGTCCTTATAAGTCACTTCAATCATCATTCTCTACGCAGACTCTCTGCAATTTGGATTCTCATCTCTCGAAGTATGACTCCTTTTCGAGTTATGGACAGTTCATCTTTAATATTCTCGTATTTTTTATATTTACTCTCATTGGTGAGATGTCAAATGGCTTGTTTCCATGACTGATGTGTAATTATCTTTTTCAATTTCAGCATATCACTATTCTACGTTGGGGCAGTGATAATCTAAACTAACGATATGACAGCTGGTGTATTTTGGTTTGACAATGAAATTGATATAGGCTTCAACTGCCTAGTAAAGGCACTCTGAAAAAGTAGTCAGCAGGATTCTGATCCTTTCAAATCGAGAAGGCATCTTGGCCTTTGGATTGCCAAATATAGTCAGTAAAGCTTGATTAGTTACCAATGTGAAAGGTTTTTATACAGGAACACATGGAAGTATTCAGAAGCCCATACCACAGCCAGACTCTCTTTCTCAGGTTGTGAGTAAGCACGTTCTGTCTGGGACAAACCTCTACTGGGATATGCCACTAAATGCCTTCATGCATTTGGATGTCCGCTGTGATGTGCAAGGATAGTGCCTACTCCAACAGGGCTAGCATCAACAATAACCTCTGTATGAAGCTTTGGATTGAAGTAAGCCAATTTGGTAACATTTTCAAAGCTTGTTTGATTTTCT
Organism: Lissotriton vulgaris; assembly: GCF_964263255.1. Classification (NCBI taxonomy): domain Eukaryota; kingdom Metazoa; phylum Chordata; class Amphibia; order Caudata; family Salamandridae; genus Lissotriton; species Lissotriton vulgaris. Next base: position 180,152,017 of record NC_141700.1, read on the forward strand.
TAAAACTGTTAACGTATTCTTCCAACCATTCAAATGAAACATTTTTCTTCGTCAAATTTCGTAAAGGAGCACTTACAGTAGCAAAGTCTCTTATGTATCGTGAACAGTAACTGGCCATGCCAAGAAATTAATGTAGCATAGAAACATCTTGTGGGGGATCTGCATTTGACAGTGCATGTACTTTTGCAGGATCAAGTGTCATGCCCCCATTTGAAAAGATATGGCCAAAGAACTTCAGCATTTAATGTCAAACCTGCATCAGTAAGTAAACAACATACTTGTGTGAGAACCTTCTCGTGCCCCTTCTGTGTAGCTCCAAAAATCAATGTCATCACTATAATTGAATGCTTCAACAACAGATTCTATAAAACATCAAATTACATCTTGGAAATGTTCTGCAGCCAATGACACACCAAAATTGAGTCGTTTATAACTAAACAAATCAACATCTGTAGAAAATGCTGTAATGTACCAGCAGTTCTCTTCAAGTTCTAACTGATGACCTTTATTTAAATACTAGCAGCCCGCCCCAGCGTTGCCCGGGGCAGAAGGAGGCTGGGGGCAGTATTTTAAGCCTCTGTGCACTCCCGCCTGCCCTGCATCCATCCCGCCTCCCGCCGCCGCCCGCCCCGACATTGCCCAGACCGCCTCCCGCCTCGCACCTCGCTCCTCGCGCCTCGAGCCTCCCGCCCGCCTCCCGCCTCCCTCCTCCTGCCTCCCGCCTGCCTTTGCCTTACCTGAGCCGGCCGCTCCGGACTTCACCGCCACTCCTCGCCGCTCTTTGCCTTACCTGAGCCGCCCGCTCCGGACTTCACCTCCACTCCTCGCCGCTCGTCACTGCTCCTCCCCGCATGTCGTCATCACGTCTAGGTCGCGGTCAGCGCTACGTCGTGGTCAGTGCTACGTAGCAGCCGGCGCTAGTTTTAGGGGAATACTTTGTTTTGAAATTTAAATTTTTTAATTTATGTTTTATTTTTATTTTATGTCGCCTATGTCCATCTACACACCCTGAGGATTCCAACAATGTATTGGGTGTGTGGATTGGCGCTGTGGTTCCCGTGTTTACCTTGCCAAAAGTTTTCTGTTCTCTCTTTATACTAGTAGTATAGAAAGGCAAGAAAACACTTTAGTACCATTTAACTGTGTTATCATGCCAGCAATATGTGGACCAGGATGTTGTTCTCTTTCAATTACCTTGTTTACCTGACGCATGTCAACGCATATGCATACAGCTCCTTCACTGTCCTTCTTGGGCACTACCACTATGGGAGAAACCCATGGTGTCCGACCAGCAGAATGCTCAATAATGTCATGCTTTAGTAACCATTCAAGTTCTTTTTTAACAGCTTCTTGCAAGTGAAAAGCAATTTGCCTATGTTTTTGAGCAAGAGGACCAACATCTTCATTGATAGTGAAAGAGGTGTGGCGCAGGGGCCAGGGTGCCTAACTCCGGACTACAGAGGTCACGGTTCGATCCCCAGCGCCGGCGGCAGGTTAGCCCAGCACTATGTGGCTCTAGGCAATATAGGTTGCTCAATCTTCCCGATGGCCCCAGCGCAGGGACCCCCCTTCGGAGGTAGTTGTGTGCTTTACAAATACTGGTATTCCATATTTCATGTGCAGTTTCACTTTCATACTCTTAAGCTTTCCTAACCCATGACATAATGAAGGGAATTGACTTAATATTTCATAATGAGCAATCATATTGTAATTCACAGAGATGAGTCCCATATCAGCAGCTGTGCTGAAGCTGAGTAGATAGGCACTTGACGCTGTAACGTGAAGCACATGGAAGGGTGCCTGCACCTTCGTTTTATTGTGTTTCATCGTCGCAACAAAAGAATCTTGACTTTTTAAGAGTGTCGATTCAGCACATGTATACACTTTTGTTTTTGATGGTGTGAGTCGCGGTAATGGAGACAGTTCATTATATTTCTCTTCAGGCATTATGTTTTTTGAGGCATCACTGTTGATGATAAAAGGTAACGCACATCCATTTATTTTCAATGTAATCTTTGGACACTGTTTGTACGACTTTGGTGCTTTAGCATGGTGACTTGTATGTGACTGACATTTTTTCTGAGATGTGATCAGTCCAACATGCGCACATTCACTGAGGTAAAGATTGACATGGCACTACCTTCTTCACTGTCACTCGATATCAAGGCAGATGAACAGTTTGACGAGGTTTTAGATGATGATCAACTTCGTTCAGTGTTAATTTGCCTAAACTGATGTCGCCACCTGGCCTTGTGGGAGTGTGTCGAACTTTGCTTCTGGTTCTGACAGCCATTTTGTCGTCACGCCATGACTCACATACTTTTTCCTTCACTTCGCAAACTGTCACAAAATGGTTATCCTTCCCACAGCCTTTACATATCTGTCCAGTGGCGGGACATTTACCATTGTGTGGAAACAATATTCTCATCTAAAACACAACTTCTGTTTACTTGTAGGCATCACGCTGTCTCCTTCTGTCTTTTGCTTGGGCTTACATTTTATGCTAATGACCGATTCACTCGGAGCATCTCCGGCCTCCACCAGCAACTTGTCGTTCAGCCTGCCTTTCAGCTCTGGCAGCCATCAATTCTCACTCCAGATGAAGAGTTTCTCTTAGCATTCGTTGTCTGAATGAATCTGACAAGCATCCATCCATAACTCTAAGATGCATAGCTTCTTCCTCATAAAATGCATTAAACTTTCAGTGTTTGAGGAGTGTCTTGAGTCTCTCAACAAAGACATCAATGATTTCACCAACTCTTTGTCATTCTTGACTGAAAAGTATATCTTTCATAGGCAACATTTTGTACTGGATTAAATTTGATATTCAATGTTTCTCTAATCTAATGATATGTGATTTCTTCAGCAGTTTGCAGCATTTTCTTTATAACATCTTTCGGAATCACCAGAAAGACCTTTGAGACACTTGATAATCTTTTTGTTTTCAGTCTCTTCAAGTGCATCAATGAAATCAACAAATGTCTCTAACCAAGCAGTCCATCTATCACAAATATTTAGCTTTTTGGCAATATCGAAAGGTGGTGGTGGTTGGAGGAAGGCGGCAGTGTTGTAGACCAGTGTGTAACTTACTGATACCGCTGTTGGTTTATGGGGACTTGGAGTTTGTAATTCATCAGTGTGACCTTGTGACGTACTAGCCTCTAACTCATCTTTAATGGTAGCGGAAAACTTGTCTTTTTTTACAGCCAACTGAGAAATGTCACTATTCTGAAAGGCGCTTTTTCCTCTTTATTCCCTTAAGACATATGAAGTTGTTTTGAGCCCCACTTGGCACCTTGATGGACACCCACTTCGGGTATGGATGGCTTCATAAACCCAACCCGACACTATTTCATGAGATACTTCACAGCTTGGTGTGGTATGATGACTCTCTTTAAAGAATTTGGTAAGTCACTTACTTCTTTTCTTTGGAATGTCAGTTTGCATTGTTTACACCTGGTTGAATTTGCCTTCTGCATTAAACTCCATATAATGTACAATTCTGTCTTGCTCTGCTGCACGGTACCCTTATGTATATCCTGACCAACACATTCTCGGCTAATGACGTGTAAATTCTTTACACTGTTTTCACTAATCTTCAACTGCTTCACAGAGGCTGGAGCTGCGCTTTGACTCCCCATGCATGAAGCGTCAATTCTGTACTTCGACACTGTGGTAGGCACAAGCAGTCTGCCATGGCAAACTCTCTGAGAGAGCACATTCGTTCTTAGGGTTACTTATTCCCTATTGCGTCGCCAGTTGTAGCCTCTACCTCAGCCTGGGTACCTGCCAATGACCACGTCACACAAGGAGTTTGATTTTACACATCTTTATTTTATTGCATGTAACTGCAAACTTAACATTCTAAACCAAGCATTGAGTGCATTCCACTTTAATACTGACGTCACAGCTCTACGGAGTCCTTTGGGAGCCAAAAGAGTTCTGTCATAAAACTCACAATACACTCCACCCTGCATCAGTGAAACATTCATATAAATGACCTGAACTGTGTAGTACTTTCTGTTATCAAAGATAAACACTGAGTCAAACCATCCCCTTTTGCACTGCAGGGGACTGTTGAGGTCTGAGCTTGAAGCACTCCTACTGTAGCTACCTGAGAATGCTGTAGCTGCTTTCCTTTGCTATCACTAAGAGACAAATTCTGAGGGTGGTATTGTTAGCCCAGTATGCAGAGCCTTAGTAGGCAGAGGCAAATTGCCCCAGACCCTACGGCTGATACCCTGTGGCTACGAAATCCATATTTCTATTCCTTAAAAACATTGATTTGTGGATGGACAATACTACTACTTTGTTTTTAATTTTCTCAGCTCTATTTTTATTCTTTACACCCAAACTGTATTCCTGTTAGTTTGTTTTTCCATTGAATGGGTTTCAGTTATTTGGGGGTCTCAGAAAAGGGTTTCTGTTATTTGATTTCCCTGTCAATGTATATACTATGGTCTATCTCCTCTTCTGCAGAGTTGAGTACTCTTCTGGGGAGCAATCTAAAAGACAACTAATGTTACACTTCACAAAGAAATCATGGCACACGTCTCGTGAGCAGGAAAAGTATCCCAGTTCACCAGATGAAATCTCAGGCAAGACACTGCAAGTGTTCTGTTTTAGGGACTGCTGAAACTACATTGTATAAATGATGAGAAACAGAGAGATCGACCAATCAGTTGCATCTAACTACTTGATTCCTACAGAGACCGCACTGTAAATGTTTTTCTCTACTTCTGTGGGATCTACTCTCTAACTGTGCTATATCTAACCTGCCTGTTCTTACCTTTGTCGATGTGGTGCACTTCAAATCCCCGGCTGGTAAGGAAGTGGGCTGCAGCAAATGAGGCATATATACGCTTCAAGGTCCTGATGTCCACCCTGAAGACTCAATCGATAGGCTAAATAGATATTTCTTAGGGGTAGAGAGACATTTGATGGAGGATAGCTGGCAATAACGTTTACATGTAAAGTGGAAATGTGGAAGCAGAAGTAGGGATGTGATAAAGATATAAAAATAACAGTTTTAAAGAAGATCAATAGCCAGGGGAGCAGAAGACAAGGCATATGTGTGTGGTGGGAGAGATACAGAAGCAAAGCTTGTATGCCGACTCTCCCCAAACCTTACTTCCTTGTTAATAAGACTTGGGTCAGGAAAAGGATGGTTATATGACATACAATTTCCATGATTTAACACTTGTTTTTGACCTTGAGCTTCTGTGAGAAATGCTCAGGCATTACTCGAATGCTGAAATCTCCTTGTTGTACCAAAAAATAACTATTTGTTCACCCTTCCGCTTTCCTTCTCTATCTTTCTCCTATGTCACCTGACTATGTCTTTTCTCATTACTTATTCCTTCTCTTTTGGCGATGTCATCTATTTTTTATATTTTGTTTCACACAAAACATATTAGCACATATTTGCAGATGAATGGAATAGGTACAAAGTTTATCTCTGTTGTCTTTTAATATTGCAATCATGTTTTCCGGTCTAAATATTTTCTTAATGTAAACATTAGAAATCCAGAGACCTTCTTGCACACATTTGGGAACATCTGTTATGTTGTCATATTTTACCGCTTTCGTGAATGTTATTGACTACGTGTTTACGTGGTCATCACTCATGCGCTATTTTGAGCTGGCATTAAAATTGCCACGTTTAATTTGCCATGTCACCATAGTATGTTTTGAAAAAACGTAGACAACTTTAAACAACGAGGAAAATACATCTGTAGACTTTAGCATCACATAAACGCCTCTAAAAACATACAGATTCTCCCTTCTTAAAATTCACACAGAAAATGCACTGAACACATGGGCAGCGGCACGCTTTGTAATCAATGCTAAGTGAGCAGGAATACTTTAGTTTTAATACTTGAAACCTTGGCTCAAGATCCACGAATAAAAGAAAATCCATTCTCATCAAAGAAAGGAAGCTGTATCTCACCGAGCAGGACCGAGGAAAGGGAATATAGCAGATAGACAACAGGTAATTATAATGATATATTTCTCTTGAGGTAGACTGATGATGTCATAAACCACGGGAGCAAAGTTCAAGTGGTTTATAACTGTCAGCAAAACACGAGATAGAAATTTATCTTGGTAATTACCTGATGTGTATCTTTAATTTTACATAAAATAGGCGGTCTCTGACACTGCACTACCAGAAGCAGTGTCCGGCAGCATCGCTCCTAGAAAAGGTTCAGTTTCTTAAACACAATAGCTACATATGAGAGTTTTAGGTTTGTTTAATTCTGTGTGCATAATTGGTGTATGGTGCAAGATATTCATCGTGACCTTGCACAAATTAGCATTATGATTTGAACTTAACATGCCTCAATTTCTGCTGATTCTTTCCTGTGTGTAATTTGTGAAATCTGTGTGGTTGTTCAAATTCTGCATGCGCTGCATTTTAAACATTTGCATTTGCAAATCAATCAATGTTGCCAGGAGTACCAGTTTGCATATCCAATCAATCATTTTACCCTAACAAATACCAACAATTTTTATTTTCAAGCAAGCTTCAGGCAAATACTCTGGACCCATTTGTATTGTCTTGGCCAAGCAGTCAGACAGAACCGAGAGAGATCCCATCTGGAGAGACATCGAACAAATCTGCATATCACTCACTTTCTGATTGCTTCATAGATCATATTTTCTAATTAACTAGCTGATGGGTCACAATCACGTACACGGATGCACCCAGATTGAAAACAGGACTTTAATATGGGCGTTTCCTTGATATATACAGTAAAGTTGGCAGTGCCAGGCTTTAAAATCCCATATAATTGAGACAGCTAAGTATTGCAATAGTATAAAATATAAAATTTTACATTGGCCTCATCCATACACGGAAAATGAAGTCCAATATCCCTTTTGTGCCCTCATGTAAGATATATCTTATGATTTTTGGCTGGGGAGTCACCTCTTAATACAAACTAATTTCAGAGAATTATGTACCCTTTATAGCCAATCAGTGTTTGGGTACTAGCAAAATGTGCATTGCATGTCTTTTGCCGTCTCCTTTACACCTCACTTTTTTACGGTTACAGCAGTAGTTGCAACCTTTGTTGCTCACACGCATTCACTTCCTCACATCCACCTCGATGGTCAGTTATTAATAAGATTCATAACAGCATAAGTAACAGCCTATCCTGACTGCCATATTGCACATGCTGGACATGTATGCCTCATGTGGACGTGGTCCAGTGCTCACTGGGCCACTGGAATCAAGATATCTTGGCTGATATGGGGTGATACTCCAAACTGGTCCCAGGATGCTTTTATCAGGTCCAGGGAGGACCTGGCCTAGCAGTTTGGGCTTCACTGTTCCCATGGGGAGCAGGAGCAAAACTGATATATTTTTTTTTTCTAAGGAAAAGGAAAATCCGCTCCCCCGGGGCTGGTGTTGATTTTTAAGCGCCTCCAGGCGCGAAAATCGGCAGTAGCGGCTTCCTGCCGCAAGGTACACTGGGAGTTGTAGTCTTCCCCTCTCAGCAGCCGCGCCGAGATGGGAGAGGCTGCGGCGGCGGGGGGAGACAGATGGCAGAAGCAGGGAGCAACTCCAGCAGCGGGCAGGTGAGGCTGCACGTTCGTAGAAGGCTGTGGGCAAAGCTGTGGGCAACAGCGACCTGCTGTCCCAGTGTTCGCAAAGGAAAAGGAGAAACTGATTTGCATATGGCTAGGTCTAGGCTGGGGTGACGTGGTGAGCAAAAAAACGATGGATTAAACCCAGATATGTGACTTGGGGTGAATGTTTGATTTGCTCAGCATTCCATCCATCATTTATATTTTTTTCAATTGGCTTTATGAATTACACTTAAGATGTGCAGACATAGATTTTGTTATTTTTTTAAGTGAGAAATCACACTAACTCATTGTTAGAAATGGGATCTCTAATTGACAATGATTGGCACCCTGTCCAAGTAGGGACCCACACTCTAATCAGAGTAAGTGTGATACACACTTAGTTTACCTGTGCTCACCCTTTTGCAGCTTGGCTGAGAGCAGTCAGGCTAAACTAAAGAGGCAATGTGTAATGTATTTGTGCACTCACACAGAGAAACACAGTGAAAATACCACAAAAGTACTCTACAACAATTTAGAAAAATAAGCAATACTTGTCTGAGTAAAACAAGACCAAATCTAGCATACACAAGCCGAGATACACATTTTTAAAGATTAAATCAAGTTATAGCACTTAGAAACACAATAGCTCCAGCTGGGGCTATTCTGATGTGCTTGATGAGGACGAATCCACAATTATGGCAGACCACGATGGAGCACAGGCTGGCTATGAAGTCCTACAGACGCAAGGTACAGTACCTTGGAAATGTCGAGAATCAAAGACAATGCAAGGTGCCCAGAGGTGAAACATTGCATAGGCAGGTGTGCGGTCAGTTCCCTACAGCTATGCAGGTCGTTGGCGCTTTGGCGATCGGTGACGGTACATTGCACAATGGGGGGAAGGTGATGCAGCATTTGCGGTGAGGCATTGGTTCCGCTGGCAGTGTGGTATCAATGAGGCTTCGAGGGTCAAGCTGCTAGGTGTCGATTTTCCAGCGTTAATGTCACACCACGGGCCAGAGATGCTGCGGCGGAGTCGGAGTCTGGCGCCACAGATTTTAGTGATGCAGTACTCGGGACTCCCACTGCAGTGGTTCTTTAGAGGTGCTGCGGTGGCAGTGGAGCTTGCGTTATAACTTGTGTTCGTTGCCTTCAGCGGGGACCCCAGCTTCAGTGCAGGCATGCGGGTGTTGAAGTGCCTTGCCAGTTCCGAAGACGCGCTCCAAGTCGAGGGGCTGTTTTCATCTTTTTTTAGCATAGAACTAATTTCCAAGGCCCGGGACTTGGATTTGACACCACTTGGCAGAGTAGAGCTCTCATCAGAGGATCCCAGGTGCTGCAGGTAAAGTCACTGATGGCCTGAGACTTCCAACACAAGGCATGCTCAATTCAAGCCCTTGGGGAAACTTTAGACAGCAGGATTCAAGAGAGCAAAGTTCAGGTCTCTCGCTCCCAAGACACAAGCAGCAGGCAACAGGCTAACACAGTAAAGTAAAGTGGCAGTCCCTCCTGGCAGCACAACAGCCTCTCTTCTCTGTAGAATGCCCATAGTTTAGAAATGTTCTGATTATATGTAGTGAGAGGTCCAGTACTTATTGCCATTTTAGCCTTTGAAGTAGGGAGACTTCAAAGAAAGATCTCTGTAGTGCAGCTGGTTGTGAAGGTACAGGCACAATACTGTTTAAGTGCAAGTGTGAACTCCTCCCACCACTCTAGCTCAGGAAGACCCATCAGCCTGGTGCTGGGTCATCAGAATATGCAGGGCACACCTCAGCTCCGTTTGTGTGGCTGTCTAGAGTGAATTTACCAAGCTCACTGTCATCCAACCCAGATGTGTATTCTAGGGACAGGCAGAGGCACGGAACGGTTAAGTAAGAAAATGGCAATTTTATAAAAGTGGTACAAAAGGGGGTGGTGTTGGACGGAGCATCTGAATCAATCAAACACTCACACCCAGTCAAAAGATCTGGGTTTAATCCATCACCGTTATTTAGCCCACTCTGCCACCCCAGTTCAGACATGGCTATATGCAAATCAGTCTGACCCTGTGCCTCATGGGAACAGTCCAGCCCGAACTGCCAAGTCATGTCTTCCCTGGACCGGCAACAAGCTTCCAAGGACCAATTTCTGGCATTCCAGCCGTCTTCAGCCCGGCTTGCTTGAATCCAGTGGCAAAGTGAGCAAGGGACTCACGTCTGAGCATACCCTGCCATACTTTTGGCGGCCAAAAGCGGTACAAAAGGGGGTGGTGATGGACGGAGCATCTGAATCAATCAAACACTCACACCCAGTCAAAAGATCTGGGTTTAATCCATCACCGTTCTTTAGCCCACTCTACCACCCCTGTTCAGACATGGCTATATGCAAATCAGTCTGACCTTGTGCCTCAAGGGAACAGTCCAGCCCGAACTGCCAAGCCATGTCTTCCCTGGACCAGAAACAAGCTTCCGAGGACCAGTTTCTGGCATTCCAGCCGTCTTCAGCCCGGCTTGCTTGTCACGTCCGAGCATACCCTGCCACACTTATGGCTGCCAAAAGCGGTACAAAAGGGGGTGGATTCACCGGTCCTAGGTCCTAGGATGCTTGATTCCGGTCCAGGGAAGACATGGCTTGGCAGTTCGGGCTGGACTGTTCCCATGAGGCACAGGGTGAGGTTCCGTGAGAATCGTAATGGTGTTTTTGACTTGTTCGAATATGGACGAGTTTGGTATCTATGAACCGCAAATGACGAGTTTAGTGGGTGTACGCGTTTTCGCTACACTATCTTACACCGTTCGTCTTATTCGTGGGTTTCTTCATCTGAACCCACGGGTTCCATTTTAGATACGGCATCCATTTTGTTTCTTGCCCTCAAGTAGTCAGCGAACGGACACTGTCCGCTTCGTGACCCTGGGATTCCCAAGCTCTTGCGGAAGACACGTGTTCCTTTGAGGGTGTCTTTATGACGAGGGGGATGACACTGCAAAGGCAGATGGCTCCGCTCGAGGCTCATCTTGCCGTGCCGGTCTATTGTTTCAGTCGTGCATGCATTAGGCACGAATCCTTTCATCCTGCAATCATGCTTCCGATGTTGCCCCCTACACTCTTTTTCAATCTGTTGTTTATCTTTGTCTTCCTTGCACCTGTTTCTGTTCCTTTTCTTAACTCGTTTACAGCCAGAATGGAATGTACTTAATGGAGGGATAACGTACTTTTACAGTTGGGAACCGGCGATGTTACTGTAATTATGTTTCGGGCTTCTGAATACATGAAAGCGACCCTTTTGAAGTTTACTGTGGGAACTGAGTTGTAACCTTTTGTTCGCCATGTTGTGCTATGGCTAAAATATGTATAAAAGGAGCGATCCACTGTTGCAATTTGAAGCAGTCTCCCAGAACCTACACGTGGTGTACTTCTTGCGATTTCTGTATTCCCTGCAGTAAATAAACCTTGATCTTTGACGCCGAAGGAAGTGTCCCGTGTCTCTGTGATTTGTACGCCGGAACAGGTAACCCACGAAGGTTTCAGGTGTTGTCCCGTGGCACCGCTGGGCCTTAGAATAGCCCAGTCCTTCAAGGGTCAAGGCTGATTTGCATATGGCCATGTCTGAACTGGGGGGGTGTGGTGTGCAAAACAACGGTGGATTTAGGCCCAGGTCTCTGTGCTGGGGTGAATGTATGACATTGTTCAGCATTCTATCCATCAACTGTTGTTTTTGCATTTGTCACCCGAGTGGGACGGGTATGCTCAGACGTGAGTCCCGTCCTCTCCACACCACTGGAGTCCAGCTATCCTGGCTTATAACGGCTGATAGCCAGAAACCGTTCCTAGGATGCTTGATTCCGATCCAGGGAAGACATGGCTTGGCAGTTCGGGCTCGACTGTTCCCATGAGGCACAGGGTCAAGGCTGATTTGCATATGGCCATGTCTGAACTGGGGTGGTGTGGAGTGCAAGAAAACGATGGATTTAGGGCCAGATCTCTGTACTGGGGTGAATGTATGACATTGTTCCGCATTCTGTCCATCAACTGTTGTTTTTGCATTTGTCACCTCGAGTGGGGCGGGTATGCTCAGACGTGAGTCCCATGCTCTCCACACCACTGGAGTCAAGCTATCCTGGCTGATGACGGCTGATAGTCAGAAACCGGTCCTAGGATGCTTGATTCCGGTCCAGGGAAGACATGGCTTGGCAGTTCGGGCTGGACTGTTCCCATGAGGCACAGGGTCAATCAAGGCTGATTTGCATATGCCCATGTCTGAACTGGGGTGGTGCGGAGTGCAAAAAAATGATGGATTTAGGCCCAGATCTCTGTACTGGGGTGAATGGATGACATTGTTCTGCATTCTGTCCATCAACTGTTATTTTTGCATTTTGGCACATGGTGTGAAGCCTATCAGCAACCACACCACCCTTGCACTAGGGTACCTGTGTTGCAGGCAAGAGGTTTTGTGCAGGTAGGAACACCAACCTGTTCAAAAACAATTCTTGGAGGCATTTTCTTCTTTCTTTGTGCACTGCAGAATGCAGCAAAAGTGGAAAGTGGAAATATTGAGAGAAATATAGATATCCCTCATCATTAAGCCTCACTGGGGAGGGTATAGCATTTTGATGCATTGCCAGGTTTACTTGCTTTAGTAGATCTAGGAATGCGCCAAAATCCATGCGTGAATGCATGGGAATGCCCATGCTCCACCCAGGGCCGGACTGGGTATCCTAAGCAGCCCTGGCAATCTTGTCAGACCAGCCCCCGGGCAGCGGTGGGGGTGAATGCAACTGTGCGACCCTGCTGCTTTTGTTACAAGGGGCTGATATTGCAGCAACCCTGCAAAACCGGTCCCCAGTAACAAAACCGGCCCCACCACTGCAAAACTGGCCCCCAGCTTTCCAGCCTTCCGGGGAATCCCCGATGCCCTCTATTGCCAGTCCGGCCCTGGCTCCACCCATGGAATGACCCCCAGTTTGAAATGTAACGTTAAATTACATTTCTCTATAAAGCCACACCAGGCAGAGCAAATCACCCCTGCGTGCCTTTGTAAATATTACTGAAGCCTTTGCTTTGTCATGCAACGGCAACGCAAAGACAATAAATCTGAGCTTCTGTATCTTCCTACCCTAACACATTGCTTCGGTCTTTTCCTTCGCAAAACCCTTTAACATGCACCATCATCTGTTTCTGCTTGGATTTTTCAAAATGGCTAATGCCAACTTCCACTTTGCATTGTAAAAAGTGAAAGCTTTTTCAGACAAAAATCTTAATTAAAAAAAAAACTATTGTTGTTTGTCTTCCAACTAAACAGGTTTTTGAAAAATGTTTGGTCTGGAAACCCCAACCTCAATCATGGGAGTTGACCACAGGTAGACAAAAAAAAAACTCCTCACTGCTGAGCCCTCACACCACAAGATGCCCTCTGTCTGCAAATGTAAGAGTTGTGTAGGTTATAGACGATTGGCAGTCACATGCCAGGAAACATTAAGGTGCTTTGAGTGCCAACCGAATCCATTTCGCTTTTTTAAAGTGTTCTAAGCTTCGAAGGATCAAAAGTACTGTGTGTCTAAGCCACGTCTTCTCCGATTGCTGATAAAAAGCCAGACGTCCATGTTTACACAGCAGTCTGTTCGGCTCTTTTAATTATTGCACCGCTGATTGACAACTTTATAAGCACAGGCTGATTCTTGTTTTCATTAAACCAAGCTGTTTGCTGTTAATATATGGGCAGGATGGGTTAAAGTCAGGGGCGAGGCCAGCTATGTGCAGATCACGCTTTAAACCCTTTCACCTGCCCTGTCCAAGATCCCAAGCTGCCAAGGCACACTTCACCTCATTCGGAGTGTAGCGCAATTTTTTTTTGCGGGTTTATACAGTCAGAATTTCGCCGAGAGCATTGAAGGCTTTACATGAGCACCAAATTGTGTTACAGAAGGTCAGAATAATTTTTATTTTTTAGGCGTGATTTAAGGGCGCGATTTTCAAAGAAGGCGCACAACGCAGCGCAGCACAGCCCCCAAAGAGGTTGTGCTGCGTTGCGTGACAGGGAGGGACCAGGAGAGCACCATTGCTATAGAGATATGGCTCTCTTCTGCCTTGTCCCTAGCACCTGAGCTGATTTCAGCTGCTGTGCGCCAGGCACACACCTTAGCACCATAGGGCTACATTCAGTTAATTTAAAAGGTCTTGGCTAAAACCAAACCTAAAAAAAAAGAAAAAAGGAGGAAGAGAAAGCTAATGAGAGCATGCAGGGACATACAACAACCTGAAGGAGTGTAATAAAGACATAAGAAGTATAGAGTGGTGGAAGAAAGAGGCATGAAGTTAAATCAAGGCCAGGAAGTATTGATACTCTGCAATTTTTTTATTTCGCAGCACTGGTGGCAGGCTCCTAAGAAAAACTGTGCACCCCGGCACACATATATATATATTCAATGAAAAAACCATTGGTTATAGAACATATATAGTTAGGAATTTGCATTTACAAAACCTTATTTTACTCGCATAAAACCATTGAAATTCCATATATAGTTAGATGCGCTAACTATATATCGCGCACCCGCAATCCACTGCTGATGATGTCACATATTACATCATTCATGACATGGTCAGTGACATCACTGATGACATCACTGATGACATCTCAAATGACATCACTGATGACATCACTGATGACAACATACAGTGACTGTATGTTTCTGTAAAGTTAAAATATGTCTTACATTTTGAAGAATGAGTGGATGTATAAGTGTCTGGATGAATGATTTAGTAGGTGCATGACTGACTGTATGAGTGAGTGATTAAATGTGTCTCACTAAGTGCATGGGTTAGTGACTGGGTTTTAATTTTTGCATCATTATATCTGTTGTTCTACAAACTGCTGCATATGTTGATCAGTAGCTATATGAGTAACTGTATGGGTTATTCATTGGTTGCCCAAGTATTTGTATGGGAGAGTGAGTGTGTGTGGGGGGTGGCTGGGAGGTGTGTGATTCACTAGATGTATGGGTTCAAAAGTGCATGTGGAAACAGCTGTATGGGCGGTTGACTGTCTGCATGAGTGTATTGGTGAGTGATTGGATTTCTCAGTGCTACATGTCAAAGTAAGTACATATGTAAAACACAGTACATGTAAGAGTTGACATATATAAATAACTGTGCATAAGAGCCACTTAATGTGAGAGTGGCTGTATGGATCATTGTGATCTTGTATCAGGGATTGTATAAGAGAGTAAATATGTGTTAGTATATGTTTGATTAAGTAAAGTGTGTATAACTGTATAGTTGAGGAAATGGAGGTGTGATTGATTCTTTGCATGACTGACTAGGTGTGTGAGTAACTCCATGGATGAGTGACAGTCTGTGAGTGTCTGTTTACACTGATTGTATCTAAGGTTATATTAGAGTCTGAAGAGGTTCATCGTATTATCACATGAATGATATCATCAGTGATGTGATCAGTAATGTCAAATGAGATGTCATCAGTGATGTCATCAGTGATGTCATTTGAGATGTCATCAGTGATGTCATCAGTGATGTCACTGACCATGTCATGAATGATGTAATATGTGACATCATCAGCAGTGGATTGCGGGTGCGCGATATATAGTTAGCGCATCTAACTATATATGGAATTTCAATGGTTTTATGCGAGTAAAATAAGGTTTTGTAAATGCAAATTCCTAACTATATATGTTCTATAACCAATGGTTTTTTCATTGAATTTTCAAGGTTTTGTAAATGCAAATTCCTAACTATATATGGACTATAACCTATGGTTTTTTCTGTGAATTTCATTGTTTTTTTAAAAGCTAACATCTGTAGCTGTAAAATGTATTCTTCTTTAAATCCCAAAATATATTTTAGATGTTTATTGATAATTTTTATTGAAATATTTTTTTTCTTCGCTTCCGGTAAGCGAACCGGGAAGCTTTCCGTTAGCTCATTTTGATGCCGCGATCTAGTACGCGAACCGGTAAACGTTACGTTAGCGGAACTGTGACGCGTCGCGGAAGCGCGACGTATCATTGTCGTGTAATGCGTCTTATGACGCGCCGCTTTAGCGCTCCCGAAAGTGCTCCGGAACGCGAACCGGAAACGATGCGGGACGCGGCGCGCACCGCGTAACGTAAGCGGAACAAGTCATGTGACTTGTTTATCAAAGTTTTCATTGGTTCATTTCACTTTTGGTTTCCAAATGATGTATGACTAGGTCATGTGTCCTAAAAATAACACTTTTCATTGGTTCAGAACTTTTGCTTTTCCCAAATCATGTAAACCCCTTCTTCTTTCCTCACTCTGACTTTCATCTTGGTGAGAGAAAGACCATTTTCCATTTTGATTGCAATGGCTTCTATCTTTGCTTCAGCTGGTGGACCCCCACCACCACCTCAACCTCCTCATGACAAGAGAGGACCACCATCTCAATTCATCTCCAACAGAGAGGAGGAAGAGGACGACTTAGAAGAAGAGGACACTGATGAACCTGAATTTATTCAGGAGTTGCCCCGTGTTTCCCGAAGGAAAACAAGTTTTATTTGGCAGTTTTTCTCAATTCCTCGAGGGGAGAAGAAGGTTAGTGCCAAATATGCCACCTGCCTAATTTGCAAAAAAAAATTATCTCGAGGCACAGAGAAAAAGTATAGTATGGGCAACTATACTATGCATCGCCATATGGTCAGGTGGCATCCATTAAATTACAGCCGGGCAGAGTTAAGGGACCTGCAAGATAATCCCCCGACAACTCCTGTGGCCAAATCAACTTCAAATATATCTTTGACTGTAAGAGAGGCACAGGAAACTGTGCCAAACATACAGCCAAACTTCAAGCACATGAAGTTTACGTGCATACATTGTGGTGCTATGCTCTCATGTGGCAACATGAGCGTAAACTTAATCAACTTGGTGTTTGATAACCATAACTGCCCTAACCCACCCAAGTAGTAATTTTTTTCTTTGCTCCTGTTGAGCCCTTTTCAATGCCTGTTTTTTTGTTGTTTCCCCTCCATGAAAAACACAAAAAAACATAAAACTGTTCTTAAAATACAAAAAAAACAAAAAATGTTCTGAAAAAAAAATAAAAAAAAAATAAAACAACAAAAACATAAAAAAAAGTTCTTTTCAGAACTACCTCCCCTTTCAAATAAAATTGCTAGAATGTTTAGCACTCTGGCAAGCTCTATTTCTTTTGGTTCGCTTCAAGTTCGCTGCCCGGTTCGCGAACTTGAAGCGAACCAAAAAAATATTTTTTTTAAAAAAAGAAGAAAAGGGAAAAGGTTCAAGAAGAAACACTTTTTCAACAATCTTGACATTTACAGAAGCCTCTGCTTCTCTACGTCCCCTACACAATCCTAAAGATATATATTTTAAATAAACAGTATCTTCATGCTGATGAACTGAGACCTATTTTGGAACATGGTACTTCTTTTGCACTGCTGATGTCTCACAATAGTGATGCAATAGCAGCGCAAAAAAGATGTAAAGCCATCATAAAATTGTGTCTAATATTTTAAATGATAGTTTCAGGATGCAAATAAGATGTGTGCTTTGAAGAGCTTTCTTTGAGGTGAGGCCTATTCCTTTTTTTAAAAAAAACAGTACCCAGAAATACAGCACTGTAAGCATTAAAATTGACACTTACAGAAGACTCAGTTTCTCCATATCTACCTCACATTTCTAAATGTATATCATAAGTACAAACAGAAGAACATTAATTATACATGTTATATGGTTTATTTTTGCTGTTCTCAGAATGTATCAAATTTCACTTAAATCAGTGACTTGAAGGTATTCATCATGTAACAGCGGGGGAAAAAAAACACAATCAAAATGACTGTGTTTAAAAAACCCATACAACCTAAGAAATCTGATTTCAAAACTCCTTAAAAATTAACTTACTTTCAATGACGTCGAAGGATCTCCTATGAACAGCGTCCACTCTGTTGTGCTATAAATATTTTCAGCCTGCCACTTTCTGAAAGAAAACCTCCATCGATACGAAAAATATATTACATAGAAGAAAAGACTTCTCTCATTCTATCACATGTTTCCACTAGGCCAAATCATGTTGCCGCGATTCGCAACTCTTGTAATTCTTCCAATCAAATCCCGACATTTTCTATTTTCGCAACTTTCAAAAAGAATACATTTAAGATTATTTTCACAATCCTGGACTACTAATATCTTACCCTTCTTTGTCACTCATGTTCTCCTTTTCCTATGACACTGATACTGCTTACTATGAAGCAGACTTACTTGCATCAGGTTTATATAGTTGGATTTTTAAATTGACATTATAATTAAAAGTTTTGGACCAATAATCTAGACAGCATTGCAGACTTACATTCCCTCTACTTCATGAACCTTTTGCAATTCTTCACAGGAAATCCCGAGATTCTTTCATTAAAATTTTGGTTTTAAAAACACCAGGTAAGAATTTTTAAGGTCAAACGGCAATTTTTTTTTGAAAGTTACAACGGAATCATTGCAGAATGACCAGCCGTTTCGAGACTTTAAATAAGCTGTATAATGTCCTGATGTTGTTGAAGGACCATTGTGATAGATAATTGCTACAGTTACAAAAGTCCTTCCTGATATTGAAAGCTGAGAAGCCACTAAATTTTTTATTAAAGTTGACAATTTTGATCCATCAGGCCTACATCGTTGAATCATTAAAATGACATACTGTCCATATCTACGTAAAAATAATGTTGACATCATTTCAGATTTACATTGGCTACACTCCATGTTGTGATCCGCTGCATTTACTAGCTTATTAAAGGAGACTGATTTACTGTCTGGCAAAGTTAAATATATAAATCTTTCTGAGTCTACACTAGTAGTACTTGATACCCTACAATTCTCGCAGTCATGCTGCCATTGATAAGAAAGCCCAAACAGGTGATCTACATCTACACCCTCATCTTGCAATACATCAAGCATATACATTAAAAACTCCTGACAATCTTGCTGATTATTTTCAGAGAAGTCTGTTTGCCCTGAACATTCATCTAACAGATAACGAACTTCAGACACACTTTCTACTTTTGTTCGATCAGTGCTACATTTCTCGAAAACAGAATTCAACAAACAGCATAAAATTTGTTCTGAATTCAACAGAATCTGTTCTTTTAAACTCTCTAGTGAAAAGAGAACATTAACCACTACATTTGCATAGCAGTTGACACCAGAACTGTTTTCAAATTGAAAACCGACAACATCTTCAACAGAATCCACTTTCTTTCTGCTAACAATTTTCGGTTCATTGACTTTTAGTCTTTTTGCAACAACCTCCCTACTATTACTGATATTTCTACGTTTGCGGCCTACCACACGTTTCTCAAACAAAGGATATTGAGGCAAATGTGGCGCATACTCTCTTCTTAACCTATTGTATTCCTTAACACAATCTAGATCCGCACAAATGTTTGTGACATCACAGTCAATCAAGTACAATCCTGATAAAGTTCTAACTCGTGACAATGCCACATATGCTATACCCTCCTTGAACACAGAACTGCCAATATTCACCAATGCACTGTCTACACTTAAACCTTGCGATTTATGAATTGTTACCGCATATGCCAAGCAAACAGGAAACTGTTTACGGCGAACATATAAGTCTTTAACAAGCAAAAACCTAGCAGAACAACGACCAATTAGCTGTACTTCCTCAATGCCATCAAATTTAATTTTTAAAAATTCTATTCCATCCCTATTTCTGTACTTCTCAAAATCAACAACATTACCCATTGATCCATTTACCAGACCTCTTTCAACATGTAGATTTCTTCTCAGAATGATTCGGCAATTTAAACACACATTCAAAGTCTTTTCAAAACCCGCTGTTTTAGATATAGTCTTCTCTAATGAATCCAATTTTGATTTCAAATTTTCTGACAAAATAATTGTTGATCCCATGTGCTCTATTTTGTCAATAGCTTCAAGTTTCACAATCTCTTGCTTTTCTAAATTCAACATTTTGTTGTTGAAGATGGCACATTCTGCAAGAGTTGGCATCAAACATATTCCGGATTTCTTCTCAGTAATTTTCTGAAAAATATTCTCAGCCACAATCTCTTGTTCGGGATATAAATTTGAAAGTAATCGTGCATTTAAAGCTTCTTTTCCATGCTCGGTCACTTTTCCAATTCTAATATCTTGTAGAATATTCTTGTAATCTTCATCTTTTGCCTGACGCATATTTTCATGCAGTTCAGCATAATTGAAGTTTAACCATATATTGACATTGCCAATGCTCCCTAGGCACTTCCTGGTATCTTCATGCGTGAGTATTTTGAACACAGGTTCTCCTTTTACTGGTGTCAGCTGCAGAACATCTCCGAAAACAATGATGTGTTTGCCACCAAATAACACATCATATTCAGTTTTAAGTACTTCTTGCATTCTCAAATGCACAAAGGCAAGCATGACATTGGAAACCATGCTTACTTCGTCAATGATAAGTAGTTTCATTTTCCTCAAGACTCTTGAAACTTCACAGCAAGCATCCCCAGATAACTTGTGATATGCAAAGTAATACCTTTAATGTTATGTGCTGCAAGTCCAGTAGGAGCGGTGACAACACAAGACAGCGATGACTCAGTCCTTTCCTGCAGATAGCATGAAATTGCTTTAATGAGGAAACTTTTTCCAGTTCCCGCTTCTCCACTCACATACAGTAGGACAGGCTTCAACGATGTACATGAGCACTCTTTCTTCTCATGACTTAATCCATGCTCAATTTGCTTGGTAACTTCATCATATATTTTCCTCTGCTCAACGTTGAGTTGTTTTTCCAAGTCTTCTAAGTTAACTGAATCCTCCTGAGCATGTGCCATGGCTCTTTCCACTTCATTCATAGCAGTGGCAGCTTCATTTTCGATAATAGGTCCTCCAAGTGGATCTTGACTCAATGAAACAGAACTCTGACTGTCCTGAGAACTGTCTCTGGCAATCTCGGCTGCAATCGTTGCTTCCTGCTCAATTTCCAAAGTTAGCATTTCTTGATATTTGGGAAAAGCAGGACATTCTATGCTATCCTTAGCAGCAGTGAAAGAGTCTTCATAACAGAGGAAATCTCCAAGCAGTTCCTCTTCTGCACGCCAAGGCTTGAAAAGTTGCAAAAGTGCTAAATAGAAAAACTCCTTTTTTTCTGAAGATTCGCCACTCAATTTTCGATGGTTTACTAGTTGGCATTTTCTTTGCTTGACCAGGCATCCCTCACTTCCAATTACAGCATACACTCCTTTCTCAATATCTTCTTTGATGTTCCTCTTGAATATATAATTTTGTAGAACCTCATATAGACAAACATTCTCAAGGTGACTGCTTCGATTTGGATAATATGTATCCAACATGTTGGTCTTCAAAATGTCGGTACTGTTTGGTTCCTTTTCTGCCAAATATTCAATTTCCCGGACAGGTTTTAGAACCCGATTTCGCGTTGCAGCAAGACCAAGACTCGCCCAAACAATACTCCTGGATTTGGCATAGAGACTTGCTGAAGACAATCGATCTGAACATTCGTAAGCTCCGATTTCTCGATGCGACAACATCTTCAGACTGAAACTGTACAACTTCTTGCTGAGGCTCTTTTCATGGGAAATATCCTCCCACATATCCTTCAGTTCTGTCTTTTCTTTTTTGGTGATGTAAGATGTCACATACCGAGCCACAGCCATACAGTTGTCACCCACAAACTGTATATCCATGTTAGCATTCCACATGGACAAAATCACTGGGTTGTAGTCGTTGATGTACTTGGACTCTTCATTCCTTTTCAAATTGTATGTATTTTTGGGTGATTTCCTCGTCACATTATGTCGCAGTGAAGACATCAAACTGTTCACTTTTCCTTTAGAAATCAACGGTCGTGGAAAGTTGAAACGACATTTGGTGTAGAACTTGTCCTTGTTTCTGAATTTACGACGACAATACTTTCCACAACGATGGCTTTGGAAACGTAGAACTTGTTCTCTTAGGCTTTTCTTCTCTGTTGCATTTGGAACAGCACACGTAGAATACTGTTCTATGAAATTCATCACTAAGTCATCCGGATCTGTTCCAAATTTAGGTGCATCCTTGATCCACAACAACATATGTATATGAGGAGCACCTCTTGCTTGGTACTCCTTTCTCCAGTAGAAATCCAACGGATCACTGAAATAATATAGACTGCCAAAATATCGACCTGCAAAAATATCGTTGCCAAAATATCGACAGACAAAATATCGACTTTCTATCTACAAAGAGGTAAGTACAAAAATATCGAGTACAAAATATCGTTAACAATAATATAGATGTAAAAAATATCGACTTTATTAAAAACAGTGTTAAATTAAATTAATATTACATTTTATTGACTAAAATATACTTAAAAATACTTAAATTAAATTATAATAATTAAATAATAAATGAAAATAATAAAAACAATTTACAATCTTATTTGTTGACCCTGAACCCTAAAATATACCCCTTTACCCAAAAACCCAAAACTGACCCTGAACCCTAAAAATACCCCTTTACCCAAAAACTAAAAACTGACCCTGAACCCTAAAAATGCCCCTTTACCCAAAAACTGAAAACTGACCCTTAACCCTAAAAATGCCCCTTTACCCAAAAACTGAAAACTGACCCTGAACCCTAAAAATGCCCCTTTACCCAAAAACTGAAAACTGACCTTGAACCCTAAAAATGCCCCTTTACCCAAAAAACTGAAAACTGACCCTGAACCCTAAAAATGCCCCTTTACCCAAAAACTGAAAACTGACCCTGAACCCTAAAAATGCCCCTTTACCCAAAAACTGAAAACTGACCCTGAACCCTAAAAATGCCCCTTTACCCAAAAACTGAAAACTGACCCTGAACCCTAAAAATGCCCCTTTACCCAAAACCTGAAAACTGACCCTGAACCCTAAAAATGCCCCTTTACCCAAAAACTAAAAACTGACCCTGAACCCTAAAAATACTCCTTTACCCAAAATGTATCAATATTATTTAATTACCAATTAATTATTAATTAACAATAACAATAAAGTAAATATATTAGCACATTAGCTGTAATTATTTTAATAATTAATATTATTTTTTCCCAATTAATTACTTAACAATAACACAAAATTATATATATTAAAATGTACTCTAATTAATGTAATTAACTAATTACAATTAATCAATTACCAATTAATTACTAATTCAAAATATGTACAAAATTATATTAATTAATTAACTAATTATTATTAATTAACAATTAATTATTAATTATAAATATTTACAAACATATATTAATTAATTAATTATTATTAAATTACTTCCCACCCTATTCCCCTATAAACCCACAACCCGCTACAGAATTACATAACGCAATTATTAAAAAAACAAATTCCATTTAATAAAATATTTTATAACATTAATACACACTTTTCACACATATTATTACATAAAAATACACTATAAAATATTATATATTATTAAAAATTCGATATTTTTGCTATCTATATTTTAAACAGTCGATATTACTTCACTTACCTGAAAAACGATATTTTTGTAGTCGATATTATGTCCAGTCGATATTTTGTCCAGTCTATATTTAAAACTCGATATTATGTCCAGTCGATATTTTGGAGTCGATATTTTGTCTGTTCACCAAATCCAACACCTCTCCAAGAGGTGGATTCTTCTTATTTGTGATGAAAGACATCATAGCTTCAAATCTATGATTGAAGTACCTGCATACATTCACAGGATCCAAAGAACACAGTTCTCCAGGTGTCTTGAATTCAATGTTTTCAATATTTCCATTTGCCTCTCGTAGAAATTCAAGTAAGTCTTCCCAGCCATACTCGGCACAGCTGAGAGTGAGGAACCATGTCGGAGTTCCTAAGTTCCTCAGCATACATTTTAAATCACCATGACAACGGTACCAGTACTCATTAGTACCACGCTGACACGCCATGAGATTAATTAAGTGAGAATCCAAAATACTGTCTTGGACATTGACTTTATGCATAAAGTCCCTTGCCGAGATATTTCGCATCTGTATACCACTTTTTAAGATGTGGTTCACTGCATATGACAGTCCAGACAGATCGCTTTCAAACAGGAGATGAAACAAATAGGGAATGCATTGACGAAACCTAGGATCTTCTGCATACAATCGTAAAGTCCGGTATTCAGACGCAGGAATTTGATGAGGTCGCTCATCATATCTTCCTCCTCGACCTGTGGGAAATAGCTGTGGGAAACACCGAGCTTCCAAACTTTCCTCCCAAACACTAATGGGACTCCCTTTAGCTTGTTTCATTTGAAACAACTCAATAGCATTCCCCATGACTTCCTTGAAATGCAAAGGATGAACACTATAATGTTCATATATTTCTTCACTTTTAGAGGCCTCTACTTTCTCAATTTGGCCAGCACACAAATCGCTATCCTCTTCATCACTTACTTCCTCTTCTGCAACATATACATTCTTATAGTACTTATTATTTGTCTTCAAATACACTGTTGCCTTTTTGACTTTCCTAACATCCACTAAATCTTGCCATATTTTCTTATTCCTTGTCGGAACCCCATTAACCAAGATAACCAGAGGTTCCTCTTCCACTTTTTCTATTCCAATTGTGTTAATGTTTTTGTTCAAATCTAGAGGCAAATAAACAACTCTTCCCTTTAATCCTCTCTGTAAATCTGCTGGAGGCAACTTCCCTGTCTTTGGCTCCATTCTTACAATAGCCTGAAAGGGATGGATACTTTGAATCAAAATACATTCATAAGTATTTAAATCCTTCAATTCAGAAGGAATCTCAACCAATTCCAGATTATTATGAACTGCCCTAGCAGGCATCTGGTTTTGGTTTAATTTATTACAACAATAAGTACACACACGTTGATCCGATCCTAAATCAAAATAATTTTCTACCATCAAGTATGTGGCAAAATCCTTCCATTCACTATTATTTTCCCTTTCACTTTTTGCAT
This sequence comes from Lissotriton vulgaris, assembly GCF_964263255.1. Lineage (NCBI taxonomy): Eukaryota > Metazoa > Chordata > Amphibia > Caudata > Salamandridae > Lissotriton > Lissotriton vulgaris. The sequence continues at coordinate 180,176,533 of NC_141700.1, forward strand.
ATAAATCCACTACCTTAGTCTGATTCTTATAATAAGTGCGTCGACAACATACACAAGTGAAATTAGGCCTCTCACTTGATTTCATCTGAAAAGTGGCAATTTCCTTCTGAAAATTATCTGTACTGGAAACCTGTACATTATCTTCAACATTACCCTCTACTTCAGGGTCAATTTGAACATTCTCATCTTTACTACTAAAGTAACAAAACTCAATTTCTTCACAAATATTCTTCACATCTATTTCAGAACCATGCAAAAGAGCAGCACATAATTGTTTAAGCATAATTGCTGGACTCTTAGCATAATACAACATTCTCACTAATTTTCTCACTTTATTATGATGCACTGCTAGCATCCTGAAATGATGAAAAACACTCTGGCATACTCTCCTGGAAAGACAAGCCAGTGAATGACCACGCAAACCTGTCATTTGTCTCACTCTGCAAGGATCTAAATCTTGCAACAACTTCATTTTCTGCTTCAAACTTTTCTTATTAAATGTCCGTATAAAATCACAAAGCAAATTGATGGAAACCTGTCGCACACTGCAAATAGAACTACACTTCCAAATGTACACAGGACCCTTAGGACGTCTTCCTAAAACCTCATCACTTAGCACCTCTTCTGTCTCTGTTGTCACAAGTTTTTCTTTTTCAACTGGACAACCATCCTTCACTTCATAAGCTCGACCACTGGTGTCAACTGCAAACATCAAATCATTATCCTGAAAATAACTCTCCTCATTAAAAAATGCCTCAGAACTTGAACTATGCATCCATTCTCCGGAAAAAACTTCACAAAAGTTACTACGATTTACTACTCTCTTCCATCTACTGTTTGTTTTGAAATCAGAAATTACCTTGCTTAGTTTCCTAATTCTATTGATTACCAAAATAAACAACTTTCGCTTAATTTCAAAAGCATGATCAATAATTTTCTCTACATTTTTCTTCTTCTTATAAAATACCACTTTCTGTTGGCCTTTTTTAATATTTCTTAATAAATTAACTATTATCCTGTTACGGAACATTCGTTTTCGAATGTCCCTAAACTGTTGTTTCCTTCTACTATCATGCACAGAGTTATCTCTTCCTCTACCAGTAACATTTTTGATGGGTCTTTCCTTTCCATTTAAATTACTCTTCTTTTTCTGAACTGAAACATTTTGGCGAAAAATACTTTTTTTACTAAAAATATTTTTTAAGAATGATTTTGTGCTCTTACCCGGAGCTTTCTTGGTGTTTTGATAAGTATTTGGGGAAGAGGACTGCTGCAATAAAACATCATCCTGCTGTCTTTGACGTTTTCTAGCCTTTCTAATTCTATTTTTCGTAGGCATTTTTCAAATTTAAAAAAGATCTGCAGTTGAATCTGTGGAAAAATATAATAAAAAATGTTATTAACCACTATTACCAAACAGTAAATGAATAACAGTCATCAAAAACTTAACGCCCTACTTATTATTTAACATAGAAAATCTTTTGCACCAGCACTGCATCACAAGGACATTTTCAGTCATTTCCTCTTGAATGCAGGTATACAATTGATTTATGTGCTGTGTTTAAAAACGATTTTTTGAAATCAATTACATTTCTGGATATGTACTGCTAGAGCTTTATAGGTTGCTTTGGGTTATATTTATAAGGCATATGAGTGTCTATAATGTTATTTTTCCTTTTTAAATGGAAAGCGTTCTTCATGGTGCAAGTTTCTTATAAATACGCTCCCACCTGCGAAACGGAACTTTGCGATGCGAAGCTGATTGCCTCCCCGGTGTCTGTCAACATTCTAAACAGACCGGAGCGGCCGCCATCTTATCTCTCGGTAGGATCGAGAGAGAAGAAGAGGTGAAAAACTAAGGGGGAATTTAATGAAAGGGGGCAAGGTATACCCCTCTTGACCCCCTAAGAATGTTGTTGGGGTTTTTAAAGGGTCCCGTGGGGAAAATAAAAAAAATATATTTTTCACGGTAGAAGCGCTTTCCGAACACCGAACTGGGCCGCAAACTGCTGGCGAAACGGGAATAGGTATAAGGGGGTGCGGGAGACCATTTTGTGCTTCGTTTTAATTAAATTACTAAGTATAAAGGGGTGTGGGAGACGTATCCTAATCCCTTATATTTTCTGAGGGTGGTGAGAAGGCTCATATATGTTGATACATGTGTTCCAGCGGCTGTGCGTGATCCCTCCCGATTCAGGCGTCAGACTACTGATTTCAGTGCTACTCTCCCGCCTCCCGATTCCTGCAAACAAAAACGCGGGGGCATATTTCCAACCACTAGCGATAACTTGTTTAGAGACAAAAAATTTCGCCGCAGATCGGCGATTTTTATCGCAGATAAACCTTGCTATTAGCAAGGTTTATCGCAAATGCGATAAAAAACGGCCGCAATGCATTAATATCGCTGAAAATTCAGCAATATTCATGCATTATCCAGCAAATGCTCTTAGCCATGTTATCCACCTCTCATTGGATAACATGGCTAAGAACTGCTCGCAAATGCGATAAGAAGCGGCCGCAATGCATCAATATTGCTGAAAAGTCAGCGATATTCATGCATTATCCAGCATATGCTTTTAGCCATGTTATCCACCTCCCATTGGATAACATGGCTAAGAACTGCTCATGGCCCCATGAGGAACGCTTTCCATTTAAAAAGGAAAAAATAACATTATAGAAAAGAATCGTTTTTAAACACAACATATAAAACAATTGTATACCTGCATTCAAGAGGAAATGACTGAAAATATCCTTGAGACACATGAAAGCGTTTTCTGGAATGCCCTAGCACCATTTTTTGGACATTATTAACATGGCTATGTAACTCCCATAATAAAAATCTAAATTTGCCAAGCGCAGGTGGGAACGTATTTACAAGACACTTGCCCCATGAGGCATGCTTTCCATTTAAAAAGAAAAAAATAACATCAATTACACTCAAATGCCTTATAAATATGACCCAAAACAACCTATGAAGCTCTAGCAGTACATATGCAGAAATGTAATTGATTTCAAAAATTATTTTTATAAACAACATATCTGTTTCAGCTTACATAAGAGACCATGGAATGGGCTTCATATACAACAATAACTTGTATAACTGCATTCCAGAATGCTACACCGAATATGCAATTACAATTTCTCAAAGTAACAAAATCTATTTCTGTATCACTACAGACAAAGCCACAGTTTAAAAACACAGCTTTCTTCATCATTTTCTCCTTAATTCATACTATTCTCTATCTAAAATAAATAAATCTTTTCTCACCTTAGCAAATACTTTTTGAGTTTTGAAAACAGTCTCAGAAATACACCAAATTGTCTTCAGCAGAAGAAAAAGGATGCACTCCAGAGTCTGCAGCTATTGAAAGCACAGAAATACAGATATTCATTTCACATATCTCTCATATTAGCCAATCATAACTCTTCCCTCACTTTTTTCAAATCAAAACCCTTCCCCCCTCTGCCCTCTCTGCCTTTTTTCCATAGCAACGACCTCCTGGAAGACCTCTCATGTTTGCAAATTCACACAACAATGTTTCAATTGAACTCTGAACTCTCAGTGCACCTGCGTATCCAGTGCAATCTTTCATTAAAAGTGTCTTCCTTGACCATTCAAATTACATCTTTCAAAGAACACATCCATGCACCCTAACTTTCAGTTTTCAGAAATGGAAATACACCAATCACTGCTAATGAATCATTAGCATTGGAAATCCACAGTTTTTTTTCTTTACAAACTCCTACTGTTTCAACTGCCCTTTCATTACCACACTTCATCTGACTGCAGCACAACCTTCTCCCACCATGTTTAACGTCTGGATTGTTGGACATAGTTACATCCACTGGGCTCAAAGGTATGCTGAGAGCAGAAATTTACCCAACCTCAATTTACAAGATGTGGAAATTAAGTGGTTGGGCCAAAGAGGATTAAAATGTCACCAATTGATACCATTGGTGAAAACCTTTATGCATTTGCCAAAACCTGACCTGTTAATAGTGCACTGTGGAGGTAATGATTTGGGCACTTTGACAGGGGTAGGTCTGGAAATGCTTTTAAAGGACACCTTTGAGCAATTAATGGCACTTTTTCCTCAAACTGCCTTGGTATATTCCAATATATGCCAAAGACAGAAATGGAGGTGGTCCAACCAATTTTGTCCACAAATTGAGAAGTCGAGGAAGCATGTAAACAAATCTGTTTCAGCTTTCATGAGAGACCATGGAATGGGCTCCCTGTACAACAATAACTTGCGTTACTACATGCAAGATATCTACAGAGGAGATGGAGTTCACTTCTCAGATGAGGGCAACAGAATTTTCATTCTGAATTTAAGAATGTGCATTGGTACCTACTTATAAATACCTAAATGTACCATAAACCCAAAAGCTCTTCTCAGAGCTACCCTTCATCTGATCACTCACAATTATTATTTTTCTCTAACTTTTTTCACTAATTTTCCACAAAATACGCTCCCCGGTTCGCTAACCGAAAGCTAACCTCGCGGAATTTTTTTAAAAAATGTTTTTTTTCCGCACATATAAGCCTCCTCAGCCACCCTCAGAAAACCTAGGGGGTCAAGATAAGTCTACCGTGCCCCCTTCTACCCATTCTGAACATTATTTGCCCTCCATCTTGTATCTTAATGCAACCGAAACACAAAATGGTGGACTCCCGTGACGCTTAAGGTTCGCTAACCGGGCCGCTTTCCAGAAAGCGGTCCTAAAAAAAGGTGGGAAAGTAATTAACAGAAAAACGACTAGAGACACTCTCACCAAATATAGATTAGCTCATACTACATAACAATCCCTTTCATTCTCACAAATTTGATTGAAATTTCATTTAGCCATTTAGCCTGTAGACCTATCTAAATACCCTGAGGTAAATTACTTCACAAAACACATCTAAAATATTGGAATTGACAACCAATGAAAACTTTACTTTCATTTACAATTTTTATTACCTGACATTTGATTGGTTATATACCTGAATATATATAAAGGAAGAGAAGGAAACACAGCCATTTTGACTACTACTTCTTGTTGTACATTTCAATTGAATTTTCACTAAACACTTCAACTTCTTTGTAAAGGTAAGTTGTTATTGATAATTATTTACTGTCCCCCTGCTATAGTTATAGATACAGATAAGCTCCTCTGTTACATTTATTGATTGACTTACACTTCTCTGCTATAATTATGAATTTACTTACTTTAACTTCACTGTTAAAAAAACAGAACTACATGTCTGAACTTAAACCCAACAGTGCCCTAACTCTTCTAATATAATTATTTTTTTATGCAATTTACAGCAAAAAAATGGAAGGGGAGCACGAAAAAACTAATGTTTCCTTCGACATTACATCAGAAGACATTTTAACTGAAGAAAATGTGGATGAAGATTTTATGGATGAATCTTTTGATGAACAATTTATTGAAAGCTTACAAGAGACAGAAACATCCATGTTTGACGAGATACCAGATGATATAATGCTGGAAGTTTTAATGAACTATGAAAATAATAAATACATTTTTTTTAAATCAAAATAAATAAATAAATAAAAAAAAAAACGAACAAAAACAACAAATAATTAACATACAGTATTAGAAAAGTCTATCATTCTTTTATCCTTAAAGTACGCTGCCCAGAACGCTTTCCGGTTCGCGAACTTGGCGCTTACCACGCAAAAAAAAAATATATATATTTTTTTTTTTTGGACCCTCCTAGGCCCTTTTAAAACCTCCACATAAAACCTAGGGGGTCAACGAGGATCTACTATGCCCCCTTATGGTAATTTCCCCCTTTGTTTTATCCTCCTCTTGTCTCTCGATCCTACCGAGAGACAAGATGGCGGCCGCTCCGGACTGTTTAGAATGTTGACAGACACCGGAGGGCCAATCAGCTTCGCATCGCAAAGTTCCGATACGCGAACAGTTCGCTAACCGGATCGCTGCCCGGAGCGCTGTTACAGATATATATCTTGATTTAAACGTTAATTTCTCAAAATCCACTGAAGCACATATATTGAGACCTAGCAAAGGCACATCGGGCTACCAGTCCCTACAATTTTGCCAAGTTTCGTGAAAATCCATTCAGCCGTTCGGGCTAAAAGTGAGTCCAACCGCCCTATGGAAATTAACATGGGAAAAACGCGTTTTGGGACCCCCCTTTTTTCTCAGCCCCCCCTTGACGACCCCCCCCCAAATTTCCAGGAGCTGCTCAGAAACAAAATGTGCCATTTTCCTGAAAATTTCAGCCGATTCCGTCCACAAACGCCAAAGTTATTAGACATAGAATTTTCAAAAATCCCATAGGGAAAAAATCCTAACTATATATACCTACTGGCGACCGCCAGTAGGTAATATATATATATATATATATATATATATATATATGTCCAAATCCTGGTTACACAGTCCTAGCAGGAAAAACCAGAGTCGAAGCCCAATTTATGTTCGAGTGCTCAAAGATTTATTTTGGCATGAAAAAACAACCCTACGCGTTTCGAGGTACGCCTACCTCTTGCTCACTGTACAAGCGGCGGGAGAACGCTATCTGTGTACCTTTTATATATATATATATATATATATATATATATACATATATATATATATATATATATATATATATATATATATATATATATATATATATATATATATACAGACAGACAGACAGACAGACAGACAGACAGACAGACAGATAGATAGATAGATAGATAGATAGATAGATAGATAGATAGATAGATAGATAGATAGATAGATAGATAGATAGATAGATAGATAGATAGATAGATAGATAGATAGATAGATAGATAGATATATTAGATCTAATTCGACACGGACACCAGAGTTCAACGCCGGAGACAGACTTGAGGTATAAATGGTGATTTATTTCATTTCTGTGCAAAGGGTGCAAGCGTCATCAGACGCGTTTCGGGCACTGGCTGTGCCCTTGCTCACTGACGTGAGATGTCATCAGTGATGTCATCAGTGATGTCATTTCAGATGTCATCAGTGATGTCATCAGTGATGTCACTGACCATGTCATGAATGATGTAATATGTGACATCATCAGCAGTGGATTGCGGGTGCGCGAAATATAGTTAGTACAACTAACTATATAGGAGCAATTTCAATGTTTTTTTAAATGCTAATTCCTAACTATATAAGGCCTGAAACTTATGGTTTTTTAAGTGAATTTGCAAGGTTTTTAAAATGCTAATTCCTAACTATATAAGGCCTGAAACCTATGGTTTTTTAAGTGAATATATATATATATATATATATATATATATATATATATATATATATATATATATATTCACTGAAAAAACCATAGGTTTCACACCAGTTATAGTTAGGAATTAGCATTTAAAAAACCTATTAAATTCACTGACAAAACCAGTTATAGTTAGCTGGAAATTTTACTGACATAAAACCATTGAAATTCACACGTTATAGTTAGTTGGACTCACTATAACTTGCGCGCCTGCAATGCACTGCTGATGACGTCACATATTACATCACTCATGACATGGTCAGTGACATCACTCATGACATCACTGATGACACCATCCAGTGAATGTGTGTCTTTCTGAAAAATAAATTTGTTTTATATATGTATTTGTAAAGGTGGATGGAAGAATAAATGTTTAATAGGTGTGTAAATGGATGTTTTTTTAAAAAAAAATTGGTTGGTTAACTGGCTTATTAAGTGTATCTTAGTGAATACATATATTAGCGAGTATTGTTTAAATATTTAAATGTTTGTATCAGTGTTTCTCTTTGTGTATAAGTGGCTGCAGGGGTTGGTGACTGACTCACTGTTTGTATGTGTTTTGAAGACAGCATATGTGCAGGACTGTATGGGTGGACGAGTGTGTATATGTGTGTGTTAGTGAGTGAATGACTGTCTCACTAGTGTCTTCATTAGTAACGACATATGTTTTAATCTAGTATATGTGAGTATTGATGTATATAAGTGAGTATAGTATATATAGTGAGAGATTGTAGGAGTTCCTGTTTAAATAAGTATGTGTTTCTATAAGTGATTGTTTAAGAGAGTAAGTATGTGTAAGTTTCCTTAGAAGTAAGGTGGTAGTGTGTGTATAAATGTATATGCAAATAAATGGATGTTCAATAGTTTATGTGCATGTGTGAGTATGTGTGTGAGTAACTTTTGGATGACTGCTGATGTGTAACAGGATGTATAGGTGTATCACTACATATGATGAGAGAGTATATATATGAGTGACTATATAGAACTGTTGGTGAATGAGTGGATGAGTATATAGATGGTGGAATTACTGAATTGGTTGTTGTTACTGGTTTGGGTATCTCCATTTTTTTGAAAATGTTTGTTTCTATTTTTGAATATGTGTTTCAAGCGTTACATTACACTGAAATTAGGTCTGTCACTCTGTCACAAGGATGGTGTCATCAGTGATGTCATGAGTGATGTCACTGACCATGTCATGAGTGATGTAATATGTGACGTCATCAGCAGTGCATTGCAGGCGCGCAAGTTATAGTGAGTCCAACTAACTATAACGTGTGAATTTCAATGGTTTTATGTCAGTAAAATTTCCAGCTAACTATAACTGGTTTTGTCAGTGAATTTAATAGGTTTTTTAAATGCTAATTCCTAACTATAACTGGTGTGAAACCTATGGTTTTTTCAGTGAATTTCAAAGGTTTTTTAAATGCTAATTCCTAACTATAACTGGTGTGAAACCTGTGGTTTTTTCAGTGAATTTCAAAGGTTTTTTTAATGCTAATTCCTAACTATATAAGACCTGAAAGCCCACCAGGAATCTCCAGTATGCGCCAGGGGACTGCATTGCAGAGAGGTGTAATGAAGCCACAACCCTTTTTACACCTCTCTGCAACGCAGCCCCCGTGCATGTTTGAAGAGGGGAAACTAATTCCCCTTGCATACTGGGGGCCCCTGGGGGCCAATTAGCCCACCTGGAACCTCCAGTATGCGCCTGGGGCTGCATTGCAGAGGTGTAATGAGACTATGCCCCTTGTTACACCTCTCTGCAACGCAGCCCACTGCCGCGTTTGCAGAGGGGGAACTAATTCCCCTTGCATACTGGGGGTACCTGGGGTCAACTAGTCCACCAGGAGCCTCCAGTATGCGCGAGGGAGCTGCATTGCAGAGAAGTGTAATGAGGCCACACCCTTGTTACACCTCTCTGCAATGCAGGCCACTGGCGCCTTTGCAGAGGGGGGACTAATTCCCCTTGCATACTGGGGGTCCCTGGATCATATCTGCCCAAACACCGATATTCCGAACGATTGTAAATGACTTTTCTTGAGAAACATTTGGATTTGGATTATCATGTCCTATACTTTGGAATTTTTGAAAGACTGACTTTGAGGATGCTATAAATTACTCAAGTCTGCCCGAATTGTGTGGGTAAAATTGATACCTAGTCACTTTTAATAAGAATATACTTATGTCTCGTCTAACATTTGAAAGAAATATCTAGTTATATGACAACGGGATACCGACATAACTTGAAGGAAATAAGAACGCCCTGAAGAAGTTCTGTTGTACAGAACGAAACGTTTCGGCTGGCTGTGGTACATAAACTTAAGGAAAATAAAAGCATTTGAATATACACCAAGATTCAGCGCTTCAATAAGTACTCTAAGTGATATGATTTGATTGGACTCATTGTGAAAGTGGTGCTGTGCCAAACTATGGAATATTCTCCACTACTCTCTACTACTTACTCTCTCCTACTCTCTACTACTCACTCTCTACTGCTCTCTACTACTCACTCTACTACTTACTCTCTACTACTCTCTACTACTCACTCTCTACTACTCACTCTCTACTACTCTCTACTACTCACTCTACTATTCACTCTACTACTCTCTACTACTCACTCTGCTACTCTCTCTACTGCTCTCTACTATTCTCTACTACTCACTCTCTACTCTCTATTACTCACTCTCTACTCTCTACCTCTCTACCTCTCTCTTCTCTCTCTACTAATCTCTACCTCTCCACCGCTACCTCTCTACCTCTCTACCTCTACACCTCTACCTCTCTACCTCTCTCTACACGCACACATATAGACATATATGCATATATATATATGCATATGCATTTATATATATGTATGTGTATGTATAAAAAAAAACAACTAAACATTTTTTTTTCTAATCAGCTACTTTTAAAACTGTCATTCTTTTTCCCCAAGGTACGCTCCCCGGTACGCTCCCCGGTGCGCGTACCGGGCGCTCCCCCCGTGAAAATCAAAAAAAAAATTTTTTTTTTGCCCCGTGGGGCCCTTTTATGGCCCCCACATCAAACCTAGGGGGTCAAGGGGGGGTCTACTCTGCCCCCTTATGGTCATTTCCCCCTTTGTTTTGGCCACCTCTTGTGTCTCGATCCTACCGAGACACAAGATGGCGGCCGCTCCGGACTGTTTAGAATGTTTACAGACACCCCAGAGCCAATCAGCCTTCTGCGCGCATGTCGCGTGGCGCGCCTGGAGCGCTCACCGGTGCGCGTACCGGGCGCTCCCCCCGCGAAAAACGCAAAAAAAAAATTTTTTTTGAGGCCCCGCGGGGCCCTTTAATGGCCCCCATATCAAACCTAGGGGGTCAGGGGGGGTCTACCCTGCCCCCTTATGGTCAATTCCCCCCTTTGTTTTTGCCACCTCTTATGACTAGATTTTACCGATAGACAAGATGGCGGCCGCTCCGGACTGTTTAGAATGTTTACAGACAACTGAGAGCCAATCAGCTTTCTGCGCGCAAGTCGCGTGGCGCGCCCGGTGCGCGTACCGGTGCGCTTACCGGAGCGCTGCTATAGATATATATATTTTTTTGAACCTTAATTACTCAAAATCCACTGGAGCACATATCTTGAGACATAGCAAAGGCACATCGGGCTACCAGTCCCTACAATTTTGCCAAGTTTGGTGGAAATCCATTCAGCCGTTCGGGCTAAAAGTGAAATCGACCGCCCTATGGAAATTAACATGGGGAAAACGCGTTTTGGGACCCCCCTTTTATCTCGGCCCCCGCTTGACGAATCCCCCCCAAACTTTCAGGGAAGGACCGGAACGCCGCGAGGCCATTTTGAGGAAATTTTCAGGCAGATTCGTCAACCGGCGCCAAAGTTATTCCAAATAGAATTTTCAGATTTAACATTGAAAAAAATCCTAACTATAACTACCTACTGGCGACCGCCAGTAGGTAATATATATATATATATATATATATATATATTCTCAAACACAATCCTTCTTTTAGAAGAAAAAATGGGACGCACTCCAGCAGTATTCCACTGAATGCATTGTTTAATCTTTGACCATATCTTAATTACAGGGCAAAAAGCGAGTGATCCCTGATACCTTGGTCACAATCCAGGGACCACTCGCTTTTTGCCCTGTAATTAAAATATTGTCAAAGATTAAACAACGTATCCTGTGGAATACTGCTGGAGTGTGTCCCATTTTTTCTTCTAAAAGAAGGATTGTGTTTGAATATTGGAAGCGGCGTCGTTCCTCCGCAGGGAGCCGCAACCGTGGTGAGCGCTGCAATCTCTGGTAAAATTGAACGATTCCCTTTTCTTTTTAGTAAGGAAAAGAATAGCACTCGCGGGGGTTCTTTGGCTCAGCAGCAGTTTATTTGTAGACAAACGCGTTTCGGATTTACATCCTTCGTCGGTGTCGTAATATTTAAACAATGCATGTTAATTCCCATAGGAAACTTTAGACACGGCTACAGCCCGAACTGCTGGAATTACACCAAGTTTGGCAAAAATGTAGCCCTTGGTTCAGAAAGTACTCTTGTTGTTAAATGGTGTGAATCCGTTCAGAAGTTCCGAGAAAATAAAAAAATAAAAATATCGACATATAGAGGTACCTGGTGGGCTAGGTGGCCCCCAGGGACCCTCAGGATTGAAGAGGAATTAATTCCCCAACTTTAAACGTGCCTCAGGGCGTGCTTGCACACATGTCACCTCAGGCCCGCTCCCTTCCTTCACCACTGTGCTAACGCGCCCCCTGGCAAATTGTAAGTTGGGGAATTAATTATCCTTGAATACTAGGGAACTAGGGGACCCTCAGGATTCAAGAGGACTTTATCCCCCAGCTTAAAACAGCCACAGGGCGTGTTTGCACACGTCAGCTCAGGCCCCCCTCCCTTCTACAGTGTGCAAAAGCGCCCTGCGGCACGTTTTAAGAGGTAGTTTTAATCCGCCTGCCCTATTATGTACTAGGGTCTTACAGAGGAGGTCATGCTAATCACAGGGGTACCCCAAAGCATAGTGCTCCCTACTGTTTGTAGGTGTTTTCACTGTATTCTAAGTGTCTTTTAGCATAGCACTGGCTCTAGGCCTGGTTAGTCAGATTCAGTTACCATCAGTACCCGTCGGAAAAAGTTGTGGGCACAGGCGGACTTTTTGCTCCTCTGTTGGGTCTTTCTGCACATCTCTTCTTCTTCCTGCACTTTTCAGCGTCTTTGTGGACTTCTGTTGCTTCTTTCTGCATTTCTTTTTGTTCTTTCTGTGTGTTGTTTCTTCTTTCATCACATGTCCTACCTCTGTAGGCAGAGTCAGAAACTAGCATTTAAAAAACCTTTGAAATTCACTGAAATAAAACATAGATTTTAGGCATGTTATAGTTAGAAATTAGCATTTAAAAACCTTAGAAATTTGCTGAAAAAAACCATAGGTTTAAGGGAAAGTTATAGTTAGTTGGACATTTCACTCGTACAAAACCATAGAAATTCACTCGTTATAGTTAGTTCAGCTAACTATAACTTGCGCCTCCGCAGTGCACTGCTGATGACGTCATATATTTCATCACTCATGACATGGACAGTGACATCACTCATGACATCACTGATGACATCTCAAATGACATCACTGATGAAATTATCCATGTGATAATTTGATGCATCTTCTCACACCCTAATATAACCTATGATACGCCCACTCTAAATTACAGACTGCCATTCTCAAAACCATAGACACTCCAACACCAATAACTTCATACCCATTCACTGATTCTTAAGTTCACACACACATCCACTCACTCACCCGTACAGTCACTCTTACTTAAGGTCACTCAGTACAGGACTACCATATGCACTCATACACCTATATAGAAACTCACACACTGTCACTCATCCAAAGTGGTACTCACACACCTAGTCAGTCATGCAAATAATGAATCACACTGCCATTTACTCACCTATACAGTTATATACACACCAGCTCACTTACTCATACAAATACTAACACATACTTACACTCTTATACAATCACTGATACAAGCACAGACTCATCAATAGTGGCACAATCACACACTCTCACTTATAGCCATTTATATCCTCCAAAACACAGAAAGACACACATTCACTAAAAACATTACATTACATTTAAAATGACATTAGTGATGTCCTCAGTGATGTCATTTGAGATGTCATCAGTGATGTCATGAGTGATGTCACTGACCATGTCATGAGTGATGTAATATGTGATGTCATCAGCAGTGCATTGCAGGCGCGCAAGTTATAGTGACTCCAACTAACTATAACGTGGGAATTTCAATGGTTTTATGTCAGTAAAATTTCCAACTAACTATAACTGGTGTGAAACCTATGGTTTTTTTCAGTGAATTTAATAGTTTTTTTAAATGCTAATTCCTAACTATAACTGGTGTGAAACCTATGGTTTTTTCAGTGAATTTCAAAGGTTTTTTAAATGCTAATTCCTAACTATAACTGGGGTGAAACCTATGGCTTTTTCAGTGAATTTCAAAGGTTTTTAAAATGCTAATTCCTAACTATAACTGGTGTGAAACCTATGGTTTTTTCAGTGAATTTCATAGGTTTTTTTAATGCTAATTCATAACTATATATAGGGCCTCAAACCTATGTTTTTTTCAGTGAATTTCAAAGGTTTTTTAATAGCAAATTACAATAACTATGAAATGTAATATTTTTTATAATGAATCCTATATTGTATATTTATGTAATACTATTTTCTTTATGTATATTGTTGGAGTGCTCCCGGTGCGTGTACCAGTGAGCGCACCGGAAAGCGCAGTCTTGCGGCGCGCCCCGGTGCGCGTACCGGTGAACGTCCCGTTAGCGCTAATGCCGCAAACGAAAACATCATCGTGACGTATCGCGTAGCCACATCCGCGTGATACGCACGGCATAAGCACACCCAGAAGCACTCGAGCGCATACGATCGCACTACGTAAGCGCCCTGGGGCGCGCCCTGGGGCGCGCCCCGGGGTGCGTAGCGTAAGCGCGTCGGGTCATGTGACCTAAAAATGACACATTTTGAATTGGTTCAAGACAGTTTTGGTTTCCAAATGATGAAAGCCCAGGTCATGTGACCTGAAAATAACACTTTTCATTGGTTCAGGACAGTTTTGTTTTCCAAATGATGAAAGCCCCCACCTTTTTTCCTTATTCTCACTTTGTCCTTTGACTGAGGAAGACCTGTTTGGAAACCTATTAGTACCAATGTGTACTGAAAAATGGCTACAGTAGCAGAAGCAGCAGGAGCATCTCAGCCACCACCACCACAAGGACCACCACAACACCACAGTGGTGGAGATGAAGAAGAGGAGGAGGAGGAGGATGAAGAGGAGAGGAGGAGTTTCCTGCCTGAAGATACTACCCCATATAAGCCAAAGGAGCACATTATCTGGGAGTTTTTTTCAATCCCAAAGGACCTCAAGAAAGTAAATGCGCCAAAGGTTACTTGTCTAATCTGTGGCACTGTACTTTCCAGGGGGAACCCTAACAAAAAGTACTCTTTTGGCAATAACACCATGATTCGCCACATGCAACGCCGGCACCCTAACAACTATGCTGCGGCAGAGGTCCGAGAAATGACCAGAAACCCTCCCCAATCTTCTCCCAGCACCTCCCAAAGTAAGCAACCCACTCCATCGGGTCCAGAGACAAGGGAGATGGCCCCAAACATACAAACCCAGTTTGGACAATACAAAATCATTTGTATATTTTGTGGAAAAACAATTACCTATGGTGAGCAAAGCATTAAACTCATCAACTGTGCTGGTGACAACCACAATTGCCCAAAAAAACCTTAATTTTTTCCTGATTTTGTTTGCTCCAGTTGAGCCGTTTACAATTCCCTGTTTTTTGTTTGTCCCCATAAAAATAACAAAAAAAATATAAAATTGTTCATAAAAGCCCAAACAAGTACAAAATGTTCCAAAAAAAATAAAAAAAAATAAAACAACAAAAAGAATAAAAAAACAGTTCTTTTTAGAACTACCTCCAATTTATAAAAAAATGCTACATTTTTTTAAAAATGTGTCATTCTTTTTTCCCCATGGTACGCTCCCCGTTCGCTCCCCGATGCGCGTACCGGGCGCTCCCCCCGCGCAAATCGAAAAAAAAAATTGTTTTGCCCCGTGGGGCCCTTTTATGGCCCCCACATCAAACCTAGGGGGTCAGGGGGGGTCTACCCTGCCCCCTTTTGGTCATTTCCCCCTTTGTTTTTGCCACCTCTTGTATCTCGATCCTACCGAGACACAAGATGGCGGCCGCTCGGGACTGTTTGGAATGTTGACAGACACACCGAGAGCCAATCAGCTTTCCGCGTTCGAACTCGCATAGCGCGCCCCGGTGCGCGTACCAGGCGCGCTTATAGATATATATATTTTTTGAACCTAAATTACTCAAAATCCACTGGAGCACAAATCTTGAGACATAACAAACACATCGGGCTACCAGTCCCTACAATTTTGCCAAGTTTGGTGGAAATCCATTCAGCCGTTCGGGCTAAAAGTGAGTCCAACCGCCCTATGGAAATTAACATGGGGAAAACACGTTTTGGGACCCCCCTTTTTTCTCGGCCCCCGCTTGACGAATCCCCCCAAACCTTCAGGGAAGGAGCGGAGCGCAGCGAGGCAAATTTGAGGAACATATCAGGCAGATTCCTCAACCGGCGCCAAAGTTATTCCCAATAGAATGTTGCGGATTCCCGATGGAAAACAATCCTAACTATAACTACCTACTGGCGACCGTCAGTAGGTAATATATATATATATATATATATATATATATATATATATATATATATATTCTTTCACTGAAAAAAACCTGTGAATTCCTCCGTTATAGTTAGTTGTACTAACTGTAACTCTCGCGCCCACAATCTACTGGTGATGATGTCACATATTACATCATTCATGACATGGTCAGTGACATAACTGATGACATCACTGATGACATCTCAAATGACATCACTGATGACATCATCCAGTGAATCTAGTTTGGTTTGTTGTTTAAATATGTATTATATATATATAGCAATCTGCATTTAGGAATCAGTGGATATATACCTATCTTGAGGGAGGATTTAGTAGCAGTGTGATTTAGTAGCAGTGTGATTGACTGTTTACTTGACTTATTTATAGTGTCTCAATAAATATATTGGATAGTGACTAAACTGTGTGAATATCTGTATTACTTTGTCAGTTGTTGTGTAAACTGCTGCACCAGTTAGTTACTAGCTATGTGAAAGTCTATATTAGTTATTGATTAGTTAACTGACTATTTGTATGGGAGAGTGAATATGTGTGTGGTTCGGTGGGGGATCTGTGACTGCCCAAAGATATGTGAATGGTTAATTCAGTAGATATATGATGTTAAGACTACGTTTTATAATAATTGTTTGGGTGAGTGAATATCTTTATGGGTGTGGTGATGAACAAATATATTTCTCAATGGTACATGTCCAACAAAGTAGAAAAAATAAAAGGCAGTGTAGGTGACAGTTGTTGTACATAGATAAGTATACATAAGTCTCAGTGACGGTATAGATAACTGTATACTTGTAATGGTGATTTAAAAACACACTAAGTATGAGTTACTATCTATATGAATAAATGTGGGTAGCTGAGTAAATGTAAATATGATACATTGTTTGCAAAAGTGAGTAAGATGACTGAAAAACTGAATAGGATGTGTGCTGGTGTGTAATGTCAATATAGGTTTATAGTTATATTTGATAGTGTTCTATTGATCATTGAACAACATGTATGAGTGAATGTATAGGTAATTGATTAGATGTGTCTGTAGATCGAGGAATCACTGAGTGGGTTTTTAGATACTTGTATTGCTGTGTCAATGGATTAAAATATGGTACTCTGTATTTTACAGTAGTGTATGATAAGGTGTATCTGATTGTCACGTGAATGATGTCATCAGTGATGTCATCAGTGATGTCATTTGAGATGTCATCAGTGATGTCACTGACCATTTCATGAATGACGTAATATGTGACATCATCACCAGTGGATTGCGGGCGCGAGAGTTACTGTTAGTACAACTAACTATAATGGAGGAATTTCAATGGTTTTGCATGAGTGAAATGTCCAACTAACTATACCACCCCTGAAACCTATGGTTTTTTCAGCGAATTTCTAAGGTTTTTTAAATGCTAATTCCTAGCTATAACCTGCCTGAATCCTATGGATTTTTCAGTGAATTTCAAAGGTTTTTTAAATGATAATTCCTAATTATAATGTTCATTAAGCATATCTGTTTTTTCTATCTTATTTAATTATCATCCCGTTCTCAACATACTAAAAACTGCAAATATTACCACTCTTCAATTTATTCCTTCCTCCAAGAAAATTGCCACAAACCAGAACCACAACTAACGTTAATTATATACAAACTAAGTGTTCTCTTAGAAAAAAAAAAAACACCACTTCCCATACTTTCAACAACAAACCAAATGTACAATGCTACCTAAAAAAAAAAAAAAAAACGCAACTTCCCATACTTTCAACAACAAACCAAATGTACAATGCTACCTAAAAAAAGAGGTGATAGTTCCATTTGCCACTAAAAAATTAATATCAACATTTAACTAGTGTACGGACCTCAACTATGTACTGTGTGAATTACATCCAACTCACACCCATATCTAAAGACGGATATATAATAGAGGTACTAATTATGCACTTCCAACACCCAACAAAATCACAACACCTAGCATCACCACCACTACAACCACCCCTCCTGACCCCTCTCATTCTACTACCTCACAGGCAGCGCAAAACAGGACAATGGACCTTCCCAAAATAACATATACCCTCAACAGCACACTAGCGCAATGTTCAGAGATGTGGCAATCAACCATGTAAAAGGGAAGGAACTCGCACATCAACAATAATGTACACAATGCTAACACTACCCGTGATTTGCTATACACAACTCACTATACAAACCAAAAACTTTTCCGTGTGTAGATATACTATTGATACATGTAGTGTACTGCACAGTGGACGCAGCCATATTATCTCTGACTCTGGGGAATATCTTGGTCATGTAGCTCTGTTCTCCCCCCCCCCCTTGAAGCAGAAGCGGAGTTGACTGGTCTAACGTACGCAACTCCAGCATAAGACTATAAATAATTAGCCTATGCCTTGCACGTGGTTCACTTCTACAAAGAGAAAAGACTCTGCCACAGCGAAGGTGCTCACTCTGCCACGTGGCTGCCGCCATGACCACGTGCCTCCTCGATACAGGCCCATTGCGAACTCAGTGCCACAGCACCGCAGACTTTTGTCTGTATCGACTACTGCCTTCGATCTACACTGCGGACAGCAGGGTTCACAACTTGAATTCAGCTTTGGATCTATATTACTGACAGCATTGAAGTTAGCCTTGATTTATGTAAGGCAGAGACAATTGTACTCTATGTACTCAGACTTTGTTCAAATAAGTGAAAAAAATTCTTCGTCGATATCTGTGCTGACTAATGCCTTCAATCTACAGTGTGTCAGTAGAGTTTACAACTTGATACCAGTTTCACATCAGCACTACAGACAACATTGAATTCAGTCTCGATTTATTTAAGGCAGAGACAATTGTACTCAGTCCTCAGATTTTGTTAAAGGATGCAACAAAAAATATTCCTCAATGTCTGTACTGACTACTGCCTTTGATCTACACTGCGGTCAGTAGAGTTTACAACTTGATACCAGTTTCGCATCAGCACTACAGACAACATTGAATTCAGTCTAGATTTATTTAAGGCAGATCCAATTGTACTCAGTCCTCAGATTTTGTTAAAGCATGTGCCAAAAAACATTCCTCGATGTTTGTGTCGACTACTGGCTTAGATCTACACTGTGGACAGCAGGGTTCACAACTTGAATTCAGCTTTGCATCTACACTACGGACAGTAGGGAATTCAGACTTGATTTATTTAATGCAGAGACAATTGTACTGTATGTGTTCAGATTTTGTTAAAATAAGTGGCAAAAATCATTCGTCGATATCTGTGCTGACTGCTGCCTTCGATCTACAGTGCAGACAGCAGGGCTCACAACTTGAACTCAGCTTTGGAACTATACTACGGACAGCATGAAATTCAGCCTTGATTTTTTTGAGGTAGAGATAATTGTACTCTATGTCCTCAGATTTTGTTAAAGGATACGACAAAAAGAATTTCTTGATGTCTGTGCTGACTAGTGCCTTCGACCAACAGTGAGGACAGCAGGGTTCACAGCTTGAATTCAGCTTTGAATCTACACTACGGACAGCATTGAATTTAGCCTTGATTTATTTAAAGCAGAGACAATTGTACTCTATGTCCTCAGATTTTGTTAAAGGATGCAACAAAAAACATTCCTCAATGTCTGTGCTGACTACTGCCTTCGATCTACATTGTGAGGTCTCACGATTCAGGTGGAGTGGCGATTGCACATGACGCATTCCAGTAGGCAAGAGACATTGTACCAGTGCGACCCGCCGAACCACGAATCATCACAGGGTACGCACACGCTGAGTTATTCAGGTACCACTAACTCACTGCACCAAAAGTCATCTCCCTGTGGCCTTATTAAGGCAGAATTCACTAGGCAAAAAACTTGCTCCCAGTGCAGCCTGCCCGGACAACGTATCATCGCAGGTTACTTACACGCTCAGTACCAAAGGTTCTACTAACTCAGTGCACCATAATTCCTCGCCACATGGCTGTATTCAGGCAGAATTCAGCAGACAAAAGACATTAGTCCAAATGCAGCCCCCCCTAGACCACGCATTATCGCAGGGTATGTACAAGCTCAGTGCCAAAGATACTACTAACTCAGTGCACCATAAATCATCGCAAAGAAGACTGAACAGTTTTATGTCAGCAAGGAGGCATACTATCACTTTTAAATGGAATTCATGCAGAATTCAATCGACAAAAGACATTACTCCAATTACTGTGCCTCCCCCTGACCATGCATCATCGCAGGGTACGTACACGCTAAGTGCCAAAGGTACTACTAACTCAATGCACCAAAAATCATCGCCACATGGCCTTACTAAGGCAGAATTCACAAGACAAAAAACATTACTATCAGTAAGGCCTGCCCGGACCATGCATCATTGCAGGCTCCACAGAACCTTGTTGTTTCAGGTGCCACTAACTCAGTGCACCTCTTATCATCACTGGCTGCACACACGCTAAATTACCAATACTGTGCAGCTCTATTCAACCCCACGTGGCCTTGGGCCCTTGCTAACCGCTGCCTCCTGCCTACACTCCGGTCATCAGAGCTCACAATTAAATAGACTGTTGATTCGTTATTAGCAGAGTACAATACCAAACTAAGTATGACACCTATCAAACCTATACAATATCCCTATAGTATGCTTCCTTCAAAAACTTCTTTTATATCACTTATAGATTTAGTTGAATAATAAAATGTACGCTGCAAGTGCAAAGGCACACTTAATGACAGTCTACACTATGGACAGCACAGGTAACAATTTGAACTATAATGTCCCTGAAACATACATATTTCGACAATGTATTCCATAAATGTTTCATCTGTTATTTCAATCGTGATTACACATGATGCAGTCCAGCCTAAGATCTACACTGCGGACAGCAGAGTTTACAACTTGAATTCAGCTTTGCATCTATACTACAGACAGTAGGGAATTCAGCCTTGACTTACTTAATGCAGAGACAATTATACTGTATGTATTCAGTTTTTGGTAAAATAAATGAAAAAAGCATTCTTCTATAACTGTGCTAACTACTGCCTTCCATGTACACTGCGGACAGTAGGGTTCACAACTTGAATTCAGCTTTGGATCTATACTACAGACAGCATTGAATTCAGCTTCAATTTATTTAAGGCAGAGACAAAAAATATTTCTGTGGCACTGCTAGTATGCGCAAGCACCTTGAATCCCTGCATCCTGTGAACTATGCTCACAAAGAATGTAGAAGACTGCGCCCAAATGTACCTCCACCCCCGGCAATACCAAGTACCTCTGGGGCATCACCTTCAACATTCCCACCAGACATCCCCATTTTGAGAAAATTAGAATGCACTGCATGAAGTGCAATCGTTTAATTTGTTATGGGGAGCAATCAGTAGACCTAGTTGGCAGAGCAATTTATAACCATTGATGGTAGTTTTTTTTTTCCCCTCACAGTTCATGCAGTCCAGTATGCAACAGTCAATGCTTTGAGTGCAGCCCGTTCAGACCACTCAATATCGCAGTGTGAGCACATGCTAAACACCAGACGTACCACTAACTCAGTACTCCATAAATAATCGCCACGTGGCCTTATTAAGGCAAACACCAGTAGTCAAAAGACATTCTTAACAGTGCGGTCTGCGTGAACCACGCATCATCTCAGGCTCCACACAAACCGCCCCAGCCTCAGTGCACCACAACTCATGAACCCTTTATGATAGAATCTTCTGTGTATTATTTCACATATAGTGCTCCTACCTTTGTACAGCAGAAGTCATAAACCGTTTACGATTGGTTATCTGCGTATGATATCATGATTACTATTCTACTTGTTACCAAGAGCAACGTAATAAAATGGAGTCGAGCACACGTGTCCGTACCCACTTCAACTATCTATCTGTGTCTGTGTATTTATTATGTTTGTAAAATGCTGCTCCTGCGCCCTACCACATTATATTGTGCTGTAAATAGCATATGCAATCATCTTACCTCTGCCAGTAGCAAAAACTTCGATTATATAACTTTCTCTCGCTCATTCCACAAATACAAACGTACAAACTGGATCATTACAATACTGCAAACAGAGTTTATAGTAAATTTATAAGTGAGTGCTATTGCTCGATTTTTTTGTGTGCATATTTATACAGCGTGAACTCAACCCAAAACTATATCTGCAATTTACATGAGCACCGTATTTACAGTACATTTTCAGGCACGCATAGATTACTTCATTTCTCTACAATAACAGGATGTGGATACGACTCCGAGCCTCGAACACTGATTTCCAGCACCAAGTTCGACAGTATACCTGAAAGACCACATACGTATATATATTAGCTGCCTTTCATGTGCCAAAAACTGCAACCTAAAGCTTTCATAGCCCTGTATTACTACAGCTACAACACTCCACTGAACGTACAACAAACATTCATACCCGCAGAAATGCGTCATGTCCACCATCTTTTATATGTGCAACTATGGATGAATGTAGGATTAGTGAATCCCTATACCTTCCATGTTGGCCATGTTGTGGGTCTTTACAGACATAATGACACATTTACGTGTAAGACCCGGGTGACAGCAGCACTACAACACAGACACCCAAATCAGTTGATTTCTCATATAGCTCACGACGGAACCATGCCCATAGCTCCGGAGTCATCGTTCACAGCCTCCCGCAGCACTGCCATACGTCAGTCCAGTCAACTCCACTTTCGCTTCCAGGAAAACACAACAACGCTACATGGCCCAGATTTCCATTGTAGTGATTTCTTAGTTCCAGGTCTAGTTGTGAGAACAGCACACACACACGCTCCCTCATGGCTGGTATACACCCACACCACACCACACCCATCCATCACATGCGCCACAACACACGTGACCCTACTAATAAAAAAGACCGGGCGCACACGCTCTCCTCTATTTTAGAGTTGCTCCATCGCAAGCGCTGTGATGGCCCGGCCTGGTGGTTTGGACTCCCCATGTAGGCCCGAACTACCAAACAGGGGGCCCACCACCACGTGCATGGCCTCTTTGGTCACTGAGTTAGTGGTACAGCAAGGACTGAGCGGGTGACGAACCTGCGATTAAGATAGGTGCACGAGTATGTCCTTTGCCATAGTGATATCAAGACTCAGCACCGAATGTGAGACCTCTTGGAGGCATGATGTAGAACGTACCTTGTCTGCGAAAAGGTGAGCAGTGAGGCCTGGGTGCGTAGCAGAGGGAGTAGATGGGGTGTAGCAGACTGGATAAAAAAAATGCGACGCAGTGTTTTAGGCGTACGCAGTCCTATATACCGTATCTTATTGCATTTGCATTCTTTTTCCTATAGCAGGAAAGTTTTTATAGTCGGTCAAAAATCTGTCGCTCATGATGATTGAAACCACGTGGATCACTGCTCACCACTTGTTTTCTATAACCAGATGGAAAACATTACAACTCTGCTAATTCTTCATAAATCGAAGCCCATTAAACAAGTTGGAACTGAAAAATAGTTGTATTTTTAATGCGGGAGGGAAGGTGTGTGAAAGGGCGATGTTATTCTACTCCAAAATAAGATAGTAACAATTACCAATCATAACATCTTTCTTTTACTATCTTTTAGATGTAGAGCTTTAAGGTGCACTATGTCCCGGCACTTGGTAGAAGATACACCAGTGAAAAAAAGGTGGGCTGCAAATATTCTTTTCAGTCAGTCTCTCACTTCCTCTCTCCTTTGATAAAGAAATGACACACAATCTTATCTTCCTTTTTATCTAACAGGTTGTGTTTCACAAATTGGGGTTCCCCCTCAACACCTTCAAAGCTCAACGTTTGAGGATTCTGCGATGATGTGTGGCCATCGTAACAACGGATAAGAAGGCAGCTTCGACACGTGGTGGACCCTCTTCGAATCACGCCAATGGCACAAGGTGAACAAAGAGGCTTGTTTCCGAAGCAACGAGAAGTCACCTGTGGGTGGAGTGACTGGATAGTGTGCAGCAAGTTGACTGCGTACGAATGTACAATTACCTCCGGGCAGTGGGAGTGGATAGTTTTCAACAGTCTGGGTGCTCAAGAAAGGGCGCTCACCTCCGGACAATGGGAGTCAATGGGGTGCAACAGTCTTGGTACTCAGTAATGAGAACACACCGCTATACAGTGGGAGTGCATGGGTATAGTACTCTGGGAGAAAAACAGCGCACAGACACCTCCTTGCAATGAAAGTTGATGTAATACAGTATCCTGTGTGTCCAAAGGCATAACGCAGAAATATACGTGTGCAGTTGTATGTATTCTGCTATTACTAACTCTATACTATCTTTCAGATCACTAAACTTGAGGGTGCACTATGAACCGGCACGTGCTTGGACACACACCGGAGGAAAAAAGTGAGCTACAAATATTTTCTCCAGTATCAACACAGCCTCTCCTGCTCCATCTATTACTTTCTCTCTCTCACACTTTCAATGTCGTTTTTCTCTCTTTCTCTCTCTCCCTCTCTCTCACATTCTTTCTCTTTCTCTTTTCAAGTTATGGATCCTGCTGTCCACCCTGCACATAAATAAATCAATGCTGAATTTAATACAGTCTGCAGTATAGAACCAAAGCAGACTTCAAGTTGTGAGCTCTGCTGAAAACAGTGCTTCCAAAAGGTAAGCAGAGCGGCTTAGATACACAATGCCTCCAATTAAACGTGCTGCAAATAAACTATATTGTCCTGCATAATGACGTGATCTCTCACCTAATTCTGTCTCATCCCTGAATCATTTTAAAGACCTGCTGGAGCATACTGTAGATCTGACCCAGCAGGCACTTCCCTACAGACACCTCTTCAGCGCAGGCCTATGAGAGGGATGGGATGTATCAGGCACACTGCACCTCATTCATTCACATCTCTGTCTCATTTTAAATACCATCTATACCATAAGATAGGCCTAAGCCTTCAAGCAGCGCTGCCCTACAGACTCCTGTTGAAGGTGATTCTGTGGGAGGGTTAGGGTGCACTACCCTGAGTGTGCATGTGAGAAAAAACAATCTTGCCTTTCGTAAAGATGTAATCCCTTACCTCATTCAATCACATCGATCTAATTTTAAAGACTTATTCTCATTTTTGTTTTGCAGGTTACCTACGCTCCTACCATTGGAGTCCATCTCACATTTTGTTCATTATACTGTTATGTTAAAATTACGTTTCTATTTTTTTTTAATAAACGCTAATTTTAAAAAACTGAGTGTATACGTCTTCTTTTTCTGACAACATTTCACTATTATTCAGTGTGATAATCATATGCTTAGAGAAGATTTAAACATTAAAAGTAGAAATTATGTTTATAAATAGAAGTATAATACTGAGGCTAACTCTTGGATTAGCAACATTGTATGGTGAACTTGTGACCTGTGTGCTCAGTTAAGTGTTCCATGAACTGTTACTATGGTAACAGGCAGTAAGCAGTTTGTGGGTAGGGTTGAAAGGTACTGGCTGTACAGAAGCCGTTACATTTACCCAGGATCCTCTACATGACAGAGGGGAAAGCAAACTGAGACGACAGAACACTATGTACATTACGAGCAAATGAAGTACACAACTCCTCGAATTAACCTCAAGAGAAGGCTCGAGGAATAGCCACTGACGTTACAAAACACCATGTACAATTTGCCTACTCTCTACTAACAATGGACAATTATTTATCGATCACAGTCAGACACTATTGCTTCACGATTCACAGTGTGCACTTCACTAAATACTTTGTGCCTATTTAAATGGGAGACGGGATTATCGACATTCCAAAACTTAGGGACATATTTACAAGGACGGCGTAAAAATTATCGCCGCTTTAACGGCAGCAAAGTACAGCTAAAATGGCGATAATGGAATTCAAAATCCTTTGTTGTCTTACCGAAAGATTTTTTCAACACTGCTGTTTGCTATGGCAGGGTGAGAGCCGAGGCTCCCGCCCTGCCATAGCAAACTTGGTTTGCATTTTTAAAGAGAGAACACGAAAACCTACTCTCTCTTTAAAAATGCAAAGCAAAATCCTTTTCCCCACGGGAGCTGCATATTAGCAGGTCCCCGTGTGGAAAAGTAATGGTGGCTTCCGAAGGACGCAAGGAGCTGACTGGCACCATAGGGACATTGGGCGTCCACCCACTGTCCCCAACGTTGAATATATTCCCATAGGATGGGATCCTGAGGAAGAATAAAAATTAGAAGTAGGTGATATTTTTTTTTACGGTAAAATTAGGAGTCTGTAATGGGTATATTTACAAGAGCAGCGTTAAAATGTTCTGGTGTACACCTGGGCTTCTTTTGGAATTCTCACAAATTCTCAAAAGCCTCTTATTAAGCCCACTATGGCCGCTTTAACAGCACTTTCCTAACGCTAAAGCGACGATAATTTTAACGCTGTCCTTGTAAATATGCCCCCAATATCACGAGAAATACAGCGATAATTCATGTTAGCAAGTGAAAAGCTTGTTAATATAAGACTGTGGACTTAACATATCAATCCACCTCGCATATTAAACATGCTTAAGTCTACTTCAGAACAGATGTTAAGATCCGACATAAACAGCAATTACCAAGAGTTTTGCTATTGGTCCTCAAATCCAGGGCCGCCTTGTAAATACAACGCTGTTATCACACCTCCCTCTTCCATGTTATATTGTCATAGGAAGACCTACCTTGTCACTGGGAACGCCTACATTGCAACTTATTAGAGATACGAGGCGAGACATTAGCAATCCGGCTGCTAACATGCGTTAATGCATCTTAGAGTCGCATAGTAAATAGGGCGATATAATTTTCACCGCATTATTGACTTTTTTTTTTAAATTGCGGCGAAATGGCACTTGATAATATGTCCTCAAGTTTGATATGACAGAGCGGGAACCTCGAATCCCGCCCTGCCATAGCAAACAGTAGTGTCCCCGGAATAGGCACCCCAAGACACATCAGGAGCCACTCCTGGGTGTTGCTGTTCCCCAAGGCTTTCGACTGCACCAGACTGGAGACCACGCGGCCCCCCTCCCAAAATATCAAAAGACCCGGAGGGTGGTAATCCCAGGGGCTTAGATGGACCTTTTAGCTCCCTCACCCATTTATTTTATAGCACCATGGAATGGTGGTCCCCGGGGCTACAGGGCCCCACTGAACCCCCATCAAAAGTAATATTTTAGACCCCGGGATTTGGCCCTCCCAGGTAGCTAATTTTTAAACAAGCACAGGAGCCCGCGCTTCGTTTTTATTATTTTTACAGCGGATCCGTGCACCCAGCGCACATTTCTCTGTTTTTAAAAAAAAAAAATTAAAAAATGGGGGCCGTAGGGGTCCTTATGGGGCCCCCTAAGCAGGTCTAGAGGGTCAAAATATTTCTTACCTACCCCATTTATACATTTTGAACACTTGTTCCACTAATTTCTATATCCTCGCTTCTACCGAGGCACAAAATGGCTGCCAACACTTCCTCGTTTTGAATATTGACAACCACTTGACAGTCAATTAGCATGCAGCGCATGATCGGGAGTGATTAGAGTGCACGCAGGATTCGGGATCCACAGAGGCCATAGATATATATGTACTTTTAATTGTCATTTTCTCAGGAAATACGGAACGGATTTACACCATTTAAGCTAAAGGCACGAGTCTGAACCAAGGACTACCTCTTTGCCAAATTTGGTGTAATTCCGTTCAGCAGTTCCGGCTGTAGCCGCGATTTACGGTTCTCATGGAAAATTGCATGGGGAAACACATTATGGGACCCCCCTTTTTTCTCTGCCCCCAGTTCACGAATCACTCCGAGACTTTCAGGATAGGAGCGGACCAGATCACCCCACCAGTTTTGAACATTTCAGGAATATTCGTCAACCGGTGTCAAAATAGAATGTTGCAGATTTCCTATGGAAAATAGGCCCTAACTATAACTACCTACTGGCGACCGCACTTCTTGTCGCGCATGCACTTTTGCCCGCAATTCAACATACTATACATCAGCTTTTAGCAACATTAAAATTCCTATTAAAGAACATTTGACTTGCAGGTCAGAATTTGCGGTCTACAAACTTAAATGCACCTGCAACTTGGAATATATTGGGAGCACTAAACTCCCTGTGCATAGACGTATTTTACAGCACATACGTGCTATTGTGAACAGCAATAGTGATTATCCTGTCGCAAGACAATTTAAAGCTGTTCACAATAACCAGCTTAAAGATCTGGAGTACACTGTCTTATGCTCAGTACCAGTCCCCGGCCGGGGCGGTGATCGCGAGCGCTTGCTAAGACAGAAAGAATCACATTTCATTCTCCTACTTGATACTAGAGCTCCCAATGGTCTAAATCTTACAGAAGATTTACATGTCTTTTTATAATTCATCTAAGACTGTAAACTATGGGCATCCCATTGAAATCTGTGTTAAAACATTTCTCTAAAAACCGCAAACTTATAACTGTTATTCTGTTTTTTTGACTTCTGTTGTTGCGGTTTTTTGATTGGGTTGTTTAATCTATTTCTATTCTGAAATTTGATTTGTTTGACGCATTCAATTGCACTCCCTCTTTATAGTGTTCAGTACTTTGCAATTTATTTTAAATCTGTAAGCAAACAACATGAAGGTTCTTTTCTCTGAGATTCTCTGCTGCTACTTTCGACAATTGTTTTTAATAACACTTTGTCTATTCATGATTTAGCACGTTTAAATTATGTTTTTTCAAATATATATATATTTTTTTTCATTTTAGGCCATATTTTTGCAACATGATTTCCTACTGCCAATCTTCAATATCTATTCTAAAGAAAAATCCCCTTTGGACTGCATTGAATTTGGATAACAATGAAAGTTATTGATGATGGACATTTTCTAATGTGGTTAAGACACTTGTCAAGTTTCTGTCCATTTTTTGTACTCGATTCTATAATGTATTTGGATCAAGACACTTGTCAATTATTTTTCACATTTATATGAGTCATGAATCCCTTTTGTATATATCGTACATATTTTTGTATAATTGAAATGTATTGAGGATGGACATTTCCAACTGTGGATAAGATTTAGACACTTGTCGAGTTTTTCCCGTTCTCTACATTTGACTCTATATTGTATTTTTATTAAGACACTTGTCGGTTATTATTTTTTACATTTATATGTGCTATGAATTTCTCTTTGTATATAATGTACATATTGATCCTAATTCACTTTACAACGTCCTTTGTTATTGAGCAAATGGTTGTATAGCACATTTGAGTCCATAAGGGTGAATTGTTCTAGGCATTATAACACTGTGACTCATGCAATATGGCGTTTACTTTAGTCCTTTATTTATTTTTATTTGCACTCTTCTTGTCTAAATCGAATCACCTGTGCACTTAATATAAGTTATAGTCACTTTACGTGGCGCGTTATGTGAACAAGCTCCTTTTAGGAGTGAAACGCGTCATGGAAGACTCCATGTCTTTTTATTTCGTCTGTGTGAAATAAATACTCACTTTCACTCAGGGGCGGCCTTAGGCATGTGCAAGCTGTGCACCTGCACAGGGCCACCAAACCCCAGGGGCCACCACACCAATATATATCCTTAATATAATAATCCTCTGAGGATGGATAAATATTTGCGTGGCGGCCCCTGGCAGGGATTTGGCGGCCTCTGGCTCTGTTCCACTTCCAAACACCATGACCCCCTCTCTTCACTGGCCTCCGCGCTCCACCCCGCCCGGACCCCTCTTCCGGGGCCCCCTCTTCCAGGGCCCCCTACTCACCATGAGCTTAGAGCCGCCCCTGTTTCACTGGAGAACTTTGTTGCTGCTTATTTTTGCCTACTTCAAAGAAAAGTCATGCTAAGAGGTCCTTCCCTGGTCTACTTTACCATGGATTGGTGAAACAGGAACATTTTCGTATATGTCCAACGTTGGGTCCTGGACTGTGATGGATATATATATATATGAACTCCAACCTGTCACGAAAAGCACTTGGTGTGCTGACAAGAAAACGGGACACTAAATTACGCCACAGCCAGACTTCAGGTAATTTTATGTGATGAAGTTTATTCGTGCATGCAGGGTGCAAAGCCTCGTCAGACGCGTTTCGGGCACCGGCTGTGCCCTTGTTCACTGACAATTAGCCATACTGGCTCCACCATTTTAAATATACACAGTGTAACAAAGACGCGCCAAAACTCGCTCTTTGGTAATGAACATAAACAACGGACATAGGTTATCAAGTGCTTTCCTACAAACATAGAAAGGTCCCGCCATATTTGAACGGCATAAGAAACGCGCTGACCCAAGCCACTTCACAGCTGCAGTCCGCGGTCGGTAGCGAGCCCCTATGTATCCAGAAAAAGCGTAGTTTATTCCTCGAACCAAAACAACACACCGCTGCCCAAATTGCTTACAAAGCGTGTTTATTTTTGGCAAGACAAGTCTATGCGTTTCGGAGCGCGAAGCTCCTTGAGATATATATATATATATATATATATATATATATATATATATACACATATATATGGTTACAAATTAATCCCTGAATTTAAATGTGAATAGAAACACTGAGAAATGGAAATTGAAAACATCACGGTCACTGATCAATTATAACAAGACAATATGGCGCAATATCTACGGCAGATTTTTTTTTTTTTAGTTTAGTATTTTTTATTCTTAATATAATTCAAGTCATACAGCAGCGCAGAGCAGGCTGAAACAGAGTGTAGAGTTAATGGTAATTCTATCTCCAAGCTTGTGTTTTAATAGGCAGAAATGATGTTCTCTGTTGCAATGAAGTGGTGTTATAAAATCCTGAGTGTCCAGCTCATTTTAAAATCATGGAAATAAATGATGTGACAAAATCTGGTAATTAGACAGGTGAAGAAGAGAGGTTTCCATAAAATCACAGGAACTGCTCTGTCGTTTCACACAGGAGTCTTTTGGGTCAACTAAATTTTTAAATCAGTGATAAAATTATATTAGTGCAATTGCATTTTTATAGATTTGTTGGTCATTGTTCTCTTTACAGATCCCATGGCTTTACCTGAAACCGATTTGTGCATAGGTTACACTCTCAACTTTTGCTATTTCATAGTCACTAGTGTTCGGCCTTCAGAGCAAAGTACTCCCAAATCCTTCATTAAATGTTCAAACTAACCTGAAGTATTCAGTCAATGAGAGAAGCTTGCCTTTCTAGCACTCTACTGCTTCTAGAAAGACCTGCTTTATTGTATTTGAGAATCCTGCTTTTAACCGTGCAGTTATAGACGGCTTGTCATTGTTTAAACAAATGCAGGCGACACGACCTGCATGGTAAAATTACATTTATGTATTTAATTATTTATGTAAGTGTTCTATAAAGTGCCGACTGTTTGCTCTACCTTCAAAGCGCATTGGTATATAGTGAAACGATTTAAGTGTAGTCTTCAATTTTAGTTGTGTTCAAATGCATTTTCACTTAACAGTAGATTGTGTGAAAATGGAAGATTTTCAAATATTTGTTGCACGAGAAAAGAACTTGGTCATAGACTCAAATTTAAAAAAAAGTTTTCTCAGTATAAAAAACTGGACTTTTCGTGAATGCAATTTAATGTCAAATTCCACGAATCCATGATTTATCAAGCATTTCAGCAATTCTAGAGTACTCGAGAAATTTAAATTACGTGTTGATAACGAACTCCTCGGTAAACATGACTCAACAGCCTCCTGATTTGTCCTTGAAAGGTCAGAGGGCATCAAAACACAAGCCCTTCATCAACATGTCCTCTCCGCCATTTTCTCCGCACATCCTTGTTGCCAGGGTTGCGCCGACTTCCTTGTCTTGCTTTGAAGATGAGACTTGATACTTTGATGCACAGGTTGTGACATGCTGCTTGGACATTAGCTTGCTATAATTGGCCACGTCATCACGCATCAAATTAACAATAACAAGAAAGAAAGCCCCGAAACAGTTGTCTGATAGATCCATCACATTTCAGAAACAAGCTTCTGGAACACTTGTCCAAGAGCATCCAATTGCTTGTCACATTCCAGCCGAGATGTGAATCAGAAATCAAAGTCGCAGTGATGGTAAGTGGCATTGTGCTGCCTTGCAAGTTACACGAGAACGCATTTCATGCTATGTTGTTCGACTGTGTGTGAGTCTTTCTATAGGACAAACCTAGCGATGCACATTATGGGAGGTGGGAAGGGGGCATACTGAATTGGGAGCATTAAAGCTGTTTTTTTAGCATTTAGCAATTACAGCTCCCAACTGAATTTCACGTATTTGCAATCTTTGGGAAGGGGGGCATCAATTGCATTTTTCAGAATCATTAACTGTTTTGGTGTAGCAGCAACACTAGGATTAGGACCCATTTTATGGTTTAAAAATCAGCAATTCATCCACTGGACCATATGCAGTCCTGAAAAAGAGAGGAGCCAGGCGGATCTCAGATACAACAGTAATAATTGAACAGGATTGGCGCCGACCCTAGTGAAATGCGCTTTGTCTTGACACAGCCGGGACACATTCAGCAGCGCCAGCACTTCCTGTGCTTTGTCTTCAGAGCAGTAACTGTAGGGGTTGAGGAAGGCCCCTTATTTTAAGTTCCAGCAGGACCCAACACAAATGCTTTCACAGCTCCTTTTGTTTGACTCTTGTCATGGCTCGAAGCTAGCTGGAGCCAAACTCCTTTTCCCTATTTTTTTTTAATTCTTTTTATTGAGATTTGTCAAACAAAAACAGTGTACAACCAATACAAGGTCAGCATGCGCAGTGCAATGTGTCTGAAACATTCCTTAAATGTTGACTGTACAGCACACTTCCCAGAGCGGGGGGGGGGGGGGGGGGGGGGGGGGGATATGAAAAAAGGGAACAATTACTCATCCAAGGAAAAGGAATCCATCTGTGGAGGCGACATCCACCCTTAGCACAGCTTAATTCACCACAGCGGCCATAGCGCATGGCGCAACCCACTTAGTGGTATAATTGCCATAATTCGTATCCAGATGGGGCGCTTCTTGATCATTCGCTACCGGGCATGTGGAGCTGCTGACATCGTCAGCCCCGTCCAGTGCACTCAGATACATCTCTAATGGGGACCATATATCCTTGGGATGGGATTTAGCAGGCATCAATTCCCAATAGGCAGTCCGTTGTTCCTGGCAGTAAGCTACATTCCATAGCCACCCATCCCTTTGAGGCTTTATGCTTCTACTTCCCAGTGCATGACACAACCTGGCGTTTCACCAGCAAAAGCAGGACTGCTGTCAGTTTGTGCATCTCTGGTGGGACCTCCTTATCATATCCTAAAAGTGCAACTCTCTGTGAATGCTCAGGGGCATGTCCAGTGATTCTGTCAATAGCATTAAATACAGTTTCCCAGAAGTGCTGCATGTCTGGGTACTACCACGCCGAGTGCACAAAATTGGTGCTTGGTGAGTGGCATGGTACAGAGCACTCATCTCGTATCATCAATCCTATGCATCCTTTCCAGAGTGTGGTAGAGCCTATGCAGATATTTGAAATGCACTTAGTGCAGTTTATAGTTGGGGGTCAGGGCCCTAGAATGAGTGCAACAATATTTCCACTGCTCTTCAGTGAAAGGAACCACAAGATAAGCAGCCCATGCCTGCCAGGTTCAGGAACACCAGCACCGGCACAGTTTCCTGCTTTACCCCCTAGTCCCTCGTGACCGGCTTGCATGGAAAGGGGCACATACAAGTAGCCTTCAGTACTTGAAATGTGAGAGTGGCCCCCGGGAAGGAGTTATAAACCACCTGCACGATGGCGCGTAGCTAATAGTAGGTGAATGTGTCGAGTGGTGTAACTGTAGGTCCCTGTAGAGCCTGCTGCGGGGTGAGAAGGGTGCTCTCCAGGTACACAGCCCCCATGAATTTCAGCTGTAGCTGACTCAGCCAACTACGGGTGCCGACCTAATGGGGAAGGACATGTGGATGAAGATTGGTACCGAAGCAACAAACACGGTATTCCACTGTGCCCTCTGCCTCAGCTCATTCCATGCCCATACTGTGCAGGCCACATTATCAACCCATGTCCTTGATTGCTTAAGGGGGAATGAACCGAGCCATCCGGGGTGGGCACGGGCAACATGGTCATGTTCAGGTACCATATGTGCCTGGAACTGTATAATGTAGTCAATAGTGTGCAAATTGTGCCTGCTTGCTAAAGTAATACAAGGTCATATCTGGTACTGCCAGCCCTCCCTGCTCAAAGGGGAGTGTCATTATACCTCACACCAATCAGGGCTGTCTGCCTACCCATACCAATGTCAGTAAATGTGACCTTAGCTGCCTGTGAAAATACTCCGGCAGAGGGAGAGGTAGGTAGATACAGAGATAGAGAAATTTAGGGAGAATCACTGTCTTAGTAAAGGCCAATCTCCCAGTCAATAATAACGGGAGCTTCAGCCAGCTCTCCACCTGCTTCCACAGACAGGACAGCAGCTTACCATAGATAGCTCTCCACACCTCACCCAGGTCTCAGCTCAGCCAGATCCCCAAGTATCAGACTGGCTCCTGCGTCCACTGCAGTGTGAATGCCAAATTGAATTCCCTGGTCTCAGCCATCAACAGGAGCGAGTCCAAGTTATCCTGCCGACCCCTAACATACAAAGCAACATCATCCACATACATGGATACCAGGACTCTATGGGGTGTAAACGCCAAGCCCCGGTTTGAGTACTGTTGTCTCAATCGAGCAGCCAATGGTTCCATTGCAATGAAAAATAATATGTGCGATGGGGGCATCCCTGGCCCCTCAATATTGTAAAATGGGGAGTTATTGTTCCATAATCCGTAGTCTAGCGATTGGCTAGGCAAATAGGAGGATGAATAATTGGATAAACTTGTGGCTCACTCCAAGAGGTGACAGTAGTATAAAAAGGGTTGTATGTCACTACAACGCGGGCTATTACCACGCGTGCCATTACAACGCTGTTTTTACAACGCGAGTCGTTACAACGACTTGCGCTGTAAGCGCTGGATAGTGGAATAGTTTAATTTTCTATTCCAACTCCAGCCCACGCTACAGTAGGGAAGGTGTTGGAATAGAAAATTAAACTATTCCCTATCCAACAGCGCCCTCCAGAGCAAGTCGTTGTAACGACTTGCATTGTAAAAGCAGCGTAGTAAGGCAGCGCGAGGTAATACCCGCATTGTAAAGGCTGCTCACCATGAAAAGGTAAGGTCATTCGAGGGAATCAAAAGCCTTGGTGGCATCCAAGGAATGAAATCACACTAAGGTTGATTCAATAGTGTGCACTAGGGAAAAAAGGTTTTTATTTATTTAGTTAATGCTTTTTTATATAGCGCAGACTTTACCTGAAGGTGTCAGAGCGCTTCACAATAGGAACAGTAATGATGCATGAGGAGAAAATTACAAGTGAACACATTACAAAAGCAAACATTAAGTTACATGAGGCAAAAGTGACAAATGTGAGCAAACAAAATACAAGAGGTAGCAAAGGTACATTACAGGAGGAAAAAGTGACATGTGTGCAAGTTACAAAAGCGTACAAAGCACAATTACAGGAATAATACTGCAATAAATGGGAGACACTCAAGAACAAATGTTACGTAGGCAATGGTGGCACTTGTGCAAGTATCTAAAGCAAATAAAATGTAAGAGGTAGCAAACAGTGTGATACAAGAGAAAAGTGACGTGTGCATGTTACAAAACAGTACCAAACACAGGTAAAAGGATAATACTGCAATAAATGGCAGGCTCTCAAACCACAAGAACACACTGGGAAGGCACTTCCATAGTCATGGAGAATAGAATTTTCTCTAATGGAAGGTCTTCCTTCAGATAATCGAGAGGGCGTGAATTACATTTGGAAGTGTCTTTGAAGGAGGTGAACTTTGAGGTCAGTTTTGAAGGCCTGGGAGGAGGAGGTGGTCTGGAGCTGAGGCAGAAGTGAGTTCCAGATTCTCACCGCGTTGCCTGAAACGGATTGGGCCATCGATCTTTCCTTCTTGAAAGTGGGAGGTTCAAGCAGTACATTTTTCGCATTTCGTGATGGTCTAGAGCCTCCAGAGAGTTTCAGTTTATTCACCAGGTAGCAAGGAGAGGAGGAGTGCAAGGCTTTGTGGGTGATACAGGCAGTCTTGTAGATAGATCTTGCCTTGATGGGAAGCCAGCGGAGGATGGATAACATGGGTGTGATGTGGTCGCTTCTTTTGGCCCCATAAATGAAATGAGCTGCTGAATGGAGAACAGATTTAAGGGGGGACAGGTGGGATTTGGGGAGGCCAGTAAGAAGAGAATTGCAATAGTCCAGTCTGGAGAGAACCAGCGATTGGACCAGGGTTTTAAGGTCATGCTCCGAGAAGAAGTGACAAATCCCTCAAAGAAGGCGCAGTTGTTATCGAGCAGACTTTGCAATTGAATTAATGTGAGAGAGTAGATTGAGTTTTGGGTTGAGTATGAAACCAAGGGATTTTGCGCTGTCGACAATGATGGGTTTATTGTTAAGTAGATTCATCTGGTCCATCCATGATTGAACCGGGGGAGGAGAAAGTGAGGAGGAGAGGAGGAGGAATTCAGTTTTGGAGGGATTTAGAATCAGTTGATGAGTTGACATCCAGTTTTGAATGGAGACAAGAGTAGAGCTTAGGATGGAGGGATCATGAGTGGAGGCAACCTTGAGGTAGATTTGAGTGTCGTCTGCATAGAGATGATAGTGGATCCTGGATTTCCCAGTGGTTCTAAATAGAGATTGAACAGTG
Source organism: Lissotriton vulgaris (assembly GCF_964263255.1). NCBI lineage: Eukaryota > Metazoa > Chordata > Amphibia > Caudata > Salamandridae > Lissotriton > Lissotriton vulgaris. The sequence goes on from NC_141700.1 coordinate 180,213,240, forward strand.
TGGGCGCAAGTATAGAGCCTTGAGGAACACCTTGACCTACCACCAAAGGAGATGAAAGACTGTTCGCTATTTTGATCATTTGGGATCTATCAGAGAGGAAGGAAGCAAACCATTTAAGCACAGTGCTCTCCATGCGCATTCTCTGTTGAAGAGTGTTGAGGAGAGTGTTGTGATTGACAGTGTCACCGGCTACCGAAAGGTCAAGGAGAATTAGAAGACAAGATCCCCCCCGAATCGAGTATCCACAGCGCATCACTTGCAGCAGGGCTGTTTCAGTACTGTAGTTTTGGATGAAGCCGGACTGAAAATTGTCAAGAAGATCATTGTCCTTGATATGACGAGAGAGTTGTTTTGCTACATATCTTTCTGTGATCTTCGCAAGAAAGGGTAGGTTAGTGATGGGGCGGAAGTTGTTGAGGTCATTCGCATCAGCAGTGGGTTTTTTAAGCAGAGGGGTGACCTGTCCAGTTTTGAAGGAGACAGGAAGGGAGCTGTGACAGAGGGAGAGGTTGACTAGAGTGGTCCAATAGGAAAGAGAATGGGTATAGAAGTCAGTGGCAATGGCACTAGGGATGGGGGTCAAGAGAATGGTTGTAGGGCTTTGTTTCGAGGATGTAATTGAGGAGGGCATCTTCAGAGATGGGGTCAAATTTCTGCCAAATGGCTAAGGATTTGCGCTCCTCTGGAGGGGTAGGATGAATGACCTGATCCACAAGTGATTTCACTTTTCCGCAAGTTGTGGGCAGTTGACTGACCTGGTACAAACCCTGACTGGTTTGGTCGTGTTACAAGTAGAAAAAAGTAGGAGTAGTCACAGGCTATCAGTTTAGCTAAGATTTTACTATCCATATTAATCATGGCTAGTGGTTTGTATGATTCACAGTGCTGGGGGTCTTTGTCCGATATTTATATAGTTATAATCAATGCCGTTCAGAGGGAGGGTGGAGTATCTCATTAGACAGGGATTCCTTGTACATTGCTAGGAGGTGTAGGGCAAGAATTTGAGCATACTCTTTGTGGACTGGGCGGTGAGGCCCTCCAGGCCTAGGCATTGATAACCAGAAACAACGTCCTCCACCGTATAGAGCTTGTCGATGAAGCCCCAGTGACCCTCCTCAAGCCAGAGTATTTGCACATGGTGCAAATAGGAGTTAAGATCCAGAGGACATTGTCTACGTGGATGTATATAAGTCAGAGAAGAAGGTTGTTATCTTGCACTGTATTCCCTCTACTCCAACATGCATATTTTGTTGGTCATCTGCTGATTCAGCAATGTAATATCTAGCCCAAGACTTGCGCAGAAGAATAGCCAAGGTCTTACCCACCCTATCACCCTCGCTATAGCGCAGAGCATAGGCCTCTTTCCCTAGATAATGGGTTTCTCTGCAAGCCACTTCATCATACTCCATGAGTTTGCTGCAAATAGCTGTCATTTTGGATTCACTACATGTCGCAAAATATTGTAGTTCGAAATGAGAACTCCCCACACAATGCCTGCAGTACGTCAGCATGCTTTACTATGCAAACTTCCAGGCTCACCACCTTGAAGGCCTTCCAAAGGGTAGATTGAGACAATCTTTTTGTGTGTTATGCTCAAAGTATTCTACAATTGCAGATCGGATCTCGTTATGAAAAACCTGGCCTTTAATAGATCCAGCCGGTAGGCGCCACATAACAGCACGCTCTATATAGCCTGGGGGTCCACCTTCAACAGGACCAGGCAATGATCAGATAATGTCTGGGGGAGGTGTATAATGTTTGAGGTCCATGCACCTATATCCCTTGTTGCTAGCCAATAATCAATTCTCCACCATGTGGTGTGTGAGTGTTATACATGCACCTTCTGTGCTTCCAGCGTGTCAAGATGCCAGAGGACAGTGAGATCACTCTCAGCCAATATTACTTACAATTGCACAGCAGCATTAAGGCGCGGGCGCCGGGAGGCGCTAGACGTGTCCGTGCTGGCGCCAAAGACCACATTAAAGTCCCCTCCCAGTAGGAGTGCCTCCGGCCCAAAAACTCCAGCCAGTCTCCAAATCTCCACAAAAAAGCGGAGGTCATCAATGTTTGGGCCATATATGGATAATAGCCCTAAGGGGTGGCCCTGCAGTGTGCCAGAGAGCATCACATAACGGCCTTGTTGATCACATAGGACTCAACGTGGGCAGCATGGCAGCCCTTTGCTGATTGGAACTGCCACCACACGTGCATATTTAGAGTAGCACGCCACATGCTGCTCACCAATCCAGCCAACCCACAGGTGCCCCTGAATGACCTCCGTAAGGTGCAACTTGTGTAGGGAACAGATGTCTATGCTATGCCACTGTAAATATGCCAGTACATGTTGCGCCTTGCTCCTATCATTTAGCCCACTTATGTTCCAAGTCATGCATTTATTAAATGGCATGCAGAACTGTACGTGGGTGTTTGATCGCCAGTCGCACATGCAGGGGTTGTCAGTCCAAGAAACAGGTGTCATCATGCTGAGTGACAACAGGGGGAAAGAGCATGCAACATATTTAAAACAAGATGCTTACATCAACATTACCCCAATATAGAACCCGTTGCCCACTTCTGTACGTACCCCAGTCGGGCCAAATGTTCCCCCCACCCATCATACTGCATCCAAATTGTATTCAAAGAAAACAGCAAGGGAATCATCCTGAGGGGGAGAGCCAGAAGCCCAACACTCACCCAGCTGGATTGGAGCTGGGTGGCTGGAGCGCTAAAGAGTCAAGGGGGCCAAAGACAGCCCAAGCAGAACGCTTATTATGTCCATAGTTCATCACTGATACCAGTACTCCCACGATCAGCGTTTATGTATCTCATAGTTCGAGGAGTATTCAGCGAGGAGGGCACTTCCACCAACTGTCAGGCAGGACATTCATAGTCCAGTGTTTATTGAGGAGACTCCATCTAAGTCATTTTTGCTAAGATGCCCCCTACCCATGCCTCGGGTCGCTGGGATACTCTTGACAAATATGGCAGCCACCTTCGGATCTGTGAAATAATGAGTTTTCCCAGTGTTGTATTCTGAGCTTTTCAAGAAATGTTAGAGAGTACCTGGCATTCGGTTTCTGCAGTGAGGATTTGATAGGAGGAAAATCCCACCTTGCCACCTGTACAGCAACTGTGAAATCCGGGAAGAAGGAAATCATATTTCCTGGTATGGGAGGAACCACTGATCTCTCGTCGGTCTCAATGTGGTGTCTCCATCTCTATAATTTAAAAGCCGGGCAATTATCAGGTGAGCTGGTGCGCCCGAGGGAGGCCACTGGCCCAGTGACCTAAGAGCTCTTTCAACAATGACCATGGCTCATTGGGCATCTCCAAATAGTCTGAAGCATTGCCTCAACATAATCTTCAATTTGACCCATCACTGTTGATTCCAGGACTACTAATATACGCAGATTATTCCTCCTTGAGCATCCCTCCAGGTCTTCATTTTTGTTACAGATTTTCTCCAGGACCTTTGCCATCAGGAGCAGCTTTTTCCCAGCTGAGGAGTGGGGATCTTCCATGTCTGATGTGCGATGTTTGTGTTGATCTATCTATTGCATTGTAATATATTCATACTTATATAGCGCACTGTAACCCTGTGGGCATCCTGCCGCTGCGGTACATATGCACTGTCACCATAATTCTGGAATAGCATGTTGCTAAACTAAGCCTGTACTCTAGGGAATAACCAGGTTTTGACTTTCCCTCTGAACTTCAGCAGATCCTGCAACTCTCTTAGCTCAGCTGGAAGACCATTCCAAAGGGTGTGCTGCCGCATAGCTGAAAACTCTTCCGCCTAATTTAGCTTTCTTAATCTTGGGTATATTCACCAGGTTGGCCAAAGAGGAATGGAGGCTACGGGTGGGAGTATACCAGTTGAACTTAGACTGCAGCGGAATAGGTCCCATCCTGTGGAGTGCCTTGAAACAAATCAGAGTGATTTAATTTGTATCCTCTGGAATGCAGGGAGCCAATGCAGCTCCGCCAATGTCAAATGTCAAAGATGTAGATGACCATCGTGGTCTTGATAAGGCCAGCCTAGCCCCCACTGTCTGGATTCTCTGGAGTCTCCCAATCAAGTACCTAAGGGATCATTAAAGCTGACCCCAAAACTATGTACCGTTGTGACGGGTAGCAGGGGTGTCTCCGTGGGAATGGGTCAGAATCCCTGAGAAAGAGAGCAAGGGACTTTACCTGCTGCACAGCAGAGTATCTCAGGTTTTTCGCAAATAAATTGCAAGGAGTTGTTTTCAGCCATTGCACCATTTCTTGCATACAGGCATGAAACTTTTCCAGCGAGACCACTTGGTCTCCCTCCAGTGACGAAATAAGCTGTGTATCATCAGCATAGTTTACCAATCTGAACCCGTGTGACTTAATAATCGCAATCAGGGGACTCCTATATGATTGTAAAACAGTATTGGGCTATTTGCCAAGCCCCGAGGGACCCCATGCCTAATCTCGGCAAAATACGAATGATATGGGGGAAGAGCCACCGCCTGACTCCTAGTTGTCAGGTAAGATCGAAACCATTCCAGGGCTACTCCCCCCCCCCCACCCATACTGTCTTCAACCTTGCTAGGAGAACTGTGTGGTTGACTGTGTCGAATACGGCAGACAGGTCTAGTAAAATCAGTATAGCTGATTGTCCCCTGTCTGCTCTCATTCGAAGATCGTCCAAGACGGTCACCAGAGCTGTCTCCGTCCCATGGCCTGGGGGGAACCCAAACTGCACATCCTCCAACGTGTTGTTATATTTCAAAAACTGGGAGAGTGCCCTGCTGACCAGGCTCTCTATGATCTTTACTGGGTAGGGGAGGAGGGATATGGGTCTTTAACTCTTAGGTCATGCTGGATCAAGCGCAGGTTTTTTTCAGCAGAGGTGTAATTATTGCTTGTTTTCAGCTTGATGATACCTGTCCACTGCTTAGAGATTGGTTGTACAGCTGTCAAAGTATTGGGAATACTTCACATCCCAGCTCCTTCCAAATTTTAGGAGGGAGGGGAGCCAGAGGAAACTCCTAAGGCTATCTTATTATTCTCCTCCTCAAAGGGAAGCTCAAAGTGATCAAGGCAAGCCGCCTGACCATCAGACTCAGCCCCACACTCCCAGCTCTTTCGCTTACTAGGTGGCATCGGCCATCTATATCGCCAGATATTACTGCATCATCAATTTTCAGGCCTTCTATAATTTTACATATTTTGTCCTCAAAAAAAGGCTGTTACATAGCTCCTGACTAGGCAAAAACTTGTTTTTTGTACATTCAGGGCTGGCAATATCCTTCACAATTTTAAATATACCCTTAATACTATTGGGCGCCTTCTGAATAATTCAGCATAGTATTCTGCCTTAGCATTCACAATTTCCTTTTTATATTTACCTATTTTCTCCTTCCAGAAGGTCTTATCTAACTCTGCATATGCCTTCCTCCATTGCCGCTCTGCCAGTTTACATTCCTTTTTTTTAGTCCTCAATGTTTCATTGTACCACGGGGCGGAGGGTCTCCCCAACTTCCTAATGTTCATTACAGGGACAACCTGGTTAAGATGTTGACATGCCTGCAAAAGGTAGCATTGTTCTGTTCCACCAATTTCAAGGGATCCAGAAGCCCATTGACCTTAAATATAGGGGATAGTTCCTGCCTTGGAAGCTTCTTCCCCTTATGGCAGTATCTACCCTCAGCTTAGGGATAGCCACCTGAAATTGGAACAGGTAGTGGTCAGACCAGCCCATCGGGACAATATTTTCCACTTTTACAAAGTCCTTTTCAGCAAAGATTAAGTCCAAAACATGGCCCGCCTTATGAGTAGGTTCTAAAACCCGCTGTGTTAAATTTAAATTCTCACCGGACTTTATCAAATTATTATAACCAGAGTCCAGGCCTCCATTGGCCCCCACAGGTTAAAATCTCCTAGGACCACCAATCTGGTGTGGGTGAGTGCCATTTTGCTAAGTACATCAGCCATGTCCTGATGATGTTGAAGACAAATTGACCCGGGGGGTCTATAGCATAATATGCCCGTCCAACAAAGCCCATTGCAGCCTTTTAGGCGGAGGCCCAGCCATTCAATGCCTGAAACCTTATCGATATCCATCAGTGAGATATCCCATATCTCCATAAAGACAATCCCTACACCCCCCCCCCCCCCCCTCTGCCATTAGCTCTAGGTTTATGTAATGCTTTATAGCCAGGTGGGCATGTCAGGCCCAGTTCCAGACGGGCCCGGGAAGCATCCAGGTCTCTGTCATGAACAAAATATCTTGATGACATGTTTCTAATAATAGTTGAGTTTCTAAGTAGTGCTTTGGCAGTGACCTCACATTGAGCAGAGAATCCTCGTGCTGTCCACCATTTCCTTAAGTCAGTCGAATCTATCAGTTAGCATATCTATTTTCGTGCCAATGGCAGTCAGGCTCTGCTTATGGTATGTATCCATAAACATAGATCGAATGTTCGGCTCCTGAGATTAGCTCTCCCAATCTCTCTGACTCAAGTCAGTAAATAAGTAAGTTTTGGTATTTAGGTAATAAACATCATCTGCTCTGAAGCGGCAGGCCAAGCAGACGCCTATTTTCTTGTGCAAGCTGCTAGGGATCAGTTGTCCCGCACGTGCACACTCACCCAACAGGGCCTGGGCTTCCTTTCCTTTCCGCTCCACTCCTCACCTACACCAACAAGTGGCTTCCATTAATGGGCACTCAATCCACACTGACGCCTCTCAATCCCAGGCTCTGACAGCCATGCGGAGGAGCACTGACACCAATTCCAGGGCTTGCTGTAGGCCGCGATTGACTCCTCACCATGAGGCATCACCCAACTCACTTGTCCTCCATAATTTTAGGCTCTTTTGGTGCAGCAAGTGAAGGAATGTTCATGCACCACCAGGCTAGCCCTGATTCCTCCGTTTGTTTAGAATAAATAAAGGATATATTGCTCTGGCTGGTAGAGCCTTGCTATTGCTAGGAGGTGGCTATCTTGCAGCAGGGCTCTCTAGCAACCCCCCCCCCCCCCAGTTGGTGCCTAGCACCTTAATGCCAAGGTCTTCGATGAAAGAGCACATTCAATTTGCCACTTCACAGGAAATTAAGGGATAAACCATGATTTCAAGGTAGGTTTTAATTTTTCCAAGCCTTGTATGTAAGAGCTATGCATGTGCTTCAAGAATGTTAGATGATTCTGTCTCTAAGAGAAATTATGCTAAACAACATTTATATACCACTTACTAATTAGTGCTTATTACTACCCAAAGGAATCCTTTTAACAACCTTACAATGATGAAAGATTGACAAAAACAATATGGCACTAAATTTATGGTTTGCAGTTTGTGGATTGTAACATAAGGATATCTGTAACAAAATCAGTAACCCACTGAGTTATCTACATAAAATACAACTGTATGTATGACCTGCATGTTAACACTGTACTTTGCTGTAGGCTTATTCATTCCTTATGCTATGTTATGAAGAGTGACAAGACTACCACTCTACATACCACTCTAGCAAGTCCATTAACCACCAGCGATATCTTGCTGCTACTGTATCATGGAACTTGATACCACGGAGTGGTTCCGTCACGAGCACGGAAGGGGTTAAGAATTGCATATTTTAGTTTTGCATTACTGAGCTAGTTAGATGCAGATGCCCCTTTCCACTCTCTTGAGATTCGATATCTTACTTTGCTCCTGCTTAAGGACTTGGGGCCTGATTACGAGTTTGGTGGTCCGACCACATGAGAACCGCATCCGTGACCGCCAGTAGCCCACAGTGCCGTGGATGCAGAGATCTTGTGGCTGTGGTGAGTTTGTTTTCCAAATATATCAATGCCTCAGTGTGAATTTTGACTGCATATGTGTCAGATACACACATATGCATGAAACATTTGGAAAAATACCATCTACCCATTGCCGGAGTCCGATCCAGTTGTTGTCAGTCCTGGCAATGGGTATATGGTATGAAAAAGACTCACCTGTAGATCGTCATTGAAGGGGGGCCTGAAGAAAGGCATCCACGTCGAACTCTGCTTGGATGAACAGGAAAGGGGTGAGTAAGCACCACAAATCCTTCGCGCCTGCCATCTTGAAGCAGGTGGGCGGACCGCTGCAGTCAGCTCATGGAAAAGGCAACTCGTAATACAGATATCGGGGCAGCTTCCCTGTACTGCCCTATGGAGGCTGACTTTTCCTGACCGCAAACCCAGCAATTGGTGATCTGCTGGCGGTCTCACCGGTTCATCTGCGGTCTTCGAAAAGGCAATTTGCCTAACTCGTAATACAGTGGTCGAACCGCCAAGCTCTCCACGGTCGGACCACCAAACTCGTAATAAGGCCCATAGTCTCCTGAGCAAAGCCATTTTCACTTGTCTGACTGAAATTTGATTTGATTCTGGCTTTTAGAGGCTTTATCCGCTGACACCTTCTGCTTGTCTTCGCTCACAAATTTCCTGATTTATTTTAGCTTAGCATGCTAGTGAATTTTCCTTCAGGAGAAACTGAAGCTTTCTGGATTTGTTTATGTTAACTTTAAACAGTTTGCCTTTGTATTTGCTATTTTGAATCGCTTTGACTTATACTGACCAACACATTGGGATGATGATCATCGATTTATGAGACATTAATGATTAGACTATGTAACTTTACTAATCTTTAATAAACCTTCATCGTTTGTACATCTTCTACTGTCTGTTGTCCTTGTTCGGCGCCAATGTGTTTCACTGTCATTGATGTATTGCTGATTTGTTGACGTTAAACCTCAGCCTAGGACTAAACATCCATATGGTCCGGGATGCCCGCCACCCCTTCCACCACCAATCCCAATGGTAGGAGACAGACACATTTTGAACTTTTGGAAGGCGGGGGGGCCTCACGACCCCCCCGGCCGTATTTATTAAAATATGAAACAAAATTTTAAACTTTAAATTAAAACATTTCATGTAATATGTACAAAATTCAACTTTCATTACATTTGATGAAGACAGGTATCCAGGCTAACCTTAACAAATCTCTAATACAAAGATTTTCCTAACCGAGTCTAACATCATGACATAATGCATTACATACGAATTTTGTACATCCTATCATTAAGGGCCAACGGCAAGGTCTTAGCCGGTGTCAGATCCCTATCACCAAATTTCCGCCCTCATGTGTGAGTGGCGCATGCGCAGAGGACTTTACCCTCGTAGCAAACTGTAACTTCCCATGTCGTGGGGGCCCCCTTTCACTCGGCGCCATCTTAAGGTCGTCCGAGTTCCCGTGCGGGGTATCCGTAAGAAGGACAGCGTGGACTCCCCCCCTTTCCCCGCACTCTCTTCCGCCGGAGCGGATATCCGGCCCCCGGGAGATTCGTGGGGAGGGGCATATAGCCGTCTCCCCCTGGGAGGGGCCTATGGCCGTCTCCCCCTGGGCGATCCATCCGTAATGGGTGCCGCCCCCCGTGGGAGGGGCCAATGGCCGCCTCCCCCCGGGCGCTCCCATCCATAATGGGTGGCACCCCCCCTAGGGACCTTGAAATCACTGCTCACTGATCATGACCTTACCGCCCGACCGAAGACTAAATAAATATGACAGTTAGTTACCTACTAGGGGGAGAAAACCTAATCTAAATTACAACTAGGTATATCCAATGAACTATAACATTGCTACAAAGGAGAAAAGGTCCTATAGCAGAGAACGTTCTTTATTGCATACATTCCATTACATTTCTACTAAGGAAAAAAGGCCTATAGGCAAGTATTCAGTTGCATGCATACTTTTAGCATTGATTTAAGATGAGAGCAACAATTCCAACAAGACGTTTATTCATTACAATCAAATTGCGACTTAGAATTGTGTTCACTCCCAAACTTCTGCAACAGGGGCTGGTGGGTGGGTCAAAAACTGCAGCTTGTTCCCTTGAGGGCTCACGAGCGACGAGTGGTGGAGCCTTAAGAGCGCAGGAACAAGAGGACGCTTACCTCGATTCCCGCGCCTTTTATCTTGCAGCGGGAAGGCGGGGCAGCGTCCCCATCCCGCCCAGAGGTGCACAGACTTCCGGGCGGGTGTTAGGACAACCCCTTTTAGGCAGCGGGGGCGTGCTCCAACCACGCCGCTATGGGCATACCGGCCGGGACACGCCCCCTGCCCGCAAAAAATTTCCCGGGGGTTCGGGGCACCCAGCCATACGTTCGGGGTGACCGAGTGGTCTCCCCTTTCCATATGGTCCAGGATGACCGCCACCCCTTCCACCACCAATGCCAATGGTAGGAGACAGACACATTTTGAACTTTTGGAAGGCGGGGGGGCCTCACGACCCCCCCGGCCATATTTATTAAAATATGAAACAAAATGTAAAACTTTAAATTAAAACATTTCATCTATTATGTACAAAATTCAACTTTCATTACATTTAATGAAGACAGGTATCCAGGCTAACCTTAACAAATCTCTAATACAAAGACTTTCCTAACCGAGTCTAACATCATGACATAATGCATTACATACGAATTTTGTACATCCTATTATTAAGGGCCAACGGCAAGGTCTTAACCGGTGTCAGATCCCTATCACCAAATTTCCGCCCTCACGTGTGAGTGGCGCATGCGCAGAGGACTTTACCCTCGTAGCCAACTGTAACTTCCCTTGTCGTGGGGGCCCCCTTTCACTCGGCGCCATCTTAAGGTCGTCCGAGTCCCCGTGCAGGGTATCCGTAAGAAGGACAGCGTGGACTCCCCCCTTTCCCCACACTCTCTTCCGCCGGAGCGGATATCCGGCCCCCGGGAAATTCGTGGGGAGGGGCATATAGCCGTCTCCCCCTGGGAGGGGCCTATGGCCGTCTCCCCCTGGGCAACCCATCCGTAATGGGTGCCGCCCCCCGTGGGAGGGGCCAATGGCCGCCTCCCCCCGGGCGCTCCCATCCATAATGGGTGGCGCCCCCCCTAGGGACCTTGAAATCACTGCTCACCGATCATGACCTTACCGCCACAGGCCAGATAGTTGACCGCCTATCTGGCCCCCCCACACCTCCTATAGGTCATGTCTCCTTAATCCCACTAACCAGGATAACATATCTCCTATCAATAAGTCATTCCCCACCCTGGACAGGTGAACCCCATCATCTGAATAACAGTGATCCCCCCAGATGCACCCATGAGGTATGCTTTGAAGATGAGCAGAGCAAAACAATTTCTCCATTTTATTGTTGACCCTCTTTACCGAATGGTTCAACACTGTAGTGGACAATCCACCCCTCCATACCTTCCTCGGAATCATGTGTGACCAAGCTATTGTACACCCCGGGAGCGTCTTTCCTAACCAACTAACTGCAGAAAGTATGTGCTCGATTAAAGCTCGTCTGCCCAACCTTACCAAGTCATTGCCCCCAATGTGCACTATGACTACAGATGGCGGTGACCTGTGCCGCCCTAACAATTCTTCCACAAAACTTTGCAGTCGGTCAATACACAGGCCGCCCTTCCCATGGAAGGACACCCTGAAACCATATTCCTCAGATGTGTGGATCGCATCACCTGTCTTGAATATGTCCGCGGCACGCCTCACGTATGAGTGGCCCACGACCCAGACCACTCGTCTTCCATTCCTTGTTCCTGAAGTGGTGGTTAGCTGATACTGGGCCGGTCCCAATTTCCGCCCTGCGTCACAGGCTCGTGAAACTGTAATCCAAACAAAAGACAACAAGCGTGAGTGCACTTCTTCAGTAACTTACAACATGTGCAGCCGCACGTACCGTTTGAAACAATTCGAAGACCAGCGGGCCTAATTGCTTAACATTGTCTGCCTGCAGACCCCCGGCCGTCGCATCTGTAGCGGCCCCTATCCTAAATGAATGAGTCCCAAAATCACTCGGGTTCAAGCCCGCAGCTGCAATCCTGCTTGCCAGCACCCTCTGGAACTGAAACTTTGTTAACGGGGTGCCGTCAGCATGTCGCAGCAAGGCCCCCCCCCCACGTTGCCAACCTTTGTTTTAGGTAGGCCTCAACATGCCTCACTGGACAACAGGGACTACCTGGAGCGTGCTGTAACACAATGCTATTCCCCTGTGCCTCCTGGTCTGTCTTTGACCTGGCTATCGTGATCAGCAGGGAATCCCCCCTCACTTGCGTGTGGTCCCTGCGCAGGCCCCTTCAGTGTCCCTTTTGTTGGCAGCCACTAGTTCGCTTACCCGTAGGGCCCCATAAAACGCCAACGCAAATGCTGCCCGGAATAGGACGACCTCGTGAGGTGAGGAGCATGTCTACTCCAGTTTAGCCAAAAAGGAGGTCAATCTGTCAAATCCGATCGGGTGCCTGGTATCCTTTTTGCGACCCTCTAGGCGCCGCCAACCGTGCAGTGCCTTTCTGACTATAAAGGAGTCCGTCGGGTACCTGATCCCTTGGAGCTGAGCCATAAACGATATGGCGGCCTTATACTGACTGGCGGCTGCCACCGACCGGCCTTCCTCATGAAGTGCCACTAAAAATTGGGTAAAGGACCCCTCCTGACCCCATCTATGCTCCCATGTAGGGCCCAAAAAGGCGCAGTACAAGCGGAACGCCCCTTCATAAGCTTTCCTTGTCCTGGGCACTAAACTGGCTGCCACGAGGTTTTGTAGTCCGGGGCGCCGATTTGCCATAGTGCTTCGGGAAATGGCGCTGCCACTAGCTCCGCTGAGGGTAAACAATCCCTGAAAGCCTGCATTTTGAAACGAGAGAGCGCATCAGCTGCATTATTCAGTACTCCCGGCACATGTTTTGCCCTGAATTGTACATTTAGTCTCAAGCATTTCAAAACAATTTCTTTCAACAATCGCAATATCCACTTGCAGCGTGCTGCTTGCTGGTTAATGCACTCAACCACAGTCATGTTATCTGACCAAAATACCACCGAGCGGTTTTGGAACTCCTCTGGCCAGGCCGACAGCGCTACCCAGATGGGGAATAGCTCTAGAAAACCAATGCTGCTCGTCAAACCACTTGTCTCCCACCATGCTGGCCATTTCTGGGCCGACCATCGGTTACCAAGGATCGCGCCAAACCCTACACTGCCCGCAGAGTCGGTCCATAAACCCAATTCCGCTGACGAGGCCGGGGCTTTGCTCCAGAATACTCGGCCGTTGAAGTCCGCTAAGAATGCCAGCCAAATGAGCATGTCCTGGCGAACCTCTGCTGACAGTCTTGTGTGATAGTGCCCCTTCTTGAGGCCAACCATAGCCTGGGCAATGGATCGTGAGAAAGGGCGAGCCATCGGAATAACCCTCAACGCAAAGTTAAGCTGACCTACTGTTTGCTGTAGTTGGTGCAGTGTCACTTTGTCATTCCGGAGACATTGCAACAAGGAAGCCCTGAATTTGGCGATCTTCTCCGCCGGCAAGCGGAAGCAACCCTCCACGGAGTCTAGTTCGATACCCAGAAACTCCAAGGAGGTAGTTGGGCCCACCGTCTTACCTGGCGCCAACGGTACCCCGAAACCCCGCATGAGCACGCAGAAATCCTGCAATGCCCGTGCACAGTCCCGAGAGCCCACCGGGCAGAGAAACAGGAAATCATCAAGATAATGCATTACATGTTGGTGCCCTGAGGCCTTCGAGAATACCCACTCCAAAAATGAGCTAAACATTTCAAAATAGGCACATGAAATTGAACAACCCATCGGCATGCACATATCCATGTAGTACTTCCCCTGAAATGCAAAACCCAACAAGTGCTGATCCTGGGGATGCACCGGGAGCAACCAAAATGCTGACTCGATATCCGATTTTGCTAACAATGCCCCGGGGCCTAGGCGATTCAACATTACCACTGCATCATCGAAAGATGCATACCTTACACTGCAAATGTCTGCATCAATCGCCTCATTAACGGAAGCCCCCCCTTGGTGCAGATAAATTATGAATGAGCCTGAATTCTCCCGGCTCCTTCTTGGGAACTACCCCTAATGGGGAACACACAAAATTGGCCGTTGGTGGTTCATCGAACTGTCCTGCAACCCGCCCCAAGCGAACCTCTTTTGCGATTTTTGTGGCGGCCACTGCCGGGTTGGTTTTTGCATGAGGGGCCCCCCGAAAATTACCCGCCGGGATCCTGAAGCCATACGAGAAACCATCTCGCAGGATCCCAGCGGACACATGATCAGGGTATTTGTTCAGCCAGGGAGTCAAAGCCAGAATATCCACGGGCGATTGCCTGGACCTCCGAGGCACTGTGTCAATCCTGCTTGGTACCCCCTTTTCCTCCAGAATTATTGCCTCTGGATCGGCAGCTCGTTTCGGGGTGGGAGGTGTTGCCACAACCTGCGCAGGCATGCCTGAACCTGCATGTTTCCTGCGGCCTGCTACACGTTCCTTTGTTAAAACCCCAACATACCCCTCGCTTATTCCCATTCCCGCCCGATCTCGACGGAGTATCTCTCCCGTAGGTTGGTCGAAAGGGCTGTGGCTGTCTCTGCTGAAAGGCCCTGGAGCCGTTTGCACCTGACCCTGATCCACCCGCCGCGCCCGGCAGGAACTGCACATGCCAAGATACAGTATCCAAACAATCCCAAGTCAGTGTTTCATTAAACTCTTTTGCTTTTCTAAATGCCACATCATACCCTTTCCATTCTTCTCCTCCATATTTCTCATGGAAGCCCGTGATCCTGCTCTGGTAGCAAGCAAGGTCTCCCAACAGTTATGGTGTTCGCTCACCCACAATTGCTGCAAAAACAGAGAAAGCCCTGATCCAGTTCATCATGGACTCTTCCACCCTGAATTCAGCCATCTTTGCGCTCCATACACTGGGGTGCCACAAATCCTTCTGAGCTTTGGCTTATTCTAACTCATGATTGTCCGTCAACAATGAAAACATATTTATATACTTGTTTCCCCACACCATCTCCTTGGTTGCGCCAAGCTTTCCCGCCTTGAGGGTACAGCGCCCTCCCCCATTATTGGGAGCGATCTCTTACCGGCTTCCGATGTACCTCCGGTCGTGTCCGTCGATTCCTTCCGATTCTCGACCGCAGCCGGGTTCACCACCTGCGGAGAAATAGAAGGCACATTCGCTGCCCCAGCGCCCCTTGTCTGCCTGAGCTGCTCAATAATCTGCCTAGCCTCTTCGGCTGGGTCTTCCACAGCCGGGGATCCCCCCGCTCCCTTCTTCAACCAAGGTAACACAGCCACCAACTGAATCGCTAGTTCGGGAGGCATTTGGTCGTTATCCAGCGGTGTGATAACCACAGGGATTGGCAATCCCCCATCCGGTGTGGGTACCGGGCTGGCCGCTGGTGCTACTGGGACCAGCGGGACCTCCATCGGGACTGGGGCCTCACTAGGACCTGCTTTCCCCTTCTTCTTTTTCCCCTTACCCCCCCCGGGTGATGTTTGGCAAAGTAGGCCCCACGATCCTCTTAGGTCGCCCTGAGGGCCCTGCTTGGGCCTCCACCTGTTTCCGGAGGGCCGCTAAGCCGCGACCCAGCTGATCTACTTTACCGAACTTCCTGTCCATCGCCAACACTTGGCTCACCAGTGTGCGCAGCATTCGTTCCATCTCGGAGCTCTTTCCACTCTTCTTACCAGGCATATCTGCGTTCTGTTTTACCTCTGCCTGTTCTCCAGTAGTGACTCGGACTCCAGCTACGCCTTGACGACTGAAACAGAAAAAACAACGATTATACGTTCAAAAACTGCAGCTTGTTCCCTTGAGGCTCACGAGCGACGAGTGGTGCAGCCTTCAGAGCGCAGGAACAAGAAGACGCTTACCTCGATTCCCGCGCCTTTTATCTTGCAGCGGGAAGGCGGGGCAACGTCCCCATCCCGCCCAGAGGTGCACGGACTTCCGGGCGGGTGTTAGGACAACCCCTTGTAGGCGGCAGGGGCGTGCTCCAACCACGCCGCTATGGGCATACCGGCCAGGACACGCCCCCTGCCAGCAAAAGGTTTCCCAGGGGTTCGGGGCACCCAGCCATACGTTCGGGGTGACCGAGTGGTCTCCCCTTTCCATCCACTTGAATGTGCTTGTCCTTGAGTGTGCATCAACAATCTGCAAAATGCAAATCTCAATCCCGCTGCAACATTTTCTCCATATACAAGTTTTGTATCATATCTCAATTTAATATTTTTCAGTTTAATTTACATAGGTGATGTTAGTCTTGGGCCAGATGTTAAAATGTGGAATGTGATAGTTTGCTGTGTTTGTTCATGTTTTTCTGCCCTTGGCACATGCAGCAGTTATAGTAGGATTGATATTATAAGCAATATTTATGTAACCAGTGCTGTGCATAGTCAAAGAAAACATCAAACAAATAGACTGATTCTGAACTGCATGAAGAAATTAATGTTTAATTGTTCAATATACCTTATTTGGAACTGTGTTTTACCTTAAAATCTTTGAAACAGCCAGAACTTGGGATATACATCAGGGAAAGGGAAATAGAGTAATAGACAAGAATGTTGCCAAGTAGTATAATTATAATTTTTTTTTTTAAATGAAAGAGGCAAATTGTATGCCTGAGAATGAGCTTGTATAGTATTGAAAAAAGAGAGCATTAGGAAAACACATTAAAATTGTGTTTACTATCTGAGAGGAGCAACGTTTAACAGAAAAATCAATACTGAGAATCAGTTAAAATGCAGAAAGGAGGGATGCCTTCGTGAACGTCTGGTGCTGTGAGTTTGGAAAAGCCTAATGTTATGTCTCTGTGATTGTTGTGGTAGTTGCTATTAGATGTTGGAACCAAATGGGTGGTGATTTGTGGCGTGAAGATGCTAAACACAGGTTCTGAACGAATATCTTATTAACTCCAACATTGCAGCACAATTAGCCTCACGACCGCCCCTGCCTCATCAGAGAGGGTTTAGATGCCTTTAAGTGGAGTGTATGCGGTTTAGAGCAGAAACCTGTCAAAACAAAGGGCTATTGTAATGAAACGATCCCTTTTAAATAACGGTCAGCACTTCAGTACCTTCAAACCTTTACTGTTTCCCTGAATGAAACATCCTAGCGACTTAATGAATATCTTATGTACTAAATTCGATATTTCTGAACACAAATTGACAGTATATTGGTGCATTTATTTCAATGTAAGCACAAGCTAAATAGTCATTTTCATAATTTGCTATTTGTATTATTCTAGGCTCATCTCTTCTAAAGTAGCTTACCTGCTCGAACAATTCTTGATTGTGCTACTCCCAGTCCCTGTTGAATGAAGAAGAGAGGTGACTCCTCTGTCTGAATCCTGTGCATGTATGGTGGCACAGCTCTCACCCCTCCCTCTGTGCTCTGGTATCTGTCAAATGCAAAAACCACAGTCGATGGACAGAATGCAGAACAATGTCATACATACACCCCAGTACCGAGATCTGGGCCTAAATCCATCGTTTTTTTGCACTCCACACCACCCCAGTTCAGACATGGCCATATGCAAATCAGTCTGACCCTGTGCCTCATGGGAACAGTCCAGCCCGAACTGCCAAGCCATGCCTACCCTAGACCGGAAACAAGCTTCCAAGAACCGGTTTCTGGCATTCCAGCCGTCTTCAGCCCGGCTTGCTTGAATCCAGTGGTGTGGAGAGCATGGGACTCACGTCTGAGCATACCCATCCCACTCAGGGTGACAAATGCAAAAACCACAGTTGATGGACAGAATGCAGAACAATGTCATACATTCACCCCAGTACCGAGATCTGGGCCTAAATCCATCGTTTTATTGCACTCCACACCACCCCAGTTCAGACATGGCCATATGCAAATCAGTCTGACCCTGTGCCTCATGGGAACAGTCGAGCCCGAACTGCCAAGCCATGCCTTCCCTAGACCGGAAACAAGCTTCCGAGGACCGGTTTCTGACATTCCAGCCGTCTTCAGCCTGGCTTGCTTGAATCCAGTGGTGTGGAGAGCATGGGACTCACGTCTGAGCATACCCATCCCACTCGGGGTGACAAATGCAAAAACCACAGTTCATGGACAGAATGCAGAACAATGTCATACATTCACCCCAGTACCGAGATCTGGGCCTAAATCCATCGTTTTTTTGCACTCCACACCACCCCAGTTCAGACATGGCCATATGCAAATCAGTCTGACCCTGTGCCTCATGGGAACAGTCCAGCCCGAACGGCCAAGCCATGCCTTCCCTAGACCGGAAACAAGCTTCCGAGGACCGGTTTCTGGCATTCCAGCCGTCTTCAGCCCGGCTTGCTTGAATCCAGTGGTGTGGAGAGCATGGGACTCACGTCTGAGCATACCCATCTCATTCGGTGTGACAAATGCAAAAACCACAGTTGATGGACAGAATGCAGAACAATGCCATACATTCACCCCAGTACCGAGATCTGGGCCTAAATCCATTGTTTTTTTGCACTCCACACCACCCCAGTTCAGACATGGCCATATGCAAATCAGTCTGACCCTGTGCCTCATGGGAACAGTCCAGCCCGAACTGCCAAGCCATGCCTTCCCAGACCGGAAACAAGCTTCCGAGGACCGGTTTCTGGCATTCCAGCCGTCTTCAGCCCGGCTTGCTTGAATCCAGTGGTGTGGAGAGCATGGGACTCACGTCTGAGCATACCCATCCCACTCGGTGTGACAAATGCAAAAACCACAGTTGATGGACAGAATGCAGAACAATGTCATACATTCACCCCAGTACCAAGATCAGGGCCTAAATCCATCGTTTTTTTGCACTCCACACCACCCTAGTTCAGACATGGCCATATGCAAATCAGTCTGACCCTGTGCCTCATGGGAACAGTCCAGCCCGAACTGCCAAGCCATGCCTTCCCTGCACCGGAAACAAGCTTCCGAGTAACGGTTTCTGGCATTCCAGCCGTCTTCAGCCCGGCTTGCTTGAATCCAGTGGTGTGGAGAGCATGGGACTCACGTCTGAGCATACCCATCCCACTCGGGGTGACAAATGCAAAAACCACAGTTGATGGACAGAATGCAGAACAATGTCATACATTCACCCCAGTACCGAGATCTGGGCCTAAATCCATCGTTTTTTTGCACTCCACACCACCCCAGTTCAGACATGGCCATATGCAAATCAGTCTGACCCTGTGCCTCATGGGAACAGTCCAGCCCGAACTGCCAAGCCATGCCTTCCCTAGACCGGAAACAAGCTTCCGAGGACCGGTTTCTGGCATTCCAGCCGTCTTCAGCCCGGCTTGCTTGAATCCAGTGGTGTGGAGAGCATGGGACTCACGTCTGAGCATACCCATTCCACTCGGGGTGACAAATGCAAAAACCACAGTTGATGGACATAATGCAGAACAATGTCATACATTCACCCAGTACCGAGATCTGGGCCTAAATCCATAGTTTTTTTGCACTCCACACCACCCCAGTTCAGACATGGCCATATGCAAATCAGTCTGACCCTGTGCCTCATGGGAACAGTCCAGCCCGAACTGCCAAGCCATGCCTTCCCTAGACCGGAAACAAGTTTCCGTGGACCGGTTTCTGGCATTCCAGCCGTCTTCAGCCCGGCTTGCTTGAATCCAGTGGTGTGGAGAGCATGGGACTCACGTCTGAGTATACCCATCCCACTCGGGGTGACAAATGCAAAAACCACAGTTGATGGACAGAATGCAGAACAATGTCATACATTCACCCCAGTACCGAGATCTGGGCCTAAATCCATCGTTTTTTTGCACTCCACACCACCCCAGTTCAGACATGGCCATATGCAAATCAGTCTGACCCTGTGCCTCATGGGAACAGCCCAGCCCGAACTGCCAAGCCATGCCTTCCCTAGACCGGAAACAAGCTTCCGAGGACCGGTTTCTGGCATTCCAGCCGTCTTCAGCCCGGCTTGCTTGAATCCAGTGGTGTGGAGAGCATGGGACTCACGTCTGAGCATACCCATCCCACTCGGGGTGACAAATGCAAAAACCACAGTTGATGGACAGAACTCTCTCACTGCTATGCCTTGCATGCTGTGACTGAGAGTCTACAGAGATGCTTTATGGCTCTACCGTTTTCACCCCCTCCTCCTTGAACTCTCTTGTGAAGGTCTAAACCAAGTCCATTTGAGTGCCTATAACAGCATGATAATGGGATTGAAATGACTGCCTTGACAGATACCAGCAAAAAACACAGTTGATGGACAGAATGCAGAACAATGTCATACATTCACCCCAGTACCGAGATCTGGGCCTAAATCCATCGTTTTTTTGCACTCCACACCACCCCAGTTCAGACATGGCCATATGCAAATCAGTCGGACCCTGTGCCTCATGGGAACAGTCCAGCCCGAACTGCCAAGCCATGCCTTCCCTTGATTTGGGTCTGGGAAAGACATGGCTTGGTAGTTCGGACACCAGCGTGTGTCGAAGAGGGCCCACCACGTGCCGGTGCAATCTCCAAGCCCAGGCCCGCTCCTTTGGCAGCCTCCTCAGACCATCACGGCCTCCGCAACACAGGCCCGCAGTACTCCTTTCTCGTTACAATACTCTACCAGCAGACACAGCGGACAAGTGGGTCACACATTTGGAACTTAGTCTTGATTACACCATGGGAGAGAACATTAATTATGACTGAGTTTATGTCACTATACTCCCTTCGATGTGGTGACACCATGTCTGTGCATAGCATCACAACCACATGTGTCTGTGGGCCCATGTGGACTACTGCCTTCGGCCTATGCTGCACTCGAGTAGGTCACATAATTGAAACTGAGCATCGATTTCTCAAAGGCAGAGTACATATCATTGCAAGCAAGGAGAGGTGTAAGAGGATGATGCGTTGCAGTCTGGAAGAAAAAAGGATCACCGTTACAGAGGTGATCAAGCACTACCGACAACTGCCCTGGTGTCACCAACTCTGTGCATCGAGAACCAAGGACGTGGCTGTGGGCCACTGCTGACCGCTGTCTCCATCTTACACTGCGGTCCTGTAGGTCACAGAGTGTTGAATTAGCAATGGCGGAGTTCATATCAGTGTACCGGCATCATCACCGACTGCATCCCCTCTCAGCCCCTGTGCCACTAAGTCTGTTCCCCCACATTCATAGACACTCTCTGGGCAAACTTTGATGGCGTGTGAGTCTATGGAGTAGGGGGTAGTTTTCATCCTCATGTAGCTGATACCGAATTGGTGGTGGCAACGAGGCTGTAGCATTCCACTCCTCCATTTGCTGCTTCCGGATGGCTACTGCCCTCTGCATCATGCCCTGTAGGACACCTTCCACTTTTCCTGTGACCTTCCGCAACTGTCCCCTTGGACATCATCGAGGACCCACTCAGTCTGCGTGGCCCTACCTCAGTGGACTACAAGTCACAGTCCAGTGGCAGTGTGCCTGTGCCGGCCGCTGTGTATGTGGGGCCACTAACTCTGTGCAGCTCAAGTCAAGGACCCACTTTGATTGAGTATTTTATGGCCTCTGAGACGATGGCCTTGGGTGGTCAACACCATGTGTCTGTGGTCCTGCGCTGTTCGCTGCCTCTGGCCTCAACTGCGGTCCACCAGGGCTCACACATCCAATTGAGTACTAACCAGCCCGGAATTGGCATCAATGCAGGAGGCACACGTCACCATCTCTAGGACCACCTCCGACCGCCAACTGCCAGAGTCGAATAGTGGTACTGGCAGACTAACTTTACACCTGTTGTGGATGCCATCATCTGCCTGATACCCTGCTCAGCACTCCAGGTTCCACTGACTCAGTGCACCGCAACCCATGGACCGTTACTGATTGAGTTTTGTGCAGTGGAGAGATTGCGCAGCAATGGGACCTCAGGCAGTGTGGGAGAGCTGGGACATTGATGAGGAAGATGATGCAGGTCTAACACACTGCATCAAGAATATCCTGAAGGGACACAATCCTAGACATTCTCTTCATATGAGCGCGCTCAGCTCTAGTGCCCCAACCTCAGTGCACTGCAACTCACGGACACTTCTGTTTGAATGTTGGGTGACCTCTGTACTTGCTCCGGCTCCCTCCATGTTGCTCAGCAGTTGACTCTGCTATGCTGTTGTTTTCAGTTTCGGTTTCAATAATGTTCACTGTTTAAGTTGTTGCCAGCACGCCCCACTCTGTGCGGGCTGGCTTACACTCACCCCACACAAATCCAGCACAGGCATCACTGTACATGTGGCCCTGCCAATGAAGGGGCCGGGTGCACGTGCCCGTAGCCAGTTCCAGATACTATCTGCATGTGTCCCTGTGGTCATGTTGTATGCATGAGGGCCCTGGGCCCTACGACATTACATTGTGCTGTGTACAGTGTACGCAGACATGTCACTGCAAACAGTGGGTAAGAGCTTGGACATGTAGCTTTGTTATCACCCACTCAATATGTAAGAGGAGTGGACTGGGCCGACGTATGCATAGCTAACGCGGGTGTGTGATTGATAATTGTGTGCACCTGGGCGTGGTTCTGTACTGGGAATGTACATCTGCATGTGTCTCTGTGGCAGTGTGGGTCTCCTTTGTGGGGTGTAGGTGGTCTCTGAAGGGTATTAGACACCCACGTATGTGATCTAGTTCATCTTCCATGGGTTTGTACCCCTCCCGCACCTGTTTGGCCACCTCCTTTTGGCATTCTGACACCTGGCAGTGGGATGGCATGTGTGAGTCGGTGAAGTGTTGGGAGCCAGCCGTGCTTGCGGGTGCTTCCTGCTGTGTGGTCTGTTGCAGGAGCTGTGTTCTCCTCTATGTAGCTTGGCTACCCTGGTCCTGGTGGTGGGTTGTGTGGGATGTCCATGGGTTGTTGTAGGGCATCGGTGTCGAAGGTGTGGTGGTCCTATCCAGCAACACTGATGAGTGGTCTGCTCTGCTCTGCTGGAGGTGTTGTGTTTCCCTCTGCAATGTGAAGGGGAGATGCATGGTGACACTCTGTTGACATGTATATTGGTGCATTGTTCTTGTTTACATGCAGACTGTATGACAATGTACATTGTGACTGTTTTGGAGGTGCTGGATTTAGATGCGGGACAGTGGACATTTGGACTACATGACGGATGTGAGGTTGTATGTGTACATTTCCATTGCACAGTTTCCAGCTCTGTCAGGTGTAGATGGTATGTTTCTGCAGTGTCAGTGTTGCTCATTTTATCACATTGTTGTCAATGTGGATGTGCTGTTATTGCTATGTGTGTGTGCTGCAGTGTACCACGGGGATCAGGGACATGATCCAGGGTCATTGTGGGTGTGCAGTGTGCTACACATCGTTGTGCATGTGTGCCATTGTGGCCATATCCCCCGTCCCTCCAGTCCCTGGTCATTATTCACACTGTTGATGTTGTGTTAGGTCTTCCGGAGCTGTGTTCGGACTCCTGCCTCCTTGCACCGTATCCACACTGATCTGATGACTGTGGTCTCCGTTTCCTCCAGCTCCTCCTCTGGAGCAGGACTCCCACCTCCTGTCGCCGTTGCTGCTTTCCTGTTGGCAGCAGTTGTGTGCCTGGTTTAGATTTTCATATCATGCCAGCGCCTCTTGGCCTCCTCCATTGGCCTCCTCGACACTCCGACTGCATTGACAGTAGTCTAACTGTGGGTCAGTTGATGGTAATGTTCTGTCACCTCTGTGATGCTGATCTGGTTTTGCTGCGGACTGCACCCCGTCTTCCTCTCCCTCTTCTTATTGGCCTTCTCCGAGCCCATTGTTCCTTGCTGGTGGTCTGTGGGGGTGGTGGGGTTCGCGTTGGCCTCTACACTCGGTCAGGGTGCATTCATGTTGCTACGCACTTTGGATTGTTTTTGGTGTGTTGTTTTTTTTCACTTTTATAGTGCATTTTCCAGCCAGACGCATGGGATTTGCAGGTCTGCTGCTGGTTTTCGATGCTTTTTGTATCGCGACTAGCCTCATCACAAGTTTTCTTGCGTTGGTGTTTCGCATTTTTGCTGCATCGCATTGACTTTAACGCAGTCATTTGATTTGACGCGCTGTCGGGAGCCTATCGCATGGTGCCTCCATGTTGTGAATACTTAGTGAACACAGCATAATTTTTCCGCGATAGACTGCGATGTTGAATGTTGCGTTATGTTACTTTTGCGATGGTTATCACACGTTCTTGAGAATATCCCCCAATGTTTTCACTAACTTTAAAACATTTCACACTGTACAGTGCAGCCCACCTGCAAATTGAGAACAGTTTAGTTTTCTTCTACCTTGCACCTGACTCAAGGAGGTGTATTTTTTTATAGAAAAGCTTTGTCTGAAACTGTTAGTAGATAGTGTTATGGCTCAAAAGACATGGGTGGAAGTGTGGGAACGACATTGCACCATCCATGAGACTGCCTTTGATACAAAGTAGCACAAAGTGTCCCTTAGCGCTACTTTGCATTACTTTTAGCTAACAAGGTTTACTCTGGAAAGTAAATGCCATCACAAATCAACACTTTTGGCTGGTTTGCATCACTTTGCGTGACTTTGCACCTGTGCAAAGTATTGATAAATCTGCCCCCTTGTCTGCACAATCACTGATAATAGATTTCTGTATGACTTAAGGAATCTAGTGGGACAAGCCAGATCTCTCTTACTCTGACTTGGCTGGCCATTAGAACATTCTGAACAAGATTCAGGATGCCCACAGGAGACAAATTAGGTGCAGTGCATTTTGGAAATTTGAAAAGCATGTGAAAGTGAAACACCAGTTCTTTTGGTCACCGATGTTTCCCTAGATTGTACGTAGGCATACTGCAGCCACATATTTTTAATTTGTACATATGAAAAGGTCTCTGGGTGCCAGACCATCTCATTCTGATTGGCTGGCCTGGACAACATGCTGAACAAGACTTTTGCCAGATTTTCAAGATTTTTCCCCAAAACTTGCTAGTTTCTATCTGTCATCCTTACACAGGAATATATTTCTCTGAAAGCTTGACCAAAATATGTGTTTATCTTCTGAGTGAGAGGTTATTAGTTATGGGTGGATTTTTATGGATTCAATGTGATAATCTGTGATAAACTGGGTGCAGTGCATTTGAAAAGCAGCAAGCAAGTTCAGGGTACGTTTCTTTTGTTCACAGATACCATATATAGACTCTATAAAAACATTTAAACTGTGTGTACCATGTGTATATATTGAACTGAATCGTCTTGAGGTTTGAGTTTCTGGATACCTTTTTGGCCCTTCTCAGTACCCACGTCCACTCCTTATCTGTTAGGGGTTTCCCAATTACCTCTTCCCATCTAGTTCTAGTGTGATCTAGTTGCTTTGTAAATGATTCAAGGAGTTCTTGATGTAGCCATTTCTTTAAGTGTCAGGCATCCCCCAAAGACAGCAGCATTTGGAGCACTCTGTGGGTATTGGGCTCCGTTGAGTCATTTCACCATAGGTTTTGCCAAAGGTAACGGAATATTTGTGCCAGTGAGTGGTAGATCAGTAACTGGCCTTGTGATAAGTCATAATGGAACATCAGCTTTTCCATGGGCATTTAGTGTTCCCAGGTGGAAACAATCTCCCACCATGGTGATCCCTGCTTCCGTCCATGCCGTTAATCAAGCTCCTGAGTAGGGGGCCAGCGGGTTTCCAAATGAAATACCTATAAGTGGATTTCTGCTGCGTAGGGGTGTCCTTTTCACATGCGTCAGAGACACCTCCTCCGGCAATACAAGGCTGTCTGCAGCAGCACAATGGGAGGAGGGAGGCTCACTTTCTGATTTACTACTCTGGTCACTAATTGACCCCAATTGTGTTCCCCGCCCATCTCTCCCAAGTATGTCAAATTCAAACCATCCAACCACTGAGCTAGCCATTCCAGCTGCGACGTCAGGTAGTATAGCTCGAAATCCGGGGCACCCAATCCTCGATTCTTGGCTGTTCTTTGCGTTATTTCCAGAGCTACCCTATTTCGTCCACCATGCCAGATCTGCTCCCGTGACAGCGGAATCAGGTCCGTGAACCAGCTCGGCCACATCACCACCGGAAGGCTCACAAAGTAGTACAATAATCTCAGTAGCATGATCATTTTCGAGAGTGCCACTCTAGCCATCAGTGGTAGTTTGAGGGAGCGCCAGAATAGTACAGACGCTTTCAGTGACCTCATTATCGAGTTAAGATTGCCCTCACATAGGTCAACCAATTTATGAAAGACCTGGACTCCTAAATACTTAAATGAGCAAGGGGTCCACACCAAACCCGTCGGAAGTATCTCCGGCCTTACTTGATCTTCCTGTAGAGGGAAGGCGTAGTTTTTAGATTCATTTACTCTGAGCCCTGTTAAGGTCGCTTATTCATCTAACACTGTTAGGGCCCATTGCGCCCCTGTCCCCGCATCCTTTATATATGATAAAAGACCGTCCACATAAAGGGAGTTCATATGTGGTGTGGGTCCCAATTTAACTCCAAGAAGGCCCTTTTTTGCCAGTGGTTCTATTGAGATTGCGAACAGCAATGGGGACAGAGGAAATCCCTGTCTGGTGCCCCTATATATGGGATATGGTTCTGAAATCACTCTGTTCGTCTTCGCATGTGCTGTTGGGAGTGTATAAAGAATTTTCATCCATCTGATCCAATCCTCCCCCATTCTCATCCGTTCCATCGTGCCTTCAAGGAAATACCATCTTACCAAATCGCAGGCCTTCTCTGGATCCATAGATATTATTAATGCATCTGGGTATTGACCTCTGCCGGGTAGTGCATCACAGAGAACAATCTTTGTAGGTTCTCAGAAGTGGATCGAGTTGGTAAGAATCCATTCTGGTCCGATTGAATAGATGTTATGTATTTTGATGAAAGAAAGTGGTCGCTTTTATGAACAACAAATTATTGAAACCTTGCAGGCATTTGTTTCACATATGCTATTTTAATGTTTTTGTTCTTACTCTCACGTTTACACAACTGTAAATAATTTTGTGTTATGTATGAAACTTTTTACTACAATTCATTCTTTCAATACAACTTATTGAACAACTATATTGGTGTATTGGTAATTCTTTCTCTTTGACATCTCCCCCTACCCCTGTTTTAATATACATAATTTACATTCTTTTTTAAATCACTATCTATCATCTAATCCACAGGAACCGCTGTTCTTCTTAAAAAATTTCCTTCAGTCTCCAGCATGCAGAAAGATATCCCTGACATGACTTGGCCACCGGTTTTGTTCTGCTAGTTTCCTGAGATTTGGGGTACCAGACATGGATAGGTTTTCTATGGGCTTAGGGTGCCCGCAGACAATATGTATGCAGTGCATTTTGGAAACTTGGAAAGCAACTGTAAGCGAAATGCTGATTAATTATAGCGTTGTTTGGTCACAGATGTCACTCCTGATCTGAACAGAAAAATACCACAACCATATATATTAACATCTACACATACAAATGTTTATATCACTGTTTTTTTACCTCCATTGACCCGATTGCCCAGGTGGGAGATCACTCTGGGAATGATGGTTGTCATATTTTCAGCATTTGTTTCCAAAACATAGTAGTTCACTCCAGTTTCCCTCACACGGGAACATATTCGTGCCAAGTCTTGATGCCTAAGTGGGTTCCTCTTAGTCTCCCGAGAAGGAGGGTGTTAGATATACATGCATTTGCTTTGGGTTTAGGGCACCCAGAGGTGTTAAACTGATGCAGTGCAATTTGGAGATTTGGAAACCTTATGCAAGTGAAATGCAGATTTAGAGTGTTAGTCTGTTGAGCACAGATATCACCCCTGGTCTGTATGTAAACATACAGTAACCATATATTTTTACTAGCTCCACAGCAAAGAATGTCTGTCTCTGGGTGCCAGACCATCCACACCATGGTTAGTGGGACAGCACAATTCATTGAACACAACATTTTTTTGATTTTCCACAATTTTTCCCCAAAACATGGTAGCTTTATTCCGTTTTTTCTACGGCAGGAACATATAGATCCCGAAGTTTGGCCCAAATCTGTGGTCTAGTAGCCTTCTGAGTATGGGCTTATCAGACATAGGTGGGTTTTCTGCATGTTCAGGGTGACAACAGGCAATAAACTGGGTGCAGTGAAATGTTGAAATTTGGAAAGCTACTGCAAGAGAAAGGCTGGTTCTGGGTCCCTGTATATTTGTCACAGCTATCACCAGTGGACTGTATGGAAGCATACCTCGAACATATATCTTTAACATCTATTTATCCAAAGATTTCTACTGGGTGGTACTTAAACTGCCTCACCCTGATTGCCTGGCCGGGAGATCGTGCTGAGTATGACGTTTTTCAGACATCTGCATTTTTTCCAAAGCCTAGTAATTCCCTCCAGGCCCCATCTTGCATGAACGTATCCATGCCTCGAAATTTCGAAAGCAATTGCACATGAAATCATGGTCTAGGATTTCTGTGTTTGGTAGACAATATCCCAAAATGTGATTATTCCCGTCAGTCTTCCTTGCACGAGAACATATTCCTGTTGAGGTTTGGCCTGCAGCCTTGTTCCTCTGGGTCTCCTGAGTGTAAGATATCCCCCCTGCACTATATGTAAACACATCAGAAGAATCTATTTTTAACATCTAATCATCAAAAGGTGTCTATTGCTGGGTGCCCAGCCTATCTCACCTTGCTTGGCTGACTAGAAGATTTCACTAAACATGATATTTGTCAGATTTTGAATTTTTTTTCCAAAACATAATAATTCATTTGAGTTTCCCTTGCAATAACACATTTGCCCTAAGGCTACACTCCCAACTTTGTGCTACTGGTTATCCTGAGTGTGGATGCAACAGATATCACTGAACGCTGAACTATATGGAAATATCGCAACCAAACATTTTCGACACTTCATAAGCTTTCTGTTGCTGGGAACCAAACGACCTTCACCCTAATTGGCTGGCTGAGAGACCGTGCAGCAAAAGACATTTGAACGATTTTCAATATGTTTTCCCCAGAAAATGGTAGCGTAATTGAGTCTTCCTCACACAGAAACATAGCCATCCCAAGCTGATCCAAATTGTGTTCCTCTACGTTTTATACATGTGGGGTTATCAGACACTGGAGGGTTTACCATTGGTTTGAGCAGAGATCCACACACTAGACACCATGGAATGTTTTTTATGGGGTGATTCCATGGGGATTCTGACAATATTTGGACACAGGGCTCTGGATCGGCCAGCACCTAGAGCAACCTACCAACCCTACACATTTCTGAAAACTTGAGACCAAGAGGAAGCAATAGTATGTTATTTGCATGAATCCCAACAAAATGTAATACCTAGTTTCCTTTTAGGCAAATAGCAAATTTCCTACCATCAAATGTTCCCCTACTTCTTCTGATACTAAAGGTACTCCCCATGTATGTGTTGGACAATTGAACAAAACAATAATAGGCGAAAACTGTGACCAAGAAAAGACCCCTCTGACACTATTATATTGACTTCAGGCTATCACATTTATGGCCCTGTCCTGCCAGTTAGGATTAGCCCATCTCAGCATGTGAGGTACTCTTTTTATTGGGTGGTGAGATTTTTGGAGCTTCGACACATTGTTTGGCAAGTGCAGCGCATTCTGGGTGAGAACATGTGGTAGCGTCCTCACAAGCCACATCACCCAGGACACTCCAGGAGTTCCATGTTCAGATATGTCTGAGAGTGGTAGGTTTCCCTAGGCAGCAGATAACCCACAGCCCGAGATGTATTTCTGTGCCCAAGCGAGGAGCTATTTTAAATTTTTCTGATGCTCAGAAAACACCCAAACAGTATCTATGCCCGTCGCTGGGCACACATATGTGTGTGCATGCCTGTTTCCCCAAGAAACAACAGGAGAGAAAGGGTATGGATAATCACTCTTACACCCCTTATCTTACTATCAATAAACAACAGAAGAGTGAGAAATATATATATAACAAACAGCCTCGAAATAATATGCGAGGTGAAAGAAAACACAGAGAGATGGGACAATACAAGGTAATTTAAGAACCCTCACTCACCAACCTAGTGGTGACATGCTTCATCACTGGGTTCCCACTGGAAAGACCTAATGTCTTTCCAGTGTGCTTCCACGCCTGTTTACAGCGGAGCTGGTTCTTGTGTGTGTTGAGGGTGTATTCCGGCCAAATTAAGCTAGGTGAGTGTAATAAAAAGTGAAAAAGAATTAATTAAAAAGTGCAGATTCGTGACTTTCAACTACTTTATTAATAGTCCGGTTTGCACTGGTTAAAAACAGATATAAATGGACCCATAGGATTGGTCTCAGTTATTAAAGACCCCTAGTCCATAGTGAAAAAGATTGGTTGACATGTTTCTGCTTGTTTGGAGCCCAAGTCGCTCAGCTTTCATCAGGACCATATAATGTGATCCTCCGGTGGTGTACACGCCCTAAGGTGCACCCTGCCGTGAGGAGTTCGTGTGAAAAGAAAAGAAAAAGAAAAAAATTTTCTCTTTTTTGTAAAGTATATATTGTACTTACGGCTGTAAGCCGTTCGAAACCACTTCAGCAATTTTGCTGGAGTCGGGTACCTGTAGGGAGAAATGTTTCCATGGTTAGGATGAAACAATCCCAGTTGATATGGTGCAGTACCAAACAATACAACTCAATCCCATCACCCAAACAAAAAAAACACCTATATGGTGAATTAATCAATGGGGTAGTTAATCAGTGTTCCCAATGTCATAATTGACATAAGCTAACATCACAACCTATTCGGCATTCTGTGAATCAATGAATTACGTACTGCCTCCAAATTTCTGTGGCTAAACATAACATCCAACTGTTAACACAAGTAACAGTGTGGGAATACTAAAAAGAATGAAAAACAACAAGCTGGCAATGCACTTTAAATGATATTCATATAAAAAAGGAGTCTCAAAAAGGCTCCATAGGAAAGGACTAGGTCAAACAAAGGGAAGACAGGAAGGTCTCTGTCTAAACTCACAGGAGGAACGTCAGTGTATGTCCTCATGGGCGAACGCGGTGTGGGGTAATCTTCACGCCGCATATCTATGTAAAAAAGTAGCCAAAGGGACAAATCATCTAGATTGAAATATTCACGTCTTAATGCGAGAAACGCAATAGCAGTGGAACGCTAGGGCATGGATTCTTGCTGGGTACTTACATTTTAGCAGGCGACTCCCCGTCAAGTACCTATTCGAACACCACCGCGGCCCGGTATGAACGCCGAGGAGACGGTGATGTTGGTATTCGTATGGCTGAGATACCCGCCACCCCCTCTCAACACAATCCCCAAGGATGGGAAACCGGAAACAGTTCTGAACTTTTGGAAGACGGGAGGGAGTGACCCTCCCGGCCGTATTTATTAAAATATGAAACAAAATTAAAACATTAAAATAACAGTTTCATATTATGTACAATTTCATTACCACATTGCGATGTTTGGCTAACCTTAACATATTCTCTAATACAAAGGTTCTCCTAGCCGAACTAACATCCTACAAAATATTAACTTGCCATTTGAAATTGTACATCCTAACGTTTAAGGGCCAACGGCAAGGTCGTAACCGGTGTCAAGATCCCTAAACCAGACATATCCCCCTCACTTGTGAGGGGCGACCGCACAGAGGTGTACCTCAAGTGCAACTACCAATTTCCCTTGACTTGACGGGGGCCCCAATAAACTCGACGCCACTTAAAGGTCGTCCGAGGACTCGTGTGAGGTATCTAGAAGGTAGCGTAGACCCCTCCCCAAACCCCACACAACTTTACCACATCTGCCGTCGCAGATGTCCTGGCCCCGGGAAATTCCCCAGGAGGGGGCTGTAGCCCCTCCTACCCAGGAAGGGGCCTTGACCGCCTTTCCTTTCCTTTCGGCGGCCCATCCTTAGAAGGGACCGCCTCCCCGTGGAGGGGCCAATGGCCACCTCCCTCGAGCGCTCCCATCCGTAATGGGTGACGCCCACTCATAGGGATCTTCCAATTAGTGCTCACCGATCATGACCTTACCGCCCGACCAAAATAAATACGACAGTTCTAAACTAAATGACTAAATTACCTAAAAGACAGTAACAACAACCACTTTATTAAAGCATGCTTACTGATCAAACACTAGAGCAGGATTACTTTATTTACAAAACATACCACAAATCGACCATTCTTTATTGCATATTCCAAGTTATCATGATAATAATCCCAACCTACAAACAAAATTAAAGTTACCACATCAAAACTTTATTCAAAACCACTTGCTGTCCTCAGGGGCTGGTGGGTGGGTCAAAATTGGCTCTTCGTTCCGTCTCGAGCTCACGTGCAGCGAGGAGGTGCAGCTTCAGAGCACAGGAACAAGAGGATGCTTTCTTGGCTTGTTGCTCCTTTTATCCGTCTTCAGGGCGGGCGTAAACCCGCCCCGGCCTGCCCCAAGGGCGTGGCCGGCCGCGTCAGTGTCTAGGCCAGCCCACTCCAGGGCGGGAAAAAGGCGCGCCCCGGCTACGCCGCTTCGGGCATACCAGCCGAGGCTCGCCTCCCGCCCAAGATGGCTTCCCGGGGGGATCGTGGTACTCCACCATACGTTCGGGGGGACCGAATGGTCGCCCCTTTCCATATGGCTGAGATACCCGCCACCCCCTCTCAACACAATCCCCAAGGATGGGAAACCGGAAACAGTTCTGAACTTTTGGAAGACGGGAGGGAGTGACCCTCCCGGCCGTATTTATTAAAATATGAAACAAAATTAAAACATTAAAATAACAGTTTCATATTATGTACAATTTCATTACCACATTGCGATGTTTGGCTAACCTTAACATATTCTCTAATACAAAGGTTCTCCTAGCCGAACTAACATCCTACAAAATATTAACTTGCCATTTGAAATTGTACATCCTAACGTTTAAGGGCCAACGGCAAGGTCGTAACCGGTGTCAAGATCCCTAAACCAGACATATCCCCCTCACTTGTGAGGGGCGACCGCACAGAGGTGTACCTCAAGTGCAACTACCAATTTCCCTTGACTTGACGGGGGCCCCAATAAACTCGACGCCACTTAAAGGTCGTCCGAGGACTCGTGTGAGGTATCTAGAAGGTAGCGTAGACCCCTCCCCAAACCCCACACAACTTTACCACATCTGCCGTCGCAGATGTCCTGGCCCCGGGAAATTCCCCAGGAGGGGGCTGTAGCCCCTCCTACCCAGGAAGGGGCCTTGACCGCCTTTCCTTTCCTTTCGGCGGCCCATCCTTAGAAGGGACCGCCTCCCCGTGGAGGGGCCAATGGCCACCTCCCTCGAGCGCTCCCATCCGTAATGGGTGACGCCCACTCATAGGGATCTTCCAATTAGTGCTCACCGATCATGACCTTACCGCCACAGG
This sequence comes from Lissotriton vulgaris, assembly GCF_964263255.1. Lineage (NCBI taxonomy): Eukaryota > Metazoa > Chordata > Amphibia > Caudata > Salamandridae > Lissotriton > Lissotriton vulgaris. Next base: position 180,246,348 of record NC_141700.1, read on the forward strand.
CCGGATAGTTGACCGGCTATCCGGACCCCCCACAAAACTCCTACCTAAAGGTCATGTCTTAAAGTCTTTAGCCAAGCTATCAAGTCTCCTATGAGTAACTCGTTCCCCACCCGGGACAAGTGAACACCATCCCCCAAATACATACTGTCACCAGTAATACAACCATGCGAAATAGAATGCAGTGTATTGGAACGGAACAATCTACTCACTTTGTTATTAATTTTTCTTACTGAATGATTCAGAGCAGAAACAGAAATAGCCCCCCGCCATACTTTTCGTGGGATCATATGGGACCATGCAATCGTGCACCCTGGAACTCTCCTCGCCAACCAACTTACAGTGGAAAGCATCGCCTCAAGAAGAAGTCGTCTACCAGTGGTGACCAAATCATTGCCCCCAAGATGTACTATGACTATAGACGGCGGTGACCTCATCCGCCCTAGCAAACCCTCGAAAAATGATTGAAACTGGTCAATACAGAGTCCGCCCCTTCCGTAGAAGGACACACTGTACCCGTATTCCCCAGCCACGTGAATCATGTCACCTGCTTTGAATACGTCCGCGGCACGCCTCACGTATGAGTGGCCCACGACCCACACCTCCTCTTTCACAGCCGGTGATGTCTGACCGCTGGCCCGGTGTTGGGTCGACTGCATAGTCCGCCCCGCCTCGTAGGCTTGCGCAACTGAAACCAAACAAAAACAAGAAGCGTGAGTACATCATTACAGCTTCACAACATGTGCAACCGCACATACCTTTTATAACAGTTGGAGGACCAACGCCCCACACGTTTAACTTGTTCGCCATTCAGACCCCTGGCTGTAGCCTCTGTAGCAGCCCCTATCCGAAAGGAATGGGTCCCAAACTCGCCCGGGTTCAAGCCCGCAGCGGCAATCGACATCGCAAGCACCCGCTGAAACTGAAACCTCGTCAGTGGGGTGGCGTCAGCGTGTCTCAACAAAGTCCCCCCCCATGATGCCACCCTTTGTGCTAAATACTCCTCTACACAACTCACCGGGCACATGGAGGACCCGGGAATCCCTTGTATAATTATGCAGTCACCCATCGCACCCTGATCGGTCTTGGACCTGACGAACGAGACAGTCATTGTCCCCCCTCTGACCTGAACGTGCTCTCGGCACAGTCCCCCCATCACATCCTGCTTGTTCTTTGCCACTAGTTCGCTTACCCGCATAGCCCCATGGAATGCCAGCATAAAAGCGGCTCGGAATAACACTGTTTCATACCGGGATGAACACGTTGCAGGGAGTATGGATAATAACAGGGCCAACCTATCCAAACCTATCGGGCGCCTTTCATCTACTCTGCGACCCTCAAGGCGTTGCCACCCACGTAGCGCTTTTTGCACAACAAAAGACGCAGTCGGGTCCTGGATCCCATGAGCCCTTGCCATGAAGGAAATGGCGGCCCGATGCCTCTGGGCCGTAGCCACTGATTTGCCTGCCTGATGTAAAGACAGCAAAAATTTTACTACTAGCTCTTCCTGGCCCCAAAGCTCTCCCCTAGCAGTCCCCAAAAAGGCCCAATAGGCTCGGAACGCCCCTTCATATGCCTTCCTTGTCCGGGGTGCTAAACTCTCTCCCACGAGGTTCTGTAGTTCGGGGCACCGAGAGACCAGAGAGCTTCGGGAAAGGGTGCCGCCACCGGGTCCGCTGTGGGCAGAAAACCCCAGAAGGCCTGCATACGGAAACGAGAAAGCGCATCAGCTGCTTGATTCTTTACCCCCGGCACATGTCTTGCCCTAAATAACACGTTTAATTGCAAACACAATAACACAATTTCTTTGAGCAATCTCAGCATCCATTTGCATCGTGCTGCCTGGCTATTGATACACTCAACCACGGTCATGTTATCGGACCAAAACACCACAGAGTGATCTCTGAATCCCTCAGGCCAAGTTTTCAGGGCCACCAGAATGGGAAAAAGTTCAAGAAAGGCAATGTTACTGGTCAGCCCACACTCATGCCACCATACCGGCCATTTTTGAGCCGACCATTGTGTGCCGAATATGGCACCAAAACCAATGCTCCCAGCCGAATCTGTCCACAACCCCAGCTCTTCGGAGGACACCGCCGGTTTATTCCAGACAATCCGACCATTGAACTCCGCCAGAAATGCCAACCAAATGCGCATGTCCTGGCGAACCTCAGCCGAGAGCCTCGTGCGATGATGACCCTCCTTCAGGCCGACCATGGCTTGAGCGATCGAACGGGAGAAGGGGCGGGCCATCGGTATTACTCTTAGGGCAAAATTCAACTGTCCCACCAATTGTTGTAATTGATGTAGCTTAACCTTAGACTCACTTATACACGTTTGCAGGCATGCCCTGAATTTTAACACTTTATCAGCTGGTAAACGAAAACAACCTTCCTCAGAGTCGAGCTCGATCCCCAGAAACTCGAGGCAAGTCGAGGGACCCACCGTCTTACCTGGTGCCAATGGCACGCCAAACTGTTTCATCAAGACACGAAATCCAGTCAAGGCCTGTCCACATGCCGGATCCCCGGCTGCCCCCATAAACAAAAAGTCATCGAGATAATGCATAACATGTCGAAACCCCGTCTTCTTTGTGAAGACCCATTGCAGAAAACAACTGAACTTTTCAAAATAGGCACAAGATATAGAGCACCCCATCGGCATACACCGATCCATGTAATAGTGACCCTGAAACATGAAACCAAGAAGACGCTGGTCATCTGGGTGTACCGGGAGCAACCGGAACGCTGACTCGATATCAGATTTTGCCATCAGCGCGCCCGGCCCCAGGCGATTCAATATGGCTACGGCCTCATCGAAGGATGCGTACCGCACCGAACATACTTCCGGGTCTATCGCATCATTTACGGAACGACCACGTGGGGCTGATAGATTATGTATCAACCTAAACTCACCCGGGTCCTTCTTGGGGACCACCCCTAAAGGTGAACAAACAAAGTTAGTAACTGGTGGCACATTAAATGGACCGGCAACTCGACCTCGAGTAACCTCTTTCCCGATCTTTTCTTGTACCACGGACGTATGTTGCAATACCGAAATTTGGTTTCTACATTTCGCTATACCCTGAAACTCCCCCACAGGAATGCGGAAACCATATGAAAACCCGTTCCGCAACACCCCAGCGGAAGCGTGATCCGGGTATTCGCTGAGCCAAGGAATCATTGCCATGGTATCAATCGGAGTAGGTAAAGGCGCCCCTCGGACTATCTCAGACCTGTTTGGCGCCTCCTCTGCCCCCGTTATCACCCGTTTTGGCTCTGCACATGGACTCCGGATGGGATGCTTGCCCACAACCACCACATTCGTGCCTAAATTTGCAAGACCCTTGGGGCCTCGTACATTTACCCCTGTTAAAGTTCCAACAAATCCCCCTTTTACCTGTGTTGCCGCTCGGCCTCGAGTGGTTGTCGTAACTCGTACCTGATCGAAAGGGCGTCCCAGCATATTGGCGGGAGGATTCACCCACGCTACCCCCCACCAACGGCAACTTCAACATACCATTATCTTCCATTTTGGACCAAGACACAGAATCATAACAATCCCAAGTTAATGTTTTATCATGTTCCTTCGCTTTTCTGAAAATATTATCGTAACAAAACCATTGATTGCCTTCGTGTGAAACAGAGTACCCCATGATCCGTGTCTGATAAATCGGCAATTCGGACAGTAATTCGGGCCTACGTTCACCCATGATGGATGTAAAAATCCCCCATGCTCTGCCCCAAGTGCCAATGTTTTCGTTTACCTTAAAGGCGGCCATCTTTGCGCGCCAAACACTCGGATGCATGAGCTCCTTCTGGCTCTTAACATGCTCCATCTCATAATGATCGGTAAGCAACGAGAAGATGTTTATATACTCATCTGCCCATATCTTCTCTTTAATAGCCAGAGGGACATGCTGACCCAACTTTTCCCTTCAAGAGGGTGCAGACTCATCCCTTGCAATCGGCAATGGTCGCTTACCTGAACCGGAAGCTGTATCTGTGACTGGACCTGTTCCAGGTGGCTTCACTACTGCCGCAGCCGCTTCCCTTGTTTCACGCAGTTGCTTCATCAATACCTGCGCGTCGTCAGCCGTGGCGCCCTTGCTACCTTTACCCAACCACGCTGCTACTTGTGCTGCCAGCTCGGGCGGCATATCCTCCCCGGACACGGGGGTGACCACTACGGGAATCGGATTCCCCTCTTCCGGCAACGGAGTTGGTTTCTCGAGTGGAGCAGAGGGAACGGGATGTCTCCCCCCGCTGCTCCCCTTCTGGGTCTCTTGCCTTTTCCTCCCGGAGCTGCTCCTGCCAAAGGGCGTTTCGGTCCCCCTTCCTCATCTTTATCCGCCATTCGCCTCTTTAGGTCGGTCACCTCTTTCATAAGAACACGCAGCATCTGTTCGGTAGTCATTCGCTTTCCCGCCTTCTTGGGCATTCTTCAAACCGAGTATCTGCAAACAAACAAAAAGATTACAACGCTCAAAATTGGCTCTTCGTTCCGTCTCGAGCTCACGTGCAGCGAGGAGGTGCAGCTTCAGAGCACAGGAACAAGAGGATGCTTTCTTGGCTTGTTGCTCCTTTTATCCGTCTTCAGGGCGGGCGTAAACCCGTCCCGGCCTGCCCCAAGGGCGTGGCCGGCCGCGTCAGTGTCTAGGCCAGCCCACTCCAGGGCGGGAAAAAGGCGCGCCCTGGCTACACCGCTTCGGGCATACCAGCCGAGGCTCGCCTCCCGCCCAAGATGGCTTCCCGGGGAGATCGTGGTACTCCACCATACGTTCGGGGGGACCGAATGGTCGCCCCTTTCCATACTTCCTACTACTATCACATGACCACATCATGTGATCGTATGGATCGTAACATCGTCCCGAGATGTTAAAGGGGACGCATTGTTATTATTCCGACTCGGCATATAACAAAGTCGGGAGATGGATTAAATCCGCAAATCTTACGAGTATTCATAGGATCTTCATAGTTGTTTAATTTATCATTAGAAGTTGCCATAATACCCAAACAATATTACACCCTGTAACGTGTGCAATTTAGGTGTTTGTCATGTATGACAGAGAGATTTACTTCCATTGTGTGTAAAAATAAACAATGAACCATACACGAAAGGAAGGGGGGGGGGGTTTGTGGTGTGGGGTTGCACCCACCTGGGAAGAGCACACATAGCTGGCAACGACCATGACTAAGACAGGTGCATTTAAACTCATATAACAAGTAAAATAGATGACAATTTCATTGTTATCGGGAATACTTGAAAGACGTGGCTCATTTCCAAAGGGGGTGTTATATCTCACTAGAGGAGCCTTATCTGAAGTCAAAGAAAATTATTTTCCCCGGAACCACTCTTGGGGAACAAATAACTACACAGGGAAGTTCTTTCAAAATACATCTGTAAGTTGGTTTAGAATCCCTATAACAGCGTTATGTTTCAGACTATAGGGGCTCTCAGGGAAGTTCTACAATTCCCTAAAATGTAAGATGTTCCTGCACTATGTGAGAATGTACCCACTGAAGCCTGTATATTAAAATGAGTGGAAAAAGAAGTTGTATCAACGTCGTAGTACCGATCCCCAGGCGATATAATCGTTAAGGCCTGTGCGATGGCTAGATAGGCGATGAATCCATCGCTGCTCCTTCTCAAAAAGGGTCTTCTCATCACCGGATATTTGTTCCACGATGGTCCAACGCATGCCGTTCGGCGAATGTTTTTTTTCAATGAAATGATTTGTCAGCTTGGTAGCATTCCTTTTACATCGAATGCTACTTCGATGTTCACAAATCCTGAGCTTGACACGTCTTGTGGTCATACCAACGTAATTCAGACCACAGGTACAGGTGATCAAGTACACAACGTTGCTAGTATTACAGTTGGTATGACTCCGTTGTTCCCATTGTTTTCCAGGTTCCAAGCTCAGAAATTTGGTGTGGGTGGTTAAATGGCAAATACTGCAATCGCCACATGGAAAAGGTCCCGTCACCGGTGGTAGTCCCCAGGCGGATAATACTGTGGGATCCTGGTTCTTCTGCTTCTACATTGGGCGAGTATGGACTAGAGAGTCTTTTAAACTAGTCGCTCTCTTATAAGAAAAGAGAGGTTTCTCCCAGTTCAGTTGGTTGCTCGTCACAATCTTCCAGTTCTTTTGGATGCTTCGACTCACCACGTTAGACAGGCTGGTATACGTGGTTACACAGGTCAAAGGAACCTCCTCTTCGGTGTTTTTAGGGTATGTCTCCAGGAGGGCATCTCTGTTCTGATTGAGCGCCCTCTTCCGACTTTTTTGGAGTATTTTCTTCGGATAGCCACACTCCACCAATTTTGCCGTCAAGTCATCTGCTTGTTTTTTAAAATTGTTCAGCTCGCTGCAGTTGCGCCTTAAGCGGAGATATTGTCCGTAGGGGAGATTCTCCCTTAACGGGCGGGGATGGAAGCTGCTGAACAACAACAGGTTGTTTTTCGATGTTGGTTTATAGTACGTTTGAGTGTGCAGAAAATAATCCTTTTTATCAATAGTGATATCCAGGAAGGTGATACTTTCTCTGGCATATTCATTTGTGAACCTCAAGTGAGGATCACAAGTATTCAGCCAATTGAAGAAAGGGAGTAGGGACGCTTCATCTCCTTTCCATAGCATCAAAATATCGTCGATGTAGCGTTGCCACAGGACGATGTTGGTAAAAAATGGATTGGAAGAGGCCAGGGTATGTTTTCTTTCGAAACTGTAAACGTACAATCCGGCTACCGAAGGGGCAAAAGTGCTGCCCATGGAAGTCCCTGTTGTTTGAAGGAATATTTGGTTCTCATACTCGAAGTAATTCCATTTCAGAGCTAGCGCTGCACAGTCTACCACGAAACCTCTTGGTACTGTAAAATCCCAGGGAGCCTGGTCGAGAGCTTCAGCCACTACCTTGATGGTGTCGTCCTGCGGTATGCAGGTATAAAGGCTCTCGATATCCAGGGTGACTAGGAGTATGGGTTCCTCAGGTATCTCAATGGTCTTAAGCATGCTAGAAGGCTTTTGGTGTCCTTAATGTAGGTCTCAGTTGATTGAATCAGTGGCTTCAGAAAGAAATCACAATATTGCGAAAGGGGTTCCAATAATGAACCAATCCCAGAGACGATTGGGCGTCCAGGTGGAGGCAAAATGTTCTTGTGGGTTTTCGGCAGAGTATAGAAATATGGTACTCTGCCAGCTGATGAAGTCAGGAAATCGGCTTCTCGTTTCGATAGCCACCCGTCTGATTCTGCTGTGGAAAGCAGTTCTAAAATCTCATCACGGAGACTGTGGAAAAAGGTAGGGCTGATGGCCTTTTTCAAAGTTGCCCGGCGCTAACCGCCTCTATACCATTCTAGTTACCAAACAAAGAGGCAGGCGCTGGAGACTGGAAGGCAGGAAACAGAAGTTTTATTCCGACGGAGCGGAACACATCAGATCAGACAACAAGGTATCGTTTCGAGGTGCTCTCTCAGCCTCTCTGAGGCCTGGCCTTTTATACCCTGGTTTATGACATGTGAGCATTCTTTATTGCAGAAAAGACTCTTTGAAGTATGAGAAGACATCCCCGGAATCCCCGTTTCAGACCCAACCCCACACGTATCCACAATAGAGGTCCTCACCCCACATACAATAGGAGGGGGCTATCACGCAGCCGAGTGTTCCGCCGATTCTTAGGATGTTTGCGCCTGATCGTATCCCAGGGGGTGGGGAGGCCATGATCAATAGTAGCTCCTTTGAAGAGGAGCGACTCCATACAATAGGGGTGCAATAAACTGTATCCCCCGGCTAGGTGATGGCCTGGGACCCGTGCGGACAATCGGATTCAGAGGAAGGGGTCATCAAAGGAGAGGTATTCATGAAAGGAATGGTCTGCATGGACAATCGAGCGCAGAGGAAGAGTTTATCAAAAGAGGGGTATTCATGAAAGGAAAGGAAGTGTTGGTCAGGCGCGGGTGCAACTCCCAAGGACAGAGTCATGCGGAAGGAGAGGGTTTATGACTTGTGCATGTGAGAGCGGGGGCAGCCAGGGTGTGCAGGGGATGCTCGCAGGGTCAGGGGAGCGCGCTGGCGATCGATCGTGAACAGGGAGACCATGGTACCTAAAATAGCTGCCGTGCATATTGTACATGGATGACAAGATGGCGCAGATGATGTTCAGTTCGCAAACTAAAATTCCACAGTCCTCCCTTTTAACATGTCTCGCCAACTTGTCAATTCGGGTCTATCCCCATAAGGCCACATACTTCTACCTCGTAGAAGGGACTCATGTGCTCAGTTCGGAAGTCCAAAGTCTTAGGGCACATGCAGTTAGAAATGAGTGCACACAAAGATGGCAAGCATTGAATACCTAGGCAACACCCACATAGTATCACAATCGGTATAAATATGAATGTAAACAACCTCCATCCCCAGCCTTTCAAAGTGTCCCAAAACCAGCTCCCAAGCGACCATCCTTCTTGCTCTTGGTGAACTTCTGAGGAAAGTCTATGGAGGTGCTCAATTGCCTTGTAGACTGAGGGCGAGTTATCTGGCACGTAGGTGCAACAGCTAGATCCGATGATGCGGCATGCTCCTCCATGATCGGCTAGAACAACGTCTAGAACCAGGCGATTTTGAAGGGTCACGAGGCGGATCGCCTGAAGCTCAGCCGTGTTGTTAGCGAGGGCGCCAGCTGTGATGTTGATAGTTGTTTCTATTGCCTGGGTCAGATGTCAGATGGCGCGGCTGTTCGCCATCGGGCCCCACAGAGGAACAAGTCCCTTCACCGCATCCAGGAACTGTGCTCCAGTGGAGTCGGCTTGTCCAATGTCACTTGCGCGTCTCTTCCGATGATGATCAGCAGGGGCTACATACGTGGGAGGGAGGACGAAAGCGATGTAGCAAGTGCCTCTCCAACCTTTCGGGAGCCAGGTGTAAGCTTTGGTGCCACAAACAAAGTACATATTCGGAGAAGCAACAAAAGAGGGGGGGTCAATTGAGTCCAGTGACCTTGTGATGTGGCAGGCACTGTGACCTACCAGCTGTCTTCCCAGGCCTTCGATGCACACCTGGCCAGTGACGTTGATGACAGACAGGGCCACAGTCAGAGTGGCGGCGGTTCGCATTCGTAGGTGGGAGAAGGTGGCTCTAGCTGGATTATGGAGCACCTGCATTTCTACTCGCTCCTTTGCAGGGATGTCCATAAGGAAGGCGGAGCCAGAGGGAACAGGACACAAGGGAGCAGATGTCCTTCCGGTTTTGTTCAGCCAGAACCCATGGTAGAAGTGTGACACTGTTTGACCAGAAGTGGCGTTGTCCTTGTGGCTTTCTTGCATGAGGATCAACCAGGCAAGGCAGGAGCCATGAACTGAGAAAGGAGAAGGGATGAAGGGGATGGAGTGACCGGTGGCATGCGGGAGCAGTCCGCAGATCCAGCAGTTGGTGGCATTTTCAGCAAGGTTGTGCTGGTGCAACAGTTGTACAAAGGAATTGTTCCAGAACTCCTTACGCCTCTCTCGGAGCTGAGGTGAGAGGGAGATCAGGTGATGCTCTTTCATAGTGGTTGGCTGTGCAGTGGTTAGCAATATCTGATGAGCAGGAGTGTTTTCCTCCAAGATCCAGAAGGAAGTCATGAGGAGGAGGCAAAAGAGGAAAGCAATGAAGAAGGCGATTGTCTTTGATTTGTGCATATTGTCAGTCTTTGGGTTCCTGTAGTGGGTATTTCCGGCTGCTTCCATCATCTTCTTATCTGGCGCTTCCATCATCTTCTTATCTGGCGCTTCCATCATCTTCAAGGTGCTCGGTAGCGGGCAGAACCACAGACTTTGTTTAGCTTCTCTCCGGGTAACCCTTGGTGGTGTTTGGGTCACCGTTCAGAGATTTAACTTAGTCCGTGGTCTACTTAGCCGAAGCTCCCTCCTTTCGACGCAGGAAATACCCTTCCCTGGATGGTACAGTGGGATCAGGGAATTTTGCAAGTTCAAGTGCCTCGGTATCGGGATAGCAGTTCAGTGATGGTCGATCCTTGTTCAGGAGCTCTTCTTGGTTGTCGATGTCTTCGGTGGTGGCCAGGGTCAAGGAGACCCTCTTGCAGTGGTGTGCGTGCAGCCAGTGCCGCTTCCCCTCCACTCGAAGAGCCGTCCGGGTGGTGATTAGTACTTGCCAGGGGCCCGTCCACCGGGGTTCCAGACTCTTCGCCCGTTGAAAATTCCGGACTAATACATAGTCCCCTGGATGGATGTCGTGGCCCGGACCCCTGGAAGCATCGGGGATGGCCTGCTGCACCTGCTGATGAATGACAGACAATGTTTTTGTTAATTTGTACAAGTAATCAGACAGCAGGACGTCCGGGACGTCATGAATAGAGGTCGGTTTGGGGGCAGTCCAAAGATTAATTGGTCGCCCGAATACAACCTCATAGGGGGTCAAATGGTGCTTAGTGGGGGTGGAGCGCATTGATAGCAATGCCAGTGGGAGGGCATCTGGCCATTTAAGTCCTGTGGTGGCCACTATTTTTGACAATTTCAGCTTCAATGTAGCGTTGTGTCGCTCCACCAAACCAGCAGATTGGGGGTGGAAGACCGCATGGAACCTCTGCCTCACACCCAACCCCTTCAAAATTAGCTGGATAACTTCTGCTATGAAGTGGGGGCCGTTGTCGCTCCATAAAATTCGACAGAGGCCGTAGCGAGGAAAAAACTCTTTCAGTAGTACTTTGGCAGTAGTCATGGCAGTATTATCACGGGTTGGATAGGCTTCCACCCATTTGCTGAAGGCACATACAATGACCAGTACATACTTCAAGCTTTGGCATCTCTCTAGCTGAATGTAATCCATCTGGAGGACCTCACAGGGGTGGTCGGGGATCCCAAACCCTCCCCGGGGCACTACAGTTCCTTTCCCGGGGTTGTGTTGCAAGCAGATAAGGCACTGCTGGACCAGACGTTTGGCTGAGTCGGGGATTTTGTCGTTGTGCCAGACTTTGGAAATGAGCTCGATCATGGGGGCAGATCCTATGTGTGCGGGGGAGTGTGCCATAGTCAGTATGGGGATCAGGTATGAGTCAGGCAGCAACCATTTGTTCACATCCTTTGTCCGCCAGCAGCTTTCATCGTCCTTCAGACCCACCCGTGCCCACTCAGTCAGTTCGTGAGGTGTGCTGGCCGACTGGATGTCTCTAATCGTCTCCCTAGCGTCAGTCCATTTCTCTGCTTGTGACCTGGTCACATACATGCGTGCCGTTGTCCTATTTTCAGCTGTGGTTCGCGCAGTGATATCGGCCAGCGCGTTTCCTTGTCCGACTAAGTCCGTCACCTTCTTGTGTGCCTGACACTTGATCACTGCTAATCGTTTGGGGAGTAGTACTGCTTCGATCAGGGCAGAGACTAGATCCCCGTGGAGGATGGGTGTGCCGTGGAACGTCAGGAATCCCCTTTCCCTCCATAAGAGCCCAAAATTATGAACCACCCCGGAGGCATACTGGCTGTCCGTGTAAATGTTCGCCGTGGTCCGTGTCGCTATGATGCATGCTCGTGTGAGGGCTATTAGCTCTGCCGCCTGCGCGGATCGTTGTGTGATGCGGGCTGTCTCAACTACAGTTCGGGCTGTCGTCACCGCATAGGCAGCTGAGGTGGTGCCATCTGGGAGTTTGATGCATGAGCCGTCTACCCATAGTTCTCCATCAGGGTCTGTGAAAGCAGTGTCTCGGAGGTCAATTCTACTCCTAGTTTGTTCGTCCGTGAGGGTTACACAGTCGTGTATGGGAGGCACGTCGGGGTCACTTTCTGGCAAGGGCAACAGCGTGGCAGGATTCAAAGTCGTGCATCTCTTTAGAGTGATGTGGGGGGCAAGTAGGGTCAATTCGTACCCTGTCAGTCGTGCACTAGTCAGGTGTTGAGTCTTGGTCTGGTTCAAAAGGTTGTCGACCGCATGGGGTACTAACACAGTGAGGGAGTTTGAAAGTACGATTCCCTCGCTCTGACGGACAGAGACAGCAGCGGCGGCTACTGCTCGAAGGCAGGCAGGCAAAGCTCTGTCCACGGGGTCAAGAGTAGCGGAGAAGTAGGCACAAGGGCGCTGCTTAGGGCCGATGGGCTGAGTTAGAACAGACAACGCGCATCCCTCCCTTTCGTGAGTGAAGAGGGAGAAGGGCTTGGAGTAATCCGGTGTTCCCAGGACAGGTGCTGAACAAAGGGCATCCCGCAACTCTTTAAAGGACGTTTGGCATTCGGGGGTCCAAGGGAGCGGGAAGGGGACATCTTTGGCCAACAAGGAAAGTAGGGGTTTTATTATGAGGCTGAAATTTGGTAACCACTGTCTGCAGAAAGAGGTTAGACCCACCAAAGAACGGACTTGCTTTTGGGTTTTTGGGATGGGGGTGTCTAGGATGGTTTGGATTCGATCGGGCGTAAGTTTCCTTCCTTCTTTGGACAGGAGATGGCCTAGGTATGTCACTTGAGGCTGGCAGAACTGCAATTTCTTTTTAGAGACTTTGTGGCCATTTTCTGCAAGAAAGTGTAAGAGTTGGACAGTGGCTGTGATTGCAAGTGGGGTGGTGTCGGCCGCCAAAAGGATATCATCGACATATTGGATCAACACCACTCCATCTGGTAGCAGGACGGCGTCCAGCTGTCTTTTGAGGGCCTGGCTGTAAATGCTGGGACTTTCAGTGTAGCCCTGGGGAGCTCTACAAAACCGGTACGAGCGGGATTTTAGGGTGAAGCCGAAGAGATAACGGCTGTCTGGGTGGATGGGGATAGAGAAAAATGCATTTTTGAGGTCAATGACAGTGAAGGTGGTGGCAGTGGACGGGATGAGGGTCAGAATGGTGGTGATGTCTGAGACTACAGGGTACTGGGGTACGACCACTTTGTTAACCTCCCGCAGGTCAATGATGAAGCGGTACGCTTTCTCATCTCCCTCGCCTTGCTTCTTAACAATGGGTAGGATAGGGCTGTTGCAGACATTGCTAACTACTTCCTCGACCACTCCTGCATCTACCAGGGACTGAATGATCGCTACCAGTGCCTTCTCGCCTTCGGGCGATATCCGATACTGAGGGAGTTTCGGGAGTATTGAGTCTCGTCTTACCGTTATGTGCACAGGGTCAATCATCATTCGTCCCACATCAGAGTCATTTTTGGCCCATAGGTACGGGGGCAGGGTGTCGAGCAAGGACAGGTCGGCGTCAGTTATGGAGTACATGTGTCGTGCTGGGCAGGATTTGGACATGCTCGGGTTGTCGTACAGGATGACTCGGACTCCATCTGGGGAACACCTAATGGTAGCTCGAAAATGCTTTAGTAAATCAATGCCCATAATGGCGTCAGGGGAGTTGGAGGAGAGCAAAAATGTTGTGTCAGTGGCGTTGCTTTCTAGGTCAAAGGAGATAGGTACGGACAGGGGGTTAGTGGAGGGCGTCCCATCGAAACCTATCGATGTAATGTGTGAGCCAGACAAGGGTGCCCTTGGAATCAGTCGTTTCGATAACACACTACGTGTCGCCCCAGTGTCTACCAAAAATGGAGACTTTGTACCCAGGACCTTAGCGGTGACGTAAGGACCTTGCTGGTCAACACAGAGCTCGACTGGATCCCTCCCTTGCCCCTGGCAGTCCTATGCAAAGTCGGGGGCATTCTCGCTGTCGGATAGTTGATACTGGTTCTGTCGGGGACGGTCAAACGTGTTCGATCTCCCTGGTCTGTCGTTGTTGGTGTCATTTGTGTACCCTCGTCCCTGTCCCCTATTTCTCGGTCCACCCGCTACGTCCTTGGGGTCCCTATTTCTGTTCATTTCTAACAGAACCGGACACTGGGATTTCCAATGGCCGAATTCTTTGCAGAAGGCACACTGGTCCTCGCTAATGTCTCTACGTCCGATGTGGGGTGTTGGGGTGTGATCTTTAGGAGGTGGATTTCTAGGGGTGGTTGATTGGTAGTTTCCCCTGTGGGGTTCCCTTCCGACCGCTACCCCTTGTATCTGGGCTATCATCACCCTTTCTTTCAAATCTTTCTTCTTTCTCTCGGATGCCCTATCACTCTCATTCTTTTGATGTTCGTAATACTGAGCCATCTGAAGGATAGCTGCGGGTTTGGAGGCCCCCCAACTACTCTCGCTCGTCTGTAACTTTTGGGAGACCTCTTGTGATAGACCCTTTACATAATTTTGCACAAACAGGTGATGTCCGGTGGCGGTGGTCATGTCTTGGCCACTGTAGTCGGAGAACACCGTCTCAAATCGGGAGAAGTATTCCGATACGTCTTCCTGGGGTTTCTGTCGGCAAGCCGTGACTATCGACCAATCTACCTTTTTCTCTGGGATTAATGTCTTTAGCTTCTGAACTATTTTATCTGGGAGTTCCAGTACGTCTTTTACAGGTTTCCTTCCGGGCCCTCGCTGTCTATCTAGCTCACTGAGTTGATTCCAGGTATGTCCGAACAGATCTGTGTGGTCGGCTTTCCGGATTTGCTTCCACACGTCAGCCGGCAGACATAACCCGAAAAACAAGTCAATGTCCGCTAAAGTCATTATCGTCGAACCCAAGGCTGTGCCTAATTCGGTATAAAATGCTGTCGGGTTCTTTCTTAAATCGGGCAGGGTTTGCCTAAAAGTTAAGATATCTTGTCGATCCCTGGGTTGATAAACCCAATTGTACACAACCCTCCCCTTTGCATCTGTGTGGTTGATATCGTCGTTTGTTCCCTGACCTCGTGGCGGAACCCAGTAAGGGGCCGCTTCTCTGATAGGCATCATAGTGTTGGCTACTTCTAATGAGGACTCGGTCGTTTCAGGGACTGTGATCTTGGCTTCTGGTTTCTGTTCCGTGAGGTGGCGGAAGACTTCAAGCGTTTGCATGAAGAGGTCCGTCACATCGTGTTCAGTCCCATCTCCGACATCGACCTTTCTATATAGAGTTGTCAATTTAGCGGGGCCCTTATTCTGATACCTATCCTCATATGCGTTCAGGGTGTGGTAGCTGAATCGTAAAATGAAATGCCGTCTGTGGCTACCGGCATGTGAATTGTGCATATCCATCGTGTATTCTTCGCTCTCCTTCCGTTCTACTAGTGTCTTCACTATCTTGTCAATCCCATCCCGCTCATCTTTGCTCAATCTATTTGGTCTGGCTGGTGGTTGCTTGCTAGCCTCGGGGTCATCTGGTGTCGTTACTAATGCAGCCGGTGCAGAGGCCGCAAGGGCCGGGGCACTAGCGCTAAGGTCACTCTCGCTTGTATTTGAAGCTGGTAGGTGCTGTATCAGAAGTTGGCAGGGGGCATATGGAGGGGGCATGTAGATGATTGGAGGACCTAGCAGTAACTCATCGTTCGCCCGTTGTTTGGAGGGCAGCTCAGGGTAGAGCGTAGAGGGGGTCCTAACAGGGCATTGGCCTGTCAACCCTGATTCTTGCTTTTGTGTAGCTTCCTTTCTTTCTTTTATTTCTTCTTCTAGTTGCTTAGCGGCTAGGTGGGCTGCCTTTCGTAACTCTTTCCCTATTTTTGCTTCTTCTCTTTTCTTTCGTTGTTCCGCTTCTTTGCGCCACATGCCGATACTATCGAGCATGGTGGGCGTAGTCTTATTTTTCTGGAGCGCTGCTTCTAATGTTTCTATTTTATGATCATCAAAGGAACCTATCAGTGGCCACTGACTTTCGGGGTCCTTCTTTGTATATTTATGCCATAACTTATTATAAGCTATAGCGACTAGTCCATGCTTAATGAACATGTCCTTATTAAGGGTGCCTTCCAGTGGAGCCGGATGGTTCATCTCTAATAAGCGGTCCGGGCTAAACAGGCTACCAATCAGTGGGGAGAAGATAGGCATGACGGATTACAACGGGGACAAAAGTCTGCACTACCTATCTTATCACTGCGCGCAAAGACTAGACAGAATATTTCTATTCTTCGTTGTTTGCAGGCGGTGAATACCTCAAAAGAACCAATATCGAACAATCAATGTTCGGTCAATCAAACAATCAATGGGGAGAATAAGTAGGCACAACGGGTTACAACGGGGACAAAAGTCTGCGTTACCTACCCTTTCACTACCTGCAAAGAGAGAACCTGTTCTTCCCTGTTTGCAGACAGAGAATCTCCAGAAAACAATCCGCGAACAACAGTTCGGGCCAAACAATCAATCAGTGGGGGAGGAAGATAGGCACGACGGATTACAACGGGGACAAAAGTCTGCGTTACCTATCCTTCGCTACCTGCAAAGAGAGAGCCTGTTATTTCTCTGTTTGCAGACAGCGAATCTCCAAACAAATCAACAAAAAGAGTAATACTAGTATTATCCAAATCAAACAATCATTTCGCAATTTGTCGCATTTACACGACCTTACCCGGACCGCATGGACAGTTTCCTGTCTTCCGAATCCAGCGCCCAATCGTCCTCTATTCTTCGTGATCTTCGCGGCACTCCTGATGGTTCCCAGTCAGGACCGTAGATCACTCGAGAGAGGTCCGTTCGGAATCAGTGAAGTTCGGATGATCGGCTGTCAGACGAGGGTCTATCGGACAGGAGCTCTCCCGATCGTTGCAGTCGTTCACTCTATCTTCAGGACCTCTCCCACTGGATCCACGAGTCACTGATGGGCCCCACGTTTGGGACGCCAATTGTGGAAAAAGGTAGGGCTGATGGCCTTTTTCAAAGTTGCCCGGCGCTAACCGCCTCTATACCATTCTAGTTACCAAACAAAGAGGCAGGCGCTGGAGACTGGAAGGCAGGAAACAGAAGTTTTATTTTCCGACGGAGCAGAACACATCAGATCAGACAACAAGGTATCGTTTCGAGGTGCTCTCTCAGCCTCTCTGAGGCCTGGCCTTTTATACCCTGGTTTATGACATGTGAGCATTCTTTATTGCAGAAAAGACTCTTTGAAGTATGAGAAGACATCCCCGGAATCCCCGTTTCAGACCCACCCCCACACGTATCCACAATAGAGGTCCTCACCCCACATACAATAGGAGGGGGCTATCACGCAGCCGAGTGTTCCGCCGATTCTTAGGATGTTTGCGCCTGATCGTATCCCAGGGGATGGGGAGGCCATGATCAATAGTAGCTCCTTTGAAGAGGAGCGACTCCATACAATAGGGGGGCAATAAACTGTATCCCCCGGCTAGGTGATGGCCTGGGACCCGTGCGGACAATCGGATTCAGAGGAAGGGGTCATCAAAGGAGAGGTATTCATGAAAGGAATGGTCTGCACGGACAATCGAGCGCAGAGGAAGAGTTTATCAAAAGAGGGGTATTCATGAAAGGAAAGGAAGTGTTGGTCAGGCGCGGGTGCAACTCCCAAGGACAGAGTCATGCGGAAGGAGAGGGTTTATGACTTGTGCATGTGAGAGCGGGGGCAGCCAGGGTGTGCAGGGGATGCTCGCAGGGTCAGGGGAGCGCGCTGGCGATCGATCGTGAACAGGGAGACCATGGTACCTAAAATAGCTGCCGTGCATATTGTACATGGATGACAAGATGGCGCAGATGATGTTCAGTTCGCAAACTAAAATTCCACAAGACTTTCGGTAGGATCCACTCTCAGAATAGTGTAGTTGGTAGTGTTATTCAATAGCCGTCTACATTCAGAATCATAAGCTAGTTTATCCTGCAGCACTATGCCCCCGCCCTTATCGGCACTCTTAATCACAATAGTATTGTTTTCCTTCAGTGATTGTATTGCTTGATATTCCACTGCTCTTAGATTTTTGAAGACAGATGGGCAGGAAAGTGATTCAACCTCATGCAAAACAGCTTGTTCAAAAGCTAAAACCTCAGGTGGTACAAGATGAGTCGGAGGGGTGAAGTTGGATTTAAGTCTGAAAGGGCTATCGTTTCTGGTTACTTCAGTGAGTTCAGTGTCCTTGTTCTTCTCAAAAAAACTCTTCAATCTCAGTTTTCTAAAAAACTCATCGAGCTCACACAGTAACTTAAATTTGTCAAAGTTCGGGGTAGGTATGAACCCAAGGCCTTTTTCCAAAACCGCTTTCTCAGCGTCATTCAAATTGTAAGAGGATAAGTTTGTAACCAGGCTTACTTGTTGCTTGGGCCTGCTCTCTGTTCCCCCGTTTTGCTTCAGGTATTGTCCCCTACTGCTTCTGACTGGTCCCAATGAACCTGATTCTGTCCCTTGCGTTTCCCCCTGCCTCGTCGGCCCTGATCTAAAAAAGGCTGTCGGTAGGTGTTTTTTTGGAAATGTGGCGGAGCAAAATGAGGATTCCACCTCATCATTGGTGGTGCGGGTGGTGGGAAAGGGGTATTGTGGTAGGGTACTGGTCCAGGATGTTGAAAGTATTGTGGCCATCCTTGATATGTGGGGGTCGCTTGATTACCTCGACCACGCCCACGTCCCCTTCCTCTGTTACCTCTTCTTGTGTTTCCCCCGCTTGAGCCACTTGCATTTGAATCTATTGAGGAGTCAGAACTATAGTCCGTTGTTGTGGGCTGGACATAGTCTGGGCTGGAATACCGATAGACTCGTGTATATGACCAGCGTTTGAGATCTTTCTGCAATTTTTGCGCTTTAGATTGTGCTAGATTTTCTTTATATTTGTTTTGTTCTTTATTCAGCTCTTCCAACTTCTTTTTAAAACCTGTTAGTGTTGCCTTAAAATGGGATTCAGTTGTTTGGATTTCTAATAATAGAGTCTCAGACATTCGTAACGCTGTTTTTATGATCAGAATACCCCAATCTCTTGTGCAGTGCCAAGCTATCTGCGCCCATTCCTTACGGAATACAGCATCATCCAGAAAAATTCTGGGAGCATTTGTTACAAGTAGCCCTTTAGGTGCTGCATTGTTGTTGAGGTACTCTTTGATCATAGTGCCGTGTAGTATGGCCCTTATACGACTCCTTTTGAGCTCCCCTAACTTATCCCAGTCCTCTGTCTGAGAAATGGTCTGTGCCAGCAGTGTGTCCGAAAAAAGGGAGCTATCCCCTAATAGCGCATCAACCTCCTCCTTTGAAAAAGACAGACCTATGTCTTCCATTGTCCTTGCTATGTGAAAGAAAAGTTCTTTCAAGGAAGTGCAAAACTTGTTGTTACTTTAACTCTCGCAGCTGTGCGCTGCCTAAATCATCAAGAAACAACAGGAGAGAAAGGGTATGGATAATCACTCTTACACCCCTTATCTTGCTATCAATAAACAACAGAAGAGTGAAAAATATATATATAACAAACAGCCTCGAAATAATATGCGAGGTGAAAGAAAACACAGAGAGATGGGACAATACAAGGTAATTTAAGAACCCTCACTCACCAACCTAGTGGTGACATGCTTCATCACTGGGTTCCCACTGGAAAGACCTAATGTCTTTCCAGTGTGCTTCCACGCCTGTTTACAGCGGAGCTGGTTCTTGTGTGTGTTGAGGGTGTATTCCGGCCAAATTAAGCTAGGTGAGTGCAATAAAAAGTGAAAAAAGAATTAATTAAAAAGTGCAGATTCGTGACTTTCAACTACTTTATTAATAGTCCGGTTTGCACTGGTTAAAAACAGATATAAATGGACCCATAGGACTGGTCTCAGTTATTAAAGACCCCATGTCCATAGTGAAAAAGATTGGTCGACATGTTTCTGCTTGTTTGGAGCCCAAGTCGCTCAGCTTTCATCAGGACCATATAATGTGATCCTCCGGTGGTGTACACGCCCTAAGGTG
The DNA here is from genome assembly GCF_964263255.1 of Lissotriton vulgaris. Lineage (NCBI taxonomy): Eukaryota > Metazoa > Chordata > Amphibia > Caudata > Salamandridae > Lissotriton > Lissotriton vulgaris. The sequence continues at coordinate 180,265,976 of NC_141700.1, forward strand.
CAACCCCACACCACAACCCCCCCCTTCCTTTCGTGTATGGCTGATTGTTTATTTTTACACACAATGGAAGTAAATCTCTCTGTCATACATGACAAACACCTAAATTGCACACGTTACAGCGTGTAATATTGTTCGGGTATTATGGCAACTTCTAATGATAAATTAAACAACTATGAAGATCCTATGAATACTCATAAGATTTGCGGATTTAATCCACCTCCCGACTTTGTTAGATGCCGAGTCGGAATAATAACAATGCGTCCCCTTTAACATCTCGGGACGATGTTACGATCCATACGATCACATGATGTGGTCATGTGATAGTAGTAGGAAGTACGAATACCAACATCACCGTCTCCTCGGCGTTCATACTGGGCCGCGGTGGTGTTCGAATAGGTACTTGGCGGGGAGTCACCTGCTAAAATGTAAGTACCGAGCAAGAATCCATGCCCTAGCGTTCCACTGCTATTGCGTTTCTCGCATTAAGACGTGAATATTTCAATATAGATGATTTGTCCCTTTGGCTACTTTTTTACATAGATATGCGGCGTGAAGATTACCCCACACCGCGTTCGCCCATGAGGACATACACTGACGTTCCTCCTGTGAGTTTAGACAGAGACCTTCCTGTCTTCCCTTTGTTTGACCTAGTCCTTGCCTATGGAGCCTTTTTGAGACTCCTTTTTATATGAATATCATTTAAAGTGCATTGCCAGCTTGTTGTTTTTCATTCTTTTTAGTATTCCCACGCTGTTACTTGTGTTAACAGTTGGATGTTATGTTTAGCCACAGAAATTTGGAGGCAGTACGTAATTCATTGATTCACAGTATGCTGAATAGGTTGTGATGTTAGCTTATGTCAATTATGACATTGGGAACACTGATTAACTACCCCATTGATTAATTCACCATATAGGTGTTTTTTGTCTGGGTGATGGGATTGAGTTGTATTGTTTCGTATTGCACCATATCAACTGGGATTGTTTCATCCTAACCATGGAAACATTTCTCCCTACAGGTACCCGACTCCAGCAAAATTGCTGTAGTGGTTTCGAACGGCTTACAGCCGTAAGTACAATATATACTTTAAAAAAAAGAGAACATTTTTTTTCTTTTTCTTTTCTTTTCACACAAACTCCTCACTGCAGGGTGCATCTTAGGGCATGTACACCACCAGAGGATCACATTATATGGTCCTGATGAAAGCTGAGCGACTTGGGCTCCAAACAAGCAGAAACATGTCGACCAATCTTTTTCACTATGGACTAGGGGTCTTTAATAACTGAGACCAATCCTATGGGTCCATTTATATCTGTTTTTAACCAGTGCAAACCGGACTATTAATAAAGTAGTTGAATGTCACGAATCTGCACTTTTTAATTAATTCTTTTTTCACTTTTTATTGCACTCACCTAGCTTAATTTGGCCGGAATACACCCTCAACACACACAAGAACCAGCTCCGCTGTAAACAGGCGTGGAAGCACACTGGAAAGACATTAGGTCTTTCCAGTGGGAACCCAGTGATGAAGCATGTCACCACTAGGTTGGTGAGTGAGGGTTCTTAAATTACCTTTTATTGTCCCATCTCTCTGTGTTTTCTTTCACCTCGCATATTATTTCGAGGCTGTTTGTTATATATATATTTTTCACTCTTCTGTTGTTTATTGACATGCCGGTTCCCCACCAACAAGCCAGACACTGTTTGGATTTTTTTGAGGCAGAGTAAAAACTCCAAACAGCATCTGGAATCCTTGATTGAGCACAGGTTTGCTTGGGTTTAGACCACAGTGGCACAAGCAGTGTTTGGATTTTCCCTGAGACTGAGAAAAACACATCAGTGTCTGGGGTCCTCGCATTGGTTGCAGATGTATGCATTTGTAGTTCTGCATTTGAGAAAAAAACTCAAACAAGATCCAGGTTCCACCTGGGGTGCAGATGTGGTTGTGTGTATCTGAACACCAGCAATGACCTGGGCACTGTGTAGATTCTTTTTGAGCATGAAACCATATTGAAAGTATCCGTGCTTTCTCACTGGGGAGCAGATGTGCATGGGTGGTGTGTGTATGTGTGTTGGGGTGCATATCTGCACCCCAGGCAAGGGCTGGGTACCATTTGGACTTTTTCAAAGGATAAGAAAAATCTGAAAAAGAGAGAGAAACAAACAGCATCTGGGGCACTTGCTGTGGAACTGATGTGTGTGTCTCTTCATCTCAGCAAGCCACTAGGTAATGTGAAGCTTTTTCTTACAATAAAATCCCAACAGTTTCTAGCTCCTTGCAGGGAAGCAAAACTGTCTGCCTGCACCCCAGGAAGAGTTCAGACACTGTTCAGACTTTATCTTACACTAAAAAAAAACCCAGTCAGCGTCTGACTCCCAGATGGGGCACAGACTCACAGGTCCTTCCTATCCTAATGCTTCTGGGGGAGTAAGGGGCGGCCTGAAACTGAATCAGGGCTTGGGGATTGGAAAGGGGGAACTAGGAAGTGTCCAAGTACATCCCCTTTCAGTCCCCAACATCTAGTTCATTTTTTCTGTTGGTGGGCTGGGTAGGGTAGCTGGAGAGAGGGTGGGATGAGATGAACTGCTCTTCCCTCCCCCTCACAAGCAAAGTAAAATGGCTTGAGTGTGTCAGCATGGATCTGGAGGAGCTATGGAAAGCACTAGCTGCTCTTTGCTTCTTCCTTTACCTTGCCTACCAGCTCAATACATCGATGAACCTAGAAGTGGATAGGTATTCCCTCCCAGGTGCTACCAATATTTATGCGATATCACAAGTGACATTGTTATAAATATTATGTATTTTCTATTCTCTGTATTTTCATGCTTGAGTTACATTTGACAGTCAATCAATCAAATACTGAATATATATGCTTAGTAAAATGCTGAATGCATGTGATTTATATTGCACACTTTTAGTTTATTATATTATGTTCTGTGATAATCAGGGTTTCATGAATGTATTTGCAGGATTTACTTTGAATGCTGATTGCTCCATTTTACATTAGCTTGTTATTGATTTCTAAGGGTTGACAACTATGTTTCCCATTTACTGTTGGCATTTCACGGAGCACAATCTCGTAAAATAAAAATATTTAAAGAGCCTTTAAATTGTTGTTGCAAGTGTTTCTAACAAAAATTAGATTATGTTATAAAATTTGAGCCCGAGTGTGAAGGGCAGAGTGGAATCTTCAGGCAACACTCTACAGGACGTACTCAATCATATCTCTGGTACCAACTGTAGGCCACTGGGGCAAGAGGTGTTTAGCCTTTGCTCACTGACTTGTCAATGCAGCTGGTCTTGTAATAGGAGAATGGCAGATCTTGCGACTGCACCGAACACTAGATCTATTGTTCAAATAGTCATTAGAGTGTGTACCTTCTCTGAAACTAGAAATATGTTTTATTTTCTGTTATGCTAAAACTAGATTAGCACTTAGAAATAGCAAAATAAGGACAGTATTGCTATAGATTTATCACCACAGCCTGTTAGAGTGGTTCCCCATATTTACAAATTCCATAAACTTTGCAATCACTGTTTTATTTAGCGCTGGGACGCTTCCGGGCAGCCATGCGCTCTATAAATCCCCCTTCAAATTCAAATTCAAATTCAAATTATTTACCTTCATCATGGCTATAATTCCAATATTGTACACTAGGGTAGGATGCTGTTTTTAAATTACTAATTAAAACGTATTCCATCATGTTCTAGTATTCTTCTAGTTTATAATTCTTTAATGAAAGAGAGTTTGGGATGCTGCTAACTATCCTTGATATGCCTTAATGGCATTGATCATTACCTGAAACATATCACACTCAAATATTGCTCAGTGGGTTGCAGAATGATATCAGTACAACTGGTTTCATCATTCAGGTTGGCACATTGACTAAGTCCCAGGGTCTAGAAAACCGATGTCTGTATTTTCAGAAAAATCTAGAAAATGTTTCGGCATCACACACGCATATTATTAGACAGCCTAGAAGTAAGCAGTGGGATGCCTCATTCTGTAATTTTCTGGTGTCCAAAATGAATTGTGCACTGGGAAACTACTGCCTTACCAAAGACCAAATTGGAGTTTTTTCCCCATCTATGATTTTCTCTGTATGTATACATATCTAGAGTTTGAGGATTTATTTTATTGCAAGGGCCTAGCAGAGAACTACACATGTTAGTCCTTTTTAAGAGGGTTAAGCAAGGAATATCATAGTGCAAATTTTCAACCACCAGGATTTGTCAAAGAAAGTAAACAAAAACAAAGTACTTGGGTCCAGCTTTACTCTGATTTTGCATCGGGTTGCATCACTTTTGCGGCGCAGTCCTGAAGCAAAATCGTTTGTGGCATTTACTAAGTTATGCAATGTCAATTTGTGTGGCTTGACAGGGTTTAGTAAATACAGAGTAACACAACACAATGCATGGCATTACCTTGCGTTACTTTATGTTGGGTGGGCATTACATGGTTGTTTCCATGCATCCTCCCATATATTTTCATGCAAACCCAGATTTACAAAGGTTTGTAAACCTGGCTACGTGCAAAAATCATGCGCCTATCCTACGGAGGTGTAACAAGGAGAAATATCTTTTTGCAGCACACACCAAAAGTGTACCAAGCCAGGATTGATTGTGTTTGTGTAGGAAGGTAACACTTCCTGCACAAAAACAATCTTACCCATAGTGTAGGCACCCTTACACTATAGTATTGGAGTTAGGCAGCACACAGTATCCCAGCGCTGACAGAGAGCAGGATTGTGCCATAACTTTATAGATATGGCACATTTCTGCAATCTCCCTTTCATGCAACGCAGTGCAGTAAGTTGTTTTGCTGTGTTGGTTTGCATGAAAGAAAAGCAAATCTTGCACATCAGTGATCTCCACAGTAATCTGTGAGAATCCATGTAACAAAATGCCTGTCTGTAGACATCAACACTTTTATATGTGTAAACTCTGAAAGCATTTTTGCTTTAACATATGGTCTGCACAATAAATAATTCAGGCATTCAGCTCTTGCTGTATTTTTCTCTCAACAACTCACTTATGAGTTGTGGATGAGAAATCCCTCTATTTATGGAAATTGAAAGTACTCATCCACAATTACTATCAGATGATGTCCATTGTCAAGTAGACCTAATAAATTGTGGGCTATTCTCTCCATGCATGCTTAGGGAGTTCTGACATGGTAAGAGTAGGTTGAGTAATGTTCATAGAGAGGCAGTCACATAGATGACAGGCCTTGAGTTCCATTTCAACCCCCTCATCTAATTATGAAAACCAAACTCGATCTTGGAGAGCTCTCTTGGTGGCAACAATACCACGATGTCCTTCGTGAGCCACTTCAAATATTTTCTGTCTTAAAATCTCCAGAATTAGGATTCTCAACCCGTGCAGTATAACTCCTTTGTGAGTTATAGACAGTTAATATTTAATATTTTTGTACGGAGGTTGAACGTGTTGGTTCCACAACTGATTATTAATTTTCAGCTTCAGCATGTCACTGTCTTGGATTGTGGCAGTGATGATCCGGGCTAACGATATGGCAGCTGGTGAATTTGACTTTACAATGAAATTAATGTAGGCTTCAGCTGTCTTGGATGAAATACCTTGACCTTGTATAGGCACTCTGGAAAAGTAGTCAGCAGGGTTTTGATCCTTCCCTGGATGATTCACACTGGTGTAATCATGCTCTTTTAATTGGAGCCCCCACTGTTCAAAGCAAGGAGGCATCTTGACTATTGGATTACCAACTATAGTCAATAAAGCTTGATGATCAGTTACCAGTGTAAAAGACTTTCCATACATGAATATATTGAGGTGTTCACAAGCCCATACCATGGTCAAACTTTCTCCCTCATGTTGAGAGTAAGAACGTTCTGTTTGGGACAAATGTCTATTGGCATATTCCACAATATGCCCTCAAGCATGGGGTTGTCTACTGTGCCAGAATAAAGCCTACCTCAACGGGGGCTATCATCAACAACAACATCTCTGTATGAAGCTTTGGATTGAAATAGGCCATTTCAGTAGCAGTTTCAATGGCTTGTTTGATATTCTTGAAACTTCTCTCACATTCTTGTGACCAATTGAAGGAAACATTTTTCTTCATTAACTCTTGTAAGTGAGCACTTATGGTTGCAAAGTCTTGTTTGTATCTTGAACCATAACTGGCCATGCCAAGAAATGAAAGTATCATAGAAACTTCTTGTGGTAGATCAGCATTTGACAGAGCTTGTACCTTAGCAGGATCGGGTGTCATAGCCCCATAAGAATAGATATGGCCAAAAAATATTTAATTCGTCTTAAGGAACTCACACTTGTTTACATTCAAAATAGGGCCTGCATCAATCAGTAAGTCACGCACCTGGGTGAGAACTTTATAATTCTCCTTTTGTGTGGGTCCGAAAATCAATATGTCATCATTATAGTTGAATACAAACACCACAGCTGTATGACAAGACAAATGATGTCTAGGAAAAGCTCTGCAGCCGATGACACACCAAAATGGAGTCTTTTATATCGAAACAGACCGACGTGTGTAGAAAAAGTTGTAATATACCTGCAATCCTATTTGAGTTCCAAATGACAATAACATTTATTTAAATCAAAGCGAGTGAAAATCTTTGCATCATTTAATTGCATTATCATGTCAGCAATATGTGGAACTGGATGTTGTTCTCATTCAATTACCTTGTTTGCTTGGTCCAGATCATCGCATATGCGCACAGTTCCTCCAGTGTCCTTTTTGAGTACTACAGCTATGAGAGAACCCCATAGCGTCAGACCAGTTGAACGCTCAATAATGTCATGCTTAATTATTGATTCAAGTTCTTTTTCAACAGCTTCTTGTAAATGAGAAGCAACTCATCTATGTCTCTGAACAACAGGGCGGACATTGTCATTAATGTATATCTTTACTTTCATAGTCTTTAGCTTTCCCAAACCATGAAACAATGAAGGAAATTGGCTTACTATTTCATTGTGAGCATTCAGGTTATAATCCACAGAAATCAGTCCATATCAGCAGCAGCAGTACTGAAACTGAGCAGGGAGGCACTTGTCTCTGTACCTTGAAGGACACAGATGGGTGCTTGCACCTTTGCTTATTTGTTTTTCAAAGTCACTTCAAATAAACCTTGACTTTTGATAGGATGTTGACTTTTCTTTGACTGACATTTTTCCTCGCATGCAACCATTCCGAAATGTGCAAGTTTCTTCTGACATAAACTTTGATATGTCACAACCTCTTCCTCACTTTCACTGGAAATTAAGGCAGACAAACTGATGATTATTTAGATGACAATCGACTTCATGCAGTGTCGATTTGCCTTAATTGATGTTATCGCTTGGTTTGTAGGGGTGCATCAAATATTGCCGCTGGATTGTTCTGGTGGCCATTTTGTATTCAAGCCAGGATGCACTTGCTTTTTCCTCCACTTTACAAACTGCCACAATTTTGTTTTATTTCCTACAGCCTTTACATATCTGTTCAATGGTGGGACATTTAACTTCATGTGGAAACTAAAACATAGCTTCTGTTTACTTGGACCCACACACTGACAAAACCAACCTCCACGAGGGAATGAAGGCCGTCACCGAACAGATGAGAAGCAGCCTACTCAAGCTGAACTCGGACAAGACGGAGGTCTTCAGCCTCGGACCAACCCCCTCAGCCTAGGACGATTCCTGGTGGGCAACCACGCTGGGAACAGCACCGACACCCACTGACCACGCATGCAACCTCGGATTCATCCTCGACTCCTCCCTCTCCATGTTGAAGCAGGTCAACGCCATCTCTTCCTCCTGCTACAACACCCTCCGCATGCTGCGCAGGATCTACAAGTGGATCCCTACCGAAACGAGAAGAACGGTGACTCAGGCCCTCATCAGCAGCAGACTGGACTACGGCAACGCACTCTATGCAGGAATCCTGGCCAAACAACTGCGACGACTGCAACTCATCCAAAATGCCTGCGCCGACTCATCCTCAACATCCCCCGCCACAGCTACATCACCCCCCACCTGAGAGCCCCACCTGAGAGACCTACACTGGCTCCCCGTCGACAAGAGGATCACCTTCAAGCTCCTCACCCGTGCACACAAAGCATTCCACAACACCGGACCAGCCTACCTTAACAGCAGACTCCACTTCCACACCTCCACCCGCCAGCTCCGCTCTGCCAGCCTCGCCCTCGTTGCTGTCCCCCGCATCCAACAAAAGACCTCCGGTGGCAGATCATTCTCCTTCCTTGCCGTCAAGACCTGGAACACCCTCCCTACCCACCTACGGCAGACCCAGGACCTGCTCACCTTCAGAAGACTCCTCAAGACCTGGCTCTTCGAGCAGTAGCAGCACCCTCTCCCCCCAGCGCCTTGAGCCCCTCACAGGTATGTAGCACGCTTTACAAGTACTTTGATTTATTGATTGGAGACAGCACTTTGTTTCATTCAGTCTTTTGCTTTGGCTTACTTGTTATGCTTATGACTGATTTACTTTGGTTACCTCCGGCATCCATGTTAGCAGCTTGTCTTTCAGCATGCTTCTCAGCTCTGACAGCCATCAACACTCGCTGCAGACTAAGAGGTTCTCTCAGCAGTCATTGTCTGAATGAATCTAACAAGCATCTATTAATAGCTCTAACTCTCATAGCTCCCTCATCATTAAAGTCATTGAATTTACAGTGTCTGATGAGTGTATCAAGTCTCTTCACAAATTCATCAATCGTTTCACCCACTTTTTGAAGTTCTTGACTGAAAATGTATCTTTTGTAATCAACGTTTGGTATTGAATTGAACTTTAGATTCAGCATTTCTTTAATCTGACAATATGTAATTTCTTCGCAGTTTGCAGCATGTGTTAATGACTTCTTTCACACCATCCCCAGTAAGAGTTTTTTGATACTTGCTCATTTGTTTGTTATCAGTCTCTTCCAGTGCATAAATGAAAGCATTAAATGTGTCTATCCATGCAGACCATCTCTCGCCTTTTTGGTGGCATTCGAAGGTGGTGGTGGATTAAAAAAAGAAGCAGTATGGTAACAAATTTAGGGAGTGGCTGGCATTGAGGGCGGAGCTCTTCCTGCTCCTGTTAGCTGTTCATTTGCACCTGCATCGTTCGTTCTGTTTCTGAGGCCTTGCGATAGACCAATCTCATATTCGGCAAGGGCAATTGGGGAAGCAATGACTTTCCCCCCAGTGTCCATCGGTGCCCTTCACTTGCTGGAGACCTCTGGATTTGCTCTGAGCAGTCATTTGCAGCTTTGGTGGTGGGCCACTTCAGGGTTTGGACAGCTCAATAAGTACAGCCCTCGTGCTTCTTCTTGGGTCTCCTCACCCAGTTTAGAGTGCATAAAGCTCAGCTTGTTGAGGCTATGGTAAGGGCAATTATAATGTACTTCTTTCATACTTATTCTGTCAGCCCACACTTCTTCCTGTGTCGGTTTACGTAACCACCTTTTGCAGTTTCACTCCATATAATGTACAACTTTATCTTGTGTGGCAGCGCAATACCTTCATGTATGGCTTGACCAGCATGTTCTCGACCATCAACATGTAAATTCTTTGCAAAACTTCCGTTGTATTCATTTGCTTTGTTATGTTATGTTATTTGTGTCTTTTATAGCGCTTGGCTACTCGAGAGAGTGTCCCGGTGCTTTATTGACAGCCTGAAAAAGACAAACACAACACAAAGCTTAAAGAAAACGGAGTAAGCAGAAAGAAAGGGAGTCTAAGCGGCAAAAAGCCAAGTTTTCAGGCCCTTTCTGAAGGCCAACAGATTTGAGGTACTGCGCAGTGTCAGGGGCAGAGAGTTCCAAAGCTGTGGAGCCCGGGACATTAAGGAGCGACCTCCAATACGGGCCTTCTTCACACGAGGAACAGTGGCAAGAAACATCGACTCTGATCTCAGAGATCGCGACGGACGATAGAAGGCGAGCCTGCTTTGAAGGTATTTAGCCCCTGCGGCATAGAGGGCCTTGTGTGCAAGAGTTAAGGCTTTGAAAACTATCCGCTTCCGGATAGGCAGCCAATGAAGAGACTCCAACAAGCCAGAAACTCTGACTCGCCTGTGCAGGCCAAAAATGGCACGCGCTGCCGCATTCTGGACCACCTGCATCCATTGCAGGAGATATTCCGGCAGGCCAAGATATAGGACGTTGGAGTAGTCCAATCTTGAACCGATTAAGGCCTGTACCGTAGTCCTCCTATGGTCCTCAGATAGCAAAGGGAAAAACTTCCGAAGCATACGGAGGAGACCAAAACAGGTGCCAGTGAGGACAAGGATCTGAGATCTTAAAGTCAGGCCGTTGTCAATTTTAATCCCCAGATTCTTAGCCAACTGAGACGATCGCACCGGAGGAGACATGTCAGCGGGCCACCATACCTGCCAGCCCGGATTGGATTGACAACCGAGGAAGAGTACCTCCGATTTGTCTGAGTTGCACTTGAGGCTGTTCAGTTGGAGCCATTCGAAAACAGCCCCAAAGCACTCACGGATACTCTCTCCATCAAAATCCTCTCCTTTCCCAAAGGTAAAGAGCAGCTGGGTGTCGTCGGCATAGGATACGATCTGGGCCCCGAAAGACTCAGCCAATGCCACCAGAGGGGTCATAAAGACGTTAAAGAGAGTCGGGCTCAACACAGAGCCCTGCGGGACTCCGACTCCCAATGGCGGCATCTCAGCAGAGCTAAAGGAGGCCCAGACCGTTTGTCGGCGGCCAGCCAAGAATGATCTAAACCAGCTAAGCACCGTCCCCCTCAGACCGATCTCATAAAGTCTGACGAGCAAACCCTCGTGGGGGATGGTGTCAAAGGCCGCCGACAAGTCCAGCATAATCAGCATGGCTCTGCCACCCGAGTCCAGCGTCTCCTTGATGGCTTCGGACACCTCCAGCAGCGCCGTCTCAGTGCTAAGATTAGGGCGAAAGCCCGATTGAGTGGAATGAAGTAGATCGTGTGATTCCCAAAAATTAGAAAGCACAGTATGCACGTGCTTCTCCACGATCTTAGCCAATGCAGGAAGTAGAGAAATAGGCCTATAATTGGCCAAGACCTCGGGATCTAAACCAGGCTTCTTAATGAGGGGAATGACCATAGCCTGTTTCCAGGCCGGTGGGACCACCCCCTGGCTCAAAGAGAGATTCAGGAGGGGATTCACCAGCGGATTTACCACTGCCGCTATCTTCGCCAGAAATTTGGCCGGACATGGGTCGAGCGGCGAACCCGATTTAAGATTGGCCATGAGTGTCAGTGACGAAGGAGCTGAAATAGGCGGAAAGTCTGTCAGGACTGACCCTAGGGGGACCAATGGAACTGGTCCGTCCTCAAAGCAAGAGGAGAGAACAGCCGGCCTCAATGGAAAAGAGTCCTGAATCAGCTTAATCTTAGTGGTAAAAAAGCTGGCGAGATCCGACGCCCATGTCTCGGTAGGGGCGGTCTGGGTCGCATTCGACCGTGGGGCAATGAATTCCCTAACGATCGTGAAGATCTCTTTGCAGGAATTCGAGGCAGCCTCAATCCTCCTAGCAAAGTAACTCTTCTTCTCAAGGAGGATATCTCGATGATAGGCCTTGACCATGGTTCTATAATCGAGTCTGGCAGCAGGATCGTACTGAGTCCGCCAGGCCCTTTCAGCCACCTTACATTGCCTGCGGGAAGCAAGCAGCGCTTCGGTGAACCAGGGAGCAGAAACCCGTTTAGAAAGCGAACGAGGAGCCCTCGAAGGGGACAAGTCATTCAGCCTGTCCACAAGCCAGGCCTGCAGAGACTTCAGGTCCCTATCTAAAACCCCCGTGAGAGGGCAAGGGTGTTCGCACAATGCCTGCGCCAACATTTCTGGGGTCACCTGATGGTATGCCCTCGACGCTGATCCTTGCTGTCTGGGAGCACTGCTCAGAGGTTTCTTATTGCCCAGTATATGAAAATTGACCAGCCGATGATCTGTCCACAGGACCGGCAGAAGTGCCGTCACCTCTATGGGGGACGTAGAGAAGACCTGATCCAAAGTATGGCCTTTATCATGCGTTGGTTCAAAAAGATAGGGGGCTAGGCCCAGGGGGGCCGTAATGTCGGACAGTTTGATCACATCTGGGTCCGAAGCCTCATGCATATGGAAATTGAGATCTCCAGCCAAGATACAGTGGTCAGCTCTCAGGACCAACGTTGACATGACAGACTGAAGCTCATCAAAAAAAGAACCAACAGGACCAGGGGGTCTGTACACTAACAGCCCTTTCACCGACTGATGCGGCGCCAGTGATAAAGAGAAGGCAAGGGATTCAGATCCTTTGATAGCCTCAGTGGGAATAATTGAACAGACGACAGATTTCTTCACCACGAGTGCTACACCACCACCCCTTCCTTCCAGTCTGTCTTGCCTGTAGATATTGTATTCTGGAGGGATCGCCATAGCGATCTCGGGATAGGAGGAAACTCCTAACCAGGTCTCTGTTAGCATCAGGCACACCAGTTTTTCCGTGCTCAGGAGGTCAAAGAGCTCCTGAGCGTGACTGCGCACTGACCTAGTGTTTAACAGCATACAGAGATGCTTCACGGAAGCCGTCTCCCGATTGGGGAGTGTCCGTGGAGCATTGCCAGGCGACCAGCCACAGCCCGGGCATCTCCTCTTGCCCCTATGGCGACCCGGAAACACCTTAAAGCAAGCACACGATACCTTTTGTAGAGACCGCAGCTTCGAAGATGTATAGCAGACCATAATAACACCCGGTAAGATTGGTCCAACTGGTCCTGATTTCCCGCCGCTCCGACCGCTTCCGGGACGCTGACGGGCGCAGACAGGCTGGACACTGGCATGACTCCGGCGTCACTACGGCGAGAACGCGGCGCGTAGAATGGCTGCTTTATATACAGGTCAGCGTGTCCTTATGACAGCTGATCTGCTACCCCCAAATGGCCAGGCGAGGAAGAAGACTCACCCAAGATGGCGGCCAAAGCTGAAGTGACCCGGGACCAGCCAAGCGCGGTGAAAGACCAATTATAGTGCAGGTGAGGGAGCGCTATCCTACGTAAAAGCAAGGTAAAATGAAATAAAAAATAAAGCAAATAGAAAACAGGGATGTTTTAAAAAACGCTGCCGCGTTTGTAAATAGCTCGAAATAGCTCGCCCTGCAGCGCGCTACTATGTTGCAGTGTCAGGGTCAGGCGTCCAAAGTATGTATAAACAGAATGGCCTGCCTAGAATGCCCCCTTATATACAGGTCAGCGTGTCCTTATGACAGCTGATCTGCTAACCCCAAATGGCCAGGCGAGGAAGAAGACTCACCCAAGATGGTGGCCAAAGCTGAAGTGACCCGGGACCCGCCAAGCGCAGTGAAAGACCAATTATAGTGCAGGTGAGGGAGCGCTCTCCTACGTAAAAGCAAGGTAAAATAAAATAAAAATAAAGCAAATAGAAAACAGGGATGTTTTAAAAAACGCTGCCGCGTTTGTAAATAGCTCGAAATAGCTCGCCCTGCAGCGCGCTACTATGTTGCAGTGTCAGGGTCAGGCGTCCGAAGTAGGTATAAACAGAATGGCCCGCCTAGAATGCCCCCTTATATACAGGTCAGCGTGTCCTTATGACAGCTGATCTGCTACCCCCAAATGGCCAGGCGAGGAAGAAGACTCACCCAAGATGGCGGCCAAAGCTGAAGTGACCCGGGACCCGCCAAGCGCGGAGAAAGACCAATTATAGTGCAGGTGAGGGATCGCTATCCTACGTAAAAGCAAGGTAAAATGAAATAAAAAATAAAGCAAATAAAAAATAGGGATGTTTTAAAAAACGCTGCCGCGTTTGTAAATAGCTCGAAATAGCTCGCCCTGCAGCTTTAGAGCGGCTGGTGTTTCACTTTGACTCCACGTTCATGAATCGTTGATTCCGATCTTCGTCAGTGATACATGTGACACGCACAGCAGTTTGCTTGGACCATGGCTCGTCGCCATTTGCAGCATCTTACCAGCTTGGGTACCCTCCAATGACCATGACGTAAACAGAGCTTAGTATTACACTTCTTTAATTCTGCTCCGTATAACTGCAAACTGAACATTCTAAAAAAACTTTCAAGGCATTGTGCTCTGACACCTATGTCACAGCACAATCCTTTAAGAGTCAAAAGGGTTTTGTCATAAAATATTGCAAGACATTACACTTACCTAAATCACCACCAATCCTTGTGTAGTCCCTTCTGCGACAGGGTACCTGTGCGCAGGTACAGGGTTGCATACAGCAGTAGCCTCACAAATGCAGCTCGGACATGTACACACAAGCAGTTTTCTTGGACCATGGCTCCTCCCCATTTGCAGCATCTTACCAGCTTGGGTACCCTCCAATGACCATGACGTAAACAGAGCTTAGTATTACACTTCTTTAATCCTGCTCCGTATAACTGCAAACTGAACATTCTAAAACAAACTTTCTAGGCATTGTGCTCTGACACCAATGTCACAGTAAAATCCTTCAGGAGTTAAAAGGGTTTTGTCATAAAATATTGCACGACACTACACTTACCTAAATCACCACCAATCCTTGTGTAGTCCTTTCTGCGACAGGGTACCTGTGCGCAGGTACAGGGCTGCATACAGCAGTAGTTTCACAAATGCTACTCGCACATGTACACACGTGTGTGCAAATATTCATGTGTAACAAGCCTAGTGCCCCTTACCGTAGCTGTGCAGCATCAGACTTATCTTAAAAGGCAGATACTGGCAGTAGACACACTCAGTTCAATTGCAATGAATTTACCATGAGAGAGACTCAGTTAGTGAGACTCACCTAAAGTAAAAGTTCCAAAAACCGGGTAGTCATAAATGAAATACCCTGGAGGACTAAATGGGCTGCGTTCATTAGCAACTTTTACATTCGGTAATATAATATTCATCCCTCCTAAAGGATTAACAAGGATTACAACACTGTACCGTCTACCCTCAGAAACTATCAGAGGGGGAAACTGACACCAAAACCCTTGTGTATTCCAAAAATCTGCGAGGATACATGTTAGATATTGGGTCCCTAGTTGGCAACGGTATGCACCTTTTTCAAGTAGGGACCACAATCCTAGTGAGTTTAAGTCACAACACAACCTAAAATATCCTGTGCTCACCCACTGGTAGCTTGGCACAGAGCAGACAGGCTAAACTTAGAAGACACCAATGTGTAAAGTAATTATGCAATAACCCATACAGTAACACAGTGAAAATACCACAAAAAGACTCCACAACAGTTTAGAAAAATAAAGAATATTTATCTGAGTAGTAAAATAAGACCAAAACAACAAAAATTCAATGTGTAAAAGTTGAGATATTTACTTTTGAAGAAATAAATGCAGTAAAGTGCTTAGAAGCAAGTAGCTCTAAAAAGGTTACTTTAGGTGGGAAACAACCTTTACAGTGCAACTTTTGCAATGCACTACCATTACAACGAAACTTTTACAACACAACATCCATTGCAACGCATGCCATTACAACACAACCATTACAACGCATGACATTACAACGCAGTCATTACAACGCATACCATTACAACGCATACCATCACAACCCATACCATCACAACGCATAGTACCCTTACACTATCCAACAATTACCCTACTGTTTCACCCCCTGGAGTTAGAATATTAATTTTTACCCCTACGCTATCCAACATTTACCCTACTTTTGCACCCCCTGGAGTTAGAATAGTAATTTTTACCCCTACACTATCCAATACTTACCATACATGCAATGTAATGGTATGCGTTGTAAAGGTAGTATGCGTTGTAATGGAATGCGTTGTAAAGGTAGTTTTTAAAAATTAGTTGTAAAGGCATGCGTTGTAATGAAATGCGTTGTAATGATTGTTGCGTTGCAAAAAAATGTGTTGTAAAGGTATGCGTTGTACAAGTATGCATTGTAACATCATACATCCCTTTAGGTTGTGCTGGACCAGGGCAAAGTCAAAATTCAGGCCAACTGCAATGGAGCGCCCATCAACTGCAGGACCCACTCAGGTCCCGGTGAACAAAGTACCTTTCCTGGTCTCAAGCAGTGAGATGGGTCGATCTTCTCCACGCAGTGAAGGAGATGACTCAGTTACGAAGGGTGCCGGAGATGAGAGGCATTGAGTGATGCAAGGGTTTCTGCCATGTAGTAAACAGGATGCGTCAATCTTATCAAGCTGCAGCGACTGTGATACGCTCTCCGATGCATCAATCTCTGGAGGCAAGCTGCTGGTTCTGAGGGGATGCACCGATTTTAGTCCTGCAACTGGGTCGATGGGCCCGTTCTGATACATGCAGACAGTAAATGCGTCAAAATCCATGTTGCAAGTAACCAGCCACTTCCAGTGAGTCAAGCACAGGAGCAGGGGTACAGATTTGGATGTCTCTGAGTCTCAAGCAACAGGAGGAACGCCAACAAGCCCTTGGAGATCACTTTGGAGTAAGGCAGAGTCCAGCTTTCCTTCAGCAGAGTCAGAGAGCAGCAAGGCAACAAACAGAAAAACAGGCCTTCCAGATAATCAGTCCTTTGAGCAGCACGGCAAATCAGTTTAGTTGAGTCATTTGAGCAGCACAGCAGTTTTTCGGTCAGAGGTTCGATGTAGTTTCAGAAGTGTCTGATTTGCTAGGGTCAGTGACCCAGCACTTATACTCAAATATGCCTTTGAACGGGGTCAAACTGCAAAAAATTACTCTGAAGTGCACCAATGTCCCTTTCAACCCATTCCTGCCCGGCTATCTGTTGCGGGGGCGGTAATCAGTCCTTTGTGTGGAGCAACCGCGGTCGGTAGTGGGAGGACCTGCCGGGGGATGACGTGGGGAGGAGGAGGGGCGGGGTGGGGAGTAGTAATCTTTGAATAACTAAGCTTTACAGGTAAGCAAACATATAAATTAATAAAAATAATTTTGTTGCGTGCACTGCATCCCTAAATGCGATGCAGTGTGCGCAACAAAAATCGTTTTATTTAATTATATGTTTACTTACCTGTAAAGCTCCGTAATCCATAGATTACTACCCCCACCCTGCCCCTCCCCCTCCCCACGTCACCGCCCGGCAGGTACTCCCAGTACCGACCGCAGCTGGTGTGGAGTCAGGCCACTATCCTTTTTTTTAAAAGTTTTTTATTGAAAACATTATAACACAATACACAAAGGGCAAAAACATTCCAAAATCCTCAATTCGAAAACCAAAGCATGCAATATGTACGTGAGAGAAGAAAAATAATAATACATAAGTGATGATCATAAGAAAATCATAAAAATCAATAAAATGAAGAAATAAAAAACAACTATCAGGAAACAAGTGAGAGGGGAAAAAAAGACTGGTTCCATTGCATTGTGCATTGATAGGATGTGGGGGGGGTCAGCACATGACAGGGAGTGCGTGACGGCCAGACTATAACTGAATCAAAATTCAAGGGACCCGATTGAGTAGAAGCAGCCTGAGAAGCGAGGAGCGTTTGCTGCAGGTGTGGGCGATAATCACACCAGATGTCCTGGGGCCTAGAGGTAGGGGGTTGGAATGTAGCATATATCTCGAATTGCAAGCTGCAGTAAGCTAGGCTCCGAAGCCAAGCAGATTTGTTAAGATGAGACCTTGCCCCCCCAGGACAGTGATCTCACGTTTGGCCCAGTGTAATGCTATTGTCACAAAGCACCTATAGCAAAGTTTGATGCGATTAACCAGTCCCAACAGACCCAGTTTTGGAGAGGGTAAAAGGAGGATATCTATTATTTGTGCAAGTGTTGAAAAAGCGTCCTCCCAGTATGCCAAAATAAGGGGACAGGCCCAGACCACATGCACGAAATTGGCATCTAATGCATTACATTTAGGGCAGTTTGTGGGTTTGGAAGGGTCACATTTGGCCAGTTGTCGAGGGGTTATGTAGACTTTGTAAACACATTTGAAATGAAGCAATTTATGTCTGTGGTTGGGGGATACTTTGTGGGTTTGGCCGAGGCAATAGGTCCTTTCTTTGTTAGTCAGTGGTTGTCCCCCTCCATGCGAGAGGGATGGATATGGTGCAAAATAAATGTTAGAAAACAAGGTAGCACCTTTATTTTAATAAGTGCAATGCCACCAGCCATGGAGAGAGGTAGTTGTATCCATCTTTCCACCTGCGAGGTGAGTTGGTCCAAAACAGGTCCGTAGTTTAGCTGTAGAACCTGGCATTTGTCCCTGTGAAGATGCACCCCAAGGTTTTTAGTGGTCTCCCTAGCTACTGGTAGGGGATATCCAATAATAAGGAGAGACGTGTGGATAGCATCTTGGCGAGGATTTTATTGTCGAAGTTTATGAGGGAAAGATGTCAATAGAAAGAACAATGTGTGGGGTCCTTTCCCGGTTTAAGTAGGAATGAGATAGCTGCCTCTCGCATGGAGGGGGGCAGAACACCTGACTCCAGTACCTCAGCGTATACCTCTAGGAGTTGAGGCACAAGACTATCTTTATAGGCTTTTTAGAACACTCCCGTAAGCCCGTCAAGGCCTGGCTCTTTGGAACCCGTGAGTGTGTCTATGGCAAGCGAGATCTCCTCACCAGTAAAGGGGTCCGCCAAGAAATCGACTTGACCCTTGGTGAGCCAGACCATGGCCACTTCCTGTACATACGGCACGTGCTGTTTGAAAGTTTCGGGAAGCGTAGTTGAATAGAGGGATCGGATTAGGCCACCAGCTCTGCCACAACACTGTCATCGCATTCAATGGATGTTATATGCCAAGCCCCATTGGGGGGGCTCAGCAGGTGAGGTAACGTTCTACCAGGGAGCTCACCCTGGCCATATCGACGAGCCTGTTGGTATTTGCCGAGCAGGGAAGCCTCCTTGTCGGCATGTTCATTGAAGTCCAGCAGGAGTGCGTTACGCTTAGTCTGTGTTTGCGGGTCTGGGGACGATTCGTCCAGCGACGCCAATTCGCCTTCCACTTTAGCCAGGCTACCACAGATCGCTCACAACACGCCAGCCTGTTTAAAAATGACAACTCCCTGAATAAATGCCTCAAAGGAGTCCCACAGAGTGGAGTAATGAGCCACAGAGCCGGTGTTGAGGTTGAAGTACTCCATAATAGCCTCCTGGACTTCCGTGCGAAAGACCTCGTCCAGCAGAGCCGAGGCCAGGAAGGACTACCCATTCTCCCACCCAGCCGAATGCGGGATGTTCATATGTACAAATACGGGAGAATGGTCTAACACAGTACGGGCTGTATATCCACTCCATCCACCCAGCGACACTCCGCATCTGTGGCAAAAAAATAATCTATGCGAGTCTGTGTGGAGTGGTGTGCTGAATAAAACGTGTAGCCGGGAGTTAGTGGATGATGCCTACGCCAGATGTCGCGTAGGTCTAGGGAGTGAACCAGTTTGCTTAGCACTGCCCCAGAACAGATCTTGGGGGCCGCCTGTGGTTTCGAAGAGTCATGGGCATGATTAGGCCAGAGATTGAGGTCGCCAAATAGAAAGAGAATATCATAATCATAGCGGTTCAGCAGGGTATGTAAGTAGTCAAAGAAATCCGGGTTGTCTGTATTTGGTGGAAGACTGTTTGCCCCAGGAGTGTCCCCTTGACCAGTAAAGAGAACCCTTGTGGATCTTCCACTGTGTCTTGAAGTGTAAAAGGGAAGGAGCTGTGAATACAGGAATACGTACTAGGACTGGTGAAGAACCTGTTAGATCCCCAGGATGAGGCAGGGGGGGGGGGGAACCTTGAGGCGAGAGGTTGGTCTTTTGTAGTAAGGCTATCTTTATCTCATGCCATTTCAAGTATGCCTGGACTAATTTACACTTCCACGGGGTTATTAAGCCCTCGAACATTCCACGTAAGCAAGTTAACTTTCAGTGCAGGGGCTATCACCATATCCAATGGAAATACAACTTATATGTGCACCGCCAGTATACATTTCTCCATGCGGAGGCAATCAAAATGAGGAACTCGTGGAAAACTACACAAAAGGACTAAAACACAAACAAAAAAATCAATAAAAGCCAAAACATATCCCGACGCACCACAACTCCCAGACACTCACCCTCCACCCACAACTGAGCACAAGGGCCCCAGGATTGGATCCCTCCCTAAAAATCCCAGAAATACAAGAACAACAGCAAACCCCACAAGAAGTACATTTGGAGTCATCCTAAGGGGGCAGGCAACGCCTCGGACAGCTGATGCCCACAACTATGAAATATAGCGTTGGAATAGTAATACTGAAGAGACCGCAAAACAGCCCCTACAATGGAGTTTTGAATAATGTGATAAACAGTGAGACCACCATTAAGCAATACGTTTACATTACAATAAATGGGATAAGCCAACCAGACCGAAGGCATGCACTTAAATGGAACAGAGTAAAGATACCAAATTTAAAAGCATATAATCAACATGAAAAAGCAGTATGATAACATCCAGCATAAGTCAAGAACCAATAGCCAGAACTGCCAGAAAACAGGGTTCAGTCCACAGTAGAGAGTTCAACGCTGGGGGCCAGTTGATGTGCTGGTGAGGAGTGCCCCGCGGAACGTGCCGGCCTCGACGGGCCTTCCCCAAGCACTGTTTTCAGAAGGCCAGGATGTCTGGTGCATTATCAAAGAAACGAGGCTTACCGTCCACCATCACCCTAATCCTTGCAGGATAGCGCATGCCTTACTTTAACTCAAGGGTGTGGAGTTGACATTTTGCCTCCAAAATTTTACGGCGCACCTCTTGGACCACCACTGTGTGGTCTGGGTAAAAGGAGAGGACCGACCCTTGATAGTGCACGGGGGAGTTTTCCTGTGCAAGACAAAGTACTGTGTCCCTGTAGTTGAGCAAATGCGCCACTATGGGACATGGGGGCTGTCTGGTGGTGGACACAGGCCCAAAGACCGGTGTGCCCTCTCCCCAACAAAAGTGCCGGATATGTTTTCAGCGCTGCTCCAGACGAAGCGCCATGTCAAGGGTCCGATCCTCCTGGTCCGATAAACATTCTTCTGCCTCTCCGAGTCGAGTGTGATTGCGTCAAGCCGTTCCCCCATTCTGTCCAGCCGGGAAGCGAGGGTGACAAGCTGATAGTCCAGGCCGCGAAACCTGTCGCGGAGCACCGCCCATCGGCCCATCACGCCCACCTGGAATGGTAGCTATAGTGGCGTGGTGAGGGGTATGCAGGGACCAAATAACCATCCGACAGGCCTGGTGCGACCAAACCCTCACTCTCCACTTTTTAAAAGCAGAGCCAAATTGACGGGGGCTTAGGACGTAACCGACCATCTCAAGGCAGGTGCCACCTCCCCCGGAGAGTATGTTCGAGTGAGCGAGGGTAGGCACAACAAAAATGACAGCCGGGGCCTACTAAGGTGCAATATGGGAGAGGTCAAGCCTGAGCAGGAGGAACACAGTGGTGGCGGTACAGGGAGACCGCTGTAGCATAGATAGAGGCGGGGGATCTCAGCCGCCCCGGGATGCCAAGTGTGATGCTGGCTAGTTTCAGCTGGAGGCAGGCCCGGGGGAGAAGTTACTGGCCACACGGCCCCGATGCCACATAGGTGGTTGCCCCCAAGCTGTAGGTGCCGGTCAGGACGGTCGCACCCAGGCCGTCAACTGGGATCTGGTGTGCGCTGGCAGAAAATGAGGAAGGGAGCCAGGGTGGGGAGGCCTGAAGAACGGCCAAGTGAAATTGGCCCTCGGCCAAGGAGGGACCAGGTCGGGCAAAGAGCAGGATGGAAAAGGCCCAAATTGGTGGCCCTCCCAGCCCCCACTCAGTGGGCGATCCCGCCAGCAGTCCGATCCCGCTCCAGGAGGCGCCAGGTCCCAGTGCGCATAGAGTGGAGGGCGCCCGGCACCACGGCAGGGTGGCAGGGCCCAGCAGAGTCGGTTGAGTCTGACCTCAGGCTCACCCATAGACCCTGTCTCTCTGGGGCCTCCAAGGTGGTCTGGGCCTCATAACACACCCTCCTCAGTGCCCCTCCAGAGCCAGATCAGCCCGATTTGCCGCCTCGATCTGTGGCGCTGCCCAGGGGCCCTGCGGCTTCAGGCAGCCGATGGATGCAGTCTGGCTGAGGTTGGTGGATTCAACATGCTATTATTCACCGCGTGTGAGCATCGGCGGCCGGAGCTTCAACGCCATGCGGCCAAGCTGGTCGACGGCGTGGCCACGCCACCCTGCCACTATCCATTGAAGTGTAAGTGTGAGCCCCTTCCTGCCCAGGAAGGGCCATCAGAATGCAGATGTATGTAGATGGGTACTCAGCCACACCTAGCCTTCCTGTGTTTGTAGCTGTCTGGAGGGAATGCACAAAGTGTAACTGTCACTGTCAGACAGGCTCCAAGGCACACTGAGCACTAACTGCAGAGGAATGTCTACTTCATAATGAGGCATTTCTAAAACAGTAATGTTGAATCCAGCTTCAACCAGTAGGAGGATTTATCATTATCATTCCAAATATATTAAACATGATAAGCCACTTGTTTCTGATGAGGAATTACAGCTTAAAAGTGTACTGAGGAATTCCCAATGATAGCCTATGGGAGGAGTAAGCCTCACAGTAGTGAAAAACTAATTTAGCTGTTTGTCACTACCAGGACATGTAAAATGTAAAAGTACATGTCCTAACTTTTAGTTTCATAGCACCCTGCCCTTAGAGATTCCTAGGTCTTAACTTAGGGGTACCCTAGGTGTAATAAAAGTGGATGTTAAGGCTTTGCAAGTAGTTTTAAATGCCAGGTCATAGAGGCAGTAAACTGCACACACAAGACCTGCAATGGGAGTCCTGAGACATGGCCTTGTGGGCTACTTAGGTGAGTTGTACAAGCAGTGTTGCAGGCCCACTAGCAAAAAGAACAATTGATGAACGGAATGCCGAACAATGTCAAACATTCACCCCTGCACAGAGATCTGGGCCTAAATCCACAGTTTTCTGTTCACCATGCCATATCAGTTTGGACCCAGCCATATGCAAATCAGTCATGACCATGCTCCCCATTGGAACAGGCAGGCCAGACTGATCTGCCAGGCCACGTCCTCCCTGGACCAGAATCAAGTCTCCTCAGACCGGTTTGGGGTATCGCCCCAGTTTCAGCCAGGCTAGCTTTACTCCATTGGCATTGTGAGCATGGGACCCAGGTCTGGGCATACTCAACACACTTGGGGGACAACTGCAAAAAGAACAATTACTGGACGAAATGCTTAACAATGCCAAACATTCTCCCCAGTGCAGAAATCTGGGCATAATTCTATTGTGTGTTTGCTCACCACGCCATTCCAGTTTGGACCCAGTCATATATATGCAAATCAATCTTGACCATGCTCCCCATGGGAACAGTCCAGCCCGAACTGCCAGGACAGGTCCTCCCTAGACCAGAAACAAGCATCTTCGGACCGGTTTCGGGTATCACCCCTCATCAGCCAGGCTACGTTGACTCCAGTGACATGGTCGGTATGGGACCCACGTCTGGAAATACCTGTCCCACTCTGGGTGACAAATGCAAAAAGAACAATTGATGGGAGGAATGCTGAACAATGTCAAACATTCACCTTCAGTACAAAGATATGGGCCAAAATCCATTGTTTTTTGCTCACCATGCTACTCCAGTTTGGACCCAGCCATATGCAAATCAGTCTTGACCCTGCGCGCAATGGGAACAGTCTAGCCCGAACTGTCAGACCAGGTCCTCCCTGGACCAGAAACAAGTATCCTGGGACCGGTTTCAGGGTATCAGCCCTCATCAGCCAGGCTAGCTTGACTCCAGTGGCATGGTGAGCATGGGACCGACGTCAGGTCAGGATGGACTCTTCCCATGAGGAGCAGGGTCAAGACTGATTTGCATATGGTTGGGTCCAAACTGGTGTGGCACAGTGAGCAAAAGAATGATGGATTAAACCCAGATCTCTTGACAGGGGGTGAGTGGTGAAAAGTTTCAGCACTCTGTCCATCATCTTGTGTTTGCAGGCCCACTAGTAGCATTTAATTTACAGGCCTTGGACACATATAGTGCACATCACCTGGGACTTATAGGTAAATTAAAATTGCCAATTGGGTACGAGCTAATGTTACCATGTTTTAGAGAGAGAGCACATGCACTTTCACAGTGGTTAGCAGTGGTAAACTGCCCAGAGTCCTAAAGCAAACAAAAACGAGGTCAGAAAAAGAGGCGGAGGAAGGCAATATGTTTGGGGTGACCCTCCTAAGAGGTAAATTTTCCAATACATATAATGCAATACCTGTGATAAAGTATCTGTCTTCAAACCTTAGCCCCTTGTGTGCTCATGACGAGACCAGACCGTCATAAGTCACAGTTGAGCTGTGCTCATAATAGCCTGGTCTTGTCATAACACAGCGCTCCGCCCACACACGGTTAATTCCCCGTCTGTGCGGGAGAATTCATCAGTGGGCGGGATCGTGACTAGCACAGGCAGTCATGAGCACAGCTCCACCATGACTCGTGACGGCCTGGTCTCGTCACGAGCACAGCGGCGCCGCACTCACCCCCCAGCTCCCCCTCCCCCCACTCCGCACTGTGGGGGAATTAGTCCGCAGGGAAGAGGTTAACCTACCGTATTGACAATTCGTTCTTAAAGGCCTCTTGGCTCTAACATACGGTTTTCACAATACATACCTCACGTCTGATGTCTTTGTCGTAACTTTTCATAAAAACAGATCAGGTCTATAACCTTAATCGATAGCTTATCACCATACCTTAATCGGTCCTACCATATTGAGCATAAAGTTTCTCAAAAAGTAAAAAGTACAATGCAGGCACTCTTTTTCAGTGGAAGCACGCAATTTCTAAGCAATCAAAACCTGTTCAAACCCCCTCAAACTCCCAATAATGTTTCTAGAAGCCCTTTTCTTCTGATTACATATGGAGTGGTTGCAACTGCGCTGGCAAGCCACACCTAAAAAAATCACAAATGACTTTCAATTCAGTGCACACCAGAGTAGTAAATATTGAGAGCGCGTGCCAAAGACTAGGACCTAAAGCATTCATGGTCCAGGACTTGGTTCTGTTAGCAGTTTTTGACATTCGTAAGTGAAGATAAATGTGCCCACGCTGCACTTGGGCGTAGATATAGCGGTGAAAGACCAACATTTGCAGAAAAGCAGGTGTCTCGTTTCTTGGCATATGCAAAACTTCCTTCAGCTACATGCAGCGGGGATGTCTGGCTTCGGGAGTCTTATCGATTTAGTTCATGGCCTTGCTACAGGATTTATGTAACAAGCCGTGTCATGTTAAAGTCTTAGTAACAAGGAATGCATGTCCAGGACATGATAGATGCGCCGTCTTTCAGGAGAAATTCACGGACTTTCCAGCCTGCGATTCATCAAACCAAAGTCCTGCATCGTCACGTACTGTGTTGCAATCCTGGCGAATGCGCGAGCGGGCATGTCCCGTTCAACTTTAGCTGATTATCTTGAAGTAACCCAGGAATTCCCCTGGTAGGGTTATTTTTTTTATTTTTATTTTTTTATTCTTCACCTTTTGCCAGCATTCGTTGCACACAAGGCTCAACCACGTGCAGGTTATATCAACCTGAAATAAATGTATCGCGTTGTTGAATGTCGATGTATATTTAATAAAGACCCATCCACTCGTTGGC
Organism: Lissotriton vulgaris; assembly: GCF_964263255.1. Lineage (NCBI taxonomy): Eukaryota > Metazoa > Chordata > Amphibia > Caudata > Salamandridae > Lissotriton > Lissotriton vulgaris. Next base: position 180,291,500 of record NC_141700.1, read on the forward strand.
GACCATAGGACAGTGCAGTGAAATCCTCCTTTCTCAAACAAGGAAACATATCTGAGTGACTCTGCAAAGCAGGTATCAGCTGCAACATGTTTGGTGAACCTGTGACAGCTGAAATTAAATCATTAAAGGCCTTACTTACAGCTTGGTTAAAAAGATGCCAGACATTTCTTCCACTGCTTTGCAAACGCCAGAGACACTTGTAATTCGGCTTTCAGGTCATCTGACACTTTTGTGAATTTCTAAGCATGGCCCTAACACCAGCTTACTTGAAAACAAGATAAATATCTCTGTTTGAAAAGCATTTCAGACAATACTCCTATGTGCCATACTTCACCAGGTAGCAGTGGACAAAAACTTCAGCATTATTTATTTTACCCATCTATTAATTACTTTAGGCTTGTGCCTTTCAACGTTTTTTTGTTGAGGAGAATTAAGGGGCAGATGTATCAACATCCTGATTTGCGAATCTAAAATAGCGATTTTTTAGAAATTGCTATTTGAGATTTGCAAATAGGGATGTATGTAGAAAGTCGCAATTTTTTTGCAATTTCTTAAAATTCCTTAATTGCGATTAGCAAATTGCGAATCGCAATTAAGGAATAATTTCCCATTCATTTCTATGGGCCAGGAGGCCCATAGGAATGAATGGGAAGTTATTTTCAATTTGCGATTCGCTATTTGAGAATCGCAAATTGAGAATAATTTCAAGGGTGCAAGGGTGTCATAAGGACACCCTAATGCACCCCTGAAATGAACATGTGTGCGCATATGGCGCACATACATGCCCTAAGGGCATGTATGTGCACCATATGGCACCTTCACAAATGCCAAAAAGTGCATTTGTGAAAGAAATCGCAAATTACCATCTACTTCAAGTTGGTGGTAATTTGCGATTTCTTAAGGAGAAATCGCAAAAATTGAATGCTTGATGCATAGCATTTAAGAAATTGCAATTTGCGATTCCTTAAATGCTTACGCAAAATTAAGGAATCTCAAATTTTGCAAATCCTTAATTTTGCTATGCGATTTCCATCATACATAAAGTTTTGCAAATTGTTTGTCGCAAACACTGCTTTTTTGCGAATCACAGGGTTTGCGATTAAAAATTGCTTTGATACATCTGCCCCTAAGTACCTGATTTAGAGATGGCAGAAGGGTTACTCAGTCACAAACATGGCAGGTATCCTGTCCACCTGCATTATATCCTATAGTACTTGTAATAAGGCAGACATCATGTTTGGGATGGAGTAACCCATCCACTAATCTTTAAATCAATCCCAAATCATTCCATTCCTTTTTTTGATTGGCTGGTTCTGCTGTTCAATATCTTTCACCTCATGACTGGAAGGAGAAAATGCTTCAGTGATGGTTCTTCCTCAGGCTTTGTTTGTTGCAAAGAAGAGTCTATTTTATTTGATGACATAATTGGCGGTTGGGTATGTAAGTTTGAGAGCATTACAACAACTTTCTTTAAACTGCTCCAATTACATATTCACTCCATAACTGAGTACAAGTTATGCTTCTTCAACTTGAAGAGACTTGTTCGTTCTCACCTGATGTATAGAGCGGAGAAGATCCATTTGGCTGGCAGACTGTGGATTTCGCGGAATAAGGAACTCATTTTCCTATAGAAACTAAAGATGTGTTGTACAATCAGGCCTTACCAGCATCAGCACTTCAGCTATGGGATTCAATTCTAGCAGCAGTTTGCACTGTTCATTTTTATGTCATTTTCAATTTTGTAAATATTTTTATTTTGACTAGACTTTCCAGAATGTATTCTTTGTTAACAGGTTGAACTTTTTTAGTGGCTTCATTTTGTATTTATATATATATTTTTGGGGGGGTGAGATTTAACATTTTCGTTCAATCCAGCTATGTGTAGTATCATTATTGTTGAAGCATTATTATTTCATTACATGATAGAAATTGAATTATATTGCATTTAGTGAATACTAATCGTGTATGTACAACTTATTAATGCATCGCTATGTAATATTTTTAATTCAAAAGTATTACAATTAATTAATTGAGTACTCACTCGTGATAAACATTAATGTAAACATATTTTTTTCTAAATCAAGGGGAAGCACAGTTTCTGAGAAACAGAAACCATGGTACACTTCACACAATAAACATAACCTTTACCATGGACCCGTAGAACACCAGATTTACAAATGAACCAGTCGCCTCAGTTTGGTGAACTCTGTGATGAAGGGGTGTAAAAGTGCTGTACTACCTTGGAAGATCAAGTCCTTCAACCTTCTCCTCACAGGTGGGAGCCCCCATAGAAATTATAGAACAGCTCACTCTATAGCTACCTATTCAACCTGTAACATATGCTATGCCTGCAGAGCTGCCCACAAACATCACTCAAATAATGAAAAAGTTCAGATCAGGAATGGGCATGAAATTCCCTGCAGGTTCAAATAAAGTGGACTACAGTACGAATAACCGTAAATGGTAACACAAGTAACATTGGAACAATGAATCTTGTATGTAAAAAAGATAAGTACTGTTGATTCCTTTTAGACAACGGAATTCATATCTGTGTCCATACGGTCTCCTCATGTAACCTGTTTTTTATGTTGTGTATGTTTTTGTTGTTATAATTGATATGCCTTTATATTGAATGTCTATGTTGGGTTTTTAATCAATGTACTACAGGGAGCTGCATCGACTTTGACTCCAATAGATGGAGAGGTTCTCCTCTTGGTTTTAAACTTGTGATATTTGTCATTTTAATAAAATGATATGTTGGTATGCGCTATATCTGAATCTAAGGGATTTATTGTTGGACTCCTTTTTAATCTTCAGGGGGCCCCTTCTCAAGGACAACTAATGCTTTAATGGTATGATGGAAAAGGGAATGTGAGGTGTTTATCTTATGGATGTAAGGGTAGCAGTATATGTGTATAAATTCTAGGGGAGTCTGTCTTTTTCACAATGAATCTTATAGACAACAAAACATGCACACAAAACTTAAGTTTAGGAGGAAGTACTCTCATCATGCTAAACTACTAATGAACTAAAGATTGAGAAAATCAGTTTCCATTTTTTTTAATTTATATGAAAGATCAGACACAATCAACATGCCTCTAAAACCAAACCATAGCCAGCTTATCATTGCTGTCTAGAAAATGTATCTGCTCATCCCTAGTTACTGATTGGGGGTATTCTAGTGACACTGCTTTTAGTTAAAACTTAAGCATATCTCATGATGTACTAACATGGCATTGACAGTAGGAGGTTTTCCCAAAGCAGTCAGGATATATGTCACTGAAGACTTGGGCACGCAATGCAGTCACCGGAGTCTAGACCATTTCTTCAGTTCTGGATGTAGGTCTTTTTTCATAAGGTCTTCTGCATTTAGATAGAACCTTACCTTGAGGCTGATCCTTTATTTGTTCACTCCCCTTAATGTTCCTTTAAATGAGGACCACAGGACAACTTCTGGACGATGTATATCCACTTTTCGGTGCTAAAATTGTATGCCAGATGTACACCTGTGAATTCAAACAAGGGCATAATTAAAATAGGATCGGAAGGTAATTAAGTAATAATTAACTCATTAATAATTTATAAGTAAGGATGTGATTGAAATTCATTATGGATATGATGTATTATTGATTTATTATACTTATATTTAGGTGTGTGTTGCTATATTTGTAGGGTATATGGTGGGAAGTTAAATAGGTATTAATTAATTAACAATTAATTTATAAAGTATTCATATTTATTTAATTGATCATTAATTATGTAAATTATGTTATAATTGTATACTTCAGTTATATTTTAGGGGGACTGTGCTGTGTTTGTAGGGTTATAGGATCAGAAGTTAATGAAGTAATAATTAATAATTAATGAATGTCTTATTAATTTTTTAATTATGTAAATGATGCAATATTGATTTATTTTTGTCATATTTTAGTTGTGGGTTGCTAGGTATGTAGGAGGATATGATGGGAAATAAATTAAATAATAATTCAAAAATAATTAGTAATGTATAAAGAAATATTTGATTAAGTAATAGGTATGCAAATTGTGTAATAATTATATACCTTAGTTATATTTTAGGTGTGGGCTGCTGGATTTTTAGTGCTGTAGGGTGGGAAGTTAAGTAAGTTAATTGTTTAATAATTATGTAATTGCATATCAAGTTTGTACATTTTGTTATACTTGTTTATTGTCATTAAATTGTAGGTGTGGGTTGCTCGGTTTTTAGAGGTAAAGGGTGGAAAGTTAATTAAGTAATAATTTAATAAGCATTATTAATTATTACACTGTTAATAAATTTTGTAAATTGGATAATTGTTGATTTTCTAATGTATATATATATATATATATATATATATATATATATATATATATATATATATATATATATATATATATATATATATACATATATATATATATATATATATATATATACATATATATATACATATATATATACATTACCTACTGGCGGTCGCCAGTAGGTATATATAGTTAGGATTTTTTCCCTATGGCATTTTTGAAAATTCTATGTCTAATAACTTTGGCGTTTGTGGACGGAATCGGCTGAAATTTTCAGGAAAATGGCACATTTTGTTTCTGAGCAGCCCTTGAAAATTTGGGGGGGTTTTGTCGAGGGGGGGCCGAGAAAAAAGGGGGGTCCCAAAACGCGTTTTTCCCATGTTAATTTCCATAGGGCGGTTGGACTCACTTTTAGCTCGAACGGCTGAATGGATTTGCACGAAACTTGGCAAAATTGTAGGGACTGTTAGCCCGATGTGCCTTTGCTAGGTCTCAATATATGTGATCCAGTAGTTTTTGAGAAATGAACGTTCAAAACAAGATATATATCTGTAACAGCGCTACGGGCAGCGATCCGGTCCGCTTACTTTTCGCGAAACGGAACTTTGCGCGCAGAAAGCTGATTGGCTCTCCGGTGTCTGTCAACATTCTAAACAGTCCGGAGCGGCCGCCATCTTATCTCTCGGTAGGATCGAGAGAGAAGAAGAGGTGAAAAACGAAGGGGGAATTTATTGAAAGGGGGCAAGGTATACCCCTCTTGACCCCCTAGGAATGTTGTTGGGGTTATTAAAGGGTCCCGTGGGGAAAATAAAAAAAAAATGATTTTTCACGGTAGAAGCGCTTCACGGGCCGCGAACTGGGCCGCAAACTGGTAGCGAAACGGGAATTCGCCATTTTGTGCTTCGTTTTAATTGTTTAGAGACAAAAATTATCGCCGCACATCGGCCACAATGAATGAATATCGCTGAAAAGTCAGCGATATTCATGCATTATCCAGCAAATGCTCTTAGCCATGTAATCCACCTTCCATTGGATAACATGGCTAAAAACTGCTCTGTGCGTGAGCTTTTTTTTTTTTTTTTTGCTGCGTGACGTTTGTTAACGTTCGATTCGATGGAAATCAGGAAGTGTTGACCACCATTTTGTCACTGCGAGTAAATATTTTGTTATAAATGAATCCTTATTGATAAACATTGTCTGCGCCATCTTGCGTTTTTGTCCAATGCCACAATTTTGTCGTGCACGGCAGCCATTTTAGATGCCTTGACCAGGGCCACTCTCTGCACGCCGCCGATCCTCAGCATGGCTCCCCACCCTCGCAAGCATCTCCCCCACGCACTGGTCACCCCCGCTCTTTCTCTCATGCATGGGCCATATACTTCCCCCCATCTGCGCTGCTCTTCTCTGAGAATCACACCCTGTGCCCGCCCGACACCTCCCTTTCACCCTATTCACTACCGCACCCTCTGACACTCCTCTTCCTCTGTGTCCGATTGTCCAGGCCGGACCTAGGCTATCACCTAGCCCTGCGGATGTAGTTTATGGCCCCAGCTGTAGAATATCCAGACATGCCAACCCTCCCGATTCAGGCGTGAGACTACTGATTTCAGTGCTAGTCTCCCGCCTCCCGATTCCTGCAAGCAAAAACCCGGGGGCATATTACCAACAACTAGCGATAATTTTTGTCTCTAACTTGTTTAGAGACAAAAATTATCGCCGCACATCGGCGAATTTTATCGCACATAAACCTTGCTATTAGCAAGGTTTATCGCAAATGCGATAAAAAACGGCCGCAATGCATGAATATCGTTGAAAAGTCAGCGATATTCATGCATTATCCAGCAAATGCTCTTAGCCATGTTATCCACTTCCCATTGGATAACATGGCTAAAACTGCTCAGGGCAGGTGTTAGGTTTTGGAGATATTCGCGCTTAGCGCGAATATCTCCAAAAGTTGGTAATAGGAGATAGCGATGGTTAGGGACTGTTTCCAGTCGCTAAAATCTTGGCACGCCCACTTTGCATGTCATTAGTGATAAATATCACTGATATGCAAAGCGGGGCCCAAGATGGTCGCTATCTCCTTTTAGATGTCACTAACTGGTGTTAGCGACAGCTTGGTAATAGGGAGATAATTTTATCTCTTTTTTTTTTGGCTTTTAAAGCCCAAAAAGCGGAAATAAACCCCCTTGATAATATGCCCCATGATTTCTCGGGGGTTTCAGCTGACAGGGCTTGGTATTGTGTTACGTGCTAATTCTTCCAGGAAACGTCAGAGGGTCGATGCAGGGGTTCTAGAAGGGGTGATAAACCATTTAAGCCTCATGAACAAGCGCATGGTCTTTTAAAGATTTGTGAAGTACTCGGGGCGGCGGTGTGTGTGTGCCCTCTTTCAGGAGCGGGCGGGGGTGGCACTGCCAGCAACTTGCCAGGCCAGGCAGTGTTCAACACGTGCATCACCCTTTCTCTGCCTGCTATTGCGCTCCATGCTTCGGAAAGGTAAGAAAAAGAACGTGCATTTGAGTTTGAAATGTCCGATCTTGTAGCAGTACACTTGCAAAGCCCACACATGACAATAACCCGATTCAAGGCCCCATTCACCCGATTTTTTAAACATATATAGCACTCCAACAAAGTTAGATTTTAAAACTTTATTAACTTTTAACTATAATGAACGGAACAAAAACTGTAAAAACATTTAAACATTTTTCACCCAAAAAAGCAACAATTGTCAGAAGCTGTCTTTTGTGCGAATAGTCCCAAGGCAGCACAACGTGCTGAGTTCTGGACGGCACCCAGGTGATGTCGCCTGGGTGCCGCACTGGTTTTGGTATCCTACAATGCTGCTCCGAAAATTGGCGTGGGGCGTCCCGGGTGGGGCGGGGGGAGGCCTCGTCAGTAGCGGTCTGTTGTGCGAATAGTCCCAAGGCAGCAGAACGCGCTGAGATGTTGATGGCACCCAGGTGATGTCCAGTAAACTGCCGCACTGGTTTTGGTATCCTACAATGCTGCTCCGAAAATTGGCGTGGGGCGGCCCGGGCGTGGGGGAGGCGGCGTGAACGGGCCTCCCCAGGTGGCGGCCATCCAGCTGAGTTGCGCCCGCTCTTGCGGCTACAGCGTCTCGCTCACCATGTTGTTGAGTTGCTCCCACTCTTGCAGTGCAGCGATAGGCGGCTGCCACATGACTCTTAAAATGGCGGACGGCTCTTCGGTTTTGGGCCTGGTCCACTGAAATGGCCCTGGGACACCTTGGAACTCGGACGCTTGCCTGCTAGGGCTTGGGCTCCATTCTCGAAAAGCGTCCCCTCAGCCGTGAAGATTCTACAAAAGTCTTGGGGGCCCCCGACTCCCGCAGGCTTCCGGTGGGGAGCGGCTGCCATGATTGCTCGCGGAATGACCACGACGGAGCTACGAGATGGTGGTGCTCTCATGCTGACGCCAGCTTTAGTCTGAAACATCCAGAAACAAGGTGGGGCTTTGATCGTTTGGGAAAAAAAAATGTTCTAAACCAATGAAAAGTGTTATTTTTAGGTCATATGACCAAGCCTTCCATCTTTAGGAAACCAAAAGTAAAATGAACCAATGAAAAGTTTTATAAACAAGTCACATGACCTGTTATGCGGCATAGGGCTACAAAAAGCGTAGAAAATCCGTTGGCACGTGAGGCGGCGTCAGTAGCGGACCGATGTGCGAATAGGCCGAAGGCAGCACAACGCGCTGAGATCCGGATGGCACCGAGGTGGTGTCCAGCAAATTGCCGCACTGGTGTGGCCATCCTACAATGCTGCGCCGAAAGACGGCGTGTCCAGCTGAGTTCCGGTCACTCTTGCGGTACAGTGAGTCGAACGCGCCGAGATCCGGATGGCACCGAGGTTGTGTCCAGCAAGTTGCCGCACTGGTGTGGCCATCCTACAATGCTGTGCCGAAAGTCGGCGTGGGGTGCCCCGTTGGCTTATGAGGTGATGTCAGTAGTGGACCGATGTGTGAATAGGTCGGAACCAGCACAAGGCGCCAAGATCCGAATGGCAAGTCCTGGATGTTGAGTGCCATAGTTGAGAGTTCTGAGCAGTGCTTGTAAGACTATCTGAAGCTTATTTGCACCTGCTGCAGCTTCACTGTTGCCCAAGGTGGTGTCCAGCAAATTGCTGCACTGGTGTGGCCATCCTACAATGCTGCGCCGAAAGACGGCGTGTTCAGCTGAGTTCCGGTCACTCTTGCGGTACAGTGACTCGAACGCGCCGAGATCCGGATGGCACCGAGGTGGTGTCCAGCAAGTTGGCGCACTGTTATGGCCATCCTACAATGCTGCGCCGAAAGACGGCGTGACCAGCTGAGTTCCGGTCACTCTTGCGGTACAGTGACTCGAACGCTCCGAGATCCGGATGGCACCGAGGTGGTGTCCAGCAAGTTGCCGCACTGGTGTGGCCATCCTACAATGCTGCGCCGAAAGTCAGTGTGGGGTGCCCCGTTGGCTTATGAGGTGATGTCAGTAGTGGACTGATGTGTGAATAGGTCGGAAGCAGCACAAGGCGCCCTGCACTGTTGAGCTTTTTTCAATGCCTGTTTTTTGTTGTTTCCCCTCCATCAAAAACAAAAAAAAAATATAAAACTGTGCAAAAATACAAAAAAATGTTTAGAAAAGCAGTGCTTGTAAGACTGTCTGAAGCTCTTTTGCACCTGCTGCAGCTTCACTATTGCCCTGGTGTGGACAAAGATCGCCCATGACTTAGGCTGATTGAGAGTTTGTAGAAAAATGGCTTCAGATTTTCCACATATTACTCTTCAACATTCTTCCTAAATGTAACAATGTGAGACTCACTAGGAGAACGGCTGTTTATCTTTCCTTTCAAAATGCTGCCAACAATATTTTCTGAATGGAAGACACCATCTTGTAGCATAAAGGGCCGAAAGGGGTTCTGGTCTGGCCGATTGTTGGTGGAGACATTTTGACTATATCTTGTACCTGCCCGGCCTCGCCCAAAATGGCGCCGGTATAAATGGGACTCGTAACTCCTTGCCCGCAAATGTATATCTAGAAAATTTTATTGTAAGTGGCCCTGTCTTATTTTAATTACAAAATGTACGTCCACCGATTCCGCAACTGTTAGACACCTTAGTTCTTGCAACCTAATGGCCCGCTCGTTACGTTCCTCTACAGTGTAAATGTCTCCTCATCATATACGATTTCAGTTTGCTCCGTGGCCGGCCCAGGTGGTTATAGGCCCGTATTTGTATACTGACATTTTCACAATAAAGGTTTTTAAATCAAACACAGTAGTAGTATTTACATTGGTAAAGTTTTTACTTTTAGTCACTGTTTTCGAATCAGTAAAAGGCAAGTGAAATAAAGCAGTCCAATTCATGACGGATAAAAGGTATAATATGTAGGAACGTAGTAAAGATAAATGGTCAAGGGCAGTTGTGTTTTCCACTCCTGCAACATAAAGTGATCGATAAGAATCTGATAATCAGGCGTATCGGCGACTAAGACAGCAGGCCCAGTCTCTTTTACTCAACGGCTCCGTCATGGAACGAAGAAACGCCCTTTTTCTCGAAAAAGGAATATATTTTACTTGCAGGACAGTTGTAAATTTTCCGGGAAAGTACATTAGCCTGGAATATTATAACATATATGTTTTAAAAAAAATAATGTTCGAAAACAATAAAAAGCGTAATTTTTAGGTCATATGACCAAGCTTTTCATCATTAAAATAACAAAAGTAAAATGAACCAATGAAAAGTTTTATTAACAAGTCACATGACCTGGTATGCTTACGTTACGCGCTGCGCGCCGCGCCCCGGATCACTTCCGGGTGCGCTAACGCGGCGTGTCATATAACGCATTACGCGACAACGTAGGTCAAGAATATAGTCAAAATGTCTCCACCAACCAGCGTTCGGAACACAACCCCTTTCAGCAGTCCAAAAAGTTCTGTTAAATGACAACAGAGGGGACAGGCAACAAGAACCATCAGTCAAAGAGGGGAGGGCAAGTTCTTCTCTTCCGGGTCATGTTGGGGCGCTACCGGAACTGATCGAATTGGTAGTCTACAGTGTTTCTGGATGTTTCAGACTAAAGCTGGCGTCAGCATGAGAGCACTACCATCTCGTAGCTCCGTCGTGGCCATTCCACGAGCAGACATGGCAGCCGCTCCCCACCAGAAGCCTGCGGGAGTCGGGGGCCCCCAAGACTTTTGTAGAATCTTCACGGCTGAGGGGACGCTTTCGAGAATGGGACCCAAGCCCTATCAGGGAAGCGTCCGAGTTCCAAGGTGTCCCAGGGCCATTTTAGTGGACCAGGCCCAAAACCGAAGAGCCGGCCGCCATTTTGAGAGTCCTGTGGCAGCCGCCTATCGCTGCACCGCAAGAGCGGGAGCAACTTAACTACATGGTGAGCGAGACGCTGTAGTCGCAAGAGCGGGCGGTAAACAGCTGAATGGCGGAAGAGGCACAGTGTAGCAAAAGCGGGCGGAATGGCAACTAAAACGGTAAAGGGGCGCCCCACTACAGCGTGTCTTCAGGTCAAACGGATTGTGGGACAAAGTCCAGAATAGAAGAGTCATCAAAAGGCAAAAAGTTCCGCCGGACCCCGGGAGCCGGCCGCCTATGTCGGGGGCGATCTCAGGCTACACCAGTGCTATAAGACTTGGGGAGGGGGTCGGAGCCAAGCGTCTTCTCCGAGTCCGTGCCATCACACCGCCCCTCGGGGGCCTCCGTCAAGCGGTTTAGGGAGGTACCATATAACATTGTTTTCAAATGCAGTCAGGTCCACAAACGACCCTCACTTACTTTGAGAATAGTGAAGCTGCAGTAGGTGGAAATAAGCTTCAGACAGTCTTACAAGCACTGCTTTTGTAAACATTTTTTGTTTTTTTTTGTATTTTTGCACAGTTTTATATTTTTTTTTTGTTTTTGATGGAGGGGAAACAACAAAGCACAGGCATTGAAAAAGGCTCAAACTCAGAACTCTGAACTATGGCACCCAACATCCAGGACTTTCCATCCGGATCTTGGCGCCTTGTGCTGCTTCCGACCTATTCACACATCGGTCCACTACTGACATCATCTTATAAACCAACGTTATGTAAATAGTTATTTAATAAAATGTTTTACCCTGTTTCTTTGCTGGTGTGTTGTCTATATTTTTAATATTTGCATAGGGTTTGTCGTTATTTTGGGCGGGGTGGGTGACGGAGCCGAGCTGTCTTGCAGCCCTCATGGTGTGGAGCTCAGTTCATCTCACTATTTTCGTATTTCTCATGAAGGGTTGTTTATAATATTTCTATTTTAGCGAGGTCAAAAAGAGATCCAATTAGTGGCCTACTGATTTTGCTCGATTACTTTTATTTTTTTACACGATTTTTCACGATCTGCAAAGACTAAACAGAGTATTGCGACTTTGTGCTTGTTTGTAAATAGAGAATGAACCAAAGAGAATCAATTGAAAAACAGTAAATGCTTGGATAATAATCAATCAAATGGAGAGACAAGCAGGCAGGACGGATTACAACGGGGGTAAAGGCCTGCGTTAACTACTCTTCACTATCTGCAAAGAGAGAGTACTACTAAGAGAAAAGAGGGGAGGGGGGCAGCGTTCAAAGCACATCAGCGTGCATAAATACGAAATGTTTTTATCTATCACGTACTTGACATTTTAAAGCTTTTCATATTTGCTATTAAAAAACCAATGAAATTCACAGAAAAAACCATAGGTTATAGTGGATATATAGTTAGGAATTTGCATTTACAAAACCTTGAAAATTCAATGAAAAAACCATTGGTTTTAGGCCATATATAGTTAGGGATTTGCATTTACAAAACCTTATTTTACTCGCATAAAACCATTGAAATTCCATATATAGTTATAAGCGCTAACTATATATCGCGCACCCGCAATCCACTGCTGATGATGTCACATATTACATCATTCATGACATGGTTAGTGACATCACTGATGACATCACTGATGACATCTCAAATGACATCACTGATGACATCACTGAAAACATCTCATTTGACATGACTGATAACATCACTGATGATATCATTCATGTGATAATACCATGAACCTCTTCAGACTCTAATATAACCTTAGATACAATCAGTGTAAACAGACAGTCACAGACTGTCACTCATCCATGGAGTTACTCACACACCTAGTCAGTTATGCCAAAAATCAATCACACCTCCATTTTCTCAACTATACAGTTATACACACCTTACTTATTCAAACATATACTAACACATATTTACTTTACTCTCTTATACAATCTCTGATACATGTTCACAATGATCCATACAGCCACTCACACATTCACTGGCTCTTATGCACAGTTATTTATAGATGTCAACTCTCACATGTACTGTGTTTTACATATGTACTTAATTTGACATGTAGCACTGAGATATCCATTCACTCACTAATACACTCATGCACAGTCAACCGCCCATACAGCTGTTTGCACATGCACTTTTGAATCTATACATATAGTGAATCAACTACTCACACATCTATGTACAGAGTCACACACCTTCCAGCCACCCATACACACACACTCAGTTTCCCATACAAATACTTGGACAACCAATCAATAACCCATACAGTTACTCATATAGCTACTGATCAACATATGCAGCAGTTTGTAGAACAACAGATATAATGATGCACAAATTAAAACAGTTTAGTCACTAACCCATGCACTCAGTGAGACACATTTAATCACTCACTCAATCAGTCAGTCATGCACCTAGTAAATCCTTCATCCAGACACTTATATATCCACTCATTCTTCAATATGTAAAACATATTTTAACTTTACAGAAACATACAGTCACTGGATGTTGTAATCAGTGATGTCATCAGTGATGTCATTTGAGATGTCATCAGTGATGTCATCAGTGATGTCACTAACCATGTCATGAATGATGTAATATGTGACATCATCAGCAGTGGATTGCGGGTGCGGGATATATAGTTAGCGCTTATAACTATATATGGAATTTCAATGGTTTTATGCGAGTAAAATAAGGTTTTGTAAATGCAAATCCCTAACTATATATGGCCTAAAACCAATGGTTTTTTCATTGAATATATATATATATATATATATATATATATATTATATTAAGTGATAATGTTTATATTTAGAGTTTTATATTGTTTTTAAAATTAATAGGGTTATTCAAGTACGTAATGTGTTTGAAGTGAAATGTTTTACCTACTGTTGCCTAGACAGGAGTGGGAATAGTAAATCTCACCCCTCCACAATCTAACACTTTCCCTACTGTTGCACAGACTGGATTAGGAATACTACATTTTACCATTCTGAAATCCAATGCTTTCCCTACTGTTGCACAGACTGGAATGGGAATAGTAAATATAACCCCTCCGAAGTCTAACCCTTTCCCTACTCTAGCACAGACTGGAGTGGGAATAGTAAATGTAACCCCTCCGAAATCTAATACTTTCCTTACTGTAGCACAGAATGGAGTAGGAATGGTACATTCTATCCCTCGGAAGTCCAGCGCTTTCCCTATTTTTGCACAGACTAGCATTGGAACAGTAAATCTTACCCTTTCGAAGTCCAATGTTTTCCCTACTGTTGCACAGACTGGAGTGAGAATAGCAAATTCTACCCCTCCAAAAACCAACGCTTACCTATTGTAGCACAGACTGGAGTGAGAATAGTAAATTTAACCTCTTCAAAGTCCAATGCTTTCCGTACTGTTGCACAGACTGTAGTAGGAATAGTAAATTTGACCTCTCTGAAGTCCAACACCTTTCCTACTGTTGCACAGACTAGAGTGGGAATCGTAAATCATATCCTTCCAAAGTCCAGTACTTTACCCAATGTTGCTTAGACTGGAGTGGGAAAAGTAAATCTTACCCCTTCAAAGTCCCATGCTTTCTCTACTGTAGCACCGACTGGAGTGGGAATAGTACATTTAACCCCTCTGAAGTTCAACGCTTTCCCTACCGTTGCACAGATTGGAATCGGAATTGGAAATGGTACTCCTGTGAAGTCCAACGCTTTCCCTACTGTTGCGCAGACTGGAGTTGGAATAGTACATTTAACCCCTCTGAAGTCTAACACTTTCCCTACTGTTGCATAAACCTGAGCAGGAATAGTAAGTTTAACCACTCCAAAGTCCAACACTATCCCTACTGTTGCACAGACTAGAGTGGGAATAGTACATTTTTCCCTTCTGAAGTCCATTTTCCCTACTGTTGTACAGCCTGGGGGGGGAATATTAAATCTTACCCCTCTGAATGCAATGTTTCCCCTACTGTTGCACAGACTGAAGTGGGAAAAGTAAATGTAACCCCTCCGAAGTCCAATGCTTTCCCTAATGATGCACAGATTGGAATGGGAATAGTAAATATTACCTCTCCAAAGTCCTTCGCATTTCCTACTGTGCACAGACTGGAATGGAAATTGTTAATTTAACCCCTCTGAAGTCTAACTCTTTCACTACTGTTGCTTAGACTGGAGTGAGAATAGAAAATGTAACCCCTCCAAAGTCCAAAGTTTTCCTTACTGTTGCTGTAGGCTCTGCGCATTGGAATAATATATCATATAGATTAGACGTAGGACTGAGGTCTACTAGGTTTCTATCGAATATGCTAGACTTAATAGTGAGTGCCAGCTAGCTCAGAGGTCACTAGAAACTTTCTCGAATTCACAAGAAGGGATTAGTTTCTGACAACCGCATAAACATGACAACTTTGTTTCCCAAGAATAGGAAATATATCTCAAGAGTGGCGAGAACAATAGATAAGTATTTCACTCAGTCAACCATGCATGCTTAGTTTCAACAGAGCTTGTAGAGAAATAGAGAGATGGGCGTTTTCAATAAAAAGGTTTATTGAACAGTCTTCTTTCTCATACAGGAGAAGTGAACTGCTACAATCGTTAAGCAGACTGCAAAGTATAATGCGTACAGCAAGAATAGTATTATAAATTAATACTGTAAAAGCATTGTATAGTTTCTAAGCCATATACAAATACAATTCAGAAAAGGGGGTGGTGATGGACAGAGTATCTGAATTAAACAGAACACTCATACCCAGTCAACAGATCAGAGCTTGATCCATCACCGTTTTTTAGCTCACTGCACCATCCCAGCTTAGAACCTGGCTCCATGCAAATTAGTCTGTCCCTGGCCCAGTGCATCATGGGAACAGGGCAGACCAAACTACCAAGCCAATTCTTATACTGGGAAGGAAACAAGCTTCCGGGGACCGGTTTCTGGCATTACAGCCGTCTTCGGCCCGGCTTGCTTGAATCCTGATGGTGCAATGAGCAAGGGACTCACATCTGAGTATACCCTTCCACGCTTCTGGTGGACAAAACGATTCAGAAAAGGGGGTGGTCATGGACAGAGTATCTGAATTAAACAGAACACTCATACCCAGTCAACAGATCAGGGCTTGATCCATCACCGTTTTTTATCTCACTGCACCATCCCAGCTCAGAACCTGGCTACATGCAAATTAGTCTGTCCCTGGCCCAGTGCATCATGGGATCAGGGCAGACCAAACTACCAAGCCAATTCTTATACTGGGAAGGAAACAAGCTTCCGGGGACCGGTTTCTGGCATTACAGCCGTCTTCGGCCCGGCTTGCTTGAATCCTGATGGTGCAATGAGCAAGGGACTCACATCTGAGTATACCCTTCCACGCTTATGGTGGAAAAAACGATTCAGAAAAGGGGGTGGTGATAGACAGAGTATCTGAATTAAACAGAACACTCATACCCAGTCAACAGATCAGGGCTTGATCCATCACCGTTTTTTAGCTCACTGCACCATCCCAGCTCAGAACCTGGCTACATGCAAATTAGTCTGTCCCTGGCCCAGTGCATCATGGGAACAGGGCAGACTAAACTACCAAGCCAATTCTTATACTGGGAAGGAAACAAGCTTCCGGGGACCGGTTTCTGGCATTACAGCCGTCTTCAGCCCGGCTTGCTTGAATCCTGATGGTGCAATGAGCAAGGGACTCACATCTGAGTATACCCTTCCACGCTTATGGTGGACAAAGCGATTCAGAAAAGGGGGTGGTGATGGACAGAGTATCTGAATTAAACAGAACACTCATACCCAGTCAACAGATCAGGGCTTGATCCATCACCGTTTTTTAGCTCACTGCACCATCCCAGCTCAGAACCTGGCTACATGCAAATTAGTCTGTCCCTGGCCCAGTGCATCATGGGAACAGGGCAGACCAAACAACCAAGCCAATTCTTATACTGGGAAGGAAACAAGCTTCCGGGGACCGGTTTCTGGCATTACAGCCGTCTTCGGCCCGGCTTGCTTGAATCCTGATGGTGCAATGAGCAAGGGACTCACATCTGAGTATACCCTTCAACGCTTATGGTGGACAAAACGATTCAGAAAAGGGGGTGGTGATGGAAACCGGTCCCCGGAAGCTTGTTTCCTTCCCAGTAAAAGAATTGGCTTGGTAGTTTGGTCTGCCCTGTTCCGATGATGCACTGGGCCAGGGACAGACTAATTTGCATGTAGCCAGGTTCTGAGCTGGGATGGTGCAGTGAGCTAAAAAACGGTGATGGATCAAGCCCTGATCTGTTGATGGGTACGAGTGTTCTGCTTAATTCAGATACTCTGTCCATCACCACCCCCTTTTCTGAATCGTTTTGTCGACCATAAGCGTGGAAGGGTATGCTCAAACATGAGTCCCTTGCTCATTGCACCATCAGGATTCAAGCAAGCCGAGCCGAAGACGGCTGTAATGCCAGAAACCGGTCCCCGGAAGCTTGTTTCCTTCCCAGTAAAAGAATTGGCTTGGTAGTTTGGTCTGCCCTGTTCTCATGATGCACTGGGCCAGGGACAGACTAATTTGCATGTAGCCAGGTTCTGAGCTGGGATGGTGCAGTGAGCTAAAAAACGGTGATGGGTCAAGCCCTGATCTGTTGACTGGGTACGAGTGTTCTGCTTAATTCAGATACTCTGTCCATCACCAGCCCCTTTTCTGAATCGTTTTGTCCACCATAAGCGTTGAAGGGTATGCTCAGATATGAGTCCCTTGCTTATTGCACCATCAGGATTCAAGCAAGCCGGGCCGAAGACGGCTGTAATGCCAGAAACCGGTCCCCGGAAGCTTGTTTCCTTCCCAGTAAAAGAATTGGCTTGGTAGTTTGATCTGCCCTGTTCCCATGATGCACTGGGCCAGGGACAGACTAATTTGCATGTAGCCAGGTTCTGAGCTGGGATGGTGCAGTGAGCTAAAAAACGGTGATGGATCAAGCCCTGATCTGTTGACTGGGTACGAGTGTTCTGCTCAATTCAGATACTCTGTCCATCACCACCCCCTTTTCTGAATCGTTTTGTCCACCATAAGCATGGAAGGGTATGCTCAGACATGAGTCCCTTGCTCATTGCACCATCAGGATTCAAGCAAGCCGGGCCGAAGACGGCTGTAATGCCAGAAACCGGTCCCCGAAAGCTTGTTTCCTTCCCAGTAAAAGAATTGGCTTGGTAGTTTGGTCTGCCCTGTTCCCATGATGCACTGGGCCAGGGACAGACTAATTTGCATGTAGCCAGGTTCTGAGCTGGAATGGTGCTGTGAGCTAAAAAACGGTGATGGATCAAGCCCTGATCTGTTGACTGGGTACGAGTGTTCTGCTTAATTCAGATACTCTGTCCATCACCACCCCCTTTTCTGAATCGTTTTGTCCATCATAAGCGTGGAAGGGTATGCTCAGACATGAGTCCCTTGCTCATTGCACCATCATGATTCAAGCAAGCCGGGCCGAAGACGGCTGTAATGCCAGACACCGGTCCCCGGAAGCTTGTTTCCTTCCCAGTAAAAGAATTGGCATGGTAGTTTGGTCTGCCCTGTTCCCATGATGCACTGGGCCAGGGACAGACTAATTTGCATGTAGCCAGGTTCTGAGCTGGGATGGTGCAGTGAGCTAAAAAACGGTGATGGATCAAGCCCTGATCTGTTGACTGGGTACGAGTGTTCTGCTCAATTCAGATACTCTGTCCATCACCACCCCCTTTTCTGAATCGTTTTGTCCACCATAAGCGTGGAAGGGTATGCTCAGACATGAGTCCCTTGCTCATTGCACCATCAGGATTCGAACAAGACGGGCCGAAGACGGCTATAATGCCAGAAACCGGTCCCCGGAAGCTTGTTTCCTTCCCAGTAAAAGAATTGGCTTGGTAGTTTGGTCTGCCCTGTTCCCATGATGCACTGGGCCAGGGACAGACTAATTTGCATGTAGCCAGGTTTTGAGCTGGGATGGTGCAGTGAGCTAAAAAACGGTGATGGATCAAGCCCTGATCTGTTGACTGGGTACGAGTGTTCTGCTCAATTCAGATACTCTGTCCATCACCACCCCCTTTTCTGAATCGTTTTGTCCACCATAAGCGTGGAAGGGTATGCTCAGACATGAGTCCCTTGCTCATTGCACCATCAGGATTCAAGCAAGCCGGGCCGAAGATGGCTGTAATGCCAGAAACCAGTCCCTGAAAGCTTGTTTCCTTCCCAGTAAAAGAATTGGCTTGGTAGTTTGGTCTGCCCTGTTCCCATGATGCACTGGGCCAGGGACAGACTAATTTGCATGTAGCCAGGTTCTGAGCTGGAATGGTGCAGTGAGCTAAAAAACGGTGATGGATCAAGCCCTGATCTGTTGACTGGGTACGAGTGTTCTGCTTAATTCAGATACTCTGTCCATCACCAGCCCCTTTTCTGAATCGTTTTGTCCACCATGAGCGTGGAAGGGTATGCTCAGACATGAGTCCCTTGCTCATTGCACCATCAGGATTCAAGCAAGCCGGGCCGAAGACGGCTGTAATGCCAGAAACCGGTCCCCGGAAGCTTGTTTCCTTCCCAGTAAAAGAATTGACTTGGTAGTTTGGTCTGCCCTGTTCCCATGATGCACTGGGCCAGGGACAGACTAATTTGCATGTAGCCAGGTTCTGAGCTGGAATGGTGCAGTGAGCTAAAAAACGGTGATGGATCAAGCCCTGATCTGTTGACTGGGTACGAGTGTTCTGCTTAATTCAGATACTCTGTCCATCACCAGCCCCTTTTCTGAATCCTTTTGTCCACCATAAGCGTGGAAGGGTATGCTCAGACATGAGTCCCTTGCTCATTGCACCATCAGGATTCAAGCAAGCCGGGCCGAAGACGGCTGTAATGCCGGAAACCGGTCCCCGAAAGCTTGTTTCCTTCCCAGTAAAAGAATTGGCTTGGTAGTTTGGTCTGCCCTGTTCCCATGATGCACTGGGCCAGGGACAGACTAATTTGCATGTAGCCAGGTTCTGAGCTGGAATGGTGCAGTGAGCTAAAAAACGGTGATGGATCAATTCCTGATCTGTTGACTGGGTACGAGTGTTCTGCTTAATTCAGATACTCTGTCCATCACCAGCCCCTTTTCTGAATCGTTTTGTCCACCATAAGCATGGAAGGGTATGCTCAGACATGAGTCCCTTGCTCATTGCACCATCAGGATTCAAGCAAGCCGTGCCGAAGACGGCTGTAATGCCAGAAACCGGTCCCCGAAAGCTTGTTTCCTTCC
This sequence comes from Lissotriton vulgaris, assembly GCF_964263255.1. Classification (NCBI taxonomy): domain Eukaryota; kingdom Metazoa; phylum Chordata; class Amphibia; order Caudata; family Salamandridae; genus Lissotriton; species Lissotriton vulgaris. Next base: position 180,311,350 of record NC_141700.1, read on the forward strand.
CAGTAAAAGAATTGGCTTGGTAGTTTGGTCTGCCCTGTTCCCATGATGCACTGGGCCAGGGACAGACTAATTTGCATGTAGCCAGGTTCTGAGCTGGGATGGTGCAGTGAGCTAAAAAACGGTGATGGATCAAGCCCTGATCTGTTGACTGGGTACAAGTGTTCTGCTTAATTCAGATAGTCTGTCCATCACCACCCCCTTTTCTGAATCGTTTTGTCCACCATAAGCGTGGAAGTGTATGCTCAAACATGAGTCCCTTGCTCATTGCACCATCAGGATTCAAGCAAGCCGGGCCGAAGACGGCTGTAATGCCAGAAACCGGTCCCCGGAAGCTTGTTTCCTTCCCAGTAAAAGAATTGGCTTGGTAGTTTGGTCTGCCCTGTTCCAATGATGCACTGGGCCAGGGACAGACTAATTTGCATGTAGCCAGGTTCTGAGCTGGAATGGTGCAGTGAGCTAAAAAACGGTGATGGATCAAGCCCTGATCTGTTGACTGGGTACGAGTGTTCTGCTCAATTCAGATACTCTGTCCATCACCAGCCCCTTTTCTGAATCGTTTTGTCCACCATAAGCGTGGAAGGGTATGCTCAGACATGAGTCCCTTGCTCATTGCACCATCAGGATTCAAGCAAGCCGGGCCGAAGACGGCTGTAATGCCAGAAACCGGTCCCCGAAAGCTTGTTTCCTTCCCAGTAAAAGAATTGGCTTGGTAGTTTGGTCTGCCCTGTTCCCATGATGCACTGGGCCAGGGATAGACTAATTTGCAAGTAGCCAGGTTCTGAGCTGGGATGGTGCAGTGAGCTAAAAAACGGTGATGGATCAAGCCCTGATCTGTTGACTGGGTACGAGTGTTCTGCTTAATTCAGATACTCTGTCCATCACCACCCCCTTTTCTGAATCGTTTTGTCCACCATAAGCGTGGAAGGGTATGCTCAGACATGAGTCCCTTGCTCATTGCACCATCAGAATTCAAGCAAGCCGGGCCGAAGACGGAGGTAATGCCAGAAACCGGTCCCCGGAAGCTTGTTTCCTTCCCAGTAAAAGAATTGGCTTGGTAGTTTGGTCTGCCCTGTTCCCATGATGCACTGGGCCAGGGACAGACTAATTTGCATGTAGCCAGGTTCTGAGCTGGGATGGTGCAGTGAGCTAAAAAACGGTGATGGATCACGCCCTGATCTGTTGACTGGGTACGAGTGTTCTGCTTAATTCAGATACTCTGTCCATCACCACCCCCTTTTCTGAATTGTTTTGTCCACCATAAGCGTTGAAGGGTATGCTCAGACATGAGTCCCTTGCTCATTGCACCATCAGGATTCAAGCAAGCCGGGCCGAAGACGGCTGTAATGCCAGAAACCGGTCCCCGAAAGCTTGTTTCCTTCCCAGTAAAAGAATTGGCTTGGTAGTTTGGTCTGCCCTGTTCCCATGATGCACTGGGCCAGGGACAGACTAATTTGCATGTAGCCAGGTTCTGAGCTGGGATGGTGCAGTGAGCTAAAAAACGGTGATGGATCAAGCCCTGATCTGTTGACTGGGTACGAGTGTTCTGCTCAATTCAGATACTCTGTCCATCACCACCCCCTTTTCTGAATCGTTTTGTCCACCATAAGCGTGGAAGGGTATGCTCAGACATGAGTCCCTTGCTCATTGCACCATCAGGATTCGAACAAGACGGGCCGAAGACGGCTGTAATGCCAGAAACCGGTCCCCGGAAGCTTGTTTCCTTCCCAGTAAAAGAATTGGCTTGGTAGTTTGGTCTGCCCTGTTCCCATGATGCACTGGGCCAGGGACAGACTAATTTGCATGTAGCCAGGTTCTGAGCTGGGATGGTGCAGTGAGCTAAAAAACGGTGATGGATCAAGCCCTGATCTGTTGACTGGGTACGAGTGTTCTGCTCAATTCAGATACTCTGTCCATCACCACCCCCTTTTCTGAATCGTTTTGTCCACCATAAGCGTGGAAGGGTATGCTCAGACATGAGTCCCTTGCTCATTGCACCATCAGGATTCGAACAAGACGGGCCGAAGACGGCTGTAATGCCAGAAACCGGTCCCCGGAAGCTTGTTTCCTTCCCAGTAAAAGAATTGGCTTGGTAGTTTGGTCTGCCCTGTTCCCATGATGCACTGGGCCAGGGACAGACTAATTTGCATGTAGCCAGGTTCTGAGCTGGGATGGTGCAGTGAGCTAAAAAACGGTGATGGATCAAGCCCTGATCTGTTGACTGGGTACAAGTGTTCTGCTCAATTCAGATACTCTGTCCATCACCACCCCCTTTTCTGAATCGTTTTGTCCACCATAAGCGTGGAAGGGTATGCTCAGACATGAGTCCCTTGCTCATTGCACCATCAGGATTCGAACAAGACGGGCCGAAGACGGCTATAATGCCAGAAACCGGTCCCCGGAAGCTTGTTTCCTTCCCAGTAAAAGAATTGGCTTGGTAGTTTGGTCTGCCCTGTTCCCATGATGCACTGGGCCAGGGACAGACTAATTTGCATGTAGCCAGGTTCTGAGCTGGGATGGTGCAGTGAGCTAAAAAATGGTGATGGATCAAGCCCTGATCTGTTGACTGGGTACGAGTGTTCTGCTCAATTCAGATACTCTGTCCATCACCACCCCCTTTTCTGAATCGTTTTGTCCACCATAAGCGTGGAAGGGTATGCTCAGACATGAGTCCCTTGCTCATTGCACCATCAGGATTCGAACAAGCCGGGCCGAAGACGGCTGTAATGCCAGAAACCGGTCCCCGGAAGCTTGTTTCCTTCCCAGTAAAAGAATTGGCTTGGTAGTTTGGTCTGCCCTGTTCCCATGATGCACTGGGCCAGGGACAGACTAATTTGCATGTAGCCAGGTTCTGAGCTGGGATGGTGCAGTGAGCTAAAAAACGGTGATGGATCAAGCCCTGATCTGTTGACTGGGTACGAGTGTTCTGCTCAATTCAGATACTCTGTCCATCACCACCCCCTTTTCTGAATCGTTTTGTCCACCATAAGCGTGGAAGGGTATGCTCAGACATGAGTCCCTTGCTCATTGCACCATCAGGATTCGAACAAGCCGGGCCGAAGACGGCTGTAATGCCAGAAACCGGTCCCCGGAAGCTTGTTTCCTTCCCAGTAAAAGAATTGGCTTGGTAGTTTGGTCTGCCCTGTTCCCATGATGCACTGGGCCAGGGACAGACTAATTTGCATGTAGCCAGGTTCTGAGCTGGGATGGTGCAGTGAGCTAAAAAACGGTGATGGATCAAGCCCTGATCTGTTGACTGGGTACGAGTGTTCTGCTCAATTCAGATACTCTGTCCATCACCACCCCCTTTTCTGAATCGTTTTGTCCACCATAAGCGTGGAAGGGTATGCTCAGACATGAGTCCCTTGCTCATTGCACCATCAGGATTCGAACAAGAAGGGCCGAAGACGGCTGTAATGCCAGAAACCGGTCCCCGGAAGCTTGTTTCCTTCCCAGTAAAAGAATTGGCTCGGTAGTTTGGTCTGCCCTGTTCCCATGATGCACTGGGCCAGGGACAGACTAATTTGCATGTAGCCAGGTTCTGAGCTGGGATGGTGCAGTGAGCTAAAAAACGGTGATGGATCAAGCCCTGATCTGTTGACTGGGTACGAGTGTTCTGCTCAATTCAGATACTCTGTCCATCACCACCCCCTTTTCTGAATCGTTTTGTCCACCATAAGCGTGGAAGGGTATGCTCAGACATGAGTCCCTTGCTCATTGCACCATCAGGATTCGAACAAGACGGGCCGAAGACGGCTGTAATGCCAGAAACCGGTCCCCGGAAGCTTGTTTCCTTCCCAGTAAAAGAATTGGCTTGGTAGTTTGGTCTGCCCTGTTCCCATGATGCACTGGGCCAGGGACAGACTAATTTGCATGTAGCCAGGTTCTGAGCTGGGATGGTGCAGTGAGCTAAAAAACGGTGATGGATCAAGCCCTGATCTGTTGACTGGGTACGAGTGTTCTGCTCAATTCAGATACTCTGTCCATCACCACCCCCTTTTCTGAATCGTTTTGTCCACCATGAGCGTGGAAGGGTATGCTCTGACATGAGTCCCTTGCTCATTGCACCATCAGGATTCAAGCAAGCCGGGCCGAAGATGGCTGTAATGCCAGAAACCGGTCCCTGAAAGCTTGTTTCCTTCCCAGTAAAAGAATTGGCTTGGTAGTTTGGTCTGCCCTGTTCCCATGATGCACTGGGCCAGGGACAGACTAATTTGCATGTAGCCAGGTTCTGAGCTGGAATGGTGCAGTGAGCTAAAAAACGGTGATGGATCAAGCCCTGATCTGTTGACTGGGTACGGGTGTTCTGCTTAATTCAGATACTCTGTCCATCACCAGCCCCTTTTCTGAATCGTTTTGTCCACCATGAGCGTGGAAGGGTATGCTCAGACATGAGTCCCTTGCTCATTGCACCATCAGGATTCAAGCAAGCCGGGCCGGAGACGGCTGTAATGCCAGAAACCGGTCCCCAGAAGCTTGTTTCCTTCCCAGTAAAAGAATTGGCTTGGTAGTTTGGTCTGCCCTGTTCCCATGATGCACTGGGCCAGGGACAGACTAATTTGCATGTAGCCAGGTTCTGAGCTGGGATGGTGCAATGAGCTAAAAAACGGTGATGGATCAAGCCCTGATCTGTTGACTGGGTATGAGTGTTCTTCTTAATTCAGATACTCTGTCCATCACCACCACCTTTTCTGAATCGTTTTGTCCACCATAAGCGTGGAAGGGTATGCTCAGACATGAGTCCCTTGCTCATTGCACCATCAGGATTAAAGCAAGCCGGGCCGAAGACGGCTGTAATGCCAGAAACCGGTCCCCGGAAGCTTGTTTCCTTCCCAGTAAAAGAATTGACTTGGTAGTTTGGTCTGCCCTGTTCCCATGATGCACTGGGCCAGGGACAGACTAATTTGCATGTAGCCAGGTTCTGAGCTGGAATGGTGCAGTGAGCTAAAAAACGGTGATGGATCAAGCCCTGATCTGTTGACTGGTTACGAGTGTTCTGCTCAATTCAGATACTCTGTCCATCACCACCCCTTTTTCTGAATCGTTTTGTCCACCATAAGCGTGGAAGGGTATGCTCAGACATGAGTCCCTTGCTCATTGCACCATCAGGATTCAAGCAAGCCGGGCCGAAGACGGCTGTAATGCCAGAAACCGGTCCCCGAAAGCTTGTTTCCTTCCCAGTAAAAGAATTGGCTTGGTAGTTTGGTCTGCCCTGTTCCCATGATGCACTGGGCCAGGGACAGACTAATTTGCATGTAGCCAGGTTCTGAGCTGGAATGGTGCAGTGAGCTAAAAAACGGTGATGGATCAATTCCTGATCTGTTGACTGGGTACGAGTGTTCTGCTTAATTCAGATACTCTGTCCATCACCAGCCCCTTTTCTGAATCGTTTTGTCCACCATAAGCGTGGAAGGGTATGCTCAGACATGAGTCCCTTGCTCATTGCACCATCAGGATTCAAGCAAGCCGGGCCGAAGACGGCTGTAATGCCAGAAACCGGTCCCCGAAAGCTTGTTTCCTTCCCAGTAAAAGAATTGGCTTGGTAGTTTGGTCTGCCCTGTTCCCATGATGCACTGGGCCAGGGACAGACTAATTTGCATGTAGCCAGGTTCTGAGCTGGGATGGTGCAGTGAGCTAAAAAACGGTGATGGATCAAGCCCTGATCTGTTGACTGGGTACGAGTGTTCTGCTTAATTCAGATAGTCTGTCCATCACCACCCCCTTTTCTGAATCGTTTTGTCCACCATAAGCGTGGAAGGGTATGCTCAGACATGAGTCCCTTGCTCATTGCACCATCAGGATTCAAGCAAGCCGGGCCGAAGACGGCTGTAATGCCAGAAACCGGTCCCCGGAAGCTTGTTTCCTTCCCAGTAAAAGAATTGGCTTGGTAGTTTGGTCTGCCCTGTTCCAATGATGCACTGGACCAGGGACAGACTAATTTGCATGTAGCCAGGTTCTGAGCTGGAATGGTGCAGTGAGCTAAAAAACGGGGATGGATCAAGCCCTGATCTGTTGACTGGGTACGAGTGTTCTGCTTAATTCAGATACTCTGTCCATCACCAGCCCCTTTTCTGAATCGTTTTGTCCACCATAAGCGTGGAAGGGTATGCTCAGACATGAGTCCCTTGCTCATTGCACCATCAGGATTCGAGCAAGCCGGGCCGAAGACGGCTGTAATGCCAGAAACCGGTCCCCGGAAGCTTGTTTCCTTCCCAGTAAAAGAATTGGCTTGGTAGTTTGGTCTGCCCTGTTCCCATGATGCACTGGGCCAGGGACAGACTAATTTGCATGTAGCCAGGTTCTGAGCTGGGATGGTGCAGTGAGCTCAAAAACGGTGATGGATCAAGCCCTGATCTGTTGACTGGGTACGAGTGTTCTGCTCAATTCAGATACTCTGTCCATCACCACCCCCTTTTCTGAATCGTTTTGTCCACCATAAGCGTGGAAGGGTATGCTCAGACATGAGTCCCTTGCTCATTGCACCATCAGGATTCGAACAAGACGGGCCGAAGACGGCTATAATGCCAGAAACCGGTCCCCGGAAGCTTGTTTCCTTCCCAGTAAAAGAATTGGCTTGGTAGTTTGGTCTGCCCTGTTCCCATGATGCACTGGGCCAGGGACAGACTAATTTGCATGTAGCCAGGTTCTGAGCTGGGATGGTGCAGTGAGCTAAAAAACGGCGATGGATCAAGCCCTGATCTGTTGACTGGGTACGAGTGTTCTGCTCAATTCAGATACTCTGTCCATCACCACCCCCTTTTCTGAATCGTTTTGTCCACCATAAGCGTGGAAGGGTATGCTCAGACATGAGTCCCTTGCTCATTGCACCATCAGGATTCAAGCAAGCCGGGCCGAAGATGGCTGTAATGCCAGAAACCAGTCCCCGAAAGCTTGTTTCCTTCCCAGTAAAACAATTGGCTTGGTAGTTTGGTCTGCCCTGTTCCCATGATGCACTGGGCCAGGGACAGACTAATTTGCATGTAGCCAGGTTCTGAGCTGGAATGGTGCAGTGAGCTAAAAAACGGTGATGGATCAAGCCCTGATCTGTTGACTGGGTACGAGTGTTCTGCTTAATTCAGATACTCTGTCCATCACCAGCCCCTTTTCTGAATCGTTTTGTCCACCATGAGCGTGGAAGGGTATGCTCAGACATGAGTCCCTTGCTCATTGCACCATCAGGATTCAAGCAAGCCGGGCCGGAGACGGCTGTAATGCCAGAAACCGGTCCCCGGAAGCTTGTTTCCTTCCCAGTAAAAGAATTGGCTTGGTAGTTTGGTCTGCCCTGTTCCCATGATGCACTGGGCCAGGGACAGACTAATTTGCATGTAGCCAGGTTCTGAGCTGGGATGGTGCAATGAGCTAAAAAACGGTGATGGATCAAGCCCTGATCTGTTGACTGGGTATGAGTGTTCTTCTTAATTCAGATACTCTGTCCATCACCACCACCTTTTCTGAATCGTTTTGTCCACCATAAGCGTGGAAGGGTATGCTCAGACATGAGTCCCTTGCTCATTGCACCATCAGGATTAAAGCAAGCCGGGCCGAAGACGGCTGTAATGCCAGAAACCGGTCCCCGGAAGCTTGTTTCCATCCCAGTAAAAGAATTGACTTGGTAGTTTGGTCTGCCCTGTTCCCATGATGCACTGGGCCAGGGACAGACTAATTTGCATGTAGCCAGGTTCTGAGCTGGAATGGTGCAGTGAGCTAAAAAACGGTGATGGATCAAGCCCTGATCTGTTGACTGGGTACGAGTGTTCTGCTTAATTCAGATACTCTGTCCATCACCAGCCCCTTTTCTGAATCCTTTTGTCCACCATAAGCGTGGAAGGGTATGCTCAGACATGAGTCCCTTGCTCATTGCACCATCAGGATTCAAGCAAGCCGGGCCGAAGACGGCTGTAATGCCAGAAACCGGTCCCCGGAAGCTTGTTTCCTTCCCAGTAAAAGAATTGGCTTGGTAGTTTGGTCTGCCCTGTTCCCATGATGCACTGGGCCAGGGACAGACTAATTTGCATGTAGCCAGGTTCTGAGCTGGGATGGTGCAGTGAGCTAAAAAACGGTGATGGATCAAGCCCTGATCTGTTGACTGGTTACGAGTGTTCTGCTCAATTCAGATACTCTGTCCATCACCACCCCTTTTTCTGAATCGTTTTGTCCACCATAAGCGTGGAAGGGTATGCTCAGACATGAGTCCCTTGCTCATTGCACCATCAGGATTCAAGCAAGCCGGGCCGAAGACGGCTGTAATGCCAGAAACCGGTCCCCGAAAGCTTGTTTCCTTCCCAGTAAAAGAATTGGCTTGGTAGTTTGGTCTGCCCTGTTCCCATGATGCACTGGGCCAGGGACAGACTAATTTGCATGTAGCCAGGTTCTGAGCTGGAATGGTGCAGTGAGCTAAAAAACGGTGATGGATCAATTCCTGATCTGTTGACTGGGAACGAGTGTTCTGCTTAATTCAGATACTCTGTCCATCACCAGCCCCTTTTCTGAATCGTTTTGTCCACCATAAGCATGGAAGGGTATGCTCAGACATGAGTCCCTTGCTCATTGCACCATCAGGATTCAAGCAAGCCGGGCCGAAGACGGCTGTAATGCCAGAAACCGGTCCCCGAAAGCTTGTTTCCTTCCCAGTAAAAGAATTGGCTTGGTAGTTTGGTCTGCCCTGTTCCCATGATGCACTGGGCCAGGGACAGACTAATTTGCATGTAGCCAGGTTCTGAGCTGAGATGGTGCAGTGAGCTAAAAAACGGTGATGGATCAAGCCCTGATCTGTTGACTGGGTACAAGTGTTCTGCTTAATTCAGATAGTCTGTCCATCACCACCCCCTTTTCTGAATCGTTTTGTCCACCATAAGCGTGGAAGGGTATGCTCAAACATGAGTCCCTTGCTCAATGCACCATCAGGATTCAAGCAAGCCGGGCCGAAGACGGCTGTAATGCCAGAAACCGGTCCCCGGAAGCTTGTTTCCTTCCCAGTAAAAGAATTGGCTTGGTAGTTTGGTCTGCCCTGTTCCAATGATGCACTGGGCCAGGGACAGACTAATTTGCATGTAGCCAGGTTCTGAGCTGGAATGGTGCAGTGAGCTAAAAAACGGTGATGGATCAAGCCCTGATCTGTTGACTGGGTACGAGTGTTCTGCTCAATTCAGATACTCTGTCCATCACCAGCCCCTTTTCTGAATCGTTTTGTCCACCATAAGCGTGGAAGGGTATGCTCAGACATGAGTCCCTTGCTCATTGCACCATCAGGATTCAAGCAAGCCGGGCCGAAGACGGCTGTAATGCCAGAAACCGGTCCCCGAAAGCTTGTTTCCTTCCCAGTAAAAGAATTGGCTTGGTAGTTTGGTCTGCCCTGTTCCCATGATGCACTGGGCCAGGGATAGACTAATTTGCAAGTAGCCAGGTTCTGAGCTGGGATGGTGCAGTGAGCTAAAAAACGGTGATGGATCAAGCCCTGATCTGTTGACTGGGTACAAGTGTTCTGCTTAATTCAGATACTCTGTCCATCACCACCCCCTTTTCTGAATCGTTTTGTCCACCATAAGCGTGGAAGGGTATGCTCAGACATGAGTCCCTTGCTCATTGCACCATCAGAATTCAAGCAAGCCGGGCCGAAGACGGAGGTAATGCCAGAAACCGGTCCCCGGAAGCTTGTTTCCTTCCCAGTAAAAGAATTGGCTTGGTAGTTTGGTCTGCCCTGTTCCCATGATGCACTGGGCCAGGGACAGACTAATTTGCATGTAGCCAGGTTCTGAGCTGGGATGGTGCAGTGAGCTAAAAAACGGTGATGGATCACGCCCTGATCTGTTGACTGGGTACGAGTGTTCTGCTTAATTCAGATACTCTGTCCATCACCACCCCCTTTTCTGAATTGTTTTGTCCACCATAAGCGTTGAAGGGTATGCTCAGACATGAGTCCCTTGCTCATTGCACCATCAGGATTCAAGCAAGCCGGGCCGAAGACGGCTGTAATGCCAGAAACCGGTCCCCGAAAGCTTGTTTCCTTCCCAGTAAAAGAATTGGCTTGGTAGTTTGGTCTGCCCTGTTCCCATGATGCACTGGGCCAGGGACAGACTAATTTGCATGTAGCCAGGTTCTGAGCTGGGATGGTGCAGTGAGCTAAAAAACGGTGATGGATCAAGCCCTGATCTGTTGACTGGGTACGAGTGTTCTGCTTAATTCAGATACTCTGTCCATCACCAGCCCCTTTTCTGAATCGTTTTGTCCACCATAAGCGTGGAAGGGTATGCTCAGACATGAGTCCCTTGCTCATTGCACCATCAGAATTCAAGCAAGCCGGGCCGAAGACGGAGGTAATGCCAGAAACCGGTCCCCGGAAGCTTGTTTCCTTCCCAGTAAAAGAATTGGCTTGGTAGTTTGGTCTGCCCTGTTCCCATGATGCACTGGGCCAGGGACAGACTAATTTGCATGTAGCCAGGTTCTGAGCTGGGATGGTGCAGTGAGCTAAAAAACGGTGATGGATCACGCCCTGATCTGTTGACTGGGTATGAGTGTTCTGCTTAATTCAGATACTCTGTCCATCACCACCCCCTTTTCTGAATTGTTTTGTCCACCATAAGCGTTGAAGGGTATGCTCAGACATGAGTCCCTTGCTCATTGCACCATCAGGATTCAAGCAAGCCGGGCCGAAGACGGCTGTAATGCCAGAAACCGGTCCCCGAAAGCTTGTTTCCTTCCCAGTAAAAGAATTGGCTTGGTAGTTTGGTCTGCCCTGTTCCCATGATGCACTGGGCCAGGGACAGACTAATTTGCATGTAGCCAGGTTCTGAGCTGGGATGGTGCAGTGAGCTAAAAAACGGTGATGGATCAAGCCCTGATCTGTTGACTGGGTACGAGTGTTCTGCTCAATTCAGATACTCTGTCCATCACCACCCCCTTTTCTGAATCGTTTTGTCCACCATAAGCGTGGAAGGGTATGCTCAGACATGAGTCCCTTGCTCATTGCACCATCAGGATTCGAACAAGACGGGCCGAAGACGGCTGTAATGCCAGAAACCGGTCCCCGGAAGCTTGTTTCCTTCCCAGTAAAAGAATTGGCTTGGTAGTTTGGTCTGCCCTGTTCCCATGATGCACTGGGCCAGGGACAGACTAATTTGCATGTAGCCAGGTTCTGAGCTGGGATGGTGCAGTGAGCTAAAAAACGGTGATGGATCAAGCCCTGATCTGTTGACTGGGTACGAGTGTTCTGCTCAATTCAGATACTCTGTCCATCACCACCCCCTTTTCTGAATCGTTTTGTCCACCATAAGCGTGGAAGGGTATGCTCAGACATGAGTCCCTTGCTCATTGCACTATCAGGATTCAAGCAAGCCGGGCCGAAGACGGCTGTAATGCCAGAAACCGGTCCCCGGAAGCTTGTTTCCTTCCCAGTAAAAGAATTGGCTTGGTAGTTTGGTCTGCCCTGTTCCCATGATGCACTGGGCCAGGGACAGACTAATTTGCATGTAGCCAGGTTCTGAGCTGGGATGGTGCAGTGAGCTAAAAAACGGTGATGGATCAAGCCCTGATCTGTTGACTGGGTACGAGTGTTCTGCTCAATTCAGATACTCTGTCCATCACCACCCCCTTTTCTGAATCGTTTTGTCCACCATAAGCGTGGAAGGGTATGCTCAGACATGAGTCCCTTGCTCATTGCACCATCAGGATTCGAACAAGACGGGCCGAAGACGGCTGTAATGCCAGAAACCGGTCCCCGGAAGCTTGTTTCCTTCCCAGTAAAAGAATTGGCTTGGTAGTTTGGTCTGCCCTGTTCCCATGATGCACTGGGCCAGGGACAGACTAATTTGCATGTAGCCAGGTTCTGAGCTGGGATGGTGCAGTGAGCTAAAAAACGGTGATGGATCAAGCCCTGATCTGTTGACTGGGTACGAGTGTTCTGCTCAATTCAGATACTCTGTCCATCACCACCCCCTTTTCTGAATCGTTTTGTCCACCATAAGCGTGGAAGGGTATGCTCAGACATGAGTCCCTTGCTCATTGCACCATCAGGATTCGAACAAGACGGGCCGAAGACGGCTATAATGCCAGAAACCGGTCCCCGGAAGCTTGTTTTCTTCCCAGTAAAAGAATTGGCTTGGTAGTTTGGTCTGCCCTGTTCCCATGATGCACTGGGCCAGGGACAGACTAATTTGCATGTAGCCAGGTTCTGAGCTGGAATGGTGCAGTGAGCTAAAAAACGGTGATGGATCAAGCCCTGATCTGTTGACTGGGTACGAGTGTTCTGCTTAATTCAGATACTCTGTCCATCACCAGCCCCTTTTCTGAATCCTTTTGTCCACCATAAGCGTGGAAGGGTATGCTCAGACATGAGTCCCTTGCTCATTGCACCATCAGGATTCAAGCAAGCCGGGCCGAAGACGGCTGTAATGCCAGAAACCGGTCCCCGGAAGCTTGTTTCCTTCCCAGTAAAAGAATTGGCTTGGTAGTTTGGTCTGCCCTGTTCCCATGATGCACTGGGCCAGGGACAGACTAATTTGCATGTAGCCAGGTTCTGAGCTGGGATGGTGCAGTGAGCTAAAAAACGGTGATGGATCAAGCCCTGATCTGTTGACTGGTTACGAGTGTTCTGCTCAATTCAGATACTCTGTCCATCACCACCCCTTTTTCTGAATCGTTTTGTCCACCATAAGCGTGGAAGGGTATGCTCAGACATGAGTCCCTTGCTCATTGCACCATCAGGATTCAAGCAAGCCGGGCCGAAGACGGCTGTAATGCCAGAAACCGGTCCCCGAAAGCTTGTTTCCTTCCCAGTAAAAGAATTGGCTTGGTAGTTTGGTCTGCCCTGTTCCCATGATGCACTGGGCCAGGGACAGACTAATTTGCATGTAGCCTGGTTCTGAGCTGGAATGGTGCAGTGAGCTAAAAAACGGTGATGGATCAATTCCTGATCTGTTGACTGGGAACGAGTGTTCTGCTTAATTCAGATACTCTGTCCATCACCAGCCCCTTTTCTGAATCGTTTTGTCCACCATAAGCATGGAAGGGTATGCTCAGACATGAGTCCCTTGCTCATTGCACCATCAGGATTCAAGCAAGCCGGGCCGAAGACGGCTGTAATGCCAGAAACCGGTCCCCGAAAGCTTGTTTCCTTCCCAGTAAAAGAATTGGCTTGGTAGTTTGGTCTGCCCTGTTCCCATGATGCACTGGGCCAGGGACAGACTAATTTGCATGTAGCCAGGTTCTGAGCTGGGATGGTGCAGTGAGCTAAAAAACGGTGATGGATCAAGCCCTGATCTGTTGACTGGGTACGAGTGTTCTGCTTAATTCAGATACTCTGTCCATCACCAGCCCCTTTTCTGAATCGTTTTGTCCACCATAAGCGTGGAAGGGTATGCTCAGACATGAGTCCCTTGCTCATTGCACTATCAGGATTCAAGCAAGCCGGGCCGAAGACGGCTGTAATGCCAGAAACCGGTCCCCGGAAGCTTGTTTCCTTCCCAGTAAAAGAATTGGCTTGGTAGTTTGGTCTGCCCTGTTCCCATGATGCACTGGGCCAGGGACAGACTAATTTGCATGTAGCCAGGTTCTGAGCTGGGATGGTGCAGTGAGCTAAAAAACGGTGATGGATCAAGCCCTGATCTGTTGACTGGGTACGAGTGTTCTGCTCAATTCAGATACTCTGTCCATCACCACCCCCTTTTCTGAATCGTTTTGTCCACCATAAGCGTGGAAGGGTATGCTCAGACATGAGTCCCTTGCTCATTGCACCATCAGGATTCGAACAAGACGGGCCGAAGACGGCTGTAATGCCAGAAACTGGTCCCCGGAAGCTTGTTTCCTTCCCAGTAAAAGAATTGGCTTGGTAGTTTGGTCTGCCCTGTTCCCATGATGCACTGGGCCAGGGACAGACTAATTTGCATGTAGCCAGGTTCTGAGCTGGGATGGTGCAGTGAGCTAAAAAACGGTGATGGATCAAGCCCTGATCTGTTGACTGGTTACGAGTGTTCTGCTCAATTCAGATACTCTGTCCATCACCACCCCTTTTTCTGAATCGTTTTGTCCACCATAAGCGTGGAAGGGTATGCTCAGACATGAGTCCCTTGCTCATTGCACCATCAGGATTCAAGCAAGCCGGGCCGAAGACGGCTGTAATGCCAGAAACCGGTCCCCGAAAGCTTGTTTCCTTCCCAGTAAAAGAATTGGCTTGGTAGTTTGGTCTGCCCTGTTCCCATGATGCACTGGGCCAGGGACAGACTAATTTGCATGTAGCCAGGTTCTGAGCTGGAATGGTGCAGTGAGCTAAAAAACGGTGATGGATCAATTCCTGATCTGTTGACTGGGAACAAGTGTTCTGCTTAATTCAGATACTCTGTCCATCACCAGCCCCTTTTCTGAATCGTTTTGTCCACCATAAGCATGGAAGGGTATGCTCAGACATGAGTCCCTTGCTCATTGCACCATCAGGATTCAAGCAAGCCGGGCCGAAGACGGCTGTAATGCCAGAAACCGGTCCCCGAAAGCTTGTTTCCTTCCCAGTAAAAGAATTGGCTTGGTAGTTTGGTCTGCCCTGTTCCCATGATGCACTGGGCCAGGGACAGACTAATTTGCATGTAGCCAGGTTCTGAGCTGAGATGGTGCAGTGAGCTAAAAAACGGTGATGGATCAAGCCCTGATCTGTTGACTGGGTACAAGTGTTCTGCTTAATTCAGATAGTCTGTCCATCACCACCCCCTTTTCTGAATCATTTTGTCCACCATAAGCGTGGAAGGGTATGCTCAAACATGAGTCCCTTGCTCAATGCACCATCAGGATTCAAGCAAGCCGGGCCGAAGACGTCTGTAATGCCAGAAACCGGTCCCCGGAAGCTTGTTTCCTTCCCAGTAAAAGAATTGGCTTGGTAGTTTGGTCTGCCCTGTTCCAATGATGCACTGGGCCAGGGACAGACTAATTTGCATGTAGCCAGGTTCTGAGCTGGAATGGTGCAGTGAGCTAAAAAACGGTGATGGATCAAGCCCTGATCTGTTGACTGGGTACGAGTGTTCTGCTCAATTCAGATACTCTGTCCATCACCAGCCCCTTTTCTGAATCGTTTTGTCCACCATAAGCGTGGAAGGGTATGCTCAGACATGAGTCCCTTGCTCATTGCACCATCAGGATTCAAGCAAGCCGGGCCGAAGACGGCTGTAATGCCAGAAACCGGTCCCCGAAAGCTTGTTTCCTTCCCAGTAAAAGAATTGGCTTGGTAGTTTGGTCTGCCCTGTTCCCATGATGCACTGGGCCAGGGATAGACTAATTTGCAAGTAGCCAGGTTCTGAGCTGGGATGGTGCAGTGAGCTAAAAAACGGTGATGGATCAAGCCCTGATCTGTTGGCTGGGTACGAGTGTTCTGCTTAATTCAGATACTCTGTCCATCACCACCCCCTTTTCTGAATCGTTTTGTCCACCATAAGCGTGGAAGGGTATGCTCAGACATGAGTCCCTTGCTCATTGCACCATCAGAATTCAAGCAAGCCGGGCCGAAGACGGAGGTAATGCCAGAAACCGGTCCCCGGAAGCTTGTTTCCTTCCCAGTAAAAGAATTGGCTTGGTAGTTTGGTCTGCCCTGTTCCCATGATGCACTGGGCCAGGGACAGACTAATTTGCATGTAGCCAGGTTCTGAGCTGGGATGGTGCAGTGAGCTAAAAAACGGTGATGGATCACGCCCTGATCTGTTGACTGGGTACGAGTGTTCTGCTTAATTCAGATACTCTGTCCATCACCACCCCCTTTTCTGAATTGTTTTGTCCACCATAAGCGTTGAAGGGTATGCTCAGACATGAGTCCCTTGCTCATTGCACCATCAGGATTCAAGCAAGCCGGGCCGAAGACGGCTGTAATGCCAGAAACCGGTCCCCGAAAGCTTGTTTCCTTCCCAGAAAAAGAATTGGCTTGGTAGTTTGGTCTGCCCTGTTCCCATGATGCACTGGGCCAGGGACAGACTAATTTGCATGTAGCCAGGTTCTGAGCTGGGATGGTGCAGTGAGCTAAAAAACGGTGATGGATCAAGCCCTGATCTGTTGACTGGGTACGAGTGTTCTGCTTAATTCAGATACTCTGTCCATCACCAGCCCCTTTTCTGAATCGTTTTGTCCACCGTAAGCGTGGAAGGGTATGCTCAGACATGAGTCCCTTGCTCATTGCACCATCAGAATTCAAGCAAGCCGGGCCGAAGACGGAGGTAATGCCAGAAACCGGTCCCCGGAAGCTTGTTTCCTTCCCAGTAAAAGAATTGGCTTGGTAGTTTGGTCTGCCCTGTTCCCATGATGCACTGGGCCAGGGACAGACTAATTTGCATGTAGCCAGGTTCTGAGCTGGGATGGTGCAGTGAGCTAAAAAACGGTGATGGATCACGCCCTGATCTGTTGACTGGGTACGAGTGTTCTGCTTAATTCAGATACTCTGTCCATCACCACCCCCTTTTCTGAATTGTTTTGTCCACCATAAGCGTTGAAGGGTATGCTCAGACATGAGTCCCTTGCTCATTGCACCATCAGGATTCAAGCAAGCCGGGCCGAAGACGGCTGTAATGCCAGAAACCGGTCCCCGAAAGCTTGTTTCCTTCCCAGTAAAAGAATTGGCTTGGTAGTTTGGTCTGCCCTGTTCCCATGATGCACTGGGCCAGGGACAGACTAATTTGCATGTAGCCAGGTTCTGAGCTGGGATGGTGCAGTGAGCTAAAAAACGGTGATGGATCAAGCCCTGATCTGTTGACTGGGTACGAGTGTTCTGCTTAATTCAGATACTCTGTCCATCACCAGCCCCTTTTCTGAATCGTTTTGTCCACCATAAGCGTGGAAGGGTATGCTCAGACATGAGTCCCTTGCTCATTGCACTATCAGGATTCAAGCAAGCCGGGCCGAAGACGGCTGTAATGCCAGAAACCGGTCCCCGGAAGCTTGTTTCCTTCCCAGTAAAAGAATTGGCTTGGTAGTTTGGTCTGCCCTGTTCCCATGATGCACTGGGCCAGGGACAGACTAATTTGCATGTAGCCAGGTTCTGAGCTGGGATGGTGCAGTGAGCTAAAAAACGGTGATGGATCAAGCCCTGATCTGTTGACTGGGTACGAGTGTTCTGCTCAATTCAGATACTCTGTCCATCACCACCCCCTTTTCTGAATCGTTTTGTCCACCATAAGCGTGGAAGGGTATGCTCAGACATGAGTCCCTTGCTCATTGCACCATCAGGATTCGAACAAGACGGGCCGAAGACGGCTATAATGCCAGAAACCGGTCCCCGGAAGCTTGTTTTCTTCCCAGTAAAAGAATTGGCTTGGTAGTTTGGTCTGCCCTGTTCCCATGATGCACTGGGCCAGGGACAGACTAATTTGCATGTAGCCAGGTTCTGAGCTGGAATGGTGCAGTGAGCTAAAAAACGGTGATGGATCAAGCCCTGATCTGTTGACTGGGTACGAGTGTTCTGCTTAATTCAGATACTCTGTCCATCACCAGCCCCTTTTCTGAATCCTTTTGTCCACCATAAGCGTGGAAGGGTATGCTCAGACATGAGTCCCTTGCTCATTGCACCATCAGGATTCAAGCAAGCCGGGCCGAAGACGGCTGTAATGCCAGAAACCGGTCCCCGGAAGCTTGTTTCCTTCCCAGTAAAAGAATTGGCTTGGTAGTTTGGTCTGCCCTGTTCCCATGATGCACTGGGCCAGGGACAGACTAATTTGCATGTAGCCAGGTTCTGAGCTGGGATGGTGCAGTGAGCTAAAAAACGGTGATGGATCAAGCCCTGATCTGTTGACTGGTTACGAGTGTTCTGCTCAATTCAGATACTCTGTCCATCACCACCCCTTTTTCTGAATCGTTTTGTCCACCATAAGCGTGGAAGGGTATGCTCAGACATGAGTCCCTTGCTCATTGCACCATCAGGATTCAAGCAAGCCGGGCCGAAGACGGCTGTAATGCCAGAAACCGGTCCCCGAAAGCTTGTTTCCTTCCCAGTAAAAGAATTGGCTTGGTAGTTTGGTCTGCCCTGTTCCCATGATGCACTGGGCCAGGGACAGACTAATTTGCATGTAGCCTGGTTCTGAGCTGGAATGGTGCAGTGAGCTAAAAAACGGTGATGGATCAATTCCTGATCTGTTGACTGGGAACGAGTGTTCTGCTTAATTCAGATACTCTGTCCATCACCAGCCCCTTTTCTGAATCGTTTTGTCCACCATAAGCATGGAAGGGTATGCTCAGACATGAGTCCCTTGCTCATTGCACCATCAGGATTCAAGCAAGCCGGGCCGAAGACGGCTGTAATGCCAGAAACCGGTCCCCGAAAGCTTGTTTCCTTCCCAGTAAAAGAATTGGCTTGGTAGTTTGGTCTGCCCTGTTCCCATGATGCACTGGGCCAGGGACAGACTAATTTGCATGTAGCCAGGTTCTGAGCTGGGATGGTGCAGTGAGCTAAAAAACGGTGATGGATCAAGCCCTGATCTGTTGACTGGGTACGAGTGTTCTGCTTAATTCAGATACTCTGTCCATCACCAGCCCCTTTTCTGAATCGTTTTGTCCACCATAAGCGTGGAAGGGTATGCTCAGACATGAGTCCCTTGCTCATTGCACTATCAGGATTCAAGCAAGCCGGGCCGAAGACGGCTGTAATGCCAGAAACCGGTCCCCGGAAGCTTGTTTCCTTCCCAGTAAAAGAATTGGCTTGGTAGTTTGGTCTGCCCTGTTCCCATGATGCACTGGGCCAGGGACAGACTAATTTGCATGTAGCCAGGTTCTGAGCTGGGATGGTGCAGTGAGCTAAAAAACGGTGATGGATCAAGCCCTGATCTGTTGACTGGGTACGAGTGTTCTGCTCAATTCAGATACTCTGTCCATCACCACCCCCTTTTCTGAATCGTTTTGTCCACCATAAGCGTGGAAGGGTATGCTCAGACATGAGTCCCTTGCTCATTGCACCATCAGGATTCGAACAAGACGGGCCGAAGACGGCTGTAATGCCAGAAACTGGTCCCCGGAAGCTTGTTTCCTTCCCAGTAAAAGAATTGGCTTGGTAGTTTGGTCTGCCCTGTTCCCATGATGCACTGGGCCAGGGACAGACTAATTTGCATGTAGCCAGGTTCTGAGCTGGGATGGTGCAGTGAGCTAAAAAACGGTGATGGATCAAGCCCTGATCTGTTGACTGGTTACGAGTGTTCTGCTCAATTCAGATACTCTGTCCATCACCACCCCTTTTTCTGAATCGTTTTGTCCACCATAAGCGTGGAAGGGTATGCTCAGACATGAGTCCCTTGCTCATTGCACCATCAGGATTCAAGCAAGCCGGGCCGAAGACGGCTGTAATGCCAGAAACCGGTCCCCGAAAGCTTGTTTCCTTCCCAGTAAAAGAATTGGCTTGGTAGTTTGGTCTGCCCTGTTCCCATGATGCACTGGGCCAGGGACAGACTAATTTGCATGTAGCCAGGTTCTGAGCTGGAATGGTGCAGTGAGCTAAAAAACGGTGATGGATCAATTCCTGATCTGTTGACTGGGAACAAGTGTTCTGCTTAATTCAGATACTCTGTCCATCACCAGCCCCTTTTCTGAATCGTTTTGTCCACCATAAGCATGGAAGGGTATGCTCAGACATGAGTCCCTTGCTCATTGCACCATCAGGATTCAAGCAAGCCGGGCCGAAGACGGCTGTAATGCCAGAAACCGGTCCCCGAAAGCTTGTTTCCTTCCCAGTAAAAGAATTGGCTTGGTAGTTTGGTCTGCCCTGTTCCCATGATGCACTGGGCCAGGGACAGACTAATTTGCATGTAGCCAGGTTCTGAGCTGAGATGGTGCAGTGAGCTAAAAAACGGTGATGGATCAAGCCCTGATCTGTTGACTGGGTACAAGTGTTCTGCTTAATTCAGATAGTCTGTCCATCACCACCCCCTTTTCTGAATCATTTTGTCCACCATAAGCGTGGAAGGGTATGCTCAAACATGAGTCCCTTGCTCAATGCACCATCAGGATTCAAGCAAGCCGGGCCGAAGACGTCTGTAATGCCAGAAACCGGTCCCCGGAAGCTTGTTTCCTTCCCAGTAAAAGAATTGGCTTGGTAGTTTGGTCTGCCCTGTTCCAATGATGCACTGGGCCAGGGACAGACTAATTTGCATGTAGCCAGGTTCTGAGCTGGAATGGTGCAGTGAGCTAAAAAACGGTGATGGATCAAGCCCTGATCTGTTGACTGGGTACGAGTGTTCTGCTCAATTCAGATACTCTGTCCATCACCAGCCCCTTTTCTGAATCGTTTTGTCCACCATAAGCGTGGAAGGGTATGCTCAGACATGAGTCCCTTGCTCATTGCACCATCAGGATTCAAGCAAGCCGGGCCGAAGACGGCTGTAATGCCAGAAACCGGTCCCCGAAAGCTTGTTTCCTTCCCAGTAAAAGAATTGGCTTGGTAGTTTGGTCTGCCCTGTTCCCATGATGCACTGGGCCAGGGATAGACTAATTTGCAAGTAGCCAGGTTCTGAGCTGGGATGGTGCAGTGAGCTAAAAAACGGTGATGGATCAAGCCCTGATCTGTTGGCTGGGTACGAGTGTTCTGCTTAATTCAGATACTCTGTCCATCACCACCCCCTTTTCTGAATCGTTTTGTCCACCATAAGCGTGGAAGGGTATGCTCAGACATGAGTCCCTTGCTCATTGCACCATCAGAATTCAAGCAAGCCGGGCCGAAGACGGAGGTAATGCCAGAAACCGGTCCCCGGAAGCTTGTTTCCTTCCCAGTAAAAGAATTGGCTTGGTAGTTTGGTCTGCCCTGTTCCCATGATGCACTGGGCCAGGGACAGACTAATTTGCATGTAGCCAGGTTCTGAGCTGGGATGGTGCAGTGAGCTAAAAAACGGTGATGGATCACGCCCTGATCTGTTGACTGGGTACGAGTGTTCTGCTTAATTCAGATACTCTGTCCATCACCACCCCCTTTTCTGAATTGTTTTGTCCACCATAAGCGTTGAAGGGTATGCTCAGACATGAGTCCCTTGCTCATTGCACCATCAGGATTCAAGCAAGCCGGGCCGAAGACGGCTGTAATGCCAGAAACCGGTCCCCGAAAGCTTGTTTCCTTCCCAGAAAAAGAATTGGCTTGGTAGTTTGGTCTGCCCTGTTCCCATGATGCACTGGGCCAGGGACAGACTAATTTGCATGTAGCCAGGTTCTGAGCTGGGATGGTGCAGTGAGCTAAAAAACGGTGATGGATCAAGCCCTGATCTGTTGACTGGGTACGAGTGTTCTGCTTAATTCAGATACTCTGTCCATCACCAGCCCCTTTTCTGAATCGTTTTGTCCACCGTAAGCGTGGAAGGGTATGCTCAGACATGAGTCCCTTGCTCATTGCACCATCAGAATTCAAGCAAGCCGGGCCGAAGACGGAGGTAATGCCAGAAACCGGTCCCCGGAAGCTTGTTTCCTTCCCAGTAAAAGAATTGGCTTGGTAGTTTGGTCTGCCCTGTTCCCATGATGCACTGGGCCAGGGACAGACTAATTTGCATGTAGCCAGGTTCTGAGCTGGGATGGTGCAGTGAGCTAAAAAACGGTGATGGATCACGCCCTGATCTGTTGACTGGGTACGAGTGTTCTGCTTAATTCAGATACTCTGTCCATCACCACCCCCTTTTCTGAATTGTTTTGTCCACCATAAGCGTTGAAGGGTATGCTCAGACATGAGTCCCTTGCTCATTGCACCATCAGGATTCAAGCAAGCCGGGCCGAAGACGGCTGTAATGCCAGAAACCGGTCCCCGAAAGCTTGTTTCCTTCCCAGTAAAAGAATTGGCTTGGTAGTTTGGTCTGCCCTGTTCCCATGATGCACTGGGCCAGGGACAGACTAATTTGCATGTAGCCAGGTTCTGAGCTGGGATGGTGCAGTGAGCTAAAAAACGGTGATGGATCAAGCCCTGATCTGTTGACTGGGTACGAGTGTTCTGCTTAATTCAGATACTCTGTCCATCACCAGCCCCTTTTCTGAATCGTTTTGTCCACCATAAGCGTGGAAGGGTATGCTCAGACATGAGTCCCTTGCTCATTGCACTATCAGGATTCAAGCAAGCCGGGCCGAAGACGGCTGTAATGCCAGAAACCGGTCCCCGGAAGCTTGTTTCCTTCCCAGTAAAAGAATTGGCTTGGTAGTTTGGTCTGCCCTGTTCCCATGATGCACTGGGCCAGGGACAGACTAATTTGCATGTAGCCAGGTTCTGAGCTGGAATGGTGCAGTGAGCTAAAAAACGGTGATGGATCAAGCCCTGATCTGTTGACTGGGTACGAGTGTTCTGCTTAATTCAGATACTCTGTCCATCACCAGCCCCTTTTCTGAATCCTTTTGTCCACCATAAGCGTGGGAGGGTATGCTCAGACATGAGTCCCTTGCTCATTGCACCATCAGGATTCAAGCAAGCCGGGCCGAAGACGGCTGTAATGCCAGAAACCGGTCCCCGGAAGCTTGTTTCCTTCCCAGTAAAAGAATTGGCTTGGTAGTTTGGTCTGCCCTGTTCCCATGATGCACTGGGCCAGGGACAGACTAATTTGCATGTAGCCAGGTTCTGAGCTGGGATGGTGCAGTGAGCTAAAAAACGGTGATGGATCAAGCCCTGATCTGTTGACTGGTTACGAGTGTTCTGCTCAATTCAGATACTCTGTCCATCACCACCCCTTTTTCTGAATCGTTTTGTCCACCATAAGCGTGGAAGGGTATGCTCAGACATGAGTCCCTTGCTCATTGCACCATCAGGATTCAAGCAAGCCGGGCCGAAGACGGCTGTAATGCCAGAAACCGGTCCCCGAAAGCTTGTTTCCTTCCCAGTAAAAGAATTGGCTTGGTAGTTTGGTCTGCCCTGTTCCCATGATGCACTGGGCCAGGGACAGACTAATTTGCATGTAGCCAGGTTCTGAGCTGGAATGGTGCAGTGAGCTAAAAAACGGTGATGGATCAATTCCTGATCTGTTGACTGGGTACGAGTGTTCTGCTTAATTCAGATACTCTGTCCATCACCAGCCCCTTTTCTGAATCGTTTTGTCCACCATAAGCATGGAAGGGTATGCTCAGACATGAGTCCCTTGCTCATTGCACCATCAGGATTCAAGCAAGCCGGGCCGAAGACGGCTGTAATGCCAGAAACCGGTCCCCGAAAGCTTGTTTCCTTCCCAGTAAAAGAATTGGCTTGGTAGTTTGGTCTGCCCTGTTCCCATGATGCACTGGGCCAGGGACAGACTAATTTGCATGTAGCCAGGTTCTGAGCTGGGATGGTGCAGTGAGCTAAAAAACGGTGATGGATCAAGCCCTGATCTGTTGACTGGGTACAAGTGTTCTGCTTAATTCAGATAGTCTGTCCATCACCACCCCCTTTTCTGAATCGTTTTGTCCACCATAAGAGTGGAAGGGTATGCTCAAACATGAGTCCCTTGCTCATTGCACCATCAGGATTCAAGCAAGCCGGGCCGAAGATGGCTGTAATGCCAGAAACCGGTCCCCGGAAGCTTGTTTCCTTCCCAGTAAAAGAATTGGCTTGGTAGTTTGGTCTGCCCTGTTCCAATGATGCACTGGGCCAGGGACAGACTAATTTGCATGTAGCCAGGTTCTGAGCTGGAATGGTGCAGTGAGCTAAAAAACGGTGATGGATCAAGCCCTGATCTGTTGACTGGGTACGAGTGTTCTGCTTAATTCAGATACTCTGTCCATCACCAGCCCCTTTTCTGAATCGTTTTGTCCACCATAAGCGTGGAAGGGTATGCTCAGACATGAGTCCCTTGCTCATTGCACCATCAGGATTCAAGCAAGCCGGGCCGAAGACGGCTGTAATGCCAGAAACCGGTCCCCGAAAGCTTGTTTCCTTCCCAGTAAAAGAATTGGCTTGGTAGTTTGGTCTGCCCTGTTCCCATGATGCACTGGGCCAGGGATAGACTAATTTGCAAGTAGCCAGGTTCTGAGCTGGGATGGTGCAGTGAGCTAAAAAACGGTGATGGATCAAGCCCTGATCTGTTGACTGGGTATGAGTGTTCTGCTTAATTCAGATACTCTGTCCATCACCACCCCCTTTTCTGAATCGTTTTGTCCACCATAAGCGTGGAAGGGTATGCTCAGACATGAGTCCCTTGCTCATTGCACCATCAGAATTCAAGCAAGCCGGGCCGAAGACGGAGGTAATGCCAGAAACCGGTCCCCGGAAGCTTGTTTCCTTCCCAGTAAAAGAATTGGCTTGGTAGTTTGGTCTGCCCTGTTCCCATGATGCACTGGGCCAGGGACAGACTAATTTGCATGTAGCCAGGTTCTGAGCTGGAATGGTGCAGTGAGCTAAAAAACGGTGATGGATCAAGCCCTGATCTGTTGACTGGGTACGAGTGTTCTGCCTAATTCAGATACTCTGTCCATCACCACCCCCTTTTCTGAATCGTTTTGTCCACCATAAGCATGGAAGGGTATGCTCAGACATGAGTCCCTTGCTCATTGCACCATCAGGATTCAAGCAAGCCGGGCCGAAGACGGCTGTAATGCCAGAAACCGGTCCCCGGAAGCTTGTTTCCTTCCCAGTAAAAGAATTGGCTTGGTAGTTTGGTCTGCCCTGTTCCCATGATGCACTGTGCCAGGGACAGACTAATTTGCATGTAGCCAGGTTCTGAGCTGGGATGGTGCAGTGAGCTAAAAAACGGTGATGGATCAAGCCCTGATCTGTTGACTGGGTACGAGTGTTCTGCCTAATTCAGATACTCTGTCCATCACCACCCCCTTTTCTGAATCATATACAAATACATACAGAAATAACATTGACTAAAATGCTCAACTGGTGCTTCCAAATACGCCTACCCTAATGTACCTAACCTAAGTCTACTACGCAGGAAGAAGTACGTTTTGTGTAGCATAGGTTTCATTGTTTTTGCCAAGAATCTACCACAGGTTTCTCTAGGTTCTAATCAGCTCCATACCTTGGTGTATAATGAAGGAGGTCTGGTATCTCTCTCTCAGGGCATGATTTCCCAACACCCTGCAATGGGAGCTTGGAAACACTGTTGCTGGATTCTCAGCGAGAGAAAGGCAGCCTCTTGATCAGTGCATCAGCTGGAGGGTCGGCTTCCTTTGGCACTTGCTGTAGCGAGCTGCTTCGGGCAAGTAGATAGTCGAACTGCTCCGAACCACCTTATCTTGCTATAGCAAGTGAAGGTATATTTATACCTTGAAGGTGTTTAGGAATACCATAGATTAAAGTAAAGTCGGGGATAATAACGTCAGGAAAGAACCCCTAGGGAATAGTTGTTCTTTGCAAAGTATATGAGTTCTTGGGCAAATCAATATTCAAGCAAGGGGAACTTCCCTAACTGCTTAAGCCGATTTTCCAAGAAATCGTTGTGACATTTGGTACGGGTGGAAGTAGCCATGCCTGTATTTGGTCGGCACGGGCTATGTCTAAATAAGGGATTGATTTTTATGCCTATATAGAGGCAATGTGAATTGTAGCTATGTAAGGGCATTTATCGGGAAAACTCACTCGGAGCTCTAAATGCCACGCAACATTGCCAGACTGTATTGGGAATAATAAATCTTACCCCTCTGAAGCCAAACACTTTCCCTACTGTTGCACAGACTGGAGCGGGTATATTAAATCTTACCCTTCTGAAGTTCAATGCACAGACTGGAGTAGGAATAGTTAATTTAACTGCCCTCTAAAGTCCAATGTTTTCCCTACCATTGCGCTGTTTAGAGTGGTAATAATATATTAAACCTCTCTGAAGTCCTGCAATTTCTCTTTTGTTGCAAGAACTGGATTTGGTATAATATATCTAGTATTCCCAGATTTTGAATATATTTCAAAATTCTTGTTAAATATAATTTTTTTTTTAAATATTTGTTTATAATATTAATTTTGTAGTATTTAAAAAAAGTATAATATTTTTTGAAAATGTGTTTTTTGGTTTTGTAATTGTTTGTAATTTGTTCGGTAACGTATGTAATATTTTGGAAATTAATTGCTATTATTTTAGTTTTGTGTGTGTGTGTATATATATACAGATATATATCCATATATATATTACCTACTGGCGGTCGCCAGTTAGTAGTTATAGTTAGGACCTAGTTTCCATAGCAAATCCGCAACATTCTATTGGAAATAACTTTGGCGCCAGTTGATGAATCTCTCAAAGAAGATGGCCCGCTCTGCTCCACTCCTTCCCTGAAAGTTTTGGGGGGATTCCTCAAGTGGGGGCTGAGAAAAAAGGGGGGTCCCATAACGTGTTTTTCCCATGTTATTTTCCATAGGACGATTAGACACGGCTACAGCCCGAACGGCTGAACGGAATTACAAGAAATTTGGCGAAATGGTAGAGTTTGATTCGCAGATCACGCTTTTGCTCAAATGGTGTAAATCCATCCAGTAGTTCCTGAGAAAATCAAAAGAAAAATATATATATATATCTATAAGCGCGCACTGTGCGCAAGTCGGGTGTGCGCGAGCGGAATCCTGATTTGCTGTTAGACGTCTGTCAACATTCTAATCGGTGGAAACCAGAAAGTGTTGGTCGCCATTTTGTCACTCCGAGGCAGAAGAGAGCCCAAAACAAAAGTGGAGAAAGTGAAAAGGGGGTAGGGTAGAGACTCCCTGACCCCCTAGGCCTTCTCAGGGGGTCCCTGAAGGACCCCAAAGGCCTAAATATTTTCTTTTTTTTTTAAATTGGAAGGTGCGTGCACGTTGCGCTTATGTCAGAAAAAATATCCAAAAAAAAAAGTTAAATAACATGTTTGGGTGTTTATATGTTGATTGAAAATGTAGACTATACTGTTCAACTTTATCCAAATCATAAAAACTAGCTGTGCCATTGAATATTACAGGATACAGTCAATGTATTACAATATACAAAGGCAGTTTGTGGAAAAATAAATATATAATAAATATAAAAATTGATACAGAAATTAGCATTTTAAAAACCTTTGAAGTTCACTTAAAAAACCATAGGTTTCAAACACGTTAAAGTTAGGAGTTAGCATTGAAAAAACCTTAGAAATTCACTGAAAAACCATAGATTTCACACATGTTATAGTTAGGAATTAGCATTTAAAAAACTTTGTAAATTCACTGAAAAAACCATAGGTTTCACACACGTTAAAGTTAGGAATTGGCATTTAACAAACCTTGCAAATTCATTGAAAAAACCATAGGTTTCACACATGTTATAGTTAGCTGGATATTTTACTCATACAAAACCTTTGAAATTCCCCCGGTATAGTTAGTTCAGCTAACTATAACTCCCGTGTCCGCAATGCACTGCTGATGACGTCACATATTACATCACTCATGACATGGTCAGTGACATCACTCATGACATCACTGATGACATCTCAAATGACATCACTGATGACATCATCCTTGTGAAAGAGTGGCAGACCTCCTCTCAGCGCAATATATAACCTTTGATACACACATTCAAAAATAGAATCTAAAATTTTCAAAAAAATGGAGATACCAATACCAGTTACAACAACCTATTCAGTAATTCCACCATCTACATACACATATGCACTCATTCACCAACAGTTCTATATAGTCACTCATACATGTATTCATTCATCTTATCTACTCATACACCTATACATCCTGTTGCACACCGACACTCATCCATAGAGTTACTCACACATGCAAATAAACTATCAAACATCCATTCATTTGCATATACAGCTATACACACACCGCTACACTTACTTTTACAGAAACAAACACATACTTACTCTCTTAAACAATCACTTATAGAAACACATACTTATTCATACAAGAACTCTTCTAATCTCTCACTCTCACATATAATCACTTATATACATCAATACTCACATATACTAGATTAAAACATATGTAATTACTCATAAAGATACTATTGGGACAGTCATTAACTCACAAACACAGCCATACACATACTCATCCACCCATACAGTCTGCATAAATGCTGTCTTCAAAACACATACAAACAGTGACTCACTCATTCATGCATTTATGTGCTAAGTAATATCCCCCACCGTACCATACAGACACACATGCTGATACTCAAAAAAACATCTAATACCCATATACACACTCATATAGCTACTCACCAACCCATGCAGTCACTTATACACAAAGTGAGCGACTGATACAGATATTGGCATGTTTAAATATTACTCTCTAACCTATGTATTTGCTAAGATGCACTTAATCAATTAGTTATACAATCAATTTTACACAAACAAAATCATCCATTTAGACACTTATATATCCATTTATTCTTCCATCGACCTTGTGATACACATGTTTAAAACATATTTAAATTTTAGAAAAAAACATTCACTTGATGATGTCATCAGTGATGTCATCAGTGATGTCTTTTGAGATGTCATCAATGATGTCATAAGTGATGTCACTGACCATGTCATGAGTGATGTAATATGTGACGTCATCAGCAGTGCATTGCGGGCGCGCGAGTTATAGTTAGCTGAACTAACTGTAACTGGGGAATTTCAAAGGTTTTGTATGAGTGAAATGTCCAGCTAACTATAACATGTGTGAAACCTATGGTTTTTTCAATGAATTTGCAAGGTTTTTTAAATGCTTATTCCTAACTATGACGAGTGTGAAACCTACGGTTTTTTCAGTGAATAGATATATAGAGATATACATGTACATATAATTTAAATATTCACTGAAAAAACAAAGGTTGCAGAGACATTATAGTTGGCTCAGGTTTCATTCATGCAAAACCAGAGAAATTTTGCAATTATAGTTAGTTGAGCTAACTATACTTTGCGCACCGCAATGCACTGCTTATGACCTCACACATTACATCACTCATGAGATGGTCAGTGACATCGTTGGATGACCTTCTCTTGTGCTGGGTATAATAGCTTGACCACAGATAGAAGCCGAAGATGCTGATGAGAATTGTTCCAATCTGGACCCATGAACATTTTGTTTTGAAATGTTTGTACAGATGTCCTTGCATTGAAGTGCAGCTTTACAATAATGTATCTATCAATATCTTTTGTCAATATATCTGTCCTTACAATTTATGCATGTGTTTGGGGCTCGACATCCTGATGCTTCATGGCAGGAATCATGCATCTAACTGTAGGGAACCTATATTATGACTTTGCTGGGTTAGCAGAGGAACATATATGTATATGCATTGGTGTTCGGGCCACATGTGTCTGCATAATTGTCCCAGTACTCATTGGCCAATATGTATCCTCTGATGTTCCTTGCTTATTCGATGAATAAGGTGTTGCGCCATCTATATAGTGTTTGGTTGTGGTTTCAGTTGCTTGATCTGTGGTTGCAGTTTATGCTAAGCAACACATTTGTAATGGGTGTTAATAATTTCAATTGCTTTGTCCTGTACGTTTTGATTTAATTTGTGATTTATGGATTTATAAGGGTATAACTTATTTAGCCATGTGTAAAATACACATTTTCATAACAGAATTTTAAATACTTTTCAAACAGTTATAAAACACCTTGTGAATTGCAAAGAAATCGCACAGAAATAACTAAGAGGCTTTCAGAAGCATAAGAGAATTGTAGGTCTAGATTTTTCCTTTTTAAAACGGCCCTTGCATCAATTCCATTCCAAAGTTCAAACTCCTCTCCCTATTACACGCCCTGCCTGAAATCTCTTCCAGCTTTCTCTGCTTTACCTTCCATTTATATGTGGCTGTACTTTGCAATATGAATAGACATAGATTCTTAACTGATGTTATTATATAAAGCACACTAACACTGATGTGTAGGTATCAAAGCACTATATAAAAAAGGAAAATAAATCAGGCTAGGCGCCATATTTTTTACCTGGTTGCGATGCAAATCTGAAGTCAAATTTTTGAAGCCACACAAAGCCACTTTGAGTGGTTCTAAAAATCTCGAGTAAAGCAATGTGGCGCAAAGCGATGTCCTACATTACTCTGTCTTCGGTAGGCATTCCATGGGCATCGTGTGCGTGTTCCCACGCAACTTCCATATTTTATTATGCATTCCCAAATTCACAAGGTCCTGCAAACCTGGGAATGCACCAAAAAGAAACACCTCTCCTTGTTACTTCCTCTATGTGTGCTGCAGTCTGAAGCACGCAATTAAGAGGAAAATGCCTTTCAGGAAGGTGTCACTTCCTGCACAAAAACAATCCTACATGAACCATAGGCAACCTTGCGCCATGATGCAAGGAGCCTGCTTCGGCACTGGGCTGTCAAAAGGGCACCAGCGCAGGGGAAAAGTCAGGAATGTACTGTAAGCCTTAAATATGGCACATTCCTGCCCTTGTTATATTTTATTTTTTAACAAATGCTTTTAATTCAAGCATTCAGAAGCATAAGCACATGTTACATTCGGAACTTACCTTTAGTAGTCATAGTCCCACAGATTCCTTACGTCATGACTATTAACGTAAAATGTCCTATGTATGGCACTGCCTGCTGCTCTGCCATCAGCTTCTTATTTTTTGCCTAAACGATGAGAATCCGAAATAGCCTTACAGCAGACAAAAAAGTAACAACAGTAACAGATTTTCATGACTAGAAATTTTATAATGAATGGCACTAACTCATATGTAGAAGTAGAAGAAACCATGACCCTCATAGAGTGGGCAGGTATGCCGTCACAAGGTATTGTTTAGTTAGGGCAGAGCAGACCCTAATGTAAATTAACACTGATCATTGACACTTTTTGAGCTTGTCCAATCAACAGAGCAGTAAACCGCTCACCTTATGTCCAGCCTCTGTAGCTGTTCCTCTTGCTTAGTTGCTATAGAGAAGAGGGAAATACATGTAGTATAGTGATAGACTTGACCACGTGGAATGCAGACACTGCTTAATAGGAAAGTGCATAAAACCATGTAGGATAAATGAGGGCAGGACCAACAGATTCCTGCCCTTTCTTGGTGTCGCAGTGCAAGGTGAGTTGCTGCTCCTCACCTCGCCACTATTTCATGAATATGCCCCCAAGTACCAACTGTGCAGATTCCACAAAAACTGTTTTGTAGACTACTGAGAGATCATAATTAATTTTGACCAATGCTGACCTTCCTGTGATTTGATCTGACAACCTAGATTTGAAAGCTTTTGTAATCTTTGCATAAATAATGAGCCATCCTGCCTCATCATCATACAGTCAGTAATTATCCTTGACTCCACACTGGTAAGCACTCTGACCTATGAGGTTCAAATTGAGGCCCTCATTTATGGGATCTTGGCATAGGGTGGCGCAGCAAGTCTCCTTGTTGCACTGCCCTATGCCAAAGCGAAAAGGCAGGAATGCACTGTATTTGTGCAACATGGTTTATTCCTGTCCTTTCCCCTGCATCGGCGCCATTTTAGCAGCCTAGCACCCTTGCAGGCACCCTTGCACCATGGTGCAAGGGTGCCTGTGTCGTAGGCAGGATTGTTTTCCTCCTTCTATGTGTGCTGCAGAAAGTATCACAAATAGAAAAAGGAAAAACAAGGAGAAATGAAGATATTTGTCCTTGTTACGCATTTCCTGGGGAGGCAGAGGTTTTGATGCATTCCCTGGTTTATAAGTCCTTGGAAATCTGGGAATGTGCCAAACCTCGTGGGAGCTCTGTGGGAACAGCCCCAGCAAAGCCCATGGAACTCCTCCCTTGCGCAGATTAAGGCGAGACAGTGATTTGCGCTGGTTTTCCTTACCTCAACATTCATGAGGCCACTTAAAGCCATGCAGTGTGGCTTTGTATGGCTTCATAACAATGACTCAGAGCCTTGTGTCACACATGTACCACTTTGCATGATGCAAACTTGACACAAGGCTCTCATAAATATGCCTCAGAGTTGGTAGTTATGTTGGATGTGAGTGGCACTTGGTGAGTAGATTTATTCTTTGAAAAGACAATGCAAGAAAAGGGATGTATGTCGTTGCTACGCATGCTTTTACAATGCATGCCTTTACCACGCATGCTTTACAACGCAAGTCGTTACAACGACTTGCGTTGGGGGTGCTGGATAGTGAATAGCTTAATTTACTATTCCAACTCCAGTCCCTGTGGATAGTAGGGAAGGTTTTGGATAGTAAATTAAACTATTCCCACCCTACAGCGCCCCCCAATGCAAGTCGTTGTAACGACTTGCGTTTTAAAAGTTGCGTGGTAAAGGTACTGCGTTGCGTTGTAAGCGCTGTTCCCCCAAGAAAAGTACAAGAAAATTAAAACTCTAAAAAAATTAGATTTCTCTGGCTATAGATAAAATATATATTTACGGTTTTGTTGGCCAGGACTTCTTTTGGTCATATCTTGGGTTCTGATGATAGCGCAAAACTTCACAAATAAAACATGTTAGTTCTGTAATAATTTATTATTTGGCATTGTTTAATCAAACTGTACTAAAGTAATTAAGAGAAACCCATGTGAAATCATATCCCCCACAGTGCGGTCCTAGACCAGATGTTTCAATGATCTAAACAGATAACAATTCAATTAAGGGGGAAGAAACATTTCTTACACATTCCCGAGAGAGTTGGTAGTGACAGATATATGGAGGGAACAACTTCCTAGGGAAAAGCAAAATATTTTAAGTTTCAACAAACATATACTGTACTTAAAATCACATTTGTTTCAAAACTGAAAAACTCAGAAATTGTAAACTTTTAGAAGAATTGTATTACTATAATCAATTACAGCTGAACGAACTTTGGGCAAACACTTTCAGTGAGACCATTGCAAATCACTGCTTTTTTATGGATGTGCAACATTTACCTAATTTTCTATTGCGTAATGTTTCACAATTTCTGAAGAGGTGTTCATAATTACATGAAATTAAAATCTAGCATTTTTTGCTATATTTTAGCATTTAATCAGTACCAAAAACGATGTGAGATGAGACTCCTGCAAAAATGTCCAGGCATTCTGAACAAAGATGCAAGAATGACAAAACACAATTATTGTATGTGGACTTTCAATATTTTGGAAATTAATAACGAGCTATTTAAATGTTTTTAAAAAGTTAAAAAAAATCCAGGTGCCATGAATACCAGTTGCTTGTGTTCTGGTCCTAGCTCCAGCAATAGGATTTTACCCGAATGGATTTGAAATTTTGAAAACTATGCAAAATTACACAGGCGCAATGAACTTTCGTCCAGACCTGATCTTAGTGTAGGCCTCATCAAGTTTTTACTGTGAGAGTGGAAAAAATTAGCAGCTTCTCATCTATGTGCAGATGTGTGGTTCAGTGGGAGAGCTGAATCAGAATCAGTGGTAAGGTGGAGCTAAGCACTGAGGTCTTTTCCCAGTGGATCACAATCTGGAAGAATTCAGAATGATTCTCGAAGGAAAAGGGCAGACCTCATCTAATTCAATTAAAACTAAATGTGTTCTTGTAGGAGTATAACAACAATAGGAGATAGGATCAATGTTTGCAAGATGAGTAGCTGTAAAGTCTGGTTGTGCTTTCATAGTTACTGAACATGCCTTTTCAAAAGAACAGGCATTTCTGTTCTAGATTTGGAACAGATTTGTTAAAATATGTCTAGATGGGAAATATGAGGCTTACCCCTAAGAGACTTGTAGGTAAGCTCTGCTTTATCAGGGAAGAGATGACTTAAAATCTCAATGTCATCTTTGAGGTTAAATATCTGACCAGTTTCCCTTGCTGCTTACAGAGTTTGTCATGCAGTAGAAGAGCCTGTGTGGTTACATTCACTCCAAATAAGTGGCGCTGTATTTGCCTGAAGCAAAAATGTTATTTAAAAACATCCAGATAATTTAGAGACTCTAGTTAAAATCGAACTTCACCTGCTAGTTGGCTATTTCTTAAACTCCACACCTTAGCATCTGCAAGCAAATAAGATTTCTCTGTTTGAGACAGTAGTTCTTTAACATGATGGGAGAAGTAGAGGAATGAAATGTATTAATATAGTTCCACTAAAGTTCCTAACTTATGAGTTACACTATTCGGAACTTAGGGCCAGATGTACTAAGGGAATTTGGCAAACCCAGCAATTCGTAAAGTCACATGGTTTGGGTACCACAGAAACCCCTTTTCTTGGTTTGCCAACTCGAAAAAACTAGTTTACAAATGGTTACTGATTTGCAAATCAAAGAGACGTGCTTTGGACGCTCCTTCAAAATTGTGACTCAGTACCATAGGTATTAATGATTTACTGTCTTAATTCTTGTCACAGGCCATTGCACAGTTACTGACTCCAGAGTTGGGGTGGTAACTAATCGACAAAGAGAAAGGCTTTCCCCTTGGACTCTGTCCCCTGTTGCAATTAAGGTGGCAACTTTGGGGGGGGGGGGGGGTGCTGGCAATTGGAAATTGTCGAGGGGACCACTGCCAGATCTATAATAAGTTTTTCAAAATTGAAAACGTTTTTTTAAAGCAGCACACATTTTTTAAGGAAATTGCATTGCTTAAAAAAAAAAGAGTATGCAATTGGAAAAACAATCGCAGGCATGGTGGACTTGTAGCACTTGCATGCCACCGTCCATTTAATTATAGCCTATCGTAAGAGGTCACAAATTGCAACCTACCTGATATTCATTAGGCATTTAACTGACTAACCCTCTACAATTCCTTATATTGCAAAGCGATCTATTAATACATGGGTCACATTGCAAAATTAAGTACATCTTGCAAAAGGTCTGGTGGCAATTTGTGACCACTTTTTGTGACACTGTCACACTCACCTGAAGTCTGCGGACGATGGCGGTAGGGCGCAGCGAGCGCGGTGTCAGTGTTCACTCACACCCTCAGAGAACTCCATTTCCCAAAGGTCCTGCTTCCAGGTAGTTGCGTGCACACTCTGATGCCGCACCTACCCGGAATCCATTTATGGAGGGCTGTGATGGCGATCAGTGCTGCGAATTCTGATCAGCAGGGACGCCTGTTCGAGGAAGACCCACGCTTAGAGGATCCTTGACCTTTGGATGCTTGTTCATGAAGGGCGGTAAGGGTGACATTGTCACCGCACTGGGGGCGTAACATTTAATCTTCACCAGGATGTGATTTGGAACGCTGTGCCCAATTTCCGAGCATTTGCCCTGATAGTACAGGACGGAAGCTATACCTCCAACGAGTGCTGTGGATAGATTC
The DNA here is from genome assembly GCF_964263255.1 of Lissotriton vulgaris. Lineage (NCBI taxonomy): Eukaryota > Metazoa > Chordata > Amphibia > Caudata > Salamandridae > Lissotriton > Lissotriton vulgaris. The sequence goes on from NC_141700.1 coordinate 180,346,360, forward strand.
ATTGTGTGTTCGCCTAAGAAGTACCATTTTTACTGGAATTGTAATGGATGACATTAGTTGTGCTAAAACAGCAGAAGAGTGCTTGGCATGAGAGGTTAATGCTAGTACTGTTTAATTTTGTTTCTTATGATGAGTATTACTACCTACATTAAGAGCTCTGTGATCTTTCTTCCTAGGTGTGAGTTAGGCTCAACCCCCTCTATGATGCAAGTACCGACAAACATTGTGGTGGGTATAGTGTGAGTGAGCATTGTGTGTGAGTTGTGTATTGGAAACATATGATGAGGTGTACTTTCTCATTTGTTTGGATATTGGAGCCTTCAAATACAGGATACAGTCATCAAGGAATTGGTTATAAGAATGCACATTCTTTTTGCCTTTACAGGTAGTTATCACTCAGTATAAGTGATATGAGTTTACATATGTATTACAGAAAGTGGAACAGGCCTTTAATTGTGTTTTTTGTGTTATAGGTCTCCCTCCCCGCTGTCCCCACCCTTTCCTTCCCTCACTTAATCATTCATACCCTCTGCGCTGTTATAGCATCAGAGGGTGGAGCGATTGAGAGGGGGACCCATTTGAGCAACACGCCGATCCTGGGAGTTTGGAATAAAACCTTGACAGACACGTATATTAGTTAATGTTGCCACAGAAATTACAGCATCTTTTTACGGAGTAATCTTCTCCTGGACACCACAACTTTTTTTCCACATAAGTTATCCACATTCAATGTGTGTCCTTCTTTTCCCAACATCCAGGGAATGTAAAGGTAACCAGGGTTTGTGCATTTCCCAGGAAGGGCCCGAAAAAGTAGCCAAAATACAGCTACATTTTAGGGTTTTGAGGAAAAATGGGAAAAATGTGCTGTTTTGTTCCTGCAAACTGCATCAATAAAGGTTTGTGGTGCTAAAATCACCTTCTTACCAGCCTTCAGGAATAGGCAGACAAATCAGAAAACCAAATTTTTCAACATAGTCTTGCCATTTTACTGGGCATAGCCTATTATTCCATTTTTTTGTTGCTTTCAACCTCCTTCTGGTCAGTGGTAGAAAGGTAGAAAAGGGTATGAAACCAATGGTGGATCCCAGAATGCTATACATTTCTGAACAGTAGGCACAATTCTGAATTTATCAAGGGGTCATTTGTGTGGATCCTTCAAGGTTTTCCTATAGAAAGTACCAGTTGAAATATAAAAAAAATGAAATTCAGTTGAAATAAACAGTTATTTCTGTCCACATTTTCATCTGTAACATCTTCTAACTATGGCAGATTTTCAAAAGCAATATACTGTTACTTCCGTAGGACCATTCTGGTTGCAGAGATATGTGGGGCTTGTAGGTTGTCAAAGAAGCCGAAGTACCTAGAGCTAATATAACTGAGCTGACCCTTGCAATAGCTTTTCGTTGTGTACCGGGTATACTGCAATTCATTGGGTAAGATATAAAGAGTGAAGAATAGGTATCAAGGAAACTTATTTATTTTTAAAAGCAGTGGTTATTTGTACAGCTATGAATTTGTGGGTAACCATACTAGCATGAGAATTGCAGGACATTTCTCAAAATGACTTCTTTCTTACACACTGTCTTACATTTGGAAGGCACAAATGATGAGAAAGACCATAGGTAGTAACACGTGTTCTACTATTCTGTGTTCCAGTAGATCTCCTGATAAAACTGATACTTCACTTGTGTGTGTGTAGGCCTGGTGCCAGTGATAGAAAACGGCCTAAATACACATTACATTTTCCTCTAGACTATGGATCCGAGCTCAGCCGGCACCTATGGAAACCTAGCCAACCTGTACATTTTTGAAAACTAGACACCAAGTAGTATCTAGGGTGAGCTGACTTGCGTGACTTTCATCACATTGTGTTACCCAGAATCCCTTGCAAACCACAAACTTTGACAAAACAAAACACATTTTCTTCAGCTTTCTGTGATGGAAAGCTCTAGAGTCTGTGAGGAGCCACAAACTTCCATCCACCCCGCATTCCCCAAGTTTCCTGATAAAAATGGTACCTCACATGTTGGGTAGGCCTTGTGCCAGTCACAAGAAATGGCCCAAAATCCAACATGGGTAGCTCTAGATTTTGGACCCTAAGTCAGTCAGCACCTATGGAAATCTAGCCAACCTGTACATTTTTGAAAACTAGACAACTAGTGATACCCAGGGTGAAAAGACTTGCATGGCTTTCACCACATTTTAATGCCCAGAATCCCTTGCAAACCTCAAACTATGACTAAAAAATCAAGTTCTTGAATCAGCAGGGAGCCACAAACTTCCATCCGCCCAGCATTCTCTTAAGTCTCCTGATAATAATAGTATGTCACTTGTGTAGGCAGGCCTAGTGCCTGCAACAGGAAATGGTCCAAAACGCAACATGGATGCACCGCATTTTCCCACCAGAAAACAATGTGGTTTTTGCAAAGCGGGTAGGTGTGGCTGTTGGTCCCCAGCTCAGTCTTCCCCTGGGGAAACCTACCAAACCAGCACATTTTTTTAAAACTAGACACCTGGGAGAGTCCATGGTGAGGTAGGAAATTTGCACTGGCCCGATGATCCCACAACTTTCCCACATAGAAATGTGATGAAAATTAGATTTTTTAAGTTAAGTTTAGGTTTGCAAGGGATTCTGAGTAAGAAAACGTTAGGGGATTCATGCAAGCCACACCTCCCTGGACTCCCCATAGGTGTCTAGTTTTCAGAGAGGCTTGGGTTTGGTAGGTTTCCCTAGATGGTCACCAAGCCCAGGACCAAAAATACAGGTGCCACCCTTGCAAAAATAGGTTGTTTTGTGATAGATAATGTTGATGTGTCCACAATACGGTTTGGGCACTTCCCTATCGCAAGCACTTGGCCCACCCACACAAGAAAGGCAGCATTTTATCAGATGACCTGGGAGGGGAATGATGGGTGGTAGGAAATGTATGGTTTCCTTCACATTCTGGAAGAGTATAGCACAGAAATGTAAAAAGATGTGTGATTGATGTCACATTTTGAGGTTTACTGGGCATTGTAGGTTAGAAAATCTGATGGAATCCTCGAGGGGCACACCACCCTGTACTCCACTGGGTGTTTAGTTTACAAAATTATCTAGAGTTGGTAGATGTTCCCTACGGACAATGTACACCCTGGCATAGAATCACAGAAAAGACTAATAATAATTCCCAACCATCTATTCCTCAAGTACACACACACAACTGGTTGGATTTGGCATGAGTGTCAGTTAAAGGTTCAAAATGGAAATTTTTATTGACAAGAGATTTCACAAAATTGAAATAAACTGTTAATATTGAAAGGTCAGAAAATGGAACCAATGACTTACAGCTCGTGAGCTGTAAAGCCGCTTCAAGGTGCCAACCGATTTACAGGCCATTCACACACTTTTCGTGCGTGACACACACAAGACCATTTACACCGCAAGCCAAGGTCCCAGCACATTTCAACACTCACATCAACAGACAGTGTGATACAAGGGCCTAACACTTTCAAACGTCCATATGACTAACACAACAATCACACCGGCTGGTGGCTGATGGAGTGTGTAAACTGGCGGTTGGCTAGAAGTGTGCGTAGTGACCAGCAGCAAGTCACTACTCACACACCACCAGCTGAATGCCAGTTCACACACACCACCATTCAAGCCCCCTGACAGCCAAATACCGGTCCACGCACACCGTCAGCCAAGCACCAATGTACACACACGGCCAGGCAATACACCGCCAGCTAAATGCCAGTCCACAAACACCTCCAGCCAAGCTCCTGGCTACGTACACCGCCAACCAAGAATCAGTGCACGTATACCGCCATCACACTGTAAAAAAAAAAAAGAGAAAACACAAACCAATTGGAAGTAGATACAAAACATTAACAATAGTTATATAAAAAACAATCACACTCACACGCTCTGTATCCTACTTGCAGCACTCCCACTACTCTCTCACTACCATCAGGCACTACGCATTCCAGCCAATATGTGTATACTGTATTGCTAGCAGTAAAACCAAGCTCATTAATTCACTCTCTATTTACCAATGAGCACTTAGATCTATCCTTCCTAACCAAATCCTGGCTTGCTCCTGGCTTCAACCTCAGTCTTGGTTAGCTTATTCACCCAATCACACTCTCATTAAATGTGAGTGCTGGAGTGAAGGAGGAGGTGGTGTATGTCTAATCTATCAAAAACATTTCAATTATTTTCCGTGTACCCTGTACTCATACACCAAATCGCTTCTTCTCGATATTACCTTAGAACCCGACCTTCGTCTAGCCCTTATCCTATCCTGTTGCCTACCTTATTTTGATACCAGCTGCTTTCAATGGATGGAGGAATTAATCATTCATGCTCTGTCCATTTATTCTGACATCACAGCCCTAGGCCATTTCAACTCTTGTGCAGATACTGCCGCTAGAATGCCTGATGCCAGACACATAAATACACTTTCTTCTCTAGGCCTAACTCCACTACTGATGGCCCCTACCCTTAAATGAGGCCACAATTGGACTTTCCGCTGCCCTAATCTAAAGCCATCTTCGTTCTTACTGCCCCTTACGTTCTTTGGTCTGATGAGCCACAGATCCAGCAAAACACTATGATTAGTCAACAAAAATGGAATGTGGTGGCCCCAGCCCCATTTGACTAACCTTTTAAGAAACCTCTAATAGGTAGCGATAAAAATCACACATACAGGACTGTTGCCAATCAACTCCAGTCTTTTTACGTCACTGCAAAGAAGACCTTCACTCTTTGTCTGTTTCCTGAGAGCTTCAAGTATCCTTTCAGATGAGTAATTTTAAAAATTAGCACTTATGCTTGTGTTAGTTCTAGGTATTCTAGTTGTTTCCTTATACATGCCCTTGTATTTGATTTTCATGCCTCGTCAAGGGTGTTTTGGCAACTGCACCCTCCGTCTCTTATCCTCGGGGTTCTCAGGTTTATATATTTTTTCATTAATTATGGGTTTTTGTATAGTGTGGATACCACTTCTGACAGAGTCTCTTGGAGCGACATAACCTGCCTAGGAGGCCTATATTTATGTTTAGTTTGGTTTAAATGAATATCCGGATTTGTAAGGCTTTCCTAAACTTTAAAAGAGGCTTTTTAGAGAATTCCATCCAAGTGAAGAACCATGCTCAGTAGTAGATGTACTACAAGTGTATCATTCATTTTCTTGGCGGATCAACGTTATGAACCTGCCCACTGTTTTTAACGGTACTTTGCATGAGGTGGTGACATATTTGTGGACTTGATTGCTAATGTTATATTTTTTCCATTTCTAAGTTTTCAAAATGCTTTTTTTCCCATGACGTTGTTTTTTTCGGAAACCCTTGCATCTCTATCTATAACTACAAACTTTTATTTTTTTATGAACTAACGTGTTTGTTGTAGCATTACACAAAATATGAAAAATCATGCAAACTGAAATGTGCATTTTTTTCCTATTCTAAAACTCTTCTCAAAGTCAGCGAAACGTATAGCTGTCTTTGTGATGCCATAAAGATCACCTTTAGCCTCCAACTAGCTGAGCAGCAGTTCTTCGTCAAATAAAGCTGCACCATAAATATATTGTAGCATGAAAAAAAAAGTTGCTATGGAATTCATACTTGAATTATGAACCTCCCCAGTGCTGCTCTCACGGTGGCAAATGCATCTCAAATTTTCTGATGTGATGCTTTGTAAATTTTGTTATTCTGTGATGATAATAAATCATTATAGCCTTAAACACTTCTCTAGCTTGGAGCCCTAGTCACAAATTATCTTGTCAGTCTGACCAAAACATTCTCCAAAAAAGCTTGACAAGTGCTAAAACCCAGAACATGAAACCATGTGTTGTTGTGAAAGCAAGATTCAGAAATGTCAATTAATTAGATTAAGAGGCTACTTTTAGCTCTAGTCATGTTGCCAAATAACCCTTAAAATATGCAGAGCACTAGATGTCTACCTCGGTGATACAGTTCTTCTTTATGAAATAAAGACAATGGCTCTGACTAATAGAGGAAATTATTGTAGCTGTCATTCAGTTCAAGAGAATGTTCTAGAAGCAAATGGTTTTCTTCCTTACCGAGATACTTACTGTAGGAAAAAGAAACATTCAACTGTGACTGCTATTGGCATGGTGACTTTTTGTGCCAGGTAGATCAAATGTGAACGTCAACTGTTCCGTGACTAATTTCTTTTGAATATTGTATTAAAGATTATGTTGGATTTTTTTTGCCTATCTTTGCATGCATGCATAAAACGTGTTCTAAAAAAGCAGAAAATAATTCTGTAAAAAATCAATCATTATATGCCACTTTAAATAATCCTCTTAGTACTTTTTGGACCTGAATTACAAAGGTAAACTTCGCCTGTTAAAATATAGGCCTTGTCTATATTTTTTTATATGCCAAGTTCTCCACCCTGACTGCGTAGTGTCCGCATTCATAAAGTTACTATTAAATCGTAGTTTGTGAATACCGAAAAAGAGTACATTTGCAGCCGCGGCCTGTGGAGGGAGTTGCAGTGGAGCAGAAGGGCTGGGCGGGGGAGGGGCAGTGTGGGGGTGCTAAAAACCGTAATATGGATAATTGGAGGTAAATAAACAATGTAATCAATAAAACGAATTTCGTAGCGCGCCCTGCATCGCATTTTGCCCACCCTGCCACTCCACCACCCCGCCTTTCTGCCCCACCACAACTCCCTCCACGGGCCGCGGCTGTACATTTGCACAAAACTGAAAATATATCTTTCTGAACCAGGCCCTTGGAAACTAGGCAATACGGTTGTTTTCGGTGCTGCACAGTATCATTCTCTCAACCTTGCAACTAATATAGCATCGAAAAACGAAAAATGGTATCCAAGCACTGGAGAGAGCTCCTAATATATTAGAATTATTTAGGAGTTCTTTAAAACATCTCCTCTTTTCTGAAAGTGTATTTATTGTACGCTTCACGTGCAGCACAGGCAAGGCTTCCCCCAGTGTTGTAATAAGGGTTTCACAGGCCATATTGCAAGCAAGTAAACTGGGCTCTTTTTCTTCTGGTTCTGTAGTAATTAACTCATTTCACTAATTTGGGTGAAATGGGCCACTCATGCACTTGTAGCATCGTATCGACTGCCCTATTGATAGATACTCCCAATCTTTTCACCAGCCTTCTTTCTAATCCTCTTGGTAGTAAAATACATATTTTATCTTATGACCCATCAGACCTGCCGAAAAAATAATAGCTCCGTTTTTGGGCAAGCTATTGTGGAGCATTTTTCACAAGGACTACAGGTGAGAATAAATACGTGATGCCAGTTGTAACCAGTGCCGTTTATGCCGGCCTTTTCAGATTTGCAATAATAAATAACGTTTTGCAATGATCTAACATATAGTAAATTGGACAGCCCCCACGGAATGTAGAGATTTTGCAGTCTACAAAACAACTAAAAAAACAGGGCTTTTTGAAAAAAACTCCTGCCTTGAATAAATTGAGCCCAACTCTCCTAACATAGGTCTGCAACAGGACAATCAAAGGAGGGTAAACAAGAGGTAGAAGGGGTGTTTACTTCATCTAATGGATGACATGTAATATCATTCTTAACCCCTTCCCTGCTGCCGTAGGCCTTTGGCCGTCACGAGCACTACCTTGCTGGTGCTGCGAACGTCCAACGGCCGACGCAGCCCCGCTTGTTTTACGGAAGTGCTGCACTGCCGCGAAATCACAGCCGCGGCAAAGGGGTTAATACCCTGTCAACCCAACCAAAACCCACCTCCTACAAGCCAGGAAGCTTCCAACACATCAACTGCATTAGCCACCAGAACAAAAGCCCACACAACAATGAGGAAAGGCTCCTAGAAGTTAAGACTCGGCTGGATGGCAAAGTTCCAGCCCTTGACATCTTCTAGAGCCTCTTCCTTTCCCATGTTGCCCTGTGGACCCCTGAAACTCCTCCCCACAGAGACTCTCAGCCACTGTGCTCTGCTTCCCCTGTGGCACCCAGCTTTTTCTGGCCCTCTCTTTACAACATGCAGACTTCTCTGACACCCACCTTGCAGCCTCTTGTGACCACACCTCATTGTGTGCTCACCTCCTACATGGTATCCCTCTCTTATATGTCTCTCTCTCCTATGGCACCCAGCCTCCTTTGCTATGCCCTTCACCTGCAGCACATGGCATCATATGGCCCTGGCAATTCATGATCCTTGTCCAGAGAAGCCCTGCTGAAGCCTATTGAAGAAGAGCATACCAGGTCCACTTCCAAGGGAATGATCTGAAGCCAAGCCAATCATCACTTCAGCTAAAGGCCCGGGGATTTAAAGCTTTTCATTTACATACTGCTCTTTGTGTAAACATATTTCTGCACCAAGGGCTTCAGAGGTTCTGCACTCCCTGATAGCATGCAGCCTGATAGGTTCAGGCAGAAAAAGGTTGTCACTGAAATTAAGAGATGGAGGAGAACCTGTGAGTGTATGTAGGAGAGGAAGTACAGTGAATGCAGGTGAGAGAAATTCCCTATCAGAAACTCAGTGAGTGCAGTTGAGAAAAGGGAAATTAGGGAATGGAGGCATGAAAGAGTACCTAGAGCGTGCAGGTGAAACAGTCATTAAGATTCTGTTACTAGAACACATGCTTCATTCTGCTGCATGTACCTGGTTTCAGAAGGTATATTCGATATCTGGTGTCTCCATGAAAGCAGTATTATTAATCATGTGGTGTTCATGAGGAATAGGTACATCATACTCTTTCCATGTATGTGCTACTCCTGCAGGACAGTGAGGCCTGTGCAGCCTCCCCCATGTTATATTGTATTATGTGCCCCTTCACCCATGACAACCAGTCTCAAACCACTCCCCCCATGGTAGATGGCCTGTGGCGCTCCCCTTCTTACACTGATATGTCGAATGGATCAACTTTGAAGGTAATATGGGTGTAACTCTGACCCTAAATGACAAGAAATATGACACAAATTCTGTATTGCATTGTATTGCCGTAAATCCTGCCATTTCCAGATTGCAAAATTTGCCAGTCTGTGCTGTGATATGCTGGGGGTTCTGCTTGTGTTATGTTCCCGAGTTAGGCCCATGTAACAAGGCAGCTTATTCTTTATATTGTCCTAGAAAATATTGTTTCAGCAGTGACCCTTTGCACACATTTGCATGCACAACAATGTTGGATTGTTTTCTCTGAAACTACTTTGTTTATACATCCAGCTTCGCACAACATTGTCACGATGCCCTGAACATCATGTACTAGGCGTCTCTACACACTAGGTACAAAAGTTGTTCTATCTTCATCCATGGGGCGACAGCACTTTCTACATATCCATAACATCTCTAATCTAGTGCACACATCACAAAGGCTGCGTTTTATTATAAATAATAAGCATCCTGATAGATTGGGTGGGAAGGCCCTTCTGCTGACACTGAAGGCCCCTACAGGCTGAGAAATCATCACGCACTGGTCTGACATCCCGTGAGGGGTGTCCAACTCGAGACCAAGATGGGGTCCTTCACTCTATCCAATCAGGTAATGGGGTTGGAAAGTCCCTTAGGGGTATTCTCAGCTCTACACCTATACACACTCTAGGTATCCTTAGAGTAGGGTTTGCATAGTAGGGTTATGTTAGATTACTGCATTACATATATGTCTGCATATATTCATTTCTTTAGCACCATGGTAGAAATGTAGCTACGTTTATCCTTTTGGTGCTTGTAATATCCGTTATATGCGACTATCTCCTAATCATTGCAGCACGCGTATTTTGTGCAAGAATACCATTGGTTCAATAAATATTATTGAAAACGCCCCACTATTCTCTGTATAGTTCTCTGAGGACATGTGAGCAAAAGTGACTGAGCGAAAGGTTCTGTACTGTTTCCTCGATTCCTGAGGAATCATGGTAGTTATGTTCAGTGGTTGCCAGAAACTGATAGCTCCTTGGTAAGCCAGGGGGTCTTACAGTTGCACTATGAGCTAGCTGGTCTATAGGCCACCATATCCTGGGGGGGGAGACCAAGCCCTTAGTTTATGTTGTCCAAACAATGCGCAGATCCTACAGATTAGTAGGAACTACACAACACTTGGAAAATGATGGTCCTAAATTGCACAACACTGTGCAACTGATACAACTAAATCAATATAACTCTGGCCCCAGTGACAATCCTAATACATAAAAAATGGGATGTACTTTAGAAAATGTGGACACTTGACGGATTTGCCCAGTGGGTATTTTCCTCTTGTGTCTCAAGCATTAGTCAGGTCGCATGTGCTAATAGTGAGTGCAAATGTTTCAACAATAATTGCCCAGAGGCAGGGTGGGATTTGTCAATCATGCCCCGGGGGTGCAACAGGTGTTTTTGCCGGCTTTTGGACCCCTGGGGCACTTTGGTATTACAGAAGAGGTCGCAAACGCTTGTGCATCCTCTTCTATAATACCAATAGCACTGGCGTACATAAAGAGACAGCACTATCATCAGAGGGCATTTCCTCCTTTGCATGAGAACGTGGCCCCATACAAATGAGAGAATTACTTTGCCTCTGTATCTGCGCCATATTATAGATGCGGGTGCAGAGGCAAAGAAGCTGTCAGGAGACACACTCATAGTGTGCCACCTTAAAGGCGGCACACTGTCAGTGAGCCCCCTCATAGCAGCCCTCTGGTGGGGTAGAAGGGGGTCAACTTGACCCCCCAGACATCCCGCTGTAGCCGGGTGCAGTCCCTCACTGCACCTGCCTGCAAGGGGATGTATAATCCCCCTTAAAAGTGCAGGAGGGTTGCCACCTGCACAATTAAACATGGAGTGGCTTCAAAGCAGCCTCTACATTTTTCACATTGATAACCTGTCCAGGGGGCATAATGAGTCTGCGGCTGCCCTGGGAGGAGCTCAGGTATGTTTTCAATATCTACTCTATTAGAATATTCTAAATCCACATGTAATGAACAAAATAGTGTGAGCGAGGGTGCAGCGCAAAGCAAATGTATAATCTGAGAAATGTGAGGATAAAAGCCTGCAGGCTCTTTGAAGCACGGAGTACCGATGGAGAGAGTGGTGCCCCCATCCTGAGCTGTCGCAAGGTTGAGGTGAAGTTCCTTGCCCAGCAGTAGCGGGTAAAGTCACCTTCCGGAGAAGACGAAACATGAACATTTATGGTTCCCGTATCCTTTTTTGTTTATCCACTTGAGCACTTAAGCAGCAGAATCCATATAGGTCCTGATGAGAGCCTCGCCCGCTTGAGGGGCTTCTAGGCTGAAACATGTTGACCACTACCTTCCACCATACCAATGCGGCTTGAATCCATGCCGCTGGTGCACTGTTTTAATCCTGGCAGTGGGTGTACCTGAATAAATCTTACATACTGAGCCTGCTAGCTAGTTTTATCCTCACATTCCTCACATTATACATTTGCTTTGGCAGTGCCCTCGCTCACACTATTTTGTTCATTACATGTGGATTTAGAATATCCTAATAGAGTAGATATGGAAAACATCCCTGAGATCCTCCCTCTCAGAGAGGGGGTTGTAGCCCTCAAAGGAACTAGGTTTTTGCTTTGAGAATAGAATCCCATATGATGAAGCATGTCACCTCTGGTGAGTGAGGGAATTCGGCCTGAAAAGGGAATTTCCCACAGCTAGGTCTGTGTGTTATAGCCTGTGGCTTCTGTACAGTTTTGCACTAACTAATGTTTTTTCTGCATAGAATAGACCCAAGGATTTTCCACTTGTTTTTGTCTGATACTATTTTTTGATGGTCAAGTTTAAGTTTATTTGTTTGATTAATTAAAATCTTACAAAAATGTGACCTTAGAGAAAACATCAGCATCAATACACATTTAAAACATCGTGCAAATAGTAAATGTAAAAAAAAAAATTAAAAAAAATATAACTAGATAAAATTTTCCTCAAGACCTTTGGCAATCACATTTAAAATTTTTACAAAAGCAACATTCATTGGTAGGTCATTCGGGCTTAAGCACGCCATTATTGCTTGTCTACAGGTTCTTATATCTCGTGCATTAAACAACCTCCTGAGGATTAGTCTCCTTTCTGAGTCTATGGCAGGGCTCTTAAACTAAAACCAGAAACGGGGGTAATCCTGGACAATGAAAGGTAAAGCACCCTGAATCAATACATCTGCTGAAAAAGGGATATTCCTGCGCCACACCTCAAACATGTTCCTGAACACTTTACATGGATAATATTTTGGCACTGATGACTTTGGACATTTTTACTGCCTTCTCAAATCCACGCTTTACTACCCTACCTGGAGTCAGTATTACATGTTTGTTAGGTTTTAGACGGATCTAATTTTTTGAAAACACTTCTGTGACCTTCTTTCTCACCAATACCATTTTTTCCACACTCACAGTTCTTCTACTCCACTTTCGTGTTTTTTAATGTAACAACATGTAAAATATTCAAATGGTCTTTGTGATATGTGTTAATTGTTAGCTCGTGCCTGTTGTTAGATGGGTGATGGATATTATGTGATGAGTCATCAGGATTAAAACAGAGGCTCATATTGTGTTCCCGTCACAACAAACATATTGACCTCTTCTTTAGCTTACACCAGATGACATCACGAGTCAATACTCTCTGTGGTGCACAAAACGTGAGACAGTGCTTTGTTGCACAACAATCTCATTTAAGGTTGTGCAACGTTTTTGAAAGTGTGACAAAGGATTTGCGACATATGTGTTCAGGGGGCGGAATCCATGGCTTTGAGAGTATCACCCATATCCCTTGATATGCAGGACTCATTCCAGTTCATAACATAAGCCCCCACGGTGTTGGGGGCCCCTAAGCTTCATGGATCCCCTCAGCAAAAGTGGTAGGTGGTGGTCTGGTGGGGAGAAGGGCCCCCTCAATGTACTTTTCAGTGGGTCCCCTCAAGTTTCGTTATGCCACTGTCTCATCCTGTGTTGGCGTCTGGACAATGACATACATGCTTATCTGCACAATTAGCAGGTGGTGATGGTGGATCTGTAAGTATTACTTCTGAGTCCAGATGCTCCTTGTACATCATTGTGTCTCACAGTTTGATTAGCAGCGGTTGGTCAGAGCCGGAAATTTCTGAAAGACTTTATAGTGCCATTGGGAGCTATATTATTTCAGTTCCCCGGGGGTGCAATAGGCGTTTGTGCCCTCTTAGGGCCCCACGGGGCACTTTGGTATTACAGATGGGGCTGCAAACACTTGTGCAACCCTTCTATAATACCAATAGCACTGGCGTACATAAAGAGACAGCACTATCTGCAGAGGGCATTCCCTCATTTGCATGGGGACGTGGCCCTGTACAAATGAGGGAATTCCTTTGCCTCTGTACCTGCGCCGTATTATAGATGTGGGTGCAGAGACAAAGAAGCTACCAGGAGGCACACTGATAGTGTGCCACCTAAAACATGGCACACTGTCAGTGAGCCCCCTGATAGCAGTCCCCTGGTGGGGGTGAAGGGGGTCAACTTGACCCCCCAGACATCCCCTTGTAGATGGGTGCAGTCCCTCACTGCACCTGCCTGCAAGAGGATCTCTAATCCCCCTTACAAGTGCAGGAGGTTTGCTTCCAGCACAATTAAACATGGAGTGGCTTCAAAGCAGCCTCTACATTTTTCACAATAATGACCTGTCCAGGGGGCATAATGAGTCTGTGGCTGACCTGGGACAGGGCATTCCATGTAATAGGGAGCACTTTCCCTGTTTGCACCCGGTGCAAACAGTGAAAGAGGGTGCACTTTTACATATTAGTGCTCCTGGTGTTCTCCTCTCTCACTGTTGCCATATGTTTCAAGTGCAACTCTATTGTGTGCTATAGGATTTTGAGTGGTCTTGCAAGAGGTTTGTTTTAGTTGTACATTTTCTTACATTGCAGGATAAGCAGGTGTCAGTGGAGAGGAGGGTCAGCACAATGGTCACTATTTCACACCGCACTGACTCGTCTTTTGAGAACAGTCCTGACCACGGCCAGGAAACATGCAAAAAGAACAATTGATGGACAGAATGGCCCTCATCTGGACTTCCCACATCTCCCACCTCATGTTTGCACACCTCAGTCACATCAGCCCATCGTAGCCAGAGATCATCACCCACACATGCTGTTGGATGGCCTTGCAACAGACACACAAAGGATGGACAGAATGCTGAACAATGTCAAACATTCACCTCAGTACAAAGATATGGACCTAAAGCCATTGTTTTTTGCTCCCCTTGCCATTCCAGTTTAAACCCAGCCACATGTAAATCCGTCTTGACCCTACTCCCCTTGAGAACAGTCCAGCCTGAACTGCCAAGTATCCTTGGACCAGTGTCTGGGTCTCCCCCTCATCAGCCAGGCTAGCATGACTCCAGTGGCATGGAGCGCACGGAACCCACGTCGGGGCATACCCGTCCCACTTGGGGGTGACAAATGCAAAAAGAACAATTGGTGGATAGAATGCTAAACAATGAGAAACATTCACCCCAGTTCAGATATCTGGGCTTAAATTCATTGTTTTGTGTCTTTTGATTTCTTGCCCTAAGGGTGCAGGGTATGCCCATACGTTGGTCCCTGGCTCATTGTGCCACTGGATTTAAGCTAGCCTGGCCGATGAGGGGTGATACCCCGAAACTGGTCACAGTATGCTTGTTTCTGGTCCATGGGAGGACCTGGCTTGGTAGTTTGGGCTCGGCCGTTCCCATAAGGAGCAGGGTCAAGACTGCTTTGCATATGACTGGTTCTAAACTGGTATGGCATGGTGGGCAAAAGAGCATTGAATTTAACCCAGATCTCTTGACTGGGGGTGAATGTTTGATTTTTTCTGCATTCCGTCCATCATTTGTGTGTCTTTTGCAAGGCATCCACACATCATGTGTGGGTGATGATCTCTGGCTACGATGGGCAGAAGCGATTGAGGTGTGTGGACATGAGGTGTGAGATATGGGCAGTAAAGTCCATATGAGGGACATACCTGCTCTGGGGAGTTCAGCATGGAACAATGCAGATGTATCCAGGAAAATGTGTTTGTGTCCAGAAGCTTCTGGTATCCATACAACTTAGGTAAGGTAAACAGTTAAGTCCTGAGTAGCGGGGACAATCATCTTTTGTTTTAGTATGAGCACTTGTGAATTTTAAGCTTGGTAGATCCACATGTGAGGGAAACTGCATGCTGTCAAAATCCACTGGGGTCACTTGTTGGTTGATAAGAACTGGTTTGTGTCAGGAACTTCATATGTTCACAGCAATAGGTCACAATCTTGTGTGACTGCTGCTCCTGCAATAGCATACTGACCATCACAGGGTGAAGGAGCTTGGTGATTATGCTCTTGATCTGAAGTGTTAAGAAGAAAAATAGCAGACTCGTGAGCAGAGGTGGGTGATAAAATTGCCTAATTGTGAAAAGGGTGAAGTTTGGCTGTTTTGTCAATGCACTTTCAAGACAAAACTGGATGTAAACATGATCAAAACCATTCTTCAGGTAATTCCAGAATTTCGTTCAGATTGTGTGGTTCTCCCCTGACAACAAAATATGGTCCAAAAAGCATCACAACAACTGCATGCACCACATGAAAATACTGGACTATTCATAAACTGGACAGTTTGTGGTTCATGGACAGTTTGTTTTCTTCCTCCTGTTTTGTTTTAATCAGTGGCAGGTGGAAGTGTAGTATCACAATTGTGCACAATTGTGCTCAACTTTTTTTTCTGGAGTTTTATACAGCACAAACTTGACCCGAAGGTATCAGAACGCTTTACATGAGCACCAATTTTGTTCCACGAGGACACATTCATTTTTGTTTGGCACAGGGAGATATTGGGGTCTATTAGGATGGCGGTCTGAAGATCAGCCCGACCGCCATGGTAGCGGGAAAATACCACCCGCAAGGACCGCGGCATAAACGCCGGTCCGATTACCATGCTCCGCAGTCGAAATCCGACCGCGGCGGTATGATCGCAGGCATTGACATTGTGGCAGTTGCTGTTGCCAGCAGCACCGCCGCGATGTGAAAAGGAGCATGTTATGCATATCACTGCACTGCGTGGCAGGCACTGCACAGTGCCTACCACCTGGTATAGGGACATGTTGGGGGTACCATGGGTACCCCACAGTGCACCCACACACCCCCCAACACATTGGGTGCCCGCAGTGGGCCCCCGGAGACATTCTCCGCATGCCTTTCAATGGTGGTCCCACCACCGCTGAAAGGTTGGCTACCGCCGGTATCATAACCAAGCCGGGGGAGCCTGGCCCTGCACCGGCACCATTTTAGCGGTCCAGTTCCGCCCGCTAGGCAGGCTTAAGGACTGGTAAAGGCAGAAAAGTGGCAGGCAGAAAATCTCAGGTAGAAAATCTCACTGCTGCGGTAGTCACCGCCATGTTAATGGGACGAGTGGTTTTCCGGGTTGCAATCTCGGGTGGTTGTCTACCGCCAGTCCAGCAGTTGCTACCGCCGGCCCGGCGGTGGCCATCCGTCCGCCATCCTAATAGACTCCTAAGTGATTTGCCCAGAATCACAGGATGTTGGGCTTCGATGCCGAGACTCGAACCAGGTTCCCCAAATTTGAGGTCCACCGCCCTAGTCATTAGGCCACATCCTCTCCCCACTCTCACTCATTGTGATATGAAATTGGCACCTAGCCATTCTGGTAAGTTTTGTGCATTTTCACACACATGAAAAATTGTCAATTGCAAAAAAGCTCAAGTGGTTCAGAACTTGTATTATAAGAGGAGGTCAATCAAGCTATGCTTTTGTGTAGATTTCCAAAGTTTCAACATGGGTGCCAAAACTGACATGCACCCCAATTTGTGAGCTGATGAGCTCATAAATAAGTTGAGGACGACCTATTTTCTGAGCACCTTTGAGCTGACTGGAGGGTATTTAGAAATTTGACCTTGCCACTAGTTTCAAGGAAAAGACTGTTTCCTCCTCCACAGAGGGCTTGTTGCAAAACAAGACAAAGCCCTTTGGGTTAAAATGTGCACTTTACACTTTTTAGAAGTTGATGCATCACACCCTGAGTGGATTTGCAGAATTCCTTATTAACTCTCTAGAAGACTTGGGGGTGATTAGGATGGAGGGCGGATCTCCACGTACAGTGATTTACCCCCTGCTATATTATAATGGCGGGGGTGTCGCTGAGGACGCAAAGTGCGTCTGCCGCTTTTCCGCGAGTCTGCAATTGTTCCGACTGCCGTCCGGGCAGACTTGGGCCACAATATGGTGGCGGTGCCTAGCAGGCACCGCCATCCATATTATGATGAGTGCAGTGGAAGGTCTTTCCATGGCGGCATGGGCTGGCAGGGATGTGAATGTAAATGTAAATGTACAGGAATTTATATAGCGCAAATCACCAAGCGGTTTCTAAGCGCTTGCTTAGGGAACCCATCCTGGTATTCCCCTGTGTGATAACCCTGGCAGGGTATCCGCAAGGTGAAAGCCAGGCATCCCGCCGCGAGGGGCTGTTGCAGCTCCCCAGGGGGGGAGTGGGGGGTACCCATGGTACCCCCTCCATTTCCATGCACAAGGTGGCAGGAACAGCGTGGTGCCTGCAACGTTACACACCATGGCACTTTGGCATTGCGGCGGGTGCTGCTAACAGCAGCACCCACCACATGTCAGACATGTGGAATTAATTAGCGGTGCGTGACTGCCCCACGTCTGGCAGCCGGTCCCAGCACCACAAGGGTGGTGGGTAGACTAAAGTCCGCCCGCCATCCTAATCAGCCCATTGGTTGTGCTTTCTGTTACTAGGGCAAAGCATCTTGTTTACCTCGAACAAGTGCTACAGTTACTGAATAGGCTAAGCACACCCCAACGGCTAATAAGACCAGGTTGGGCAGAGCTCAGTTATTTACCTTGATGAACAAGTATTACAGTTACTGAATAGGCTACGCTCACCCCAAAGGCAAATAAGACCAGCTTGGGCAGAGCTCAGTTATTTACCTTGATCAACAAGTAGAGGGTGAAAAGACCAAGATTGAGGTCATTCATGAATTGAGAGATGCAACCACCTAGACACATATTCTCGCATTATTTGGCCCCATTGGGTCCTACCTGACCTTTCCAGTGAACTATGCTTTCATTGTTGCTTCTCTCATGATGCTGATATCCCGAAAATAAACCAAGAATGTCAGTGGACCATGGACTGTCACCAAGCCTTTGCACAGCTGCAGAGAGCTTAGTGAGAGACAGTAGTCATATGCGTTCTAATAGTGTTGCTTACCAGCTCAGGTGGTCATTATGATGGCGGGTGGATCAACACCACCCGGCCGGCGGTTGTGATCCACCCGCCATCACAACACAATTTACCCCCGCCATATTACTATGGCGGGGGGTACCACGGCGGACGGAAAGTTCTTCAGCCGCTTTTCCGCCAGTCGGCAATTGTAACGATTGCCGGCTGGGTGAAAATGCTAACAATATGGTGGCGGTGCTGTGCAGGCACCGCCATCCATGTTATGATGGTTGCAGTGGGTATGCCTTTCCATGGCGGAGACTCCGGAAATAGAAATTGTTTCTCCTCCGATATCCAACACTTTTTCTACTGTTGCACTCACTGGAGTGGGAATAGTAATTTTTGCCTTTACGCTATGTAACACTTTCCCTAATGCTGCACTTGCTGGAGTGGAAATAGCAATTTTTACACCTCCGCTCTCCAACACTTCTTCTATTGGTGCCCTCAATCTAGTGCGAAATGTAGGTTTAAAAAATATTACATATTTTAATATTTTTAGTTTATAATATATATATATATATATATATATATTTTAAATGTTTATGTTACAGGTGTATGTATTTATATTTCTTCATAATTTTTAATACATTTATAACATTGTACAATTAATAAAATGTATTATTTATTAATTGTTTTTAAGTAAATATATATATTCCATTTTATATATTTTTCACCACACTCCTTATATATGTATGTTTAATTTTTTTACATTAAATTTATTACTTATAATTGTTAACATTTACAAATAAATCTAAATATTTTTCTAAAAATTAAATGTATTATTTAATTTATGTTACATTATTTTTATACATAATAAAAATTATATTTTATACATCAAGAGTTTTTTTACAACAATATTTTTTCCCCACTATTTTTGTATTTACCATTATGAAGATAGGAGGTCGATACTTTTGACAATTATATTTATGTCCCGATATTTCTGTAGGTTGACGTTGTTGTTGTCAATATTCTGTCAGTGATCCGTGGTAACAGAGAGAGAAAGTGGGAAAAGTCTGTAATGTCCATGGAGAGAGGGTATGAATGGTCAACTATATATTTTGATCCTGACAAGTGCTGAGGAAAATCTCTGTAGTCTCCTAGGAGCCTGGTCAAAGATACATGTTGCTTTTGGCACCATGGCTAAAGGTGTAACTCCTCATCAATGAGGAAAGCCACAATATCCAATGTCATAGCACAGTGCCTATGCCATGATAGGGAGGGAAAAGAATAAGGTGATAGATGTGTAACCAATGCACTATTGGAGTCCATCATGACATATGTAACTCTGTGTGAGTAATCAGTATGCTCCACTAGTATTCTAATGTCTCTGGATGTTGTGTTACATTAACCATGTCCAAGTGGACAGAACATTTAAGCAAAACCACTATGTGCATGGTGGCATAAAGCTCATCGTGACAAGCAAAGCAACATAGCTGTCAGCACATATTTTCTTGTCTTCGGGGTGCACCTGCAAGCTTCTTGCTTATCTCTTCTAAAGGAGCACACAGCTATGAGTTAGGCACTGAAAATACAGGCAACTAGAATCTATATTACAGCCACAAATTGCATCACAACAGCCAACGGGTTCCACTGGGCCTGGATGTCAGTCAAGATGCTGGTTAGGAGGCCTGGTCAAATTTTCACTCCTCTACAAGATGAGGCAAATATCAACATGAATCTGTATTGTTTGATGGATCTACGTTTGTATACCGCTGACTGAAGAAAATGGAAGCAGCAGATAGTGCCTCACCACTGTCCACTGAGTTGTTCATACTCAAGAAAGTATTGTTGTTTTTTGGGATCACTAAATGCAATTGACCTTGATTTTTGTGTTGTAGGAAGAAGAAGGTGAAGATGGTGGTAGCGTCTTAGGGCTGATTGCTTACAGTGGCATTTCATCAGCCTGAGTTCCTCTGAGTACCAGCTGACCTGTGGTTGGGCTGTTTCCATTTGGTTGCACTTGAGGGAAGCCAGGGTGGCGGCACATGCAGTGATCCAGCTGTTGAGGCTCTTGATGCCTTTCAGAAAGTTGCCGGTGTGCGGAAACTTCAGAAGCCCACTCCTGTTAATTGATGCTTTTCCATCCATGGTGGGTGGATCTGGTGGTAGTAGATCTGTGGTGGTTCAGGGTGGGAATGTGGGAAATGTCGAGGGCATGGTCTGTCCAGGTTATTATTTCTGGCTTGCTGACTATGGTGTTGCAGATTTAGCAGAAAATCCCATCCAATAGATGTACAGTAGTGTGTGTGGGTTTGGTAACATGCTGCTTTAAGCCAGGATTTCCTTGGAGTTCAAGCAGGGCTGTAGCATTTGGGTTGGTGTGATCTTCTAGGTGGTCTCCAAAGAGGATGAATGTGCTGGTGTTCATGATGAGAGTTGCTACAAGTCCATGATGTTAAAGGAAAAATTGGTGTGTTATCCTTATGGTCTGCATATGAGGATTCTGTCAAAGAGAAGTTAATTGTTATGTGTATCTTGAACATAAAGTGTTCCATGTGGCTGGTGGGGGTGTCCAGGGTGTCTGAGAAGGTGGTTCAGCTGATGGTATCTTTGAATATTTATGCAACTCCACCTCCGGCTTTCGCTGAGGGTCTTGCTTGGCAATCTTATATTTGTTGGGGATGGCTCTGGTGATTTCTGGATGGAAGGTTGAATTTAGCCTTGTTTCCAGAAGGAAGAGCAGATTCAGAGTATGTTCATGCAGTAGGTTCCATATCTATGTGACATGTTTGGTGGGGCATGTGTGTGAGCGTGGCATGTTGTGTAGGTAGCGTTTGGTCTGTGTGGGCATGAATGAGTGGCTAGTTTGAGTGAGTGTATGCAAGTGAGGTGGTGGGTGCTGCTGGTGCAGGAGTGGTGGATGTAGGGTGTGAGAGAGTGCAGGAGAACTTGCAGGCTCACGAGAATGCCCCTTCAATGTTATGTGGTGCTGCATGGCAGCAGTGCGACGAGAAGCAGCTGGGTTTGAGAGCACGGAGAACCACAGCAGGGTAGCTGTGGGTAGGGGTAGAATCAAGATTACTGGCGCTGGGTGTGGTCCATGCACGTACAGGCACAGATGGACTTTTCATTGGTATGTCTTTGGTGCACCAGCAGTTCATCTGTTCTGCAGCTGACATTGAGTAGGTCCTGGGAGGGAGAGGAGTACAGGGTGCCATGGGCAGGAAACAAGTGAAGTAATTTCCTGTGCAGATGGATGATGAGAAATTCTGTGATGTCACTTCCTGTGCAGGTGAGTGATGGGTCATGAAGTCCTCTTGCTTGGATTCTTCTTTTAAAGATGATGTCACTGCCTGCCTGTGCAGATGGGTGATGGGTAATGAACAAATCAGTATGACGTTCATTTGCAAAAAATGAAACTGCATCTTAAAAAGATTGATTTAGGCAAGTGCTCAGCTCTAGAGTCAAAATCCCTCCTACATCTCATCCTTAGAGTGTTTGTTGCCCATACTGTAATTCCTGAGTTAACAGCTTGACAAACAACAGGCCAGACGTACAAAACTATGTTTAAGGAATATTGGTCGCAAATTGCAACATGTGGAATTTAGTGAACTGATCTATGCAATAACAGGTCGGCTCACAAAATTCTGAATCGATGTCTGCTGCAAACCGACCTATCTTATCAATATTCATGAGGTTGGTTGCAAATTGCAACTTACTACAATTGGTAGCCATCATATGAATGGTGCCTACTGGGGTGTGCAGACAGCCATGTCTGTGATCACTTTTTAAATATACACCATGTTTAATGCAGCCCATTTACCTCTGAGGGGTTGGTAACTTTTCAGTGTTTTGTGACTGGATTTCAGTCATAAAACATTGATATATAAGATACCAATGAAGTACTTGGAAGCTATTCCTACAGCACGCCCCTTCCAGATACCGAAGCTGTATTCATTTGGACACCAATTTTAGGAGTTCAAAAATCCTTTCTGACGCCTAGCATGATATTAGTACATTGTAAAGAAAAGCATTTTTGTGGGTGCAAGTTTCCATATTGGAGCATTTGCAACCAAAACATGCGTTTTACATCTGGGCCTCTAGGCCCATTATTCAAGCTCCCAATTAATAAAAACAGGGACATAGCAGGGGATATCTGCCGACTTTGTAACTAGGGAAACAGGTTTGAATCCTGGCCTCTACTCAACATCCTGTGATTCTAACAAATCACTTAAATTCCCCTGCCTAAAACAATGTGAACCGTAATCTGATTCTCCTGGAAAGTGATCTAATGCCTTCTAGCCAAGTGAGCGCTATTTAAAACGACCAAAAAATAGGTGCAGTTATCTTTCCAGTCGAAAGGTTATACTTGGTGACGTGCAGTGATGTAACACAGACCCCGCAGTGCAGGGGGGCCCCCAGTTCCACGTCCCTTGCAGGGGGGGTGGGGATCTCAAGTCGTGACGTGTGATGCTACACGTTCCTAAAGCTAAACCTACAGTGCCATCATTTTGTGAAAATAGCACAATAGGAACAAATCTATTAGTACTTACATGAGCACCCCCATAATTGCTCGGAAGGCTTATTAAATCCTCCTACCTGTAGTTCAGTTATGGCTCCATAACTGGCCCCTCCGTCAGATGTATCGCTGCATCCTCCCCACAGTTCTCCTAATGATAATGACTATAACCCCTACACCTGCTGCTCGCCTCCCAGCTATAATATTTGTGTTTACTGAGATATGCGGTTTCCCCGGATGTTAAGGCATTTAAATGTGTAACTGCTCGAATCCAACCAGCAGTACCTGCTAATGGTGCCAAAGGTAATTGCATCTGATCAGTGATAAAGATACGATATATAGGCAAGGGCTCTGACAAGGGCTCTGCTAATTCAGCGGGGAACTGTATTTGGGGCTTAGTAAGGACCCCATATCAGGGGTTAGGATTGTTGAAACATTATTATGATTTTACAATTTTAAAGTGCAACACCTTTTAAAGCAAATTGTATAATTTTATTTACTGAATGGAGAAATTGATACATGCTCATCATATGTGTATTCAATATGAGGTAGCCTGTGTCAGCATTCGCATGTCTGTCCACGTGCCGCCTGGCAGCATACTTCTTTCTCTTTCAGGATACACTAATAACCTTTGATCCTATACCTGTCAAACCGACCTTTCTTCAAATATCGAGGGAATCCTAGAAACGCACTGGCCCCTTCTTTTTGTTTCTTTTTTAGTCAGATAAGAGCTACTTCAAAATACCCATCTGTTTCATGATTGCAACTGGACCAGTGGCGGCCCCTCCACTAAGGCGGAGGAGCGTTGTTCCAATGCTTTTTGCAGTGAAATAAAAGGAAAAATAAAACGATAATAACTTGCGTTATTATAATTTTATCAGTTCCTTTTTTCAGCATCTCAACGGGGCGTGCAGATCTCCTCTGCTCTCAGAGCAAGGGGGGAAGTGGTGGGCACTATGTAAGTGCGCATGAGTGTTTGACCGCCCCTCTCGGGCCGGCCAAACTTCTCAACTATTGATTTGGGTGAGTTCAGTGCTGTTTTTAGCTTCCTTATCCAATGGATAACACCATTATATCTACTTATGAATGTATATATACTCCTAAATTATAGATGCATTGCCTTATGTCGAAGAGATGACTCAGGAATCCTCTTTTTTGTATACATTCAGACTCCCTCCAGGACTGGAGGAGTGTATTTTGATTCTTTTCCTACTTGGTAAGTTGTCTTGTACCCAACTTTTTTACAAAGGATATTCCTCTCTTGACACACCTGAATCACTGTTGATTACCCTCTTCCATATAAGCTATCCACATGTTATAGACCAGTCCTGAAGAAGACCTGCCGTGACGTATATCGATTTATGCATACACCTTGGGTTGAAACATCGACGCTTCATGATCAGTTCATGTCCATGGTCTCATCACCCTTAAACTAAGAAGAAGGGAGTCTAAAGGGTGACTGTAGACCCTTATGTATAAAAAGGATGGACCTACACCTACATGCATTGTGCATATGTTGAAGAAATCTGTACTCTCTGGTTACTTGTGTTCCTGGTGCGCATGCACTTTATTTCACATGGCGTACTAAAGTCACATTTGGTTATGTTATTTGTTTTGTTATTGATGTATGTGACAGTCATATATATTAGTAACGATCATAAATAATATATACAGCAGAATTCCAAAAGGGGCAAGGCAGCAGACCAAGTCAAGCACTACTAGTTCTGTATTTCTAAATTTCGGGTGGTGCAAACTTCTTCCTACACCTGCTACCAATAGGTGTTTAGGTCAAGGATACAAAAACATAAGATGGAAGGTGCACACAATTAGAGTCCAAAGGAAGGATAGTGTATTGTATATCTTCTTCTTTATTTAACAGTTTTTTTCAAATACAGGCACAGCCAACGCGTTTCGTTCCATTAGCCTTGTGGAACTTCGTCAGGGCTGTAAAAAGCGACAAACATATATATACATAAATATACATTAAAATCTTACACATATAAATTGATCACAGTAGAAGACAAAAGGTCATGACCCAAGACACACATATTTACAATGTTTATGTTCAAGACAAGAGGACAAACTAAAGACAATATATATATACACACACAAACATAAAAAAAACTCCCTTTTTTTTCTCTGTGTATTATTTGTATGCAGCCGTTTAGGTGGCTGCATCCAAATTTTTAGGTTAGATTTAAAAAAAAAAAAAAATTTGAAAAAATTTGTGTAAAAACACCTGTACAATGAAAAAACACCTATATCACAAATTATATTTACAAATGTCATCATACAAGGAGGGCTGGAGTAATTTGTCACCAGTCAGCAACATCACTATTCGAAAAAGGGGATAATCTCAAAAGGGGAAAGACACATTGCCAAGTTTACTTATAGGAATTACATCATGCAGGAGCCCGCTGTATGTCAAAAAATCAATAGCTACCATGAGTCAAGGCGACAATGAAAGTAAGACACTTACCGAATAGATTCAATTTTGGAGTTTTGTCAATCTATTTAAACACACAATATGGATCAGACAGCAACTGGCACTGGGACTTCAAGGCATGTAACCTAAGATGAGAATAAAAGAGGTTTCACCGTCTAAAGAAGTGGAAAAGAGGCTCAAGAGGAAAATACTTCACCACGTGTGTTCCAGAGCAGTGGGACATGGTCACTGATCTCTAGTGCGCCACTGATTAAGCCACAACATTTCAAACGGTAGTAGTACCCCTAGGTGTACATATTTACTGGAAGCATAAAAATGGCTTAACTGTTTGAAGAAGTGGCAAGAAAGCTAAAGTATAAATACTTCATCACGTCTCTGATAAACCATTGACATGGTCACGATATTTTAAGCAGAGTAATAGGATATATACTCTGGTCCTTAATGAGCCTTAACATGACATAGCTAGAATATTTCAGGCACAGTAATGGAAATAGCCAGAATATTTTAAGCAAAGTAAAGGGGATTCATTTTAAGCAAAGTAAAGGGGATTCATATGTGATTACTCTCCACGAATCCCTCTTTCACTACCTCCATGGAGTCTGACCACATTATATAACCTGTGAAGGGCTAACTGGGTGTCCTGGATAGGACTATTTTGAGTATTTACCTTCTTATATTCAGAGATGATGTTCAAACTGGAAACGAGTGGGTAAGCCCAGTAGGTATTCCAATGCTATATCCAGCAGAGTTCAGAATATTAGAGGACCAAGTATAAAGATTATTCAAGGTGGTGCGAACGTTCGTCAGGGAGTCTGTTGTGTAAAAAATAACAGGCAAAGAAGGGATAGTCAGATCTAATTGAGCCCAACTCCTAAGACAGGTTCATTACATGCCCTCCAGTTAATGGTTACCATTTAACGGAAAGAGAACATTTTTAAAAAAGAGTTACAGCTACACAAATAAACATGCAAAATGCATCTGGCCAAAATTACCGAATTTTCGCAAGGAAAGTTTCTTTCTTCTATTTCTAATGTCCAACTCCGGTATGGGCATAAATTGAAGCTGTGGAGGACCCCGGTCCGTAGAATAACGCGGTGGTCGTGGTAATGACCACCGAGCACCTATAATCAAAGAGGCAGGCATACATCCATAATAAATACACCATAAGTGTTATAAGCCAAGTTTTTTTTAAAAACAGATACTCATTGGTAGCAGGAAATATAATCAATTTGGTTAGTCTAGCGACAGAACTCGCGTTGGATATTACCATCCCGGGGTCTGTGTGTTTAGATACTGTGATATGCCGAGTCGTCTCATACATCACTCAAAGTGCACCGGCAAGGGTTAAGGGTTGCGAAAAAATCCCATAGCGGGTCAACTAAATATCCCTACGATGGTACATATTCCGAAAACATTACCTTTTAGTAACTTGGACGATATACAGTATAACTAACCCGTCTCGTAGACATGAGATCAGGTAGTGACTATTGCCGCCCTGATTAGGTAAAGTGCCCATGCAGATTTAAGTGGTTCGTAAAGCATTATTTTGGTCTATGAGGTAAGCCGGCAACCCCCATCCTCCCTAAACGCGCATTACACAGTAAAGTATATGCGAGTAGCATTAAACGATTTTTGCCAATCCGGGTAATGTTTTCGAAATATGTGTATGGTGTATTTATTATGGATGTATGCCTGCCTCTTTGATTATAGGTGCTCGGTGGTCATTACCACGACCACCGCGTTATTCTACGGACCGGGGTCCTCCACAGCTTCAATTTATGCCCATACCGGAGTTGGACATTAGAAATAGAAGAAAGAAACTTTCCTTGCGAAAATTCGGTAATTTTGGCCAGATGCATTTTGCATGTTTATTTGTGTAGCTGTAACTCTTTTTTAAAAAATGTCTCTTTCCGTTAAATGGTAACCATTAACTGGAGGGCATGTAATGAACCTGTCTTAGGAGTTGGGCTCAATTAGATCTGACTATCCCTTCTTTGCCTGTTATTTTTTACACAACAGACTCCCTGACGAACGTTCGCACCACCTTGAATAATCTTTATACTTGGTCCTCTAATATTCTGAACTCTGCTGGATATAGCATTGGAATACCTACTGGGCTTACCCACTCGTTTCCAGTTTGAACATCATCTCTGAATATAAGAAGGTAAATACTCAAAATAGTCCTATCCAGGAAACCCAGTTAGCCCTTCACAGGTTATATAATGTGGTCAGACTCCATGGAGGTAGTGAAAGAGGGATTCGTGGAGAGTAATCACATATGAATCCCCTTTACTTTGCTTAAAATGAATCCCCTTTACTTTGCTTAAAATATTCTGGCTATTTCCATTACTGTGCCTGAAATATTCTAGCTATGTCATGTTAAGGTTCATTAAGGACCAGAGTATATATCCTATTACTCTGCTTAAAATATCGTGACCATGTCAATGGTTTATCAGAGACGTGATGAAGTATTTATACTTTAGCTTTCTTGCCACTTCTTCAAACAGTTAAGCCATTTTTATGCTTCCAGTAAATATGTACACCTAGGGGTACTACTACCGTTTGAAATGTTGTGGCTTAATCAGTGGCGCACTAGAGATCAGTGACCATGTCCCACTGCTCTGGAACACACGTGGCGAAGTATTTTCCTCTTGAGCCTCTTTTCCACTTCTTTAGACGGTGAAGCCTCTTTTATTCTCATCTTAGGTTACATGCCTTGAAGTCCCAGTGCCAGTTGCTGTCTGATCCATATTGTGTGTTTAAATAGATTGACAAAACTCCAAAATTGAATCTATTCGGTAAGTGTCTTACTTTCATTGTCGCCTTGACTCATGGTAGCTATTGATTTTTTGACATACAGCGGGCTCCTGCATGATGTAATTCCTATAAGTAAACTTGGCAATGTGTCTTTCCCCTTTTGAGATTATCCCCTTTTTCGAATAGTGATGTTGCTGACTGGTGACAAATTACTCCAGCCCTCCTTGTATGATGACATTTGTAAATATAATTTGTGATATAGGTGTTTTTTCATTGTACAGGTGTTTTTACACAAATTTTTTCAAAAATTTTTTTTTTTAAAAATCTAACCTAAAAATTTGGATGCAGCCACCTAAACGGCTGCATACAAATAATACATAGAGAAAAAAAAGGAAGTTTTTTTATGTTTGTGTGTGTATATATATATTGTCTTTAGTTTGTCCTCTTGTCTTGAACATAAACATTGTAAATATGTGTGTCTTGGGTCATGACCTTTTGTCTTCTACTGTGATCAATTTATATGTGTAAGATTTTAATGTATATTTATGTATATATATGTTTGTCGCTTTTTACAACCCTGACGAAGTTCCACAAGGCTAATGGAACGAAACGCGTTGGCTGTGCCTGTATTTGAAAAAAAATGTTAAATAAAGAAGAAGATATACAATACACTATCCTTCCTTTGGACTCTAATTGTGTGCACCTTCCATCTTATGTTTTTATAAATAATATATATACACAATTGAACAAAAATGTAGTTTGAGGTGTGTTTTGACTCACATTTATGACCAGATTATTTGCTATGCATTGTTTGCTATTTAGAAATTACACTGCTGTTCTTTGTAGTTGTTGAATTTACTTGTTTGCTAAGCAATTGCATCACTCAACAGAACACATTGTAGATCATATTGCATATACCCAGGATCTGAGTTACCCCATTATCGTTAACGATCTATCATGGATTGGCATTAGATTAATTCCTATAATTGGCCATTTTAAAAGCAGTCATCTTTTAAAGAAAAGGTATTTATGTTTCCGGTATTAGGTTAAGATATAGGGCCTCCCTCATTTATATACATTGCTCCTTGTTTGAGATGCTCAGTACTTTTCACGATAGAGGTGTCATCAAGGTCAGAGCAGGTCCTATAATGTCTTAACAAGCTATGTTCTAAGAGAAAATTAGGGCTCCAGTAGAATATGCGTCACTATTAAGGCATCTGCAAGATATAGCAGTTGAATCTGAGGTTACATTGGGAAACTTTGGCATATGAACATGCTGATGATGTCTAAGTTTCGCAAAACAATAGATTCACTCTTATGCTTGGTAAAGAATGTGTTTGTAAAAAGGGAATTGGATTTAAGGGAAGAGAAGTCATTTCTATGGCTCAGCAAACTTGCATGCAATTTAGTTCCTCCAGGCTGCAAATAGCTTACCCATGAGGGTTTTTTTAGACACACAACAAGTCAAGCAAAATACATATCCTGCAGAAGGACTTGTGGAGTCCTTTCTGGTTGATTTATAGTGGCATTAATTTGGTTGCTATACAAAAAAAACGAAGAAGTAGCTGCAAAATGTTACTGATGTGGAAGAGGATATCTAGGTATGTCTTAATCTATCATAGGCGTGGGTTGGCAGAATAGAAGCGTGATATAGAATTTCTGGATATTATTTAGTATTGATGGTGAGTGTTGGCCAACAGGCCTTTTGTGCTCCAAGAGTACCTCACAGCAGTGGTGTCTATCAGATTCAAGCAATCAACCAAGGGGATGATGATCAATAAACGTTACTGAGAAGTGTGTTTTGCAGTGTCTGAAATGAGACATTTTGTTTATCACAAAGAATATCTCACGCTTGATGAACAAGGTAGCTGATGCAATATTTCAATCATAGTGGGTTGAGATTCCTGGAGTTTGTTCCGGAGACAGATGTGGGCCACATTTCAAACACCAAAGTGGAACTTAAGCAGTACATCGAATATTGATTCTTGATACTCGGCACACAGAACACATAAAGGTTGAAATGAAGAGAACATCTGGGAAAAGTCACCAGTAACACACTACAAACGGGAAAAGGAAGGGAGAAAGGGAGGGGTGATGTGATCTATCATTTAAAGCTTCTAGGAGGCAGGAAATTGGAACCATGTGGATAAAACCTTATGGGTTGACTTCTTATAGTAAATTTGTCTGGGGTTATTATGAAAAAGAAAAACCAAAGGTGATGATGGATGGAGCGTTGACAATACAAACACTCACCCCCAGTCAACTGATCTGGGTTTAATCCATCACCGTTCTTTAGCTCACTCCGCCACCCCAGTTCAGGCATGGCCATATGCAAATCAGTCTGACCCTGTGCCTCATGGGAACAGTACAGCCCGAACTGCCAAGCCATGTCTTCCCTGGATCGGAATTAAGCTTCCCAGGACCGGTTTCTGGCATTACAGCCATCTTCAGCCGGGCTTGCTTGACTCCAGTGGCAAAGTGAGCAAGGGACTCACGTCTGAACATATCCTGCCAAATTAGGGCGAACAAAGAAAAACCAAAGGTGATGGTGGACGGATCGTTGACAATACAAACAGTCACCCCAAGTCAACTGATCTGGGTTTAAGTGCATTGTAAACTCACGACAGAGCTCTCCCGGCCGGAACGTGTGGCTACCAGGGCTTACATGCCACTGAACCGGGGGATACGAATTGCTTCGGGGCCCCGCCTGTTAAGTGTCCCAGTGACTAAGCCCTTGATTCCGACCCCCCTGAGACATCCGTTTGAACAAGTTTAGGAGCCCGTCTATCGACCAGCTGACAGTCTCGAATCCTGACTGGTAGATCGGGACTGTCTGCATTGAAATTCACTCTGAAGAGAAACCAGTTACCTTGATGCTAGGATTTGTTGTATCTGTGACTACCCGCCGATTTTAAAACAGGATCCTGTTGAACTTGCATGGACTCAGAGACATCCCGGGATTCAAGTAGGTCCTTGGCACGCTCCTCTCGAGAATAACAGCGCGACTTTCAGCTTGGAGTTTCCCCACCATAGATCCCCTGCCTTGGGTGCAGATTGGCTGCTTTTCGTTTATTGTTGCCCCCTCATTTCCCTACGTGCATCTGCCCTGATGAAGGTGCGGCCGTAGATCGGGCCTGGCACCGAAACGCGCGTTAGCGCTTCCACTCTTTGCCCTGAGACCACCACCTTGGGTCTCTGGCATTGTGCTGTATCTGCATTTTACAACCTTGGGAATTGTTCGGATTATGATGTTTTGTTTGTTATAAATTGGATGTGTCGAATGGTGTGTATGAGGATATTTTTGATGTGTGATTCCTGTATCTGAATGAGTGACGGTTAGGGTAATGTGGGGTTGTTTGTATGATTGAACTTTTTGTCATATTAAATGTCTTTTTATAATCTAATTGAAAGAAAAAATGAATTCTCTGAAAAAAGAAAATAAATAAAATCATGTTTGTATCTTTCTATCTCCTGTTCTGTCCATGATGTGGTGCGGCCTTGAAATGTAGTGAGCTCACAATTGCGCAACTAAAATCATTGGACTCATTGGAGCCAGGAATTTAAACATATAAGGCAGCCTCTCCTTCGATTGTTTTTTCTTCTTTCCCCTGCTGGTTCGCCCTTCATCACTCTCAAGGGGCCCCTATTGTATTGGTTCCTGTGCCTCATGGGAACAGTCCAGTCCGAACTGCCAAGCCATGTCTTCCCTGGACCGGAATCAAGCTTCCCAGGACCGGTTTCTGGCATTACAGGAATCTTCAGCCGGGCTTGCTTGACTCCAGTGGCAAAGTGAGCAAGGGACTCACGTCTGAGCATACCCTGCCAACTTAGGGCGAACAAAGAAAAACCAAAGGTGATGATGGACGGAGCGTTGACAATACAAACACTCACCCCAAGTCAACTGATCTGGGTTTAATGCATCACCGTTCTTTAGCTCACTCCACCACACCAGTTCAGGCATGGCCATATGCAAATCAGACTGACCCTGTGCCTCATGGGAACAGTCCAGCCCGAACTGCCATGCCATGTCTTCCCTGGACCGGAATCAAGCTTCCCAGGACCGGTTTCTGGCATTACAGCCATCTTCAGCCGGGCTTGCTTGACTCCAGTGGCAAAGTGAGCAAGGGACTCACGTCTGAGCATACCCTGCCAGCTTAGGGCGAACAAAGAAAAACCAAAGGTAATGATGGACGGAGCGTTGACAATACAAACACTCACCCCAAGTCAACTGATCTGGGTTTAATCCATCACCGTTCTTTAGCTCACTCCGCCACACCAGTTCAGGCATGGCCATATGCAAATCAGACTAACCATGTGCCTCATGGGAACAGTCCAGCCCAAACTGCCAAGCCATGTCTTCCCTGGACCGGAATCAAGCTTCCCAGGACCGGTTTCTGGTTTTACAGCCATCTTCAGCCGGGCTTGCTTCACTCCAGTGGCAAAGTGAGCAAGGGACTCACGTCTGAGCATACCCTGCCAACTTAGGGCGAACAAAGAAAAACCAAAGGTGATGATGGACGGAGCGTTGACAATACAAACACTCACCCCCAGTCAACTGATCTGGGTTTAATCCATCACCGTTCTTTAGCTCACTCCGCCACCCCAGTTCAGGCATGGCCATATGCAAATCAGTCTGACCCTGTGCCTCATGGGAACAGTCCAGCCCGAACTGCCAAGCCATGTCTTCCCTGGACCGGAATCAAGCTTCCCAGGACCGGTTTCTGGCATTACAGCCATCTTCAGCCGGGCTTGCTTGACTCCAGTGAAAAAGTGAGCAAGGGACTCACGTCTGAGCATACCCTGCCAACTTAGGGTGAACAAAGAAAAACCAAAAGTGATGATGGACGGAGCGTTGACAATACAAACACTCACCCTAAGTCAACTGATCTGGGTTTAATCCATCACCGTTCTTTAGCTCACTCCGCCACCCCAGTTCAGGCATGGCCATATGCAAATCAGACTGACCCTGCGCCTCATGGGAACAGTCCAGCCCGAACTGCAAAGCCATGTCTTCCCTGGACCGGAATCAAGCTTACCAGGACAGGTTTCTGGTATTACAGCCATCTTCAGCCGGGCTTGCTTGACTCCAGTGGCAAAGTGAGTGAGGGACTCACGTCTGAGCATACCCTGCCAACTTAGGGCGAACAAAGAAAAACCTAAGGTGATGATGGATGGAGCGTTGACAATACAAACACTCACCCCCAGTCAACTGATCTGGGTTTAATCCATCACCGTTCTATAGCTCACTCCGCCACCCCAGTTCAGGCATGGCCATATGCAAATCAGTCTGACCCTGTGCCTCATGGGAACAGTCCAGCCCGAACTGCCAAGCCATGTCTTCCCTGGACCGGAATCAAGCTTCCCAGGACCGGTTTCTGGCATACAGCCATCTTCGGCCGGGCTTGCTTGACTCCAGTGGCAAAGTGAGCAAGGGACTCACGTCTGAGCATACCCTGCCAACTTAGGGCGAACAAAGAAAAACCAAAGGTGATGATGGACGGAGCGTTGACAATACAAATACTCACCCCCAGTCAACTGATCTGGGTTTAATCCATCACCGTTCTTTAGCTCACTCCGCCACCCCAGTTCAGGCATGGCCATATGCAAATCAGTCTGACCCTGTGCCTCATGGGAACAGTCCAACCCGAACTGCCAAGCCATGTCTTCCCTGGACCGGAATCAAGCTTCCCAGCACCGGTTTCTGGCATTACAGCCATCTTTAGCCGGGCTTGCTTGAGTCCAGTGGCAAAGTGAGCAAGGGACTCACGTCTGAGCATACCCTGCCAACTTAGGGTGAACAAAGAAAAACCAAAGGTGATGATGGACGGAGCGTTGACAATACAAACACTCACCCCATAGGTGAAATAGTCCTTGTATGTTGAAAGGCTGTGCCAGAGCACAAGAGTAAATCAAGAATACTAGAAAGGTAATATTGAGCTTATGACTGTTTTTAGTCAAGCTATGTTTTTCTGAAGCTGAGGTGATTTTAGATCACTGTTTCCCCTAAACTTTCTTTAATCCTCTCATTGACTTAAAATTTGTAGTTGGACAGGCAGAAGCAGTAGAAGATGAAAAACAAGTGAGAAAATGGCTCATAATGTTAAACATGGACAAAAGGACAATAGGTGCCTGAATTTGTTAGGAAAGACTGGAAAAAAGGGCATGCACACAAGGCATCAACGCAAGGGGTTTGAAGCAGAAAAAGGTTGTCAGCTATTTCCATATCTAGATAGGACCAAATTGAGTTAATGTTAATGTTAATGTTAGTGGGTGACTTATATAGCGCACGGCTACTCCAAGGAGTGTCCCGGCGCTTTCTGACCCATTACTGTCACACTATTACATTACAGTCCTCTTTGAGAGGAGCTGGGACAGACAAAAGGACCCCAGGCAAAATATTCTTTACCATTTTGATGTAGAGGTTGTTAGGTCAGGTAAAGGAGGGATGCCATGGGCACAGTGGCTGTCAACGCCATATGAATTCTAGAGAAGGAGGGGGCTGTTTGATTGGCTGGTCATCCACATAAAGGAAATGATTACATTTGGTTGTACTACCAAGGATCAAAATGCAATTGAAATATTAGTGGTAAGTGTATACATATGATATTTGCTTTCTTACTGTGTCTCATTGTGATCTGACAGCATACATAAATAGATATCTGTGCAACTCAGCTAGACTGCTAACCACTGCGGGGTGAGAACTTCCAGATTGTAGTATACTTTGGGTTAATAGTGTTGGAGAATATTTAACTGCACTCGACACTAGTCTCTTTACCTGGTGAGGATTCACAGTTGTATTGGCTTTCTGCTTTGTATTGTTCATTTGCATGATCATGGATCCCTCACCTTTTGTTATTTTCAATTTTATCTTGTTTCCTCACGTAGATCTTACTTAAATTCCCTTCTTTATTTTTCCCTGATTCTCCTGCCTACATGTGGTTGTAGTAAGCCAGATGCTGCTGATCTTTGATCTTAGCAGCCTAGATGTGCTTTAATGCCAATATCCTGGTAGATATCTGCTCTCATGATAGCATTATCCACTCAGGATTTGGGTAAGATTAGAGCCTTTATAGGGATTAAGGTCCTTTACTACCACACATCTTTAAATACTTTAAATTACCTCTACCTCTTTCATGTATTTGCTACCAACAAAACCTAATAGTGAGTAAATCGGCTAATCCACAAGGAGACCCCCCTAGGATTTGCCAGGACCAACCTGCGACAACAAGTATTCCTTTGTGTCTCTCTTCCCTGTTTTTCCCTTCCTTCTCTTGTATGGCATTCAAGTGGTCAATACCTCAGGAGAGAGTTATGGACAGACAGGATTCTTAGCAGATCTAAATCTTCTGCCTAAGCTTTTCAGGTAACTATTACATGCTAATATTGTGACACTGAAATGAATCTGACACCTAGATAGTCAGAATTCATTCATGAGAAGTGCTGCCTTACAGTCAAATTAGTTTGATGCATTTATATGACTTTTTGTGAGCTTGAAGTTTTTCCTTTTTCCCAGTGTACTGCTTCTCTCTTCACTTTGCTCTCCTGCAAGCCTTCTCTTCCTCTTTTGCCACCTACACGTGTTATCTTTTTAATATCAGCCTAATGATTTCCTGTCATGGGAAACATCCTTTACCCGGCAGTCCGTACAATGACCAGTCTTTACAACAAAGTCAGTACCCCAAATGCGACGTTACCACATGTTACTTTACTACACAAGTCATTAGAACAACTTGCTGTAGAGGGCACATTGTTGAACTGGTGTTGGATTTTTAAGTCCAACACCTTCCCTACTGTTGTTTAGACTAGAGTTGAAATAGTAATATATACTATTCCAAAGTCCAGTGCCCCTAAAGCAAGTCAATTTATCAACCTGCTTGCTAAAGTAACTTGTGATAATGTCGCAGGCGGGGTAGTGACAACACTGTAAAGGCATGTGGGGTAAATGCCTGCGGGTTTCCGTCATACAACCCCTGTCACACACCTTCACATGTTGCAAACTACTTGGAGGATTTCCTCTATTGTAGGTCAATGGGTTCTGGTCTAGTGCCAGCCCAGAAAAAAGATATCTCTCTTTGGTTGCATAATCTCACCCACAACAATGGCTTCTGCTATCACTGCCCCTGGGTGGGGTGTTTGCACAAAATATCAGAGAACAAATATTGTGTGGACAAAACATTGTGTCAAGAATATTGAGGAATACAATATTGTGAAAGTAAGTTTCCATGGGTAAGCAAACTTTAGCTATAATTGACTCCACTAGTAAGTACCTTGATGATATATACTTTCACGGTATGTAGAATTGGAGTCAAGAAGCAAATCTGTACTTACCTCATTGCACTTACCTTCTCAATATTTTGGTCCTTGATATTTTTGGCACTATATTCTGTCCACATGATATTTGTTTCCTTGATATCCTGTCAAAATCCCCCTGGGTGCACCATGTAAGTGTGTTGTTTGATCATTCCATGAGTTTAACTAATTTCCTTGACTCACCCATCGCTGCTTCTGTTGACTACTATAGACCAAAAAGAGAGTGGTGTCTGTTGAGTCCTTGTTTTCTTCTCTGCCAATCTTTGGTGGACATATCAGAGCATATTATATGTCTGCCTAAATTATTCCTATGGGTTGCTTTCCGCCATGCCTGGTCTAACTTCTCAGCACATATACCATGGCTGATTGTACACTGACTATTTGCCTAACCTTTTCTGATGCCGCTCTGGGGAGGACTCAGTGCCACATACACTGTGGCTGTTTGTATAATGTCCATTACTATGACCAGTGATGAATTTGTAAAATAGTGAGTGCTAGTGCCCGAAAGCGCCATTCAGAAGTATGACTGGCGCTACTAAAAGTCAGTGTGCTGAATACAGAGACTACTAGTGCCTAATACGCCTCAGGCCTCTTTAATCCACTGCCAAACAGTTCCTGCCCCTTTATCTGACTCTTGCAGTTTCGTGTTGTCTCCCTTGGTGAAGGTTTTTCCATTCGTGTTTATTTCTCTCTTGCTCTGGCAAAATGTCAGATGAGGAACAATAAGTACCGGGCCCCAAAAATGAGTGCCGGTGGCCCCCACTGGCAACCACTGGATCAAATTAAATACTGACAATGGGTTGCTCCATGTTTCCGGACACATTCTTCAGAACCTATATGATGCTTGGTTGAAAAATCAATCATGGTATGGTTTAATCGGTTGTATGATATTACCTGTCATGCATTTACAATGCATGCTATTCCAAGCATTCATTACAATGCAATGCCTTTACCACAATTTGCCTTTACTATGCATATACCTTTACTATGAATGCCCAGGCCCTGTGTCCAACCCCCCCAAAGGAAGCCAACCCCACACTGCACAGGACCTACAGCCATGCATGGCGGGTGATTGGCCACAGGGCCTGCAGCCAATATCCCGCAGGCAGCCAACCCCACTCTGCGTACAGCCTTAGGCTACACAGCGTATGGTTGGCCTTTGGGCCCTAGGGCACTCAATCCCCAAGTCAAAATATATTTATTGAGGAGACGGAAGTGTGCAGCACCCTCTCCAAGTTCTATTTAGCCCAAGAGACCCCTTTCCAAAGGGCCTATTTCTAAGGGGAGGAACCGTGCAGCCCCCTCTCCTAGGCCTTATTAGGCCCTGGAGGCATCATCACCTGGGACCAAGTAATTATTGAAAGGAGGGGTGCAACCCCCCTTGAGCCTAATTAGGCCATGTGGACCCCATCTCAGAGTGCCAAAATGTAAATAAAAGAAGAGGGGGAGCACACAGCCTCTTTTTCCATCATTTATAGGCTTTTAGGCACCCACCCCATGGGTGCGGCCCCACTCCCTGAGCCAATTTTCATCCCGGGTAACGC
The DNA here is from genome assembly GCF_964263255.1 of Lissotriton vulgaris. Taxonomy (NCBI): domain Eukaryota; kingdom Metazoa; phylum Chordata; class Amphibia; order Caudata; family Salamandridae; genus Lissotriton; species Lissotriton vulgaris. Next base: position 180,384,049 of record NC_141700.1, read on the forward strand.
ATCCCTGTGGCTTCTCTTTATAATAGGTGGGTGCCCATGTGCCCTCCTGGGGTACCAATCAACAAACACAATGGGTGCTTTGGCGGTAGGCCCAGGGCTCTTGTGGCCATTGCTAGCTCACTGTCTGGCGGATAAGCTGGCACTGCTCCAGCCCAGAAGCAGTGCCTAATTTTTCCATGATCCCTTGAGGCAGCAGCAATAGGTGTCTTGCTTCTCCACAAGCATCAGTGCTGGCAGGGAAATAGAACACAGGTCTGCTCCCAGCTGGTCGGAGCATATATTATATCTCTGCCTGACCACATCCCCTGGGATTGAGTAATTAATAAAAGAAGGGGGGCGTAAAGTTAAAGTAAAACTGGTGAATTTCTGTAGTTTGTTTTGTTAATGTTATTATTATCACTTACATATTCACCTAACTATAATGTAATTAACCTTTGTTTTTTTTCAGCAGATTTCTACAGGTTTTTTTTACATTAAGTAATATTTTATTATCATTCATTAAGCCAAACCCCCGCTGCAAACAGACTTCAGCCGTGTACAGTGAGGGGTTGGCCACAGGGCTTGGCCTGCCACCTAGGAGCAGACTTAGGACTTGATTATGAGTTTGGCGAGGTGGGAGCAGACCGCCATGCCACCTACCCGCTTCCACACCACCAAACCTCACAGCAGGCCACCCACCAAATTCCGAGCTATCTTGTGGACTGACGGGCAGTACTTTGACATTGCCACGGCAGTGCCTATTAAAAAGGCACTGCAATGGGTGAACCAAAGTCTGTTCCTCCACTGCATGGACTGCAAATTCCATACCATGCATGAAAGATGTTTCATGTAGACAGGGGGCACACCATGTGCCCCCTTGCATACATCCCAAGGCCCTGAGGGAACGGGGGCCCTGTAGGGCCCCATACTTTTCCTCATTGCCACTCTTTTCATGGCGGGCTTACCTACAAAAAAAGGGTGGATGGGAGGAAACTTGTAATATGCTTGGTGGTGCCACAGCGTCTCCATCAGCATGTTGTGGCATTTAGAGCACTGCACCACAGCCAGGGATCGTGGATCCCTGGCAGTTGCAGTGGTCCTATTGCGGTCCAACTGCCGTACCATAATATGGCACTTGCACCACTGTTGCGGCAGTCCACAACCATAACCGCACATCCACCGAAGGTTTGACTGTCCGATGGACCACCCAACTCCTAATCAGGCCCTTAGTGATTACTTCCGTTTGGTGGGAGATTTAAAAATGCTTCCACCAGATGGGTGCAAACACATGTGTCCCTGCCCATGGAAGTGGCAGGGAAACATGTGTTTGCTTCCACCTGGCAGCGGGAGATTTAAACAAGCTCCCACTGGGTGGCAGCCAACTTTTGTTCTGTGTCCCTTCCTGCACTCTGACACGCAGGGAAAGAGAACACAAATTGCTCCCACCCAGTGGAAACAAGAAGAAAATAGCAGCTCCCTCTGGGTGGGCACAATGGCAGCTCCAGTACCATGCGGGGAGCTGGCTGGGGCTGCCTGGGCCCTCGGGCTCCCCCCGTGCCCCCAATGTAGTGAATGGTGAGTGCCTTGGGTGGGCACTGGGCCCCCACCTATAAATAATGCAGGCCATGTGGGATGGGGTCCTTAATGCAGAAATAGGCTCAGGTAGGGGGGCTGTGTGGCCCCTTACCAGTTTTTATTGCATTTGACCCCAGGGGATGAGGTCCAGAGGTCAAGTAAGGCTCAGGGAAGGCCGTGGCATGCCCCTCCCCTTAGAATGTAGGTTGTGGCCCCAGGGAATGGGATCCCCGAACTCTGAAGGCCAACCCTATGCCACACAAACCAAAGGCTGTGCACGGCCTGGGGTTGGCAGCCTGCTGTGGGTGTGGGCGCAGGGCCAGGTGGCAGTCCAAGCCCTATGGCCAAAACCTGATGCACATGGCCAAAGGGGGTGCGCAGCATGGGGTTAGCTTCCTATGGCCAACCCTATGTGATGCACAACAAAAGGCTGTGCACTGTGTGAAGTTGGCTGCCTGCAGAGAGGTTGGCTGCCTCAGGGTCGGTTGGACACAGGGCTGGCTGGAGGCCAGGAACTGTTGTGCATAGCCCAAGGTTGTGTGCTGCATGAGGTTGACTGCCTGCGGTCAACACCCCCTGCTGCACACAGCTAAAGGCTGTGCACAGCAGGGGGTTGTCTTTATATGTGGTAATAAAATATTACTTTATGTATACTAAACCCTAAAAGTTAACTGAAAAAACCAAAAGTTAAAGTAACGTTATAGTTAAGTGTGATGAAAAGATCTGTTTTTGTTTTTTTTTAAACTTAGAAATTCACTTGAAAAACCAAAGGTTAAAGTGTTTTTATAGTTCGGTGAATATGTCAGTAACAACATTACCATTTTAAACCAAAAAACACAGAAATGTGTTAGTTTGTTACATAGTTTACATAGTGGCGGGTAGCTACCATATTACTTCTCTCCCAAATTTTGTACAGCCTGTGTCCAGCTAATGGGTGTACGTGTTTACAAAATGCATGCGCTCCTAATGCATCATAGGTGTGTAGAGGTATTGCACTGGTGAATTCTGTGTGTTTTAATGTTGTCACTGAGATATTCATCTAACTATACCTCTCACTTTTTCAGTGAATCTATAAATATATATACACTCACACACACATATATATATATATATACACTTACATTATATATACTTATAATTGTGTTGCAAAAGCATACATGGTAAAGGCATATGCACAGCAAAAATATGCGTGGTAAAGTCATTCAGTGGTAACGGATGCATGATAAAGGCAGTTTCCTGGTTAATAATGCCAATTTGTATTGGCTGATCTCTTCCACACCTTGGTGATCTCCACACATTGCTTTGGGTTGCATATCTGCCATTGCTATATGTACTCCACAGCATACACTATAAATCATGAAAAATATTACCTCCCAGAACCCTCCACCTCTGGTAATTGTCCTAGGCCCCTATTAAATGCGGTTACAACTGTATGATGCACACCTCTTCCAAGATTGTGTATATCCGGTTCCATGATTGCAACTATTCTCACACTTTAGTGTAGGCGCAGCTACATGCTTGCTGTGACACAGTCTGCCATCCATGCATTGTGCCAAAACACTTTCCTCACATGCCACACTGTATCACACGATTTCCATTCATCCATACCCAATCTCCCACGCTTTTGTCCTTCAAGTTTACGCGAAGTCTAAGCACAATGTGAGCAGAACACTGGTCCTCACCTACATCAGCAAAACACTGTGGGCCTTATTTATGAGGTTTTGCAACAGTTTTGCACCACTGTTGCATCCTTTTTTGGGACGCATCAGAGGCGTAAAACATGCCTCCTGTTGCGCCCTATTAACAAAGTGACGCATTTAAGCAGATGCGTCACTTTGTAAACCCCTGCGCTACATTATACCTGTGTCAGGTACAATGTATGCAGGGTGGGCGTTCCCACGTAAGTAAGCCTCGTAGAAGTGACGCAGTGAAATCTACCAGATTTCACTGCACCACTTCTAGGGTGCAAATGGATCAATATCTTATGCCTGCCTCATAGCAGGTGTAAGACTGACGCAAGCCCTTAAAGACACATTGCTGGAGTTGTGTCACTTTTGTGACGCACTCCAGCAATGCATCACTCTTGCGCCATACAGATACGTCAGAAATTCTGACGTATCTGTAACTCCTTGTGACATAATGCGTCATACAGTAAATATGACGCATCAATCATGTTGCAAGGAGGGCGCACTGAGAAGTGACGCATCGCTGCTTTCACGCAGCGATGCGTCACTTCTCATAAATGAGGCCCTATGCACATAGACCACATGATACATGCATAGATTTACATCCACAGCGCTCCCTCTTAATAACATCCACAAATGTGCTTCAGCACCTCATCATAGCTATGAAGCACTATATAAACAACAATAACATATTTTTATCGTGGTAGGGATGTCGCCGAATTAGATATTATTGTGAGCCTGTTGTTCCATGAGTAAATGCAATCCATTTTTCCAACTCTGTGTCTGTTTCTACTTCATCGCCTGCTCCCCTGTAGTCGACAATAAGGTTTCTCTTGGGAACAGGCTATGCCAAATTCGTATATTTTATGCCACTTCCTTCCTTCTTTGTGCATGATGATCTCAGGATTCACAAAACTAGTAACATGACCCCTTTGCCATGTGTCACAAAAAATATTCCTCATCTATTTTCTGTCATGTTTTTTAAAGAGACCGCAAGTGAAATGGCAGGTGGTGCCAGTCATATTCATTATAAACTGCAAACCGAGGTACCATAAAGATCTTCAAGTTAAGGGGGATTTCGACACAAATAATGTAGTCTACTCGGTAACTGTTTGTCTGCCAGACTGTGCATTTACCAGCAGCACGTTTTTTTTTCTAAGTTGCTCCATGTTCTTGGCAAAACAGAAGCTCATTGTCATCAAAATCCATTGATAAAGTGCAAAAAACATTACAGTAAAATCCTGTCCGAAATTTCTTCTTGTTTTATTACATTTGTTGCTTATTTCCCACAAATTACTTGTTTGCTTAATCAATTTCTTCACGGCGGTTCTTCTAGTTTCTCTTATTTATTCTATGCTCGCCAGAATTCGTAATACAGTGCCTACTGCTAAACTGCTTTCTGGAGCCATCTTTAATTAAATCCTTAAAATGTTATAAGTCCATTTGTAGTATGCACTGTTGTCGGTTCCTACGGGTGGAGAGAAGATTGGGGAGGAAGTTGGCCTGTCAGAAGACAGGCCAACTTTTGACAGACAGGGTACACCATTGCAAACCTGATGTGTCCCAAACTGACTATCCACCCTCTTAAATTAGAGACAGGTTGATTGCCAGCTACCTGTAAATGGAGCACCTGTTGGCTACGTCAATGAAAAGTTACCTTCAACGGCATGATGGAGTAAGGTCAGTGGGAGTAAAGCTAACGCATCACCCACTCTGTTTCGTGTTTTTTCTGTCCATCAGGAAATCCTTGACGGTGAGGGACAGACAAAACAATGGATGGCTGTCAAAAGTTAACAGCAACTGTCCACCAAACTTTGTGTGCTCTGATTGAAACTACTGCGACCATGGTTCCTTTCAATATACAGAGATGACTGCTGCCTTGGCAGTCATCTCTAAATAGGATGGATTACCGTCCATCAGGGTGTTGGGTATTAAATCCTCCACCTGCCTGATGAACCATACTCTGTCTGCCAGGGTCTACATTGGGTCCTTACACTGTTCCTGAATGAATGGATGGTGCCCTGTAATCCTGCTTTAGAATGTCCTCAGGACTATGCCCCAATTATTTTGTGTTGTTTAAAATATGAGCTATGAGATCTGACTGGTGGACTAGTGAAGGACGCTTTTCTTTAGGTGTTTTGGACACAAACACCTATAGGTTTCATGCATAATGTAGATTCTTACATTTAATTCCTTGCTTTCCTGGAAAGCAGTACAATTAGATAAAGAGGAGGGATAGAATTTCAGATCCTTTTACGTTGAAGCAGTGTCTGGCGGCCTGGATTTGTATTTACTCCAGTTTGCGGGTTTCTTTTTTGTGAGTATTTAAGTAGATACTGAACCAATAATATAATCAAGATAGAACCAGAGCTCTGATAACTTCAACTCTGGTATTATTTGTAAGAAGGGAAAGGATCAATTTTGCAACACCAATTCAAAGTTTATGTGGTTTATGGTGGTGTCAAGTGGAAGGATGAAAGAGAGATCAGAGCTGAAAAACAACCACCAAACTTTTAACTTTCTAACAGGGGCTTGGGGATTCTCCAAGTTTGAGGGCCCATTTCAGTGCATTCTCTCTCTAGCTGCCTCTCCTCTCAGGACTAAAAACGCTGATGTGTATTCATTCAGACAAAAAACCTCTGATGTATTCAATATTGCATATTCTTCAAGCACTCATGATTGCTATTTCTGCAAGCTCAAGATTTTATAGTGGCCAGGCTGGCTGTCAGTTTGGTGCAAAGATGTCAATGGAAAATGAATGAGAACAGGTCTGTGTAGTGATCTGGTTTTGTACAGGGAGTGAAGTTTGTGACAGATAGCTCTGTAACCTCCTGCTTTGAAGAGTCCTTTTGTTTGTTTGGCAAAGGGACCAATACTTATCAAGAAAGAATACTTATTTGCAATGCACATCACTTTTTGGTTCAAGCTCCTTCATATGCTCCAGCATCTCACAAAATCCTATTAAGTCAGCTTATTGAGTAGGTCTCTATAATCTTCTTCTGGTATGTATAGCTACCTATCGTGTAACTTGCAATCTTCTCCATTTGTTGTACAATTATCTATTTCTTTGTAGCTAAGTACACACTCCAATCACGCATACATATATATCTGAGTTAAATTTGTTTTCTCAAATCTTACACCCAATTTTTATGCTTATGAGTTTGAGTAGGAACACAGGTGTAAGGGAGGAGCAAGGATCTCCTCAGTGAAGCTGAAATAAATAATCCACCTCATTACAGATCACTGCAAGAGTACTTGGGGTTGCTGAGACAGCATCTAAGCACACATTTAAATGATGTTTACAATTACTTAAAATTTGGGTACAAGCTATGTTCCCTTCACAGATATTTGTAATGTATACTATTCTGCTTCATTTTTGTTTGTGAAGAATTTTTTAACTCAGTTTAGCCTACATATCTTAAGTGTGGAAATTATTTTTCCCTTTTCTAATACATCTGATCAAAGAAAGGGCTGCCTTAAAGGAATAGCAGCAAAGAATACCAGATAAAGATCTGGTCGTCCCGGTGCACTGCTGCAAGTCACTCAAACTGAGTGTACTAAGTTAGACAGTAATTTCAATTACATTTCAAAAACGTTATCATCAGAGTTTCAATTTTCACAAAGAACAGTTTCAAACAATAAAACAAAAGTGGTCCTTTAAGTTTTGAATCGAAAGTCTTTATGTAAATTCAGATAATTCAAGTTCCAGATCCAAAGGATGAAATCCAAGAAGATTCATTTTGAGTTTCAAATTATAAATCCCAATGCATTTCGGGCAAAAACAACACGCCCTTCGTCAGGGAAATCTACACAAAATAATATGTACATGTCAAACAATTGTTTACAAAGGCAACAGGCAGAGTAACATTGAATCCGTAGCCCCACATTAGAGAAAATATGGTGAAAGCATGAGGTATTGAGAACGTAGAGGTTTAGAAGCCAAGAGAAAGGTAAAGTGATGTGATCAAGAAAAGAATAAAAGACGCTTAAGGTGCCAATGGATACCATAGTGCGATGGGTGAAACGAAACATGCGTATTAGACTAACGTGAAAACTGGGATTGTGACAATGAGTGTTGGCAGGTGTTATGTGAGGAGATTCGGTTCTTACCAGTACACTCAACGTGACTAGGAAGTCAAAAGGCGAGCTTCTACTTCGATATTAGCGGTGGAACTATAAGAAAAACTCACGTTTAGAAAGCTGAATGGCGTGACGGTAATTAAACTGTAAGCGAGTGCACAAAGCGAAATGGCTTACGAGATATGCAACTCTAATTTCAATTATACGTGTGGTGAAGGAGTGGTCCAGTCAATCTGAGGGAAAAGGATACGGGCTTTAATCGCCGGTAATTGAAAGTAAACAAGGTGCTTAAAGAGCCTGTGCATATCACTCACCACCAGAGTCGGTAAACAGTGCTCAAAGTCTCTAGACGCCAAGAGCAGCGTATTCGGTGTAAGAGACGCGGGGAGAGTTAGCGTTCATAGACTACGTGAAAAATGAAAGAAGGACTACGTAAAAGTGAGTTAGGAAAAACGATGGCGGCACTCTTAGGTTAGTATAGTAAGTGTAAATAGTGAAAAGAAACTAAAAGGGTAGGCAGGAAGAACTGATGCCACTGGAGGATGTTGCCAGCAATATTATTGCTATAAATGCGAACATTAAACGTTAAAAGTAATTACAGAATATTGTACGAATACACAGTTTGAACTGCATTCATGTAATGAAAAAATTGAGAACAGCATATGTGACTGGATGAACATCGAAAGAAGAAAGTTTCATAATATCCGATATAAACAGAATATACAAAAAATACAGTAGATGGTAGATAGATAGTTACAGAAAACAGGGCAGTTCAAATTTGTCATTAAGGCCATTCGGTATAAGGGTTTGCATAAACCAGATCCAGTGGCTTTCACGTTGTGACAAAAATGTACTATTATCACGATCAGAGCCTTGTTCAATAATCTCAAGAACACCACATTTAAGTTGGGAGATATTGTGTCAGAATGTGCACCAGTGTTGAGCTAGAGGAAAGCTAATGGTGTTAGTTCGAATGCGACTCTTGTGTTCAGTGATTCGAGTGCGTAGAGCTCTCTCTGTTTTGCCTACATAAAAAAGGTCACATGGACATTTTATAAAATAGACAAGATGTTGACTGGTACATGTGGCATTAAAATTTAGGTGAATGGGTTTACCAGATCTTGGGTGGTGTATCGTTTTTCCTATAATGATATTATTACAGTTAGAGCAATTCATGCAAGTCATCATTCCTCTGAAAGATTTAGTAGGTGAAACAGATTTTGCTGGTGAGTTAAGAATCTCTTTTAGATTGCGTGCTCGTTTGTAAGCAAACATGGGCCGTTCAGTAAACATATCTTTAAAATCAGGCTCAAGCTGTAGAAGCGACCATCTGTCAAGTATAATGGTTCTTATTTGTTTGGAGTATGTGGAAAATGTTGAAACATAAACCTCTCTTCTGGAGGAGGTTGGTTTGTTCTTCTTAGTCATCAGATCTATGCGTTTACAAGCACAAGCTCTGTTAGCAGCTTCTTCAATAACTGTGGTAGGGTAACCTCTTTCTTCGTATTTATGTTTAAACTGATCAATCATCTGCAGACCAGTTTGCTCATTGGAATGGATGCGTTTGATACGTAAAAATTGTGAGAATTGTAGGTGACGCTTTAGTGACCAAGGGTGAAAGCTCTGGTACAATAAGGCATTATTGCGATCTGTTTTCTTAGTATACAGGGTGATTTCAATATGACCATTTTTGAGCGTGAACATAACATCTAGAAAAGGTATGTGATCGGATTCAATCTGATGGGTGAACTGAATGCGTGGGTTGATGGTGTTGAGTGTTTGGATAGAGTCAACCAGGAGAGATCGAGCACCTTGCCAGATGATAAAAATATCATCTATGTATCGCTTGAATACTAAAAGATGTTCACACCAAATTGGATCAGTCAGGATGTTTTCAGTTTCAAATTTCATCAAGAAGGTGTTAGCGTAGCTGGGGGCTCCTGAAAAGCCAATGGAAGTACCATTGGACTGCAGATAAAATCAGTCTAATCCATTGAAAATAGCTGTGAAAGAGGCAATAGTGGAGAATTTCCAGCAAAAAAATCCGGTTGGCATTTATGGGATCATTGTTCAATAATGCCCATTCGATGGCTTCAATGCCCTCTAAATGGGGAATGGATGTGTACAGAGACACAACGTCAACTGTACACAGCCATATTTCGGTTTCAGTAGGTATCTGAATACTGTCTAAGATATTCAGAAAATGAGTGGTATCGGGTACGTAGGTTGAACATGATTGTACAATTGGTTGCAAAAAGGTGTCTAGATATCGTCCAAGTAAAACGTGAAGGGAACCGCATCCAGACACTATTGGCCTCAGTGGGGGGTTGCTGAGGGATTTATGAATTTTGAGTAGCATGTATAGTCGTGGTCCGCGTGGAAATTTGGTGAAAAGGAAGTCTTTCGTTTTCTGATTGATCCATTTCATATCCATAGCTTTAGTCAGTATAGTATCTAGGATTCTCAAAAATTCGTTAGTAGGATCGGCCAATAGTGGAAGATAGGTGAAAGTATCTTCTAGCATTTCTTAAATTTTCAAGTCATATTTATGCTGGTCCATGATTACAAGAGCGCCACCTTTGTCGGCTCGAGTAAAATGAAGAGTAGGTTCTTGTTGTAAAGACCGTAAAGCATCTTTCTCACTTTTTGACGGATTCGAATGAGGATGCGAGGAGCAGGGTGTTTTACTGAGATCTTGTTTGACTAGGGTCTCAAAGAGGTCGATGGTTTTGTGTGAAATAGGAGATACAAACGTGCTCTTGGGCCTAAATTCCTGATACTCACTCGGTGCTGGAGTGGATTGGGTGGTCTCAATAGTAGAAAAGAAGTGACGCAATCTAAGTTTTCTTGTGAACTTAAATAGTTCGATGTGAGGATCAAGAGATCTAGCTGTGTTGGTGGGTACAAACGAACAACCTTTGTTAAGTACTTGTAGTTGAGTAGGGGTCAATTCACGAGAATAGATATTAACAACTAGTTTCTTTTTCCTGACTGGTTTTCCTGAATCTATGACCTCGACGGGTTTTGGCGGGATAGTTTCTAAAGGTGGTTCATTTGAAGCTGGGCTGGTGGATAAAAAAGCCTTAAAAGATGTGGGACCTCCAGTGGTGGGGTCGCTTGTGGATGGTAACGGGACTGGTGAGCGGGTTATTTGAGTATCTGTGACTGAAACAACACTTTCTTCCTTGGTCACTAAAGCGTCACCTACCATTCTCACAATTTTTACGTATCAAACGCATCCATTCCAATGACCAAACTGGTCTGCAGATGATTGATCAGTTTAAACATAAATACGAAGAAAGAGGTTACCCTACCACAGTTATTGAAGAAGCTGCTAACAGAGCTTGTGCTTGTAAACGCATAGATCTGATGACTAAGAAGAACAAACCAACCTCCTCCAGAAGAGAGGTTTATGTTTCAACATTTTCCACATACTCCAAACAAATAAGAACCATTATACTTGACAGATGGTCGCTTCTACAGCTTGAACCTGATTTTAAAGATATGTTTGCTGAACCGCCCATGTTTGCTTACAAACGAGCACGCAATCTAAAAGAGATTCTTAACTCACCAGCAAAATCTGTTTCACCTACTAAATCTTTCAGAGGAATGATGACTTGCATGAATTGCTCTAACTGTAATAATATCATTACAGGAAAAACGATACACCACCCAAGATCTGGTAAACCCATTCACCTAAATTTTAATGCCACATGTACCAGTCAACATCTTGTCTATTTTATAAAATGTCCATGTGACCTTTTTTATGTAGGCAAAACTGAGAGAGCTCTACGCACTCGAACACAAGAGTCGCATTCGAACTAAATCCGTTAGCGCTCCTCTAGCTTAACACTGGTGCACATTCAGACATAATATCTCCCAACTTAAATGTGGTGTTCTTGAGATTATTGAACAACGCTCTGATCGTGATAATAGTAAATTTTTGTCACAACGTGAAAGCCACTGGATCTGGTTTATGCAAACCCTTATACCGAATGGCCTTAATGACATATTTGAACTGGCCTGTTTTCCGTAACTATGTATCTACCATCTACTGTATTTTTGTATATTCTGTATATATCGGATATTATGAAACTTTCTTCTTTCGATGTTCATCCAGTCACATAATGCTGTTCTCAATTTTTTCATTACATGAATGCAGTTCAAACTGTGTATTCGTACAATATTCTGTAATTACTTTTAATGTTTAATGTTCGCATTTATAGCAATATTATTGCTGGCAACATACTCCAGTGGCATCAGTTCTTCCTGCCTACCCTTTTAGTTTCTTTTCACTATTTACACTTACTATACTAACCTAAGATGGCCGCCATCATTTTTCCTAACTCACTTTTACGTTGTCCTTCTTTCATTTTTCACGTAGTCTATGAACGCTAACTCTCCCCCCGTCTCTTACATCGAATACGCTGCTCTTGGCGTCTGGAGACTTTGAGCACTGTTTACCGACTCTGGTGGTGAGTGATATGCACAGGCTCTTTAAGCACCTTGTTTACTTTCAATTACCGGCGATTAAAGCCCATATCCTTTTCCCTTAGATTGACTGGACCACTCCTTCACCACACATATAATTGAAATTAGAGTTGCATATCTAGTAAGCCATTTTGCTTTGTGCACTCGCTTACAGTTTAATTACCGTCACGCCATTCAGCTTTCTAAACACGAGTTTTTCTTATAGTTTCACCGCTAATATCGAAGTAGAAGCTCGCCTTTTGACTTCCTAGTCACGTTGAGTGTACTGGTAAGAACCGCATCTCCTCACATAACACCTGCCAACACTCATTGTCACAATCCCAGTTTTCACGTTAGTCTAATACGCATGTTTCGTTTCACGCATCGCACTATGGTATCCATTGGCACCTTAAGCGTCTTTTTTTCTTTTCTTGATCACATCACTTTACCTTTCTCTTGGCTTCTAAACCTCTAAGTTATCAATACCTCATGCTTTCACCATATTTTCTCTAATGTGGGGCCACGGATTCAATTTTCCTCTGCCTGTTGCCTTTGTAAACAATTGTTTGACATGTACATATTATTTTGTGTAGATTCCCCTGACGAAGGGTGTGTTGTTTTTGCCCGAAATGCATTGGGATTTATAATTTGAAACTCAACATGAATCTTCTTGGATTTCATCCTTTGGATCTGGAACTTGAATTATCTGAATTTACATAAAGACTTTTGATTCAAAACTTAAAGGACCACTTTTTTTTATTGTTTGAAACTGTTCTTTGTGAAAATTGAAACTCTGATGATAACGTTTTTGAAATGTAATTGAAATTACTGTCTAACTTAGTACACTCAGTTTGAGTGACTTGCAGCAGTGCACCGGGACGGCCAGATCTTTATTTGGTATTCTTTGTTCATATTCCTAATAGGCCTGCAGAACCTATTTTCCCGCTGCATGCATAGTTTAATTTTGGTATAAACATAGCTGAATTGTTAACCATTTAGAAATTGGTTTACTGAGTGCAAGACGGTTGCCAAGTCTTTCTCATTGTTTAAAGGAATAGCAGGCCAGCAGGACAGTGGAGGCACCGGCCATGTTAGCATAGAACAAGTGTAGCCCATGTGCTATTTTTATACTTACATATGTGTTGTTGATTATAATTGCAGTTCTTTTTCAGTTTTCTGTTGAAGATGGTCCGATGTGAAACAGGTGGTTTAGTTCTTGTTGGGAGAAAAAAAGTTGCATTAGTTATATATCAATTTCATACCAAGTGCCCAAAGAGCAAGGATGCACTCGGACAACAGCTGACTCAGAAAAACCTTTTATTTCAGGTAAAACTGAAATCCTGCATGCTGATCCAAATATCAGCTCTGTTGTCGTTTTCAGCCTGACACGTTTCAGAGCTACTGATCCTTCTTCAAAGGCTCAACATTCAGATTCACGCTCGTGCTGACACACCCATGAATATATAGTTATATATTAAACAGTTTTTGGGGTAGTTTGTAGGGGTTGAGTGCTTTAGTTCGATTTTGTACATTTAAGGTTTAGCTGATGTTTAGAAGTTCCTTAATTTTACTAATTTATCAGGAGCCTTTCTCCAGCTGTTCGATTGTTGAATTTCGTTGGTGGTTCTGTAGGTTATAGATTGTGTTGTTGTACAGTCTGTGTAGTACTTAAGGTTTGGTAGGTACATACAAACAGAGAGTTTTGTTTGTTATTTGTAATTTAAAGTTTTTAAAAATATGTTTCTTTCAAATACGTTAATTTAAATATTTTACTTTCTTGTGAAGGTAGTTGTATATTTTCTTCCAAGTTTTTTGGGAGGTTTTCAGTTGGCAATCCAGCAGTGTATTGGACGTTTAGCATTTTTGCTCTAGTAAGTGTTGACATTTTCTGCTACTTTTATAATGTATTTTTAATTCATTTAATATTTTATTGGTTAACTTCCTGTATGTTTTACCTTTTATGGTGGACCCTAATTAGAGTTTCTGATTTAATATTTATTTCTGTTTCTTGGTTATTCCTGATACATATTTTATGTTTAACTTTATTTATTACTTTTTATATTACATTAATTATATGAATTATTTATTTGTTAATAATGTAATGTATTGAAATGTATTTCAATTTTATTTTATGTGTTTATAGTTCATGTTTTTTTTTAAAAATATCTTTATTGGCATTTTAGTATATTAACATGCACTTATGTGTAAGAGCCCACAGGACCTTAATAAATAATTCCCATGCCACCTGCAAACAGTAGTATATTTCATACTTATCATAACCATTCTGAATAGTTCCTCATCAGGTCTCTGCATATCTCAAAGAGTAACATACCCCATAGCCCTACCCAAGTTAAGGTTTACAAAAAAAACACACAAAAAAAAAAGTTTACAGAGTTACGATAGTTGCCAGGTTACAGACATATCAGTATGAATTTAGAAAACCATGCAACTAGCACAGCCATAAACATGAGAACAATTATAGCACCCTGCTATGCTTTATGGAGGAACACATTGAGGTTCCGGACTATTCCGGTGGAGAGATTCTGTGTCACTTAAGGACTTAGATAGTATTATGAGCTCTGGGGGAAGGAGGTAGTATCCTTCCGCCACTAATCAGTAACTTCAACATTTCGTGTCTTGCATTTCTAGGGGTAAACCTCAAAGATTTGGCCCATGTGGTTCGTCATTCAGGGGTTCAGGATCCTCCTGGTCTGTAGCACCTCCCTGTCAACAGCGTCAAGCCTGTAATACTTCTGTCCATAACCCTGCTATCGGGCGATGAATAGTCCTCTGACATCTTTCCCCATCAGTGCCCTCTCTTACGCACTGGCCCAAACCTCTAAATCTTTTTCCCAGGCTTCAACTGTGGGTCCCGCTTCCTCCTCCAAATTCAATGCTAAGTGCATGCTTGCCAGGATCAGTGAAAGTTCCATGAACCTGCAACCCACCTTCTTGGATCTGGGTCGGGGAAATAAGCCCAGAAGAAAGACCTCTGCTGTGCAAGAAGGTGCACAGGCCAGCAATTCTTTAAGCACAGACAGGACCTTGGGCCAGTATCCACGCTGTGTCGGACAACCCCATACCATGTGTGCAAACCCTTCATCCACTTCCTTGCATCTCAGACAGTGTTGTTTGTCATTATTCTCGAATATAATGTGCAGTCTAAGGGGCACATTACGATCGCGGACATACTTGCGTCCGTCCGCGAGCCCTGAGTAGGAGGGAACAGCCGCATTCCCTCCTGTGCAATTAGGATATCACCACCACCCTGGCGGTCACATCCTCTATTTTTAACATTGCAGCGGGTGCGGCTTCAAGCTGCACCCGCCGCAATGTTAAAAATGCATACATTGCATTTGTATGCAGAAAGCGGCAGGCACCGCGTGGTGCACCCCTCACCCCCCCCCCCTTCACCGAGGGGGCCCGCTATGGGCCCCCTAGGTGAAGATCCGTAAGCTTTTCCACGGCGGAGAACCCGCCGCGGAAAAGCATTTTTTGGCAGCCATCCTAATATATCTAGCAGTGTCTGAGAGACACAGCCACCATATTAGGGCTTTTCCACCGCGGTTGTAAGCCAACCATGGCAGAAAAGCCGCGGACTGAAACCAAGACCCACCAGCCATCCTAATGTGGCGGTGGGTCTTTGGTGGGTCCGCAGAGGATTTTCCGCATCGTCCGGGCCGGCGGTGGCTTCAGCCGGCCCGGAGGATGCGGAAAATCCTCCATCATAATCGGCCCCTAAGTGTGGTTAAGTAGGTTATGTTTAGGAAGTTAAATTGAATGAGTTTAAAGTTTGTATTTCTGGAGACCTGCTTCGGGCTCCTCAATGCCTTACACCAGTCTGTGTCAGATAACTCCCTGTCAAGCAGGGTTCCCCACCGCTCCTGCATGTTGGTCAGTGGTTTCGCAGTCATCTCTAAAACCGATATGTATAGCCACCTCACAAGGTGGCTCGCTGACCTCAGAGTTACTATCACCTGGAGCAGTGTATGTGTCTCTAGTTCAAGCCCATCCCCAGGCCACAAATATTTAAATGTCCTCACCAGCACGTGGTAAAGCAGCAAATGTCCAGGGGGAAGGTCATAGTGGGTTAAGAAGTCCTCCAGTGGGATCAGCTCCCCCTGTAGGAAGCAGTCCCCCATTGTCACTGCACCTGCCCGCAGTCCAGTCACTCAGTTAGAGCTTCGTGAATAGGGGATGATCGCCACCATGCTGTAGCCCCACCAAGGGAAGGTCCAGGGCATAGAGGAGGCCCCCAGATGTACGCCAGAGGCTCCTGAGCCAGCATTCCAGTGCTACCTGTAGCAGCACCCCTGACATGGGAACGACCACTTTTGGGTACAGGAGTTTCGTTATTAGCAACCCTGGGTTGTCTATTAGTGCCGCTTTGCCTGCGGGCTTAAAAAGCCTGCTGTCCAGCCACTTGGCTAACCATTGAAGTTGTACCACTAAGAAATATTATTCGAAGTCTGGGGATCCCAGCCCGCCAGTCTCCGGGTCCTTCACAGTATCTCCAGGGAGAATCTATTCCTTTTCCCATCCCAGATCAGTTCTTGAAGTAGAGCATCCAGGCCCCTGAACCACCCCATAGGATGATAATGGGAAGGTTCACAAAGAAATACAAAAGTATTGGGAGCATAATAATTTTAGAGAATGCAATTCGTGCCATGACCGGCAGTTGAAGAGAGCGCCAGAATTGTAAGCTAGTAATAAGGAGTGCAGCACCGGTCCCAAGTTAACCTCCAGGAGGTCATCCTGGGCGTGAAATACCTATTTACCCAAATATCAGAACAATCGGGGGACCAGTTCAGGTCATGAGGCAGGGCTGCGGGCCGTTGCCCCCTAATTGTTATAAGATGTAGGTCTTGGATTTGTTTACTCGGAGGCCCGCCAATGCTGAGTTATCCTCTAAAATAGTGAAGACATGTGGGAATCCCTGGGTTCCATCTCTCAAATACAAAAGCAAATCATCGGTATATAGCAATATTATGTTTTTTTTGCTCTCCACTAAAAGGCTATATTGTGCCCCCTGTTGCCTGAAGCGCACAGCCAATGGTTCAATGAAACAGGGCAAATAAAAGTGGGGACATGGGGCATCCTAGCCTGGTACCCCTATGGACATCATATGAGGCTGAGATAATGCTGCCTGTTCTCACTCCCGCCATGGGGAGTGTGTATAATAATTGCACCCACTTAATCCACACCATCTTCTAGCACCATCTGCTTCATAACTGCTAGTAAAAAATCCCATTTAAGGTAGCCATAATCTTTCTCCAAGTCATTTTAATGTTTTCTTTAATGTTTTAATATTTTTTAATAATGTAGTTAGATGGTGTAATAAATTATGCAGAGTTTAATTTTATTTGTTGTTTAAAGTAAAATCGAATTATTATAGCATTTGTAAATATTTGGCTTAATTTTTTGCTATATTAGCGTAGTCGATATTGTGTATTTCGATACGTTTGACATTTTATATAGCTATTTAAAGGTAAAAATATTTTTGTTTCCGATATTTGTGATTTTATTATTAGTAGAAATAGATATTTTTTAATGGCAAATTTATTATTCACTATTCCAGTGGCATGGAGTGCCGAATAATACACTGTGAGGGCTTTTTACTTATATTTTTGGGGTACCTCGTGCACCACCAAGCATTTTTTAAAGCTATATGATCCTCCAACCTTAAAAAAAACTGTACGTTTCCTAGGTCATTAATTCCATGATACCGCAGGAGATCTTGCCATATTATTGTTAAAGCACTCCGAGCTGGAGGGTCATAATTTTGAGCTGGAGTTTGGAGACACCTCGTGGTTGTATCTATGGTTGCACTTTGTGACCTGAAAAATGTTAAAAGAAAGGCTTACAGACTTGTTGATTTTTTTGTAATATACCTTTACTAAACACTTTTATGACAACCACTTTTATTAAACATTGTAATAATGTAATGTGTGAATTTATGAAACATTCCTCTGATTTGAATTTTTGGTGACTTTTTGACAAAAACAAAAGGTCTGTTTTATATATGTTGATGTGAAGACACCTTGATAAAGCTAATAGGCCCACTTTTTACATTTTGTTGTCATGACCCTTTGAAAAAGTCAGTAGGTACACCTTACTTAAAATGACACCCTGTCTATTGTTACATCACATAGTCAGCCAGGGGGCAATGAGGGGGTTGGAAGCCCAACTCCAAACCACGGCCTGGCACTAGGCCCAACCCCACACTTTGCATGGCTGAGGGCTGTGCGGAGGGTGAGGATGAGTGCCAGTGGAGGGTTTGACAAATGGTCGTTCCACAGCGTGGGGCCATGTGCAGTGGGGAGTTGGACACTAGTGGGGGTTGTGGCGGTCACCACTGGGTAGTTATAGTTATGTCTGCGTTTCCTGAGGAAATGCCTTTTTTGGTTTGCTAATAACGTTGGTGTCGTTTGAATAATCTTTATCAAACTTTCCTTAAACATTTTGAGAAAAAGAGGGTGGTCCCAAAACACGAAATCCCCATTCCTTTTCCACAGACTTTTTTGGAATACAATATTGCAAAAACTGTTAGTTGTTTTGAGAAATGGAGGTACAAAATATTTGTACATCTGGGCAGTTAGGTTTAAGGTACTCTTGTGAGCCCAATTAGAAAACATAGAGCATTCCAATTGGCCTAGAGGCATTTTTTCCCTGGGGCCTACTCACTCCCACGGGAGTGACAGCTCTGACTGGCTGGCTACAACATGAAAGAAAATTTTACAGCTTCCATTACAGAATGGCATGGACTTAGTCGCCTGCCCTGAAAATAGTTAAAAAAACATTTAAAGTGAGAGTGTAAGGCTACCCTCTCTTCTAGCCTTGGTGGGAGGGGGTCCCAAAGGGACCATCCTGGGATAAAAAATGTTTTTCTTTCTGCTGTGATCCCACAGTACTCTTACGGCATTAGGGGTAAATAAAACAAAAAGGCCACTTCCATTTTTTTTAAATGTAATGGACCCCTTTGTGGTTCTCCACCCTAGCCGATTACTGCCCCAGGGACTGAATTTCCTGGGGCCCGAAATATATATGAGAGAGAGGTGGGCATGCAGCCCCCATAGCCAAGTCTGCCCAGGCCTTTGGAACCTCATATCCAAGGTTCAAATAGGAAATAAAAGGGAGGGTACATGCTTCCCCCCTACTCAAGCCACTTTAGGCCCTGTGACAAATGTATGTATAAAGGGTAGGGGACTACAAGCCCCTCTCCTCTCCTAGCAGGTATGTGCCCAGGGACCCTGTCCTCCGAGGCCAGATACTGAACAGTGTGCTGGGGATCTCACCCCGGGGACACTGTGTTCCCTGCCCCGGAGAGTGCGGGCATACCTTGTACTAGTCATGGCATTAAACTTTGCTCCCGTTTGGCAGGAGCACTTACAAAATGCTGCTCCTCCCCACACAGAAGAAAACAGAAAGTGCTTGCCCCTGCCAGCTCCCAGTATGTTCTGGTTGCGGAGCTGGCTGGTGTTTGGGGGCATGGGGCTCCCATTGCTATCCCCAATGACCCCAGCAGTATAGGTGCCTCAGGTAGGCATAGGGGCATACTCCTACTAATAAAAGTGGCTGACTCCCGCAGGGGGAGCTGGATGGAGCCCTAGGGGCACTGAGGCTCTCCATGTTGCCCTCATAGACCCCCGCATTGTGGATGCCGCTGTCGGCAAAAGGGCACCTACCTATGAAAAAAGTAACCAGCTCCCGTTAAGGGAGTCAGCTGGAGGCACAGGGCCTCTCAGGCTTCCCCAAATAAAAATGGAGCTTTAGGTGCCCCAGC
Source organism: Lissotriton vulgaris (assembly GCF_964263255.1). Lineage (NCBI taxonomy): Eukaryota > Metazoa > Chordata > Amphibia > Caudata > Salamandridae > Lissotriton > Lissotriton vulgaris. Next base: position 180,403,621 of record NC_141700.1, read on the forward strand.
TGAGCATTGGTGCTCCCACTTAATATACAATATGCAACTCCTGCTGACACACAACTAAAATTAAACATGTGAGTGTCCTGGGTGGGCACAGTGCCAACCACAAAATAGAAAGAAAGTGGATAGTAAAAGAGCAACAGGAATTGCTCATTTATTGTACACTCACTTTGAAGAACACTTCATGATGCCCTGTGAGGGCTGTTTATATTTGTTTAGCTTGGTGTTGTTCCTAGAAGAGCCAGGGGTACCACCAGGCTTTTTCAATACTTTGGGGGGCTGCAGGGATTGCAACAACACCCTGGAAGTATAGGAAAAAACACAGTAAGTCTCCTGGGTCATTTAATCCATCACCCGAAGAGCATTTGTGGGATGAAAAATGTTAAGTGAAAGACTCAGAGACATGTTGGTTTTATTTAAAAAAAATGTCTCTGAGTCTTTTATTTAACATTTTTCAGCCAACAAAATGCAATCCTAAGAACTATGCTACAAGAAACACTCACAGACATGTTGATTTTATATTTCTATTTAAAACATTTTAAGCATGTTGATAATATCACTTTTATTAAATATTACATTGTATGAATTATTAAAATGTATAGCCTTGAGCTCAACCCCACACTGCGCACTGTTGAAGGCACTGTGCTGCAGAATGTAGGGTGCTCGCAAGGGGTTGGGCACAGGGCCTGGCTGTGGGCCAAGCCTGGGGCCAACCCTACACCAGCCAACCCCACGCTTCTCAAGGCCAAAGGTTGTGCGTGGGTGGGGGTTAGCTGCTTGCGGGGTAGGACACAGGGCCTGGCCACAGGTTGCATAATGTAATATGTGGGGTAATTAGCAGCGCTCTATGCCCTTCCCATTTACTGCTAATTGCCCCACATATTACATCACTCATGAAATGTTCTATGACAGCACTAATAACATCACTGCAACATTTGAAAGGACATAATTGATGCCAAAACTTGCATGGTGATGGCACAAGTTATAGTTACTTCAGGGCACGAGCTAAACTTACTGGAGATAACTGTAACTGGGGAATTACAGTGTTTTGTAGTGTAAAATGCTACACCGTCACTGATTATTTGGCCTACTATAAAGTTACTTTAACTTTTGCATTTTTTTGTCAGTTTATAACGTTTTTTGGAAATGCAAGGTAAGATATAATCACAAGTGGTGTTTGGACAAAATATAGAGTCAAAAATATTGTGCGGACAAAATAGTGTGTCAAGAGTATCGAGGACAAAAATATTGTGACAAGAAATTTCTATGGGAAAGCAAAGTTTTACCATTCTTACTTCCACATACATGTACCTTGACAATATATATCTCTTCGAGGTATGTAGATGTGGAGTTAAGAATAGTAAATCTATGCTTACCTATTTGCACTTACCGTCAAGATATTTTGTCCACAATATTTTGTCCACACAATATTTTTGTCCTTAATACTCTGTCAGTGACCAAACCAATAAATGATACTACATTCATTTTATATCTTCTACATAGTGTTGAGGGGAATGTAAAACGCTATTTTATCTTTAAGATTATTAACATAATTTGTCATTACATCTGTCAAATCAAGGTGGTGGCCTTTAGCAATCCCTTAGGTGTAATAAGCAGACCTGAGTGATGTGACGTGTTAGTTACAAGCAGTGATGTCAGTGACTATGCCATCGAAGAAGTGGAGGGCGGAAGTGATGAAACTCACTGTGCATCAGTCTTCAGCTTCAGACTCCTCTGAGCCGGCTACCCTGCTGCAGGACATCGACTCGACAAAGGGTATTTACATTATTTCCTTGATGTTAGCAATCACATTCTGTGACTATGCGAAGACATACCTAAATGTAACAGAACAAGGAATCTGACAAAACATATCATGAACACTGTGACAAACCCCGATTGAATATACCTTGCAGGGATCACTGCTATCGTTGCTTCAGTTGTTCTAGCAATGCCCGCTGGAGATTAGAGCGGCCATTTGCTCAGGAGCTTGGTGAAGAGCTCACTCTGCTAAAGGGGGGGGTAATTTTGCAGTATCTTCGAGTATGGCCAATGTGGTAGCAAAGCAGCGAGGGTGATAGAAGCCTGATTTTGTTTTCAAAGCGACTGTGTACAGCTGTGCTGTATTTCCTTCGGCTAAGTAGATTCAAACCCCTAAACTAGAAATCAAGCAGCTGCTATGTGTCAGTCAATCCTCCCCATGAAGTCTCTAATATTGCATTTCCCCTGTAGACGAAGAAGTGGGGTACTTGTGGAGCAAAGGTCTGACTGGAGATGGAATATTCGGTGAGAAAACTTGCAGGGACCTATGTTGGCCTCATCATCAATTTCTGAAAAACTGCATGACACAATGGCTGAAAATACGAAGGAAAAAGACACAACTCACATTGATCCTACAATTGTCAAAAACCATGGCCCCACTTTGTGTTCCACAGGCTTTATACACAGTAATAGAAAGTGAGCTCACAACATCAAACCTGGAGTGTATCATGCATGCATAAAGGATACCCTATCTCAAACTTCATTTCCAGAACAAATATTTATAGAGCATGTTTCCAACTTGACTGAGACAAGTGGGGCTATTTGTATTCCTAACTGTGGAATATAGCTTCTGTTTCAAAACAGCAAAAATCTGGGTATATCAGACTCTTGGTATATTAGAAAGGCCTTTCTTTTTAAAAGTGTCAAAGTGCACTGCGAAAACAAGATATAAGAATATAAAAATGATATCACTACATATAAAAGAATTCAGATTATATCAAAATTCACGAGATTCATATTTACACTTCTGTACAAGACTAAAGACTATATTACCTTAAATTTGAAATAGGAACCATCAAGAAATAAGGACGAATTTACTATAAAATTGTTTAAGATATTACTCTCGATAAAGAATTGAAAACAAAGCCACATATTAGGGATAGCTGCATTATTAATGAAATGTGGTCTTTCTTAATATTTTCACCATTAAAACTTCTTGAACCCTTTTGTTGAAAACGTTACCTCATTTTCATCTGAGATTTTAAGTGCCAAGTGACGCTAATTGGCTTAAACAAGAAAAACCTGTAAACATATTAAATTATGTTTTTGATATATGGGAGACGGATGTTGGTAGCCCACTAAATAATAAAATATGGAATGAAATGAATTAAATGTACCAGTTCAGTCACAAATCATTTTTGTGGCAAACTTTAGACTATGAACTTTCTCACCAGATCGATGATCTATTATACCCCCAAACTGCTTAACAGATTTAATCCAACTATATTCCCCCTTTGGTTGTCAATACCAAAATAATATTATTGGTGACAGCAGCATATGATAGGTTCTAGTCCTTTATATCACAAGAGAGGACAGGAAGATTACCAGTCCAGTATACACTCCCCGCAAACTAACCAAAGTCAAATCACAGTATACAGTTCAGAGTAGATTCAGCCCCAGAGAAATTATCCCTAGCTGAGGCATTGCAGCTCTGGCCTGGCGAGGAGCACAGCCCAATTATGAAGCATGTCACCTTCGGCTGAGTGAGACCAACTGTTCTCAAAGGCACAGGGTTCTTGGCCTCGACTTAATTCTTTTTGGAATGACATAAAATATATTGTAATTAAGATCAATCATGTCATTTGTATGGATCTGTATGTAGGTTTGCAGGGCTCATCTTTACATCTTAATATTTTAGAACATTTGAAAAGAATCTTGATATTTATAGCAGTATCCATTGCATGCCCAGTAATTCTGAAGATCTAGAAATTGAATCATAGCGCAACTATTAAAGACTGGTTTGAAAAAGATGCACATTGATGTATTTAGAATCATAATACACCAGCAGAGCTACCAACTTAAAGAAATGTAATGATATTTGGACAATTTTAAATGAAATATCTTAATACTAAGTCATTACAATATACAAAGTGCCTCTTTGTATGTAATTAATTGATGGTATGAGATTTAATTAATTTGTTTATCGTAGTCATTTTACCCCAATGAAAAATATAGTAAAACAAGACTATACCATTGATGTTTGCATTGGTGATGTCATATGTGTTGTCATTTGTGCTGTCATAAATTGTGTCACTTGTAATAGTGTGTAAGGAGTGGAGCTACATATACCTCATAGAATCTGGCAATGCTGTTGATTGCTTCTGTTCCATACCTGAGCTTTGACATCATTTGAAGTAAAGATGTTGTATGTGTTGTGTATGCTTTTTAATGATTGTGGACCTTAAGTAGCAGTAGCTTAGACTCATTTTTTCAGTAGAAAAAGCAAAGGTTTTAAAATGACTGGCAAATCAAATGTTTGTCATTTATTTCTCACATGTCTTAACTAAACCCTTTAATTAAAACCAGCAGTTTTTGTATTCATACATACCTAATATGGATCTTTATCATTGCTTAGTCTATGTATGCTTCCAGTGATCGACTTCTGATGGTGCATTGTTTTCACCACACTGATAATCCCAACGACTGACCACAGTCTTGGTATATGTAAGTGACCCCAAGTAGCCTCTCAAATGCAGATTAAATGCAGCCACTTTTTGCAGAGCATAGCCAATACCAAAGACAAACATGGTGCAGCCCAAATCCATATACTTTATTCACCCCAAATAGAGCACACATCTGGGCCATCTTTAGTATAGTTAATCAACAAGAGAGAAAGGGTCAATAAGCCACTCTCATACCCCTTTGAGTTAAGTAGAACAAACAACAGAAGAGTAACTTGAAAGCACAAAAAGGAATATGGGTAAACAAGCTCAGTTACCGCAACCAGGATAACATAAAAAACACAGACGGGGTGGGTTAATAAACACTGTGATAAAAGAGAACCCTCAGGCACCAACAAAAGTCAGTAGCCAGTCGTCTTCATTGGGTCCTTATTGTGGGTTCGTGAGTTAATACCATGTAGTGAAAGGGGTGATAATTAAAAGGAGTTATGAATATTCCCAAATATCGAGAATTCCTTTTAATAGAGGGATAGTTTTAGCTCCATTAAAAACAAGTGTTAAAAAACGGACATAAAGAGGTTGGGTTAATTTGAACCAAATATGTCCTAAAAATAATTACACAAAGGTCTTGGCACGGTATGCACCTGTTACAACGCATTTTTTACAACGCACTACTGTTACAACGCATCTATTACAACGCAGATACTGTTACAACTCATGTTTTTACAACGCATTTTTTTACAACGCAGGTACCTTTACAACGCATACCATTACAACGTAAGTATTGGTAAGTATATAGTTATATTTTAAATGTTCTATGTTTGGGGTAAAGGGGTATTTTTAGGGTTTAGGGTCAGTTTTGGGTTTTAGGGTAAAGGGGTATTTTTAGTGTTCAGGGTCAGTTTTTAGTTTTTGGGTAAAGGGGTATTTTTAGGGTTCAGGGTCAGTTTTCAGTTTTTGGGTAAAGGGGTATTTTTAGGGTTCAGGGTCAGTTTTCAGTTTTTGGGTAAAGGGGTATTTTTAGGGTTCAGGGTCAGTTTTCAGTTTTTGGGTAAAGGGGTATTTTTAGGGTTCAGGGTCAGTTTTCAGTTTTTGGGTAAAGGGGTATTTTTAGGGTTCAGGGTCAGTTTTCAGTTTTTGGGTAAAGGGGTATTTTTAGGGTTCAGGGTCAGTTTTCAGTTTTTGGGTAAAGGGGTATTTTTAGGGTTCAGGGTCAGTTTTCAGTTTTTGGGTAAAGGGGTATTTTTAGGGTTCAGGGTCAGTTTTCAGTTTTTGGGTAAAGGGGTATTTTTAGGGTTCAGGGTCAGTTTTTAGTTTTTGGGTAAAGGGGTATTTTTAGGGTTCAGGGTCAGTTTTTAGTTTTTGGGTAAAGGGGTATTTTTAGGGTTCAGGGTCAGTTTTCAGTTTTTGGGTAAAGGGGTATTTTTAGGGTTCAGGGTCAGTTATTAGTTTTTGGGTAAAGGGGTATTTTTAGGGTTCAGGGTCAGTTTTTAGTTTTTGGGTAAAGGGGTATTTTTAGGGTTCAGGGTCAGTTTTCAGTTTTTGGGTAAAGGGGTATTTTTAGGGTTCAGGGTCAGTTTTCAGTTTTTGGGGTACAGGGTAAAAATAAATAAAAATTAATTTTAAATTAAATTATTTAATAGAAAATAAATTAAATTAAATTACATTACATTATTTTTGGGGTTGAGGGTCAGTTTTGAGTTTTTGGGGTACAGGGGTACAGGGTAAAAATAAAGTAAAATTTTTTTGAAGTTAACAATAATTAATTTAAATTAAATTTAATAAAATTACTTAAATTTATTTTTGGGGTTGTGGGTCAGTTTTGAGTTTCTGGGGTACAGGGGTACAGGGTAAAAATAAAGTAATATTAATTTTATTTTAAATTAATTAACTGCAATTAAATTAAATAAAATTACATTAAAATATACTTTTTAAAAATTAATTTACTATTATAATATTAATATTAATATATACTTACCAATACTTACGTTGTAATGGTCTGCGTTGTAAAGGTACCTGCGTTGTAAAAAAATGCGTTGTAAATAGATGCGTTGTTACAGTATCCGCGTTGTAAAATCCGCGTTGTAACGGTATGCGTTGTTACAGTCCGCGTTGTAACATCATATATCCTCTTGGCACAGACGTGGCAGATTAGAAGCTGCACAGCTCTATGGACAGTCCCAGTGGTGTGTAAGTACTGATATTACAACTGCACCAATGCACCCAGGCAGAAGCAGAACAACTGCAGCTGTGCTTACGCCACTACATCTGTGTAGGAGGTTGCATGTCCAGGGGCCGAGCGCATGTGAATTCACGTCCTAATGAAATAAAGGTTTAAAAAGGCAATCAATATTATGTTTTTATTCGTGGTTTATACACCGTGTGCACTGGCTGTTGAAAAAACTTCTTTGCATTAGCATCACCATGAAGTAAAGGATGTTACATGAGGCATGAAATGCGCTGCTTTTAGAGACCTGAATTTTGGCTTTGTGAGCATGTCTGTAAGGAAAAGTGTTGTACTCCTCTCCCCCCTCCCCCTCCCCCACTCCCCAGAGCTAGGAATATAATAATACCCACTCCGATCAACTCTTATACATCAAGAAAATTATAAGCTGAGCCATTTTTAGGTCTGATGTACAGACAGTAATAATGTTCTTGTCAACCTCATTTACAAAATAAATAGATAAATAAATAAAGATACATATACAAAGAGGAGCTTTGGGTCAGACCTTTTCAGCAGAAGGTTGTTCATCTGTAATTCACATTTTCTTTCTACCTACCACAGCGTATAGCATGGTTCAGCCACCCCATTCCAACATTGCAATAGAAGTCACGTTATTTTTCCTGGTCACACATGCACATTGTTCGAAAAAGAAACTCTCTTCAGTGCCAGGGCTGATGGGCCATAGTTTACTTTGCAACATTTTTCGTTCCATTCTTTTTGCTCGTTTAGGTTTCGCCTGCACAGTGCTGGCGCTGTGCTTGTACACTATATTTTATTAAATATAAATCTTTAAACGGGCTTACATCCCACCCCCTTGCTTTCTGTTGGTTCCTGTGCTCACCACTTACCTTTCCTCCTTTTCTGTTGGCTGTAGCATACTATTTCCTGTTGTTTCTGTGTGTTTGCTCTCATCAGTTCCCAAGCCCGTGTACTGTTTTTATCCTATTTTGGGGAACTTTTTTCTGTTATGCCGAGTTTCTATCTCCCTTGTTCTTATTCACTTTGGCCAATGTCTCTAGAGCAGCAGAGCTGTATCGCTCACTTTTAACACACCCACTACTTCACACGTTGAGTTCTTCCTTTTTAGTCTGTTATGGGACCGCTCCTGAGTACAACTCCCATCAGCCCCTGTGTCCACTTCCCTTTGATTGTCCCTTTTTTTATTCATTTGGCCAATGCTTTAATGCAGCAAAGCTGTATGGCCCACTTTTGCCATACCAACTACATTTTGTCGTTGTTACTCTATAAAATGGACCTGCTACTGAAGGACTGGGCTAAATTAAGGCCCAGCGGTGCCAGGGCACAACACCTGAAACCTTCGTGGGGATACCTGTTCCGGCGTACAAATTACAGAGACACGGGACACTTCCTTCGGCGTCAAAGATCAGCGTTTATTTACTGCAGGGACACAGAAATCGCTAGAAGTACAACCGAGTGTATGTTCAGAGAGTCTGCTTCGAATTGCAAAAGTGGATCGCTCCTTTTATACACATTTTCGCCATTGCACAACATACAAACAAAAGGTTACAACTCAGTTCTCACAGTAAACTTCAAAAGGGTCGCATTCATGTTTTCAGAAGCCCGGAACATAATTACAGTAGCATTGCCGGTTCCCAACTGTAAAAGCACGTTATGCCACCATCGGGCACATTCCATTCTGGTTGTAAACGAGCGAAGAGAAGGGACAGAAACAGGTGCAAGGAAAACAAAGACAGACAACAGATTGAAAAGAGTGTGGGGGCAATATCGGAAGCATGATCACAGGATCAAAGGATTCGAGCCTAGCGCATGCATGGCTGAAACAATAGACCGGCATGGCAAGATGAGCCTCGAGCTGAGCCATCTGCCTCTGCCTTGTCATTCCCCTAGTCATAAAGATACACTCAAGGGGATATGCTCTTCCGCAAGAGCTTGGGAGTCCCAGGGTCATCAGGCGGACATTGTTCATTCGCCGGCTACGTGAGGGCAAGAAACAAAATGGATGCTGTATCTAAAATGGAATCCGAGGGTTCAGATGAAAAAACCCGTAAATAAGACGAACCCTTCTAAGTAGTGTAGCGAAAACACGTACACCCACTAAACTCGTCATTTGCGGTTCGTCGATACCAAACTCATCCATATTCGATCAAGCCCAAAACGTCATTACGATTCTCACAGAACCTCAGACGCTCCTTTTGCCCTCATGTAGGCAAGCACTAGTCGATATCAGAATCAATATCGATATTCATCAGATCGTTCAGATGTTGCTGAAACAATATCTTATCCATCAATGTCTCTCTGGTAACAGATGGACTTCTTATACACGTTGTAGCACAGAGGCCACATAAGGCAGGACCACACTGTACGCAAAGACAACACGTGAACAGAAACGTCACAACAACCCCTACAATCATCAGAATCTTCCAACCCCAAGTCGTCATCAGACCCCAAAACCATCCTAGAAGCGTCCAATCACCTTCGTCCACGTGTATGGACTCGGAGATTTTATGCAACTTCGAGATGGCTTGATAAACAGTTGGAGCGTTATCAGGTATGAAAATACAGCAGCTCGAATGGATCACCTTGCACACACCACCTCTATCTGCAAGTACAACGTCTAGAACCATACGGTTCTGTAACGTCATAAGTCTATCCGTTTGAAGCTCTGCTGTCAGGTTACCAAGAGCACTTGCAGTTATGTTAGCAGTCGATTCCACCACACGAGTCAACTGTCTCAGGTTCCTACTATTAACCATAGGTCCCCAAAACGGCAGGAAACCCTTAAAGAAGTCTCCTGCTTCTTGACCGGCAGTATCCTCTTTGCTAATAATGCCTCTCACAACTCTGGTCTTGTGATAGTCTGAGGCAACTGTAAAAGTCGGTGGTAAAAGATTCGCGATATAACAGGTGCCCGAGAAGTCACGAGGCAACCACGTATAAGCGCGATCATAACACACAAAATAGGTACCCTTGGCAGTCAAGAAGACAGGGGAAGAGAGCATCGGTAAAACGTACGTCTCAGTACAAGCACTCTTCCCAAGCTGAGCTCTCGGATTTCGACCAAGACCTTGCAGACAAAAATGACCTAGGTGGGGTACGATCCAGATCGGAGACGAGCTCTTAAGCTGTCTATCACCCACTGACATACTATACTCAGCCTCACTCAGATCCTTGTATGCTCGCACCTCTTCCTCTGGAATAAGCGATGCATCGAAAATATCTCTATCTAGATCAGCAATCGCTATCGCCAAAGACTTGTTGTACGGGCCAGGACCAAGGTCTGTGGAGCGTGGCTCTCGACGGGGGTAGGAATCTAGTGCACTATGGAACATGGTTTGAAATGCTCGAGCTGACCCCTGGGAGCTATTGGGAAGAACCAAATACGGAATACCCTCATCCATGGTATGTGGCATTAACCCACACACCCAACAGTTAGTAGTGTTCATCACCAACTGATGTTGATGCAGAAGTTGGACAAAGGAATTGTTCATAAATTCCGCACGTCTAACCTGTTCATGTTGGGGCAGAAGATGAAAGGAATGTGGAGAAATAGTGGGAACAGAATTCAGATCATGAGAAGGAGGGGTAGGTGAAGTGGAAGGCAATAATGACTGAATCCCAAAGTACACTCCACCCACCAGTAGCATAGAAACCGTTAGGAACAATATGAAAACCTGAAACAAAAAACATTTTGTTCGCAAAATCTTATGCAATTTGGATCTTTGCGCCGATATCCTCTCCATTTCCGACAGCTTAGAGAACTCCATCCTCTAAAGACCGTCCGTAACGTTCTTGACGCACCTCGTTCTGAGTAGCGATTATCAATTCCCAGGAGTTCCCAGAAACCGACAAAAGTAACCGACCTAGTGTCAGAAACCTGCTAAACAGAAGTAGGTACCCGCACGGCCCTACGGTCAACCCAGATGGTAGATTTAATCAATTAAACATTCAATTTAATATAAGTCTCCTAGCTGCACAAAAGAGGAACACACGTGATATGTAAAACAAAATTGACGAATTCAAAATCAGGGAAAAAATACAAATGTCCACAATATTCATAGCAACAGTGAGGGGGGTAATGTACATTCAAAATAGAAGGGAAATTTTATTTGTCCATATCACGCGATCGAAGGAAATATCGACATTTTCCAGGTCGAGTTTGCTCTTCAAACAACGGTTCAGGTGGCAAAACAATGTTCGATTGTTCAGGTGACAGTTCAGAACTTGAATTCTCCAATGCTGAAGACAAAGGTACAGTTTCAGATGATTAAACAGGTATATCTGATTGAGCTGAATCGTTCTCTACAAGTTGAGCATCACTAAATGGCACGTAGCTTGGAATAACGTCTGTTTCAGTCGAAGCAAAACCTTTCCGAGACCAATTATCTGCTGGTAATGGGAGCGGGACTCTCTTCGTATGGGTGGCATGCACCCAATGCTTTCTACCGTCCAGCCGAACTGCAGTCCTCGTTGCCAACAGAACTTGGTAGGGTCCCACGAACCTTGGCTCAAGATTCCGTTTTCTCCCAAAATTGCGGACAACGACCCAGTCACCAGGTTGGAGCCGATGTCCTGGTCCTTCTGTTTGTGCTGGTAGAGCTTCAAAAACCTGTTGATGAATCAAACTCAATTTAGCAGTCAGATCATAAAGATAGTCAATCAACATTGGATATTCAAGTCTACTAAACTCTTTAGGCCTCGGAACTCCCCAAATGTTCGCAGGACGGCCGAACACAATCTCATATGGGCTAAGCCCTACTCGAGAGTGCACAGTCGCCCTGGTCGATAAGAGAGCTAGAGGCAATGCGTCAGGCCATGCTAAACCAGTCGTTGCTTGGATTTTGGCAAGTTTCAGTTTCAGAGTACCGTTGTACCCTTCCACCAAACCCGCCGACTGAGGATGGTTAGCACTATGGAATTTTTGGCGAATTCCCAAGGCCTTACACACACTCTTCATCACACTTCCCACAAACTCACTTCCATTGTCCGACCATACGATCCGTGGCATGCCGTACCTGGGGAAATATTCCTTGAGCAGAACTTTTGCTGTGGACAGGGCAGTATTATCCTTAAGAGGGTAAGCCTCAATCCATCTGGAGAATGCACAAACCACAACCAACACATATTTTAGATTATTGCATCTCTCCATATGGATGAAGTCCAATTGGATAACTTCAAAGGGGCATGTAGGAGGAGCAAAATGACCAGGTGGAGTGGGGGTGCCCTTGCCAGGATTATGCATCAAACATACCATACAGTTCTTAACCACTCTCTCAGCACACTTAGCAATCCCATCATTCTTCCATACAGGAGACAACAATTTACATACACCTTTCATGCTAATATGTGTCATGCCGTGGGCCATAGTAACAACGGCAAGCACATACGCATCCGGTAACATCCATCTCTGATATTCTGACAAATCGACCCAACATCCGTTCTTGTCTAACTTCCCCGTGCTTTCTTTCCACTTAGTCTTTTCAGTTTCGGTAGCCTCATTCTGAATCGCTTTCACACTCTCAACTGTGTCCTCACACATACCAGTCCCCGTCGGCCATCTCACTGAACTCGTAACATACATTCGATTTGCCAAATTCTTGGCCGTTTCTTTAGCAATCTCATCTGCAAACGCGTTACCACGACCAACATCATCTATAACCTTTCGATGCGCGCTGCATTTAATGATTGCCACCTGCTTAGGCAATGTAAGTGCATCCAAAAGATCGTTCACGAGCTGTCCGTGTTGGATCTTCGTGCCATGCGACGTCATGAATCCTCTTTCTCTCCACAATCGACCAAGGCTATGCGCTACGCCAAATGCATACTGACTGTCGGTAAACACATTCACTCGCTTCCCTTTAGACAAAACACACGCTCTCGTCAAAGCAATCAGCTCTGCCGCTTGCGCCGAATTCTGACTCAATCTCGCAGTTTCCACAACCGTACTCAACGTCGCTACAACATACGCAGTAGTCACATCACCATTCGGCAACTTGAAGCATGAACCATCAACGTACAAAGTACCATCGGGATCTACCAATGGAGTGTTTTTCAGGTCAATACGACCCTTCGTCTCTTCTTCAGTTCTTAAGTAACAGCCATGTGGCGCTACATCACCTGATTCCATATTGATCGGCAACAATGTTGCTGGGTTCAACACATTACAACGTTTTATCTGTATATGACTTGCCAAAAGTGTCAACTCATAACCGGACAACCTTGCGCTCGTCAGATGTTGAGTCTTCGTTCGATTTAAGAGAGTGTCAACTGCATGCGGAACCATCACTGTAAGCATATTATCCATGACCAGACCTGCGGACAGTCGAATGGACACTGCAGCTGCCGCTGTCGCTCTTAGACAACTCGGCAACGCTCTAGCTACTGGGTCTAAGGTCGAAGAAAAATATGCACATGGACGCTGTTTGCCGCCAAATTGTTGCGTCAAAACACTTAACGCACAACCTTCCCTCTCGTGAACGTATAGTGTAAACGGCTTACTGTAATCAGGAGTACCTAAAACAGGAGCCGAACACAACGCGTCACGCAATTCAGAAAAACATTTCTGACAATCTTCAGTCCATGGCAAAGGAGTCAGAACATCCTTGCACGTGAGAGCTAACAATGGCTTCGCTAACAATGAAAAGTTAGGAATCCATTGTCTGCAGTATGACGTAATACCTAGAAAGGCACGTACATCTCTCTGAGTTGTTGGCACAGTCATTCGAGCAATCGCTGCAATTCTTTCTGGGGTCAACCTTCTTCCCTCCTTTGACAATAAGTGACCTAAATAGGTTACTTCTTGACAACAATACTGTAACTTAGAAGGCGACACCTTGTGATGTAAGTCACATAAGTGCTGTAACAACGATGCTGTAGCAGTTTTGCAAATTTGCTCAGTGTCGGCAGCCACTAACAGATCATCGACGTACTGAATCAAGGCCGCACCCGCAGGTAACACAAATGCATCAAGTTGACTCTTAAGGGCCTGACTGTAGATCGATGGACTCTCACAGTAGCCCTGTGGTGCGCGTTTAAACCGAAAACTACGACCACCTAATGAGAAACGAATAGATCTCTGCTTTCCTCAGCAATCAAAATGCTAAAGAAAGCATTCTTTAGGTCGATCACCGAAAACCAGGAGGCAGAGGCTGGAATCAGGGTCAGCAAAGCCGTAATGTCACAATTTTATTCACTTCTCTCAAATCAATTACAAAACGGTACACAGGAGGCTTGGATGGGTCAGTTTGTTTCAAAATAGGTAACACCGGACTATTACACACATTTCCCCGAGTTTCTTCAATAACATCTTTTTCGATCAAATCGTAAATGATCGCTAATAGCGCTCGCTCGCTCGCCATCAAGAGAAATACGATACTGGGGAATACGTGGTAATCTTACATGTGATTTCAATTGGACTACATAAGGTGGTATGTCTAACAGGCCCACATCATTGGGACCCGTTGCCCATAAAGACTCAGGAAGGGAACTCAATTCCGGCGGGAACTTATCAATTGGCAAGTACATAGGAGAGATCACTCTCTTACCTAATGTAAGCTCCACTCCCGTAGGAGAGCAATACAGAGTCGCATATAACCGCTTTAACAAATCCAGACCCAATAGATTCTCACCACAACCAGTAGTTAAAATCAAAGGAGCCTCTAACTCACGTGGCCCGATCGTAAGGGACAAAGGGCTAGAAACTGGATTGCTAACCGGGGCGCCAGAGAATCCAACAGAAACGTTCATTAAGCCAGACAAAGGTGCGCCCGGGAGTTTCGAATGCATGATGGAACTTTTTGCTGCACCAGTGTCCAACAGAAAAGGCTCAACTACGCCCGATGTGGCAACTGCAACGTAAGGCCCTCTCTGATCAACCGGAACTGATACTACTCCCTCTCTTTGTCTATGGTTGTCCTAGTAATTATTGTCCGCATCAATGTCATGCTCGACATAATAGTCATCCACATGATACTGCGCAGATCTACCAGACGATGTATTTCGCTGATCAAAACAATTGTTCGCGTCCGATTGCAAGAGGAGTCACGACCTCTGCCTCGAGATGCTTGCTGAGGACCACTACGACCTCCTCGGGCCGAAACACCATTATTTCGGTCACGTAAAACGGGACAATTAAACTTTAAATGGCCCTCACCCCTACAATATGCACACTGATTATACCCAAGCATAGATCTGGATGCAGAGGAGTCAGAGCGCGACTGCATCCTAGAAGACTGCGCTTGTGGTCGATATTGCTGTTGCGAGTCATTTTGATTCGAGTGCGGAGGATACGCTTGCTGCAGCAATACCTTAGTTTTTAGCTCTTTCGTTTTCTTATCTGCACGATCATTCTCTTCTTTTTCCCTATTCTCATAGTATTGAGCCGTTGCTAATATTTGAGCCGTTGTTGAAACAGCCCATGCACTTTCTGAATGTTCCAATTTGTTGCATAGCTCAGGTAACAGATTTAACACAAGCTTATCAACAAACAACCGCTGACCTCCCAAAGTGCTCATATCCTGACCACTATGATCGATAAATGCCTCCTCAAACCTAGTAAAGAAATCGGAGACACTTTCGTCTTTCTTTTGTTTGCAAGCGGACAATTTATCCCAATTCACCCTCATCGCTGGCATAAGTGTTTTCATGAGCGTAATAATTCTTTGGGGCAGATCCGTAATTAACTGTTCAGGCTTAGCCCCACCAACTTTCCGTCCATCAGCCGCTACAAGTGCAGCCCAATCACCACCTAACTCGGCTGCATGATTCTCTTGACGAATTTTCGCCCAGACTGGTTGTGGTACGACATTACCAAACAGCATGTCGATATCAGCAAGGTTCATAATAGAAGCATCCACGAATTGGGATAACTCCTTGTAATAACCTGCGGGATTCTTCCGCGGGTCAGGCAAAGATTGTTTCACCTGCAAAACTTCTGATCGCTTCCATAGGAGATGTATCCAAACTCTCTGGAAGTGTGGCAAAATTGGAGGATTGGCAGCAGCATTACCTGGCATCCACACTGGGGGAACTTCTCGCATAGGGTACTGACCAGATGTCGCTTTCGGGTCATCGGAGTCGTCATCAAACGACACTTGAGAAGGCACTTTGGACCTAAAAGCTAACAATCGCTCTAATGCACGCCGTACATCTCCACCTACGATCATACCGTTCGAAAACTGACCCTGAAGTTCAGTCAAATCGGGCGGTACGATATCTAACTCATCATTATCCCACTCTTCTCTCAATGATCTGCACATCTCCTCAAACACAAATCTCTGTGTGGGCTCATTAAACTGAGAGAATGTATCGAAAACTATGCGCGAAGTGTATTTAGCAGGGTGTCTAATCCACCTACGCGCCATAGTTACTAGCGTCGCGCTCTCCCTTCCACCAGGGATTTGACTTCGTCTCTGAGGAGTGTCAGAGACATCGGATTCAAATAACGATCCGAGAAGCGGAGAATAAAGAGTAGCAACAGAAGTAGATATACGGTTACGAACAGAAGGAGAAGAAGAAAGAAGAACAGGAGCAACAATATTGGGAGTAAACGTAGGAGCAGTAGGAAGAGGAGGTGGCAAAGGAGCAGGGCCCACTTGAGGAACAAGGGGATTCGGAGGAACAGAACCAACTACGGGCTGACCAGCAGCCGCCAGAACAACAGGTGGAAGAACAGGAGGAACTACAGGAGCTATAGTACCCTGTACATAAGGGGGTGGTGATTTTAGCAAATAAGATAACAAAGGGTCCTCTTTCGATGCTTCTTCCTTCTTTTCAGAACTCGACGGTAAAACCGGATAACATTTATCCACCGCCATGCTATGCTGTCTGATAGAAACTTCCTTTTCCTTCTCTGCCTTGTCTCGCTGATGCTGTTCTGCACCTTGCATCATCGAAATAATACCTTCTTTCTTATTTTTCTTAATCTGCTTGATTTCTTTCTGTCTGGCCTCTTTGCGCCATAACCGAAAGGAATCAAACATCGCTGGCCTAGCTTTCTTTTTAAACAATTTTGCTTTGAGATTATCTAAAATCTCAGTCTCAGAGCTACCATGGGGTGGCCAACTAAGGACACCATCCTTTCTTGTATAACGGATCCAGAATTCATTATAGACAATGGGGCCCACTCCATGTCGACTATAGAGCTCATAAATCGGAGTTCCAACTGGAGGTATCGGACACGAGTCCTCCAACCGGGAATCCGTGTTGCAACACTTAAAGAAACCAAACAAAATACTACGGCCAGGCATCGTGCACACTAACCGAGCTTCAAACTTCAAGGGTTATCGACTTACGATATCCTCGCAAAAATACGAGACCCTCGGTTTTTGGCAATTGCAATCGTCAAAGAAAAACCCAAAAGAGAGAACCAACAACTAAGGACCACAAATGCAATGGAACCATGCAACCAACCAAGTTTCAACAACAACAACCAAGTTTCAAAGTACGAAGCAAATGTCCCAAAAAGGAACCAAAAGAATTAACCTAAGGACTGGGAGCGACCCACAAATACTTAACTGAAAGAACAATGGCGTCACCAGGAAGGCCCGTCTATCGTCTCGCCGTACAAAGGACTACGCCAGGCGCCAAAACAGGTCGACAGTCAGGGCATCAGTCTGTCGCAGCCGTCTGGAAGCGGGGCATCTTCGTGGGAAAAATCTTCGGACCACTTATTTCGACAACAGGATCGATGAAGCGGGGTGCACCTTCCCTCTGAGATTTCACACGAAGTTCCTCACGATCATCAGGCTTTGGACCGGTACCACATGATGTCGCCCCACGTTGGGCGCCAACTGAAGGACTGGGCTAAATTAAGGCCCAGCGGTGCCAGGGCACAACACCTGAAACCTTCGTGGGGATACCTGTTCCGGCGTACAAATTACAGAGACACGGGACGCTTCCTTCGGCGTCAAAGATCAGCGTTTATTTACTGCAGGGACACAGAAATCGCTAGTGAAAGAGTGTGGGGGCAATATCGGAAGCATGATCACAGGATCAAAGGATTCGAGCCTAGCGCATGCAAGGCTTAAACAATAGACCGGCACGGCAAGATGAGCCTCGAGCGGAGCCATCTGCCTCTGCCGTGTCATTCCCCTAGTCATAAAGATACACTCAAAGGGATATGCTCTTCCGCAAGAGCTTGGGAGTCCACGGGTCATCAGGCGGACATTGTTCATTCGCCGGCTACGTGAGGGCAAGAAACAAAATGGATGCAGTATCTAAAATGGAACCCGAGGGTTCAGATGAAAAAACCCGTAAATAAGACGAACCCTTCTAAGTAGTGTAGCGAAAACACGTACACCCACTAAACTCGTCATTTGCGGTTCGTCGATACCAAACTCATCCATATTCGATCAAGCCCAAAACGTCATTACGATTCTCACGGAACCTCACTACATTCTGCTGACAGGCTTCAAGTCTTTACAAATGGCATGACTTTGTGAGGGGTGTGACTTTGTGCATATGATGTCTTTACTTGACCAAACTGTATTTTACTTTATGTGCGTCTGTTCTGCGCATCATGGGTCATGCTCTAGTTGACTATGGGGGCATAGCCATGAGTACTTCCAGCGTGGAAGACTTGGTGTCGGGTTCTTTACTTACTGCATGCCCGAACTTTACTGCCGTTGATGTGATGTACTCTGTAGAACACGGGTAAGTGGCAGCACTGAGTTTGCTTATGTTTTTTGGACAACAAACATTTGGGATAGCTTCCATTTGGTTGGGACTTCGGGTTTGTCACTGACTTTCAGTTGTTTAAAAGTGTTTTTGGTGTGAGCATTACAAGTCTGCCTAACTTGTTCTTCACAGGGTCTGTGAAGTTATTAAACCTAGGAGCTTTCTTAACTACAGGGGTAGCTGGTGTCTGAGTGGTCTCCATGCTATTATCTAGCAGAAAGCTTACAGCCCAGCGCCCCTTCTACACCTCAATCCTAAACACACATCAAGCCATCTAACATTTTTTTACCTGACTGACTGCTGGTTGCGGCAGTAAGATACCCCAGAATAGCAAGGGGCAGGAATCCTGAAGCCATCTCGGAAACCTTCTAACTAAATCTGGGCTGTGGCTGGGCAGCTATACCTATTCAACCAGGGAATTAAACCCATTATGGCTATGGGGGGTGGGTTTATTCAAGTAATGGACATTCATTCTTGTTTCTTACCCCCTTTGTCTCTTGATTTCTTGAAAAACACTTAGTTTTGGGGTGAGAGGCTAAGCCACAGAAAGAGCAAGCATGTCTGAATGTGCACGTCCCATTGGGCCTGGTGCATGTCTTCCTGTTGAAATCCCAACATGCTCCTTTCTTGCCCCCCCTCCCAGCTTAGGGGTTCCCCTTGCCGAAAGGACTGCCCTTTTGGTGCTTCTTTGCTTAGGTAGTTGATATGCTTCATCCACAAAATCATATCCACCTGGTCCCATCTGAGGGCTAGGCCAGGGGCCTTCTCCCTCCTAAATGCCTTGTCATACTCCTTCTAACACATTTCCCCATACTCATCATGTATGCATGTGATCCTATTCTGGTAACACACTAACTTCACCTCAAGCCCTGCGAGTTTCTCTATCATGATTGTATAAAAGTTTGAGAATGCCTTTATCCAGTTGTTTCGCCTTCTTCAATCTTTTTCCTAGTAGGCCAGGTCATGTGGGTGAGCCCATTCCCTTCATTTTTTGGTTTCTTCCTTCTCATCCTTGTCTATCAACAGGGAAAACATGTTCACATATTCCCCCTTCCAAATCTGTTCTTTTACGTCTTGCTCTATGTGCCTTGGCAGACGTTCCATGGTTGAGCTCAGCTCCCCCAAACCTAGACTTGGCAACAGTTGTACTGTACCTGTAGATGTGCCTGCTTTTATCTTTTCTTCTTCAGGTCCTGAAGCTGTGGATTTCTTCCGGAGTTCTGTGCCACCATCGTTGGCCCCTGTGCCTTTTTGTGTACCGACTGGCTTATCTTTCTCAACTTGCGCAACCAGATTCCTGGCCCTCTCCAGACCGTCCCCTTCAGTTAACAAGACCCCGCTGCCTGCAGATGGGCTCACTGTCCCTGCCTTTGCTAGCCAATAGAGCACTGCTGCCAAATCGACAACTAAATCAGGCTGGGCTGGTACTACATTAGGGGAACTGCCGGGGGGGTAGGACTGGTGTAGCCGGAGCCCCATTTTTATTAGGATCCCCCGGTATGCTAGGTTGCGCAGACCCTCTCGTGCCTGTTGGTGGAGACCCTCCCCCTGGTGCCCCTCCTCTTGGTGGGAGCGTAGGTGCAGGAACTGCAGGCATCGGAAACACTGGAGCTATGGGCACTGGGGCAGATGGCCCTGGAATGGCTGGTGCTACTGGCTCAGGGGGTGCTGGGAGAGGTAGGACTACAGGTACTGGCATGTCGGAAATTGGTAACCCTGCAGGGGACGTCCCCCCTCTCCCGTTTGTTCCTTGTTCTTAAGGGTACCAGAAGGAAAGCCACCCTGGGTGCCACCCCTGAACGCCTGTGCCTGTCCCCTTCCTCCTCCTGCCCCTCCTCTTCCCTGCGCAGCTCTGCCACGTTCTGGCCCAAGTCATTCATGGTGCGCATCATGGTAGCCATCCACTCCTCCATCCTAGATGGGACCTGACCTCTCTTTGCTTTTGGAGCCATTGCTTAAGAACTGTGTTTAAATGCCTGTGGAAGCTAACAGTTCCCCCCAAAAACTGTCACCTGGCTGCCTCTCCAAGCTAGATCACACCCTTGAACGCCTACAACTCCGGGAGAGAACGAACCTTAGAGGCAATCGGATTCAGCCACTACACCACTTAAGCACCATACAAAAACCTTGGGATACTCTTCACTGTCCCCCCTAGAGGCTTCAGCCCCTACACTAACAAGGGGCTACACAGTTTGTACCCCCCTTTCCTGCCCCTCTGCTGGTCTGGGACAATGCCCATACCTTCACCTTATTAGGCAAATCCCCTGGACGACCACAGCACAGCTACAGCTAGAGCCACTCCTTCAGGCTAATCCTTTGGGTCAGGTGAGCAAGGCTCTAACCCACGTGGCTCTTGACTGCGGCAAAATGCTGGTTTACCTGCGGTGCATGTAGTTCCAAAATCCTGCTCCTCCTCAGCCACGCACCACCAAGCTGTTCCCGCAGAGTATAAAGAAAGCTCTCCCCACTGCTCCTCTCCATTCTGTGCAGGCTGCACCTGTGTAATTGGAGAGAGGGGGGGACAACAGGAAGAAAAATAAAAAAGAGGCTTCCGGGAGTCCACCCTGGGCCATTGCCACTCGCGCCGAAAAGTTGACACCCTCCCAGCTGCTGCCGATCCCTTGATGACAACCTGCAGGGGAAGGAAAAGAGCAAAAAGAAACACTAAGGCTCCTTGGAGCGTCTGGCGAGCGCAGGTGGCATGATGTCACTCCTTGGCGGCGTGGCAAAAAAAGAGGTTCCTTCGCCGCTCCGACAAGCCTTTTAAAGGGGGTGGGGGAGAGAGAAACCCTCCAGCTAGCAGAAACAGGTCCCAGCTGGATCCGGGACCCGTAATTTCTGTGTTGCCCCGGAAGCACATGTAACGCTTCTGGGGCACTGTGGCCTGGCAACCAATGGGACGGGTGGGTGTGGACAGCGTCATCAACGCGGGCCCCGCCCCCTGCCAGAGAAGCGTCCCAGGGACCTCCACAACCGTCATATTGGCGGCGTAACCGAGTTCCCAGGAGTTCCCGGTGGCGCCTTGGGAAAATCCTCTCAATGTGGTGTGATGGAATTCACAACTTTGCATCGCCATCCAATCCCCTTTATGTTCCAGACCAACGATAAGTTTGGCTTTCAAATCATCACCCTGAATGTACAGGACCACTTTATATAAAGACCAATACTGCACAATACATTGCCTTTCTCAAAAAAAATAAGCCATAACACTTTTGCAGAGTTTCTTTAACTTATATTGCACAACTGCTCATTAACTTGAAACTTACAAAAATATATATATAATCACATAGGCAAAACCTAATGCATTTGTCAATGCTTGTCAATCATCATTGTGTGTTTGATATATGATTTCATCTTACTGTAATTCAATGTAAATAGTTCCATTTTGTTTGCACCAATAGAAATCATATTTTCCCTTTTCTGTCCATAATAACTAAAAAGATGTTTTATGTCTTAGACCACTGGACTGGTAATAAACATCCATAATGTCAGTTATAGGCAACTTTTTTTTAATTAAAAAAAATATGTTGCAAGAATATTGATGCCAGCTTTAAGCGGTGGCATTTTATTCTTCTTTTGATTTTTTTTTTTTACATTTGCTTGCAAATAATTTTTTTAAGTAAATGTGGCATCAGCCTGCCATGACCTGACCCCTTGCCTACGATATAGTATGTGTTTTTTATTTCTAGAGCTTTTAAAATGCTTGGCATGTATGTATTTTCTCCTCTTGTCCGCATTCTATTTTTTTACAGTCAACTGATGCTTTCCGCTGTAACCCAGTGCACAATGCTTTCAGTCATATAAAAGGGGTTACAACTAATCGACTGCATTCAAATAGCATCAGGTTTTAGAGACAGAGAATTCAAGGTACATATTTCAGAAAGTGAAACCACATCTGTCAAGGAAAAATATAATAAAAACACACATGGTATAACCATGATCTGTTACAGAGTGCCAAGGAGGGCCGCATAGATTACAATATGAATATGTGCAAAAACAGGCAAAGTTTGAGATTGATTCGTCTGCTATGCTATGACACTGCACCCTGGTTTTTAAGGCCTACTTTTAGGAACGCTGTCAAAACTGCCCTTCAAAGCCATTTGATTGGGTAGGGCCTGATCACACTGTCACAAACTCACTTTTCATTAGGCTGTTGCTCTGTGTTAGCCCAGCCAAGCAGAAGAACTCAAACACATGCACAAATTAAATCGACATCCAAACCCCACCAATATACAAAGCAATTTAAATGATATTCATTAGAGCGATGACAAGTCCTGATGAGGCTTTCAGAAGCCGAGCCCTTCAGTCTCAGCAGACTCGGTTTCATGGTCACTGAGGCGGAACCGCTGTGACTGTACCTCCAGCACAGAGGAAGAGAGAGGCCCGGGCAGTGACTGCTTCCTGACACACCTACCTCGTTTTGCCTTAAAGCGGAGAGGCTTTACTTTCTCTGGGCATTTTCATGTAAAAGAAAATCTCCTTTTATGAACACACCAATTAAAAAGAATTTCCCTTTCAAGCGATTTCATTTCACTTGCCTGGAAAGGTCACTAATTCACAGTTATGAGGGTTATAAACGTGTCCTTGGCTTCCCACTGTATAAAACAGATGTGATATACAGAGACTTAATAAAATGATATTTTACATCCTTAATTCAATCCACGTGGGGACAATGCCCTGTCCTTCTAAGCTAAAGTTGTAATCACTATTACCCCTAATCCCTTCTGCCAATTAGTGGGAATTGTCCTCAGGAAGGAGCAGCCTGGTGCAGTCGTGGACTGTACGTTTTCATCTGTCTGCACACAGCCCCACTTTTATTTTTAGAACTTTTAACTGAAATTTACTACAATACTATAACAGACAATCCACTCTTTTCTGCTTGTGCCCGTTGCTACTTTCACTAACAGGAAATAAAAATAGCTTCCTTGGTCGCCAGAGAAAAAAATAATTCAGGCACATCTTAGTCATTAATACAGTTTATGTGCACAAGGTCAGACAGTGCAATCTTGTAAATCTGGATTTTTAATTCCTGATGACAATCCAGTATTGTTAATGCTCAGTCATTTCCTCTGTTTGGCGATTGCTGTCCTAGGCGAAAACGCCTAGTACACCCACCCCTAACCATCCTTCACTTTACCACCTCACCACAAGAAAAATAAACCAACATTGGATGTCTGTGACTTTCTGCCGTGATTATCTTTATTGATAGTCACTAAACCACTCGAAAAGAGCTTTAGCAGCAGTGAATCCTGCACTCTTGACGCTCTAAAGTATTCACTGCTGTGGCACATGTTGTGTTCCAGCTTATGCACACCTGTGACGTAACAGGCGTGCAGCGTAAATGACACGTGACCACGTTTGAATAAAGAGGGGCCCCGCATATACGTCGGCCACTTGGCTTAGGTGCGCAGAGCCATGAACATGACCCAGTGTCCGAGCCTTTATTGATTATAGGCCAAGTGAAGGCCTTGGTTATAGTCCCCAGGTGCCCCCTGAGAGTAGGCCCACATTAGCCTTGGCCCCTAGCTGTCATTGGCCACAGCGACACAACAACTTGCGACGAGGGTGGTCGTGCCCTCGCTGTGTGCGCCTCGTGTGCATCCTAGTTTGGGGCGGCTGCGAGGTTCTAGCCCGCACTTGCAGTGCTCGTGCCCCGTCCGCCGCACACGCTGCACGGGGGAGAGTGAAGACTTCGACTCCCGCCGGTGCCACAGGTGAGCTGCTGCCACTTCCTGCGCTCCGCTCCCGTGCACGATGGTGGAAAACTACTCCCGCTGCTGGCGGGTGTCACAACGTCTGCCCGGTGCCACACCTTCCCAGCGTCCACACCTGAGCCCCGTGCAGCGCCGCACACGAGCTGCTTGCCGGGGCGTGAATCGCGCTGCCCGGGTGAAGCGGCGCCGTGGTGCATACAGGCCTGGCCACGCCCCTCGCTACCGCGCGAGCGGGGCGCGGCCTGTAATATCCCACGCATCGCGCGGGCGTGCCTGCACATGGTGGCATACCCAGCCGACCTCGCCCGGAGGAGTGCAGTGGGGCTGTCACGCCCCTGGGGGGCAAGAAGAGAGAAGCGCAAGTCGGTGGGCGCTGTTGGGAGGATAAAGTACAGGCCAGCCCCAGAAGACGCACACATACATTGTGCGGTCAGTCACCAGCACCCAGCAAGCACTGGTCGCTGCACCCTTCATCACCTCGTCGAGTGGTGCAATCAATAGAGTCCACGTCTTATCGAGTGCCACCCCGGACACAATGATCCCGCACCAGAGTTATGGTCACAATACCCCCCATCGAACCGTTTGTGGTGGAAGGCTCGCCATCATCGCTAGCCCCCAAATGGAAAGACTGGGTAGACCGCCTACTCATATTTTTCGAGGCCACAAAGGTCCACAAAGAACAGAAGAGGGCCATGGTGCTCCACTTAGGAGGCAAGGACGTCCACAATATCGCCAAAACATTGGTTGAGGCCACGCCGAAGACTCATCATTCACTCATCAATGCCCTGAATACTTACTTTGAGCCAATGGCTAATCAGGACTATGAGAGGTTCATCTTCAGGCAAGCCAGACTGGCGGAGGAGTCACTAGACACGTATCACGCCAGGCTGAAACGGTTGGCATTGTCATGTGGGTTCGTGGACGTTACTGAGGAAATACGGGGTCAAATAATTCAGGGCTGTGCCTCAGCCAAACTACGGGAACGAATCCTGGAGGAATCTGGGAAGCCCCTAGCTGACATCCTGACCCAGGGCCGCACAAAAGAACTGCCCAAAGCCCGAGCTGCTCACATGGAGGCGGCCCTCCATGCCTCGGTAAAAGCTGAACCGGTCAACAAGATCCAAGTAAAATCACCAGCAAAGTGGAATAAGAAAGCCCCTGGAAATTCGGCGGGAGCAGCAGGGAAGTCCTGTGGATACTGCGGAGGCCCACCCCATCAGGCATCAGAATGCCCAGCTCGAGGGAAGAGGTGCTCAGGATGTGGTCGATTTAATCACTTTGAAAAAGTATGTCGATCAAACAAATTCCGCAAGCCACGGCAAGTGGTGAACGCCATACCAGAAGGCGACCCCGGCCAGAGTGACATGGACGATGATGAGGAAGAGGAAAGGACGGTGCACAAAGTGCACATGATTGGCACAGCTACTCGACGAGCCAGGAAGCTTCCCCAGAGCTGCATCGGAGTGGCGGAGCAAGAGGTCATGGCTGTGGTCGACACAGGAGCAACCATCAACCTCATGAGTGCAGCCCTGTACCGGACATTGGATCGTCCACCAACACTGAGTCCCTCGCCCATCACCGTATTCGCATACGGTCAGGACACTCCGCTCAAAATCAGAGGAAAATTCAAGACGGCAATCAATCATGGCGACAGGACCGTCACCACCAACGTATTCGTGTCAGAGGATGGGCAAGGTATGCTACTCGGATGCCGGGCCGCGGAAGATCTTGGAGTAGTCACGTTTGCATTCGGAGTTCACCACGAATCGGTACAGCAGCTCATAGCTGACTTCTCGGATATCTTTAAGGGTATTGGGAAGTTCACAGGCCGCCAAATACACCTCCACATTGACCAGGCTGTTCAGCCAGTAGGCTTGAGGCATCGCCGCATCGCGTTTCACCTCCGACCCCTGGTAGAAGAAGAACTCAAGAAGCTAGAGGCAGCGGGCATCATAGAAAAAGTGATGGGCCCCACCCCGTGGGTTTCGCCCATTGTGGTCACCCGAAAGCCGAAACAACCGGGAGCTGTCTGGATCTGCGTAGATATGCGTCTTCCTAACGTTGCCATCAAGAGGGAGCGCCACATTACGCCCACTATTGATGACCTCATAGGAGAAATGGCGGGGGCGGGCTGGTTTTCGAAGCTAGACCTCCGGTCCAGATACCACCAATTGGTACTCAATGAAGAGTCACGGAATATAACAACATTCTCGACACACGTGGGACTCCGGAGGTACACCTGACTCAGATTCGGCGTGTCCAGTGCAGCAGAAGTATTCCAAAATGTGATCCAAGAACTGATTGCCGACATACCAGGTGTAATCAACGTCAGTGACGACATCATGATACACGCCCGCACTATAACCAAGCACAACCAGCGGTTGGCATAGGTGTTCCGAAAATTGAGGGAAGCTGGCCTCACCTTACACAGAGAGAAATGTGAATTCCTGAGGCAGAAACTAGGATTCTTCGGGTATACGTTCAACTTCTCCGCTGATGGAGTCAACCCAGACCCAGAGAAGGTGAAGGATGTCAAAGAAGCTGCTCCCCCCAACTCCGTCACCGAAGTCCGCAGTTTCCTGGGAATGGTCAACTACTGCGGGAAATTCATCCGGGATCTTGCTAATCTGACACTACCACTGAGAGAACTCACGAAAGAGTCCATGCCCTGGACATGGGGACCGGAGCAAGAAAAGGCCTTCAAGGACATTAAAGCAGCCCTCTCAGACACCACTACCTTGGCATTCTTTGACCCCCGGAAGCAGACCCTAGTGGCGGTGGACGCTGGTCCAGCAGGATTAGGGGCGGTACTCATGCAAAAACAGCGAGATGAGATGGACTGGGCTCCAGTCGCATTTGCTAGCCGTTCACTCACTGACACTGAACAACGATACTCCCAGATTGAAAAGGAAGCAATAGCCATACACTGGGGGTGCAGACATTTCCATCTATATCTGTATGGGAAGCCATTCACAGTAGTCACGGATCACAAACCACTGGTTGCCCTTTTCTCGGGGACCTCAACGAAGCCCCCAACTGGCATAGAAAAATGGATGCTACAGCTTCAAGACTACAACTGCCAGATAGAATACCAACCAGGGTCACGAAACCCGGCGGATTACCTCTCACGACACCCAAGAGCAGCCACCCCGGCGGAAATGGAGGAGGCCGAGGATACGGAAGCCTACATCAGGTGTGTCATTGCGCGATCGTGCCCGCGGCTCCTATCCATCAGCAACGTCGCGGAGGCTACTCTAAAGGATGACTGTCTACAAAGAGCGAGGAAAGCCCTTCAGAGCGGGAATTGGCATCGGGCCAAGGAGGAATGGAGAGTACTAACACCGAACGCCCAACGCATTATGGAAAGCCTACACCATGTGAGAGGAGAACTGAATGAAGACAATACAGGATGCCTGTTAAGAGGTCACCAGCTGGTGATACCCTCTGCCCTGACTGATCAGGTGGTGCAACTGGCCCATGTCGGCCACCAAGGAATGGTGAAAACTAAAGCAAGGTTGAGGACCAAAGTGTGGTTTCCACTCATGGATGATCTAGTGGAAGCTACCGTAAGGTCGTGCGCAGCCTGCCAAGTCACGGGGATGCCCCGCGGGAAGCACCAGTCATAGTCGAGCCTCGACCTCAACAACCGTGGGAATGCGTCAGCATGGACTTCGGAAGTCTTCCCAATGGACGACACACCATGGTCGTAATAGATGATCACTACAAATATCCTGAGGTAGAAATAATAGCCACCACCAGTGCCACCGAAGTAATACCCAA
Source organism: Lissotriton vulgaris (assembly GCF_964263255.1). Lineage (NCBI taxonomy): Eukaryota > Metazoa > Chordata > Amphibia > Caudata > Salamandridae > Lissotriton > Lissotriton vulgaris. The sequence goes on from NC_141700.1 coordinate 180,431,427, forward strand.
ATCATAGCGGCTCATGGTGTAATGCGAGAACTCAGAACGGACAATGGCCCTCCCTTTCAAGGCCAGGAACTAGCCAAGTATTTGAATGCCCTAGGAACCCGGCACCGCCGCATCACCCCTCATTGGCCACAAGCCAATGGCGAAGCTGAGCGTTTCATGCGGACTCTCAACAAGGTCATCCGAATCGCGCATGACAAAGGACAGTCGCTGGAAATGGCGATATTCACATTCCTGCGAAGCTACCGACAAACACCCCACACCACTACGGGGGTAGCTCCGGCACATGTTCTCATGGGACGGGTGGTGGCAGACTCCATTCCCCATCATCCCCTGTGGACACCTGCGATGGCCAACGAAAGCAGGATTGAGGCGAAGCGCCAAAAGTCATATGCCCAGGCCAGCCGGAGGAGGAGAGCTGTTCATACTCGAATCGAACGAGGTGATCTTGTACTGTTGAAAAACAGAGTAACCAGTGGAAAATTCAGATTAACATATGAAAAGAGACCTTGGAAAGTCATCAGCGTGAAGGGCACTCGCATCATTGCCACCCGAGGTCGCGAAGTAGTGACCGGAATGTATCACACTTTAAGCCATTTCATCCAGGAGTGGAGACAGCCACAAGCCCGGATTGTCCGGCGTCTCGAGTAACTGCGAGTCCAGTGACTGAGGACAGCGCAGTGATCCTCAGAGAACCACATCTCCTGCCGTGGCAAACGAAGGCCCAGATGACGCTGAGAGCTCTAGTGTGGAACCAGAGGGTCCGGAATGTGATCCTGCCAGCCGCAGCCCAGCCCCCCCGGCCGGGGGTGATGTCCCCAAAACTCGTGGGCCTTCCTCCTATAAGCTGAGAAGCAACCCAGCACCTTCCTGCCACTTTCGGGACTATCTCATGTAAGACTGTTCCAATATGTTTAGATGTACGTTTATATTGACTTATCATATATGCTAATCGTGAACCTGAACATTGCTGCATTACCCCAAAGAAAGAATAGTCCATTCAGAGACTGCACTGATGTTTTGTCTATGTATGCCTGTTTGTTTTTTTTTATATTTCAGGAGGAATGTTGTGTTCCAGCTTATGCACGCCTGTGACATAACAGGCGTGCAGCGTAAATGACACGTGACCACGTTTGAATAAAGAGGGGCCCCGCATGTTCGTCGGCCACTTGGCGACGGTGCGCAGAGCCATGAACATGACCCAGTGTCCGAGCCTTTCTTAATTATAGGCCAAGTGAAGGCCTTGGTTATAGTCCCCAGGTGGCCCTGAGAGTAGGCCCACATTAGCCTTGGCCCCTAGCTGTCATTGGCCCCAGCGACACAACAGCACAGGCTTTCGGAAAAAGGGGGTTGACATTATATGAGAATGAGGGGCCAGTTACTTGTTGGACAGAGTGGGATCCCTGAATGCTACTCTACTGAATTATAACTGGACCAGGCTTCCTACACCCTAATTTTCCAGGTGCAGAACTGATTTTGCCAGCTGTAAAATCTGGCTGGTGAAATATCTGTTCAATTAGGCACCTAGACCAACCCAGCCCTGATCGCCGGTTCCTGCCCAACTCCTTTCGAAAGCACTGGTAATGCTCTCCCCTGCAAGGCCCCATTCTCCACTTCCCTCTGCCAACCAACCACCACGCTCCCTCCAAACACTGCCCTAAACTGGCCACAGCCTCCATTTACCCCTGCTCAGCTCAAAGAAGGTGGTACATGGAAATGTTAATCCTCATGGAATTGGGAATCCCTGTGGAAATCCATCTGGGAAAATTGGTTGTACACAAATATTCCCCATTCTGTGGGGATTCACTTCTCATAGCCGGATCTATGTGCTGGAATAGCATTCCAGGCATATGCAGTACCCTGGCATATAAAATCGCATTACGTGAAATTGGAGCCAATGCGCTAAATATCTGCCCTAGACATCATGTATGCTTTCCAAGGGTCTATAGTCCTAGGAAGTGGATGAGTCATGATCAAACTGTTTGAGCATAACTGCCAAATGGTCCCTTGTCTTGTGTGACGCTTTCAACCAGATTTAGCATATTAGTGAAGTGAAGCAACATGGCGCTGATTGCAACTTCCTGTTGGCAATAAACCCAGGTTAGATCATTGAAACCGTCATCAATGTCTGAATTAAATCTTAATTTAATGCAGTTGTTTATTGTTTGTCAGGCTTCAACGTTTCTGAAATAATGCAGATACTTTGACTTTTACTAAATGATGTAGAGTGCACACTGGAAAAAATAAGTTGTAAATAGAGGTTGAGCAACACGCAATCAAGAAAGTGACAGCTCACCAGCGACATAGCTATACCTTTTCCCACCCGTGGCAGCACCTGCATTTGCCGCCCCAGAGCGGGCACATGTAGGAGCAAGACGGGTGCTGGTGATTCCTGGCTTTGCCGCCCCACTACGGCCGCAGGTAACCGGGGGGGGGGGGGGGGGGGGGCGGAGGCTCTAAATGTACAACCTACCGTCGTAGACTCAGCAAAATCTTTAGGCATAACACTTGACGCCAATCTCAACATGCAGCAGCACATCAGCAAGGCAACCAAAGGAGCGAACTTTCAAATCAACACCTTGAGAAAACTTAAACCCTTCCTCCCAGCCAAAGACTTCCAAACTGCAGTACAATCTATAGTCATCCCGCACATAGAGTACGGAAGCACCGCCCTCTGCGGGCTCCCCCTAACTACAACGGCTCCCCTAAGAGCGTCCCTTAACGCTGCAGCGAGACTCATCACTGGCTCAAAAAAGCACTCGCACATTTCCCCTGACTTTAAATCACTGAACTGGCTACCTTTTGAAGCCAGAATACATCTGAAAATCGCCTGCATGACTCACAAGGCTGTACACATGAACTCACCCGCCTACCTCACTCAAAAGCTGACAATCTCGGGTGGCTCTAGAATTACTAGAAGCACAAACAATCTTCTGCTGAAACCTCGAAGATTCCGGAAGGAAAAAACCTATAAACGCTCCTTTTCAGGAATGGCACCTAGGATCTGGAACTCACTCCCTCCTGAAACCAGGCTCATCTCCTCCAACAAACTGTTTAAGAAAGAAGTAAAAGCGATCCTCATGGCTAAATACACATGATCTATTACTCGGTATTTTCTCATGAATCCGCTCCGCAATTACCTACTTGTATTATGATTTATTTGATTGTATACGTTCCCTCTTTGTATATTGTTATGTTGTTGACGCACCTGTCTGACTTTGCACACTGTACCTACACCACCTCAACTATCCCTACTTTTGTACTACTGATGCACCTGTGCGACTATACCTCCTGCACTCACCTAGCTCAACTATGCACACCTTTATGTTATCTCCTAAAACACGTTAAGCACACTTAAACGAGTATATGCTTACTTTTGTACTTTTATATTATTGGCGCAACTGTTTGACTATGCACCTTGTACAGACACTACCTCACCTGCGACCTACCTCCTGTTTGTTTCTTTTGACCTACCTATGTAACTATGCACCTTGTACCTATCTACCTCAACTATGTAACTATGCACCTGTACCTTGACTATCACCCCGTGCCCTTGTAAAGCGCTCTGATATCTGCAAAGATCTTGTTCGCGCTATATAAAACTTTCAAAATAAATAAATAAATAAAAATGCTGCTGCCCCCGAAACTCGTGCCCCTCCTTGCTACGCCACTGCAGCTCACACCAAAACAGTGACATTATGAGTACTCCTGACTAACTGTGCACTACACCTAGGATCTGATATTTTGAAGCGACAGGCCAAAAATAGTAGGTGTAAGTTGCGCACTCACTCTTTGGGTCCTGCTTTTCCTTTTGCAATGCAACTTATGCATTAATAAGCTGTGGCACAAAATATGGAGTCACAGGGCCAATGAATATCAATTAGGTAGATCAATATTTGCGACCACCTGTGATTGGCTATAAATAGATGGCAGCCTGCAAGGAACAAAAGACTACAATCCCTGCATTTCAATTCCCAAATTGGAAAAGGTTTTTTATTTTTTGGGGAAACCAGCCAATGTTCATTAAATTAACCAGTGCTGCTTTATAAAAAAATGTTCCATGCTTGAGAATACATTGTGTGACAGAGGCTTCCCAGCACAATTCCCAAAAGGGAAGTTGTCAAACAAGGCCAGTTTCCCATTTGCAAATTGCTCGCCATCTCCTTTGAGCTATTGGTAACTGTTAAATAGTTAGTGACAACTGCATACATTTTAACTGATCTGTTCCACCACAAAAAAATTGGTAGCATAAAATGGGGGCAAATGCCACGAAAAGAGGCAAAACATGAAACCTTTGGAGTGAGAAATAGGGCATCTTCTGGTCATGGCCCTAATTAAGAGAGTTTACCAATCTCTGTGCAAATCCGTTTTAGCAGGGACTCGAATTAATAATGATGCAGAGTGTCTCACATCCAAGAGTACCCCATCATCTTAATTTCTTTTTTTAAATAATCTTTATTAGTTTTACATCTAGTAAAACATACAACTGTATATACGTTTTATTAAATTCAAATTATAATACATCTCCATTTGCATTTTTGTGCCCGCTAGGTGGGGGGGGGGGGGGGGGGGGGGGGGGGGCAAATCCCCACATTTGACATTACAAACAAACATTGACAGCATTAAGTCACTACAGAGATTAGCAGAAGATGTTACTGTTCTAAGCTGTATTGAATCATAGTGTAGAAGAATAAAACAGAAGAAAGCAAGAACTAATAAAGATGATACCACCTTGCTAGTATGCCTATTCTATAACTATCATATATATATACCCGCTTGATGTGTTATCTATGCGAAGTGCAGGCCAACAGGGTCCTGCTGTAATACGTGTTATGGGAGCAGAGTAGACAGGGAGAGAAAGTAGATCCATTGTTGTGGTATGTGTGGATGCGATTAGGCCGGGCCGGAAGTGTGAAACAGTTATTTCTGAGTGTCTCACTCGCACTGGTGCTCAGGGCATCTCAGTTATATTGGTCAGAAGCAGCAACAGTGTTAGTGCCCTATCACCCATGGTTATTCAAGTCTCGGAGTCTTGTTTCTATAGTTGTCATGCAGTGTTACCAGTCCACAGGTTGTGTCCAAGCCGTTGCATGTGGGGGTTGCACTGTCGATATATCATGCTCGGCCACCAAGGCTCGCTGAAAGGCTAGTAGCCAGTGTCTGACGGATGGGCCAGTCGGGGACTTCCAGGCCTTGGCCAGAGAGCGTTTGGCCAGTACCAATGCCAAGTCAATGAATTTGTTGAGATTCTTGCATCGAGCGTTCCTTTTGGTAATGCCTAGTAGGTAATGCGTCCCCTAAATTGGAAATATGGTTCCTGTTGCCGTGGCTAATATGTCAGAGACCTTTCCCCAGTAGGCTATGATGTAGGAACACGTCCAGACCATATGCATTAAGTCAGCGTCCGTGTTGTGGCACCTGGGGCAAACATTAATGGAGGTCGGGTACATTTGCACTAGCCTGTGCAGTGATAAATATGTGAGATGCAAGTAATTGAATTGCGTGAATTTCAAACGGGCATTCATTGAAATTGTCTTGGGATTTCTGATGCATTGTTGCCATTGCTTATCTGTGATTTCAGTGGAGAGCACCGCTGTCCAATATTCTCGCAGTGGGGACAATGAGGGGGCTGTGTCCGTTCTAAGAGAATTGTATATGCCGTGATAGCTTTCCTACCTGACCCGTGCGTCAGTAATGTCTGTAAAGCTTCAGAAGTCGCAGGTATCATACTTATTTCCCCCCAGATGTGCGTTGACTGTTGTGTCAGTGTCACGTATAGAGGGAATGATCCGGGAGCCACCCCATATTCGTCTCGCAGAGTGTCAAAACCACATAGGGCAGAGTCTACGAATTAGACTCCCTATGTTGTCAGTCCAACTGCTTCCCAAACAACCAGTTTCGGTCACTTTAGGCGGGCATATGTTCCTAATAGCATCTCAATGGGAAGGTCTGGGGCATATGGCATGGGACGAAGTTTGGATATCACATAATGCGACCAGGCGCTACGGGCTGCCCATAGCAGAGTACAACCCTCCGTCTCTGGAGCTGAGTTCTGGTACCTCACAGCCATTCAAGCAGATCTGGTCACAATAGCAATAGTATAGTATACCTGATAATTGGGTGCCCCTAGTCCTCCCTCCGATATAGGGAGATGAAGCTTTGAGTGTGCTACCCTCGCCCTGGAGTTGCCCCATCTCAGAGACAGTAAAAGGGAACGTAGGTCATGGAGCAATTTCTGAGGCGGTCTATTCGTAAGAACGGCAAAAAAATATAGGAGTTTAGGGAGAAGAAGCATTTTGGGAATGGCAATCCGGCCCATGGGGGATAATGGAAGAGCAGTCCAGAATGGGAGACTCACCCTAGCACTAGCGATCGCCTTTCCCAGATTGCCTTCTATCAGATCAAACGGGAGTGATAGACCTGAACTCCTAAGTATTTGAATGAGTCATACGGTCTTTAAAGTGGTACATGGGGCTGCCCTGCCTTTGCTCGATTTGGATGGGTGACATCTGGATTAGGACTGATTTATACCAATTAACTTTCAGGCCCGACATTCACGCATGGGTGTCTATGAGTTCCGCTAGACCTCGGAGCGCCTCGCCCTGGTTGCAGAGATAAATCAGCGCATCGTCCGCATAAAGGGAGAGTATGCCACTGTGTGTGCACTCTGATGCCCCAATCAATAACATGGCCATGGAGCACACAGACCAGGGGCTCCATGGCCAAGGCAAACAGCATGGGTGAGAGTGGGCATACCTGCCTGGTACCATGCTCAATATCAAAGGCGGGCGAGATAACTCAGCCTGTTTTCACCCAGGCACATGGGTTGGTGTATAATATTTTTAATAATATTAATCGAGATAGGGAGGAGGAATTTTTGTCCTTTCAGTTCCCCAGTTCAGTATTCCACATAATCAAAAGAGAATGGACACTTGTAACTACGTTACAGTAGATTAATTGGATCACCCTCATAAACGCTATGTTTACTTTGCGGTTTATATCGTTTTTCCGCCCCACATATGCGTTATGGCATTATCATTGGGTGTCCCAAATTCGTGCTATATGCCAGCCTCAAACCTGAGGTAACCTCTGGTGTAGCGTAGTAGTGTCCAGAGATATGTACATACCCCTAAGAGGAAAAGATTATATTTACAAAAAAACAAGCTTTCACCTGGTTTGGACTTTAATTGCCAGGGATGAAATGTTGTTGTTAAAAACAAAGGGTATAATCACAGATCGTGTTACTGGATCTTTTTATATCACTTTAGACAAAGTCAACATGTTTCTGCCCCATCTCGCCCAGCCGGGTCTAAGGGGCATTCGTCTAAACAAACAAAACAGAATTAAAAATGTTTTTCTCACACAATTTGTGCAGTATATAGTGGTTTTTTGTTGCCACTCTGTTTCTAAAGAGGTAGGATGTACCTGTAATTAAGAGAAACACAGAAAAAGTATGAGGGGAAAAATTCAGCACTCATCGATAACTCTCTATTTGAGGTATACAAAAACAAAAATGCATAATTCTTGCATAAGGTAAGGATTCATGAGAACAGTCCATATGAAGACTGTCATGTTTTGCTAAAAACGGAGGTAACATTAAAAATAACTTGGTGACACTGTTGATCAATACTTATCATCTATGGAGGTAAGGATTGTACTATATCGCCATGCTCTGTTTCATCATTAATCACGGTAATTTGGTTATAAGTTGTGGTTAAGTCTTATCACTTCAAAATTCGGAACCGCTGTTAAGAACTCAGTGATAACTCTTAGTTTTTGTCTTAGTTAATGATGCTGTTAGGGTTCGAAAACATTAGATATGAGTATAACTATCTTTGACAGATTATTACCACGTCTCAACAGGAGCACAAGGACTCACTGGTGCTAAGCTGAAAGGAGAAAGTGTATAAAGCGGGTTTTTACTTTACCGTACTCCTCACAAAAGACCGATTTCAGATGTTTGTTGCCGATAATCTCACCCGCACATGGGAACTTCTCAGCGTCCTCCATAGATGAAAAGTATTGATCAACAGTGTCACCAAGTTATTTTTAATGTTACCTCCGTTTTTAGCAAAACATGACGGTCTTCATATGGACTGTTCTCATGAACTCTTACCTTATGCCGCAAAGTAAACATAGCAGTTATGAGGGTGATCCAATTAATCTACTGTAATGTAGTTACAAGTGTCCATTCTCTTTTGATTATGTGGTATAATATTTTTATCCAGCATAGGAACTTAGAACCTATGCCAAATTGAGCCAGCACCGCATGTGGGTAATCCCACCCCAGGGTATAGAAGGACTTTTCCATGTCTAATGCTGCTATCCAGTGTTGTTCGAGAGCCGGTTTGGCCCACTCTAGAATTTTAAACAGGTGTCAAAGGTTCAGCCCCGTGCTTCTGCCTGGGACAAACCCATGTTGGTCCACATGGACCAACAGGGGAACGATCTCCAGCAATCTATTGGCCAGCAACGTACCCAGAATTTTGTAGTCCAATGTAAATAAAGACAGCGGGCGGTACAAGCTCATGAGTAGGGGATTATGGGTATGGGTTTTGGGAGGACTACCAGTACAGCCTCGCGAAGGGAAGGGGGCAATGTGCCTCTATCAAAGGATTCTTGAAATACCATGAGCAGCCAGGGTGCCAGCTGAGTGAAATAGAATTCCACGGGCCATCCATCCATACCTGGGGTTTTGCCTCTCTCTAGCTGTTTGATAGTGATAGTGTCTGTGATTTCAGTTGCTGTGAGCGGCACCTCTAGATCAGAGTATTGGTCCTCCGTTACTTGTGTGAGGGCCACCTGTTCTATGAACTGATGCATTGCCTATTGGTCACCTAAGTCTCTGTCCTTGAATAATAGCATGTAGTATTTATGAAATGAGTCGTTAATTTGCTCTTGGGTATTGACTAATGTACCATCTGGGGTATATACTGCAGTAATAGGGGGTTTCGCAAGATTACTTCTCAACAATGATGCAAGCGTCTAGCCTGCTTTGCAGCCCTCCGCGTGTCTTCTAGCCAGATACTGCTTATAATCTAAAGTGCACAGTTTATCCAGTGCTAATCTGTTTTTGGAGAGTGCTGGTAGTATGTTCGAGTCCTTGGGGGCCATGCGTTTCTGGTGTAGTATGTTGGCTTCTAGCCCTTGGATTTCCCTGGTAAGTGTCATGCTGGTTCTGTATACCGCCTGTATGACCTGCCCGCTTAGGACGACCTTCAGGGCATCTCATTCAATGCCGGCATGTGTGGCCATCCCTCCGTTGGTCTGGAAGTATGTGGTTATGGACTGCAAAATGGTGGCATTCAAAGCCAGATCGCGTAATGACTCTAGAGGGAGTCGCCAAGTCGGTATGCTAGGTCTGAGCGCACCCCAAGTCAATTGAACCAGCAAGGGACTATGGTCCAATATCGTGCAAGCTAAGTACTCGGCCTGAGCTACATGTGTAAGCGCTGTTTACCTACAGTAAATTGTGTCGATACACGTGTGCAGGTCATGGAGAGTGCAATAATGTGAGTATACCCGATCTATAGGGTGTTTTGCGCGACAACCATCAGTCAATCGCATCTGTGTGGCTCAAGCCCTCATGGTGTGTGCAAGCCCTATAGCCTGTGCTCCAGGGAGGGGAGGGCGGGAGCGGTTGAGAGTTAAGCCGGGTACGCCATTATGGTCGCCCCCCCCAGTAAGTGGGAACCGATGAGTCCCTGAGGAGTGCCAGGGTTAGTGTCTGGAGGAATATGGATTGTCCTGAGTTAGGCACATAAAGGGATACCTTGGACAACGGGCGACTGTCTAAAGAACCTTCCAGAACTGCATAGCGGCCTTGAGGGTCGACGCACGTATGCATTATCTGTATTGGATACCTGGTGCCACCCATATCAGGGTCCCCCTTTTGTAGTTTGAGTAAGTTGTGCCTATTACTGTGCCCCTCCATCTTTTACTACGCAACTGCAATGTTTGTTGCATTAAATGAGTCCCCTGAAGTAGAGCTATGGCGATCTGTGCCTGCGTAAATACTGGTACACTTTGTGTCTCTTTGCACAACCAGCAAGACCGTGCACATTCCAAGTCAACAATAAGTACTTATTCTCATGCATTTACATCGGCTAGAGCTAAGTGCGATGTGATGGTTTGCGACCATCAGAGGGCGCTGAACAACCCAACATGGCCGCCGACGAGAAAGTCGGAAGTGCGGTTAGCGGACTAGTGGGTGAACAGGGACAGGCGGACATGGTCGTTGAAAAAGACGTCTGGCGTCGGAAAGAGGTGTCAGGTGTTTCGGAGTGGTTTGCGGGAGAGGAGAACACCACACGATCCGAAGCGGAAGAAGTCCAGAGAGCGAGGAACATGAGAGACGAGAAGGAGGATGTCGACTTGCCTACCGAGGAGGAACAACGCGGGATCTGCACACCTTCTGGCTGGAGGAAGAAAAAGAGTACAACCTCTCAAGAGCACTGCCCTCTGGACCACTGTTCTCCCCAACGGTGAGGAAGCAGGCAAGTGCCGGGTGCATGCTCAGGGCTAGTTAAGGGGCTGTGAGCATGCTTAACGGGGCACCAGTGAAAGAGCACTATTGTTCCATGCGCACTAGACACAGCACAAACATAAGACTCTGGTGACGGTGCACATTTTCCCTTCCCCATGATTAAGACTTATGCAAGAAATCAGTAGCCTGAGCCCTCTTTTCTTTGTTTTTTACTTTCTGGGTCAATGCTCGCCTGACTCTAAGAAGAAGCCGGGACCAGAGTGTCAAGGAAGCCTTCAGTGATAGACCCTACAACCGACAATTCATCTTTCTTCTGTTCGCGTTATAAAAGGACTGTGCTGTTTGTGACAACAACTTATCTCATAGCAATAAAGAAACAAAGACCAACCCACTTTAGCTTTGTAGTGAATACCTACACGAAGGGGGAGCAAGAAGACTGTTTGGTGGTATCCAGACCGCATGCGATAAATGTACATTCTCCTCATACAGTAGACGACTCAATAGCCTACACAAGATAATTCTGCATTTTAGCAAGGCACACAGGTATATATTGTTAAATGGCATTTTGTGGTATACTATAAACCAATCCCCCCACCCCATGGCCGAATTGCCAACGGGCAAGAGGCCATATGCACTTATATGCAAACATAGTTAAATAAGAAAGCAAAGAAGAACAACAAATTGCATAACACAAGAGGGTCTGTAACAGTCACTTATCGTGTGTAGGGCATGTAGATACTCGCTCGGTCTTACCGCCGTCTTCTAGCCACCATAGTATTGTGTTCATGAGCCAGCCGCTCAAGGAATGACAGAGATTTGCGATCAATTGTCGCCTCCTGCTTGTGTGTAATGGTCTATTAGTCTATTTTATGCAGTTCCTGTAGGACATAGTACTGTTGATAGCTAACCCAGTTCATCAGAAGTCTGAGGCGTCATGTTGGGGCCGTCGCCTAGCATCAACTAATGCTGTGAGTCTGAGAGGAAGGATTCCTTTTCCGGGAAGGTCTCTATTTCTGAGTCTGGGTGAAGAGGTGATGTGGTGGTTCCATGATTCTCCTGTGCTTTAAGAGCTTGTTCCCTTTCCTGCGCTGCTTGGGTCTTGGTGGGGTGTGGCCCGCAAAGCTGGCCTCGGTGCCCACGAAGTGTAACCTTCTTCCATTGTTAGCGTGGGCCCCCGCAGATTTCGGAGCTGTAGCCACTCCATTTTTTCCACCCAGTTCCAGGCATCTTCTGGAGATTGGAAAGCAGAAAGTAGTATAGTTTCTACCACCTAAGACAAGTACCTAGTAAGTAAAGAGGTAAGATAAGCGTGCTCAGTGAGTAGAAAAGGACCCTCAGGCCCCAACTAAAAGTCAGTAGCCAGTTGTCTTCATTGGGTCCTTATAGAAAGGAATAGTAACAAAAAATGTGTTGGAAAGATGTGAATTAAAAGGAGTGTGGACTACTCCCCAAACCGAAACATTCCTTTAATAAGAGGGTAGTTCTAACTCCATTAAAATCAGTGAAAACAGCGGACTAATGAATGGTTATGTTAGTTTGAACCATAAAGTCCTATAAAGCTAAAGAAAAAAGAAAAAGAAGGTCGACATGTTTCTGCTAATGAGCCATAGTCAGCTCAGCATTGATCAGGACCGAAAAAAATCCTCACACCGCGGTTGGCGCACGCTAAGGCGCCTGAACCATTGGCGCGGGACAAAAGGAACTATTATAACCTTATCTGTAAATGGTTTACACAGGTGTTGTCTTGTTTGGCCTCTCCAAGATGTGAGAGACAGGGAAATAATCAGTTAGTGGTGGAAGTACCCATTAGGCTTGTGGCAGGGGGAAATCTTCACGCCCAGAGTATTTGCTTCCTGGCGACTGCCCGCCGTAAAATCTAAAGCGTCCACATCCACAGCCCGAAACAAAGAAGACAACACCTGTGTAAATTATTTACAGATAAGGTTATAATAGATCCTTTTGTCCCGCGCCAATGGTTCAGGCGCCTTAGCGTGCGCCAACCGCGGTGTGAGTTCAGATGCTCCGTCCATTACCACCCCCTTTTGTACCCCTTTTGGCCGCCATAAGTGTGGCAGGGTATGCTCAGACGTGAGTCCCTTGCTCACTTTGCCACTGGATTCAAGCAAGCCGGGCTGAAGACGGCTGGAATGCCAGAAACCGGTCCTCAGAAGCTTGTTTCCGGTCCAGGGAAGGCATGGCTTGGCAGTTCGGGCTGGACTGTTCCCATGAGGCACAGGGTCAGACTGATTTGCATATAACCATGTCTGAACTGGGGTGGCAGAGTGGGCTAAAGAACGGTGATGGATTACACCCAGATCTTTTGACTGGGTGTGAGTGTTTGATTGGTTCAGGTGCTCCATCCATTACCACCCCCTTTTGTACCGCTTTTGGCCGCCATAATTGTGGCTGAGTATGCTCAGACGTGAGTCCCTTGCTCACTTTGCCACTGGATTCAAGCAAGCCGGGCTGAAGACGGCTGGAATGCCAGAAACCGGTCCTCAGAAGCTTGTTTCCGGTCCAGGGAAGGCATGGCTTGGCAGTTCGGGCTGGACTGTTCCCATGAGGCACAGGGTCAGACTGATTTGCATATAGCCATGTCTGAACTGGGGTGGCAGAGTGGGCTAAAGAACGGTGATGGATTAAACCCAGATCTCTTGACTGGCTGTGAGTGTTTGATTGGTTCAGATGCTCCTTCCATTACCACCCCCTTTTGTACCGCTTTTGGCCGCCATAAGTGTGGCAGGGTATGCTCAGACGTGAGTCCCTTGCTCACTTTGCCACTGGATTCAAGCAAGCCTGGCTGAAGACGGTTGGAATGCCAGAAACCGGTCCTCGGAAGCTTGTTTCCGGTCCAGGGAAGGCATGGCTTGGCAGTTCGGGCTGGACTGTTCCCATGAGGCACAGGGTCAGACTGATTTGCATATAACCATGTCTGAACTGGGGTGGCAGAGTGGGCTAAAGAACGGTGATGGATTAAACCCAGAACTCTTGACTGGGAGTGAGTGTTTGATTGGTTCAGATGCTCCGTCCATTACCACCCCCTTTTGTACCGCTTTTGGCCGTCATAAGTGTGGCAGGGTATGCTCAGACGTGAGTCCCTTGCTCACTTTGCCACTGGATTCAAGCAAGCCGGGCTGAAGACTGCTGGAATGCCAGAAACCGGTCCTCGGAAGTTTGTTTCTGGTCCAGGGAAGGCATGGCTTGGCAGTTCGGGCTGGACTGTTCCCATGAGGCACAGGGTCAGACTGATTTGCATATAGCCAAGTCTGAACTGGGTTGGCAGAGTGGGCTAAAGAACGGTGATGGATTGAACCCAGATCTTTTGACTGGGTGTGAGTGTTTGATTGGTTCAGATGCTCCATCCATTACCACCCCCTTTTGTACCGCTTTTGGCCGCCATAAGTGTGGCAGGGTATGCCCAGACGTGAGTCCCTTGCTCACTTTGCCACTGGATTCAAGCAAGCCGGGCTGAAGACGGCTGGAATGCCAGAAACCAGTCCTAGGAAGCTTGTTTCCGGTCCAGGGAAGGCATGGCTTGGCAGTTTGGGCTGGACTCTTCCCATGAGACACAGGGTCAGACTGATTTGCTTATAGACATGTCTGAACTGGGGTGGCAGAGTGGGCTAAAGAACGGTGATGGATTAAACCCAAATCTTTTGACTGGGTGTGAGTGTTTGATTGGTTCAGATGCTCCGTCCATTACCACCCCCTTTTGTACTGTGTTAGTTGAAGAGACGTGCGACAACCGTCCTGGGGGGAGTGCCCGGTCGATGAGGGCCTCCCGGGACTCTATGTGCTTGCTCTACGGAGGGGAACTTGGAGTGCTTGCCATGGAGTATGGTGTCTGAAAACCAGGTTTCTATATATAGCTCCATGCTCTGTGCCTCAACGCGTTCTGGCAAGCCCACCAGGCGCACGTTATTCCGGCAACATCTACCTTCCTGGTCGTCGACTCGATCTCTGAGGTGGTTCACCTCTACTTGCAGATTCTTGACTTGGGCTACAGTGGAGAATATGGAGGGCTTCAATGTAGTGATTGTGGATCCCACATCCGACATCCTGTCCTTCAGTTTTTTATGGTCGACGCGCAGGGAGCTGACCTCTGCGCATAGTGTATTGATCTTGGGGGCCAGGGTGGATTTGATGTCCATTACTGCCGCCATGATTACATCAATATTTACAACAAGGGGTGGTGAGGGACAGAGTCTCTGAATTAAGCAGAAAGCTCTCACCCAGAGCTTCTAAGGTTCTGAGCTGGGATGGGGCAGTGAGATAAATAACGGTGATGGATCAAGCCCTGATCTTTGGACTGGGTAAGAGTGGTCTGCTCAATTCAGACACTCTGTTCATCACCACCCCCTTTTGTAAAATGATTACATCAAGGCAGTGCAAGAGATCTACCTGTGGCATTGTTTGAGTAGTTGATGATTGTTCGGCACCGGCCGATGGGCCCTGTGGATCCGTAGTCAGTGACTCCTGTTTCTCCAGTTTTGTATTGCCCATCCTGTTGGTGACAATACTCCGTAGATTCCAGGGAGAGGAGGGATAGAAGCATGTTGGGATCAATGCTCGTGCCCCACTGTTGAATGCACCTCCGGGCAAGGGGGGCAGTCATCAATCTTCACCCCCTTCGCAGGTGCCGCACCTGGACCTGTGCGTTTGGTGATAGGGATGATTATGTGGTGAAGCCAGGCAAGAGGAAAAGGTCATCATGCCCCACTTTCCTATGAGCCGGGGTGTGCCATCTTATAGTTGTGCGGCCTGCACCATGAATCCTGGGGGGTGACCGAAGCAGGGCTAGAGAGCGCCCAATTGTACTCAGGCCTCGTGGACCAAGCTGTGCCTGCAGAGTGCTCTGTAAAAGCAAATATTGAATACGTGCTGGGGGGAGGGAAAGAAAAAGGGCCCAAATATCTCTGCCAGAGTGTGCTGCTGCACTCAGGGTGTGCGCACGAGATGTGGAACACAGACGGCCTACCTGTGTCCTTGGCGTAGCCCAGCTCGGGTGTAGTGCAGTGGCTCTCCCTCGATGACTGGGGGAAAAGCGTGGTGCTGGGCAACACTCCTTCCGATCAATCAGCCCTAGTGAATGGGCCCTGGGCTACCCTGTTGCCACCTGGTGGGTTCATGGATATAGATGTGGGGGGGAGCCCATGGGAAAACAGGTGGCCCCCAGCCATCCTTGTTTTTATGAGCCGCAAGGCTCAAGGCTGTTCCAGCAGGAATGGAGCATGGGCAGCCTACCTGCGTCCGTGCCCGTCTCGAGTATATCGAAGTGATGCTCCCTCAACAATGACTGTTGCCCAGGGGGGCTCAATTTGGCTATGTTACGTCCCGACGAGCCTTTGCCACAACCACAAGGCTGTTGGGTGCTGTGCACTGATGAGGGAGAGGCCACCAGGGACATAGCAGGCCTCCACGGGGTGCACCTTCAACCCGAGTCCGGTTTGGGGAAGGGCAACGAACGCGAGCTCAGGTCTCCTCTCCAACGTACGGCCTCCCCACGGTCCAAAATACTACGAAACGAGTGTTGACGAGATCGCGGGATGAAATGAAATGAAATGAAAAGAAATTTCTATAGCGCAACTAAGCCCAATGGGCGTCAAGGCGCCTAACCAAAAGATACCAGCTATTAAAGTATACTCTTACTGTGGGTAGGTGTCATGAATTGAAACACGAGTGAACTAACCTTTCATAGCAGGATACAGCGGGAGCGATGGTGATGCTTAATTCCGACCACCCCTATGTGCAATACACCGCAGGAGTGATGTATCACAACTCCACCACGGGCATCACACAAGGGGAAGGGGAAAAAGTGGATAAATAAAATATAACGTTGCAGCAGTGCAAATCAGCAAGTCTTGATAGACCAGATGGTCGCGTTTTCTCTTCCTGATCAAAGACCCTGCATTAAAACAAAGCACACGTCACCACACACCACCCAACAGGTAACAAGTCAATGTAATGCAGTGTATGAAAGAGACCTACACTTACAATAATCACTGCTGCAAATGGCTGTACTCGAAACGGCACAAAAATAGAAAAATAAAGTAAAGAAAAGAAAAAGCAATCATGATAGCGTATACCACTCTCTTTGAAACAGAGAGCGTATACTCTAAGCACATTCAGTGCACTCTACTTATCTTAACCAGTGAGAGTCTCTAGTATTGTTAGGTCCGCTAATGCAGTCTCCAATGTAACCGCCACACACTCGTTATCCTCACGAGATGAACCTAACTAATCCAGCGCGGCATGCGCTATAACTAACTACAAAGTCTTGGGAATTTCTGCACGACTTATACAAGTCCACGCGAAAGTATTTCCACAAGTTCAAGCGTTCCTTTCACGCTTTATGAAAAGCGCAATGCCTTTACCCGACCGCGCTCGAACACGCGAAGTCAATCTTGGCGTCTTCAGTTCCAACGCATCTAGCGCTGCCGCTCTAGCAAGGGAAACAGCGGATTCTTCGTGGCAAAGATCCAGCGCGTCATGCGCTGCCACTCCAAAGAGAGAAACCGCGTTTCTGTTCTCTCAGCTTCACAAATACGAATGTTCTTCCTCCGGACCAGGACTCTCACTTCGAAAACAGGTGACAAGCACCTGAACACAGGAAAAGGAAGGGCTAAAAGCAAAAAGAAGAAAACAGAAAAGGGACACACCTAGCACCAGGCATTCTGGGAATAGTAGTCCCAATTCTCCAGCCATACCAAATCGTGACAGAACCCCCTCACAATGACCGACTTCCCGGCGGTCCACCAGGCTTTCCAGGAAAGCGAACATGGAAACGCCGCAAAAGGGCAGGACAATGCAAGTTAGACCGGGGTACCCAAGAGCGATCTTCAGGCCCATACCCCTTCCAATCAATCAAATACATCATTTTTCTCTGACCTCAAACAAGGCGTCTCCTTCATGCTTGAGGTATTCAGTTTTCCGTCGGCTCTTCAGCCCACTCCACCACAGGCACTTTTTTCGCAACTGGCCTTTCCTTATAGGGGGTCTGGTTTCTCATGGAACAGTTCTGTATGAAATGGCCAGCCTTCCCACAATACATACACAACTTCTGTTGTCTTCGCCTTTGTCGCTCTTCTGCACTGATAGGCCCTCTAAGGCCCCCTGCTTGTCTTGAGTCATTTCCAGTCATATTAGATGAATTGCCTTTTGCCAACACTCTGGGCCTGATGTAGGGGATTTTAAATTCACCACGTTGCTTATCTTCCTTTCTCTCCTGCAACCGATGGTCTAACTGCACTGTTAAATCAATAAGCCCCTCACAAGTGACAGGTAAAGGAACTACTGATGCAAGGACATCCTTTAGATCACTACGCAGCCCTTGATAGAATAAGGAGATGCGTTTTTCTTGTGGCCACTCTGTTTCCACTACTAGTCTATTGAAGTCGGTTATATAAGGCAGTAAATCTCGTGTGCCCTGTTTCAATGTAATTAATTCCCTATCCAGAGACAGAGAATAAGCCTTCCTATCAAATAACTTCTTCATTTCATCACAAAATTTTGTAAAGTCAACAAGAATAGGGTCGTTCCTCTCAACCAACGGAAAAGACCATGTAGCCGCATTGCCACCCAAATACGACATTACAAACGCTATCTTGGACTTATCATCAGGAAAAACTGCCGGTTTACACATAAAGTGC
This sequence comes from Lissotriton vulgaris, assembly GCF_964263255.1. Taxonomy (NCBI): domain Eukaryota; kingdom Metazoa; phylum Chordata; class Amphibia; order Caudata; family Salamandridae; genus Lissotriton; species Lissotriton vulgaris. The sequence continues at coordinate 180,449,559 of NC_141700.1, forward strand.
AAACGACACTGCCCCAGAAAGACATTGAACCTTTTTGGATCCCCAAAAAACCTTTCCGGAGGTGAAAGAGGAAGTTGAAGGGGCTGTATAACCTGGATAGTGGAGGAACTAGCACCGCCACCCTGCCCTTGCGATGCTTCCCTAGCAACCGGAGGAGGCAACATACTTCCCCTAATGTAATGTCCTCCCTGTGCACCACCCTTTGAAAAACCTGCCATTTCTCTACGTACTGTAACCATCTCAGAACGCACAGCAGCATTCTCTCCTCTCAATGCTTCTACTTCCATTCGTAAGGCAGACAAAGTTTCCAACACTGAAGTCGCTATAGCGTTAGAATCCATCGCTCAGGCTGCATTCAATTCGTGGGCTTGTCACTCTGTCATGAATTGAAACACGAGTGAACTAACCTTTCATAGCAGGATACAGCGGGAGCGATGGTGATGCTTAATTCCGACCACCCCTATGTGCAATACACCGCAGGAGTGATGTATCACAACTCCACCACGGGCATCACACAAGGGGAAGGGGAAAAAGTGGATAAATAAAATATAACGTTGCAGCAGTGCAAATCAGCAAGTCTTGATAGACCAGATGGTCGCGTTTTCTCTTCCTGATCAAAGACCCTGCATTAAAACAAAGCACACGTCACCACACACCACCCAACAGGTAACAAGTCAATGTAATGCAGTGTATGAAAGAGACCTACACTTACAATAATCACTGCTGCAAATGGCTGTACTCGAAACGGCACAAAAATAGAAAAATAAAGTAAAGAAAAGAAAAAGCAATCATGACAGCGTATACCACTCTCTTTGAAACAGAGAGCGTATACTCTAAGCACATTCAGTGCACTCTACTTATCTTAACCAGTGAGAGTCTCTAGTATTGTTAGGTCCGCTAATGCAGTCTCCAATGTAACCGCCACACACTTGTTATCCTCACGAGATGAACCTAACTAATCCAGCGCGGCATGCGCTATAACTAACTACAAAGTCTTGGGAATTTCTGCACGACTTATACAAGTCCACGCGAAAGTATTTCCACAAGTTCAAGCGTTCCTTTCACGCTTTATGAAAAGCGCAATGCCTTTACCCGACCGCGCTCGAACACGCGAAGTCAATCTTGGCGTCTTCAGTTCCAACGCATCTAGCGCTGCCGCTCTAGCAAGGGAAACAGCGGATTCTTCGTGGCAAAGATCCAGCGCGTCATGCGCTGCCACTCCAAAGAGAGAAACCGCGTTTCTGTTCTCTCAGCTTCACAAATACGAATGTTCTTCCTCCGGACCAGGACTCTCACTTCGAAAACAGGTGACAAGCACCTGAACACAGGAAAAGGAAGGGCTAAAAGCAAAAAGAAGAAAACAGAAAAGGGACACACCTAGCACCAGGCATTCTGGGAATAGTAGTCCCAATTCTCCAGCCATACCAAATCGTGACAGTAGGCCTTGATAAAACACCAGGTTTTCAGCGCTTTTTTAAAAAGGGACAGAGATGGTTGGGTCTTAATCTCTTGGGGAAGGGAATTCCACAGTCTGGGGGCTACAATGGAAAATGCCCTATTACCCCAACGTACCCTTTTGGCACGAGGAACCACCAGCAGATTCATCTCCGAGGATCTGAGAGGTCTGCAGGGCAAGTAGCGAGTCAGCAGGGCACCTAGGGGATCCGGCGGCCCATCTGCCAGAGCTCTGTATGCTAGGCATAAAATCTTAAAAGAGATCCTCAGATGTATGGGGAGCCAATGTGGGCTCTTTCTGGCCATTGTAGCAGAGGTTGCCTTGGGAAGTGCCAGGACAAATCGAGCAGCCGCGTTCTGCACGACCTGAAGTCGATGGATGAGTCCCTTGTTGGAGTCTGCATAAAGTGCATTGCAGTAGTCCAACCTGGAACCCACCAATGCCACCACCGTCTGCTTACGTGCTGAAGAGGAGAGGTAGTGAAGAATCCTCTTAAGGATTTTTATGACCCCCCAACAGGTGGCCACAGTTCGATTGACCTGTAGAGTCATGGACAGAGAGGTGTCAAAAATTACGCCTAGGTTTCTAGCTGACTGGGAGGGCGATGGACAGGTTCCCAGCGCTGACGGCCACCACTCACTCGACCAGACATCCTGGTCTTTACCAAAGACCAGGATCTCGGTTTTGTCGCCATTCAACTTCAGGGAATTCTGGAGCATCCAGTCCGAGACTGTTTGCATACAGATCCTGAAGTTGGTGGCGGAGGAGGAAACCGAGTGGGCCAGTGACACCATAATTTGTGTGTCATCGGCGTATGACACCACTTCCATCCCCTGTGATTTTACTAACCTCGCAAAGGGGGCCACATAAATGTTAAATAGGGTCGGACTGAGGGCCGACCCTTGTGGCACCCCACACTGCAAGGATTTGACAGGGGAAAGGAAATCGCCAAGCATGACTCTCTGCTCTCTATGATGTAGAAAGGAGTGCAGGAGGTTCAGAGCCGAACCGGCAATCCCTGCCTCCCTCAACCGAGATGTAAGAGTAGAGGGAGACAGGGTATCAAAGGCTGCTGTGAGGTCCAATAGAACCAGCACCGTCGTTTGACCTGAATCCACCTTCATGCGGATGTTATTTACCACCATAGTCAGAGCTGACTCCGTACTATGAGCCTTTCGGAATCCGGCTGGGAGCTGTCAAGGAACCCAGACGAATCCAGAAAGGTGGAGAGATGAAGATTAAGGTGAGATTCAAGCATTTTTGCTGGAGCAGGTAACAGTGAGATAGGTCTGAAATTCTTCAACTGTTCCGGGTCCAGCGTGGTCTTCTGAAGCAGAGGCTTCACTATCGCTCTCTTCCAGACTAAGGGGAAGGTGCCTTGAGTTATGGCACCGTTCATCACTTCCAAGAGAGGCGGAAGAAGTGTGGATCTACATTCCTTCAGGGTCTTCAGAGGACAAGGGTCCAGAGGGGAAGAGGATTTAGTCCGATCAAGCAAAAGCTCAAGTCCTTCAAGGGTAAGTAGCGGGAAATCAGTGAGACTCTTGGAGGGGTCTTTAGGCCAGGCTTCTAAGTTGACCAGAGTTTGAAGAGAGAGGTCGCCCAAGATATTTCTCTGGGTTTCCAGGGCAAGGTAAATATCCTCAATTTTCTTGTAGAAGAACTCTGATATACTATCACAGAGCTCCTGCGAACCCACAACAGGGTATGGCACCTGAAGGGAGCAAAGGGAGTTGACCATCTTGAAGAGCTCCCTAGAAGAGGTGAGGGAGGAAGTGAGATTTGAGAAATACTGCTGTTTTTCCCCAATGACGCTAGCTTTATAGTCTCTTAGCAGACCCTTATGGACCTCCCTTTCAGTAGGGTCCCTTGATTTCCTCCATTTTCTTTCTTGTCTTCTACAGTTTTGTCTGAGAAGTCTTAGTGATTCCGTAAACCACAGGGCAGAGGGCTTGTGACGGGCTGAATATCTATAGGATAGAGGGGCCAACTCATCGACCGCTTTGGTGATGGAATCAGAATATCGTTCAGCTGCTTCATCCACATCTCCCAGGGGAGAGTACCTACTCTTCTTTATATATGGAGCAAGGGCATCATTAGTAATGTTCCTAAAACTCCTTTTCGGACCTCTGGTATTGGAGGGTGGTTCAGATATTACTGCCGAAGGATATGCCATCAGGAGAGGAACAGCCAGATGATCTGACCAGACTAGGGGCACCGGAGTATCCACAGAGAGTCTTGCGTCATTAGTGAATACTCCGTCCAAGATGTGGCCCGCCAGGTGTGTCGGGTTGTTAACAAGTTGGATACACTCACAGGCTGCAAGTGAGTCCACCAGCCTAACGGTGTCAGTATCACTTAGGTTACCTAAATGAAAGTTAAAGTCCCCAAGTATAGTCAAATGAGATTTACCAAAGTAGGGTTCAAGAATTTTCAGAAGGTCCTCAGTAAAAGTAGCTCTAGATCCAGGGGGTCTATACATGAGGATTCCCGAGAAAGAAACCGAAGGGGCACATAAAATAGAAAAATAAAGAGCCTCAAAAGGATCCGAGGCTACGGACAAGGATTTTATCGTGCACGGCAGGGCGGATTTACATAAAATGGCCAGTCCTCCCCCTCTGCGTTTGAGTCTATCTTGTCGGAACAATTTAAAGCCTTCTGGGATGGCCATCAATAAGTCATGGCCCGACGACTCAGAGGCCCATGTTTCGGTAACAAACATCCATTCCGGTTGTCTCCATGCCCTCTGTGCATCCCGCAGCAGGTCCGGAGGACTTTGGCTGGTTGTTGGCGGCCTATTTTCAGGATTATTGGTGGCCGCGACAGAGTGAGCTAAAGACTCGACCGCTCACGTCGCCATCTTGGACACGCCTGACCCCATCATCTTATTTAGGTAGGATTTCAGGCTTCGTACATTTTCATGTATTACTGTAAAACATGTCTCAAAAAACTTTGAGGCTAGCAAAGCTTGGCATGACCAAAAGGCTGCACTGACTGTATACCAGCCAGGACAGAAGGTATGGGTGTTTGAGCCTGTGGCCCCAGCAGCTCTTCAGGACAACTGGAGTGGACACCATACAATACTTGAGCAGAAGGGAGAGGTCACGTACCTGGTGGACCTTGGAACTCCCAGGAGCCTCAATAGGGTGCTCCATATGAACAGGCTCAAGCCATATGTTGACAGGGCAGACATGGGCTTGCTCATGGCTACTGATGAGGGACAGGAGGAAGAGAGTGGACCATTCCCTGACCTCTTCTCACAGAACCCTGATGATGGCTCAGTTGATGGTGTAGCCTCTGCAGGCAGCCTCACTGAGCAGGAACAGACCGATTGCAGGAAGGTCCTCTAGCAGTACAGACATATGTTTTCCCTGACTCCTAGTCAGACCACTTGGTGTACCCATGATGTGGTCACAGGTGAAAGTCTGCCTGTTAAATATAAGATTTACAGGCAACCTGACCATGTCAGGGACTGCATCAGGACTGAGGTCCAAAGGATACTGTAATTGGGAGTCATTGAACCCGCCGATAGCCCTTGGGCTACTCCATTAGTCCTAGTACCCAAGCCTCATACCCAGGGTGGTAAAAAAGAAAATATTTTTTGTGTAGACTACAGAGGGGCTCAATGTAGTCACTAGGACTGATGCTCACCCTATTCCTAGGGCAGATATATGCATTGATCCTTTGGCCTCAGCTAAGTTCTTGAGTACATTTGACCTCACTGCTGGTTATTTGCAAATCAGGCTAGCTGAGGATGCCAAACTCAAAACAGCATTCCCAACCCCTAGTGGGCATTATCAATTTATTATGAGGCCCTTTGGCTTGAAGAATACACCTGCCACATTTCAAAGGTTGGTGAATAATGTTTTCACAGGCCTGGAAGACTACAGTGCAGTGTATCTTGATGACATTGCTGTCTTTAGTTCCACCTGGGAGGATCACCTGGTCCTCCTGAGACATGTTCTGGAGGCCCTGGAAAAGGCAGGCCTCACTATCAAGACCACCAAGTTCTAGATAGGGCAGAGTAAGGTTGTGTACCTGGGTCACCTTGTGGGTGGAGGCCAGGTTCAACCATTGCAGAGCAAAATCCAGACCACCATGGACTGAGTTGCTCCAACTAGCCAGACTCAGGTCAGAGCTTTCTAGGGCCTGGCTGGGTATTACAGGAGATTTGTTAAGGGATATGGATCTATAGTGACCCCCTTAAATGATCTGACCTGAGAGTGAAGCCTTTGCTGTGGTTTGGGCTCTGGAGAAGCTTGGGCCATACTTGTTTGGCATTCACATCATTTGTCATGCATACTTTGGTACACTCCAGATTGGATACTGGGATACCCTTATAAGTCCCTAGTATATAACATAACATAACATAACATAACATAAAATAACATATGTTATGTTATGTTATGTTATATAGGTTCACTATATCTTCAGGTCACCTCACTTAAAACATATAAGCAGGCCGTATCATTCCTGAAGGCAGGGTGCTGGGTTTTATGTGAGAGGGTGCCCCTGCATAAGGTTGCAGCCTCTCTGCAACCTTCGGAGACCATTCTCCCGGGTTGTCTGCGACTCAGCCAGACATATAGGTACAGGTGCATTATAACCTCACGGTAAATGCCATCTTGAAAATGGCGGCATAGTAACATATCGTGTTTGGTATCAAACACCTTGGAATCATACCTCCACACTGTTAACCGGAGTGGGAGGTATGAATCCACCCTTCAGAAGCGAGCTTCGTGGTTTCACTGGTCTATCCGGTGCCAGCCTTCTTGACCTGGGTAGCACAAAAAGGATGCTGCCGACCAGAAATGCATTTCTGCCCTCCTACTGCTGAGCCAAGCTCAAGTAGAGGAAGGCAGTACAATAGGCATTCTGTCACAGGGAGTTGTGACCACCTCCCAGACAGGATTTAGTGTATTGGGACTGGGTGGATGCACTCTGAGAGTGCCTGAAAGTCTGCACCTGGGGCACATATGGTGTTCAGTGCGTAGTCCAGTTCAAACCAGTTCTGGGAGCCACTGGCTCTTGCTCTGGCACGAAACTACACAAAGGACATGGGAGTAACCTACCCTCTGTCCTGCCCCTCCCCTCGGAGGGTCCCATGAATCTGTCCAACCTTCTCCAGTTGAATACAAAAAGGCTTAATGGCTGTAAGACTTTAGATTTTACGTGGACAAGATTCTACAAGAAGACACCACTGATCTTCGACCCTCTGGACACTCTGGACTTCCATGGACCTCGACTGAGCTCAACTTTGTTCCTCTCTCTGTCCAAAGCTTTGTCTGTGCCCTTGCTCCATACACGCTCCATGCAGGACCTGTGGTGCACTAAGGACAACTGAAGAATCTCCCTTGGAGTGAAGAAGTCACTCACCTGCACTAGCAGGCACCTCAACGCAACTGACCAGTCTGTTGCTCCTGAGGACTCCGAAGAATTCAGCAACACAGGAGGTGAGTTACAGAGGTTCCTGAGGTCGATCTGCCCTCTCAGCAAGTTTGAGGTCAGTATCCCTCATGGGGACTGCATAACCCGAAACCCTGTGCAACACATCAATTTGCAGTTGCAATGCTTGTTGGAAATTTCTGAGCTTGTGCATTGGACTCCCTGTAGTCCTGACCCTGAGCAGTATTTGCACCAAAGAACTCCAGCCTCCTCGTACAGAGTGCTCCGTGGGATGGTACTTTGGGATGTTGCTCAAAGTCCCAAAACGACTCCTGGTCATCCAGCCTGTGGGTCCTCCTGAGGGTTATCTTGATTTATGTTGGGCTTTCCTGGTTGTTCCAGATGTGCCCTGACTCCCCATTGCTTGGTGAGTCCCCTGGACCTTGCTTGTCCACACCGTAACCTGCTTGACCTTCCTGTGTGGGTTGCTTTTGCCGACCCCATAGCACTTGACATCCTTCATGGGACAGCTTAAATCTGGCTCCTGGCCATCATCTACATCACCTGGTCTCATGGCTGCAGAGTCAAGCATCCCTTCTTCGCACCTAAAGCACCGACATCAGTGGGCATTCATCTACCGGGCCCCTGGTCACTCTGAAGTGACCTAGACTCTGTCCCCTCTGCTTTCAGGTTCTTTCCGTTCGAGAATCTAGGCTTCAATTCCTCTGGACCCTTTTCACCTTCCTGGCAGCAGTACTTCTTCACAGCCCTCCTTTGAGAATATCTGCGGTTTCCGACACCATCCCAGACCTATGAACCCGGCTCCTCTGGGATAGGTAAATCGGGTACTACGGTATCCATGGGTGGGGTTTCTCTCTAAACTCTTAAGTTCCAAAGGGTTTGCTCGAAGTCCTCCTAGAAGAGTCCTTAAACTTAAAAATTGCAACCACGACTTCCCCATACAATTGTACGGAGCCCGCGGTCGTATTAGTACACTGCACCTGTCTTCCGTGGGGTCCCTATCTATTCACCTTGGGTGGTTCCTTGGGGTCCCAAAGATTCTACGTGCTGTAGACCTTGTCTTGATCCCAGTTGTGATTGCTGTACCACTATTTTAGTATATGGTTTGGTGTAGAACTGTGTATTGTGCTACTTACAACTCTTCTATTGATCTCGTATTGTGTGCTTTGTGTTCTATCCTCGTGCAGAGGCTAGTAGAGCATGTTATATTAATAAATACAAATTTGTATATAACTACTGTGTGGTTCTCCTTCATTTAGTTAATTCAGGATGTGATATTCTGGCAAAACAAGCTGCTTTACATTCCTTCAAGATTAAGCCTGAAGGCTGATCTCCACAGCTACCACTAGGATAGCTTTCTAAAGGTTATCTTTGACCTCATACATCAAAAGGGTCATTTGGACTGGTGAAAGGTGCCCACTTTAATTAGTGGCCATCATACACCAGGCCAACTTCTCACACTCTGGAAGAAGTATGTGATAAGAAAATCATCAAATACTTCAAAAATCTTACTGGTGATGGAGTCAAAGAAGTGATAAAGAAAATCTCACAAAGACAATATCGTACAGTCAGATCACGGAAGCATTAGGAGCCGAGTTCAATCGGTTGTCAAAATGCCGACTATAAAAGGTATATTTTTAATCAAGCGAGAGAACCAAGTTGGTGAAACGATGGATGAGTTTGTTTAGAGACTTGATGTGCTTAGTAAACACTGTAAGTTTAGTGAATTTAACAATAAAGAAGGCATGCACCTCAGAGTCATTAATACCTGTCTTTTGGACTTGTTCAGACAAACGATGAAAAGAGACGCTCATTTTAGAAAAAGTACTAATGGCTGCAAGAGCTGAGGAAAGAGCAGATTGGCAAGCTGCTGACATGGAAACTGGAACAGCAAAAAGTGACTTGGCGTTAATCATGAAGAGCAAATACAAGCATAAAGTCGATGCACGTAAGTCGACATCCTCAAAAAAGAAAAACTGTGTTTCTGATGTGGATTATCATTTCAACATTAAAGTAAATGTCCAGCCATCGGACACACGTGGAAAGGTTGCAGAAAAGAGAACCACTTCATAAGGGTTTGCATAGTAAATAGAAACCACCCCAGTACGGCAAGATTAGAAAATGGATGCCAGAAGGTTCCAGAAGCATTCTCGCCACAACCGCAATGTCAAGAAGCAAACTCAACTGCGACAGGTGGAAACTAGAGGAAGTCGATTGTCATCAAGTTCATCCTGCAGGAGTGCCCCCATGTCACCATTTAGCGACAGTGAAGAGAGTGAGTGTGCAATGGTTGCATCTAAAAATCAGCATTGATAATGCATTGTTTTCACCTATGTAGTGAATAAAGAGCTGTTTTCATGAATCATCATTCGAGAGAAGGAAAAAGCTCCCTGACAAATAACATGGGAGTGGAGAGGATATGGTGCAGAGGCCAGAGCTGCTGACTTGAGAGCTAGGGATCTCAGCTGGAGTCTCAGCAGTTTCACGCAACATCCTGTGATTCTTTGCAAGGTGATAAATTGTTATATAAATAAGCTGCAAGAGTAAAAGGCAAAACTGTATGAAAATATAGCTCCACCAAAATAGATGTTAACAGTATTTTGGCAGTGGAAACTGATAAGATAAGCAGGCGAGGAAAAAGCATTGGTATATGCGGGAAAATATGCTACAGACAATAGAAAGAGAGAAAAGGTAAGTGGCATGCACAGGAACCAATGAAAAGCCAGGAAAGAGAGGAGGCGGGATCTAAGTCCCTTTTAGGTTTATATTAAAACCGTAGATTTCTCAAGCAAAGCGCAAGCACTGTGCAGGAACAACCTAAAAAGCAACATTCACACATGCTACTTACCAAATGCAAAGAAGACAAACGAATGACAAAAACATGTGAGTCAACAAAACAAAGAATTCATATGGACATTGCCCAAAGATCAAACTAAAATTCAACAGTTGCCCTGTAACCTTTATAATCGACAGTGGTGCATCAATCAACATCATGCCCATCTAACAGTTGAATACTTACAAATCAAGAGGGAAGGAATCTGATATGGATTAGTGTATGCAGGCAGAGAGAGTAATTTACAAGAGTAGGAGTTGCCCGCATAAATGGACAAGAATTTGGGGCCCATGGAATGAAAGTAGAGGAGTCCTCTGTACCCCATTTACCGATTCCCCCTCAGCACTGTCTGCTAACATAGATGTTTGATGTGTGAATATATAGGGAAACCACAACAATTAAGATTCCAACACTGACCCTGTGATAATTTCTTATTTTGATTGTATTACTTTACCATGACTATCTGGAAGCGTTGATTACGGCACCGTACTGCACCTGTATTATTGTATGTTTGTTTGCTGTGCTTGTAATAAAAAAAGGTTTTTTTTTTTTTTAAATCGAGAGGGAAAGACATTCTGGTCCGCAAATGGCAGACATGATCATGCGGCTGAAAGAAGTCAAAGTCTTCTCCCGTCTTGACTTGATTGAGCGATACCATCAACTCGAATTGGAAGAAACAATTAGGTACATAACTGCTTTTTCAAATCATATTGTTTATTTAGATACAAAGGGTTAGGTTTTGGACTGTCTTTTGCTGCAGAAATATTCCAAGATGTTATGCGTAAAGTAATTCAACCTGCTACGCATGCTCTCAACACAGAAGGAGAATGATGCCCAAAGATCTCACTAAAATTCAATGGTTGGCCCATAACCTTTATAATCGACAGTGGTGCATCAAGCAACATCATGCTGTCGAACAATTTAACACTTTGTCGTCTCTGTACCGTGACTCAAAGCATCAAATACAAAGGTGTACACATGGGCTGCTTCCAAACCGTTGCCCAGTCAATGATCATTCAGAGCGACCTTACGGCATAAAAAGATGGCTTTTCAAGCCCCAATCCACATTCTTCAAAGATCCTCATCCAGTGCATGTCTATCTACTTTTGCAACTGCTGCTGATGACATATGTTTCCAATGCTTTATAGTAAACCAATTTGTTGAAGTATCTTTAAATGACTGGTTATTGAAATCAATTTTAAGCCTACACTATTTACTGTTTCTGGTAACATTTGTTTAAATTTTCTAGCCCACTTTTTCAATTTCTGTTTTTACTAAGAAGCAAAAACTGAGTCATTGGTGGAAACAATAAATATAATATTCTATTTTGTACTGTACAATATTTGTTTATAATTGGGCATATATTATCTCATGTCTTAGAATGACTTCATCACAAGTTATGCAACTAGCTCTATTCTCCCAGCATCCTGGAAAGCCACCTATAAAATGGAAGCAGAGGTTACGCATCTTAAAAAACTATTTAGCAGCACTAGATGGTGTAAAGTTTGAACCATCAAAGAAATATATAAATTACTGTTTAAACACCTTGGTCTTTCAGGGCATGAAGTTTCTGACAATTTGTCTGACGTGGAAGCTGCCCGAGGTCAACTTTCTGTCTGTAATGAATATAGGGAAGCTAAACAAAGGTTGCAGAGGCAAATTTCTAATGAGCCAAATATTTTACTCTATTTTATTTGAAAGACATCATTGTTTTAATAGGAAACAGAATAGTGATGAAAGTGTACAGGAGTACATAGCTGTGCTTTGTAGTTTAGCTGTGACCTGTGACTTTGAGAGCAGCATAGATACTTACATCAGAGACCAATTTATTTAAATTGCTTTTTTTTAAGATTCAAGATAGGTTATTGAACTGAAGAAATTCAGCAGTTGAAGAAGTCACAGTAATTGCTATAACTGATATACTGCTCTAACTCATGGACTATGGACAGTTCACTGTATTCAAGAGTCCTTACCAATGTATGCACTGACTACTAAACATAAATCTACTTGCAGTAGTAACATAAAAGGTTGGGAGTACCTGTTTCAGGCATGGACCAAAAATCACATGGGTAACAATTCTAATTCCCCAGCGCAATGAAAACATTGCAATAGCTGTAGAAACGTTAGACATTTTCAGACAGTTTGCAAATCGAGGATTGCCAATGTTAAAGTCAACAAGATAGAGACTGAGGAAGAATGTGAGGAAAAAAATAATGATCTGGTATTGACTATGAATATGGATGTGAGACTAGTTGAAAACAATGTGGTCAAGAGCACCAACTGTGATATTTATATTGATAATGTAGAAATTAGTGTTTTGGCGGATTGTGGATCATCCATAACTATCATTTCTGAAATCACAATTTACACATTGTGGAATAAAGAGATGGTAAAACGAGAGTACACAGACATCAATCCCAGAGTGTTTAGTGAGTATTGATATGGTCAAGTTTTTTGTCAGTTCTTTAATATGTTTAGGTAGAAAGATGATAACTGAATTCTATGTTGCCTTTAAAAAGAAAAAGTTTGGTTTGGCTTATTTCTAAAGCCCCTATCAGACAATTATGTGGTTTTAGGGGACGGTTATGTGGGTTTACACTCAGATTGTTAAAAGTTCTTGAAATTTTAATGAACCAGCTTGGATCAGTTAGACAGTTTAAACATTCTATCAAAATAAAAAGGGATGTGGTACCAATAGTACATAAATTGTGACAAGTTTGCCTAAGTGTAAGGGATCTTTTAAAAACAACTTTTGGACAATCTTTGCTGAGAGGGTATTATCAAACCTACAGACTTTTCTGGGTGTATTTCCCCCGTGGTTTTGGCCTGCAAGAGGTCTGGAGACATGTGTTTATGTGTAATTCTTCACACATTAAACAAAAACATTTTAGTTGATTGTCATCCTTTACCTTGCAGTTAGGATATGTTGGCAGATTTGGCAATGGCAAGGTCATTTTCTATGATACATTTTTACTCTGCAAATCATTGAAATGTAGTTTACTAGAAGTTCACAGGAACGTATGACTTTAGTAACATCATTTGGGGCATACAATATCTACATCTGCTGTTTGTGCTTTGCTCAATGATAAGGGTGTTTCAAAGGACAATAAACTGTTTATTTAGTGGCACTGGTGGCTGGTGTTAATGGGAGAAGGAGGCATTGCGCTACCAGCATCGGGGAGGAGACAAAAGGGAGAGAATGAGCACCATGGAGCCACTTTTAAAAGAACTGCTCACTGCTTGGTGCTCCCTCGTGGAACAATTGAAAATGTTTTTTTGTGAGGTTGGAGTCCTCCTACGCATGTGCTGGCTGGTCGAGGACTATTCCTTGCCCTGAGGCACAAGCAAGGAAAGTGATATCAGACTGGTGGGAGTGGCTGGACAAAGTGGCAATGCTTGGACTTCAAATGGGTCTCTTAGGGTCGACTGAAAACAGTGAGAGGCACTTTTTTGGGTGTTCTGAGGCCATGCTTGTTAGAAGCTGTTATAAGCAAGCAATTTAATTAATATTTATGATGTTGATTGTAGAAATTACATTTTAATTATTTTCTTAAGGCATCTTCTATGCTCCTATGTTGGTCAGAGCTGTCATTCTGCACCATTCAGTGGAAGAAAAATGGTAGTCCTTCTTCTATTTTTCCAAAATGTCCCGGTTTTTGTTCTCAAGATCTGGTCACCCTAGGCACAGGGTTCCTAAAAGAGATTCGGTACGGCTCAGATACATCAAGGCGCGCCATTTAAAGGTGTGTAGACAATTCTCATTCATGGTCGTTAAAACTAAACATTATTTCGTGTGTTTGAAGTGTAAATCAAACGATGCAGAGAACGTCGTTAGAAAAAAAAGAGACTTAATGTGCGCATTGTGTTTACTAATTTACTAGGGTTGGTAATTGTCTTGGAGGGAAAGTGTCACAGGAGTCCCAAAAGAGCGGGAAGCGCAGCTCTGCCTGATCATGTGTGTTCACTAATAACACCCTCGAGACAAACAGGTGAAGCGCCTGTCTCGCCTAACGTACAAATGTCTGAATGTGAACAGAGACTAGAATCGGAATCTTCCCAAACAGTGCTCCAGAGCTCATTTTCTTAGCAGTGTTATAACGTTGTCCTGTCGGAAATATGGTCCTATGCGCAAATTGTAGAAAATGTCTGCTCCGGGTTTTCCCAGGAACGCTGCCTCCGCCAGGGGTATTGTTTGCCTTTCATGGATTCAGCCAGTTACTCCAGGGTCCTGGCAAGACATGAAGCCACGGGTTGCAGAAAGGGACTCCAGCAATTTTGGCACCAACTATTTCAGATACATAAGGCACAGAGGAGAGCTAAACAGACACACATATACCAACCAGAACGTTAAATAATCCCATGCACCAGTATGTCTGAAATAAATGACAGTCACCAAAATCTAATAACGATTACAGCCAGCTGTACTATTGGAGAGGTAAAAAGAAGAGGCCTAGGCTGTTTGCGGAAAATAATTTATTATGCAATCTGACCTATGCACTATAGGAATTACAATGGCAAACTGTAGAATGTTTGTTTCCGGTCCAGGGTTTACCTGGCTTGGCAGTTCGGGCTGTACTGTTGCCATGAGGCACAGGGTCAAGACTGATTTGCATATATCTGGGTCTGAACTGAGGTGGCGAAGGGATCCAAAGAACGATGATGGATTCAACCTAGATCTGTGACAGGGGTCAGTGTCTGAAAAGTTTCAGCGCTCCGTCCATCATCTCCTTGTGTTTGCTTTGTTTGCCCAAAGTTGGCAGAGTATGCCCAGACGTGGGTCCCTTGCTCACTTTGCCACTGGACTCAAGCTAGCCTGGCTGATGAGGGGTGTTACCTTGAAACCAATCTCAGGATGCTTGTTCCCAGGCCAGGGAAGACCTGGCTTGGCCGTTCAGGCTGGACTGCTCCCATGAGGCACAGGGTCAAGACAGATTTGTATATAGCCGGGTCTGAACTGAGGTGGCGAAGGGAGCTAAAGAACTATGATGGATTCAACCCAGATCTGTGACTGGGGGTGAGTGTCTGAAAAGTTTAACCGCTCCGTCCATCATCTCCTTGTGTTTGCTTTGTAACGGCCAGACCTTCCAACTTTGGGGCTGGTGAACCAAGTTCCAGTGTCCGTGTCAGCTCAACATCCTGTGATTCTGGTCAAATCATTTTATATCCCCTTGACTAAAATAAAACGAAAAAAATAATGTGTTCTTGTGTAGTGTAACTTGTGCTCATGTAAAGCAATCCAACATCTTCAGATAGAGTTTGCTGGATATACAACTGAAAGAGAAATTAGGGTGGGTGACTACCAACCTCAATGAATAATCACAACCCATGTCAGGATGAACCCTCAAAGTCACTAAATTAACCCTGTCCATGCTGATGACGGAACCGCTCCGTCATCAGCCGCGGTAGCGCTGTGCTGATGACGGAGCGGTTCCGTCATGGCCCGGCCGCCGCGCCTGTGCGGCGCGTTCTATTGAGCAGGCGGGGCCATGACGGAACCTCTCCGTCATGAGCACAGCTCATCCGTGGCTGGTGATGGAGCGGGTCCGTCACCAGCATGCACCCGCCGCACGGCCGCCCCGCCCCCTTAGCACTGCGGCGGAATAGCCGCTGCAGTGAAGGGGTTAACCTAAGGTCAACCTCCCTGGTAGCTATGGCGCACAGCAGACAGACTTAATTTAGGGGAATGGGTAATGTATTCCGTTCCAAAACAGTAATAAAGTCAAAATGCAAAACATAAAAGTGCCAAATCAAATTAGAAAACTTGAATAAAATGTAATAAATAAAATGACATCAAAATGTCAGAAATCCAATAAAGGGAACCAGAGGTAGAATTTTAAAGGTATAAGTAGAAATTGCTCCAAAAAGCACAAATCGCCAATGATAGCCACTGGTTGATCAGCACCTGGGTGCAATTTGCGATAAGCCACAATGGAGCACAGGTTGGATACACCAATTAGGTTCATCCCAGTCAAATATTTTTCCTTCAGACATTGGGGCATCTTTTTGGGAGGTGTGCATCATGCATGCACCATGCAATGTGGTACATGCACGATGCAAACCTCTACAACAGATTTATGAAGCCGTGCACAGCCACTTAGCTTGTGTCTGAGTGGCTTCATAAATCTTGTGTAAGGCAACACATCGTAAATCACTGCCTGGCCTTATTCTGTCCTGGGTAGGTGTTCCATTGGCATTGCCGTGGGTGTTCCCATTTAATTACCATGGATTTTGAAACATTCCTAGATTTACAAGGACTGTAAACCTGGGAATGCACCAAAATTGTATGCCTTCCCTGGGGGAGGGGATACGAGGAGAAATATGTTTATTTCCACTCTTTTTTTCCTTTTCTATATGTGCTGCATTATGCATCACATATTGAAAGAGGAAAAAGCCTCTCAGGATTGTTTTTGTGCAGGATAGTGCCCCTTATTGCACAGTACCAATCCTGGCTACAACACAAGCACCCTTGCACCATAGTGCAAGGGTGCCAACATTGGCACTAGGCTGCCAAAACAGCACCAGAGCAAGGGAGGACAGGAAGAGGACAGGAATGCAAGTATTGGAGGAATACAGTGCACTTCTGCCCTCTTCCTGTGGCAAAAGGGCAGTGCAGCAAGGTGATTTGCTGCGCTGCCCAGCACCACAAGTTTCATAAATATGCTCCATAGTCCTTTAAGTCCAAATCGACTACAGGAGAACACTACTAAAGCCGCCCAGGATCACAGAGGAGGTAATTAGACACTCACAGGATATCAGGCAGAAGCCAACAGCAGGTGGGTACTTCTAAGAAAAGGCTTGTTGTAACTTGGTGTGTCTCTGTAGCTCGAACAGGAGGTTAGCCATCTGACCCTTGCAATCCACTTCTCTGTCCTGTCCTGGGTACAAGAGGAAATCGGTCCACTCCTTCTGGGATCCTCTCAGGTCACAGACCCCACCCTTCTGCTGCACTCAAAGGAGTCATCCCTACCTATTCTATTAGACCTGTCAATCACAGTGACCTGTTGTGAATCTCCTGGAAGAAATTTCACATCTCATTAACACCTTATTCAGGCCAAGTATAGGTTGGGAGAAGCTGGAGAGATAATTTAAATTAACTTTTAGGAACTTCAGGCATGGAAAAGGTCACCTTCTAAACTTTTTTCTTTAATATTGTTTGAAAATCTAACATCACTATTGAATTGGACTCTTAATGATTATTAAAAATAGTTGTTTCACTGTTTGTCTAGCTGGTCCCTTTCCGGAGATCCGGTGCTAGTATTTTAATCTGTACTATGGGTTTCTACATAGGACAGCTAGGCCTACCACAGTGAAAATAGCTTCATGGTGCTCATAACTGTATGCACATGTTAACATCAAATTTCCACATGTTCTACTTCTAAGTATCTCTGTAAAGTTCTCTGTAGCCTGCCTTCTGGGCTTCAAGGCCTATGTAGGGGTGCCTAGGATTATTTGAAAGGAAGGTTTATATCTGCCAAAAAGGGTTTATTTTGACATGATGAACTGCAGGTTTTACAGTATTACAGTCAGGCTACAATTGTAAGCCTTAAGTCATGTTAGTACTGCCACTGTAGTGGATAGCAAAACAGATGCTGCTGAACACTACTGGCATTTAAATTCCAGGCCCTAGGTATACTTTGTACCATAAATTAGGGAGCTACAGGCAAGTTAAATGTGCTAATTAGGAATACGCTAATTCAACTATGTTTTTAAGAGGGGCTACAGACACTTTACTACAGGTTAAAGGGGTAAAGTGCACAGAGTTCTAAAGACAGCAAAAATATAGGGTCCTGCGAAAGGAAAAAAAAAGTGTGAGGTACCATGCAGAAAAGATTGATTTCCTACACAAAACATTTATTCATCAGTTACAAGTTGCATCTTGGAAGGGATGCCCCAAATACTTCTCTTCCACAGTATAATTAGTTAATCATTTCAGAATCCCTCTAATGATTCAGAAAATCTTTTCCCTATACCAAAATGGGTTTAATAGTGTAGAAAAAGGTTTTTACTATTTGCAAACCTTCCTTTTAGCGAATCAGAGGGTTTGTGACCAGTAAAAACGTTGTATTTTTCATGCGCTCGTTCTGACAGACACAAGATGGTACTCACTACTTTTTTCTTTCCATTTCTGGCAAATGTTTCAAAAATGATATAACATGTTCTTGCATTTAGCTCCTGCGTCTTCTTTTCTGACATTATGTATTTCTAAAATTATAAGCCATTCCTATATATCAACTCGAAGGTTCTCATTTATATCCAGTAATCTTCTTTCACAGAACCCTACTCCTCTTCAGCAACTTTGCTTGCCCTCTGAAAACAGTAAATGCCAAAACACAATGCTGTATATCAATAGGCTATTCAGCAGTCCAAAATGGCCACTGAGTAAATATGTCTGATGCTCATGGCTGTGAGTGGAAAAGGGGTTATTTGGATTTAAGAGGTGAAGGGAGCAAGGAGGAATAAAGAAGAAAGCTATAAGCAATTCTTCCTCCAATCATTTAAATCCTAAATAATAGCATCAGTAAGGTTAACATATTTACAAATTGTATTTCATCTCTCTTTTTCCTGCCTTGCCAGTGGAGTCCCCTTCCTTTCCTGTCTCTCTCATATGCTTTACACTTTGGGTACAAATATGTAACAACTGAGTCATTGTATATGTATGATGTTTGAGGGGTTGGAGCGAGGTCACTGAGCACATAAGGATGGTGGTAACCCACCATGTAGCTTAATGTTCAGTGGCTGTCAGTTTCATGTCAAACACTCTGTTTGCAAAGGTAAATGCAGAGGCAGTGATATAGAGCCATATCAAATAAAGTGAGAACTGCAAGTGCTAATATAAGACACTTGGCCATATCACATGAAGAGAGCACTGGAAGTGCTAAAATATGAGACAGGTGCTGCTACCCCAATTTTGGGCTCACTGGTGTTTTAACTAGCTGAACAGTTGAAACAACCCCATTTTACCAACTTAAACAGTGGTAAATGATGGATTGTGGCAGGAACTTTCAGGAAATATACTTCGTTTGGCTGGAAAGATAGCAGCTTTTGTTGATCTATCTAAAGTAAACAACAGAACACAGCACACCATACATAAAGCAACATAACAACACAATGAAAACATAAAAGAACACATCACAACAAAACTCAAAAGAGAGTGCTACACAACAAACAGTACAATACAACACCACAATTGAAAAATGCAGCACAAATACCCAGCAGCACAAAAAAACAACAAAATATATCACAACTACAACAAAATGTCATGCAACAACTGTGCACAAATATTCGTGTCATACATTACCACTTCCAGTATCATAATATAGTGGTAAAGGGTGTTTAGGGCAAGCATTGTTTTAACTATCCACCAAGGGTATGAAACAGCACTAGTCAAACATTTTGTTTTGATCCGACTCACTGTCTCTGCCACCGTTTTGTGCTGACTGGCATCTTAAATAGTTAAAGAGCTAGAGCAGTACTATTTGATCACTTTAGACTGGTAAAAGTCAGGGGAAATAGAAAGGCTTTGCTGTATTGGACTGGAAAGGTATACACTTTTATTGACACCCTTAAAGCAAGAAAAGGACATAACAAAGATATATATATATATATATATATATATATATATATATATATATATATATATATATATATATATATATATATATATATATATTCACTGAAAAAACCATAGGTTTCACACCAGTTATAGTTAGCTGGAAATTTTACTGACATAAAACCATTGAAATTCCCACGTTATAGTTAGTTGGACTCACTATAACTTGCGCGCCTGCAATGCACTGCTGATGACGTCACATATTACATCACTCATGACATGGTCAGTGACATCACTCATGTCATCACTGATGACACCATCCAGGGAATGTGTGTCTTTCTGAAAAATCAATATGTTTTATATTTTAGTTTCTATTTTTGAATATGTGTTTCAAGGGTTACATTACACTGAAAGGAGGTCTGTCACTCGGTCACAAGGATGGTGTCACTGTTTTTTTATTCTTTTTTGTTGTTTTATATTTTTTAGTACCAGTATGAGTGTCTGTATGGTTTGGTGGGGGTATTACTTAGCACATAGATGCATCAATGACTGACTCACTGTTTGTATGTGTTTTGAAGACAGCATATGTGCAGGACTGTATGGGTGGATGAGTGTGTATATGTGTGTGTTAGTGAGTGAATGACTGTCTCACTAGTGTCTTTATCAGTAACTACATATGTTTTAATCTAGTATATGTGAATTTTGATGTATATAAGTGAGTATATGTGAGAGTGAGAGATTGTAAGAGTTCCTGTTTAAATAAGTATGTGTTTCTATAAGTGATTGTTTAAGAGAGTAAGTATGTGTAAGTTTCCTTAGAAGTAAGGTGGTAGTGTTTGTATAGTTGTATATGCAAATAAATGGATGATCAATAGTTTATTTGCATTGTGATTATGTGTGTGAGTAACTTTTGGATGACTGTCGGTGTGTAACAGGATGTATAGGTGTTTCACTACATATGATGAGTGAATATATGTATGAGTGACTATATAGAACTGTTGGTGAATGAGTGGATGTGTATATAGATGGTGGTATTACTGAATTGGTTGTTGAAACTGGTATGGGTATCTCTATTTTTTTGAAAATTTTAGTTTCTATTTTTGAATATGTGTTTCAAGGGTTACATTACACTGAAAGGAGGTCTGTCACTCTGTCACAAGGATGGTGTCATCAGTGATGTCATGAGTGATGTCACTGACCATGTCATGAGTGATGTAATATGTGACGTCATCAGCAGTGCATTGCAGGCGCGCAAGTTATAGTGAGTCCAACTAACTATAACGTGGGAATTTCAATGGTTTTATGTCAGTAAAATTTCCAGCTAACTATAACTGGTGTGAAACCTATGGTTTTTTCAGTGAATTTAATAGGTTTTTTAAATGCTAATTCCTAACTATAACTAGTGTGAAACCTATGGTTTTTTCACTGAATTTCAATGGCTTTTTAATAGCAAATCTCTATAGGTATGAAAAGTAATATTTTTTATAACAAATGTTTTATTGTATAATTATGTAATAATGTTTTTTATATTTTTACTTTTTTTTTTTTGCCCCGGAGCGCTCCCGGAGCGCGTACCGGGGAGCGTCCCATTAGCGCTATTGCCACGAACGAAAACAACATTGTGACATTTCGCGCAGTTGCGTGATGCATCATATGACGAACTGCGTAAGGGCACCCGGAAGCACGCGATCGCATACGATCGCGTAACGTCTCGACGCGCTTACGCCGCGCGCCCCGGAGCGCGTAGCGTAAGCGCGTCAGGTCATGTGATCTGAAAATAACACTTTTCATTGGTGCAGATCAGTTTTTTTTTCTCCAAATGATGAAAGCTCCCACCTTTTTTCCTTATTCTGACTTTGTCCTTTGACTGAGGAAGGCCTTTTTGGAGTTCTATCTCTACTCTTTACTAGTTTGAAATGGCTACATTAGCAGCAGCAGCTGGAGGATCTGCCCCACCACCACCACCACCACCATCTAAAAGACCACCAGAAGATTACATTGGTGGTCAAGAGGATGAGAAGGAGAATGATGAAGAGGAGGAACAGAGAAGGGAATTCCTGCCTGAAAATAAACAGCCCTACCAACCAAAAAAGCACTTTATTTGAGAGTTCTACAAAATCCCAAGGGGTTTTAAAAAAGTAAACGCTGCAAAGGTGACTTGTTTAATTTGTGGTGCTGAGTTGTCCAGGGGGAACCCTAACAAAAAGTATTCCTTCGGGAATCATACAATGATTTGCCACATGATGCGTTTGCATCCAAACAATTATTCTAATGCAGAGTTAAGGGACCTCTGCAGTAAGCTACCCCCATCAACGTCTAGACCCTCAACATCAAACAAAACAACCCACTCCATCGGGTCCGGGGGCAAGAGACACATTGGCTACTATTCAACCTAAGTTTGCCGATTACAAAATCGTGTGCAAATATTGTAACAAGACACTTTGCTATGGTGAGCAAAGTATCGAACTTATCATGGTTGCTGGTGATAACCATAAGTGTTGAAGAAAACCCTAATTGTTCCTGATTTTTTTTTTGCTCCAGTTGAGCCATTTACAATTCCCTGTTTTTTGTTTCTCCCCATAAAAAATACAAAAAATATATAAAAGTGTTCAGAAAAGCCAAAAAAGTAAAAAATGTTCCAAAAAACAATAAAAAAAATATAAAACAACAAAAAGAATAAAAAAACAGTTTAGAACTACCTCCAATTTATAAAAAGAAAGCTAAATTTTTTGAAAACTCTGTCATTCTTTTTTCCCTATGGTACGCTCCCCGGTACGTTCCCTGGTGCACGCACCGGGCACTCCCCCCGCGCAAATCGAAAAAAATATATATATGTTTGCCCCGCGGAGCACTTTTATGACCCCCACATCAAACCTAGGGGTCAGGGGGGGTCTACTCTGCCCCCTTATGGTCATTTCCCCCTTTGTTTTTCCCACCTCTTGTGTCTCGATTCTACCGAGACACAAGATGGCGGCCGCTCCGGACTGTTTGGAATGTTTACAGACACCCGAGAGCCAATCAGCTTTCCGTGCGCAAGTCGCGTGGCGCGCCTGGTGCGCTCCCCGGAGCGCGTACCGGGGAGCGCTTATAGATATATATATTTTTTTGATCCTAAATTACTCAAAATCCATTGTAGCACATATGTTGAGACATAGCAAAGACACATCGGGCTACCAGGCCCTACAATTTGAAAGTTTGGGGGGGGGATTCGTCAAGCGGGGGCCGAGATAAAAGGGGGGTCCCAAAACGTGTTTTCCCCATGTTAATTTCCATAGGGCAGTCGACCACACTTTTAGCCCGAACAGCTGAATGGATTTCCACCAAACTTGGCCAAATTGTAGGGACTGGTAGCCCGATGTGCCTTTGCTATGTCTCAAGATATGTGCTCCAGTGGATTTTGAGTAATTTAGGTTTAAAAAAATATATATATCTGTAAGCGCGCCCCGGTACGCGCACCGGGGTGCGAACCAGGGCGCTATGCGAGTTCGCGCGCGGAAAGCTGATTGGCTCTCGGGTGTCTGTAAAATTTCCAAACAGTCCGGTGCGGCCGCCATCTTGTGTCTCGGTAGGATCGAGACACAAGAGGTGGCAAAAACAAAGAGGGGAAATGACCAAAAGGGAGCAGGGTAGACCCTCTTGGTTTGATGTGGGGGCCATAAAACATTTTTTTTTCGATTTGCGCGGGGGAGCTCCCGGTACACGCCCCGCGGAGCGTACCGGGGAGCGTACCCTAGAGAAAAAAGAATGACAGAGTTTTTTAAAAATGTAGTTTTTTTTAATAAATTGGAGGTAGTTCTAAAAAGAACTGTTTTTTAATTATTTTTGTTGTTTTATATTTTTTTTATTGTTTTTTTAACATTTTTTACTTTTTTTGGCTTTTCTGAACAGTTTTATTTTTTTTTTTATTTTTTATGGGGAGAAACAAAAATTAGGGAATTATAAACGGCTCAACTGGAGCAAAAAAAAACAGGAACAAAATTAGGGTTTCTTCGGGCACTTGTGGTTATCACCAGCAATGTTGATGAGGGTAATACTCTTCTCACCATAAGTAATGGTTTTGCCACAATATATGCAAACGATTTTGAAACCACCAAACTTAGTTTGTATATTTGGAACCATCTGACTTGCTTCTGGACCCGATGGAGTGGGTTCTTTGGTTGTTGAGGTGCTGGCAGACGATTGTGGAAGGTTTCTGCACAGTTCTATCACCTCTGCTGCAGAATAGTTATTGGGGTGCAATCGTTGCATGTGCCGAATCATTGTGTGATTCCCAAATGAATATTTTTTTGCAGGGTTCCCCCTGGATAGTACAGCGCCACAGATGAGACAAGTCACCTTTGCAGCATTTACCTTCTTTGCACCCCTTGGGATTTCAATAAACTCCCATATAAAGTGCTTCTTAGGTTTATATGGGGCTTTGTCTTCAGGCAGGAAATGCCTTGTCTGCCTTCTCTCCTCCTTCTCCTCCTCCTCCTCCTCCTCTTCTTCTTGACAGCCAATGTGATGTTTTGGTGGTCCTTGTGGTGGTGGTGGTGGTGCAGATGCTCCAGCTGCTGCTGCTACTGTAGCTATTTCTCTAATAATAGAAGCAGGTCTTCCTCACTCAAACAACAAAGTGAGAATGAGGAAAAAAGGTGGGGGCTTGTATCATTTGGAAACCAAAAGTGTTCTGAACCAATGAAAAGTCTTATTTTCAGGTCACATGACCTGACGCGCTTACGCTACGCGCCCCGGGTCGCCCCCGGGGGCGCGTATCTTAGCGCATTAGGGCGCGCCCTGTGGCGCTTATGTAGCGCTATCGTATGTGATCCGGCGCTTCCGGGTGCGCTTACGCCACGCTTCATAACACGCATCACGCGGCTACGCCATACGTCACAATGATGTTTTCGTTCGCGGCAATAGCCCAAACGGGGCGCTCACCGGTACGCGAACCGGTGCGGGGCAAAAATGCGCTTACCGGTAAGCTCATCGGTACTTGCCCGGGGAGCGCTCCGGGGCAAAAAAAATAAAAAAACATAAAAAAATAGTATTATATAAATATACAATATAGGATTCATTTTAAAAAATATTACATTTCATAGCTATAGAAATTTGCTATTAAAAAACCTTTGAAATTCACTGAAAAAAACATAGGTTTCACACCAGTTATAGTTAGGAATTAGCATTTTAAAAACCTATGAAATTCACTGAAAAAAACATAGGTTTCACAACAGTTATAGTTATGAATTAGCATTTAAACAACCTATTAAATTCACTGAAAAAACCATATGCTTCACACCGGTTATAGTTAGCTGGACATTTTACTGACATAAAACCATTGAAATTCCCACGTTATAGTTAGTTGGACTCACTATAACATGCGCGCCTGCAATGCACTGCTGATGATGTCACATATTACATCACTCATGACATGGTCAGTGACATCACTCATGACATCACTGATGACACCATCCAGTGAATGTGTGTCTTTCTGTAAAATAAATATGTTTTATACATCTATTTGTAAAGGTCGATGGAAGAATACATTTTTAAATAAGGGTCTAAATGGATGTTTTAAAAAAAAATGATTGGTTAACTGGCTTATTAAGTATATCTTAGTGAATACATATATTAGCAAGTAATTTTTAAATATTTAAATATAAGTATCAGTGTTTTACTTTTTTGTATGGGTTGGTAGTATTATGATGATCCATTTTCTGGCACTAAAACAGCAATAAGGGGCAATTTCAATTGCCGCACAGAGTTTGCTGTATATGTCCTGACCTGCACCTGTGGCCTGAGCTATGTAGGTAGCACCAGGTCGCAGGTGCACGTGAGGATATTGCAGCATCTCCGTGCCATTGTAAATCATGATTCAGCATACCCCGTGGCACGGCATTTTGACTCAGTGCACGCCAGGGATCTGGCGTGTTTGAGTTATTTTGTTATCGATGCAGTGCCCCCGTTGAGACGGGGAGGCAACAGGGACAAAATACTTAGAAGATTGGAAACCCAGTACATTGTGGCACTGGACAGCAAACAGCCGTACGGGCTAAACGCCACAGAGGATTTACATAATTTTATATAAATATCTCCCCCAGTTTCGTTTTAGTGGGTGTGGCTGTTCTGGGTGTTGGATTTTGCAAGTCTTGACTACCTCAGTATTGGGATTTGGATACAGGTTGTATTCCAATTCCTACAGTAAACAACCCACTGAGTTAAAAATTCTATTTCACAAGACTAAGATATATCAGTTTGAACACCTTTTGGTGACATTCTGACTACAGGTGTGTTCATGGAATTTGCAACTTTTCGCTCTTTTAGGATTGTACATATTGCTTTATTCCTATAAAATTAATTGTTTAATTAGTCTCACTCACATTTTTTTGCACGTATAAAAAGGAGCACAAATCAGTGGTGGTTATTTTACACTAGATTGTTTTGTATATAGAAGCACATAGGTCTTGATATTTATGATACGTGTAAATTCATGAATTTTTAATTTTTAATAAATATTTTACATATTAGCTCGTGGGTATCACAATGTGAGTTGCCATTAGAATATTTACATTACATGACTAAGGAAATCAAGGCTTTATCGTTTTATACTATCCTGGTGATCAGGTCATATGAATTTGCACTAGGCACTTTACATCTCTCAGGATACCTGCATTTAAGCAGTAAGAATCAGGCACCAGTCACTTTAATAACCCTTAAATTGGGTATCTACATTCAAGCAGTTACGATATGTGTTAAAGTCATGTATGAGATGTGTGCAATGCCTTAGGGCAGGAAATGATAATTTTATAAATGTCTTATTATCCATTTTTAAAATTGTGGACGCAACACAATTCATATGAACAAAATTGAATTGTTATATATATTGTATTATTTTTTGAGCAAGGTTGTAATTGAATAATTACATCAAGAAAAGTCGTCTGTTTTCCCATCCTAGAATTTTGCACCCATTTCTATGTTTATGTTTTTTGTCATGTGATGCACAACAGGAGGTGTGGCCCTTAGGAAGGGTCAGGGAAAAGCATATAAAAAACAGGTTGACTGTTCCAACGGTGTGTGAACAAGAGTGCATCGTACTCGAAACGCGTCATTGAAAGGTCTAAATAAATTTTACATCTTGCCTGAAAACGTGGGGTCTGCTTCTTCTTTCGTCACGCTGTCGGCGTGGAGGTTCGAGGATTTGCTGCATATATATATATATATATATATATATATATATAGCAACAAAGCAAGATAGTGAAAACATAACAGGGCACAAGACAAGAAAATAATGAAAACAGAATGTAGCACAACAACCACTCTACAACATGAGATTACATTGCAAAAATGCTGCACAAGAGCACTGCAGCCCAAAACACCACTGAACACATCACCAGCACAGCAAAATGCCACATAACAAACACAAACATTCTTGTAACACATTACCAAGTTCAGAAAATATCTTTCAAAATATAGTTGTAAAAGGTGTTTGTGCAAAGTATCGTCCTAACTCACCATCAAGGATATGAAATGACACCACTCAAATATGTTTTCTAAACTGGCCCATAGAGAGGAGATGTATGGAATTCTCTCTTTACAAGCAGTATTAAGCTACAGCATTAGAAAAAATTCCAACTCAGATAGCTTATATTGAGCTTCCAAGGAGAATGCCAGTGAAGCAGCTGATATTGTGGTGAATGGCAATGCAGTCTCTTTTGCGTCAGGCAGCTACGCTTTTTATAGCTGAAATAAGATGCCAGTTTCTGGTCTTGGGAAAAGTACTGAAGAGCTGATGGCAAGAGAAACAGCAGAGCAATAGTGGGCTGTAAGCTCTATAATACTTTTTGCACTTCTTTGCATAAATCAAGCCCACAAATTATAGATAGAGTGGATTACAGTGCAAATGGATACCTGGATAATCAATTACATAGGCGGTATATTTAGATGCCCGAATAAACTGCTGTTTGCATAGTGTTAAAAAAACTTTGAAGATTGAAGGAATTACTGACCCATTGAAATTTCCCCTGATGGATATTGGCAGGATGAAAACCCATTCAGTTGGATTTCGGGGCAGACAAGGGATACTGGACCCCAAACATGAAGGTTGGGGTCATTTCCCACTGGTGTCCTGGGGACCGTCCTAGTATGGTTCTGCAAACTGGGCCAAGTACAAGCCTTTCTTCGTGTGACCCTCAGGGTGAAAGGGAGAGCAATACAAAGCTTCACAAAAAGTCACTGTGGGGGATAAGAGCTCAGAACGCAACATTCAACCAACATACACAGTAACAGATTGTCCAGCCCAGTGAGGTTTTTTTATGTAGAACAAGGTACTTTAGTCTCACAGTAAAACTAAATATTAAAAGTGTCAACAGGAATGCAATATTTGGTTGTCACCAGAGTTGTCTTTAGCAGTGAGGTGCTATTCCCCCTTTTGCTGAAATTTTCTCCCTGCAGTGGTCAGGATCCCATGCTTACATTTGCCACCACATCATGAGAATAGCCATAAATTAGGCACAGGTGCAGATGGCATTACATGCTCTCACTAATAAGTTGCAAAACTTAGTGCAATGTCTTCAGCCCATGCATTTACACTCTCAAAGTCTCAAGCCTATATGACTTGTGTGCATATTCGTCTTCTGTCCCAGTTGCAGGCTAAGCCGTGTTTGTCTGCTGGCCATTCTTGCATTGCTAACAGTGTGGTAGGAGCAATTTATGCTCCTGACACTGTGGTGACAGCTCTTCTTCTGAAGAGAGGCAGGTTTCACCTTGCATTGGAATCAAGCTCATAATATACAGGCAGCAGGGCATGCCTGCATGGTAGCATTTATCCTCAGCAGTCATGGCCATCCTTGCTGGTTGCAGACAGGTGTTCAGTTTCAGCAGTTGTGGCTTCTGGCTCAGGTCATATCTGGTGGCATGCCTTTGGCAGCTGTAGCTTCTGGGCAAATCAGTGCTTTCTGCTTCAGCAGCAATGCAGCATGGGTGCCAGGAGCAGCTGTCTATTGAACCCCTGGCAAATATTTGGATCGCACAGTAGTACTTGGTCTTGTATGTATTAACACAACACAAAGAGACCAGGGGGATCCCTTTGCAGCATGGGCCACTCCTGGCTTTGTTTTTTGTGTGTGAAATTCAGCTTTCTTTGGGTTTTCCTCATGTTAAAATGCAATGGGTTCTCCTCCTGGACAGTGTTCCCCCCTGCAGAACCAGCCACACGCCTTCTCTCTTTCAACAGACAGGAAGTCAGCAACGCATATGAGGCAGCCCTTCAACTCCTCCAACACAAACTGAGGACTCCAGGAGATGCCCCCACCTCAAGGAGACTAACTGTCATGCAGACACCAACCCTGGCTACACAGGAGCTCTCTGCAGAGCACCTCTTCCCTTGGTTACAAAAACATGGAATTGGAGCAAGTAGTTTTGATCCCAACTTTTGACTCATTTTTGAGAGGGGGAACGCATCCACAATCTGAGGTCTTGGAAGCTGTCTGGGTTCATTCTATTTCAAGTTTAATTTTTCTGGCTGTTCCTCAGACATGGCCATCATGAATTGTGATGCCTCTCATAGCAGGTAAAACACACAAGATGATGGAAGGTATTTTGCACTTTGGCAAAACATTCACCCCCAGTCATAGATCTGGGTTTAATCCATCGTTATTTTGTGCACCACATTACCCCAGTTCAGACATGGCAATATGCAAATCAGTCTTGACCCTGTGCCTCAGGGGAACAGTCCAGCCCGAACTTCCAAGCCATGTCTTCCCTGGACTGGAATCAAGCATCCTGGACCGGTTTCTGGCTATCAGCCGTCATCAGCCAGGATAGCTTGACTCCAGTGTCGTAGTGAGCACGGGATCCACGTCTGGGCATACCCTTCCCACATAGGGCGAACAGCAAAACACACAAGATGATGGACGGAATATTGCACATTGGCAAACATTCACCCCCAGTCATAGATCTGGGTTTAATCCATCGTTATTTTGCTCACCACACCACCCCAGTTCAGACAAGGTCATATGCAAATCAGTCTTGACCCTTTGCCTCATGGGAACAGTCCAGCCCGAACTGCCAAGCCATGTCTTCCCTGGACCGGAATCAAGCATCCTAGGACCAGGTTCTGGCTATCAGCTGTCATCAGCCAGGATAGCTTGACTCCAGTGGCGTAGTGAGCACGGGACCGACGTCTGGGCACACCCTTCCCACATAAGGCGAACAGTAAAACACACAAGATGATGGACGGAATGTTGCACATTGGCAAAACATTCACCCCCAGTCATAGATCTAGGTTTAATCCATCGTTATTTTGCAGGTAGCAATTAGGCTTGTCCTAAGCAAGATCATCCAAAACATGGAGTGTTCGAACTCTCCACCTGGCTGTAATCAGCCATACCGAAGTAGCAACCGGAGACAAACAAAAGGGCAGACCTTCCTAGAACTTTATTCACCTTGAACAACAGAAACTGCAGTTCTACCCTCACCCCTGCCATCTACTATATGACGGTGCTTAGAAAGAGCTGGTCAGCAGCTTTTTTCTAAGAGGGTCCTTGCTGAATTTCTCAAGGGAGCTTTGTCTACATTCTACCTCACTTCAGTGACTGGTTTAATTTAAATAATGGTTGCAGTCCACTAACCCAAGAGTAGCCATGAGGTCAAATACTGCCCTTCTAACATCTACCCTTTTTCAGAAACATTATGGCTAGTCAAGTCATGTGCTGGGTCGATGGTAACGTAGAAATCACCACAAATTGCCATTTATGACGTGTTAGCATGGTGTGATTTAAGAGTGATGTGTATATCTATATTTGTCTCACATACAGAGTACATTATGAATCTGCATACCCCTTTTACAATTGTATAACAACCCAGCATAATCGAGAAGCTGCAGACTTTTTCATAATTAATTCGAAAATTTACTCCATATTTCGATGCATTCTAGGTGGTATATACTATTTGTGGGTATCCCAGTGTATTTAGTAGCTGGCAGTTTTTGGCCATCATTGCTCACATAAAACATGTGCTTTTAAATGGCATAGTTATTTCTTATCTCATTAGCACGTGAGCCCATTATGAAGATGTTTTTCAATTCTTTTAATTATGTGGAAGTGGCTACCCATATATTTCTCTAGTGTAAGGCAACTGTTATGAACAGCTTTCTTTGATCTCCCCATTTGAAAATTATTTCTCTCCATGCTTACAGAATCACTCTGCATCCAAATCTCTCCCCTCAACTGTGCCATTCCCACACTCTGCAATCTACCAATAGGCAATTCCCGCCATCCAATGACAGGGAAAAATACCTTCTAAATGAGCTGTTATTAGCAGCCATTAAGCATTGCTTATAAATCAAACATCTCCTCAACATCACAGTGAGCTCAATAAACAGAACTCGGAATTTGAAGACCTTTGGTATTCCGGAGGGTTCAGAATCTGATGCAGGATCATGCGTAGCCTTCCTCGAATCCTGGATACCAATGATAACCAGGATAAACTTCCATCATGGCTTCGAACTAGACAGAACCCACAGAATCCCGTCATTCAACCCTTCAAATAGAAAAGGTTCTCGTCCCATGATCTGCAAACCACTCCGCTACCAGCACACAGAAGCCATCTTAAACTTCGCAGGGAAAAGTCATCACGTCACCTGGGAAGGCCAACGGATAACCTTTACACAGGACTATTCTAAAGATACAGTCGACACAAGGAAAGGATTCCTACAACTACGGGGCAATCTAAAGAAGAAGAACATTCAATTTTCTTTTTTCAGGCCCTTCGAAATTCAGAATAGTAGAGAATGGGAAATCACTCATCTTTACAAACCCCTAGGACCTCACACGACACCTAGAAGAAAGCCCTGCCCAGGAGATGGACCTTTCCTGTGGATCCTTCAACAAGCGAAAAACTTGATATCCTTTATTTAGTACTCTTTGTCGTACAATACTTGCTCCATTACTTTGCTTTTGCACAATTGGTTACCCAGATAAGTTTTGCATAATGTGCTCCTGTACAATTAAGTATACTCAGAGTTAAGTACTTTTTAACTGTTAAATCTCATGTTAATTCGCGACTTTTACTTCCAGAGATTCGTTTTTGCTTTTGAGTTAGCGGTGCCAATACACCTTAAGATGGTGCTGTTTACCCCTGAGAGTTCAATGTCCAACGTTCAATGTCGGTAAGAGGTGCTGCAGCACTTTCTGTTACACAATTTATATATGCTCATGTATGTTCCTCGTTAAGCCTGCTTAGTCCAGAATAGCCGAACAGACTATACCTATAATCGTAAGTGCAACTCTTTTATCAATCAATCAATCAAAGACATTTATAGAGCGCACTACTTACCCGGAGGGTCTCAAGGCGCTTGGGGGGGGGGGGGTGCTGCTACTGCTCGAACAGCCAGGTCTTGAGCTTCTTCCTGAAGGAGAGGTGGTCTTGGGTCAGGCGCAGGTCGGTCGGGAGGGAGTTCCAGGTCTTGGCGGCCAGGTAGGAGAAGGACCTTCCTCCTGTTGTCGTTCTTCGGATGCGGGGGACGGCGGCGAGGGCGTGACTGGCTGATCGGAGATGGCGTTTGGGAGCGTAGAAGTTGATGCGGTTGTTGAGGTAGCTCGGGCCTTGATCGTGTAGGGCTTTGTGTGCGTGGGTGAGAAGACGGAAGGTGATTCTTTTGTTGACGGGGAGCCAATGCAGGTCTCTCAGATGTCCGGAGATGTGGCTGTGTCGTGGGATGTCGAGGATGAGTCTGGCTGAGGTGTTCTGGATCCGCTGGAGTCTCTTCTGGAGCTTGGCGGTGGTTCCGGCGTAGAGGGCGTTGCCGTAGTCAAGTCGGCTGGTGACGAGGGCCTGGGTGACCGTCTTCCTGGTCTCGGTGGGGATCCACTGGAAGATCTTCCGTAGCATGCGCAGGATGTTGAAGCACGACGAGGAGACGGCTTTGACTTGTCTGGTCATGGAGAGGGAGGAGTCCAGGATGAAGCCCAGGTTGCGTGCGTGGTCTGTCGGTTTGGGTGCGGTGCCCAGGGCGGGGGGGCACCAGGAGTCGTCCCAGGTGGAGGGCGAGGAGCCCAGGATGAGGACTTCCGTCTTGTCTGAGTTCAGTTTCAGGCGGCTGGTCGTCATCCACTCGGCTACGTCTTTCATCCCTTCGTGAAGGTTGGCTCTGGCGGCGGCGCGGTCGTTGGTCAGGGAGAGGATCAGCTGGGTGTCATCAGCGTAGGAGATGATGTTGAGGTTGTGTTGGCGTGCAATGGCCGCGAGGGGGCTCATGTAGACGTTGAAGAGGGTGGGGCTCAGCGAGGATCCTTGAGGGACTCCGCAGATGACTTCGGTGGCCTCTGACTTGTACGGTGGTAGACGGACTCTCTGTGTTCTTCCGTCGAGGAAGGAGATGATCCATTCCAGTGCCTTCTCCTGGATTCCGACGTTGCTGAGGCGCTGCACTAGGGTGCGGTGGCAGACAGTGTTGAATGCCGCGGAGAGGTCTAGGAGGATGAGGGCCGCTGTTTCTCCGTTGTCCATCAGGGCTCGGATGTCATCGGTGGCAGCGATGAGGGCGGTCTCGGTGCTGTGGTTGGCTCGGAAGCCAAACTGTGAGGGGTCGAGGGATCCATTTGTCTCGAGGAAGGCGGCCAGCTGTTTGTTGACGGTCTTCTCGATGACTTTGGCTGGAAACGGGAGGAGCGAGATGGGGCGGTAATTCTTGAGTTCGGTGGGGTCCGCTGTTGGTTTCTTTAGTAGAGCGCTGAGTTTGGCGTGCTTCCAGCTCTCCGGGAAGGTGGCGGTGTCGAAGGAGGTGTTGATGATGTCCCGCAGGTGGGGTGCGATGACAGCGTCGGCCTTGTTGAAGACGTGGTGAGGGCAGGGGTCGGTCGGAGATCCGGAGTGGATGGAGTTCATCATGCGGACGGTGTCTTCGGTGCTGATCGGAGTCCAGGCGCGGAGGGTGGTGGTGAGGGGCGGTGGTTCGGTCGTGGCGTGCGTCGGTTGAGTGCTGAAGCTGTTGTGTATGTCCGCGATCTTGTTGTGGAAGTAGGAGGCGAGGGAGTTGCAGAGGTCTTGCGATGGGGTGATGTCGTTGTTTCCGGCGTTGGGGTTGGGGAACTCTTCACAATGTTGAAGAGTTCCTTGCAGTTGTGTGCGTTGTTGTCCAGCCGGTCCTTGAATGCAGTTTTCTTGGTGGCGCGGATCAGTTGGTGGTGCTTCCGGGTGGCAAGCTTGAGGGTGGTCATGTTGTCCGGTGTTGGTTCCCTTCTCCAGGCTTTCTCGAGGGCTCAGCAGTTCTTCTTGGAGCTCTTGAGTTCGTCGGTGAACCATGGGGCCTTCTTGCTGCCGGGTCTGCTGGGCGGGGTCCTCAGTGGGGCGAGTTCGTCCGCGCAGTTGCTGATCCACTTCGTGAGGTTGTCGGCGGCCTGGCTGGGGTTCGCTGAGCTGGCGGGAGGGTGCTGGCTCAGGGAAGCGGCGAGCTGGTCGGCTTTGATCTTGTTCCAGCTTCTTCGAGCAACCTGTTGCTGGTGGTGGTGGATCGTCGTTCTTCTGAAGGTGAAGTGGACGCAGCTGTGGTCCGTCCAGTGGAGTCCAGTGGCTTGGCTGAAGGCGATGTCTTTGCTGGATGAGAAGACGGCGTCGAGTGTGTGTCCGGCGAGGTGGGTGGGGGTGGGCACTAGCTGCTTGAGTCCGAGGTTGGCGAGGTTGTCGAGCAGGGTGATGGTGTTGCGGTCGTTGTTGTTCTCCAGGTGGAAGTTGATGTCCCCCAATAGGATGTAGTCAGCGGAGGGGAGGGCATGCGGGCTGACGAAGTCGGCGATGTCCTCGCTGAAATGTGTGCGTGGTCCCGGGGGTCGGTAGATCAGGGTGCCTCTGAGGGTGGTCTTCGGGTCGGTGCGGATCTGGAAGTGTAGGTGTTCGGCGGTAGTCAGGGTGTCGTCGGTGTTGGTCGTGATGTGGATGGTGTCCCTGTGGATGATGGCGATGCCTCCTCCAGTCTGGATGTCGCGATCTCTCCGGGTGATCTTGTATCCCTCTGGGATGGCGATGGCGATGTCGGGGGCTGAGGAGTCGTTCATCCGGGTTTCCGTGAGGAAGGCAACGTCAGGAGCTGTGGTGTCGAGGAGGTTCCAGAGTTCGATGGCGTGTCTGTGGACGGAGCGGGTGTTGAGCAGGATGCACTTGAGGTGGTTGCTGCTGGTGTTCGGCTTGGCGGGTGCTGGAGCGAGGCAGGTCCGGATGCAGGTGAACTTGCAGGCGTGGCAACTGAAGGGTCCGTGGGTACGTCTCGGGGTGGCTCGGTAGCATCCCGGGACTCGGTCGGTGTTGAGCGCGTTGAGGGTGGCGGCGGTGTATGTCCGGCGGGTGGGCTGGGGTCCTCGGGGCCAGGGGTTCGAGCGCTGGGCGCGGTCCAGGCGCGGACGGGCGCAGACAGGCTTACCTTTGGCGCACCTTCGGCGCGCTTAGGGCGCGCCCGCTGCGCGTGCACGCTGCGCGTTGGCCACTCTGCCATATGAGGAGAGTGGGGGGGGGCGGAGCGAGGGAGGGGCCGCTGGGAGGGGGAGCGGGGTGGCGAATGGGGATGGCGAGCGAGGGAAGGGGCGGGGCCGCAGGGGGGCAGCGGCGAGGAGGTGGCGGGAAACGCGGCCGGGGCTGGGCGAGGAGGGAGGAGCACTGGAAAAAACGGCGGGGAAAGAAAAAACACAACGGCGGCGAGGCAAGCAGGTGGCAGGGGGCACAGGAGATCCGTCAAAAGCGGATCTGGCAGAGGGCACAGCTCAGGGCAGAGGCGGCACCAGAGGACGGGCTCACTCACGAGGAGTGTGCTCAGGGGGTGACCTGCCCGGAGGGACAGAGGTCACTGCACCTCGCTGGCCACAGAGGCTATAAGTAGTCTCGTGCGAGGGAGGGGCCGCTGGGAGGGGGGAGCGGGGTGGCGAATGGGGATGGCAAGCGAGGGAAGGTGGCGGGAAACGCGGCCGGGGCTGGGCGAGGAGGGGGGAGCACTGGGGGCTAGGGAAAAAACGGCGGGGAAAGAAAAAACACAACGGCGGCGAGGCAAGCAGGTGGCAGGGGGCACAGGAGATCCGTGGAAAGCGGATCTGGCAGAGGGCACAGCTCAGGGCAGAGGTGGCACCAGAGGACGGGCTCACTCACGAGGAGTGTGCTCGGGGGTGACCTGCCCGGAGGTTTCTCCTGACATAACATTGTTTAAGTAAAACCTCCGTGTTGCCTTCAGAGGGATCTGCCGTCGCAGCTCCTGAGTTCGAGTTTATCAGGGGAAGGAGGGAGGATAGGGAGGGTAAAGGGAGGTGGGAAGCGGATGGGGGCGGGGAATAATGTAACTTTGGCTATTTCCCCTATGTTTTTATTCTTTTTTCTGTCTTATTGTCTATTCAGATTTTGTTGTAGTGTCAGATATGACTGCACAATGTACTTACCTAATGTCAAAGCCCTAATAGGTAACAACAAGAGAAGTTTTTTCCCAAGACTGCGTCCCATAATTTGCAACAGAAAACACTTAAATGACACAGAATAAAGCCTTAGCAGGGAACCTCAATATTGTATCTCTGAACGTTAAAGGCCTCAATCAACGAGAAACATCCTTTACAATGCAACTTTTACCACGCAGTGCCTTTACATCGCAACTTTTACAACGCAAACCATTACAACGCATTGCGCTGGGGGGTGCTCTAGGATAGGGAATAGATCTAATTTACTATCCAACACCTTCCCTACTATCCACGGGGACTGGAGTTGAAATAGTAAATTAATCTATTCACTATCCAGCACCCCTCAACACTATGCGTTGTAAAGGCATGCGTTGTAAAACTTGTGATGTAAAAGCATGCGTGGTAAAAGTCATACATCCCAATCAACCGTTGAAGCGCAGGAAACTTTTTGAATAATTAGCAAAAACTGAATAGGACATCATTCTCCTGCAAGAAACGAAACTCTCAGAAGAGGATGTAGGGTTCATAAAGCATAACTGGATCTCTAACGTCCTATGCTCCCCGGCAGACCATAAGAAAAAAGGAGTGATTACCCTCATTGCTAAAAAAGCCAGATATTACGACTATCTCGAGCTCCCATGATGATGATGGTAGACACTTAGTCATGCATCTCCAGAGAGGTGATGACCCCATCCATGTAGTCAACATATATGGCCCAAGGAAGGTCTCCAATAATCTCGAGAGCCTCCCTCAGGAAAACCTGATCATAGTTGGAGGGGACTTGAACTTGCCGTTAGACACTCATATAGACCGCCAATCTAAATGTAAATATCAACCTTCCCACTCACATGAAATCCTCAAAATAATATGCTCTAAGTATAGCCTAAGGGATACGTGGCGTCTCCAGCATCCAGACGCAAGAGACTACACATTTTACTCGGCCCCTCATAACTCCTATTCTAGGATTGACTACATCCTACTTTCAGGTACGTTCACACACCTCATAGACGAAACAGACATAGCTCCCAAACTAGTCTCTGATCATTCCTGCATGAGCGCCAAACTCGTAGGTACCCATACCATTCTACCCCCAAAAAGATGGCGGTTAAACGATAACATACTCTCTGACCCAGCAAACAAAATAAAGATGGAATCCGCAATTAAGGAATACATTGCACTAAATGAGCTTCCTGAAGTGACCACATCCAATTTATGGGACAAACTTAAAGCGATTATTAGCGGTGTCATTATCAGTATTAAGGTGCAACTCAATAAAAACTAAATCAAGAACTTGAATCGCTAGAGAAAGAAATCAAGTCACTCGAGATAATATATGTGAATATAGATAATAAAGACACCCTCGATCTTTTGATTAGGAAGAAATATGAATACAATAAAATAGTGAGTAAACGCGTGGGGCTTGTTGATTAATAAATTCAAGGCACTAAAATTATGTGAGGGAAATAAGGCAGGCAAATTGCTAGCATCATATCTCAAGCACAAACAGAAACAATTTACCATCTCCTCGATTAGAGACTCCAAAAACATAGTCCAAACCAAACAATACGAGATACTAAGGGCATTCTAAAGCTTCTACAAGGATTTATACAAAAATAAACAAATGATAGATCTTGAGAGCTGTCCTAAATACCTAGAGGCACTGAACCGACCAAAACTAACAGAAACAGATAGCTCAGCGCTAGGGACCCCCATTTCTGAAAAGGAACTCTCAATATCCATTAAATCCCTCGAAAACAATAAAGCCCCAGGCCCAGACGGCTTCAGGGCTTCCTTTTACAAAGAGTTTGATAAGTCACTAAAACTCACCTTACTAGAATTATTCAACTCTATAGCTAAGGAAGGCTGTGTAACCAAATCAATGGGTGAAGCCAATATTATTGTCATTTCCAAAGAGGGGAAAGACCCCCTTCTAACAGAAAATTATAGACCAATCTCGCTTATCATACTGCGCCAAACTTCTGGAGTCTCACGTCTGTGACAGTATTTCCACATTTCTGGAAAAATCAGAGTACCTTGCACCTAACCAGGCTGGCTTCCGCCCTTGCCATTCGACTGAAGCAGTCATTCTTTCAGTGCAGAATACCTTGAGGCGGAACGCGGACGAAGGGATCCACCAGGCTCTGGTGCTGTTGGACCTCTCTGCCGCGTTCGACACGGTCGACTACACCATCTTGGTCGACCGTGTCGAGCAGGCAGGCCTCAGGGGCCCTGCGCTGAGCTGGATCCGCTCATTCATCACAGGCCGAACGCAATCGGTTAGACTGGGCTCCTTTACGGCTCCTACCATATCCACCATCTGCGGAGTACCTCAAGGTTCTTCGTTATCTCCCCTGCTTTTTAATTTGTACCTGCGTCCCCTTTTGTTCTCCCTCAGAAACGCAAAGGTAACCATCTTCAACTATGCAGATGATTTGCAGCTCATCTTTCCTCTTAACACCAAGGACTCAGTGGTAGAATTGCAAAACACCATGTCCCACATTCTGAGTTGGATGAGCTGCAATCATTTGAAACTTAACCCAGGCAAGACCGAACTGGTCGTGCCTGGACAGAGTATACATAGTTGGAATCCCAGCTTCTGGCCCTCCTGCATGGGTGCCCCCCCATCTAAGTCATCCTCGGTCAAGAGCCTAGGTATCCTCATCAGTGAGGATCTCTCCTTAAAAAAACAGGTGGGAGCAGTCGTGTCCTCCAGTTTTTTCCAGTTGAAGAAAATTTAAAAAATTGCCTGTTTCTTCTCTTCTGCCACCCTCACTCAGATCGTCATCTCCCTGGTCCTGTCCAGATTGGACTTTTCTAACAGTCTCTACCTCGGGCTCCAAAAGGGAGAGCTTAGACGCCTCCAGCTGGTTCAGAACCAAGCAGCCAGACTTCTTTTGAACATCCCTAGGAGGCAATCAGTCAGACTTGGCCTGAAACAGCTACACTGGTTGCCGGTTGAGCAACGCGTGGCCTTCAAAGCGGGCTGCATTTTATTCAAGTCTGTACATGATATTGGCCCCCAATTCATCAGAGACTTATTCAAAAGATACAGCCCTTCCCGCAACCTCCGGTCCATCCATAAATCCCTCCTGATTGTTCCTCCGTTCAAGAGGAAGCGTCTTGGAGGCAGCTGCTTTGACCACCTTGCAGCCGCCTTCTGGAACTCTCTCCCCCCTCACCTAAAACTGAGTGATAATCTCCTCAATTTCAGACATCTCCTGAAGACCTGGCTTTTTTCTCAGGCACATCACTGAGTTGCTTGTCTCTACTAATTGACTGACGCGCCCTGTTCCTTCCTACAGCGCCATGAAGCCTCCGGGCGTACGAGCGCTCAATAAATGATGATTAACATTAACATTAACATTAACATTATCAACCTGGATTGCAAGCTCTATGCAAAAATCCTAGCCAATAGACTAAATGCGATTTTTCCAAAGTTGATCAGTAACTCGCAGGTGGGGTTTCTTAAGTATCGCATGTCTAATGACAATACGAGATTACTTTGTCACATCCTCGAAAAAGCTAAGATAATGCCTGTCCACTCGGTTGCCATTTTTAAAACAATGCATGTCATCAGGCATATATCAATATGGTGCTTGCACTGTAGTCCTGCCCTACTGCCCGAATAGATATTAATGGAACCCTGTCAGAACCTTTCCATTTGGAACAGGGCACCAGGCAGGGCTGCCCTCTCTCTCCTGCACTGTTTCTTTTGGCCCTAGAACCACTAATCACGGATATCAGACATAATTACGACATAAAGGGAGTATCATTCGGAGAAACCAAAGTGAAGCTGGCCGCTTACGTGGATGATATAGTGGCTACAGAGAACCCGAGTGATTCCATCAAGTCACTCATGTCCACCATAGAAAGATGTTCTATTCATTCTGGTTACAAATTGAACTGCAACAAGTCCGAAATCAAACCCCTGAACATCCTTGGTACCCGAGATATGTTAGGTGACTCTGGGCTCGATTGGCAACCTGGATACATGCAATATCTAATCTCTTTTCATACTCCCCTAGTAGAGATATATCGTCACTAGTTTTTGGTTTCCTTAGAGCAAAATCGCTGAATGAAAAAGATAGGACGCTCCTAGACCTACTCCTAATGGCAGCGGTTAAGATTATTCTCAACAATTGGAAAGACACACGCAAAGGCTCTTTTACTTGCTGGTTAAACTGGGTCATCAACCTAAGAGGCGCTGATAACGTAACCCTCCAGAACTCACCGTGGAAATCTTCTACCAGACCATTGTGGGACACTCTTGATCTATACCTTAGCTCACACAAATCGCTTTGATTCATACCAAATATGCTAAACCATTTCACTCCAAATTAACTGTCTATTACATCAGGACCTATTAGCTATAATGGCTATCTTAGTCACCCGCTCCCTGTGCTAAAACTCTCCTGTTGAGCATCTGTTCACACCTCCTGTCACCATTATCACGCTCAGTCACCTTAAGGCAATGTCACCTGACACTACCTATGTTTAAAATTGTTTTAAATTGATATTTATTGCTATACCAACTTGCGCATTGAAGTCACCTGCTTTACCATCGTAATTGTTATTTTCTTTTGGGATTAATTTTGGATGTCCTTTCCATATGTATTTTACGTATGTCCTCTATTTGATTCATTGTATGTAATGCTGCATCTGGAAACAACCAATAAACACTTGTTTGAAATAAAAAAAGTACACTAGATTACATTTAAAGTGTACAGTTTTGCATTTAATAGGAACACTTAACCACATCTCATACCTGCAGTGTGTCCAGTAAGCAATCCTTTTTACAGCAGCAAGTATTATGAGCTATTTAGTTATGATTTTAGTCCAATCCTAACCATACCTCATACTCCTACATGCGCATTCTTCAGCACACCACCAATACCACAACAAGATTGCCAATGAAACAAACACCAGTACCATAATACGTAAAAGACACACCACCACCTAAACAATACCACACCATCATCACTAACACCAGCACCATCAATACCATTACCACAACCAAGACTGCCACATTCCCATCACCAATACCACACCACAATAGTACCACAGACCACAAATATCATCTACAGCAATACCATCTACATCAAAACAAATGTCAGCAATGCCAATGCCACTATGCATACCGACAATAATAACACCAGTGTCACAGCCAACAATGTCACTGTCAATACCACCATCATCACCAGTGCCACCGGAAACACCAGCAAAACCATCAACTATACTTTCACCAATACCCCTACCATCAATAACACTAATACCACCACTGAGTCTACCACCACAAGTATAAGCAACCCCAATGTCACTTTACCACTACTACCAATACAACCCAAACCAATACTACAATGACTGTACCACCATCAATTCTATTTCACCAATGCCAGTACTACTGCAACTGCTACCTCCAGTACCTCATCCAACAAACAATACCACCACTGACATTACCTCCACCACAAATACTACACCACCAGCACAATTGCCAGCACCAACACAAAGCCAATATGACTAGTGTTAATGTGCTATTGTATAGAAACATTTCTGCATGTCTGTAAGTTCATGTTAGTAAT
Source organism: Lissotriton vulgaris (assembly GCF_964263255.1). NCBI lineage: Eukaryota > Metazoa > Chordata > Amphibia > Caudata > Salamandridae > Lissotriton > Lissotriton vulgaris. The sequence continues at coordinate 180,490,786 of NC_141700.1, forward strand.
ATTAAACCAAGACATATTATCTTTACCACTGCATTTTATTATTATATCTGGTTGGTGTAGACAGACACTCTGTTTTGATTTCACAGGCACGTTTGCATTCCTGGTCTAACGCATCATAGGAAAAAGTCAAAACATTTGAGTGACACCGGGGTAGAAACCTTGACAACACAATTAAAATGCATTTACAATTATATGTTTAATGTTGGAAGCATCCTCTTCGCAAGTCTTTTGTTGTAAGACAATGCTCCCCTTTGCAGAAAAGCACACAAAAAAATGATATTTATTTTTCTAGACCATTTCCTCTTCTATCCCTCCACTATGCTTCTCAATCCATAAAACAAACATATCCACCGCTCAAAATACTTTCATATTTCACTATACTAATTCACCACTAATCCTTTATGAGTTACGGAGTAGCGTGCTACTCGCTAAAAAAGCGCTCCACCACTTCGTCAGGGGTAGTAAGTGCTAAACAAATACAATTACAATACAATACAATACATTTGAAAATACAATCTACAATTTAAAAGTACTAGCATGTAGATATTTAAATTAGTGCAATGTGGCATTGCCTGGGTGCATTCTGTTAGATATGCACAAAAATAAATAATTCCAAAATAGCCTCTTCAGTGCATGAATCAGATACAGCTGTACTTCAAAACGAGGATGCTTCAAAGAAGAAGGCTGAAGCAAACGTCCCTAGCAAGCTATGTGCAGGATTTCCATTAATTAAAAAGCCCTATCTGCCTAAAACTTGCAGATACATCCACTGCTATCATCGCTAAATGCTAGGCTCGGTGAATAGCTCTCTAAGCTCTGGCATATTGATTTCTTGTTGTGAAGTGAGCTGTTCAAGCTTCATTTAAGATTTTCATCTTGCATGTAGCCCTGAGCACATCACAGCACCATAAATTAGTTAAATTGCACATTTATCACAAATGTTATTTTAAGATACTGCGTAAATGTGATGGCTGGAAATATACCGTTTGCTGCAACATGCCACCTCTTGGGCGGGGTTAGGCTGGGGTCACCTTTATAGAAAGGTGATTTAATGCAGTATTTTTCAGATTTCCACTCATTAGCTTGAACGCGACATTGGTTTAAACACGAAAGGACCAAAATTAGACATGTAATGTTCAGTCGCTCGAAAAACCTTAATCCAGATTCCATGCCTCTCTGTCACAGACAGACCAAAACATAGGTTTAGAGAAGGGTTAATTTAAGAGGGTTTTCACTTAGAGAGGGTTACATATTGAAATCGAAAACGTATTTTTTTTTAATACATCATATTTCTTCGGCGTGAAATGGATGGAATTGATGACTGGGTAGCAAGATCAAATGCAGGTGCTGCGCTGTGGTTCTCATTTGAATACATGTGATTTGATGTGCATGCATCATAAATGCCAACAGCTGATAGGCTTTGCTAAATCTAGTCTCTCTTTTTATGGCGAAGACTGGCTAAATCCCTGCATGACATCTACTAAAGCCAATGTTAGATTACCTCTGCCTGGTTGTAGTCTGGAATATCGAATATAAAGTAGCATCTGGCCGCAATATTGTGACGAAAATATCGAGGGGATAAGTGCATAGAGGTAAGTATAGATTTACTATTCTTAACTCTACATCTACGTACTGCACAGAGAGATATTTTGCTAAGGTACACATATATATGGTGTAAGGTATAGAAAATCAATACATACTTACCTGTCTATTCTGATCTTCAATATTTTGAACATACAAGTGTGGCCAATCCATACTCTATATTCTGGATCGGCACCTCTCTAACATACATCCCTGTACAACATGCTTGACCGTATGCTTGTATAGACTGCTTTGATGATAACTCTTGCTAAAGTCTATCACTGCATAAGAAGTCATGGTTGTGGAAGATGCTATTGTGGAAGAATCATCAGACAGGAGACAGTGGTGATTTCTTATGTGGGTTTATTCCAAGATGTAAGCCCACAACGAGCCCGGAGAAGCCGATCGGAATCCAGGTCAGGGTAAACTGCTGTGGAATCACAACCATCGCTCGGGACATGTGAGGCACATACATAAGTATACAATAAGAAACAAGGGCACGATGGGTTGTCGCGTGTCCTCAGTGAAGAATACAAATGCTGCGCGGTAAGCACATACTACAGCTATATAGCTATTATTCATATTTATGTCTACCTTGCTTATATCATTGCTTCTAAGTGCCAAGTCTTTGACTGTCAATACAAAACGACTTAGCAATAGAGAAAATGGGAGATTGCAGTTTCTACAGAATGAGGGGGGTCTGGCATAAGTTATATATGGAAGGCATAAGTAACATACTATGTGTTATTAAGTTACATTGAACACTTAGATGACATTGCAGAGCTATTTTGGTATTAAAGAGACTACGTAGTTAAGGGTTTGATGTCTGAACTTCAAGGCTGACTTGTGATGGAGCGCATGGGTTAACCTGAACAGTTTACCATATTCACCTGGGCCCATAAACTAACTTAACACCTTTGTTGAACAGGTTAACCTTTCACACACTCTACCAATTTGTGTGTTTACCTACAAGGTCCTATACTATTGACTTACCAATTCTTGTCACCGGTACCTAGAGATCTATTGGATCAGGGAGTTAGTAAGAAAATAGGTAGCGATTAACATTTCCTGCATAAATTAACGATAGACTCGGGAAAAACTTTAAACTCTTTATCTATTGCAATTTCATAAATGTCATAATCCAAGCATTTGCAATGAGAAATCTTTCAATTAGCAAGATAATGATTAGAATAAAATTTTGCAGAGATTTCATAAGGCTGTTTAAGCATTTAACAACAGGGAAGGTAAAGAGAAAGGAAACAATACAATAACAAACCCACATTCAATATTTACCTAGAACGGGGTGTGTGAAGACCGACCCTGGCCACGGCTGATTAAAGGACAGAAACCCCGGAAAGGCAGGTGACAGCAAAGCAAACAGGTGCAGATCAGAATCAGGACAGGTACAACCAAATTGGATTAGGACAGGACGACCAAGGGCTAAGACCAGCACCCGCAGTTAAAGTTGCAACACCTGCGTTACTCCCTCTATGCAGCTAACAGCCAGAACCCGGTAAGAGTTATCGATCTCTCCGACAAAGTGCTTCGCCAGCACTTCAGCTCTCAAACCCCCATCTGGGTTTCGAACCTTCTGACAGCACCTCTGCTCCCGATCACCTATTGAGTGCGTTGAGTCAGTGACAGGTCAGCTATTCGGACAAGTCGGACAAATTAGCTAACTAAGCCTACTCTAGTTATACTGTTTTCCATGGCAGTGTACCACCCCCAATGTTGCAAGTGTAAGGATCCCCATATTTGATTGGCCAATGACGGGGAGATGTCATCACACCATACTAAAATGAAACTTTTCCCTAGAAATTTTAATTTTACGTTCCCGCCCATCAATTTTATTTTCCCATGCATGTTTTATTCCACCCACAGTGAATGTATCAATGTCAGTTACAAAGTAGTCCATTTAACAATTTTGCTTCCTCTGTAGTGTTCAGGAGGTGAAGTTCCCAGGCGCATCTTGGCCAAGATTGTCCCTGGCACTCATTCAATGCCATGACTTGATAGTTTTCAGACTCTGGTGAGCAGGCCCATAGGTTTCAATATGAAGTGCAGTGGGTTTCAAAATGGAGTATCGGGTACATTTCAGGCTCAGAAGCGTGATTACATGAAAGAATAGAAAAGAAACAGTTTTAGAACAAGACTAAATGAATGCACTGTATACCACTTATCTCTACTCTATTCCCATTACTTTATATTGAACTATTGCGTTAGAGTTAAGCAAAACGAACAGCTTACCAAAAGCAGCTATGCAAGCTTCATACATGTGGTCACGCAAAGCAGCTATCTTAGTTCTAGTGCGCAGAAGCAAAAGTTTCCCTCCAAGCGAAAGATACGTCATGTCATGTGAGTATGACAGACGCATGCACAGTAGAAAATCCCGCGTAGCAGCAGCCATTTTAGTGCAAGCGGATTATAGTTAGTAAAAGCACATTGAAAAGCTTCCCTTGGATACTAGTTGTGTCATGTAATGCAATTTTTAGTACACTAAACATGTTAATTAGTACTTTAACGATATGTCAAGAGGCCTGAATACAAGCAAGTCGCGTTACTTGCGAATCATTGCTCCATCAATCCCCTCTTTGATGATATTTTATATCATCACCAATTAATGAAACAGATGCCAACTTTTCACATTTCTCCCAGCTCAATCTCTTCAAACTTTCTATTTTGTTTATTTTCATTGTTTGTGTGAAAGTTTTTCACTTTCTTTTATATATTTCCATTCAACTCTTCTAATTCAAGTTCATCAATATTTCTCTTTTTCCCTCTCTTATTTACTGTATATGTCTTTTTGTGCTTACGACATTTGCAACACATTATTATCCCTAAAATCAGTAGACCTATGGACGTGGAGAAGTGTGGCTCACCAGTTAGAGGCGGCAGACCCAGAAGCAGAGGTTGGCCCGGGACCAGGGTTCAATTCCCGACGCGGCAGGGTACAGAACCAATGTCAGCGGGCTTGATAAATCTCACCTCGGTGCCTCTCTAACCATGGGTCCCACGCTGCAACTCTGGGCAATAGCTTGCTTAATCTCCACAATGGCCCCCTCGCTGCCGGGGATGCCTGGCTTCACCTTGGGGATACCCAATAGGGACCATCTCACAGGGAAAGCCAGGACGGGTTCCCCAGCGGTACACAGCGCCAAGAAACCCCAGGGTGAACGTGCGCTCTACAAATACATGCTAACATAACATAACCTATTCCCACCATTGGCATCAGTATTCTACCTACAAAACGTTTCCCTACATAAGAAAACTAACTACCTATAGAGGAGGGACCATCTGTAAGTCTCTTCCATGCACTATCAACCTCCAGTGGTTTAAACTCTTTTTCCACATTAGTAATATTTCTTACATACCTCTTAATTTCAACACTTTTGTCAGGTATGTAAGTGCAACAATGTTGCGCTTTCAACATTCTACAGACTCCGCCCTCTTTTGCTAATGATGTGTTGAGAGCAAGTCGATTTTGTAAAACCATTGATCTGATCGCAACCAATTCGGTATTGACCTTTAAGAACCCTCCAGCAGTATCAGTCGATAAACGATCCACTACTGTTGACAATTTGCAAATTCATGAGCCATCTACAAATAGCTCATATTCAGAATTTATTAATGGCTCTTCTCTTATGTCTGGACGTGGTTTTGTACTGTATTCAGTCAGGTCGATACAGTCGTGTTCAATTTCTCCCTTCACTGCAAAGTATGAATCAGGTAGCAGTGTTGCTGGGTTCAGAATATTACACCTAGAAATGGTTACATTTCGTGCACCTACAATGATTCGCTCATACTTAGTCAACCGACTAGGAGTTAGGTACTGAGTCTTGGTCCTTGTTAACAAAATCACAACTGCGTGCGGAACATACACTGTCACTGGATGTCCCATAATAATGGACTCACTTTGCTCAAGGCTCATGCAGATTACAGCTACTGCTTTCAGGCATCTTGGCAATGCAGATGCCACTGGATCCAATGTAGAAGAAAAATATGCCTCAGGACATCTCATTAGAACGTGAGTTTGGGTCAAAACTGAAAGTGCACAATTATCTTGTGTATCACAGAATAGTGCGAAATCTTTTGAATAGTCAGGCATCCCTAATGCTGGAGCTTTACACAAACATTCTCGTAATGTCAAGAAAGCAGTCATGCTTTCGTCATCCCATTCTATCGGGTCTTTTGCTCTTTTCTTTGTCATTTGTATCAATGGTTTTGCTAGGACTGCAAATCCCACAATCCATTGCCTGTAGTAACCTACAACTCCAAGAAACATTCTGATCTCTTTCTGAGTTTGAGGTAGATTCATGTTTTTGATTATTTTGATTCTTACTGAGGTAACCGTTCTAAAACCTCTTTCTATCTGGTGGCACAGATATTTCACTGATGTGGTGCAAAATTGTTACTTTTCAGGTGACACTTCATGTCCTCCTTCACCTAAATGATTCAGTAAAGCAATGGTATCAACAACACAGCCATTTCGAGTTTTAGACGCCACCAATAGGTCGTCTATATACTGAACCAGGACTGACTGTCTGGGCAGTACAAGAGATTCAAGGCACTTTTTCAATATCTGATTAAAGCTTGATGGACTCTCTGTATACCCCTGAGGAACGCGGTTCCAAACGTACACATGACTGTCAAATTCAAAAGAAAAAAGAAATTTGCTATCTGGGTATAATGGAATTGAGAAAAATGTGTGACATAAATCTATTACTGTGAACCATCCAGCTTCCCATGGTATCTGATACAGAATCACTGCAGGATCTGGCACAACTGGACAACATGGGACAACAATTTTATTAATTTTGCGGAAGTCTTGTACGACCCTGTACTTTCCGCTTGGTTTCTTTATGCCAATTATGGGTGAATTACATGAACTGCTCATTTTTTCTTGTAAAATGCCTGTTTCAACCAAACGCTTTATTTCTGCTGCAACACCTGCTTTTATTTCTGGGCTCATTTTGTACTGATGAATATTTGGGTAAACTGCACCTTCTTTTACTGTTACTCTTATTGGATCGACATTTGCCATTAATCCTACATCTTTTCCAGTAAAATCCCACACATTAGGATTTACAGTGTGCTGTAATTCTTCTGGTAAGTCTTCTACAGTTAACTTTTTATTCTCCGTTTCTTTTTTTGCTAACAATAATTTATAAATTCCGTCTTCATCTGGGGTTTGAATTTCAACACCATTCGGGGTACAAAAGATGGTGCAATTCATTTTGCACAAAAAGTCTCTGCCTAACAGGTTTACTAGGCTAGAATCGCAAACGACAAATTTGTGCATTTCTTTAAAATGAGCTATTCTAACTTCCATTGGTGCTGTGACTGGGGTACTAATTTTTTATTAGAAACGCCCACTACTTGGATTGCTTCTCCCGAGAGGCGTAGGTTTGGAATGTCTGCTGTTCTCACAGTATAATGGGTAGCACCAGTGTCCAATAGAAAGGTGACATAATTTCCTTCAACCTTTCCTTCAATGTATGGACCTGACTGATCTACCGGCAAGGAGGCGCCACGTACGCACTCCTCGGCCTTCCCCCTCAGGTACCGTCAGTATGTCTCCTCCTCGAAAAATGTGTCACTTAACCGAATCTGTGATGTCACTGCGTCTCTATTACCACTTCCCTCCCAATTTGTGGTATCCACACTTTGGTGTGCTTTGCTCCTAAAATTTAGCATAGGTGCAAGGAGTAACTGGTTTTATATTACCTGCTGCTGTTGCTTCCGTGGCACCTCATTCTGCGTTTGTGGATTCAAATCATTACTTTGAACAGAGTTATTTTGCACAGCTTTACAATCATTTTTCCAGTGCCCCAATTTGCCGCTCCCGTGACAAGGGAACTTCTTTTTGGCTTCCTCTCTATTGAATTTTCCTCTTGGCTTACCCCCATTACCATCACTTTGAGTCTGGGTATTGTTCATTTGACTTAACTGGAGTTCCTGTTGCTCTGCTAATTTTACTTGTGCCCACATTACCTTTTCATTTAATTCTTTTCGTTTATTGTCGAGTTCATCTTCACAATATTTTGCATATTTAAGAATTTCATCAATCGGCTTGGCCTGCCAACAAATCTTATGATCTTTAATCCATTGTGAAATTTCTGGTCTTAATCCTGACACAAACCGATAGATGAAATGAATCATGTCTTTCATATCAATATTATCTAGGCCACTATATTGTTTAAATACTTGTAACAAGCGTTCATAATATGCATGTACAGTTTCATCTTTATTCTGGGTGGTTCTATCTATTCTAGTCCAATCAGTTTCTTTTGCAGGTACTTTCCCTTTGAGATACAATATTACTTGATTATATTTCTTCATTACATCTTCTGAGGGGGCTCTTGTCTTTTGGTCTCTAGGGTACTCATCACTTGGCCAATCAACAGCAACTTTACATTCTGTCCACAAATCTACAGGAACGACAATGTCAAATAACCCATCCAAATCTTTTAAAAGACATTTTGAATTCTTCACAAATCTCTCGACTTGTCTGTATCATTCTACAGTCTTCTCTTGAATTTTTGGCAAATCATTTGTGAATGACAAAATATCCTGTCGGGACCATGGGACATATACATAACCTCCACCTGGTACCTCTCTCATGGAACACAACCTTTCCACTTTTTCTGCTTCTTTTAATGCATATTCAGATGTAGTTTGTTTTGATCGAGCCTCTTATTTTTTCTTTGACCATCTAGTTTTCCATTTTTCTAGGTCATCCCATTTCTGCAATAATGACATAAACTCCTTAATTTGTACCTTATTACCCGACACATTCATATTTTCCAAGTCTTTGTCAGAAAATTCAGCTCAATATGGTTTCTGTAACACTTTAGATTTTCCAATGTAAATTCCCGTATTAGCTGCCATATCCATTAATTTTTCATGAAACACTCTTGTATTTCTAGTAATGCTTTTGCATATGATCAACAACTCGTCCTCACTGAATGTGTTTAACCTGTCTAATCCCACATTTCCAGCCATCATTTCCTCTAATTCGACTCTTAATTGTCCAATACCTTTGGCTGTGACTTTGGTTTCTCTATTTCTCGTGACCATCTCTCTATGTCCTCTGGGGTTACTAGTGTGGCACTTCTTGCACCTGAGGATGTTTCCATCTGTACTTCTCTAGAACTTATAGGAGTGATTTTCCTAACTGAGTCGCTCACTGGTTCTCTTATTGGTAAATCCATCAGGGAAATCACTGACTCACATTCACTTGCTTGATCATCAATTATTAAGGGTTCTTTTCTAGGCTGTACTACAGGTGTAGTTAGTACAGTATTTTTAGGACTAGGTAGTTTATCTCCATACAGAGGAACAACTGGGCCAATGGTTACCGGAATGGTCAGGGCCTCAGAAATAATGTGAAGGTACGTATATGAAGGTAAGAACAGATTTACAGTTCTTAAATCCAAATTTGTGTACCATGAAGATATACACATCTTCAAGGTATGCACATGTGGAGTTAAGAACAATAAATCCATACTTGACCTCTTAGATTTACGTTCATGTTTTAGGTGTGTTTGACATTCTGGCTGTGACATTTCTGTAACACATTATTTCTGGTTCATATTTAGATATACATGGCAAGATTGGTCGGAGCTGGTTGTTCCGAAGGCAAATTGCTACCAGTGACAATCATAAAATCTTTGTTTTCACCTGAGTTTGAGGCTAACCTTTATCCCTGAATGCCTATTTTCACATGAAGATTCAATATGGCTCTCGCTTTTGATACCATTAGCTAACTTGCATCCATATATCTAAAGTCTTAAGAGATGTCTCACTATGATTATTGCCTCAACTCACACTAGCCAGTGCCTATTTCTATCTGTCTTGCTGCCACAGAAGAATATATACTGCAAGTACCATGGGTCGCATCATTCCTTAATCTCTGCTACTTTCACATTGCCTTCCTGTGCTTATTATGTATATGTTACAAGAGTGATCCATCAAGAGCCATCTTATTGATTTCGCTTTTTTATGTATTCTAAATCTTTTATTTTCGGGGAAGACACTAATTTTTTACTACTTTCCATAGGAACAGCTTTTTAAATTTTTTTTACCTCCAGTATCTGTATTGTGTTCTGCTGGAAGAGTAACCCCTGAATATTCACCTATTTGCTAGCACTCAAACCCCCTACCAAACCCCTTATCTGCTTTATCTGTGTTGTTTTACATCATGTATTGTCTCAATGTGACAGTAATTATTTTACTATCTGCCCCATTGGCTGGACACTTATTTTGTAAGGCATAGAAGGGTGCCTCTTGAGATCTGGGGTGGTTAAAAGTTGACATAATGGGCCTGAGTATTGACAGTCCTAGGGGGCACGTTCGAAAGATTACTCACTGAGTGCTCTCGAAGGAAAGGGAAATCAAAATTATCCATAAAACAGAAGTTTAAATTACATTTTTAGTAGATAAGTATTCAATTAATTTTTCTTCCTCAAGTTTGTGGGCTCTAGGGAGAAATAAATATGTGATGTTTTGCACAGTGCAGCAATCTCAGAGGCTGAGAAGTCAAGTGCCTGAAAGTGTAAATTGTGGTTTGTTTTACAAAGAAAGTCACAGCAGAAAACTCACTTAAATGAATTAACATCAGTGTTGAAACAGTAGCTCTTGCTAATGAATACCTTACTTGAACCAGAGACATCAACTCCAATTTCAATATGGTTAGCCTTTAAGAAGGATTTATTACAGCTACAGAAATGTTTTTGTTTCAGTCTTCAGGTTGGGTTGAAAATCAACAAACTCTACTAATGTACCACTGTAAGGATCAGAGGAGATCTTCCCAAAACTGTTTATTTTTCTCAAAAAAGATAATTTTGTTAGTTTGTGAAATTACTGTTTGTAGCAAGTCTTATATTGCAAGAAAATATTTGTCTTGTCTAAATACTATTGTTTTTTTAAAATATTTGTTTTCATTTGTTCTAAATGAATCATGTAATAATCAATTGTGTTTTGTACGCAAAATGTAAATTTATTTTCCAAAGAATTGATTAAAATGATGTGGTTTAGCATTGGTACAGGGAATGTTTTGGGTAAACGAGGAGTTGTTCACAATTCACTGCACATTAAATCATGGGCCGAAAACTCTTTCAGGTTTGATTTAATTATATTTTCTACATAATACCATATAAAATACCCCCCCTGCATCATTATTCTTGACAGATATTATTCTGTACAGCCAATTGTTAAAAAGTCATCATGTACTGAAATTTGAAATGGTTTTCTTTGACCTTATTACTGCACACCTTGCTTCAACAGCACTGTTTTAAATCCAAACATGTACCAAACACGCGCAAATACATATAAGAAAATAAGACAGCTACCTATTGGCAACTTATATCAACTGAATGGGTTTGTATTTTCCAGGCCTGTAATTGTGCAAGACCATTAGATTTCTTTAAAATGAGATGCATAATATACTTACTGATTGTTGCTTTCAGCCTGTCCTCTTAATCGATTGGCTCTTTGCTGTTTGATTCACGTTTCTTTCACCCACTACTGCATCAAGTTAAGCATTCACAGCTCACATTCAGTGTGTTATAAAGGTGAAACAAAAATGAAATCTAGCATGATAAATCAGTATTTATCTTTCTGAGGTCAATGTATTCAGAATCACTTTATTTATTGTGATAAACGTACCAACTGCTATTCACAGCACTTAAAACCAACAATAGGTGGAGCAGAAAGCTAATGTATTAATTCGATTAATAAATACGTTGTTATTACTATTATCATTACTGTTACTACTACCACTAATGCTCTTCTAAGTTATTTTCTAAGATTTAGAGCAAATTTGTAGCTTAAGCTGCTTTCTTGTGGATTTGTCTTTTTATCAGACAATTATTAAAGCACATTCTTTAATACTCACACTTTAAGAGAATATGGAATTGTAGTAAGTCATTAGTGATTTTTTAAGTACAAAATTATTTTTTCTTGCAATGTGATGGGTAAAAATTGAAAAAAAACATTGTACACTGCGATGTAGCGGTAATTATTGGTATCAGACAGGTCTGAGTTTTTTTTTGTAGGCTTAATATAGGAGTGACCTGGCCAGTTTTTAGACAGTCAGTTAAGGAACCGTCAGTGAGTGCGGCATCGATTATAATGGTCCAATAAGGGAGAAGTTTTTGAGTGGACTCATTAAGGAATTTTGAGGGAAGGGGATCGTTGTAGTGGTTAGAGTACTTCAGAGAGGTCAAAAGATTTAATATGTCACTTTCGTTAAAGTTATTAAATCTGGACTTTTCAAAATCAAATAGCTGTCCGGCCAAAAAGCTAGAGCTTTTTGTAGGTCTGTCATTAGCCAAGACCTTTAAATTTCTTTAGAAATATATGTATAATATACTTACCTGTTGTTGCTTACAGCCACTTCTCTACACATTTGGTCTGTTGCTGTCAGTCAAAGTTTTCTTCCATCCGTTACTGCATACAGCATGTGGCAATGGGTTTCTAAAGCAATGTAGGCTGAAGATTTAAAGAGAATATTGAATGAGGATAATGTTCTAAATGCTGAAAAGGTAAATCTATACGACAGTGGCTATGTTTCTGAGCTCGAGATGGTGGAGCATGGTCAGTGTGAGTTATGGGCAGAGCCTCCCTTTTTAAACTCAAACATTAAATGAGAAAATCAAAAACTTGCAATTGTAAAGGCCACTGGATGAAACACGGCCTTTCCAAGTATATCTCTTGACCTAGGAACGTGGTGGATATTAGTTCTTAAGATGTGCTTCCTTAACCTTACTACTGACACCAAGTTTCCTATATCACAGAAAAACATTCCATAGTGCCCATCAATGCATAAGAATAGCATTAATTTATAGAGACCTATATTTTAAATGAACAATATTGCAAGGCCAATTCAAGAGTAATGGTACATGAACTGAATGTATGGATAGAGACAAGAAGCACTATGTCACAGTTCTCAAAAGTGCCTTTCAAGAATGTTGTTCACAACTGTTCAAATCTTTGTCCAAACTCATATAGTCAAATTTGTGGTAGTCAGAATCATAAAAATATTAGTGGCGTACTGTAAATATACATTTTCTATTGATTCCTTTAACTGAGGAGGTGAGTTGTTAAGAAAACACAGCCCTATAGGTAAAAGACATTGCTAGCAACGATAACACCTTCTACTCAGAGGCGTCTTGAAGCGTGCAGATTTGCACCAATAGAAGTGTATCAAAAAAGTTTGAAATCACTATGGAGTTCAAGGAAGGCAGATATTTGGATCCCATCCTCTTCTGCTGATTCATTAATAACTTGTATCAAGAGGTTGCGGTGCCAAAGACATTGCCAACATCAAAATTATCACCTTATCTCTTTAGCCCCATGCAGATGATCCTAAGCTCCAGAGCCAGACTCAGATAAACTGCAAGCTCAGCTAAAGGATGTTGAGGTGATGTGAAGGTTAATATTTCCTAAGCCAAAGTAATAGTATTTGGTCAACACCATCATCTTATACCAATATAAAAGTTTAAGCTAAAGAATTGTTTGAAGAAGGTATGATGTATCCATATTTAGGAGTTCAAGTGGTAAACACATTCAGTTGCAAATTGTTCATGTGAACTTCAGTATTGAAAGCAGAAGCAGTGGGTAATTCAATAATAGACTTTGGTTGGACATAGGAAATCCCTTTCTCTACAGTGGAAATGGCTTTATAGGTAAAGTATTGTAAGTCGGCATTATCCTTCCTAATATCATAAAAAGAGGACTGAGTCAGAGGACTATCTGGAATGTCTGATGATGCTTCCAAAGAGCTTCTTCTTGGTAGCATTTGCATTTGAATTGGCATATAAATCTCTGTAGGAAAAAGTACTGAGTTGCCCAGCATGGAATACAGTGACACTGAAGACCACCTTTGCAGACCATCTAGTAGATAAGGTTTCAAATGAAAACCTGAAAATACAAAAGCCTTCCAAAATGTATACAGTATTTAAACAGGTCCTACGCACCTCATCGTATCTATAAAATATTTGTTAACCAGGGGTTTCCCAAATAGAGAGCAAACAGTATTTCTGTAGCTATCGAAGAAGAAACAATACACTCTAGTGGTGCAAAAGCAGAAGAGCCTTGAAATATTTAGCTCATCTAGGGTAAAACATTGTAATGTATTGCCATAAGCGAGGAAACTAGTAAATTAACAACAAAGACAGTTTCTTTCCAAGGTAAGATACAATCTAATCCATTAGCAGTTCTGTAACAACATCTCAAATACAAAACTATTGTGGTACAAAAAGATTATGATCAAAACATAGACCTCAAAAATATTGACTTTACATACATATAAAGTATAGAATGAAAATATCAACTATCAAAATATTGTGTGGCAAAATATTAACAATATATAGTGGTACTTATATGTATTTAGTTTAAGTTAATATTATTATAGGTTAAAATAAAGGTTACATTACTTTGTATTTTATACAAATAAATATTAAATAAAATTCAGCATTTTAGTCATATATATTAAAGAATGAACCAAAACATATAATTAATATTAATCTAAAAATGTATATTCAGAAAGTATTCGACCATTATATTAGAAAATATGTCACAAAAATGAATGGTTTAAAATACTAACAACTAAACATAAAAGTACATGACTTTAAAGAACAAAACACAAGAGGAAGATACCCAAAGAACTAAAATATTTCAAAAATGTATATCATTCTACATTTAATATATGAAAACAAAACTTCCAGGATATTATAACATGTAACTAAACTCCAATTCTAAATTAATAACAAAATTAAAAATGAATTAAAATAGACTAGTTAAACTACAGTCCTACAAACATTGGGGAAAATGCACACATTTTGAGGGGGTGCAGCTCAAGTGTACTAATCAAGCTCCGTTCTAACAAGTTTTGGGGTAATAGAATGCGTTATGAGGGTTTGATTTACTATTCTAACCCCAATGTAAAAAACATTCAAAAGAGTGCACACTTTACGGGTTAGATTTACTATTCTAACTCCTGTCTAATAAACATAGTGGTAAGAATTTACATCGGGGTTGTTCCGATTTACTATTCAAACTCCAATCTAACAAACATGGGGGAAAGGCATACAAGGAGGCAGGTTTTCTATATTAATTCCAGTCAAATCAACATCAGGGAAAGTGAATACTTTAGGGGGATCATTTACTATTCTAATTCCAGTCTAACAAACATTAGAAAAATTCATACAATGGGGGAAGAGAGTAAAGCTTACTATTCTAACTCCAATCTATCGAACATTGGGGTAAATGTATACTGATACACATTTACTAATCTAACTTCAGTCCAACAAACATTGTAGAAATTGCATACATTAGGGAAGTGCATATACTGGGAGGGATAGGTTTACTATTCTAACTTCAATCTAAGGAACATTGAGGAAAATGTGTGTGTGGAGCCAGGGGTATGGGTCTGAATATCTGTTCTAATTTCAGTATAACAAATACTGTAAAACGTTCATACACTGGGGCAGTTTTATTCTTATAACTTAAAGAATATTGGGAAAGGTGCATACATTGTAAATTTGCAATTCGAATTCCAATCCAACAAGTGCATACATTGGGTTGGTCAAATGTAATATTCTAACTCCAGTCTACCAAATACATGGGGACGTTCATAAATTTGGTGTGGTCAGATTTACTATTCTAGTTTCAGCCTAACAAATATTGGGGAAAGTGCATACATAGGAGGGTAGAGTTACTGTTTCTAACTGCAGTTGAACAAACACTGAGAATGTCCACACAGTTGGTTTGGGGGTAAGATTTAGTAATGCAATGCCAGCACAACAATCACTGTGGAAAGTGCATACTTCAATTTCCTATTCCAACTCCACTCTAAGAAACAAATAATTGGGAGGGTTCAGATATGCTACAGCCAAATACTCAAAAGAAAGTAATAACTGTTTCAACAATCAAAATAAAAATTCAAACAAAAATCGAAATTCCACATAATAACCTATATAAATTATATTTCCAAATAAACAGTATCCCACAACTGCCCCGCTAACCACCACAAACATAAGACAAAAGTAATACAATATGTAATCATAAACAAATTATATTTTATTTGTGTATAATATAACTAGATATAAATAATTGTAAATTAATAAAACATGTACACAAATATATAATAGCAAACTGTACACATGTATTTAACATATTAAAGAATTAAAAATAACAGTATATGCCCAAACCACAATAAACTCCACTATTCATAAAAAAGAAGTTGCTTGCACACATATTTACCAATACTTTTGTAAAGCAAAATGAACACTTCATAAATTAAACAACAAATAGTAACATTTATTAAATAATTAAATCTAAACATATGAATAAAAATAACATTTAAAAGTTCACATAATCCTCAATTATAATTAGTTATTATACATTTTCAAAAACACTACCCACCTACAAATCTGTGACCAAAACCAAAATATAATAAATAATTTAAATATTTATCAAATACGTAAACAAATAAAAAACAAGTTAAAATAAAGAAAATTAAAATGAATTAATATATAGTTTTAAAAAACACTAAGGGGCCGATTACGATCTTGGTCTGACCGAGATCGTCAGTTTCACTTCCAACCGCCTAATTACAAATTAGGAGGTCAGAAGTGAAACTGGACGGTCATTCCAGCTGGCTTCTGACGGGCTGAAGGAGCTCGTCGGCCAGTCAGAGCCAGCACGTAATCCATACAGACGACATTTTACACCGTTCGGATTGAGGTGATCGGTTTCAGACAGACTTTCCATGCTGGGCTTTCTGACATGGAAGGCCTGTCGAAAGCAAGTTTGTGGGCCGCTAGGATGGCCCCCTTCTCTTTGCAGCCTCCAGTTGGGGGCTGTGGATCCCTGCACCATTTGGTAGGCACCTTGCGGTGCCTGCCACATGGTGAATGGATGAACACAACCTCCCATTTCCCTATAGGACTATAGGAGCTTGTGCTGTGCCCAGTTTTCAGCCGTAGCACATGCTCCCTATAGGGAAATGTGAGCATGTGACCGCACCATATGCGGTCGCACTGGAATTAGGCGATGGGGACTGGAGGTCGGTCGGTCCCGTTTCCATGCCCACCAGACTTTATAAAAAGCCCCTTGAAATCACCATAAAATAATCATAATACATTAAAACATTATAAAAAACAGTATTAGAGTTAGCCATATGTTAAACTTTGAAATTATTGTAAAAGTAAATAAAGATATACATACATTGTACAATTTTGTCCATGACATTTTTGCAGTCGCAAGATTTTGACTATGTTGCTTTTAGTCAGTGGAACATACCACTTGAAAAGACAGACTAATACATATTCTCCTGATCTGCTCTGACTATATACATCTGATCTGCTCCAACTATATACATTGCAGTTCAGTATGAATGAATGAATGAATGAATAAATATTTTATATTGCACCGTTACTTAAAACCATTTGCAATATGACTTACATACAATTTAAAAGGAGATTAGAACAACAATTGTTTAAAAGAAAAACATTCTTATGAAAATGGGTTTACATTCAGCATTATCAATACCGAATAAGAAGATATATTATATACATTAATAAATCGGCAAACGATTGTCAGTTCAACCTTTTTGCAAATGTGATACAGGTAAGCGAGTAAGAAGATATGTTATGTACATTAGTAAAACGGTAAAAAATTGTCTGTTCAACCTTTTTGCAGATTTGATACTGGTACTGAGATTTAATAATAATAAAAAACAGCGTCTTTATGATCTGATTGCTGGAGACTACTTGTTTAACAAACCAGATTGCCTTTTATATTACCTGGCCCCCCTTCTACCATAAGCCTAAGACGCAACACAGCATGTATCTCCCAAATCTAGCGGTATGGTGCAGGAAAAGAGAACCGAGGTTGCTTCTTTTACTGTCTGGACCCAGTTAAGCAGCCATATTTGTTTTAAAAGGTTCTGACGGGACTGCAACATACCGGGACAACAACAAATCAAGTGTAGCAGAGATTCAAATTTAAAGTTGCAGATTCTACATCTGATTTTTTGTTCAAGGGATTTCCACCCAGGTATTAATTCTTTAATTGGGAGGGGCACTAGTCTGGCCCATACAATGTTTTTTAGTGCTTTCATTCCCAGAGCTTGATTGAGATAGGGCTGGATTTTGCGCCCTGCATATGATGTAATCAGCCATTGTGAACCTCTTACTGTTGCATATTCTGCTAGATCACTTCTATGCGACAGTTGGTAACATTGTTTATTAATTGAATTTTTGATGGCCAGATAATTTATCGACCCCTGGTCCCAATTTTCCATTGCTAATCCCAAAGTTTCCACTGCTTCCTCCGTATAACGTTGCCATGGGTTATTTGACCCCCTGTAGATTGGCTTCAGCATGCTCTTTAGGCTTCCGGCCGGAGCTGTTAGGACTTCATAATAATATTTCAGGTGCGTTCCCAAGCATTCTTTACTTTGTTGCTTCAGTCCGAATTCTAAGCGAATTAGGTTGTTACATGTGTATTTAGGCATTTTGAAAATGTGTTTTAGGCCTGGCATTATGCTTTGTCTAACATTGATTCCATTTTACCCGGGAATACCTGCTGTGCACAACCTGCAATTGCCCTAATTTTAGCTTTTATTACTTACATTGCAGTTCACTAGAAAAGAATTGGGGTTGATTGAGAGGAGTTGGTTCAAAAGACACAATGACAGCAGGGTGGCTTCTGTTATGTGATTGAGATAGCTGGGTTTCAAATTTGGAAGGCCATTCATTTTGGGGGCGTGAATGTAAAATTTTAAACAAAGTGTGTCATAGGATCATGAACAATGAGGCATAGTGTGTTGACCCCCAGGTGCAGGGATGGAGGCTCCAATTGTGGCCAGTATCCCCACACCAAAATTGAGGAATAACAAGCCATTTCCCAGGACTTGGGCAAACCTGTTCTCTGGAATGCCATGCCCAATTCCATGTGTTTTCCCACCTTCAGGGGTAAATAACAGAATTAACCCACACTTATCATTTGTTTATAGCAAATGGCAAAATAGGTTTGACATCTATTTTGAGGGTTACTGGTGGCAGGGAAAGGGGGAGTGTAGAGTAGTGATGGAATAGCTGGGGAAATATGTGTTGCTTCCCTTTCCCCACTGTGGATCAACAAAACCATTAGGAACATGTGCAACAGCTGCCTCCAATCCCAAGAGCTTTGCTGAGAAGTCCTGCTCTGGTGTGTACCCAATAATTCCAGGCCTGAAGACACAGAAAGATTTAGAAAGGCATAGAGTTACATCTCCATGGATAGTGCTCTGGGGCACTTGTAATGAGGACTTCAGTGGTAGAAAATTAAATACATAGAAAAAATAGACTCAAGTGGACTTCTGTGGGAACGTTCTGAAATGGCTTTGGTGGTATGAATTAGGTACTAAGGCTGAACAGCATGAGTGAAAAAGAAATTGCATTTTTGAATTCTTTTAAATCTAATTTTATGAATATTTATACAATTTTGTTTGGCATATTAAATTGTGTCACGTGTTTTCTTTTGAATATTTTATTTGCACAGTTTAGTCTATATTATGTGACTGAAAAGCATATTGTTGATAGCTCAATAAAAGCTGTTGTTTATTTTTTCAGAGGGGAGATAATCGATACTGCAATAAAAATACTCCACGTCATATGAATTAAAAACTGAACTTGATTAATATTTTGCTGTATGTATTCAAAATTAAGGTTTTTTTGCTCTGCTAAATTACAAATGCCTACCTCAAACAATGTATTTTTTCTGGATTTGGAGAAAGACTAATTATTCAAAAGAACTGAAAAAGAGAAACGGAAAGGTGTATATTACGAAGACGTGAACTATATGACACAAATAAGGAGAGATGTTGCCAGATTAAGAAGTGAAAGCATTTGAACACAACACTATATAAAGGAAAATGAGAAGGGGGTGAAGCCAGCATAAATAGCAGAAATAAAAAAACTAAAGATAAATCATTAACAATTCACATTGAAGAAAACGGAATGGATTGCCAGTAGACAATGGACTAGACATTTTAGTGAAACTTGCCAGTTATTTTTCTTGTTTGGCCAGTGAAATCTTAAAGCTGGACTTGAACACATATACCTGTTGCATTTTTCTGTAGTTTTCAGTTTTTTGCAATTTTACATAGCTGATTACTTTGAACTCAGCACCAAATCGACTAGCATCCTAAAATGTGAGGCCAATAATCTTCCAATCACACCCACAGTCACTTCACATTGCTGTGGGGAGTCCTTTAGACAAATCTACTATTGCCTATGAAAAGTGACCCCAAGGATTCAAAAGAGGAGGGAACTTCGTTTTTGACTCCTGTATTGTTATCTTCAAATCTATGTGCTACATAGGTTTTCTTGGAATGCAGTGCATTAAATGTGAGTAAAATTCATAAGGGCCTAATTATGACTACACAGCCATACCCACAGTGGCGGTGGGGGTACCGCCGGTCCGCCCTCACTATTACAAGTTGGGCTGTAAGTCCGCTATGGGACTGCTGCAAACGCCAGGGATCAGAGATCCCTCCCTGGCAGTGTTGCAGCAGTCTTGAGGCCGCAACATGCCTAGCAGTGCTGCTGTGGCACCGCCACAGTTTTCACGGCAGTGAGCCCGCCATGAAAAATGTGGCCAAGAGGAAACAAAGGGGGCCTTGCAGGACCCCTTGGTGACTCAGGGCCATGGTGTGTATGTAGAGGAGAACATGTTGTGCTCTCCTGTGTGCATGCTCCACAGTTCCTGCACGACATTGACTTTAAAGTCCATGCCCAGCAGGAACCAGCAGGAACTAGCTTTGGTGTTCCCATCTCTGTGCAGTTTCAATTGGCACCTCCATGAGAACACCAAAGGACCTCCCCCAGACAACCAGATTACTCGTAATCTGGCGGGCGGCCAGTGGTTCTGGAGTGGGGCGATGTCATGGCGGCCCTCTTCAGGAACACCAAACTCGCAATCAGCCCATAGATACAATCCCCATTGATCACCAAATTGTATATATTGGATTAACGTTTTAGTTAACAGTATAACACTTCAATTGTGTTTTTTCTTTTACAAATTCATTCTCATATTAAAAAACAGAAATTGATGAATTCAAAGTAGCAATTCAGAAAATTATATGGTGCATCCTGAGAACTGCAATATTTAGACAGAGGTTCTAGGTTTTTAGGAGAAGCCTTTTTTGAAGAGTCATCTTCCTATACAACTCAAAGTCTAGCAAAATTCACATTTTTCTAACAGGTGATGTATGATATTTGATTCTAGTTTGTCTGGGCTTTTGGAAAGGTTGAAGCTGTAAATCTCACGTAGATGGCAATGATAAAGGACTTTAATCTGGATAGAACATGATCCTTACCTCATCATAGATAAAAAGTAACGTTTGCAAATATATTTAATATGTGGGAGAATAAATGAAATGAGTAATTGTCTTAAAGCATTAGCATATAATAAAATTGTATTACTCAAGGGGCTCACGACTAAGCCTTAACATTATTATTAACATGTGTTTGAATACTTTTTGGGCTGTGTTTCATTTTAACAAACATGTTTCACAACAAAATTAATAATATTTTCTGTGCTGAACATATTTATTTCCAAAGATAAAAGCATAACATCAGGAATATTTATTGGGCATTAAGAATGTGTTTGTTTTAGCCTCTGAAAATTGTAATCCCACTTACAGTGAGGATTTTTTATAAGGGTGGTTAATCGGAGGGTTTTCTTTAATTATAATGCCCAAATTTCTTTTCATATGGTCGTCAATTTTCATTTGATATGTGGTGCACCGCAAAAGTGAACATATTGCATAGCACATACCTGCCTATGAAAACTGATACACGATACAAAATGATGGATGGAATGCTTGAATTAATCTCAGCCACAGGTGGAGCAGCACAATTTAGGCTCCAACTTTACATGTCATAGAAGCACAATATGCCTGTGCACTTAGTACCATATATTCTGTGTGTCTTAACTTTATTAAATCATTCAAATGTACTTTTGAAGTGTATTCACAGTTGGAAACTAAAGACTTATTAATGTGTGCATATTAATTTTGAGCTTAATCATGAAAATATGTAGTTCTCAAACATAGTTACACTCCTGTTTCAAGTTGTATTGCATTCATTGAAATTGAATTGCATTTGTAATCATGAACTCATTCATTTATGTATTCTTGTTGCGTTTATTCTGAAGTTATACATGCACATATAAAAAAGTATTTGAAGTGCACATTACAAATGTTTAACTAAAGTTGGCCTTTATTTCTTAGCATGAAAATGTATTATGCTTTTTCTGCATGCTCTTTTTCATTGCAGGTGTGCCTTTGTGATTTTGTAGCCAGAAAGGAGTATTATCCACGAGAGATGATGAGACTTATAAAGAGAAATGTTGGCAAGAACAGGATGATTAAATGAGCAGAAGAAGCCTCCCATTCATCATTATCGGGAACGGAGGGAAACTCAAGGTTGCCGAAGCTATCCCAGTTCTGTAGGAAAAGGAAGTCTGGAGATGTTGCAATTGTACTTGTGGAGTTAAACACCAATGGCCCTCAGAGGGGTGGTGTGAGATATGGCTGACGATGTGGTATCTGCGTGCTTTAATTAGTGTCCACACTGTTAGACATTAGGGGGTATATCTACAAGGAAATGGCAGAGCGCGGGCTGCGACAAATTTTGCAGCATGACATTTCCAAAACACAGGGCTGCACCATGTTTACACAAATATGCCACACCACTGTGCTTTCCCTAGCACTGGCACTACACATAGCTGCCTAGCACCCACACAGATGCCCTTGCTCCATAGTGCATGGGTGCCTGTGTTGCACGGAATGATTGCTTATGTGCAGGAAAGACACCTTCCTCCACATAAACTATCGAAATGGCGATTTATTTCTGCAATGTGTAGCAAATCGTCATTATTTAATGATTGTTTATGTGCAGGAAGGGACACCTGCACATAAACAATCTTTGCATTGATGCCTTAATTTGCTTGCGATAATTCTTCACATTTAAAACATGTTCTTGGTTTTTGCATTAACTGGAATGATAATTAATTTGTAAGAAACACCCTTAACTTCAGTTACTGATTCCTGGTCATTATTGTGTGACCAAATGGGTCACACAAACTTTCAATTGTGTATTTGAATGTTGACTCGCTTTTGCCTCTCAGACAACCAGAAAACTCTATCAGGTGAGAAAGGTAACCAATTACTTTGCACTACTAAGATGATAGCATGTTGGATGGTTGGTTATTGAAGCAAAGGGAGTTAGTGTAGCATATTCTAGATCTGTCCAAATTCAGCCCAAATACATAAAGCCCATGTCTTGCGTCAGAGAACCGGTGGAGGACCAGCAGTTCGGGTGACATTTGTAACAGCTGAGGAGTGAGTATCAATAGGGTGTGTGTTGAAATCGCTTATGTCTTGCTTGCGGTGTTTTGAGGAGATTGTGTGGTGTAATATAGATTAATGTCACAGTATGACGTGCTGATATTTGTCAGTTGGTGTTGAGCCACGCTGTTAGTGGTTGAGTAGGTCAGAGTTACGTGCTGTTATTGGTTGTTGACGCCGAACAAGAAATGTGGGTGAAGAGTTATTTTCTGGGTTGATGCAAACTTTGTTTGTGAATCTTGATATTATTGCTGGAAAAATTAAACTATTTAACGCAATACAAAATTTAATGAGGGGAGATGTGAGTATACTTGTTCGAGAAGAGGCACCACTCGAAGACACTGCATGTCAGTGTCTGACTATAAATATGGGCCGTCATATGTATTTGGCTCACTCAATGGCATATGATCACTGAGAAAGAAGGTGCATTGATGATTCCATGCTATGGTATGCCTTTAGGGCCATAGGAATGAATGGGGAGTATTCCTTATTTGCGTTTTAGCAATTAGCTAATCGCAAATAAGGAATGTGTAGGAATCGGAATTTATTTTGCAATTCCTACATGAATCCCTTTTTGCGAGTCTGTAATAGCGATTCCTTATGAATCGCTATTAAAGACTCGCAAAACGGGTCTATGATGAATCTGGCTGCTAATGTTTTGTACCCAAGAGCCCCACAATATAATCTGACTCGAGATGCAATGGCTGGGATTACTCTAGTGATTGACCCAATGGCACAGCAAGGCATTTTGAAAGACATATTGGAGAGTCCATGTAATTTATCCATCATGGGCTTGTAGAAGCCTTGCAGTAAGTACTGCATAGGCCAAGATTTGAGAAAGAAAAACACCATAGTTATTCCTTGCTGACCTGAGGTACCAAATCCAAATTAGATTTTATTTCAAATTCCATGTGAGGCTCAGTGGAGTGGTTCATTGTCACTGATTCGTGTCAATTCTTCTTTTCCATACAGTTTCAAGAAGACTGCCAGTTCCACTTTGCATTTTGGTTCCAGACCATGTC
Source organism: Lissotriton vulgaris (assembly GCF_964263255.1). Classification (NCBI taxonomy): domain Eukaryota; kingdom Metazoa; phylum Chordata; class Amphibia; order Caudata; family Salamandridae; genus Lissotriton; species Lissotriton vulgaris. Next base: position 180,514,792 of record NC_141700.1, read on the forward strand.
TTTGAACAGTGCTGAGTCCCACAAGGCTGTGCAGAGATCCTTAAAAAGAATCTTGAGTCCTTAATTAAGCCCTTAACTCTGTTTTATTGCAGTACATTGAGGACCTGCTAGATGCATCGAACACAAAGGAAGCTTGCAAGCAAAATATGATTGCCCTGTTAACCACTTGGCTGAGAATGGACATCCAGTGTCTCAGAGTAAGTTGCAGTATTGTCAAAAAGAACTTCTGTATCTCGGACATCACATTGAGAAGGGAATGAGGAAAATGAATCTCTGCGGTTCTGAAAATGAATCTGCCAACTGTTCAGAAGGAAGTCAGGATGTTTTTGGGAATGTTGGGCTACTGTCTTCAGTGGCCACACCTTTACAGAGGCTGACATACAAGGATGTTGTTGTGTACAATTTTAGATTCCGATTGAATTTCCCGTTTCATGCCCTTATATAGGTACAATTTGCGCTCCCTTATATAGGCATAGAAATCCAGTCCTTATGTAGGCATAGCCCATGCTACCCAAATACAGGCATGGCTACTTCCATCCGTTCATCTACGTCACAACGATTTCTTGGAAAACCAGACGCTTACGCCGTTAGGGACTTCCCCTTGCTTGAATATTGATTTCTCCAAGAACTCCGTTATTATACATGAACATCTATTCCTTAGGGGTTCATTCATGACGTTCATATGCCCGACTTTACGTCAAAGCTGGCATTCCTAAACACCTTCAAGGTATAAATATACCTTCACTTGCTATGGCAAAGCACGGTGTGGTTCGGTGCAGTTCGACTACCTACTTGCACAACGCAGCTCGCTACAGCAAGTGCCGGGGGAAGCCAACTCTCCAGCTGACGTACTGATCAGAAGCTGTCATCCTCTGCCAAGAAATCCAGCTTCAGTGTTTCTGACTCCCGTTGTGGGGTGTTGGGAAATCGAGTCCGTGAAAGAGATAACAACCTCTCTCATTCTAAGGTATGGAGCTGATTAGAACCTAGAGAAACCTTTGGCAACTCTTGGCAAAACTAAACCTATGCTAAAGACCACACTTACTTCTTCCCTCATACTAGACCTAGGTTAGGTACATTGGGGTAGGTTTATTTTAGAAGCACCAGTTGAGTATTTTAGCCTGTGTTATTTATGTATGTATTTTCATATGTCATAGCACTAGACAATGCTATTACAGTATTATTTTATACTACTGTTTACGCTGTACGCATTATACTTTGCATTCTAACGATTGTAGCAGTACACCTTTCTTTCATGAGAAAGAAGACAGTTCAATAAACACCATTTATTGAAACACCTGTCTATTTTTTCCGCAACTCTGTAGAAACTAAGCATGCGTAATTGACTGAGTAAAATAGTTATCTATTGTTTCCATGACTCTGAAGATACTTTTTATTCTTGGGAAACAAAGTTGTCATGTTTATACGGTTGTCAGAAATTAACCCCTTCTTGTGTATTCGAGAAAGTTTCTAGTAACCTCAGAGCTAGCTGGCACTCACAATTAAGTTTAGTATACTCGAGAGAGACATATTGACCTCAGTCCTATGTCATATCTATAGGGTATAATATTCCAATGCGCAGAGCATATTGGGAATATAGGAACTACACTACAATGTGTTTGATCCAGTACCTTGGGATAGCAGCTATTTAGTATCCTACTTATAGCTGAGAGAAAGTCTCTTGTGCACTGGCATGCCTGATTATAACAAAGCATGTGCGCTCTTTAGCCATGAGAGGAAGGGATTCACTCTCTGTGCTTACACAACTTCAAGGAAATTCCTGAAGACCATTGGCCTACTTTTCTGCTACCCTTGATCCCATAGCTACAGGCTACCTGGAAGCCTTAAAACAGTGGCATTGATTGGTGTCATCATAAAAAAGGTGTGAGGTGAGAGTTAAGTGAAGGGTCATTCACTTACTGTGTTCATGCCCCATTCTATTGAGATATTGTTGACCCATACCCAACATTTATCAAACAACATTTATCAAACAGCAGCTTGACCAGATATGAGCAGATCATACTGCATGACTTTAAAACTGTGTGCTACCTTGAACCCTGCCACTCTGTTATCCCTGCCAGAAGTCAAGGGTGAGGAGGGGGGAAGTACAGCATAACTGTCTTGATGTCACTGAATTGTGAACTAAGCGAAGACTAGATAGTCAAGATGAGCCACTGAGAGTCCGATTTTGTACTGTTTGCTGATAGATCCTGTCCAAGAGACAATGAGCCGGGTCTGGTGGCTCAGTGGACTAATGCATCCATTGCAGGGACCTGTGTTCCACCTCATGGTCACAGGTTCAAATCCTGGTGGGTCCACTCAGCCTTTCATCCATCTGAGGTCTATAATATGAGTACCACTGACTTGGGTAACAATGAACATCTGTTATTCAGCGCCAAGAGACCTCTGGGTGAACGTGCACATTACAAACACACGTTATGTTAATGAAGGAAAATTGAGAGCTGCATACACAGTTTGCACAGTTTCAGGTGCAATCGAAGCCTCCTGGCTTCAAGGAGTGTTTTCTGCATAAGTGGCCAAATGATCACTTTTACTAAGTCGTGCTGTGTTTCCGCACAGCTGAAAGTGACATTTGTCATTGATAGTATGGCTTTGGTGTTGTTCATGTCTTTGGACAGTTATGGTCACAAAGGGGATTCATGACCTGTTTAGGTTCCTCTACACATAATGGCGAAGATGTAAGGAGACTGCTTGAAGCATTGCAGTTACCTGCCCAAATTGCTGTCATGAAATGTTCTGGCCATCGTAGTGGAGATGACTATGTGATAGTCAGCAACAGATATACTGACAAGGTCGCACGATACTGTGCCCATGGAGCTTGAACATTTAACAGTGAATAGAGTAATGAAGGAGAAGGTGAGACAAATGACAACCTTTAGTTAACTATAGCTGACACATAGGAGGAAGTTAAGGGGTTACAGTAAGAAAAGTAAGAGGCAGAACAGCAAAGTTTGGTTAGAACATGATGTGCCAAAAGAGGTGATGAGATTTGAGTTTCAGGAGATGGAAGACCTGTGTTGCCAGATAGTCTTTTGCCCCCTACAGCGAGACAATACCATGGCCCAGCTCATATAGGGAGAGATGTTATGGTCAGACAGTTTCAGCAGATGCGGTTTAATCCCAGATTCAGTTTGATGGCTGAAGGGTTGTGTGTCAACATATGAACACAGGGAAAAGAACCACAGTGACACGGAGTCATATAGAAAGATCAGGTGGTCCTTTCAACAGGATGCAGTTGAACTTTATTGTAATGCCTAGTCATAGTGACTGTTTGCATCTTCTTGCATTGGGTCAAAGCTTACCTCACCAGAAGGAATGACTGCCTCACAGTAGCTTATTTGCTGTGGGAGCTCATACCATGGTTTGACTTCCAGACTTCACTGTAGTCAGACTGAGAGACTCATTTAAATAATGAAAATGTTGTGTGCAGCATTACAAGTGGAGTAGAGGCTACATTGCAGTTATTGGCCTGAGGCTTCAGAAATCGTGGAGCAAGTGAATGGCACGCTGAAATGCAGACTAGCTTAACCCCTTCCCTGCTCATGATGAGCTCAGCTCGTCATGAGGCACACTGGAGCTGTGCTGATGACGAGCTGAGCTCGTCATAAATAAAGAAGAATAGCAATTTCCAGCACAGGATGGGATTTGCCTTAGCAGCCAAGGTGTTAAGTGTGTGCTTGAACGTCTTTGAAGTAGTCTGATGCTTTACCCCTTGTGTTGATATGTTTCCGCAGTGTTCCCCATAACAGGACAGGATTGCTCCCTCATGAACTGAATAAGCTAATAAATTGCCCACTGCACCTGCAAATGTGCCTGTGAACATTACAGCTGACATTATTCTTAATTACTGCAAAGTATTGGCTGATGTGGTGCATTCTGTGTCTCATCAGTTTGAAGTCGCCACTGCCCCCCCTCATCAGGAGAAGTGCCATGACCTGAGTCCCAGCGACTGGGTCCTGGTGAAGAAACACATTCAGAATATGTACCTGGAAAGTCATGTGCTTGGCCCTTACAAAGTAATTTTTTGTGACGACTTCTGCTGTCAAGTACAGAGGTCTCCCCAACTGGATTCATGCCGCTCATACTCACAGAGTTGAGTATCCCTATGATGATGTGACAGCGCATAACCTAGAAGCACCAGCAGTACCAGAGAGAAATCTGAAGCAGGTTAGACAAGCTGTAAAGGACCAACAGGAATTGAAGGTGCACATGTTTGGCCTGACCAGGATCTTGATGGAATGGCAATTGAAGTAGAGGCTGGAGAGTCTCCTCCTGTGGTGTAGCCTCATCCAGATTCATATGATGACAGAGGGCCTAGTGCTGTAGTAATGGAGTGGGAGCTGAAGAACATTGGTCATGAAGTCGAGAGAGAGATTGTCGAAGAACATGTGCCACCAACCATATCAGAGAATACTGAGGATTCCGACTTAAGTGACAGTGAAAGTGAAGTGCTTGCATTTAGGAGATCGAAAGGAGCTAGAAAGCCCTGTCAAAGGTACTTATACCCTGAATGGACATACTTTGCAGCAGGTGACAGGAAAATATAAATTTGGGTCCTGGAGTATCAAAGTGCAATTCCAGATGAACCTTTGTGAATATATGCGTGAGGCTGAACTGTGTTTTGACTTTACTTTGCCACAGAACAGATTGACAGGAATGATCATTAGCTTGATTGCTAGATTGAATTTTGAAATGCCCTTTTGAATAGAGACAATTAAATACATGCTGTTAAGCAACCTAAGATTACCTAGGCCTGAGGCTGCTGAAGGAGCGTAAGGGTGTCATTTAGAAGAACTAAGAGTAGAGCTAGGGATGACTCACAAGACTTTTGTAAATAATTCCATTTCACATTGTTGAACTTTGTTTTGCAATTTGCACAGGTGGAAATCTGGAGCCTCTTCTGCTGCTATTTTCCACTCAACGGTCTGATTCCAGAGAAATTATAGGAACTAACAACCATAGTAGGCGTAGGTACATATTACCAGGTGTATTAGTAACTGTACTGAACGTACTAAATATTTTACTTGTGGAATTGTATTTACCTACATCTTCTGGTTTAGTAAATACTAAGCCTACAGATATCCTCAAATCCCCACTTCCTGCAGATGGATGTTTGCATTTTTTGAATTTTAAAGAATTGCAGGAAAATTTACAAGAGGAGATTTTTCCTCAAATGCTTATTTTAACCTGCTTTATGAATATATCAACACTATGGATGTACAGGATTACTACGTCTGTACGTAATTACCTGCATCTGCTGCAAAGGGTATTACACACCATCATATCCCTTTGACTTATGTTGTTACTTGTAGCCTTCTGCTGAGCCCCTTCTATGGACAGAGTGTTTTCCAGAATTATTTTTTGATATCTGATTTTTTTTCTTCCAGAAGTTCCCATTCTTGTGCATTTGAATTGTCACCCCGGTCCAAAAGAAATAGGGATAAATTAAAGGTTCTTTAAACCTACCATGACGTTAGACACTGACTATGCTCACCTAAACAATCAGACTTGCATTTTGACAGATGTTGAGAAGAAATTTCTAAATGTGGTTGAAGACAGGACGAGAAATATGAAATTAAAGTCAAAAGCAGATGAGGACATTAAGACTCAACATAAGTGGACTAGAGAAGTAAGTGAGCTTTTAGAGGCAGGAAATCAAAGCAGGAGCTTTATTGGTTCTAAATTGATAGCTATGAGATCCGTGGTTTTGCAAAATAGACTTGTGTTAGACATCCTCCTCAAAAAAGAAAGTGGGGTCTGTCAGATGTTAAAGGTCCAGCGGTGTTATACCTAAATCTCCGACAAAAGCAAAGACTTGAAGGTGTATATCAAGAATATTTCTTATCTGAAGGAAGATTTAAAGGAGTTAGAAGCCACGGGTGCTTGGGAAGCAATTGGAAATGGATTTTCTGATGTAGACAAATGGTTTGAAAAGTTGGAAAGTGGAATATTGGATTCCATTTTGAAGCCCCTGGTAATAATTGCCTTTGTGCAATATATTTGGTTGTGATCTTTAAGGGATATAAAAGAGTACAAGTAAGGAAAGAAGAAAGTGAAAAGAAAGAGAGCGGATGTGGAATTAGAGGAGAGTCAGTGAAGAACCTAAGATGACATTAAAATTTTAGAGGAGTCCAGGCAAATGTTTATGGAACCCATGAGGTTTTGACTGGTCCATCTGATAATCATAAAATCTTGATTGCGATAGCTAGATTCACCATCCGAGGGGGATTGGGAGAGTGCAATTTAGGCTTCACCCATACACATCACAGAAGCGCAATATTTACTGCACTTAGCACTATATATTCTGTGAGCCCTAACTTTATTAATGAGAAGTGAAGCATTCAAATGTACTTCTGAAGTGTATTCACTGTAGAAAACTAGAGACACATGATTGAGTGCATTTTAATTTTTAGATTAATTATGAAAACAAAGTTCTTGCATTTATTTACACTCCTGTTTCAAGTTGTATTGCATTTGTTGAAAGTGCATTTCATATGTAAATATGAACTAATTCATTTTTATTTGCATTTATTCTGAATGTATACGTGCACATATAATCATGAATTCAAAGTGCCCATTACAAATGTTTAACTAAAGTCAGCATGACTAGGCCTATATTTCTTAACATGAAATGTATTTTGCTTGCCTTGCAGATTCTTTTCCATTGCAGGTGTGCTTTCATGATTTTGTAGCTAGAGAATGAAGTACTATGTATTAGAGATAGTGAGGCCTAAGAAGAGAAATCTTGGCACGAATGGAATGCTTTAATGAGCAGAAGAGGCCTCCTGTTCAACGTGTATCAGGAAAAGAGGAAAACTCAAGGTTTTTTTAGGCTAACCAAGTTCTGTAGGGTGGGAAAGTCTGGAGATGTTGCAGTTGTACCAGTGGAGTTGAAGACCATTGGTCCTCAGAGGGGTGGTGTAGATATGGCTGATGATGCAGTATCTGTTTGTTTCAATAAGTGTTCACACTGTTAGACATTAGGAGTGATACTTTTGGACTTCGAGAGGTACAGACTTCTCAGCCTTCCTTTTATTCTTGCATGAGTGTGGCTTTATGCTAACACTTATTTCCTTGTTTTAGGAGACTTCTACCAAAGTCTTCGCTATGCTGACCCCTTCCTGCATTCCTAAATATCTCTGAGATGGATTTATTCCAAACCATCCTCAATTTAGATTTAGAGCCCGATTGGATGACTTGAGAATAAATTGATGTTTAGGAAGAAGGAGCAGGATACCTTGAAAGAAATCCAATTCCAAATTCTTGAATTTGCTTTTCATAATCCTTTATATTTATACCATGTTCTTGAATTTGCATGGGGCCTGTGTCTGGGCATACCCTTGAGCGAATGTCAGTGGCTGAGATTAATTCAAGCATTCAATCCATCACCTTGCTGTTGTTGCAATTGATGACCTCAGTGCGATGGGTATGCCCAGACATGGAACTGGAGCTCACTGTGCCACTAGAATCAAGCTATACCTAGCAGATAAGCCTTTACCAGGGCAAAACTAGTCCTTGGTTGCTTGCATTCTGGTTCCGGGAAAACATGGATCGGCAATTCAGGCTGGAATGTTCCCATGAAGAGCAGAGTCAATGCTGATTTGCCTATGGCTAGGTCCAAACTGAGGTGGCATGATGGGTGAAAAACAATTGATTGGGATGCGGTCAGAGCATAATTCAAGCATTCCATCCATTATTTATTGTTGTTGGCTATCAAAATTGAGATGGAGATTCTCGCAAGAAAGAATAAATTCTCCCTTTCCATTTCTTGCTTTCTACCGTTAAGAGCCAATGCTAATCACAAGAGAAATGTGCACATGCTTATAGCTACCACGACAGCAGGAGCACCATACTGGTTTGAACAATATTATCCACAGGCTCAGCAAGATTGAAATTAATGAAAACCCCCATCTTAGGCCTGTTCAGTGGCATGCTGTATAATGGATTCTGACATGGGAAGACTGTCAGAATTAACAGTTGCAGAAAAATGTGTGCAATTCTGTGTGCTCTCGGAGGATAATTATGATGATAATAATTATAATGCATTGCCAGTGCACATCTTCTCCTGGTCTTCTTTAAGGAATGGGAGTTTCATTTTAAGCTGGACCTGCCAAGATATCCAGCCGAAGTAGAAATATCTTGAGGAAACTGTGTTGTCTCAGTAGCATAGTGTGCACACACCACTGGCCTGTTAGTCTTGGTTTTAGTATCTATTGGGTTAGTAAATCCCGTACAGTTTGGCATCTTGCCCACTTCTGATATGGTAAGCTCGCTTTACGCTAGTGGATTTTGAGCACATTGCTGGTCTTACAGCAATCAGAAACATAAGAGTCTGGTTTACAAGGATGCCCTTTGGCTCATACCATGAATTATTAATTTGCTCTGTTTTCTTCAAAAGAAGAATCTGCTTCATGTCAGGAGTTAAAAGCACCACATGTTATAAAGAAAGCAAAAAACATCTTACCAGGCCAGACTTCCCCCATTTCCTCAAGCTAGAATGTACCACTTGCAACCGCCTAGCTAGATGTTGTTGGTTGTGAAGCTTCACTGGTGTTGTTTTTTCCAGTCACACCTCATTCGTATATTGTGCTGCCCATCGAGACTGCAACTATTTTTATTTTTGCAGTTTAATATGGCACAAATATTATCCTGGGGCATTAGAGTGCTTTACATGAGCATCGGATTACCTTACACAGGTCAGATTCATTTTTTTTCTCTTTTAGGTAAGGGGTCATTAAATGGTTTGCCCAGAGTTACAGGATGTTGACCCGACCATTGCAGCTCCAAAGTCACTAGCCCTGGCAAATAGGCCTCGTCTTTTCCCTCACTTCTCTCCTCAGAATGATGCTGTGGCTGCCAGCCTGCAACACATTCACAGCACTCAACTCCACTGCAGGATTCTTTCTTACAGCACCCGAAGCTCTCCTCCAGAACACATCATGGCCGCTCTTCAAGGAATATCAGGTACTCTCTGAATTGGAGCGTGTCTTTGAAATTATCATATGGGAAGCAAATTATTTACAAGGGTATTGTCGGCTCTAGGAGGAATTAGGACTTGTCTCTGCCTTTTTACTACAACCACCATTGTGTCATAAAGTACCATAAAGCAAATTCCCAGAGGCATACTGGCGCGTCTCATATCCATCAGTTATATTCATAGAAGTGCGTGCAAGTTTTGGGAGACTTATCCTTTTCAATTGCAAGTACATATATTGAGAATATTGTCCTTGGAGCAATCTACTTTACCCTTGCTTTGTTCCTTCTTGTGCAAGCACAAGCAATGCAGTATCATCATAGCAGAGTGTATGTTAGCAAGATTAGTGGTACACGTTTATGATTACACAATCCGCTTTTATTGATTTGCCAAACAGTTTACTGCTAAGCTCTCTCGAGCTTTTAGTAGACCTCGCCTAAAGTGTGTTACAAAACATCTATCTTTGCATGGGAAATGTTGTTAATGCATGCACCACGTATCTGCATCCCGTCTCTTGAAATTCTAAGGTTCACTCAAAATCAGGTGATTTATGAGCTGCTTTTGAGTGCCAGCACCTGGCAGATGAAGAAAACCTACCAAGCATCAGTCATAAACACAGAGCACGCAATTTAATTTTAATGTGCTCGTTAGTCCTAGCACATTTCAGACAGAAGTGTGAGCCCAAGACAAAATTATAGCAAAATGACAATTTTTAATGCTGCTGTAGAAAAAAAGGTTATTTGAAGAATCATATAATGGTGCTTCATTGTCAACAACAAAACAGGACACAGAGTGCAATTCAGTGTCTGTGCTGTTTACATGCCAATATTTTATACATAGATTCTCATACGGTGTCAGCTGTCAGTTACTTCAGCAAATTAACATCCAAAAATGTGCTGGTAACCACGGGTTACCTTTCATATGCCTAAAGATAAAGCTGCAGTATAAATCCTGGGAGAATAATTAGGCAAACATAACAGAAAGTTCCCAGTTCAACTAAAAAGGCATTCTACAATAGGAAATAACAACCGAGCAAACTTAGTAAAATTGATTATATCACAGAATGCCTCATAACTCTTATGCAAAGTTTCATTTTAACAAACATTTTTAAAGGATTTATCGAAGGAAATACAGTACAAGTTTTTTCAAATGTTTTAACCCTTTGAGCACTGAGTTTATTTTGAACAATTTTCAGTTTATAAATACCTTTAAACGTCTTTTTTGTGCAAAACAGTTATGATGCATGCCAAGGATGCTGTCGGTCCATGGCTTCTGTCAATCATGTTTTTTTTTTTTAAAACAACATTGAAATGATGCTAATAAATATGTATAATTTAAACATGAACCTCTTTCAATATAGATGTATTGCAAAACAATCATACTTTCTTTAAGAATAATAGTTTTTAATAGTTTATAAAGGTTATCTGTCGCAAATTATGAATAATTTACAGTGTTGTAATGTCATAAAAACAGATTAGACCTAAAAATGTACAGCTTACATAGGCACAGCTTATGTCTAGATTAAATCTGCAAAACAAAATAAAATTGATAAAAATGATGGAGACAAAATGTCTGATATATCAATCACATTTTTTAGAAGCGGGTTTTCAACTCTATACATTATATACATCTATGCTGCGAGTCAAAATAATAAAAACAAATGTTTGCAATTATAGAAATTAAAACCCCTGAAAACCTGTTTAATCAGAGGTTCAGCTAAGCTGGTAAACATCGTTTTTTTATTTTAAAAACTGGTTTGATACAATGTACCAAATAAACAAAAGAAGTGCTTCAGAGTACTCAGAGGGCTAAACGTTAAAGGCTCAGAAATGCCAGCACACGTAGGTCATTAAAAAAAGTGCACTGGAATCAATTATAAATTGTTTAATAAAACTGTTTGTCAATGCATGCAGCTCAATGCATCACAAGGATGCACAGCGATTAAACCCAATGTACACAAACTTCCAAACACTGATCACTGCATTTTAACCTTCATACTTTACCAGTAACAACAGCTGAGTATGCATCTCTATTAAATACTGTACAGTTGTACAAAACAGTTCAGCCCAGAGTGACTTTCTGGAGTTAAAATAGGAACATGTGCCAAGAAATAAAAGTCAGCTTTAAGGCGTCTTTGACAGTTTTCCTCAAAGCAAATTAGTTTTTTTTGTTGTTTTTAAAAAAAATCAGAAACAACCTCTACTGCTTTTCAAGCTCAGAGACGTACAGAAGATGGTCCTCGGGTGATTTCCCGTGTGTTTTGCTTAGATGGAGTTTAACTGCGTGCTTGCTACCAAAAGTCCGGTTACAAAGCTTACATTGGTAGGAAATTCCAGTCTCTTCCTCGGGAGAAGATGCCAATAGTTTTTCAGAGGGGGATTTTGTATGTGCTATCTGATTGCTAATTTGTTCGTTTGACAATTTGGACAAGTCTCGTAACCTGAAGCCTAGATGCGATTCCAGGTGACTGATGTAGGTGGAAGGAGTCCTGATCTGCGAAGCGCAGTCATTGCAAAAGAACACCGGATGCCCAGTGTCTAAATTTTTGAGAAACTTAGTCCCCCCTGTCCTTCTGAGTTGGTACTTCACATTGGCGAGCCAATGACTAATTGTTGTCATTGAGAGTCCAGTGAATCTTGAGATATGCATCCTTTCCTGAGGGCTCAAGTCTGACATTATGTACTTCCCCTCTGACGTTTGACGCAAGCTGGCGGCAAACTGGGCTTGGAGAATCAGCAAATGTTGCGGGTTCCAGTTGGACTGACGCCCCTTCCTTTTATGAGCTGGTGTAATTTCCTCTAGTTCCTCTGTTGTCGTACCATCGATGTCAGATTTCTCCGATATACTTGTAGGTGTGGAGGATTTGGACGTGTGGCTCTCTGTCAGATTTTTTAGCATATCAGATATGTCTGACAGAGCATTCTCGCGCAGCGGCGAGTTTGACATGAATGACACGACTGCAGATGTCTTTGCTGTTGTCACTGTGGATGAAGAAGACGCAGGCGATGTTGACGTGGATGACAAAAGCACTGAACCCAGTGAGCAGATTTTGTCACTCTTGCCTTTTGTCAAATCTATGGGTTGGTCATTGTTGACATGATAAAAATAACGATCTATATGGTCCGCTTTTTTAGACTGCATTGGTGGAGTTGCCAAGGCAGCTTTTTCTGCCAAACTGTTGCTCATTTTAAAAAGCATACTCATGGGGTCCATTGAGGGCAAAGAGGGCTTTGCTGCTTTTCCCAGATGAATATTCATGACTGACTGAAGAGCGCTCAATGGGTTTACAAACGGCTGTTCAGGAGGATGGTCTGTTATAATTGCTGTACTACACCCAAAGGTTGGAGGAATTGACTTGATGTGGTGATCCGTACCATTTTCCACAGGCTCAAGAGGGGGGCTGCCCTTGCATATCTCCCTCTGTGGAATGGGGCTGGTTTGTTGGCTTTTGTAGCCTCCTTCATTAGAAATATCTGTTTTTGGTGGATCACTGAGGTCGCTGCTGCAAGGTGATGGTGTGGCTCTTTTTATTGGAGATAGTTTTCCCTCAGGTTCTTTCATCTTTTCTTCAACTTTGGCTACCTTTTCTGTCACCTTTTTAACTAATTCTTCCATTGCGTGGAAATTTGTTTTTGGTACTGGTGATGTTTGGCTGCTGGGAGGAGAAACAAGCGAATGGTTTTTGGTTGGGGACAGAACTTCACTGTTTATGTACATAGGTTTCAATGGAGCAATTTTCCCTGATGAGCCTAAAGAGAGTTTCATCATGTTAGGCAACTGATAGGCAGCATGAATACTTGGGTAACCTCCCCAGCTGGGTGTGCCATTCTGGGCTTTGTTAATAGCAGACGTTACTGTGTTCTCTAATGATTTTAAAATATCTAAACCCCCCTTTGGACTTTCTTCTAGGTCATTTTCAGTCAGGTAATGATATTTTGAGGGAACATCAAATTTTTCCTCATTTTCATTCGTTTTCTCCAGTTCATTGTCATTATCGTCAGTTATGTCTCTATCAATTTCTTTTTTGATTTCAACATTCAGTTTTGGTGAAACACTGGAAGGGGTGTTTGCAGGGGAAACAAATGTTGTAGCAGCTAGTGGCACTGACTGGACTTTCTCATCTATTAAAGCATTCATGGTGGGGGTTATTGGAGCCTCTACAATTGGTTTTCCTTTTTTCAGTGCAGAATTGGTCACTTTTATAAAATGTCCTGTAACCATCATGTGGGCTGTGAGCTCCTGCAAAGTATCATGAGAACTGCCGCATTCCATGCATTTCAGAATTTGGGATTTCCTTGCTTCAAAATGCCAGGCGTAGCTTGCCCCATTCTGATGTCCATAGCGGTTATTTGGTGTGATGTAAGGATTTGAATTCTTCTGCTGTGATTCATTTGCATCAGAAATTGCGGCTTTTGGTGTTCCCCCTGGTGAATCTGGAGAGCTAGGAAGATCAATCTCTAAGGCTACTTTCTTTCTTGTTGTGGGGATGATTTTGGCAGTTACAGGTGTAACTGGCTCCTTCAGAGGCACTTTTTGGTAATGTTTTGTTTTGATCATATGTACACTCAAGTCCTGAAGTGATTCAAATGAATGGCCACAATACATGCATTTCAATACTTTTTGGGCATCTTCTTTGCCTTCCATTTCTAATAAAGAACGTTTACGCGGCTTAGACCATCTTTTCGGGTTATTGTTATCAGTTTCATGGTTGTCATCCCGATAGTGACCGGTTTCATTCATGTGAACAGTTAACTCTACCAAAGTATCATAGGCTGCACTACAATCTTTACACCGGAATTTACTAGCTCCCGTAAATATGGAGCCATAGAGTTTACTGCTTTGTCTGTACAACTGAACAGTGCTGAAAAGACTTGGCTCTGGTACGAGTCTGCTTTGAGAAACCTGTTGCAGTGTTTTTGCCATAGCACTCTGATGCCAGTCGAAGCTTCCACTTCCACAACTACTGCTGCTGCTGCTGCTACTGCTGCTGCTAGCATTATTTTTTTCTGTGGTTGTTTGGTGTATGTTCAAGTTCAACGTGGACCAATAAGAATTTGAGAGGAAGTTGTTGTACACAGCTTTCATTTGTTCTAAACTGTCGGATACACCTAAATCCTCCAGCGGGGCGTTTGCCTCCTTGATCTCCTCCTCATTTTTAATGGAGTTGCTCTCAAAGTCCGCCATGCGATCACTTGTCTCGCTCACGTGAGATTCACTGTCCATATCATGGCTGGAGAATTCAGCGGCTGGGGAGTCGTGACAGCCTGTAGAATCCTTTTCAGGGCAGACATACTTGGCTGGAGGTTCACCATCAACATCATCAGTAGGGTCGACATCATCATCAACAAGTGCAGCGGCTTTTAACTCGTCTGAGACATATGCTGCGAACAGAAAACAAACAAACATGTATTACTAACAGTGTCTACAAAGAAAAATTTAAAACACATTGCAATTTAGCTCAGCAAGCAACTACATTCATTGTTAATATTAAACAGTTAAAATATGGTCTTTCTTTAGAAGAGAAAACGCTTTTCAAAAATAATTTGCCACCTTATTCTTCTCAAGGGGCAACAGCTTGAAATTAAAACTAAATTTGAAATTAATGAAGCACATTCTGGAGGTGGCATTCATTTCTAAAGTAATAAATTACTTGTATCAACCTCAGAGACAGCAGTTCCTATCTGTCAATTAATATGTCTTATGCTTCTCCTACCCCTAATGCATTTCTTAACAGACAGATTCACAATTTAAATTAAGCAAGCATTTCTTACTCATTACAAGTTTGATGCTCCACTTTTAATAAACACATCTGCAAAAATAATAATGCAACCCAGAGAAAGGGAGAAATTTGCATCAATTGCAGCAAATTAAAAGTAGTGATTTATATTGTATGTGTGAGTGAGTGCAAAGGATTGTAGGTTACATCATTTTCAATAACGTGATCCGGGAATGTATACATATAGATCCAGTATAAATTTGATAGGAATGGGGCTCATTTATTGTAGTTTAGGTCTCCCTCGACCCCACATTAGCTGAGATAAGCGTTACATATACATACATACACACACATATATATATATATATATATATCTCAACACAGCTTTTTTTAAAGTAGGAAATCATTTCCTCTTTCACTGAGTAAACTCACAAGGAAAAGGGCTCATTAAAAGTCAATTCATCAATAAGTCAATACAAAACATTGTATCGCAGGAAAAAAAACTAATATTGTCCTCATCCAATTATAATATTCACTTGCACAGACCTTGCACATGACAATATAAAAGTCTAGGTGAGTTCTCATTAGAGTTGATGGTCAGTATGCAATTAGTGCACATTACACCATTCCAAACAAATGTGTTATCTGCCTCCTTAATGGGTAATATTCCCCTCAGTAAGTATGACGAGGGCAGCCCCACAGAGTAAAATCCTGTTGCACTCACCCAGTTTCTTAATCATCCAAGAATGACAAAATGTTCCCATAATTCATTTAAAAAACAGTTCCTCAATGTATCATTCAGTAATTATCCTCTACACAACCTTCCACAAGCAGCCTTCCATCCCCAGCATTCATTCATCCCAATAATTTGCGCACTGTAAACCAAGATGTTGAGGCTCCTTCTCACCTGGCAAAAAACAAGCTACTGAGCACCAACCTGACAACAAACTAGCCTTAGAAACGTTATCACCTACTGCAGATAACACCATATCTGCCTCATTGAAACAACTGTATTGACTCCACTCATCTCCAGCCTAAACTAGCATCCACTAACAACAACTTACTGCCTCACCATAAACCATCATCAGACATTCTCTACTCTCAACAAAAGAATTTGCTTCCTAAATCATTTCAGTCAGAAAAACCCATCACACGCTACTGACTACCCCTCTCCACCATGTCACTCTACTGTGATCCCCATCCACCTTCTGACAGACTCTCTTTATTCAGTACATCACCACGTGGCTTACCTGGCTTCTCAAATCTGATAACCTATCAAGTTCACCTTCAGACTCTTAGCGCTCACCCTAGCAATCTTTGTGGCCTAATTTCTAAAGGATTTCTCTGCTTAATTTGTCTACTTGCTCATTCACTCAAATCAAGTATGTAGCATTTATGCTTTAAATTCACTGTACTAATGCTATTATTAAAGAAACACCTATATGGCGCAGCTACACCTTAGAACTACTGTCCTGTGTTCTCAACTGTGTTTTTTCTCACATATACTTGAACACAGCAGCGGCCCGTGCAGGTAAGAGCGGTAACGCCGGGTGGAGGGGAATTTCGACAGACGACCACAAGGAAAAATGAAATAAATAATTAATTTTTCCTTGTGGTTGTCTGTCGAAATTCCCCCTCCACGCCCACCCGGCCCCACCGCTCTTACCTGCACGGGCCGCTGCTGCTTGAACACCTAGGGGCAGATTTACAACTTTTGGCGCATCTCTGCTAATCAGCAGAGATGCACCAGAAGAGTTGCGATGCAGCTGCCCATCCGTGCGCCACCACTGATGCGCCGCATTTACAATATGGTGCTTGGATGGGCAGATGCGCGACGCATCCCCGGCAGAAATGCGGTGCATTACTGGAGTTGCGTCGCACCTGCAAGGATCAGGGGTGCCTTATCTCGAACATGCTGCGTCAATCCTTACCCCTGCTTCAAGCAGGCGCAGGGTTTTCACACAGCATGGCCCTAAAAGTGACTGAGTGAAATCTTGTAGATTTCACTTAGCCACTTTTAGGGAGTGTTCCTGCACCGGAACGCCCCCCCCCCGCGCGCCAGAACGCCTACATGTAGTGCAGGGCTGTACAACGTGACGCATCTCCCAGATGCGTCACATTGTAAGTACCCGCACCATGGCGCTGGATTTGCGTGCCGCTGCGTCACTAAAGTGGCGCAACGGTGGCGTAAAAGAGGCGCAAGGGGCCTGTAAATCTGCCCCCTAGTCTTTAACCTCATCCGTGCGGTGCAGATTTACCGCCGGTGCTGGGCCCTAATGAAAACGGGCGCGGTCATGACGGAACCGTTACGTCATGAGCATCGAGGGGGTTAATAGCCATATCCCTTGTAATAAATCAAGTAAGCTACTCAATCCAATTCTGTCTGGTATCCTTGACCATCACTCCACAAAAACTGCCCTCTCACATGTAACTGATTTTATCACCACTGTACCACCAACCATCTCATCTCATGTACCTGTATACTCTTTGAAAAACTTGCGGTGCATCCTACTATACACCCTCATGGTCCTCGGTGTCACTTTCTTATCTCTCAGTTAATCAACCTCCTCCTGCAAATTATTGCTTTGTACCTCATTACCAGTCAGAACCTCTCTAAGCTGTGTCGTAGGTCACCCCAGCTCTCCTTGTATTATACCTCCCTCTGTGACATCATCTCTGCATTGGGTTTCTCTTACATGTTGATCAAATACAAATCTTCTCATTCCCAACTGAAAATTAGAATGTTTAGGTTTTGTTTACCTTTCGTGAATAAGGTGATAAAAGAATAGAAAACTGTCAGGACCAGTGAAATATTTGCAATTCTGTGGCTATAACGTTTACTCCAGACATATGCTTATACTGCTGTTGCTTCTCAATTTAGAGAATATGCCGCACAAAGCCACATAATTTGGTCTTGAAATTGCTGCAAAATCTTAGTGGTTCTGGCAATTTTCAAGCCTTGCTGTCTTGTTTGAGTTTTTTTTTAAAGTTTTCCAGATTGTATGTAATATGTTTTTTTTGCACCACAGCGTTATACCACAATATTTTGTGCAATAAAAACACCCATACGTGCTAAAAGAACAATATAAATCTTCGTTTTTTGTGACGTTTTTATTTACTGTTTGTGAAGATCATTGTTTTGATAGAGTTTCAAAAAAGAGGTAAATATGCCATTTACAAGTAGCATGCAAGCCTGGACAGGCAATGAACCTTCATTTTATTTTATTTTGGTTTTTAGTGAAGAGCTTTGCATTAGTAGTAGCTGTCTCAGAGCTCTGTGTACTACCAGTTATGATTTCCTAGCGGGTATGCTAATTTTCCTGCCATCCAAATAAGCTTGTTTCCTGGTGTCCATTTTACAAAATGGATGCCCTGATCAAATATCAAATGTACCCCTAGTCCTTAGTCCTAGTCCAGTGTAACAGTTCACTTTCCTTGCTTAGGACATTCTAACCATGCTCATGTTGGAACGGGCTCGTGGATTATTCTTTTTATTTTTGGGGGGTGGGGGGGGGGGGGGAGCGGGGGGGGGGGGGAATATCCCAAGACAAAAGCCAAGCCACTAAACATGCCACTGGCATGCAATTCCTGGAATGGGAGCTTTGAAATTAAATCTTGCATGCCAAATCACATAATATCCTGGGACACGGAGTTAAAAGGACACTGTCATTGGCCACGTTGATGAGATGATAATAAGGAGCAGTGACTGCACTTCTTATGGCTGGTTTCAGAGATGTGTGAAAATAAGCATTTTCCCTCTTTAATTCCCTGCAACATCCTTCCGCACATTTTTAGAGAAATCTCTGGGGAGTGCAAATACCGAGTCCACCACAGAGGGGGCTCGGCGAAATTGCATCTAATACAGGCAAGGAAAAAGGAAAAATGGTGCCATATGCGTATATGTTGTTCATCAGGTGAAAAAATTATACTGAAGTAATTAATTTATTTCCAATAGATTTAATAGTAAAACAGAAACATATCTTTCGCTTTTTCTGGTTTTAAACATTTCTCACAAATAGATTTTTAAATGCTAAATTATATTTTGCAGAAATAGGACTTTATTAAAGTTTTTGCATAAAAGAACCGTGATTCATACTAATATTAAGAGCACTCCTTAGCTATATTGTTGCTGGCTTTGCATTATACATAATAAAAATGTATCTAGCAAACAAATTAGAAATTTCTAGCAATCCCCAATAAAATGCTGATCTGAAAACTAGAATAGAGGTAGAGATCAACGTTCTGTCTGCTGAACTCTAGCTGGCTGCAGCACCTGAAAGTGAGCACGGTCTAATTTGTGTGACTTCACGCTACCCGTCCTAGGGACACCTGGGAAAACTCCTTCCCCTTGGAGCTCAAGCTGTGAAGTCAGCAACCGAGAGTGCCAAGGGAGAAGGCGTTCCATGCTAAACAAGCACTGAAAACAACCAAGTAGTGCGGGTAAAGATAAATTAGCTGTGTGCACGCGCCGCAGCCGGCTTACTATGTCACTGTGAGGTCTTTCTTTCCCACCTAACTGACATGTTCTACATGCAAAACCTCAATTTTAACTCCTATATAAACCACGGGGCTGGGCTCGTCCAGCTACTGAACAGTAAAATCCAATCAGGTTTTTATTAATAATGAATATGTATGAGGCCAATTTACATATAATGAATCTCAGTGGAGATTAGCTGCATGGCTGTTGGCCGTTTGAAATCCGGACTGGATTTTACTATCCGGTATCTTCACAAGGCCATCCAACTTGATGTCGGCAGTCTCATGCAACAACCTTCTAGGCATGCTGATATATACAATTTACAAGCTCCATACACAGTATCCTCGCCCACCCCAACAAAAAAACACCCAAAAAATGCACCTTTTCTATGACATTTAAAACAAATGTATGAAGGTACAAATGTTTTCTTTTGTACGGACGAAGCAAATTTGCTTTCTTTTATTTTTTTTTACCTCTGAGGCATATCACTTGGCAGTTCTGTAACACAGATATGCACGGTATGCAATGAAGATGGTGGAATTATCAACTTAAAGTTTATTGAAATAATACATACTTTAATGGGAATGTGTGTGAATAATTTGTTAACGCGCGGCTGATTGTTTTGGAAGGTGTGGCAGCATTACTCTGTCAATTAGAGGGCTTTTGGGCCAAGATTGTCGGTTCTATCAGTGTGAGTGTGTAGATGGGTTGTATAATGAGTCTGTTGTTTCTCTGGGTGTGGTAGGGAAGGGGAATATGCTTACATGATTAGTTGCATTGCTTGGGCAACTAGATGGCCTTGATCCCTTGGTGTGCATGTGAAGTGTGTGATTATGTTCTGTTGGTATTTTTGGTGCAAGCCCATTTCTGAGGAATTTGTTGGGTCCAAGCAGACAGTATTTGTATTGTGCTGTATGCATAACTGTTAAATTGGAACTTTTAATGTGTTATGGTGTTATTGTGGGATTCACACTGCAAGAGTTTGGAATATGCAGTTGTCAATTATGTGTCGACGATTGCTAACCCCTTAACATATGGGCGTCCCACAACACCCCCCCCCCCCCCTTCCCCTCCAGTGCTGAGCCCTTTTTTGGGTATTGGGGGTAGTTTGTGCATATGCCTCCATAACACTTTGTCCACGGAAGGTATCCACACCAAATTTGCACCCTTTTTTCCCAACATCCTGGGGATTCTAAAGGTATCCAGGGTTTGTGGATTCCCCTGAAGGGGACCGAGAAAATAGACGAAATATAGCTAACTTTTGAGCTTTTGGGGGAAAAACAGGAATGAAAATGCTCTGGATAAAAGGTTTTTATTTCATAAAAGTGACATCTACAAACAGTTTGCTGTGCTAAAGTCACCATCTTTCCAGCTTTAGGAAAATGCAGAGCTGAATGAAAAAACATTTTTTTACCACGGTTTTTGTATTTTTTCAAATAGGTAGCCCATTTTTTCAATTGTTTGCGCTTTCAAGCTATTTCCAGCTTGTGGTGGAAACCAGTGATGAAACCGGTGGGTGATCCAGGAAACATATATATTTATGAAAAGTAGATAACATTCTAAATTCAGCAAGGGATCATAAGTGTAGATCACTCAAAGAAACTATAACTGAAAAATAGTTATCAAGGTAACCTATGGGTTTCTGAAATGGGGACAAGATATGGAGTTTGAGACAGGGTGGAAGATAATACAGAAAATCACAAATACGCAAAGACTAAGATATCCTTATTTTTGGCAAAGCATACAGAAATACTATAAAAAATATTAAAACAATATTTCAATGCCTTTGTAGCTTATGCAACCAATTTTTTAATTGAACATTTTGAAATAGTGCATTCACTGGTCATGGTTCCCAACTGTGCAAGTCACAGTGACAAAGCATGTGTTAATACAAACTACTGTCATTTAAAGTTGCCACAATACTGTGTGACACAGCTAATTTTGTGGTTTAATTTATGCAATGGTGAGCCCAGCATGCATTTTTGGGGGCCAGAACTTCCTTTTCATTAGCAGATTTTGACCCTGAGATGGAACGTGAGAAAGAATGAGTTATGTGGCTGCTGTTCATCCTGGCTAAGTTAGTGAAGTGGCGTAGAGTAACGTGGTGCAGAGTGGTGTGGAGTGGCATAGAGTATCACATAGTGGAATGGTTTGAAGTGGTGAGGAGTGGAGTGGAGTGGAGTGGAGAGGCATTGATTGGACTGGCTCAGATTAGAGTTGTGTAGAGCAGCGTAGCATAGAGTGGAGTGGCATAGAGTTGAGTAGTATAGACTAGAATTGAGTACAGTTGAGTAAAGTGGCATAGACTAGAGGGCTTAAAGTGAAGTGATGTAGAGTGGAGTAGCATAGAGTAGAATAGAGTTGTGTAAAGTAGAATAGTGTAGTATAGAGTGAGAAGGTGTAGAATGGATTGGAGTGGTGTAGAGTAATGTAGTGTAGAGTAAGTGGCGTGGATTTTATTAGAGTGGAGTGAAGTGGCATGGAGTGGTGTAGACTGGAGTGGCATAGAGTGGAGAGGGGTACAGTAGAAAGGCATAGAGTAGAGTGGAGTGCCATCGGGTAGAATTGTGTTGAGAGGAGTGGTGTGTAGAGTAGAGTGGCGTAGAGTGGCATAGCTATGAGTGGCATCACACAAAGTGGTGTGGCATGGAGTAGACTGGAATGGAGTGGGTAGAGGGGAATAGCATAGAGTAGAGTGGCATAGAGTAGTACAGTTGTGGATGTAATAAACTTAGACAAGGAACCAAAGTTAAAATCAATACAAAAGTATGGGGCATAAAAGGGAATGGAGAACGCAGCATGAGAACTGTAAACTGAGGAAGTGTACTGAAATGTGTATGTGTACGGTGATAAGCAATATAAAAAAAACATTTTTTAAGCTGTATATAAATGTGCAGCAGTGAAATAGTACCTCAATCACAGCACGATCAGTGGACGGACACTAATCAAAAGGATCCAATCTGTGCTTGTGTCGTTGCTCCACAGAAAGGTAGTGATGTCCAGCATGTGCTGACCCATTATGAGGAAGCAAAGAAGAGTGACAATGAAGCCAATGAATGGCAGGCAATAAGTGGGTCTCAAGCCCTGCATTGCAAACAATATTCCTCTCAAGCAAGAGCGCATGAATGTGCTGTCACAGGCGAGCCCTAAAAAAGGCAGGGAAATGGGTATTCACAGGGTATTTTCTGTTTACAGGTGAAAAATGCTAAATCAGCGGTACCTCCCCTGACTGTGGTAATGTAATGACTCAATTGGGGGTAATAGTGAATATTTAGCACACATCTCTGAATTATAATCATTGCAGTTTCACACCTCATGACTACTGTTTTTTTTTAAAGCTACAGGAGCAGTACACTATTTCTTTAGTGACACAATGAGGAGATACTCTGACTCATTATGTAGATCTGAAATTCTTAAGGTATGGTGTGTTCCCCAAGCACCATAGCAGCGATAATGTGTTCATTAATACATAAAACCTAACTCTAGTAAAGTAGGAGAACAGACATAACAACCAATATCATACATGGCTTTCGCGTTCTGTCTGTCACAAAATACACTCCAACTGTCTTCTGGATATGACACAACTACCACATGCAAAATTTGACCACGTGATTGTGACCCTGACGGCCACCATACTTTAAGATATGATGAGCCTATCTCCCAACTGGAAGTGCTGTTTTTTTCTGTGTACTGTGAGCGATATTGACTCTCTGTGGGTCTGGATGCTAACTGTGAGCCCACTGCACTCTTCCAAACCTGTAGATAAGCACTCACCACACCAACATTGATGAACATGTTTTGACACTAATTTTACTTGCAGGAGAAATTGTGATTTAAAATGTTCATTATCACTTTTGCTGCTTCCAACTATACCCAGTTAATATGTCTATTTAAAGGCACTTCGTTAATGTGTGAATGGAAATGCTATTAAGGCATTAGAGGTGCCAGAGAAGTAGGAAACTGGAAACTAGTTAAGAAATGGGAGCACCAACCATTATATAGTGAGATATGCCTTGCCTTGATCACAGAAACTAACATTGAATAAAAACACATTCGAGCAGGAAGTAATTTTGAACACACTGTCATGTTGCCACGTGGGCAATCTTCATCGAAAACCCCCTGCTTTAATACAACGGCAAAACTACGAATTTCAAGGAAAAAAATAGATTATAAATAGGAACCCATGCTATTTCTATAACTACAATAAAAGATTAGCTAAAAATATTTTAATTTACCTTCGACTACTACAGATCTTGTTGGGGTCCCTGTTTGTTCTTTCCAACTATATGTACTTTAAAAAAGAAAAAGAACAAAATCTGTCCGCATTTATGTATTAAAATCTTTCAACCATATTTTTCTCCACTCTCTCCTCTTATGTTTTTTAAGGTTTGATTGTGCAAACACAGTACTGTTTCAACATTATAGACTGTGCAAATACGTACTGTGCCTACTATTTATTAACATTAAATTCAACTTATTTTTATTGCGAATGTAATCATTTCTCAGGCGCCTTGGTTACAGTCTGTTATTTCAATATCCTATTTCTCCGGTAGGTTAAAACCAGCACAAGATAGGCAGAGGGGGCTTGTGCACCCAAGATAGAAATGTTAATGCATAGTCAACTGACATTTATTAACACCACAAAAAATTGTACTCTACAAAACACTGCACTGTTTGGCTTAATTTCTGTATTTGACTCAACAGATAAGAAGATATTGTCAGCATGAGGACTTCTCAAAACATCGGAGGTGCGGGCATAATTTGTGGGACAGAAAATACTGGAAGGGAGCATAAAAACATGCCATATTGCAAAGTGCTACCCGGAACTGGTCCAACCAAAACACCAAGGGAGGCTTTACTTCTAGACCGGAAGAATTGGAGACAAATATGATAACCATTCACACTAGTGAATATTCCAAATTCACACTATAACAAAGTTATGAAAATATAGTTGTATACGTTTTGAATAGCAGTTCCCAGCTACAACATGTTAGTAAGGTAGCTCAGTGCATTGAGCTCCCGCTGCTAAGCTGTGTGTGTAACCTGCAAATCATGTGTCTGATTGTCAGTTGGAACAATTCAACCATTCATCCTTCCAGGGTTGCTAAAATGTGCACTATCATGCTGGTATATATTAATGCCAGTTATTTACAAAGCGGGGAAATGAAAGGAATGGTATGTAATTGCATTTTTACAAAGATTGACACTTTAGATTGTATTTGTTTATAAGTTTTTATTATTTGTGGTATATTAGTAAGGGTTAAGAATTATCACAGCTAAAATGTAAAATTCTAGCTAGTCTAATTGAGGCATCAACAGTGATAACATGAACCTCAAATCTTGGAAGAAATACCCAGATAATACAAGATGGCACCGAACATTAAGTGCTCGCTTCTATCTCTGCTTGATTCTCGGATCTTACGTTTGAATTTCCGAATGGAAAACTCAAGGCTTCATATTCCCAAGGTCCTCAACAGCATTCATTTGGGTACCAGTGACATATGGCATTTCGATTTTGTAGAAATAATAAACGGAGCTACTTAACGCCTTGTGTAAAATAAATTATCACTGAGCTGCAGTGTGTATGTGCAGTTGGATGGTCACTATCATGCACTTTTTATTGTTTTCTAAGCTTGGTGTAATATTTAAATTGTTGTGTATTAACAGCCCCTTGATGTTAATTGTTTTCAAATGAAGTCAAAGGCATTATATTGGTGAACCCTAAAAGGAAAAAACGGCCTCACGGGTTGCGGATCGCTTGCAAACCCTTGCTTGTGGCAGGCAAAATCGAGTTTGGAATGACGAAAGTGCATTGTGAGTGACATATACTACTGTGTTCGCTTGTTTCTCGAACGAATATTGACAATGTTTTGAGGTAACGGAACTTTTTGTGTGTACAGTTCAAAGCACAGCCGAAATCAAAATACACTGGACCTTACTCTCAGTGACAAAGGTCACAACATTTTTAGTTTACGAAACTATGAATTACTTAACCTGTAAAATACGTATGGCGACACAGTAATTTTAGAAAAGGCCTGTGAGATTAATAAGTGAATAATAATGTATACTTTGACATTCTACTTTTACCAAACTGACTTTGCATTAGGACCTTTGAGAACATACGTCAGTCCGCATTCAAGGGGACTAACACTTTTGCACGTGTCAGTGCTGTCGCAAAGACCGACGTGAAAAGTAAGCCGCCGTTACGCTTACAACGGAACAACATGGCGTCCCAGCAGAGCGTTGGGAGTTGCAGCAAGCAGACGCCAACCTCGTGTTTACAGCAACTGCTTTATAGCCCTGCTAGCTGTTAAATCACTGGTGCCCAAATACCGATGTCTATGAAATCTCCTGGGATTACAGATCTGTTGTAAACCTTGTAGTGGTCCGCTTATTTACAGTTCACTTTGAAACTCAAGGTGGGCTGCCGCGGAGGCCAGCTGGTCTCTACATTCCCTTCATACCTTGCGGCTAAGTGGGCCCTCTCTCTGGTAAGAGGCGGTGCTTTATTAATGGGGTAATACCAAAGATTACATCATCATTCTGAATGTCCAACACTGCATTTTATAAAGCAGGTCACTGTCAAGTTTTACAAGACGGAATATTGCTGAACATTGCTCTTGGTGGTACTCTTCGTGAAACACATTGTAATTGTATTTTCATTGAATTTATTTGGCGCTTACTACCCCTGACAAGGCGTCGAAACACTTTTTGGTGAGTAGAACGCTACTCTGCTACCCAAAAAGGATTATTGGTGAATTAGTATAGGGAAATATGAAATTAATTTGAGCGGTGGACCGTTAGCCTGTTTGGATTGGAAAGGATAGTGGAGAAATAGCAGAGGGAAGGAATGTAAATGTAAATGTACAGGAATTTATATAGCGCAAATCACCGAGCGGTTTCTAAGCGCTTGCTTAGGGAACCCGTCCTGGTATTCCCCTGTGAGATAACCCCGGCAGGGTATCCGCAAGGTGAAAGCCAGGCATCCCGCCGCGAGGGGCCGTTGTGGAGATTAAGCAAGCTATTGCCCAGAGTCGCAGAGTGTGAACCCGTGAATCGAGTAGGCACCGGAGCGAGAATTGTCGAGTCCATGGGCATTTTAGGACTCAAGACCCCGCCAAGCCGGGAATTGAACCCTGGTCCCGGGCTGACCTCTGCTTCCAGGTCTGCCTCCTCTAACCAGTGAGGGTTTGCATTTATATAACGCTTACCAGTAGCGGCCCGTGCAGGGAGTTGCGTGGGGCAGGGTAGCGGGTAGTAAACACCGGAATATGGATGATCGGAGGTAAGTAAACAATTAAATAAAACAAACAAATTTCGTAGCGTGTGCTGCATTACATTTTGCGATGCAGCACGCGCTATGACCTACTACCCCCCTCACCCTGCCCCTTCCCACCCCGCCTTTCCACCCCACGGAACTCCCTGCACAGGCCGTTACTGACGCTTACTTTCCCTGATGGGATGCACATGACAGATCTTGAAATTACAGAGAGCTTTCATTCTTCCTTGAACAACATTGAACATATTGGGCCATTTTGTAAGTGGAAGGCTACCTTCTCCACTTCTATGGCTAGTAAATTACTCAAGTCAACATATTTTCTATTATAAAATGGCGGGTCCGGATTCGTTTTGATTAACACAGGCAGCGATTTTACATTTAACCAAATAAATATATACCCGTTTCACTTTTGAAGAGTTTAATCCGTCAAAAACATTCCTGTCTCAAAAAACGAGCCACTTCAATTGAGGGAATCTATAGAGGCATAATTGTGTAAGTCTTTTTACAATATCCTATGACCCCACAATCACGTAGAACATTTTTAAGTGTAAATCATTTGCTTTCATCTTGACTGCAAAGAAATGCACGAATCGTGTTAATCACGTTCATTAATCACTGACTTTCCCCTACGTGACTCACCCCAAGTGATGTTGTAAACCATATGGCCAGC
This sequence comes from Lissotriton vulgaris, assembly GCF_964263255.1. Taxonomy (NCBI): domain Eukaryota; kingdom Metazoa; phylum Chordata; class Amphibia; order Caudata; family Salamandridae; genus Lissotriton; species Lissotriton vulgaris. The sequence goes on from NC_141700.1 coordinate 180,541,929, forward strand.
ACGAAGACATTAACAAACAGTCCAAGGTACAGAGGCAACAATCAGCCAATGAAAACAAAACAAGACTTGGGTGCAGTTTAAGTTTCAATGTGTGGAAAATATAGAGCAAGAGCATGTGAGCGTTGATGCAGGGCACGTTGGATTCTTAGGGTGCAGAATTAGAACAGAAATGAGGAAATACATTCAAAGAAAGGGTGCAGATTCAGATCTTCCAAAAACGAATGCTTTCTTGAAGGCCATTCTCACGAAAAAGAAAGTTAAATCTGAGAATGTCCAAGAATTTGTAAGTCAACATGTTTCAAAAGTTCTGAAAAAAGGCGACTTCTTCCTAAAGTATCACCTGCAGACAATTAGTAGAGGCACCTACATAGACAGAAGATGGGGGCCCCTGTTTATTCTAGAATTTATGAGCTTCTTTGACGCATGCACGTTGGAATACCATCACTGCTAGGTTATGCATGTGACCTTGGCCAATGGTCTTCACAATATAAATACAAATGAGGCCACAGCATTGTAAATGTATTGTAATTGCATTTGTATAGCGCTTACTATCCCTGACGAGGTATCTGCTCAATAGTGTGGCTGAACGGACCCTACATTTGGCTTTAATATTTTAAGCAATAGTGCCCAGGTGTAGTAATTAAAACGTAATCAATGCTTTAAAGGGTAGCATACTATTTTCTGCTATAGTCCGTTTTCAATAAAAAGCAGCAAGAAATACAGTATCATTGTTAATTGGGCTAAAAGATTTGCTTTTGCAAATCCAAGAGCGTTTTCCAAGTATTCTGAGGCCTGAGCATTAGACAAAATTATGTGCCCCTTTCCCAAAAATTGAATTGCCCATTCTCATAGTAGGTGGTAGACAACTTTCTGGAAACTACATACATACTCAATAGTCATTTTTACATACTCAGTAGTAGTATATGTTCTGGCCAGCCGTAATCTGTGCAGGTAACAGCGGTAGGGCGGGATAGGGGCATTTTGAGGGACGATGCAGAGGGAAAATTAAATCATTAATTATTTTTCCCATGGCATCGTTCGACGGAATACCCCCACCCGCCCCACATCTGTTACCAGCATGGACCCCCGCTGGGTCTGGCTGGACAGCAGAGCTGTGCCAGACAATCACCTGAGCATAACTTGAGAGGGGCTTAGACTCCTCCCACATGTTGGGAGTCAGGAGGAATTGTTTTGAATGGGCAGAAGTTTTGTGCTTCCACATTATTGTCTTGCTTGACAGTATAGCTGATGTTAGACTACTACTTGAGCATTACTAGAGAGGAGCTTTGGCTTCATCCTCATGTTGCGAGCCAGGAGTACTTGTTTTGATTGGGCAGAAGTTGTGTGCTTCCACAAAAAAGTGCTTGCACTCCACAAACCTGTGATAATTTTGCTTATTTATCCAGCCGGCTGAGTTTTAACTTTCAGGGCACACACACACACGACATTGCACTTCTAGAAAGTGTCTCTAGATAAGTAGATAATGCATGTATTTTTCTTTAACAGCAGTATAGATGAGAAGAGGGCAGACATTAACCTACATGGATATTTAAGTTTGGCACGATAAAGCAACTATCACCTGACCTTTTAACCGACACCAATATTATGCTACAGTTCTTTGCTTCCACACAAATACATGTTCATTCCTATGCTATGTACTGCTTCATCTTACCATACAACATTCTTTTCAAACCAGATCTATTGACATTGCCAATGCTTGTTTTCTTTGCCAACAGGGATTTTGCAGCATGGAGGACATAGTAGTTGTTTTTGGTCATGCATATGCTTCTGGTATAGAGGGTCCAGATGGAGGCGACAATGATCGTGAGTGACCCGGATGTGGTTTTGGAAAGGGTCATGCAAACACAAACTGTCAAATAAACTCAAATGCAGTTTCATATAGCACGAACCAGACTCACATGGGTATTAGAGCACTTTACACAAGAGCAGTCAATTATTGCAGACTAGTAGATCTGGGGGAAGTGTTGGGAATATTACGGCCTTGATGACGATTGATGTGCGAGCCTTAAACCCTTTTATTGTCAGATGTTAACATTACATTATCCAGATACAGTGCATTGTTTTTGATCTTTATTGTAAACTCAATAAAATCTGCTTTATAAAAAAAAAAAATATTGCAGACAAGTAGTTTACAAAGTACCAATTTCTAAAGGTAAAATATAAGAAAATATTATAAAGCATATTATAAAACATGATCAATTGTCTTGATTTCATATGGCAAGTAGTGTCTTCTCATTTTTGTGAGTGACACTTCCTTTCCCAAATGCCCATATAACTCACAAACATATTAAGACTTACTTACATATGACTTTCGGATGTGTTCACCTCTAATATGTTTTTGACAAATATTGCTATAATAAAACTAAGGCACCAGCAACAAGATCATCATTTGGAAAAGCTGACTATAATCTCAACTTGATTGGGCTTTTAGAATTTGCTCTAAAGATTGTCTCTCCATGATATAGATCTTCAAACTCTTAAAAAACGTTAGAATGCTTTGGCAGAGGTGGCAGGGGTCTATACATTCTGGTACTGAGAAGTGTCCAGTGGCACTTGGAGCAATAGCTGACTGATCGGTCAGTACAGGGCTTCGGAAAACAGAAGCTCCACCTCAGTTATAGCCATTTATTGCAAAATCACAGCCTGCACAGAACGAAAACAACTCAACTTGCGTCATCAATATATGTGACATCACTAACACGTAGCAGTTTACCTTTGGCTCATTGATAACTAACACTATGTACTCATATAGACTATGATATCCAGTTGTTAGTACTGTAAAGGCAGTGCAATGTAGTGACTTGCATTTTTAAACAACAAGCCTAATAGAAAATGGTGCATCTTAAGAGTAGAAGAGGAGTTCACATCCCTCCCTGTCCTTACCTCGTTTCATTTCATGGTGTATGGAAATGAGATAAACTGTCTTATAGAGGAAATGCTCATTTCACTCATCTGATGATCACTATATTTCACATTTTCTACATGGGTTTCTGTTTCCTTATTTCTTTTCTAGATAAGTATTCATTAAAATAACTGATCTTGGCATACAGGTTTCATAAGCGTACAGAAAAACATAGTATGGTATTTTGCGATTTAGCTGACGTCTGCATTCAGCGTCAGCCTCGCCGTGAACAAAATTCATCCGTTCAACCCTGATGAAGGAAAACAATGGAAATGTAAGCAATTAAAAAAAGAGCAGGTTGCTCCTCATATCCCATGGAAATGCAGACATCCCTCCAAGATATAACTGTGGTATGAATAATGCGGAGCCGCAAACAGTGATGGCGAAAGTCACAAAAGAAAGGATACTTGTCAAAAGGCTTTCCCTTACAAGAACCCTCATCATGTCCTGTGTTAATGAAGTTAATTGAATTTAAGATCAATAATGGTTAATTATTGCAATTTGACATTCTGAGATAAATGGCTTTAAGACAGAGAAATGTGTGCGCATGTGAATCCGTTCAAGAGAAGGTGAACACATTAACGCCTAAGAGGGATCACACAAGCCTCCCATTGATCCTGGGAGAATCTGATCGAGCTAATCCTCTGATGAATGTGTGCTTTTCACAGCTACAAGTAAATGTTCTACAAGACTACTCTAACCTTGTCACTGGCCAGATCTATATGAGCCGTGCCCTAGAAATCTATTGAGATAGATTAAAGTTTTGCCATGGAAGCAAGAGATGCTTGTGAAAAGGTAAGGGTTTATTGCTTTGACTTCCAAAGTAGCATATGCTGTTAGGATGGTCTACTGACTCTAATCCGCTTCTAGTTGGTTCAATGTGATTATCATGAAGGAGCAATCATTAACAATTAAAAATCATTTTGGAACTATTGTCGAATGATTAGTCATACAAATATTTTATATTAGTCTTGCCCCGGTATCACATGGGCATATCTGATAATTTCAATAGCTGAAAGGATCTCAGAGAAATTGATGTATTTATCAGTGAACAGCCGTGTTTCAGGCCTGCAGCTTCAAACTTGTCCACTACAAACAAAAATCCTTATCAATGGTCTGAACATAATAAGAACGATACAAATGGACTTACGCTTGTATTAACCTAACCTGGAAATTTAGTTTGACTCCAAGGAGGTAATGCATGCTTTCTTTAATTGCTGAATAACTCTGCACTGTTCAAAGAGCTGAAAACAAACTCTGCTACTATCCCAAAGGTGAATTATGTGGGGAGAGGCTGAACTGGTGCACATGTGCAGTAACTTACCATGCGTCAGCTCTGGAAAAATCCCTCTTCATAGTAAAATTCTTCTTCAGTCCTCTGATAACTTCTTTTTCCATGTTGCATTTATTTTCTGTTAGGCTCAAGACAATATAAAGCGAGACTCCAGTATAGAAATGCCGGACACTCGCCTTTTGCTTTATGGCTAGGTTCATGTAGAATTCAAAAGTTTTGTAAAAGAGCTAGGGTATTTATGAGTCGTATTAATTATTTGGCAGTCCTTAAGAGGTCATGCTGTCCAACCTATTGTTTGTTCCAAGGAATACTCTATATTCAACACTAATGGGCCACTCGGAGGACTGCCGTTCAATGATTGTGTTCACCAACATTAGGTAAGTGATGTATTCGCTCTGTCTGAGGTCAAGCACTTCTGCTGTGATCCCTCAACTTGCACTGCCACAGTGCAGGCTACAGCGGGAGGCTAGAGGCACTTGACAAGCAATCATAGCCAATGACTGCCATTGCATATTGTGGGAGCCCGGTGGTGGCATGTCTGGGTTTGCTATCTTAAATATGGCATGCAATCGCTAGCCTGGGCATCAAAGAGTAAATTGTAACAGGTAGGGAGATTTGTTTTTATCATATTTTTATTTTTGTTTGTCTTCTATAGTTGCAACATTTTGCTCATTGCTGCTTTTTTTTCATTGAGTATTGATGTTTCTAATTTCTAACTAAAGACAGTTAAGAAACATCCTAATTGAAGGCAGGTAACTGATGCGAAAAAGCCAATGTACCAAGGCAAAGGCCTGTCTCTCTCTCTCTCTCTCCTATGTGCATTATAGGCCTTGAAAGATAACTTAAACAATACAGTCTGGTAATGATGCTCTTTGCTGCACACCGGGAAAGGTAAATGGCCACTTACAAGATTTATAACGACAACGCAAATGTTGTCAAGGAAAAAAAGTATTACTGATTGCTGAGTACTGACAATAATAAAACGCTGAAGATTCCTGTCAAAATGTAAGAATATGCAAAAACACTATTCAGAACACTGCTAATCATCTGCTTCCGTCAATGACTTGAAGGGTATTTGACAGCATATTTACATTAAACACATTTCAGAAACCAAACTCTTAGTGCTATACTGAAATTTTTGAATTACCGCTGGGAGCCTTACATCTTAGGAAGTACAATAGCGGCAGCTATATACCATGCTGATAAACTATGCAATTTCATGCTGAAGCGGTTGAAATATATTTTGAGGAATGTAAATACTGAAAAATAACTAGACATAATGCATCAATTGCATGAGAGCGTCTATAGTTGCGCATTTGAAGCCACTTTGTCATAAACGCGCTTTAATAAACAATTCATTGTTGTACAAAAATACCCTTTTGAGTCATAGGAAGTATGGAATGAGGGAGATTATAATAGTATGAAGATTCCTTGTCAAATTCATGCAAAACAGGTTGGGTTGCATGGTCCAAATCCTTCATGAGAAATCAGTCCACTCATCCAAAGTGGATCCTAGATGTTACGATTGGTCAGTTCTGTCTGTCACCTCTCTTGAAAACAAACTCTTGGAATTAAATGTTGTCTAGAATGTGGCTCGTAGCCTAATTACTGTCAAGAAATATTAATTTAGTGTTTTTACAGTGTTGAGGATAGCACTGCAATGTTGCCTTGCACCCACCAGGATGATTTACTATTTAGGGTGTATACAATAGGTCAACAAGAGTAAAGAATATGGTGAAGTGAAGCAACAAAGGATGCAAACATTTCTTTCATCTATATTGTCAGGAGGTGAAAAAAAGAATAAGGGAAATGCAATGTTTTTTTGAAGCACTTAGAATTCTTGTTTATTTCTTTTGTATAAACTAGAGAAGTCATTTGGTCTAGTGACACAACCAAGAAAAACATACCCTTTGTAAATGTACAGTCACAAAAACGTTTTTGGCAATGAAATCCAATAAAATATAGTATTTTTAGGTTATCTCAGTATGGTCTGGAGATATTATTTAGTGACCTTTTCACCTAATGTGTAGAATTTCAAAATGAGGGACCTGCCAGCAACCACTTCAGAAATGAGTCGACTGGAAATTCGACTTGTAAGGGTGCCCATTGTCCCACAAACTAGGTAATGTGTATACACTCTAATGATTACAGCAGCTAATGAGTGAAAACTATTTAGCAAATACTAACAGTGAATTTTCAAGAAACTTGTATTCGTTTTTATCTACTGTGTTACATTTAAGATGGCACAGGGGTGAGAGTAAAATACATTGATATTCAAGCATGCTGGAGAAATGTATCCAGTAACGCAGCACCATAATGAATACACTGCCCAACAGTATGTGCCAACCAATGCCAACGACATGAGAGAGTAGTTCAAAGAATACGCTCAGTCAACTTCTGGTCGCTCAAAGGTGATCCTCAACAAGAAGAAGAATTAATACCAATTCTCTCTTATCTTTGTTTCTTAAAATTAATACATGCCCATTTGGACTTGCCACGAGTCCAATTTGACATAGATTACACGACCAATCTGGATTTGACTTAAACCCTTAGCCTTTAGACACAAAGGCATTCCGACCCTCTTCACAACAGCATCAATTTAAAAATTACTGAAACCTGGTGTAAACACTCTGCAATGGGTTTGGATCCAGAACCAATTGTGTGGATAGATATTTGCACCACACCAGTGGCGCCCGGCATGGCTCACTAGTGGTGGGCATAGGGATGATGCGCGGGGGTGGCGTGCGTGGGGGGAGGGGGAGGGTCGCACATATGAAAAAAAAAATCGAAAAAATAAATGTACCCTGCTGCTGTGTCCCGCGTCTCTGCTCCTGCACTCCACGTGGAACTCAAGGAAAAGGAATCAGGCCCCACTGACCAATCACAATGCTGGAATGCAGCGGTGTGATTGGTAAGCACCCAGGATCCCCTGACCAATTACAATGCTGTAGTGCAGCGTTGTGATTGGTCTGAGTGTCCTGGTTGGACACTCAGCCAGGGAATGGTGGATTGGGCATGTTCTCCATGCAGGCTGTAATGTAGCCTGCATGGAGAACAGGGAAAGTGCGCATGACTGTTTTGGGCGGCCCAAGAGGGCCGGCCAAACAGTCATGTGCACTTAAGAGTGGGCCAACCCCTCCTCCCCTGCCCTGCTCGGAGAGCAGAGCAGCCGCATCCACCCACCCGGCCGCAAAGCAGCACGAAGCATAAAATGATAACTCAAAGTTACTATCATTTTATGTTTCTTCTTCGCACTGCTTAAAAGCAGTGGGGCGACGCTCCTTCGCCATAGTGGAGGAGCCGCCATAGGTGCTACACCACCCTTACTTAATTTGTCTATGGTTCTTAACTCACATAGTGCTAGCCATGATAGAGGTTTAGTTACTCAGATTGTCTGATACCCACAGATAAAAACTTTTGGAATGCTGAGCTGGGTAAAGGTTCTAATTATAAAGGTCAATACCTTCATGGCTAGCACACTTAGATTATTATTACACTACCTTGGTGGATATTTGGCACTACTTTGAATAGAAATGTTTGTCATCAAACTTAGGCAATTTTGTTGGTACATTTAGAACACTTTGTAGCCTTAAGAAAAAAGTGGGAAAGCGCCATGGAAATGTACAATAAAATGCAATGTGATTCATTAACGCAATGCCTTTCACTGCCTTATTTTATGGATCTTCCATGTATCCTGTGCCTACAGAAACAATGATGACAATCTTTAGACAAAAAACTACAACGTTTAATTTGTTATAGGAACTAGCTGATTGACCTACAGAGAAGGTTATTTGCTGGATGTTATGCAGTGCCACCAGTACCCCACAAACGTTATGACAAAATGAATGAAATGAAGCAAAACTATGGTTCACACGCAACTGACTGCTCTCACTTGGACAACTTGTGCACAGTGCTTACTGCTGTGGGCCTCAGACCTACTGCACAGTCAGTATATACACAGCCAGCATCTGTCACAAGCTGAGCCTACACAGCATGCACCTGCAGAGATGGTACAAGATGCACCTCTGCACAACTGTGAATTAAGCCTTCGGCACTAGGAGGCGAGTTACCTGTAGAACCTGGACTGGATTAACAGCCGAATGAATTTCAGTGCCCGCACAGGATCAACACATGCAGCCCCTGCAAGGGGTCTATTCCTTAGGCACTTGGGGAACCGCACCCGTAGAGCTAGCTAGCACAAATGGGAAACATTTGCATCCCCCGCAAAGAATGTTCATCTGCTAGATATGCTCAGAATTTATACCTGTAATTTCTGCACAGAATTCAGATCTTCACACCTAACCTAGGATTACACCCGAGTATGAGTACGGCCTTACAGTGGCCGCAAAGAAAGGAATTAGAAGCAACTGTACATATTTTTAGAAGAAATTATCTAGTTAATATTACAATTAATACAAAGTCAGCCTGCTTCGTTGCTTTCTGGTCAACATTGAATCCATCAGGTCTTGCAAAGATTTCAATTTGGGTATTCTCTCCAACGTCCAGTGAGCTACCACCTAAGTGCTTCTCTCTAACTTCCTAATTCATACATTTGAATGTACACATTTAAATATGCCAAGAAGAACAACACAACCGTGGCCTCGACATATGCTTTAACCAGTTAACTGCCAAGCCTGCCAACAACCATCCTTGAGAATGGCAGAGGAGAGCCTCTGCTATCTCAAGGTTTCCAGAGCACATCACCCAAAACCCATCATGCCACACTAAGCTAGGAGAAGATGAGTTTCTGTACCTCTTTAAAGGCAACACAGATGATACAGTTAAATGTTTCTGTCATCTCACAGTCTACTGTGGCCATATGGGAAGATGTGTATTATTCTGCTCGTTAAATGCAAATGAGGTTTTTCTTCACTGCTTCCAGGATCTTTTCTCTGTCTCCATCATCTCAGACCTCCAGGACCAAAGGGCATTCTTTCCCTCCAGCTAATGTGTCTTTGCTTTTCTTACTATTAATCCTGTGGCAACTTTACACATATAGTGAATACTCCTCTGGATCCAGATTAAGCAACCAGGGACCCCATTGGCCAGCACTGGCTATTGATTTGCCTCACTCTGCTCCAGGTACCAATTCAAGATTCCAAAAAGTCATTGTCGGTCTCATCTCAAACAGTTATATCAGTGTTTAGCCTGGAGGCTAGGCTTTTATTTATATTTATAATTCAAAGACTATACACAGTGTCCCAGCTGTATTTCCTTGTATTCAAGTACTGGTATTTTTTCTTTCCATACCTACTAATTTTTAATTTAATCCATATTAGATTCCAGTCTACCAATACAGCCCTCTAAAAACTATTCGACAGAAGCCATGAATTCTTCTTCTCCACTGCTCCCTCGTTGTATCTATGATTCATTCAGATGAATAAATCTTATTTCCTTACTTCATAATTCCTCTAACTTTGATCCCATCAGTGTCCTTAGCAGGCATTTTTTAATACTTTTTTTTTGATGATTGATAGGAGACGTTGCACACAGTTCCTTTTTCATTCTTAAGTGCCTCAGATGATGTACCACAGTTCTACAGAATAAGCCTTGATTGTTTTTACTGCCTGGGTGCCTTACCTCTAAATCTTAGTTAACATGACAACCCAGGAGGCTCTCCTCCTTTTTGCCAGTGTGTCACTGGAATGGCTGCCTCACCTCCATCATCCCAAAACCAGAAACTGGCACACCGTGGACCAGGTTAGAGGCCTTGCCTCATCAATGGCAGTGAAAGAGGCATCTGTTACGAGTGGGCAGGGCCTACTCAAGATGCCCATCTGTCCCAGGGGTGCTTTGACTGTGTGCACTCAGAGTGCTGGTCAGTAACTTGGAAGAGCATCTTTAACTTTGCTAGTCCTTTGAAGACCAGAGAAGGAACGTGCCAGATGGAGGCAGCACCTGCTGCCACTGACTACCACGCATTATTCCTCACTTTGGACAATTTAACAGTGTTACATTGTTAATTCATTTCTTTACTTCATCATTTTCATTCGCTAGGACAAGAAAATAAGTTCCTTGGCGGCAGAGTGGCTTCATAGAAGCAAGCGATTCATTACCTGTGCCAGGGTTTTGGATGACTTCAGAAACAGCACAACCTTCTTTCCAGGCTTAAGTGCACTCCCTCAGCCCTTACATTTTGGTGTTAAATGTAAACCAGCATCTTCGCATGCTGAACTATTCAAAACACCTATTTAATTTTTAGAGATCCATAATTAATCAATGAACAATTAAACAATAACCTGTTTGTTGCACGTCGACAGTTACATTTACAAAATTAGAACTAACCGTTTACACATTCATGTTGAACTAACAAACATTCATGAATAAATAACTGTGTGTATGGCGGTTTAAAAAACCACAAATGGCATTCTAAACATATCTGCTCTTTGGTAAATCAATATAATGTTAATTACAAAAAGAACTAGGCAATTAATATGTTTTTTTCGAAATGAGAACTAATGCTATAAATGAAAAAACAAAAGATTGACATTGTGAGACAATGGAAACTAACATTCAATCAAGAAAAAAATACAAAAAATTCCTCATATATTATGATTTTAAACTCGGTCCTGATATTAATTTGTGGTCAAACATTAATTAGAAATCCTTGTTCGCAGTGGAAAGCACTAAGAGTTTGATGTTCTCATAATTTATTTACTTGCTTTAGAAAATGATCCAGTAGATGTTCACAGAGCTGTTTTGCTTTCTTAATTTTACCGAAATTCCATTTTACTGACATTTAACGGAAGCACGAATATAGCTTGGAAAAACTCGATGCACTCTTATGTGCCTAGAAATGCTTTTGTAAGAGTGAATTGTCCACTACAAATTTGAAGGCTAATATGGAAAGGGCCCTCCTGCCAGCATTATCGGCCATTGCACGGCCATGACAGCCTTTAACAATAGTTTGGAGTTGCCTGCTTTTTGAAAAATATATTTAAACTCCTAGTCTTATATTGATCACTGGCAGTTGGTATTGCGAAGGCCGGACCCTTGCAGGTCTCTATACCTGGTCTTATGTTTTTTTTCAGGGGCCCAATGAAGCCACATAAAGGGTAATGTGCTTGCCAGGTGCATAGCCCTTACACATGCACATATGAACGCTTGGGGATCTAGTCTGCACCACATAAGTGCTCTACATGTTCAGGTACAGATACAAGTGTGTGAATTTATTCTGGGCCTAAAGGTCTTAAGGAAGCACAATGCATATTCTGAGCATTCAAACAGTTACCCTTTCACCGAATTGGCAATATTTATGTCCTGTAATTTTGGAGTTTATTGAAAGTTTAATTTTAAACATAATAACTCTATGGGTTCGATTTACAGATATTTTAATGGGCTCTCGCATGGTATCACACAATTTAATGCAGCACTCGTACACTTTTATAATGTAGGTAAATCGACCTTACATTTTGCATTTTATTACCCTCATGACTACCTGCGAAAACTTTGGTAAATTTAACACCAAATGTTATTATGAGCAACTTACTGGTGTTCTTATAGCCTCACTTTAGATCAGCATTTTCACATACATTACTAAGCCTTCAATGGTCATTTATTGTTAGTATGTTAAAAAACAACATTTGACATGCTCTGCAAACATTTTTCAAGATAGCCTGTTAGTTCTTTGCTCTACTAATTTAAACATAAGAACAAGAAAAATGCACTACTTGGATTTCTGTTGAGCAATCCAGTAACAAGCACACACCCAGGGCTTACTGGGTATTCTTATTTCTTGGCCTACTCTAAAACAACATGCTCAGATCCTAGATGCTGTTTCATTATCAAACAAATTGAAGATCAAAACAGGAATGAGTCTTGTGAAATTCGAAAATCTGTTGATGGTCACAGATTTTTTAGGTTTCAGTTTAAGATGTTAAAGTTGGTATTTTAGCAGTGAACAGGAATGAGAACAGAAAATGTAAATGTTTCTCCCAGATTCGACCCTCTGTAGTTTGTTTGGAGCAATGTCTTGCACCTGGGATTTGCTAGAGATTCTCTAGTTAATGATTTCAGTCATTGCTTTATATAAGTAAAGGTTCTTCATGACCTGCTGAAGTGTATTAAATAAATACACCAACAATGTTCAGTTCATTTTCAAGACTTCTGGTGACTTGTGTTATCACAGTTAATTTCAATGGAATTACAAATTGTATGAGGGAAAACTGGCTAGGCCATAATCGTGCCAAGATCTCATAATGGTATGCTTGAGTGTATCGATCAACAAAAAGCATACCAATCTAACAGCGGAAAATTTCCTTAACTTATTCTAGAAAGAAATTCAGTACAAATTCTTTCAATATGTCAGACCATAAGACATTCAGGTGACCATGCTTTTACTTGGAAATAACAAATAAAGGTTGCAGCATGTTTTGGCTACTATGCTACTATATTACTACATCCGACAACTTGTACCACTTCAACTAAGCATGGAAGAACATAATATTAAAAAATGCACATGCCATAAATGACAAGCATGTAACATTTATTTTTTTTAGAGAGTTTTATATAGCGCAAACTAGACCCCTGAAGATATCAGGTATCAGAGTGCTTTATAGAGCACCAGTATAATTACAGACAGATACATTCATTTTTGTTAGGCACGGGGAGATTAAGTGATTTGCCCAGAATCACAGGATGTTGAGCGTCATTGCCGAGACTCAAACCCGGTTCCGCAACTTGGTGGTCGACCGCTCTAGCCCTAAGGCTACATCCTCTCCACTCTTGAAACATTTTCTGTATTGGTACTGAAAATATAAATATATCATCAGCTTAAAAAACACACAAAATTCGACTGTTATATCTGTAGTCAATACTAAGAGGAAACAATACAAAACGTATTTTTCAATAGAAAATAATTTGAGGAAAATTTCCTTTGCACTCTCCCAACAATTCACAGGTTCCTCCATGACATGGCTCAATTGCATTTGCTATAATGGTTGCCCTGCTAGAAAATAACATTTTACAGTGCACAATATTATTTCCCAAACAAACCGTATCCAGAATACAAGATATTCTCAATTTTAACTTTAGGTCAGTGATGTAACCTATTTGCAGCTGAGAAATGTGTTTCAACTAAGGAGGACACTGAAGAGAATGTTATTTTATTGAGATTACCTCTTAGCATCTCATTGCACCCATTCAACAAAATATTGAACAGGCAAGCAAATAAGTTAAAAGGCTAAATAAGCATTTGACATTAAACAAATACTGATAGATATGGAATGCTGGGACATTTAATGCTTCTTTTCTCCTCACACTTTTTCCTGGTTTACTTCAACACACTAGTGAGTGCATTTGAAACAGTAAAAGATGCGTGGCCTTTCCTACTCGAGAATTTATTTTTGACTGAATCCTTGATTTCCTCTTTGCCACTGATCCTTTCATGATAGATCTTACCTAGGTTTGAAAAAGAGGGGCTGGGAAATCATAGGAATATGGGTAGTATTACTAGTAGCCCAGTGATAGAACAGATTTCTTAAATGAGTCACACAATATAGAAAATATATTTAGTAAAATATGTTACTTCTACTTTGATTGCACACCTGGTCACCCAACAAAAGGTCATCAGGACTTTCCAAATTCTGCTACGAAATTCAATTGCACTTCATTAAAACATGGAAATTGAGTTGAAATAAGATGAGGGCATTTTTCAGATTTAAACTCCTCAAATAAACTTAGAAAATTATGATGATGCTCTTGGACATGCCAAAGCTAGCACAAAAATATGGTACATATTCCTCTCTGCAGTATTACCCATTCCAGCATATATACCTCTCTCCGCACTCTGCCTCTTTGGGGAATTCCCTCGCCTAACTCTCTTTGTCTGAGCTCACAACAAGTATGACACCTCAGGTCCCTTCCTCTTTTAACAGTCAGTCCCAGCACTCGGTACCTTCTAGAACTCTGTACCTTTCATGACTCTGCCTCTTCCACTACATGGGCCTCTGAAGAATCTTTACTTCCCATAGCTCTGCACTTACTAGCATAGCAGTCTGTCCTCTCCACAATGTCCTCCTCCCAGCACACTAACATTGCCAGTGCTTGTACCTTTGGCAACACGTGTCTCCAAGCGCACAGGCTGCAGCACTTCACAAGGCCTAGGGTTCTCCTCTTTCCGACACTTTAATTTAGCATTCTGACAGTCTCACCATTCTACCATCCGCATGCACTAATTTTCACTCAAAACTTTGCTTCTCCCATAACTTGCTACTCCAAGAATTCACCTCTTCAAAACAACGGTGCCACTGCCAGTACTAAGCCCACTGTTCACCCATGCCATCCATCAATAGAAACCCATGGACGTGTAGCAAAACCTTAAACTATTCAAAGGAATTAAACATAACTCGTAATATATTTTTCTAAACCTGAAACAATTTCAAATCTACATGCAATATGTTAGACAGTCAATATATTTTTGAATCATTTTTCCATTAAGAAAATCAGTTAAAAAAAATAGCGTTCATATATGTTTATAAACTAGGAAATCATAGGCATCCAATATAAATTATCTCCAACAAGTGTAAAACAAGCCATTTTGCTAAAATATCTCTTTACAGCCTTCTCCATAGGAAGAAAAAAAATGTGTCTCAAGTGCTCGCATGGTAGTTTATAAAAATTATTTATTTCCATACCAGTTAATTATGATGGGAGTCTTTGTTGAATGCACAAGCATTAAAAAAGTGCTGATATTTTATGCATCTTTAACCGTAACGTGCTTCCCTGCAGCGCATTGGTAACTCCTTGACATTTAACATTCACTCACAGCAACCATAATAAGGGGTTTGATTGCTTCCTCTGCAGATGCGGTAATTTAATAACTGTGATCAGTTGCATAAATTTACTATACAACAGTTTTAAGTTAGCTACATTAAAATTTAGCAAAACCGTAATCTGTTGACAGACTATTGCTGCCGAACAATTCTGTTGTAAGCCTTTTCACAGCAACAGAGGTAAGGCCTGAAATGATCCGATTTTAAAAGCGTTGGGTGTTTGTTAAGTTCACGCGCTGATTCTTATTTGTGACTAGGGTTTCCAAATATCACCTTCATGAAAATACATACCTTCGTGACACTTGTTAATCTTGCGATTTAAACTTTTCTCTCCCACCTCGTCAATTTTAAGGGCACTCACTCCGCCATTTTCATTCCTGCAGGTAATTTGCTACGTAAGAATTTTAGTTATGCTTATTTTATTGAGTAAATTCTAACACGGGAGGGTGAGAGAGAAATCCCCTTTCTCTTACCCTGTGTAAAGGTTTGCAATCTCCTTTCTTCAATTGATTGTAAATATTTTTATTGCATATGTGTTTACGATTAGAAGCTCCTACAGAGGCCTTGAAGCATTCATGACCATATTTAAATTTAAAAAAATGCGCAACCACGTTTGGAATTTTCCAACACGGCTCAAGAGCACGTGCCTGCTCCCTCCAAATGCACTAACGTGATACAAAGAAGGTTTCTTCCTGCTTGGTTGACTTTTAAAACAATGCTTAACCAAGCAGCAAAATCAGGTGTAAGTGTTTCTGATACTTCTCTGTAAATAACTTTAACCATCTGCTTACACTCACTGGTTACACTTCCGGGTCTAATTGTATATGTGCACAGGGAGGCAAGTGTCCTCGGAAAATCCACAATAGTTCATGCACGCGGCCTGTGCTTCTGAAGCGAGGTTTCACGTGCGCATATGGATTTGCCAAGTACCCTGAGGGACGAAAAACCAAGAGATGTTGTCTTTTTAACAACCCTATGTCAAAGGTGAATCCGTGACAGCGAAGTCACATGACGTTCCGTTATTGTGGCGCGGGGTGACTAAAGCCATCATGACGCTTGTTTCTCTGAAGGGGGCTGCATAAGCACCCTGTCACTTTGCATGGAGGCACCGGCTGCTCACCTAGACAGGTGACGTGCCAGGACCCGCACTGGCGGCCTCCCGCAGAGGGACGACCGCGGCTTCGCCTGACAAATTAGAAGGGACTTTGCAACCAAATTTCCTGCCAACAGGCCTAACAGTCAAAAGCCTGTCTTCTTCTAATCAAAGGGCAGCCATGTTATGACTCTGACACAGTGTCGCCCCGATATATAGGCATATTTCACGCAAATTTCAAAACAGCGCAAGAGCGACGTCTAATCTTTTGGCAGACTTAGCGGGGCGTCTGCCTTCTGATTTGGTCAGATTTTATTGTTAAAAAAAAGGAAAACTGCTCTTGCAAAGAAATTGTCACCATTTTAATGTGTTTTGGTGTTTAAACATAAGAATTTCCATTTGATTACCAAGATAAGGACATGGTAATGCATTCGGAAGCTAACGAATAAACCTTAGAAGGCAATGATATCACTTGGCATCATATCCTTTAAATGTTGTTTTTTCATAGGCACATTAACCACATGCACGTCACAGCTAATTTCAATCATGCTCAGAATTCACAAAGGGAAGCAAATAAGAAAAAAATATTTACAGGGGATTTGTTATAATAATGCTGAATCAGACAACTGTCGAAAAGGACCACATAACTTCACGAAACAAGACACACTGACACATATCAGTGGCAACACAGGTCCAATTACTTTTCCCCCTCACAAACGAGCTTGGCTTTTAGCAAACCAAACGTTAAAGAAATGAGGTGAAGACGAATGTCACATCCAGGAGCAAGAAGATGCTCCTCTCCGATTTTCAGAATGGTTGAGGAAATTACCCAGTCTGGCATGATGCAAAAGTCAGTCTTGCTTTGG